>NC_092815.1:25739519-26939519 GCF_023375885.2 Dermacentor andersoni
GACGCAACAGAAGGTCCCTGGACTGATGTATGTGGACGACATAGTGCTACTAGTGGACAATGCAAGGTATTTAGAGACACTTGCGAATATCTGGGGCAACTCAGCGAAGTTTAGCCGAAAGAAATCGGGTATTATAGTTTTTAATGCATAGATGAGTAATAACGTGGTGTAAATTCAACAGTTAGCCATACCTATAGTAAATCAATGTAAATACCTCGCCGTATACATAAACGAAGGAGGCTTAAGCACCCACCAAGATAATCTGAAAATAAAGAGGAAGCGGAATACAACATTAATGAAACATAGAGTACTTTAGTGCCCCAATAAATATTAAGTGGTGCGTGGAATCTGGAAAGGAGTAATGGTGCCAGCGCTAACGTTCGCAAATGCCATTCTGTTTTTCAAATCGGATATCTCGTCGGGGTTGAAGGTTAACCATAGATTGGTAGGCCGTTAGGATTTGGCAGCCCATGGTAAAGCCACAAGTGAAACAGTGAAGAGTGACATCGGGTGGGCTTCTTTTGAAGTCAGAGAAGCGCTGAGAAAAGTTAGTTTTGAAGGAATACTCAGAAACGTGGATCAATATAAATGGGCAGCTAAAGTGCACAAGTATCTGTACCTGAAAAACATGGAAATAGAATGGGGGAAGTGGTCAAGAAAGTTGGCAACCAAGCGCAGGGTAACTGGAAGCGTAAATAGACGACCAGTAGTCTTCAGAAGTAAAGTGAGAGAAACATAGACGGCATACAAAGAATAGAAACAAGGAGGACCATGGATATTTACAAGAATGGGAAGAAAGAAATGAAAAGGAAAAAGTCTGTACGATAACGCAAAGGGCAGTGCCTTGCTATTTGAGGCTCGAGCTGGTTGCTTCAGGACAAAAACATACCGGAGCAAATATTCGCAACAAGATGAGGCACGTGTATGCTGCAGCAAAAATCCGTAGACCACTCTGCGCGTTGTTAAAAACGGCCAGCTGCAGTGCAAGTTTGCCACCCAGTTACGACTATGGCGACCACATTCCGGGAGCATCGCCGCCAACCTCTAGCCACGGTGTGACTAAATCGAGGTCGGGGAACAATACGCGCATCCCCCACTCTCCGTCGCTTTAGCTAGGATGCGTTCGATGAAGCAGGCTTTGTGCTGAAACCACCGCCAACCTCTTGCCTCATCGCCGTTGTGACGGAATGAGTTCGACGGGCCAACTATTGTTACCAAACTCCCCAACCCGGACCTGATCTGCTACGGGTGCGCGAGTTGCCGCGGGAACGCCGTTTTGCGCTCCTTCCCACGCACCGACCAAGACGCAAGACAACGCGATACTCGGAACGGCTCCCGAGTTCTACGAAGCCCCTCTGACGTCGGCTCCGGACCATCGCCCCTGTGTGTATGCGTGTGTGCGTGTGTGTGTGTAAACCGTGCCGCGGGGAGGCGGCTAGTTTGCGATGACTAAACGAACGTTCGCATCACCTTGTATCGGGAGAGGACCGACTGTTTAAAAACCGCTGTTGTGCGGCTGCTCAGGACACTCTCGCTCAAGCAGTCATGTTAGACTGATGTACTTTCTCAAACAGTCCTGTTAGACAGATATAAATACTGTAAATAAACCCATATTCCTCGTTCGCGATGAGAAGCAGTCCTTCCCTTCATCAACGTCCTCAGCGTGGATAAATTGGACGACGGCATGGGCCAGCTACCTTCTAATTCATGCCCGACTCCAATCTTGACAACGGATCACGAGCGATGGGATTGAGCCCCCAATCCTGACAACGTCCTAATGGAATGCGAATGCATTCACTCAATAAGACATGGAGGTAACGCACACCCCCAGAAGCTCTTCGATTTAAAGTGGACGGAAGCATCAACCGCTCAGAAGTCGAGATAAACAGGAGACGTTTAAAGCATTGCTGGGAAAAAAAGCATGGAAATTGATACGACCGAATCCGCTATTGGTATATGTAGCGATTCAGGTTAGATAAGAAGTTTCGAGGGGAAACAAAATATATGCAAACGTATCAGGCACGTACCCAGAATTCTTTTTCGGGTGGGGGCCCAACCCAAGGTAACTTTTCTATGCAAATGAGGGGGGGGGGGGGTACCTTTAGTAGTATAATTGTTAATAACGCCCGCCATTCGCCGTAAAGACGCGGAAACCCGCAAAAGAGAAATGAAGTAAGGTGTATCTCACAGGTACTCTTTTGAAATGCACCTCTCGTTTACTAGGCAAGCGAGAAACCACATCAAATGAAATCGCGCAGGAAAGAAGCGCAAGTAGAACACTGCCAAGAGCAATTGAAAAAAAGCGAAAGTGTAATATAAAGTTTTCTATGGTGGCATACAACTTAAAAAATAACAGCAGTTGACAAACAAGGCACACGGCCCACGCGGGGTGGTGTTACTCTGCCAGTCAATCACAGAAATAAACAAAGTCGTCGTCATGCAGACTTTTCAAGATGGCGTCGTACTTGATACGTCCGGAGTGTGCAACAGACATGGACAAAGTGTATAACTTCTCAACTATTTGCGACTCTTGTTTCCAGTTGCCAAGCTTGCACGAAAAGTGCTGTACAATTAGGGAAAAACCAGACGAGGTAACGGGTTACAGTCATATTGCTTATGGATTTAAGAGGAAGCCTTAGCTCGGGTGCTCCTATCTAAACACATGTAAAAGGAGAATTCGTTTTTCTAGGCAACCACTGCACCAAGATTGACGAGGTTTGTTGCATTTAAAAAAGGAACTTAAAATCTAGTGACTGTTGGTTTCCAATGTTTGATTTAAATTGTCAATTCCTTACTGGAAAATTGGCAAAAAATATAAAAATTTCAGAAAACGAAAATATCACGTGTACAACTCTCTAACTCAGCAAGGAAATATAATATCACGATTCTGTGAATTGCACCTGATGTTACATCTAAAGGGGACAACATCGATTTGTTACACATGAATCTAAAAAAATGAGTAACATAGAAATACAGCTCTTGCAGAACCCTTGTACACAATGCAATAAATTAACGTAATATATACATTGACGTATCTAATTTGTCCCCTTTGAATGATCTAATGGATGCCGTTTACAGAACCGCGGTATCTCTTTTTGATGCAGAGCTATTAATTTATAAACTTCGTGCGTCTATTCTTTTCGAATTTCTGAAAATATTTTTCCCGAAAGTCACACCATAAATCGAAATTCCGCTTCCAACAGTCACTAGAATTTACCTTTTCTCTCAAATGCAACAAATTTCATTAAAATCGGTCCATGTGTTATCTAAGAAACGCGTTTTTGCGTTTTACATCTGTTTGAATAGGCCGCATCGGAGTTGGGCCCGAGCTAAAGCTTCCTCTTAAGTGTTATTGCAGGGTTTTATGATGGACGCTGTTTCGCATTATTTTATTTTCCACCTTATCTAACCCATATCGCGGGTATATGGTTCCGAGGATCTGCCACCGTTGCGGCGAGCCGTCACTCGAGGAAATAATGAAGCAAAAGGACAAGTTAAACGCAACTGGCGTTTTGTCAGGCCGCAACTCGTTTCTCGTGCATACAGACCAGCTGACTACGAACGGAATCTCTTTCCTGGTCCCTGGATCTGCCTAAACAAAGAAGGTTGAACTAACGAAGCAACAACAATGCGCGTAACTATTGAATCGGTGGTGACTGCTGAACGCATCTCAAGTTAATCTCGCGGGCGCCGAATCTATGAGAAAACTGGCCTTCACACCCCAGGAGATGCCGATAACTACCGCCATCCAAAAGGAGTGAAAAAGGCACTAAAATGTTGACCGCCAAATAGCTGTGAAATCTCAACATTGATGTGGCGGCGCTTTAGGAATGTGTGTGTGGATTGGTGGCGTGGGCGAGGAGGGGGGTTGTATGCCGCTTAATTTCGAGGGAGGGGGGGGGGGGGGCCGGGCCCCCCGTTCGCCCTCTCGGGTACGTGCCTGAGATGTATACAAAAACGCTGTACAGTATACCTGAAAAAAAAAAAAAACAAGCAGGTTAGGGTACTATTTGTCACCGCCCCGTTCCAAAAGGGATGCGAATAAATCATCATCATCATCTCGATTGCGCACGAGATGAGACCGATGGAAAACCGCCGGCGTTCGTCAACAACGTCCAAAGAAAGGAGCAGATAGAGCTAGCCTGGCGATTCGTTCCCTTCCACTGAGACCAGTGTATGCACCGTGAGGTATGCACACGTGCACACTTGCTTAGCAGTAGCGCTAATATGTGTGAGCACAACGGTTATGGCAGCAGTGAAAGCCAGAATGCTGTCCTCGCTCCAGCCGAGCCGATTGAGCGGAGGGCGCTGGAGGATTGTGATGATGATGACATGTTTATCCTTTATTTCGATGATCGCCCCTTAACCTAAGCCATATGGGCTAAAGGAAAGATGGAAGAGGCACTGGGTAAAGTGCCCGAGATTGCACTCAAGGGTGCAGAACACGGGACTCAAAATATCGTACGGGCCCATCCAGTTCAGGAGTAGGATGGAGCCAGGCGTGCAAGTCATGCGGCCTATTTTTCGGAGGCAACGTTTTCAAGACGTGTAGGCTCAGCTGAACGAGTCCAGGAGAGAACCATGTGATGTACTCCACGTTCGCTGGAGCGCGGTCGAGGCAGTGGGTACATCGTATGTCATCTGCCAATGCAAGGTCGATGTGTTGGGGCCATTCTGGAGTCACCTCTATGCCTGTGAGGAGACGACGAATACGGCTGGAAGCTGCACGATTAAACAAACTTCGCAGGGATGGGCGTAGAGTTTTTGGCTAATGACAGTTGTAGCGCTTCTCACCTTTCTACAGTCGGGCTGAGATTCCTGTTTGAGGGGCTGAGGGATTGTGCCACTCCTCCTCAGAAATTTTTGGAA
Source organism: Dermacentor andersoni (assembly GCF_023375885.2). Lineage (NCBI taxonomy): Eukaryota > Metazoa > Arthropoda > Arachnida > Ixodida > Ixodidae > Dermacentor > Dermacentor andersoni. The sequence continues at coordinate 25,744,389 of NC_092815.1, forward strand.
ACCTCTTATTTACGGCAGATCTGCATGTTGACGGCACAAGCCCGGGCCGTTGCAGACATCGCCCGAGAAAATCTCTCCAAGCGAATCTAAAGCTTCGAAGTATCTCCATGGCACATTATCACCACTACTTTTGGCTGTTAGATTTTACGACAGTCTTAATTAGGCCCTATAGGGGGCATATGAAGTATCACATCAGGTAGTAATTAAAATAAGTTCGCTGTTTCTTAGTTATATATTTATGTTTAACTTTCACCACATGATCAATGTAGCCCAGATAATATCCGCAGTAAACCTTCTTACTCACTCTTCACCGTCCGATATGCCACCTGTATGTGCCCCATAAAACATTCGAAACCTTTACGGATTCCTCTGCTCAATTTATAGGTGCGCTTTAGAAATAGCGTTGCGGGTGCACTAACGTTTTCGATCGGCTTTCTGTTGGAGCGTCCAGGCTCAGACACTGATACAGAAGTACCGGCTTCACCGTAGGAAACATCATTCTCTAAGCAACACGTCGCTCATCTCAACTTATATTTTTTTTTTCTCTTCTCAAACACCACTTCATCTGTAATCTGTAATTTTGCTCAAGGGCGCCTTTCTACCCGCTTTTTTAACTGTTGCCTGTTATCACGTATTTTCAGGGCCTCTTGTTATTTACGTCTTAATAGTACTTCCTCCCTCCCTCTTCTTTCTTTCTTTTCATTCCTCAGCCCCCTTCCGCTCCCGTAGGGTAACATACCGGAGGAGCGTCTTGCTTACCTTACTACCTTTCCTTCTTTCTTTTCTTCCTCGCCCTCCTCGCACTCGCCGCCATGTTCTCAGTCGATCCCTCGCAGCTCGTATGCGATGCTTCTTTCGAGGATAACAATAGTACGTCTTTATCGAAACATAGCATGACGGGCCGGTGAAACGTGTAGGCGCCTACCAATGCGTGCAGCGACTGCGAGCGGCAACACTCGTCTCTCTCCAGAGCGTCGGTCTGACTCCGAGAACTGTGAGGCCGCTACGTAGACTGTCATAATCCGGACGCGCTTCACCATGGCTAGAGTGCCCTCAGACCAAAAGCCTACAGAGCAGCCTCGCTACGTCTGTTGACGCGCACCACCTTCGCACCAACCACCAGCGGCACCAAAAGGCTAGGTGCCCTGCCTACCGTACGGTGCCCGTGGTCGATTGCGTTGCATAACGTGGATAATGAAGAGACAGAAGGCCGCGGTTATGACCGCTGTTACGATCGGCTTGCAGAGGTACTGCTCTGCAAACCTATCTCAGCCCAATGCAGTTGTTTCGATCGACCCGCAGGGGTGGCGTCCTTCAGAGAACCGGCGACGCCGGCAACACTAACCGACCATGCACTTCTTTCGGAGAACTGGAGACCACGGCAAAGATAATTAACCATGCGCCTCCTCGTACAACCCAGCGGCGTCGGCCAAGCTAGCCGTTCGGCGGACCAAGTATTGTTGGTTGATTCGCCGTCGCCTTCATGGTCTACTTGCAGCAAGAGAGCTTCTCGGAAAAGGGTGTTTTACGGTGAGTTTCTCCTCGGGCCCTAGGATTCGTCACAGTCGACTGACACTCGTGGCGGCTGCCGGAGAAGTCAGCTCTGGAATCAGTCAGCTCTGGAAGTCGCCGGCTGGGGTCAAGCGTGACAACCTGGCTACGAGGACCCGCTCAACACGGTGGGTTCCGGGAATCCAAAGTGCGTATGTAAGTGTGTGAGCCCTCCCCCTCAAAGGCGGGTCGACTAAGCCTCCAAAGACTGTGGACGGATTGGACGAAGGTTGGACAGCAGTTTTCCCTCACCTAGGGATCTAGGGAGGACAGTGTTTTTAAGCAGCTGTGTGCTCGACAAGCGGTGTGCTTGGAGCTTTGTGCTCGTGTGTTGTGTACTGTGCGCTTCGTCGTGGAAGCTTCGGGCTATTAATGTAAATATTGTAATTAAATCCTGTACTCCTAGTTCTCGATGAGAGCAAGTTTCTCCCTACAACCACGTCCCAAGCGTGGGCGAGTTGGACGCCGGTATGGGCCAGCTACCACATAGTTCATGCCCGACTACAACCCTTACAACTGGATGCCAGCGGTGAGATCGTCATACAACGCTAACACCGCTGCTCTGACCGTGGCTGTGAAGCCGAGATGGCACGCGGGCGGGCGGACATTCGAAAGGTCGCGACGAGATCAGTAGCCAGCTCGCTGTAAATCGCAGCGGGGTCGCGCGAGCACGCCTTATCGCCTTCATGTCCCATTGTGATCTTATCGGCTTGTTTTCCGGAACAAGGGTGCAAACAAGCAGCACCACTTCAGAAGCACTCGACGAGTGAGCACGGCGCCCGTGTCAAGCGGCACAGACGTGAGCCGGAGTCTGCACCAACACGTTCGAGGGCCGACTGGCCGCCACCGTTATCGTTTCGATTTCAAGTGCATCGTCAGGTCATGTGTGCGTTCGGCTGCCCGCAGGGTTTTTTTTTTTTTCAGTCTTCTACAAGACACAAGCCACCGATCTCGGGCGAAAGGTGGTCTGGCGCACATGTAGTCGGTCTAGCCGAAGGGCGGCGCGCACCGCGAATTCCGGCTCTTGAATTTTTATTCCGTCACACCCCGGTGAAGGGGGATCAGGTTAGCAGTCTTCGGGCAGACCCGTACTTCAAAATGCTGCGCAGTGCTTGCTTTGTTGTTTTGACGATACGCTACTAAACACTAGGTCGCCGGATCAAATCCCGGCAACGGTGGCTGCATTTATTTTATCATGATCAGCCTATTTTTATTAGCACTGCAGAACGAAGAGCTCTCCCTGCGATTTCCCTGCGATTTCCAATACTGTACAGGTCAATATAGCATTCTTGTGCTGATTTTACTATGTCATCGAAATTGCTGATGACATTACCCTGGTTAGCTTTCAGTGCATACATCTTGTCTTGTCCTATGCCAAGTTTTCTTCTCACTGATTTCGTACTGCAGCCATTCTTGGATGTTTCTCAATCTTTCCCACGCTATAATTCCGAATATGCGAGGGTGATTCAGAAAGCCTTGGCCCCTATGGTTTTAGCCAAATTACGGCTATAAAAGCAAAATCAACGTACCCATTCCCAGTGGCGGAGCTTTCTTGGACCGGCCCGGCCTTATCTGCCAGTAGGTCTATGGCACGGCGCTGCTGTCAGTTGTTGAAGATGGCGGTTGTGCTTCACACGTCCAATGCGTACTAGCAATGAAGTATGATTCGTTTTCTATGGATCAAGGGACAAACACCCACTGAAATCAGCAGGGAAATGCAGCTGATGTATGGGGAAAGGTGTCTCGCTTTCAGAAGTGTGAGGTGGTGGCTTTGTGAGTTCGCAAAAGGCCGTGAAGACTTGCATGTGAAGACTTGCACGACAATCCACAGTCAGCTGGACGAATTCTACCACAGGGGCATATCATATTTAGTGCTGTGATGGGACAAATGGTCTGAACTGGTGTGAGAACTATGTGGGAAAATGGCATAAGGTACGTAGAATAGTACGTATATTTGCAATTACCTGTATATACCTTATTTTGGCTAATAAAAAATAGGGGCAAAGACTTTCTGAGTCGCCCTCGTACCTTGCTTTCTTCTTATTGATCACGTTTTAAAGTTTAATTCTATTTGATCTCTTGAATTGGACACTTTCATGCTTTGTCACTTGTTACTTCCTTTTAAGTCCTTTGTTACTTCGGAGAGCTTACCTACTGGTCACCTTGGTGCCTTACCTCCCATTTCAACTGCTGAATCTTAAATCAGCTTAGTTACGGTTTCATTTATTACCTGCATGTTATCTTCGTCTTCCTGTTCTAAAGCTCCATATTTGTTTGCGAGCACAAGCTTGAATTCATTTGCTTTTACTCTTACTGCGTCTAGGTTAGCTTTTTTCTTCCTGACTAATTTTGCTTTTCCTCTCTTCAAATCGAGAGAAATCCTAGACCTCACTAACCTGTGGTCCCTTCCCTTTATCCTACCTAACTTTATAACATCCTTCACTATGCTGAGATCGGCAGAGAGCATGAAATCTATTTCATTTCTTGTTTCTCCACTAGGGCTTTTCCAGGTCCACTTCCTGTTACTGCGCTTGTTGAAGAAGGTATTCATTATTCGCAGCTTATTCCTTTCCACGAGTTCTACCAGCATCTCTTCTCTAGTGCTCCTAGATTCGACGCCGAAGTTGCCAATTGCTTGTTTCCCAGCCTGTTTTTTCTCCACTTTTACATGACCAAAATATACTGAGTTCGCACCTTTCTCATCGCTAATTCAATATCTTCGTAACTCTGTTAAATATTTTTCATCATTGTTCCTGGAGGTTGGAGCGTAGGCTTGTACTACCTTTATTCTATACCTCCAATTCATTAAGGTTTCAATAAGGCTTTGGCTGGGGCTAGTTGATGTGATATCGTTCTGTTTACGGCGCTATACTGTTGCACAAAGGACAAAAAAAAAGAGACTGACACACATGTGCGCGAACTTTCAATTGTTTCTCATTCGCCAGCGCACGTCAAATATCTACCACGATAGGGTAACTGAAAGTAAATAGAAAATATGATATGAAAGGCGGAAATGAAACTAATCCACACACATATGGTTTAACAATGACAAGTATGGTTTGATCTAACATTCTTCTATGAATTTAAAAGCTATTTCTCCCAGCGCCACCGAAGGTGTGCTAATGTAGTTTCCAGAGTCATTTTTTAGCATGAAATGCGCTTCCAAGATTTCACGTGCTTTTATAGAGCTGCAGTGAGCCGAAGCCTTCGTTTCACTCAAGATAGGCTTGCAACCGCATCGTGCGCAGTGTGTCGACAAATGCCCTCGTGACTGGAGCACTTCTGTCGCATTCCTGTGCTCTCTTAACGTAATACTAATACATCTGTCTGTCTGCCCTGTGTATGATTTTCCGTGCGTGAAAGGGATCTTGTAGAGAGCACTGTCGCCACGTTCCAAATACCCGTTTGAGTGATTCATTTCGCATTTGTTCTGGCTGCCCTTTAGGTGTCGTTATTTACTTTTGTTAAATCGGCATTTCACTTTTAAAGAAGCTGAAAAAGAACTGCGCCGTGCCTCTCGCCAGTCTTTTTGAAATGAAATGTTACGTGAAATATTATGCATATGTAGCATCACAGTTACTGTCGTCTTCGTTACTTAAGCCTCGCAAAACCTTTTGGATGATGGACGTGATAATTGGTAGGACAACCACCCTCCTTAAGCTTCATGACTTACCACTGCATACTATCATCGATGCTATGGTCACGCGATTTTCTGATGGCTTGGTTCGTGCTAGATGTGGCTATTGCTCTTTTTGATAACTTAAGATATCCTGAATAGTAAGAGAGCGGACCTTTTTCACTCCTCGTTCTGTACCTCCACCAAGTGTGAGTTGCACTGAATGTCAATTTCAAGTCTAAGAACTGGAGGCTATCATTATCTGGCATTTCAACTGTATACTCCAGCCCTTGGTGTGCCTTTGTGAACATTTGCAAACTTTGTGTTTCAGTACCTTCTGCGAACTAGTCATATGGAAAACAAATAAGAACATCATTGACGTAGCGGAAACATCGGACAGCTCCAAGGCCGTGTAGCTCTTTCTGCAAGATCCCATACTCCGTAGCCAGAAATATGAAGCACAGCACTGGAGCTAAACATGACTCCATACAGATCCTGGGTTTCTGTAAAAAGACTTGCCCCTGAAACATAATGAACAGCGATTCAAGGTATAACCTAATAGATTCAAAAAGGAATTAGCACTCAATCCACTATTGAATTGAATCGAATTGAATTGAATTTTATTCACCTTGGACAAATACACAAGGAAGGAGTAGCCACAAATGCTACTGAGATTAGTAGCTTGACGAGGTGGCTGCCCCTTTATACAGCAGCAGCAGCAGTTATAAAACTATTTTGATAAAATTACCGCTTTTGCATATATGTACAGAAAATTATTGCACAAGGGAACATAAGCATTTTGCAAAATACAAAGGAAAGTTTCACAATAATGAGCAAATACAAGAAAATAGATAAATAAATGCATCATAGTTCACAGGAACTGATTTCGCATTGTTTGTTTTTTGGACAAGTGTGACATATCTACAGATTTGTTGGTAAGATTATTGAGCGGAGCTGGAAGAGTAAAAGCGATTGATTGTTTCGCATAGTTGTTTTGAGGAGTAGGTATGTACCAAATATTGTGGAGACGCGTAGTGTATACGGCAATATTTTCTCTTAATTCTGAAATCTCGCTATAAAAAGAGTTGTTCTTTTTTGTGGCCGAACAGTATGTCTGGAGTAAACGATAATTTTAAAAATCTTGAACATTTATAACCTTAAATTGTTTAAAGAGTTGCTGCGTGTGAAAACCATATGGGAAGTTTGAAATTATTCTCATAAACTTCTTTTGAATTCGGACGAGTCGTTTTAGATTCGTTTTTGTTGTTGGACCCCATACTAGGTGGGCGTAGAATAATTAAGAAAGGGCTAACGAGTTATATAGTCATAGTTTTATACGTTGAGGAATGATATGTCTACATTTGTTTAGCATACCTGCAGTGTTACACAATTTTTTATGAGTTTTGCGGATATGGTCATCCCAAGTTAAAGCCCTTGAAAGATATACGTTCGGCACTTTCATGCATTCTACTATTTCAATCACATTGTGACCAAGTGTAATCAACGGCAAGTTTACAACCTTATTTTTTGGTCTGAAGAGTATTGCTTTTGTTTTTGCGGTATTAATGAGTAAGGAATTGCATTTCGTCCATTCTAGTAACAGCGGCATTGTTTCATCAGAGATCTTTTGTATATCGTCAATTGTTTTACCGGTGATTAATAATGTAGTGTCGTCAGCATAGCAAATTGATGTTACATGTGGATTTAAGGTGAAGGAGTGTAGGTCGTTAACGTAAACACAAAATAAAAGTGGCCCCAATATGCTGGGGGAAGAAGAAGAAGACGCAAAGTGCGGATGTGTGTCGCGTCGGCTCCGCAGATTTTGAATGATTGTCGGCGTACACCGAAGAATTCACCGACGCCTTATTATCGAGAAGGAAGTGCAAGTTCCACGGACCACCCTGATATCATTCTCAAGTAGGTGGACCGTTTATTTTCGGCACATCGACCACTTTATATAGCGCCACGCCGACACGGCCGCTAAGCCTGACCCAACGAAGCTGGTGGCTGGAGCCCCGGTGGCTGGAGCCCCGCCTCTTTTCGGGTTAGAGCTATAAGATGGCAGCGGTGAGCGTCGAAGGGGATGATATAACGAGAGAAGAGTATGAGGACGAAGCAGGTTGGCGTGTTGTGAAGAGAGGAGGATGTGCCAATGAGCGGACAAAATCTTACGGAACCAAGGATCAGGCAGCGCGCTTCTCCAGCGAGAACGCATTCAATAATAGGTGGAACAAGGGACAAAAAGCAAGACAAATCATGGCGGCAAGCAGGATGCCCAGTTTGCCGAAGGCGGAGTACAAGATAATAGTGCGCACACGTGACAGCTTCAAGGTCACCGACTATGGGATCAATCGCCTAGAATGCTGCGTCGCCAACGCCGCGGGAATCCCCAGGAAGGAATCGGAAGATGACACGGTGTGTGCCAACTACAAACAGAACATTCTAGTGATCAGCACGCCATCGGAGGAGCGTGCCCAAAAATACAGGACTATCACTCGACTGAGGATGGGAGACAAGGAGTTCGAAGCCAACGCGTACGAGTCGGCTCCGGAGGATACATCTAAGGGAGTGATAAGAGGAGTAACGCACGAGGTGTCTCCTAGAGAAATAGTGGAGATGCTTGTAACACCAAGGAATCCGACGGTCCTCATGGCCATAAGGATGGGAAACACCACGAACGCCATCATCCTTTTCGACGGGCATCACGTCCCAAACTACGTGAGATACGGAAGGGCACTGGTCAAGTGCTCACTATACCGGAAGCAAATAGACATATGCTACCAGTGCGGACGCCTCGGACACAGAACCGATGTCTGCCCGAACCCTAACAGCAGGATATGCAGAGGCTGCGGCATGGAGAACCCGCCACAGGACCACGAGTGCGAAGCGAAGTGCCAGCTCTGCGGCAAAGACCACCCTACGGCGGATCGCCGATGTAATGCCAGATACAAGTTACCGTATTTGGTAAAGAGGCGCCGCTGGGAGCGAGTCAGACGAGAGGAAGAAGAAACGATATACCACGAAAGGGAAGCTGAAAGACTGTACAGGCCAGGACGGGAAGACTGGAGACAGCGGCCGGAACATCGGACAAGGGACGGATCTGGACTAGAGGATTTCCCCAAGCTCCAGGCAAGGGAAAGGGGCCGCTCGACGTCGAACAGAACCAGATCGAGATCGCGGTCCAGATCGAGATCCAGACCCAAGACCAGTAATACCGAATCTCTCAGAGCACAGGGGGGAGGAAGATCTCAGAGCCCAAAAGGAAAGAGCAACGTCAACGGCGCCGCGGGACCCTTACAGGTGAGCTGGGCGGACGCGGCTTGCGGGGCGCGTGCGGAGGCAGAGGCTGCTTTTCAAAATAGAGTTAAGACGCTAGAGAAAGAATTGGCGCAAATCAAACAGAGCAATGTTGCGTTTATGGATGAAATTAAAAAACTCAGGCAAGAGAACGACCGTTTGAGGAGCGGGAAAGTGCCACGCAACGAGGAAAGCTCGCGAGTTATAAGGGAGGAAAAAGAGACAGCAATGGAAGAGGACGTAGCCCTCACCGCCATTAAACGTAAAACCGAGAGCGCTCCGATTGAAACCGGATTAAAGAAACCCAAGCCAGTCACGACGCTCCAGGGAATACAGGAGGAATTTGAACAGAAAATCGAAACCAGCATCAAACAGAACGAAACAAAATTTGAAGCTAAACTAGAACAACTGGAAGTGAGGCTTGAGGCGCAGATAGAGGCAAAGATGGAGGCGCTAGGAAAGGCGATACTACAGCAAGTGCAACAAATGATGGCTGACTTCGAAGCCAAACTAGCAATATGGGGTCCGCAAACAAGTAGGGGGGGACCGGTTAAGACGGCCATTACGCCGTACACTAGGCCCCCCGTACCCGCCGAGGGATTGGAGAACCTGTAACGCCGCCATGGACAGACGAATTGGATACACGATTTGGCAATGGAATTGTAGAGGATACGATCGAAAACGATACATTTTGCAACAACACCTTAAAGACAAAGAAAACCCGGATATTATAATGACGCAAGAAACAAATGGGCTGGCAAAATTGTCGGGTTACAAGTCCTTTGGCAGTGCCGAAGGGGAGACGAAGGCGCTAACGACGTTGGTAAAGCGAAATCACTCGGTCGTTCAACACGACACGGAAGTAAAGTCAATCGATCACATTCTTTTAGAACTCATACCCATGCGGAAAACGAAGGACAGCCTCTTTGTATTAAATATTTATAGCAGTCCAAAGTGCAGACATCACAAATTTCGATCGCTCTTTAAAAAAGCCCTAGCCATAGCGGACAACCGAGCCGTAGTAATCGGAGGCGATTTTAACGCCCAACACGCGGCATGGGGTTACAAAATCGAAACTCAAAAAGGCAGGAACCTATGGCTAGACGCGCAACAGGAAGGCCTGACCCTCGTGACCGACCCATCGGTTCCCACGAGAATAGGTACCAGCGTTTGCGCGGATACTACGCCAGATTTAACATTCACCAAGAACATACGGGACGCGCAGTGGACAAATACGCAACACGACTTTGGGAGCGATCACAATATACTAGAAATAACGGTAAGGGCAGGACCGCGCAAGACCAAGGGTAGACCACTTAAGATTGTCGACTGGAACAAATTCAGGAAAATAAGGGAGGAGGCCGATGACATGACACAAGGTATTGAGGAATGGACCGAAAAACTAAAGGAAGATGTGGCGGCAGCTACGAAAACGGTCCCGCCGGAGGCGCATCTAGAGAACGTAGATAGTAAGCTTCTACACATGTGGGAAGCTAAGGCAGGGTTGCAACGGAGATGGAAAAAACAAAAACACAACCGGACGCTTCGTAGAAAGATAGCCAAATTGAACAGGGACATAGAAAAGTACGCCCAGCAGCTATGCAAACAACAGTGGGAGGAAAAATGCAACAACATGGACAGTCAGATAGGAATGGCAAAAACGTGGAACATCCTTCGATATTTGTTAGACCCGGACGGGACAAAGTCGGCACATAAGCAAAATATAAATCGGCTAATACAAACGTACCGAGGGACAGAGCAGGACTTCCTCAAGGAAATCGAGAAAAGGTACATCTCGCAAACGCTGCCCGTCATACACCCTGACTACACAGGGCAGGTAAATGACGAATTAGACAGCAAAATCGGCGAGTCAGAGGTCAGGGCAGCCCTGCAGAAACTCAATACCAAGTCGGCACCCGGACTAGACGGTGTAACGAATAAAACGCTAAGGAATTTGGACGATGAGTCTATAGCTAAGTTAACCGAATATATTAACGAATGCTGGGAGGCAGGGCAGATTCCGCAGCAATGGAAGACGGCACAAATCGTGTTAATACCTAAACCGGGCAAGCGACTGCAAATTGAGAACTTGAGACCCATATCTCTCACTTCTTGCGTGGGGAAACTCATGGAGCACGTGGTCCTAGCGAGGATAACCACCTACCTCGAAGACTGCGACGCGCTCCCGCCCACGATGATAGGATTCAGGAGAAACCTCTCAGCGCAGGACGCTCTGTTACAACTAAAACATCAGATCATAGACGATTCGGGCAGATCGACAAAGGCAATTCTCGGGTTGGACCTAAAAAAGGCCTTCGATAACGTAACACATGCAACGATACTAGATAGAGTAGGCGAATTAGGACTGGGAAAACGCACGTACGATTATGTACGCAATTTTTTAACTGGTAGAAAGGCGAAGATCACGATAGCGGACCTAGTTTCGGAGGATATCGAGATAGGCAGCGCAGGTACGCCACAGGGCTCGGTCTTATCACCGATGCTATTCAATCTGGCCCTAATCGGGCTGCCAGTCAAGCTGCAAGAAATCGAGGGTCTAAATCATACCTTATACGCAGACGATATCACCCTATGGGTGAGAAACGAAAGTGACGGGCAGATAGAACAAACGCTTCAAACAGCGGTGGAAACAATCGAAAAATATCTAGAGGGGACAGGGCTAACATGCTCGGCAGAGAAATCGGAGCTGTTACTGTACAGACCGACTCGCAGAGGTCGCAAACCAGGCAACTACAGGGAAGAGCTCACCCATAGAGAGGAGATACAGTTAAAGACGGCCGATGGGAAACCCATACCCAAGGTCGATAGGATCAGGGTATTGGGGCTCCTCATTGAAGCCAAGGGCAACAACGGAGAAACCCTCAGAAGACTGGAGGGAACTGTAGCGCAAATCATGAGGCTAATCAGGAGGATAACAAATAAACATAGCGGGATGAAAGAGGAAAACACGATCAGATTAATACAGGCCTTCGTAATAAGCAGAATAGTGTACGTAGCACCGTACTTAAAATGGCAGGTCGCGGAAAAGATCAAAGTAGAATGCCTCATTCGGAAAATATACAAACTAGCCATAGGACTACCGATCAGCACCAGCACGGACAAGTTGCTGCAATTAGGCCTACACAACACTTTAGACGAGCTCATCGAAGCGCAACGTACGGCACAATATGAACGCCTCTCTAAGACTAGAGCAGGCAGACACATCCTAGAGAGATTAGGCATACGTTACCACACACAGCATGGTGTCAAGGTGGACATCCCGAGAGATACGAAGGAAAGATTGGTAATACCTCCCTTACCAAAGAACATGCACCCAGAACACAATAAGGACAGAAGAAAGAACAGAGCGAAGCAAATACAGAAGAAATTCGGCAGCGACAAGGACGCAGTGTTCGTAGACGCGGCTCGATACAGTCGCAGACGGGGGTTTACGGCAGCCGTAATCGATAGGGAGAAACGGTGCAAGACGTGCGCGACGATACGCACCACAAATAACGAGATAGCTGAAGAAGTAGCCATAGCACTCGCAGCAGCTCAGACTAACGCAGCCGTGATAGTCAGCGACTCTCAGACGGCAATAAGAAACTTTGCCAACGGCCGAATCTCCCCGGAGGCACTACGAATTCTTCTTGCAGGAGGCCAAAATTACAAAAGAAAGATATACATCACCTGGACACCCGCTCACACCCTCGCGGAGGACGGCAACAACGAGGCGGCACACGACGCGGCTCGAGGGCTTACGGACCGAGCCGCAGTCGCAAGTGACGCCCCGACACCCTCCGGACGTGACGGTGCGGTAAATGAGTGGGAGTGGGAGGACAGAATGACAACATATAATGACATTACAAAACATTATAGGTTACAGAGGCGCATATTCCCGCGACCTCACGCAAAATTGACAAAAAAGCAGTCTGTCGCATGGCGGCAGTTACAAACTAGGACGTATCCGAATCCTGCGCTCTCGCACATCATATATCCGGATGTATATCCTACGGACAAATGCAAAACATGTGAATCCAGAGCCACTCTGGAGCATATATTATGGGAATGCCGAGGGCTAAATAACAATAAAGAAAACGCGGCCTCTAGCAGCAGCCATCGCACGCGCTGGGAAGCCGCGCTGCTCAGCCCCGCCCTCGAAGATCAACTATGGGCCGTCCAGCGGGCCGAGGATGCCGCCAGGACCCAAGAACTCCTGGCTGTCACCTAGGCGGGGCCTTTGGCCCTCCCCACCAACTCGCAGGGCGCACAATAAAGTTCTTTCCTCCTCCTCCTCCTCCCAATATGCTGCCCTGAGGTACTCCCATCTTTATGCATTTAATATCTGAAGGAGATGTTCTTATTGATACGTATTGCTTACGATGCCTTAAGTAAAAAGATAGGCGGTCATACGCAATGCCATGTACACCATATGACTACAATTTATCAAGTAGTATTTCATGCTGTAATGAATCAAAGGCTTTCGATAAATCTACGTATACTACCATGCAGTGTTAAATTATGGTCTGAAAAGTTCCTGTAAGATTATTTCCTTTTGCTTTAGCAGCGCGGTTTCCGTCAAACAATGCTGACGAAATCCATGCTGAAAATTGTGTAGTAATGATTGCTTAGAAAAATAGTTAGACAATATTATATACGAGAGCTTTTCTATCGCTTTGGAAAAAACGAGTAAAATCGATATGGGTCTATTGTTCTTCAATACATTTCTGTCACCGCCCTTAAAAATTAAGGTTACTTTTGCAATCTGCATGTTTTTTTGGAAATACACCAGTGGAGAGGATAAGATTAAAAATGTGCGTTAATAGACGTGCTATCTCATGCACTACATACTTTAGTGGTTCTAATTGCAGGTTGTCTACGTCACAAACGCTACTGTTTTTAAAGTTTATTATTGCGTAAGCCACCTCTTGAGCGTCTGTTGGGTAAAAAAAATGATATCGTGTTTGGGCTTGTGCAAGGTCTTTGTATTCTTTTGTGTTGTTGGGTTGCGTTACTTGTGAATTGGTTAATGAAAGAACATAATCGTTACCGTAACATATTTATTCAATTTCGTTGGATTCATGGTTGCGCCCGAGCACAGTGTTTTCCAGGTGAGGTCGGTACGCTTATTTGCTCGTATCTGTACAGCTTTCAAAGGGTGCCACAGAACATGTGCGAGCGAGCGTGCGTGCGTGCGTGTGTGTGTGTGTGTGTGTGTGTGTGTGTGTGTGTGCGTGTGCGTGTGCGTGTGCGTGTGTGTGCGTGTGCGTGTGCGTGTGCGTGTGCGTGTGCGTGTGCGTGTGCGTGTGCGTGTGTGTGTGTGTGTGTGTGTGTGTGTGTGTGTGTGTGTGCGTGTGTGTGTGTGTGTGTGTGTGTGTGTGTGTGTGTGTGTGTGTGTGTGTGTGTGCTACCTACGGCTTATATATGTCATATATAATATTCTTGTGTTGTCTTTTTTTGTTTCCTCTTGCACGTATAAATACGTTCTCAGTAATAATTAATTAATAATTAATAGGTAATTTATTTGGCAGTTGGTGTTCGTGCTCGTCTTTCCCTTGAATGCCCGTGGTATATGAACGCTAGAAAAGTTTGGTCATGGAATACCAACTGGCCTAATATCTCACATTGTCCGATAGGAACTAAAAAACCTTTCCCAGATGAAGCAGCGGAAAACATTTGCGGACAAGGAAAATAGCGGTGGTCACCGAGAATTAAAAGCAGTGGTAATCTTGCGTCAGTACGCCTTGTACTGCCTGTCCGAATCCGGCAGGAGTGCGCTGCAGTTCTTTCTACGTTTTCATCGTGCCTTTTTACTGATGCCTGTCTGCAGTTTATCGCTTCTACGAATCAGAACATATTCTGCGCGATCTAGAAATCATCGTCGATAACGCTTTCTAAAAACGTCATTTTCGAGCAAACCTAGGTAGCCGATAATGTAGTTAAGAGGAACAAATGTACTTGGGCAGGTCTATTATTATTATTATTATTATTATTATTATTATTATTATTATTATTATTATACCTTAAGCAAACAAAATGTTCACTTCTGTGTTCTTCCTGGATTCAATGTCTGTGGTCTTCGTTGCTGGTTCCGCAGTGACTCGTCAAAAGAAATAAATTATCAATAAGTTGAGACGTGCTCTCCTACTTCTAATACTTCTACCTCCTTATGCCAATGTATCATTTCGTGCAATAGGACGGTCGCAGGAAGAGTCGCTCGTCACCCGATGCACCTGGACTGCGCAAGTATTTTCACATGCACACGATTAAAAAGTCTTGGTCAGTATCCAAGATCTCAATCATCTCTATGAGACCCTCGTGAAGATAATGCCCTCGCGTTCGCACGAGCTAGACGCCGCCACAACGTCCACAGGCCACAGCTCTTTTCCCACAAAAGATAGCGGCCTGTTGCGCGACGATAACGTCGCATGTCGCCCTGGTTGTCGCCACCGCCTGCGTGCGAACGTGAGGGCGGCGCCTTGCAAGGGCGGCCTTGCAGTCTCCCTCGCAACGTCCGCAGTTGCGCGCTACGTGCCCCCGACAACTTGTCGATATGCGATCCGCAAAGTGAAGCAAGGGTCCAGCAGCGATAAGACAGCCACCGCAACAGGTTGTTCCGTCTCATCCCAGCCCTGTGCCGATTGCGGCTGGCGTCTGTCATCCCACGCCGTAAACGCAACCACTGACATCATCGCTCTGATGAACACTTCAATAATTGCCGGCATAAGTGCAAGCAACTGTGCACCAGCTAAAGGCCGCTAGTGAACTGGTGTGCCGACAGATTGACGACCACAGCGATCGGCGCGTCTCCGAAGAACCGGCGGAATCACCCTGCTCGCTTCCAAAGTGAGGTATGTAAATACACGCGCCGGCAAGGCTTAATGTTTCCGCTTGCTTGGGCCTGGTGGCCTGAAAAGGGGTGCTGTGTTTTTGTTTCCTCCACAGTCCGGCGCTAACACTTGTCTTATACAACGTCGCACTTCATAAACTGGCCTACACACTCTCGCTCTCCAACTCTTCATCTCAACGTATTCTTCGTATAGGAAACGGCCATTAGGTGAAAATAGTTGGATGGTCGAGGTATTCGTTGAAAAATATTTGCTTTACTTTTGAATGCCTTAAAACCCTGACAGCATTCGCGAATTCGCTGATGCTGATCTCGCAAACCGCGACCCTGTCTTAGCGTCGGCTGCTGTAGCTTCTGGCTTTACATACAGCTGCGAAGAAGGGGGCAACAGCCTATTGTTCCCCGTAACGTGAAACATTAGCAGCGCTTCAGTAAGAATACGGTAACAATTCAAGTTAACAATACCTCTATATTCGTTCCTGTATTTAGGTTTACGTAAATGAGAGGCGCAATGAATCACGTAAATGTATTTCAGTGGATACTCGGCCACGGCAATATTCCTGGTAATACTGCAGCGGACGCAACTGCGAATCTGGCGCACAATTAATTACGCAGAGACGATCAATCGTCCTCATTTGCGTAGTGAAGTCCGTCTGCTGCTGAGACAGATTTCCTGTCGTCTCAGCGAGACTACCTGGTTTGATGAGCAATCTAAGACCTCGGAGTTGTACTTTGTAGACCCATGTACAAACTTATCAATTCCGGAAAACCTAAGAGAAAACAAAAAAATTGAAGCATTGGTGCACCGCCTGTGGCTTGGTACTGCATTTACGAGACACTTCTTATACAGGATAAAACGTGCCTCTAGTCCCCAGTGTTCTTGTGGCCATCCAGACGAAAATGTGTATGATCTCCTCCTCGAGTGCACTAAATACGATCCACAACTAAAGGTATTGCAAACAAATTTGTTGCTTTTAAACAGAAGACAATTCACTCTGAAAAAGATACTTGCTCCATGCATAGCCAACTGCGGGCCTTCAGAAAAGAGCACGTCTTGCTTTGAAGAAGTCTTTCGAGGACGCTAACATTATGAGGAAATATTAAGTTTCAGTTGATCCTAATAAGTTAATTGAGTGATATAAATGCACTAGGTTAAAATTGATTGATGTGGTGATCGTAATTTTCACGCAATGTGTAATTGTGTTCTGTGCTTGCCGTGTAATTGCATGTGTCTTTTGTCTATTCAATATATCTGTCCTTATATATGCGAACGTGTACTGAACTCATGCACAAAACTTTGCGATTCATGTACTGTTAGTCTGTATGGTTTTTATTCATCTCCTGCCATATTTTGTGACATCATTCTCCCTTTTTGCGCATAATTGTTTCCTTTGCTAAGTGACAAGGAGTAGCCGATGCCGCCATAAAGGCGCCCACCTCTCCTAATATTAATTTCAATAAAAAAATGCGCCAGTGAAGGCGCCCGGCCGATTTCAACAATGGTGACATAAACCGCTGTTGACACCATTTGAGCCCACTGGGATCGCCGCCACGTGTAATCCCTACGGCTTATAATATAGTCAATTTCAAGAAACCATGGCTGACGGTGAAGTCCAAAGGTACTTGTCTCCGTTAGAAGAAACACATCAGACGTGCTCCGCCTTGCAGAATCGCGACCCTATTTCAAACGAAGCTGTTCCTTTAGAGCACGTGTATTATACCCCTGTCACATGCGGCGGTTGACCCGCGTGGCCGGGCTACAAGCAGTCTTTTTCCGACTCCCGTAAATGGCCCACATACTTGAAGTTTTACCCGCGCGTAACCCATAACACGTTCCCCATTCCCTGCGAATTTAAACTCGGTGCCATATTTGCATCTCCTGCGACATCTGAAAAAAAAAAAAAAAAGAAACATGAGCATAACGACTACATAACGCTTTTAGGCACTCTTATTAGTAAATTGCTCCAAAGGCGATGATATTAGCACGCACACTTTTTGCTCGCACATCACCAATGCATGGGACTCATATCCACCTCAGTGGCAATGGTACCACATTCTGTGCTCCCAGAACAACCGGCAAACGTAATTCTACGTGCAGCACATGCACAAATAATAAGTTACTGCAAATGTTATTTATTTGTTTGTTTGTTTGTTTGTTTGTTTGTTTGTTTGTTTGTTTGTTTGTTTGTTTGTTTGTTTGTTTGTTTGTTTGTTTGTTTGTTTGTTTGTTTGTTTGTTTGTTTGTTTGTTTGTTTGTTTGTTTGTTTGTTTGTTTGTTTGTTTGTTTGTTTGTGCGGAAACACACGGCGGGGGGTGCTTTCGTGGGGAATGGTGCCCTCCTCCCAACTGCCGGAGCACAGCCGTTTCAGCGACGGCGCAGCGTAGCGGTGTGGTGATACTATACAGGGTGTCAGGATTGGGGGCTCAATCCCATCGCTCGTGATCCGTTGACAAGATTGGAGTCGGGCATGAATTAGAAGGTAGCTGGCCCATGCCGTCGTCCAACTTATCCACGCTGAGGACGTTGATGAAGGGAAGGACTGCTTCTCATCGCGAACGAGGAATATGGGTTTATTTACAGTATTTATATCAGTCTAACAGGACTGTTTGAGAAAGTACATCAGTCTAACATGACTGCTTGAGCGAGAGTGTCCTGAGCAGCCGCACAACAGCGGTTTCTAAAAACTCGGTCCTCTCCCGATACAAGGTGATGCGAACGTTCGTTTAGCCATCGCAGACTAGCCGCCTCCCCGCGGCACGGTTTACACACACACACGCACACACGCATACACACAGGGGCGATGTTCCGGAGCCGACGTCAGAGGGGCTTCGTAGAACTCGGGAGCCGTTCCGAGTAGCGCGTTGTTTTGCGTCTTGGTCGGTGCGTGGGAAGGAGCGCAAAACGGCGTTCCCGCGGCAACTCGCGCACCCGTAGCAGATCATGTCCGCGTTGGGGAGTTTGGTAACAATAGTTGGCCCACCGAACTCATTCCGTCACAACGGCGATGAGGCTAGAGGTTGGCGGCGGTTTCAGCACAAAGCCTGCTTCATCGAACGCATCCTAGCTGAAGCGACGGAGAGTGGGGGATGCGCGTATTGTTCCCCGACACGAAGTCGATTTAGTCACGCCGTGGCTAGAGGTTGGCGGCGATGCTCCCGGGATGTTGCCTCCACAGTCGCAACGGGTTGGCAAAACTTTGCACTGCAGCTGGCCGTTCTTAACAAGGGTGTACCAACTATCATGTGCAAAAGTTTTAAAATATGCAAATACCACGTAGCTGGACAGAACCAAGCTAATGTTGGTTGCCGTCGCTTGGAGATGCTCAGATTAGTTCTTGCAGTCCGCGTAATTACTTCATTAGTCTTAATTAATTAATAAACTTCTCAAATATTTTAATTAAATGAAAAGTGTGAAGGAGAAAATCGTAGAGCGACAGGAAAAACTCCCGATACAGCTTTCTGTTGCTCAAAACGTGCTACATAAAAGCATTTTTACGAGCGTGAAAGAAGCCCGCGAATACACGCAAATACTCGCCGTGGTTGCTCAGTTGCTATGGTGTTAGGCTGCTGAGCACGAGGTAGCGGAATCGAATCCCGGCCATGGCGGCCGCATTTAGATGGGGGCGAAATGCGAAAATACCCGTGTACTTAGATTTAGGTGCACGTTAAAGAACCCCAGGTGGCCAGAATTTCCGGAGTCCTCCACTACGGCGTACCTCATAATCAGAAAGTGGTTTGGGCATGTAAAACCACATAATTTAATTTTTTTTAATACGCGCACAGTGCGTCGAGCGGCTAAAGGGACTCTTATGTAGCACGTATTGCTCAACAGAAAGCTGTATCGGGAGTTTTTCACGTTGCTCTACAATTTTGTCGTTGGCAGTTTTCAGGTAATTATAGCATAGGAAGTTGATTAAATATTTAAGACTAATTATGTAATTCGGCTGAGTGCATAAAGTAATCTGAGCATCTCCAAGCAACGGAAGACTACATTAGCTTGGTTCTGTCCAGATATGCAGTATTTACATATTTTTTTTTTTAATCTTGGCGCATGATAGTTGGAACACACTGTATATGCACGTCGCCGGAGATCTGTCGCTGTGCAGGATGCAACGATGCTGAATCTGTGCCCTAGACCGGTCACAGATATGGGTTGCAGTGCATGGTAGAGAAGAAGGTTGTACAAGAATTAGAAACAGGGATGGTTACGCTTCAACTTTTTTGTTCTTTTTATTATTATTCATAAATGTATTTAAGGAGAGGCTCGCACCTCTTCTCCGACATATGGGCTGTGTTCATGACGCTCATAACAGAAATAACACCTACAAAAATTTGTTTAAATACGAAGGGACATTTGCGCACACAAATCTCGCGTAGGCGAGGCATAAATTTTCCTACATTATAGATCTTCTTGTACTCTCTGGTTCTTCACCATGCAGTGACATATTCGTGTTAGCAACCAACTCAGCCATATACGCCTGCTAAACGATCGGTGCAAGAAATGCGCACACATTCCCCGAAATAGCCAAAAAATACGTCGGCAGTTGATATGTGAGAGGCGAATATTATTCGTTGGCACAGTATTTCACATGTTTACTTAAAGGTTGCACACAGTTGTAACTACTTCCTTTTTTTTCGCGTGAGACATCTCGATTTATTGTTTGTGACACAAATGGCTATTCCGCCTCTCCAAGTGAATTACTTGAACAGAGGGAAATTGCACAACAAATGGAAATACTCGCTTCTTTCTCCGCGAACATTCGTGTTTGGCAGCCTCGTCGGGCTTCAGCTTCATCCACAGCGATATCTTTTGTACACGCAACCTTTCATCCTGGTGAAACCCCGTACGCTAGTTTTTCTAAATGATAAATGACGAAGGCTTAATAATTAACTTCTATTTATTCACTCTAAGGCACATATAGCACTTTAGATATTCAAGTATTTAAGTCGTTTCTGTCGAGCATAATTAACGCTATTAGTACTGTTCTCGATTTACCTGTGCCGGAAATGTGCTGTGAAATACAATGGCGGACCAGCTTTGTGGTGCAATTCGCGGTAGAGTAAATGTTGGGAAACTGTCGAATGAAGCTTGTTGAAACTATTAACTGTAGCATTGCTGCTTACTAAACACGGCTTCCACAAGCGCGCATTGATCGATCTTAAAATAGTGCTCGAAAGTAGTCCGCTTGCTGGCATGAGAAGTGTAGATTGATGGTGTGGTCGAAAGGCCGCTGTGTCTTGCTCTTGTGGCCAGATAATGACAGTCAGTGCAGAGCATTCTCAAAGCAATGCCTTAGAAAAGACGCAGTGCCCGCTGTGAATACGTACCACTTATTCCACAGTAACTCCGCAGCACTATAACATCTGCGCGAGATAATACTTGTACTTTTTTGAGAAATTATTGTGTAATAGTTTAAACTGGTAATAAGCTTGGACTTTTGCTTCCTGCAGAGAATAGTACCGAAGTGCTCCTGAGTGCTGAAAACCAAGATGAAGTCACATCACCTCGTCGTGTTTGTGGGAATTCTCTGTACGACAAATATAATGTGTGAGTACGTCCAAATTTGGCACATTTTGCACCTAAAAGCACTTCATTTAGCAACTGTAGTTTGGGGTGGACGTGAGAACATAGATTTGCGTAAAATATGCATAAAACCGTGAATGAGTGCCTCTGGTTCGCCATACCGAAGCTGGAATACAACAAAGGAAAGAAACACTAAAAGTGACATGCGGCAGCTGTTGTGGAACCACCCGATGGATGCCTTATAGCACGCACCAAACTCGTTGGCCGCCTAAGGAGTCACCACATAACATGTAGCAACGTGGAGCACCCTCGAGGATCACTATGCCATCCAAGAGAAGATTCGCTCCAGCTTATTTTATTTGTCAGAGGCGCTGACCTCATACAACTGGCACTGAGACAGTCGGGTCAAACTTGCTGACCTCATGTATCTGTGGTGTAGGACATGCATATGAGAAAACATCATCAACAAGGAGCACTGCCATCCAGTTTGGCAATTGATTAAAAACAAATTAATTTTGTACCCGAAATATTATCTACCCTAATCTCTCGAATCAACAGATATATAATAGAACAGAAAAAAAATCATGACTTATCTCAACCACACTAGAATCCTTTGTCCGTCGAATGTGCAAGGAATATTTTCGTTGGCGTTATGCAGGCGGCACTTCTTTTCGATCTCGGCTTCCACTTACCAGCACAGTGTCACAAAACAAAGCAGTTCCATCGGCTCTGCTCATGTGTGTGTGCGTTTTTTTTTTTTTTTGACACCGACAGCCTTGTCCCAATTTTCGGCGGTTGATGTTCAGGCCTCGGAGCGGCACGCTATAAGCTGGCAGCCGGCGTGATCACGGACACCATTCGCAGCATGTTAGCAACAGGGCCTTGAACAAATAAGAGAAGACAAGAACCAACTTCATGCCGTTGCCGTCGTTAATTCATCGCCATTCTGTTGTCCTTGTGCGTCGTCGTAATTTCGCCATCAACGCTGTCTTATCGTTGTCATCACACACGCTTGCAATATACAGATGTCCGAAGCTTCCATAAAGTCGACGGTGGTGCACAGAGCCTCTCAGCACACACAGCCTTTATCAGGGGCGTAGCCAGGGGGGGGGGGGGGGGGGGGGGGGGGGCTTATGGGGCTTCAGCCACCCCCGAAATTTTTTCGTGCTGTCCATGCACCGCCTACCAAAGCAACCCCCGGCGCCGGAAATCATTCTGGATTTCGTCTAGAGCGTCTTTTTCACGCTCGAAAAGCCATTTCACCGCGAAAATTGCGAACTCGGGCTGAATTTCGCGGCAACGCCCATGCACCGGGAGTCACATAACGCAAGTAGCCCCATCCGAGCACAAAGTTTCAAGGACCTTTTGATGGTGAACGGGCTCGCCGCGGCATCTCGCGGAGGCCGCGGAATCTACACTCTATCATGGAATTTACGGATCGCGTGGATATCAATCCCGAAACTTTATGGGTATAAAGTTCTCATAAACGTCTTATGTGAAAGGTGCATTGACATTTCGAAACGTGCGCTTTAGATTTTCAATTGCGGAACATTGTAAGTTTAATGCTCCCATAAATATTTGACGCCAAAGGTGCATTGACTTTTCCAAAGTCGTACATCGGGCCATACAACGAGACAAGCCAAATTAACACACTATCAGACAAGTTGACAAAGCCCGCAGCGTGGCCTGATGAGACGAAGCGTTGTGGTGGTTCATTCGTGCCGTCATGTCACATAAAAAAATATCAAGATCTTTTTTTCACCTGCGCCAAAGCATCCAGTAAAGACACTAAAGCCAGCAAAGGTAACTACGTTCTTATTTATTGTTTCTACTTTTGCTTTTAATCGAGAGGACACGTTGAGCCTCTTCAATTTTTTTGTTCTCGCTCGCCTACCCGCGTGCTGCCAAAGCCAGCCAGAGCGCATGCGTTTTTCTCGTGTTGCCCCGCCCATCAAGCAGCGCACTTCGGTGCGCGTTCGGTTTTCTCTGGCCGAGTGCATTTTCGCCTGGCAGAGTTTTGGATGCTTTCTGGCTAGCAGACGAGAAAAAGAAACAATGGTCGCTAGCCGCCATCACTGTGGGGGCTCGACGGATCGCACCGCGTTCGCTTGAGCTCAACCTCTCCAGAAAGTCTTGTCTCGCCGGTGTAGGATACCGAGCAGTATGCGCATGGTTCTTGGTGGACCAAGCGTCTCGTGTTTTCTTTGACATTCCTTTAATAGCCATATTAGTTGCCCAAAGTAAGCATTCGATTGTGACCAACATACTTTGCGTTTTTTTTTTTATTACGGTGCCCCCGCCTCACAAAAGGAAAAAAGCGTTGTTGCGGTGCAGCGAATTGTCGCATCGTGAAAGTTCTATTTTGTTACTTCTTTTGCGGAAAGAAATGGGCCATGGGACGCTTCAGTTTCCGGATACTCTTACTATATTATTGCGATAGCAATTATATGGACACTCTAGGCGCATTCCTGCCGTCGCCGTCGTCCTCATGTTCCGCATAAAGTCCAAGTGCGATAACATCGTGACCCCGCGCCGCATGCTGTATGTGCAAGTGAAAGCGTGTGGGGGGTGGGGGGGGAATGGGTGAGCCGACGATGGTGGCTGTCTTGTGTGCGCAAGGGAGAAAAGTGAGGAGCAGGCGCGCCGCCTTCCGTCGCGCGCGATACATCGGATGGAGTGGATGGAATGGAGCCAGGATCTAGGATTCTGTGAATCTATGATTGCGCAACATGTTTATTTGCCTAGTTTGACGCATTATATACCGTGACTTTTTCTTAGATACGTAGATTTATTAGACACTTATTTATACCTATGTTTAAATATTTTGTTGCGAGGCGTTGTGTATACGTGCAGTGAACTTTGTTTCCAGTGGCACTTTTTTGCCCTTTATCAAGCTGTTTCTTCCCATTTGTATATTCCATTGTATCTTCGCATTTCTAATCTACGAGTGCGAGTCAAATGAAAGTGAGCCTACCCACCGCGCGCAATTATGGTTCTGTTGATTATCTGCAAGGCCTGCGCGTAGCACACAGGGACCTCTCATTTAAAAAGTGACACGCAGGTGTGAGGATAAATGTTCTTTAATGCTCTCATACACTGGGTTGTACATGGTTGCGTGCCGTAATGGACGTTCCAGAAGTTGAGCAGCGTGGTGCCGTGAGGTTTTTGACAGCTGATGGTGTTTCTCAAAAAGAAATGAGTCACCGTATGGCTGCCGTGTACATGGGACATTGCATTTCATTGGCCACTGTGAAGCGTTGGAACAAACGGTTCAAAAAAGGACCTGAAAGTTGCAAAGACGATCCCCGACCGGCCCAAAGCCATCGTGCAATCACCCCTAACAAAATTGCAAAGGTTGATGAGCTGATGAGACAAGAACGGAGGACAAGCATCGATGAACTGGCTAAGCGTGAGAATATCAGTCACGGTTTGGTTCGCGCCATAATTCATGAACATCTCGGTTATCAGCTCTTGTGCGCGCAGTGGATGCGGAAGATTTTGAACTACCGCCAGAATACGGAGAAGATCGGCGTTGCCTTTACTCATCTGATCCGCTATCACAATAAGGGTGGTGATTTCTTGTCTGCAATTGTGATCGGAGACGAACCATCATGCCACTACTAAGAGTCTGTAACACGACGGCAAAGCTGACAATGGAAACATTCAAACTCACCACCCCCAAAGAAAGCAAAGGCCGTCATTTCTGCCAGAAAGGTGTTGTTGACTTTTATTTTTCGATCGTCAGGAGCCATTACTCATAGAATTTGCTAAATCTTGAGAGACTATCAATTGTTTCCGATATTGTGAAACGCGGGATCGGCTGTGTGCCCCAATCAAGAACAAGCTACGTGGAAAATTGACGAATGAGGTCATCTTGTTCCATGACAATGCCCGTCCCCACGTCGCTGATGGGGTTAATACAAATCTGGCAAAGTTCAAGCGGGAAACGCTGCAACATCTGCCACACAGCTAAGACCTGCTGCCTTGCAACTTCCACATTTTGGGGCAAACGAAAAAACAGCTCAAGGGAACCAGATTCGTCTCGGACGATGAAGTGAAAGTCAGTTGCAGAGGTTTTGAAGGAGCAACCCAAGGAGCTTTATGAGACGGGAATTGCGCGACTCGTTAGTCAATGGGACAAATGTCTAAATGCCCATGGGGGCTACTTTTAATTATAGTACCCCGTTTGTCATATATTCGCATTGGCTCACTTTCATTTGACTCGCCCTCGTATATTCTGCAGAACTCCAGCTTTTTATACGTGCTCTGTTGCGACTATAATTTCGGTGCAATTACGATACACGTCCGGTGACAGCTGCTGCTGCGTAATACGCTGGAACAAATGACAGCGTCATTGAGATTTTTCACTGGCCGTTGCATATGTACAAGAATGTAAACAAGGATCTTGTATGACAAAGTGTCATTAATATATTTGTTCTCAACTTGTACATTTCATGGCCTTTACATTTTTCATATCAGCGGAATGCACTGCTTTGCTGGCTTCGAACTGATGTAGTTCTAAAGTTCGTGTGATATTTTCTTTCCTTATTAAATAGACAAAACACATGAAAGCATTGACATCAGTTATGTGGGGCACAATTTTTGGCACATACGAATATATTCTTTTATGAAAAAAATACATATTTTACTTGTATTGACAGTGCTTAGCGTTCAAGAATTCGTTTGCAGCATCTTTGGCAATGGCAATGCAGTTATTATTCATGTATTTGATCCCTAGGCAAATTGTTTGAGAGGAAGCTTTAGCTCGGGCCCTACTCCGACGTGGCCTATTCAGATACATGTAAAACGCAGAAACGCTTTTCTGTGATAACTCCTGAATCGCTTTTAACGAAATTTGTCGCATTTGAGAGACTAAGCTAAATTCTAGTGTCTGTTGGAAGCGGAATTTCAATTTAGGGCCTGAACATTGTTTAAAATATTTTGAAAAATTTGAAAGTTCGAAAAACATAGAAGCACGAAGTTTACAAATTAATAGCTCTGCATCAAGAACAGATAGCGCGGTTCTGTAAACGGCATCCATTACACCATTCAAAGCGGACAAATTCGATATGTCAATTTGTATCTTACGTGGATTAGTAATGTTATGTACAAGGGTTCTGCAAAAGCCGTACTTCCATAATACTTAATTTTTTGAGACTCATGTGTAACATATCAATATTGTCCGCTGTAGATGTACTATAATGTGCGATTCACAGAATTGTGATATCAATTTTCATTGCTGATTTACAGAGTTCTAAACTTAATTGTCTCGTTCTGTGAAAATTTTCGGTTTTTGCCACTTTCAATAAAATATTGACGACCTAAATCGAAAATTCGAAACAAACGTTCACTAGAATTTAAGTTTTTCTTTTAAATCCAACAAACCTCGTCAAATTTGGTGAAGTGGTTGCCGAGAAAAACGAATTCTCCTTCTACATGTATTTAGACAGGAGCATCCGACCTAATGTTTCCTCTTAAGTGGGAGGCCGAGCTGCAACGTGAGCCCCCCCCCCCCCCCCGAACAAAATTTCTGGCTACGCCACTGGTCTTTATATCAATTTATTGTTTTCATATTCCGCCGTGGTGCCCTCCCTGTTTTGTCCAGAACTCCGCCTTAAATCTGCACTTATCACGACCATCAAATAGAAACGCAGTATTTCGACTCACTAAGGGTTCGCGTCCACAGCCACAAAAAGAATAGGGCCTAAAAGATTGAAAGCGAAATTTGTCGTCACTACTCCGAAGCACGTAAGAACGGCTAAAGATGTCGCCAAAGGCAAGCGTCCGTTTGATGCGTGCCTAAGCAGCAGAGAGTGCGTGCGTAGCTAACCGCGAAGCGTGGTAGAGCGCTTTCTCTATCCTTAGTGCGCAATGATGCGCACTAAGTCCAGAGAAAGCTTGTCTTCAAGCAGACGAGTTTAATGGGTGTGCCAGGTTCTCGCCCGCTTTCCTTGTCCGCCGGGCTACCTTGTTCGCTGCCTCGGAGCGCTAACGAGCCTTTGCTAAAGCAGCCCTAATGCGACCGCAGGCGAGCCTCAGGCCGCACCGTACAGCGGTCAGCCTTCGCCGCTGCTGGGTGACTCGCAGCAGAGCTCAGCGATGCGCGAGCTGTCCAAAGCGCACGCCGAGCAACTGGCCCGCGCCGAGGAGTCGATCGCCGAGCTAGTGCGCCAGCTCAAGGCGCTGTCGCCCGACGACGCCCGCCGGGAGCCGCTGGCCGCCCAGCTGCGGCAGCAGCAGCAGGCACTCAGGAACACGCGCGACAAGTTCCGCGACCAGCTGCTCTGCGTGCTCAAACACGAAGCCGCCAACAATGGCACCCTCGCCGATGACAAGGTAGGCCCGCTTTCGGTGCGGTGTTTCGCGCCTGCCGACTGGTTGAATTTACTTCTACAGCTAGTGAGGCAGACATCGTGCAAGAACATTTACCTGCGTACAGTTACCTGCTTTTGTTATCCTAAGGACACTAAATGAAAATTTTCAGGATTGCCGCTTTGTTTTAGCATACATTTCGCAGAATGACAGCGACTCAATCGCTTTTTTACTTGGTTCACAACTTTCTTGGTTGTTTGACTAGCTTGCCTATATATAGATTTTACCTGCTGACGATGGTGAAACCGCACCTCGTCGCTGTGGCAATCCGCTACTACAACTTCTATGGCGATGCCTACATACAACGCTGATTTCCTGTTCCTTTCTTTCTTTCTTTTTCTTATTGGTCGGATGTTGCTGGGATATTCTAACAAAAAAATGTAGCGACAATTTGTTAATAAGTTTAATAGAATAAGTTTGTTAGAATAATAATAAGATAATAAGTTTGTTAGAATAAATACACAGGTCAATGAACGCTGCACTCTGCACTGAAAATGCTCATTCTTCTGCCTGCAACTGCTGCATGTGTTGCAGCATAGTACCGGCCCTCTACCGTGTAACGTTATAGGGCAACAAACATCACTTTCTGTCATGGTTATCATCCCTGCCTCTCTCTTGCCTAGCAATACTGTTAACACTGAAAAGGCTCTCGATGCTATGGTTTATTTGTTTTTCTTTCTTATTTTTTTACGCTGATATTTGTTATGGGTATTTTGCGAACAGCGCGTTTTCGCAGGCAACACACAATAAAAATACGACGAGGATAGGCACTGTTATGAGCCCACAGCCGTGTTTTGATGACCGCCAACGGCGTCCACCGCTATAATCCGTCACTACTTTGTGAGGACTTCATAGAAAAATAAGTCTGTGTCCCGCGACGATTCCAACGATCGACCGACACACCATTGCCAGTCAAATATATTGCCTCCCAGCCACAGCGCTTAGACAAAACTGTATACATGTATTGTCGAGAACTTGTTAAAACTATTGGCTAACGAGGCACGCTCTGCACTTTATCACTAAGCAAGCGCCGACATCAAATAATATAAATGATACCAGCTCTGCAAAAAGCGAATGGCAAGATAGAAAATCCGGGAAAATGCGCGTCCTTCCACTTCTACACCACTAGGGAGCGCCACTTGAATCAACGACAAAACGAAGACGACATGAGCAAGAGTCATTGAATGATATAGTTTTATTCTCTTCTTTTTTTAGAAGAAGAAACGTTTTCAAACAACAACTATTCTCATTCTTCTCAAAAATATATTCTTCATGTTCATCTGTGTGTGTTTACTGTAACCGATGATGCAGGACAACAGCGCAAGACTTAATGCGCATAACATTGAGTCAGCTAGTGGGTATCCTATCACTTGGCATTGTGAGCGAAACTGCAACATTTTTTGCGTGTGCAGACTAACTATATATATGTGTAAGGGCATCCTAGAAATTTGTTTCACGATAACAGCAAACAGCGCGCTTATTGCGACACTTGGGACACTTGACACTCGATCGACCCTCGAATTTGTCCTCGATGTAGGCGAGAGGCAACAATAAGGCTGGTGACAAAGTGTGAAAATGATGGTCATTGCATGTGTTCGTTTTAACTGCATCTTCCCAACTTCGAGCGTTCCTGGGCGTCTTGCCGAAACTTTAGAAGCCGATCTGTGATCACAAGTTTGCTATGATTATCGGTGGCCTAACTAATTCTGCGGACGCCCTAATGCGACTGTTTTACAGCGAAACTGTATACATCTACCCCCAATGCATCTGCCGTGTCCATGGGCAAATGGATCACTCAGTTGGTGCTTGGAGAGTTTGGTTTGAGGTGCCACACCACTCCAAATCACTCACTACTCAACAGTGTTTGCGCGTGGATTTAACATTGGCCGAGATTCTGTCTAAGGTTGTAACCGAACCAATCAGTATATATTACAGTAATCACAAAGCTATCATGACTACCATTACCAAATGATGAAAATAAATACATGCATCCTTGTCTAATCCTTGGTGAAGTGCTACAGCTTCGATGGTCATTCTTCTTCACAGAGTGGAATGGCTCATTTCTTTAGGATTTTCTAAAGAACAATTAACATGAAATTCATTTTCCCAGTAGCAAACGCCACTGTCCGAGTATTACCTAAATTTAGAGGCGAACATGCATTCCATATTCGCCTTTTATTCCAAGCGCTCTATATCCGGCTACAAACGGAGTTCGGACCCAAACCACTAGGCAAGAAATCTGCAATCTGGACGCAGAGCACGACTGAACGTGCTTGTATGAGAAACCATACAAGTGCCTTCGCAGCGAATGTCATGGCCAGATTAAGAAAAAGCCTTTACTTACCCATGACACAAATGGGAGACCAGAATTTGCAGGTCTACTTTGTTTTGTGGTAAATTTGGGCAGACGTAAATTGCCACATCAGTAAGTAGCAGTCAGCAGAGTAGTATGACTCCTTGTTAAAGAGAACACTGTAATATGTGCTTCTCGCTTTGCGGGCGCTTAAGCTGCAAGTTCCGTCTCAAGCTGTGCATGGGAATGCACTGGAGAGGCTTGCGGAAAAGTGCCGGCGCCGCCAAACATAAATCGTCTGCTGCGAAGTCAGGCGATTCCACACTTGCGAGAGGAGAATCGTTCGCACGTGCTCTGCGCCAATCAAATTAGTGTAGAGCACGTCTTAACAGTGGGCCACACAGTATGCTTGCCTGCTCCACATACATGATGAGAATACTGCTGCAACGAGAGCACCCCGGGCAAGCGGTTGTTCCTTACTCATTGCAAGTGACCGCATACGGGCATGGCTCTGTGAAATACTGCAGAAGGCAGCTGTGATAAGAAGTAACGTTATCCCGTTGTTTCTGTTCCAGGAGACTCAAGACGCTGTCCTGCTACAATGCACTGGAGCCGTTTCACTGACTGCAGGAGTCAACGCTTCTCAAACGCAAGACAACGTGACCGCGAGACGATGACTATCGGCAATGTAGCACTAGTAGAAGTGAATCGTGCTCCAAGACTGTTTTTCGACAGCACCGAGGAGCACGCATATTTAAATGACAATTAGTGACGGCAAGCGTGCGGCAGATGATTCCTTGCGAGGAGTGCCCAACTGTATCAAAACAGGCCATGGCAGAGCGGTGAAAAGAAGAATATCGTTGGGGCTTAAATTCAATAAAAAAAGCCTCCATTTAATAAAAACACTGTCTTTTTAAAGTTAGTTACAGCGGCAACTTTTGCAGCGCCACCGTTCAGCATGCACCTTTAAAGCCGGTCTGACATCTGGCCCTTCACAACGAAAGATTGCTGAAGCTTTCCTTCTTGTCCCTCATTTCCTTGTGTTATGTCTCAAGGTGACCAACGTTAAATTCGATTTTACAATTGAAACGATGCGACACACGGCCGCTGCCATCAAACGAGTTAGAAAGAAAATTGCAGCAGTTGCTAAAGCAATGAATCCAGGGGGCAGATGAAACTATTTCCCTTCATTACTTTTTAAAAATAACTTACAGCGAACCTGAGTACAAGAGCTACAGATTTAAAAGATTCAAAGGTTAGTCAACAATACAAAAGTTCTCACATTCTTCATTCTAAAAGTGTATGGTCGTGATCCCATGACCGATTTCCTTGCCCGATTTCCATGGAGCGCGAACAGTCGCGGTACTAGCGCATGGTTATCACATGTTTAGAAGAAATACGAACAAGCACCAAAAAAAAGGGAGACAGAAATATGACGGGGACGAGGGAGGGCACCAGCCGTGGTGGCGTAGTGGCTCTGGTGTTGCGCTGCTAAGCCTGAGGACGCGGGATCAAATTCGGCCACGGCGGTCGCATTTCCATGGGGGTGAAATGCAAAAACACCCTTGTACCCCGCTTTGGGTACACGTTAAAAAAACCCACGAGGTCAAAATTAATCCAGAGCCTCCCACTACGGCGTGCCTCATAATCAGATCAGTGTTTTGGCACGTAAAACAGCAGAATGTAATTGAATTTTTGGAAGAGGACACTGGACCAAGCGCTGTCTCGCCCCGTCGAATTTCGTGCTCGTTTCTACTCTCTAAAGATATACCAACTCGCCTAATTAACAACGCGCATTACTAAGGGACGATATCACAGATGCTTCTTTCTTTCTTTCTTTTTTCTTTTCATCTACCGTTGTGACTAATTAGTTGCAACTACTCCCGCCGCGGTGATGCCAAATGGTCAAAGCGTGTTCCGAGGGGAAAATCTAGCTGGTACAAACATGCTGAGTAATCGAGTGGCACCCCTCGTGTGGAATAGCCCGGGTTTCACTCTCACGTAACGCTCATCTTTCAGCGGCAGGGGATGTATGCGAGAGAGACAGCGAGGAACAGTGTTTCGACCGTGTTTTGTATTCCTGTTCCTGTTTCCTTTAGACGCACTATCCACGTCTTTAGGCTGCACTATCTTCAGAATCAGCCCATATTTTTTGGTGGGATAGTTACATGCCTATATAACCGTTAAAAATGTTTTGGCAGTGACGGGAATGCTACTCGCATTTTAAAAACTAGAATACGCTCTCATCCTTGCAAGACCTTTTCTCGCGCTGCTAGTTTACTATTATTATTACTATTATTATTATTATTATTATTATTATTATTATTATTATTATTATTATTATTATTATTATTATTATTATTATTATTATTATTATTACTTGTTTTGAAAACGTATATACACTAGACAGGAAAGGGAAAGCGAAGAGGAGCAGGCTGGCAACTGCCACCGGAAGGGGCACAACGCCTGCCTACTTTTCAGAAAGGAGGAGGAGACAGAAGCATAGAGAACAAAGATATGAAGAAGAGAGGGAAAGAGGAAAGAAAGAGCAAGATGACAATTCAAAGGATAAAGTAGAACACACACAATAGAGAGAAAGAGAGAGAAACGATGCATAAAAAGGTAGGGAGGTTAACCAGAGATAGTTCCGGTTGGCTACCCTGCACGGGGAGAAGGGTTAAGGGGGGGGGTAAAAAGAGAAAGAGAATGGAAGGGGGAGAGAGACAGAAAGAGAGACGAGCGCGAACAAACCACCTACACTATGGTGCGGTAGGGGTGGCGTTCTTAATGTTTATCGTGGAGCCCCGTAGACCACAGGAACCTTAGTAACGCTAGTAAGGCCTTCAGAGCGGATGCTCTTTGGAAGCACTGACCTAAAACTTTTAGTTCTGATAGTGGACAATTGTCCAGTTGGTCCAGCACACTGCAAATCACTTGTCTCTGGGCACTATATCGCAGGCAGACACAGATAATGTGTGCGAGCGTCTCATCGCTGCTGCATGTGTCGCACGTGGGGCTGTTGGTCATTCCAATAAGGAAAGCATACGTGTTTGTAAATGCAATGTCTAGCCACAGACCGTACAGCATGGTTTGTTCACGTAGTGTTAACCCAAGTGGTAGATGCATCCGTATATCTGGAGACAACGAACGCAAACGACACATGGTGAAAACGTTCGAATCCCACAGGGGCAAAGTACATTCACGGGACATCAATAGCAGCTCAGCCACAGCGTCTGTTCGCGAAAGCGGAACCAAGACAACTTGACCATTTCCACGTGCAGATCGGGCGGCTTCGTCTGCGTGGTCATTCCCGTTGATGTTTCAATGTCCTGGAAGCCATTGAAATATTATGTTGGGTCACTTATCATGGCTGTGATGATATATCTGTCGAATTTCTGAGGCCAGTTGTTCATTGGGTCCGTGGCGCATTTGGCTTTGTATGCACTGGAGGGCTGCCTTGGAATCACTAAAGATTGTCCGTTGTTGCGGTGATTCGTGATTACTGAATTCAAGTGCAGCACGGAGTGCCGCAAGCTCTACACTCGTCGAAGGGGTAACACATGAAGTCTTCAACCTGATTTCTTCAGATTTTGCCGGGATGATGACTGTAGCAGCAGAGCTGTTGAATTTTACTGACCCATCTATGTAGACATGTTCCCCGAAACTGTGCACATTGTAAATGTGTTCCAAAGTTGCTTGCTTAAAAGCTTGCAACGGCGCTCCAGATTTCTTTCTGATGCCCCGAATTGTCAATTGCAGTGGAGGCCGGTGCAGACACCACAATGGATCTGATAATCGGGTAGCAGGCGTGAATTGTGAGGGCAAGTAGGACTGATGTCTTACGACACTTCTGGCATATGTAGAATGTGACCTTGTTATGATCGACCTGTCAAGTGTGAGAAACGTTCAGGCTTGCGTTCCCATGACGATATAATTACCCTCTTCCCCGAAAAGGTGTCACCCCTTTATGCCTTGAGCAGACACGAAGGGAAGAACGAAGAGGAGAAGAGACGAAGGTCAGGAGCTCGTCGACCTTCGTCGACGATTATTTCGATTACTTGCTTGTCTTCACCTTGCACCCGATCTGTGCCGTCATTGGTGCGTCGAGAGTCCACCGTCGGTCTTTGTTCTCCTGGAGGATTTAATGCCGGAAGTGCAGGCCAGGCGTTTGCAGTAGATGTACGCACTGCGTCTCCAGACACCGTGTTGTCAGTGCGGTTGATCGCCTTGGGAGTACTAGCTGTAGGAAGTAACGTCTTTCTTAGCAGACGAAGATCGTCTGTGGCGGGCACGACGCCGTCGCACTTTGGCGGCAGCCTCTTTGTGCGTCGAGTTGTCTCTCATCATTTGTTTGAGTTGGCCACAACAGATTCTGACCGTTCTTCCTGGTGAAGCAACCAAAATAATTGCAAAGCTAACAAGAAACGACGCAGATGACTAAAATGTCACTCAGTCTCTGGCTACAGAAACGATTTGATGGAGAAAGGTAAGCGCCCACTAAAGTAAACGCAAGTTTGTGTTTTTTCACCGTCAAAAAGACATGCTCATTACTGTCATGAGGTCGTACTGGATGAACAACATAAGTCAGTTCGCACCGTATGTAGATGATCCCTTTGCTAAAGTCATTACAAGTCAATGACACATAAAGTTAATATCCTTATCCTGAGAGCCGAACGGGTTTCTGTAGGTTCGGTTCACAGACAACAAAGTGAATTATGTGTGTTAAAGTCCCCAACAACAATCCATAGACCAGGAGTCGTATCTAAAATGTCATTCAGCCTCTGTATACAGAAACGACTTGATGGAGAAAGGTAAGCGCCCACTAAATTAAACGCAAGTTTGTGTTTTTTCACGGTCAAAAAGACATACTCATTACTGTCATGAGGCCGTACTGGATGAACAACATAGCTCAGTTCGCACCGTATGCAGATGATCACTTTGCTAATGTTATTACAATTCAATGACACATAAGGTTAATATCATTATCCTGAGAGCCGAACGGGTTTCTGTAGGTTTGGTTCACAGACAACAATAATTATTGGCGAAAACGTATTGGCGGAAATCAGCAAGACGGAATTTCAGTCCACGGGCATTCCATTGCATAATGGACGCTTCCTTGACTTGTCTGAAGAACGGCTGAGGCGGTAAAACCATTGTGCTTGCTATTCGAGGCTCGCAAGAACCGGATCAAGGCCGTCCAGCACTTGCAGTGCACCCCGAGCAGATGGCGACTGCATGTCATTCATCATCACGCGAATGGCTTCCATTAGAGACTTGATTATTTCGATTACTTGCTTGTCTTCACCTTGCACCCGATCTGTGCTGTCATTGGTGCGTCAGGAGTCCACCGTCGGTCTTTGTTCTCCTGGAGGATTTAATGCCGGAAGTGCAGGCCAGGCGTTTGCAGTAGATGTACGCACTGCGTCACCAGACACCGTGTTGTCAGTGCGGTTGATCGCCTTGGGAGCACTAGCTGTAGGAAGTAACGTCTTTCTTAGCAGACGAAGATCGTCTGTGGCGGGCACGACGCCGTCGCACTTTGGCGGCAGCCTCTTTGTGCGTCGAGTTGTCTCTCATTATTTGTTTGAGGACTTTCAGCTCTGTCTTGTGTCTCGGGCAGTCCTTCGACGATGCTTCATGGAGACCAGAGCAACTGCACACTTGAAGTCAGTCGCGCGGCAAGCATCAGCGTTGTGCTGCTCAGAGCATTTTGGGCACACGGTCGAATTTTCGCATATATCGTTGACATGGCCGGTCTTCAAACAATTACGGCACTGAAGTGGTCTCGGAACGAAAGGTCGCACTGGATGACGAAAAATCTAACTTTCACGTGTGACAGCAAGCTTCCTCCCTTGAAAGTTATCGTCACACAACGTGATCCACCTAGGCGACGGATTTCAATAATAGTTACATCCGCTGTGGCGGGTTTAATCAAAATAGGCAGGTCCTTGTCGATGACTCACTCATCGACATCATAAATTACTCCTGATAAAGTATCACTGTCCTGTGATATTATGTTGCGAACATTTATTCTGCCCAGCACATTGTGCACAATTTATCCAGCGCTGCTCTGTTCTTGACATCAACTGCGAGGATATTCTCGCGGGTGTTAATTCTCACATCCGTAATCTCATTCGGAACAAGAACCTCTAGTGTGACAGATATGACATGTCTGTTAAGCCGATTCAGATCGTCGGTCGGCGTCTCCGTCAAGAAGAGGATGGTATGAGCCGTGTCATTGTCCTTTGCCGTCGCTGTCGCCCTTGTTGAAAATGAGGAAGCAGTGACAATTCTCCTCTTTCCTTTTTGCCTGACAACTATCAAGTAGTCACCGCCATCCGACACACCTTCTGAAGCAGAGTAGTACAGCATGGTGTCCTCTCTGCCTGTGTCGCTCATGAGGCTGTTGCGCTTCCTCGGAGCGCTTGACGCTGTGACGTATGTCTCAGCCGAGCGCCTATAGCTGATTCCGTTTCCATCGCCGAAGGTATCGGGAGCGGCCCCTCCCGAAAACACGCAAGAATACTCGTAAAATTAGAGCAGTATAAAACGGGGTTCCACACAAGAGCCACTTCCTCGTCGTTCTTTTTTTTTTCAACAGACACAGCACAAGTCACACAGAGTTAATTATTAATTTATCTTTTCTTTAAATCAATTAGTAAGTACTGGTAATTTCCCCTTGTTATCCTTGGTGTCATTGTTTGTTGACTTCCTATGATATAAAGTATATCACTGCTAGTTTGCAGTCAGACAAGAGAGATACACACGCCGTGATCCACTCAGAGGCGAGAAATAAGTTTTCTTTATGCGAAGAAAAGTTTTCCATGGCCGTATTGCGTAACGACTCATTTCGTTTTCCTCCTTTTCATCCATTGTCAAAAGCTAGAACGCGGCACGGGCCGCCGCGACGCCGCCGTTATAACTTCGATCGGCCACTCGGCGGTAGTACACGTTATAGAAATGAAAAATTAAGCGTAACATAATGTGGGCTTAGGTAGATGGTATCTAGGCAATCAATACATTTACGCAGGCGATCACCTATGTCCCGGCCTGTTGCAGTACAATAAGCGATACTTTTCAACGAAATTCTAGATTGGACACTCCAGACACATTTTTGCCGTCTCCGTCGCCGTGATGTTCCGTATAAAGTCCAAGTGCGATAACACCGTCGCCGCGCGTCGTATGCTGTGTGGGCGAGTGAAATCACGCGAGGGAAGCTTACGATCGCGGCTCAATTTGGCGCGCGCGAACGAAGAAAGCGTAGAGCAAACGCGCCGTTTTCCGTCGCGCGAAAGGCCGTGGGGGGATGGGAAGGAGAGAGGGGGGCGGCATTGTGCTCCGGCAGCAAAACTGCGCATTTCGCGACCGGGCGCAAGGGGAACTGACGGTCGCGGCATGGAGGAAAGCGAGGAGGCGAGGAAGCAGCGAGGGAGAGAGGGGGGCGGCTCCCACTCCGTCAACGAGTGCGTACTTTGCGAGGCCGCGCGTGGTCTCGCTGCTGCTGCCGCGCTTGTTCGCACCAGCACTTTGACAGCGAGTGTCCGCGCTAATATAATGCGATGTGTTCATGTGTGGTTGTGCATGCTGACGCCATGCTTGTTAATTCAGTTAGTGAGCGAATGTTTTCAAGTTTATTCGACCGATAAAGCTACTATCCTTACTTTGTATAGCTGTCTACTAATTTGCTATCGCAATCGATGCTTCGAGTTTCGCGCGAAACTGTGACTTTTAACGGGACAACGTTAAGGAGCCCGTGTCGTTGAAAACCCGGCGTCGACGTCCCGCTTCGTTGCCTGGTGTCGGACGTCGTTTCGAAAAAACGATTTTCGAACCACCTATACCCAGGCTCTCCATGTGACGGAAGTAATTTACTGAACTTATTGAATTTCTCAAGCTAAAATACGTGGGAAAATCGTAAACTGCGACTTACACACAACCTAGAGGCATGATATCTCTGTTACGAGAACACTCGAAGAAACCCCCCTTTTCCAGAGTGTCTACCATTCACAGACCGGCAGCGGCGTCCGCCATTTGCGCGCACCGGCGCGCGGGTGTCTTGGGGGTCACGGAGCGGTGCGGCCGGTTCCTTGCAACACCTCCAGCTGGCGCTCGCCGCCTCCGTCGCCTCGTGGCCCACGCAAGAGGCCGCGTTTCTACCACGATGTTCGCCTTCGAGCGTTCGCGGCCAGCTTTTCCTGGTAAACATTACGGTTACATATGCTCCAATTGCCGGGAAGCGTGAGAAGCATTCAGGGAGGGATCTTCCAATGATGTCGCATTCCACTCTTAAAGGCGAAGTTTAATCGTCCTCCAAATCTTTTATTTATTAATTCATTCGAATACTCTCAATGTCTGATGGCGTTACGGAGAGGAAGGGTTACACATTATACAATGTTATATGCAGCAGTATGAAAAGATGAATAATCCGGATTGCTGGCGACGAAGGCGTAGAGGTGGCTCCAATCGGATGCTGTCTTGGGCAGGAATTAATTTAAGAAAAGGTTTGTTCGGCAACTTTATGCTTGCATCTTGACGTTGTGGTCGATGTAATGGGGTGATAATATAAAAAGGTCTTTTTTTTTTAATTCTGAGGTGGTAGAGTAAATTTTTATCAAAGGGTAAAAACCGGCCGAGTTTCCGTCTTGATGACAGATCTGGCAGGTGAATACTATTTTTGATGGCGGATATACTGGCACTGCGGGAGTAATTGCATGCAATGAAACGTGCAGACCGGTTCTGAATGGCTTCAAGTAAGTATAGTAGCTGTGCTGTAGAGGGATACCAAATTGATGATGCATACTCTAGTTTAGATGTTAGAAGTCTTTAATATAATGTAAGTTTGAAGGAAAATGGCGGGTGAAAAAAATTGCGATGTAAACGACCTAGAGTTCGTTTAGCAGAATTAGTCACGTATTCGATGTGAGTTTTCCACGACAGATTGTTGGTAATGTGAACACCTTAATATTTATAGGACGTGAAAGAGCACATAATAGAGTTGTTAATTTTGTATGAGGATGTAGAAACAGCACCACCGCGAGAAAACTTCATCATATTAGATTTGTTGACGTTTATTTTCATTAACCATTGGTTAAACCACCCAGAAGAAATTGAATTGAGGTCAGATTGAAGTAAGAATAAATCATCTGGATCAGTTATTTCACGATAAATAGCACAGTCATTAGCATAAAGACGGAAGTTATATGTTAATTTGTCCGGCAGATCGTTAATGTAAATAAGACACAAAAGAGGCCCGAGGACTCAGCCTTGTGGCACACTAGAAGTTACGAAACAGGTTGGTGAAACGGAATTCTTAGCAGATACAAACTGAGTCCGATTGTGGAGAAAGCATTCCATAAAGATAAGTAAATAAGGCTCAATCCTCAGTCTGCCTAATTTCAGGAGGAGACGATGGCATACTGTGTCAAAGGCTTTTTTTCGATATCTAATGAGATACAATCAATGCAGGAACCTCGGTCTAGAGTCGAGAACAAGTCATTAGTAAGCATAACTAGTTGTGTCTTACGTGAAAACCGTACTGATATTAACTAAAAAAGTTATTAGATTCAAGGAAAAGCACGAGGTTAGAGTAAATGATGTGCTCCAGAAGTTTCCTGGGAATGCTGGTTAATGAAATGGGTCTGTAGTTGATTGAATATTGTTTTGTTTTGGAATAGGCACCATCTCCCCTGCATTTCCGGTCATTGGGCAGCCCACCGCATTCTAAAGACTACTTGAAAAGTTTAGATAAAATAATAGATGAGTAGGTTACAGTGCATTTCGAAAACTGAGCAGTCATTTCATCAGTAGTGGGTCCAGATACCTTTAGATTCTCTATGAGTTCGTTATTGCAACCCAGCCTACGATTATGGGACCTATTGTGGGAAACTAGGGATCATTAAATACGGGTGATAAAAAAAGACTGACCATTAGAGAACGAACATTTAAATACGTTATGCAGAGCAACACAGCACATATAAGGTGGTATGACGTTTCCGGTCTCGTCAAATAGTCGGATAGCTTGTTTCGGTTAATAGTGGGATATCTTGTTTCATGGGTCTTTTTCAGGCAGTCTTGGTCTGCTATCGTTGTCATCTCGTTTAGTGGGATTTTTACTTCTCCTTGGCCCTAAACAAAACTTTTCACCTCAGTTATAAAAAATGAGCAACCCTTCTTGTCGTTGTTGTCGGATTGCATGGGCTCGGGCGGCTATAACGGCTGGATCGGCGCGCCGACGTCGAGCCCTATGGCGGGCGAGTTCACGCCGCCACTCGTTGAACGCTGCCCGTTCTTCGGGGGACTTTTTTCAAAGCTCATAATGAAAACTGAAATTTCAAAGCTACACAATACTTTGCACTTAACATCCACCCCATTTTCACAAAATGTAAACTCAGCGTGACGTAGTGTTTTTACGGGACACTAGTAAACATATATCTGATCACGGCCGTATGACGCTTTCGAGCACCTTATTGTAGATTCTTTTGCAAAGGCTGTAAATAACTAACGCTCTTGAAAGATTGGCCACCCATTACACATACAATGTCCCCTATTTCTTCAAAATATCAACATTTTGGGGGGTTTACTTATTTCACCACATCGGGCAAATTTCCTGCGCGGTTCGTAAATTACGCTCATCTTAGGAGCGCTTGCATAAGTAATTCTCTACGAAGGCTATAGCTAATTTACACACTTCGAATTTCGGCTACACGTCACCCATATCATGGCCCAAATCTGTGAACATGTAGAATCGCTGCCACATTTGGTTCTCCCAGATCAGCGGGAAAGCTTCGTAAGCGTTTCATTATTGTCTTTAAACTGGCATCAAATATAGCATTTTTTATTTAACCCATAATTATCCCACACACTTCAAAAGTCGCTTGCATATCACCCCCAAGGTGCATCAAATTTCCTGTAAATGTGAACTTGTTGAATAATGTAGTTCTTTCAGGACATAGTGAAAACACGCATATAACTTTTTCGAGTGCTTAGTCGCACTAACAACGTCGATGTGAAACGCCTCCGCGCAGACCTCCTGGCTGTGGCCTCTGATGCCGGTGAACCTCTTTCTAGAGGGTTGTATCGGAAGGGGGACACAAGTTTTCGTAACCAGTTATGCTGCGGTAGTGGCAGCGGCAGCGCAAATGACCGCGACTGCCCGCGATCACCTCCCCGGGTGAAATGCTGTGTGTACGCGAGCGATGTAACCACATACGTTCACCATCTCCTGTTGGAACGAACAGCAGTAGAGGCATTCCAGAAGAAGCAGCCTGCCAAAGGCGGTGACGCCCTTCAAGAACTGGAAGCGACCGCGGGCCGGCATGAGAAGCATTTAACTCGCTGTAGTGCTTCGCCTGTGAAACTTCCATAGCAAGTCATATTTCCTTTACCCACTTTCCCATACAAATCCATATATTATTCTCTCTCTCTCTCTCTCTCTCTCTATATATATATATATATATATATATATATATATATATATATATATATATATATATATATATATGTGTGTGTGTGTGTGTGTGTGTGTGTGTGTGTGTGTGTGTGTGTGTGTGTGTGTGTGTGTGTGTGTGTGTGTGTGTGTGTGTGCGGATAATTGGCACCCTTTCTTGTCTGACGACACTCTATGCAACCCGCGAACTCTGCTCTGACGTAGTGTGAGCCAGCCCAGGGACAGCTTCTTCTTACGCGATATATCAATGAAATGACGTCGGATGACGTATTACAATCTTTTCTCACGTTGTGTTCGCGCGGCGTCGGTTCGAGGGAGGCATCTATTATCCAGTCATTTCGTTTTCTGACATACACCAAAGAGGGAGCGATTATTTGTGATAAATAATGAAAGCCAGATTTCCGTGACATTTCCGTCCTCTGAACTACCGCAAAAAGCTATGTGAGACTCGCTATAAGTATTGAGACTCCGTTAAACATGTTACCATGCGGTCCAATAGATTTGGCCATTTTCATTATAAACTACGTGAGGGCGGTGTTCACTCGCCTTGAATAGTGAAAGAACACTTAGAGCTTTACCAAGTGTGCCCATCTGCCATGCCGAGCTTTCGGCACATTCGGTCATGCACAAATGATTCCATCACATATGCACAGCATCGGACAGTATGAAATGATTATCCTAAAGAATGTTCATGTGCGTCAAAGGCGCTTGCTATTATAAAATGCATCGAGTCATCTTTTGACACGTTGAACTCCTTTGGTGGACAGAACGGTATTTGAAATCTAGGTTTCTTCATTGTTTACCGTTTCTGGAACGTCTTATCATCCATGTAGATAAATATGGTACATCGAGCACAATTGGCGTGTTCCGCCGCCACGTGTGCACTAGTAAAACGTATCTCGTCTTGTTAGTAGTCAGTGCCTAGTATAGCATTCAATGCTAGTAGTGGGCAATATGTTCGATGTCTGCTGCGTGGAGACTGTTTCCCTCATTTTAAAATTTACCTAATACTCACCGTCATTAGTGCGCGACTCGGCCCTATACAGTAATTGCGTTGGTTTCACTGTTGAACAAGCGCTCGGCGCTTCAGTAGCAAGCGTCCGCTTGATCAGGCTACCTTTCTTGGCCTAACATCTTCAGCATTTTACTGTATGCAGCTATTGTTATTTGTCTATCGATGACCGTAACTGCGAGCGTCAATTTATACACCGCTTCTCTGAGGTATTTTGATATTTCACAAGAAAAGTTGTGCATTCGGCACTTGCGTCTTTCCTACATAGCCATGCTTACCTGGACATTTAAGCGAAGGAGCTTATAATCCTGTTTAATATAGTCCCTGAATTCTGCGACGTTTCACTCTTTCACAGCCTGCTATGGGGGCTTTGCACTTGTGTTTGTCAGCTGAAAAGTGAGCTGTCAGTGCCCGAATCCTTTTTTTTTTTTCGTTTGGTTCTTTCCTTGTTACTCGTTTTCTTCCTTGTCCTTTTTTTAATCTTCAGGTCCTAGCTTGTTTAAATGTTCGGAAGCTGTTTACACTTATGCTGTGCACGTAGTGGAAGCGAAGTATAGAAGAAAACAATTTCTGTACAAACACAATATACTACGGGGCTGTTTTATTTTCTATCCTTTGGGGTGCAAGACACCTGTAATTTCTCGCCTTATAGAAACGCTAGTAATCAAGGGCGTGGTAGTGCTGGTCAGATATAGAGTGTGCGAGCAGAAGTGCGAAAGCGCACTATGTGCACTCGCCTCAACGAATATCAGACGAAACAGCATTGCACGAGATGAGATTTATACTTACAAATAATTCGAGGCTGCCAATTTTACAGAATGTAGTGCGCTCAAAATTCGTGCTAGTGAGAGTAACACTCCTCAGCAATTGTTCGCGTATAGCGCAGTGCTTTTATTGTCATGGCGCGACAACTGTTAATGCTGCTAATAACAGCAGAATCCAGCCAACCATTCTGTTAGACACACTATCAGCGATAGCGGTCGGTCGATGGCAAACTGTACTTACGAACGAAAAGTTTTGCGAATTCTGCCCCAGACGCACGACAGTCTGCAGTTGGACATTTGTTTGTCTTCGAACGCCGTGCACGAGCTCAGGCAAAAGGAAAGTGCTCGCCAGGCCTTGAGCAGAGACGCACCGAAGTAACGAAACGACAAACCAAACTGCATGCTGCTCTAATATGAGCAACGTCATTCCGCCCGACACAGAATGTGTAGTTGGGCTTGCACAGGTCCGGCTCTTTCTTGTAGAAGAAGCACTGGTCTGTACGGGTCGCTAAGAACAAACTAATGCATTGTAAAAGACGCAATAAAGAACGGAACGTACATCTGTGATTTATAAGACAACAAAATTAGATCAAAGTGACTTATTATTTTATTTGGCTCCTTCTTATATATAATATAAAAGCTTTTGTCTTTTTCATGTAACTTTTTAATGTTTTACTGTTTTACTGCTTTACTG
Organism: Dermacentor andersoni; assembly: GCF_023375885.2. NCBI lineage: Eukaryota > Metazoa > Arthropoda > Arachnida > Ixodida > Ixodidae > Dermacentor > Dermacentor andersoni. Next base: position 25,787,805 of record NC_092815.1, read on the forward strand.
TTTCACAATTAAGCATTCAAGGCATTTGCAGCCACTTTGGTATCAACTAACCTGTCCTTCAAAACGCGCGCACACACACAGTCCAGTGAAAGCACTAAGCACACACGTGTCACTTCCCCTCTCTCTCTCCCACTTCCGCCCTAGTGGAGACAATCAGGACGATGGGGGCGGGGACGCGGCAAGCATGCTTTTCTGCAGCTCTGCCAACTGCCTGAGGAAGCCTTCGTTGGGGCGAACGGCAGGCCTGGCCGTGCGCGTCTTCTCCAGGGCCTGGTGAAGATCCATTCCACGTCGCAGTATCAGAAAGGCCAGCACGAGGGCACACGACCTGCACGCAAAGTAAGAGGGCGTGCCCACTGACATGGAGTCCCGTTCGCAAAAGAGACTCCATGTCGTCTTTCGTGACTTGACGCGCCGCTTTAACACGTAACAAGGGATATATATCCCTTGTTACGATATCCCTTGTCGCTAACATATGTTAGCGACAGGAAAACAGACAAGGTAAAGCGCGAACTCATAGCTGCGTTTACATCCGTAACGGCATGCACCTTGTGTACAGTGTTCAAGAGGCAAGAAATTTGTGAAATAGCACACCGGACACAAGATTAAAACTATACATCTCAGTACTCTCGTCCACGTGAATGCTTAAGGTGGTCACGTTTTTCTTTACTTTTCCTTTTCTTTACTTTTTCTTTTCTTTTTTTCGAAATGTCTGCGTTTCAATATTAAATTTCCTTTACAGTAAGAGCTATTCATAGGGCGCTTATGCATCGATCAGTACACAGTGTCATTCAAACGCTTTATTATTTTCCTTCCGCCTGGTCAAAAGAGCGCGTGACAGCTTTAGTGTTCGAAATGTGCGGTTCACATGCATGCATGCGCATATCGCCCAATGCGCAGCTACATTTCATGGATGTGAAATCTATTTGCACGAATAATCATGCTCGCTGGGCCTCTAGTTAATACACCTCCTGGTATACGCGCAAGCCAAACGGGCCGGCTAGCGACGATATAGTTCGATAACAAATTCGAAAGTACATCACATGCAGATGCGCAAAGAGCCATTCATACACTCGCCAAAGCTTTCAACGCTACAACATTCTTGGCAACAAGGGCATGGATATCGCAAGCACTAAAACATGCACGCACGCTATGCGCCAAATGATGTCGCTATAGTATACGTACACGTTGAAACCAGACACACGCTTCTTAAATCACACAAACGATTCTAGGCAGTATAGCATCATCGATGTAGTTTTCCAGTATTCACGCAACATCCACCCTCCACTCTGCAAAACGCACACATATTTTATCGCAACAGAAATTTACCTACAGCGGGAAAAGTTACTGTGCCCAATGTTTCGGAGAAAATTAGTTATCTGAATAGAACGCAACGGGAAATATGAGAGTAGAGTAGACAGGCGCGAGCTAACAAATAGGTTTTTTTTATCTTAAGTTTTATTCAGAAGCCACACGTTAAAGCCAAGAAGAGAAAACTTACACAAACAATTCGTCGTAAACACAATGCGCTCATTTGCTGCCTAGGTAACTTTGATTTTTTTCGGCTTTGTTGTTTTCCCCGAGTTGCTTGTGAAGTTCCCCAGTGACGGCTTTTTGTGCTTCTAATCCCTAAAATGGCATTTTAGCACAGCCTCGCACTCAGGAATCCCTTAACAAAAAGTTTAAATAGTCTCGACAGTAGCATGGTTATTAAAATCGTGACTCTCGTCAGAAACTACCGTAGAGGGACCCCTATTCAGCACAAAGGAGCATCTTAAACAATTACAATGGTGTTTCGATTGTTTTCTCAGACGCTTTCCCAAAACTACACCATTTACCAAAATCTTTAAGAAAATAGCGGGACATGAAAATGACATTTTCAATAAAACAACTGAGATTTTCAAGCGGATTCATTGATTCGAACATTATGACTTTCGTGCGGCTTTAGGACATTCCGCGCCGCTTATCTGAGCTTCTTCCGGGTCTATGCCATTGTTTTTTCTAAATTCATCTGTTCCTCCTGAACTGAAAACGCATTAGCTCTTGTGCCTGCAGGCACAAGAGCTAATGCGCCCTCAGTTCAGGAGGAACAGATGAATTTAGCAATGGTGTGTCATAAGTTCGTAACTTGTTTCAGTTCTAGAAGTTTCTTGACAGCTTGGCCGCCGCGTGGCTTGATGAGGGTGTGACGTTGTCGTTACGTGGTAAGAACTTCTTAAAGAGGCAGAATAAACAATTCGCCCGTGTGAACGCCCCTAAATTACAAAGCTGTTTCGTTAAAGCTTTACTGTTTCTTCGTAGCGTCAATTAGCATTGTGGTGGCATTGTAGTTGCAAGGCCTAAGCACCTCTACTCTAATATGCTTAATGAAAATGAAAATTCAGTTGAAATTTTCCGGACGTCCTGTCTTCATCTTTGCTTCCTGTCCCGTGTTGGCATTGATGCAAAAGGCATCAGGTCACCACTTCACACGCCTTCCGTCCCACAACATCCTAGCGGCAACTGCAGCATTCGGTTGGTATCGCTCATGTATCGCAAGTGTGGACAAAAGGTGTGGGCACCTGGACACGCCTGCGTTGCAATGCACGAGTACGGATCCGCCGGAAGAGAGCGCTCCATCAATGAAGTCGCACGCGGTGTCGATGGTGGCCCGAGTCAGCGTGAAGTCTGGGAGATCCAGCAGTTCGAGAGCCAGGTAAGTCAGCCCGAGGTCTTCGTGGAAGTTTGGCACTGTCGAGGCGACCGCGTTCACGACGTGTGTCACAGCGAGAGACTGCAGCAGACACCAATCGGCAGCTGCATCCTGGGAACCTTAAGAGGTCTGGATTTCAGCATGCACAATCAATCTTCTACAATGCAAGTGCAATACGAAAGGTCTGGGTAAAGTTTTCAGGCGGGAACACCGCTAAGGACAAACACTTAAATAAATACGTTGGAACGCTTCGTCAAAGGTGTAAAAAGAGACAGAATGCAAGGAGAAGAATGGCAGGGAGGTCAATCGGACGAGCGTCCAGTTGGCTACCCTACACAAGGGAAAGGGGGAATAGAAAGAGGGAAAGATGAAGGGAGAGAACACTACATGCACGCGGGATGATGCAAAGGAAGATTACAAACCATGACTCAGGTCGGCGCGCTTCAAGAATTGCACCAGTGTACGAATAATGTTTGTGACAATGACGGATGTGCTAAAGGCATAAAAAATGAAAAAGAGACATTGGGGTGGTGTCACACACAGCGGTGCATGAGCGCGATAAATGTGCGTGGTCACAGCTAGGTTTGCAGACAAGTACGTCATTTCCGTGTCATTTAAGAAGACAGACGGAGCAATGGCAAATTTTGCTTTCAGTTTTAGGATTCTGGGAGATACAATTATTTTTTTTAGTTTTAATTTTTCTTTTTTAATGTGCCTTCACTTTGTCCTCGTCCTTGGCGCTATTCCTGCTATAAATTTAAATAACCGATTAACGTGCACGGCGCTTTCGACCTAGCTGCGACCTTCCTGTTAGTGTCAAACACATACCAGTATGCTTCGCTGCGCGAAAAATATGCTTCACCACAATACAGTATGTACGCTTCACTGCACAACGTTACTGTAATGCGGTGAAGGTGACTATAGAAGATCGGTCATTATGTAACGCACATAAGACTCTTGCACATGCTACGACCAACCGGTGCTATCAAGAAAACTGTGCTCAACGCTGCTCACAGCCAAAACCACGCTTGTCGTGCCCTGTAGTATTCAAAAAGCTTACAACCAATATCTGATGAAGCCTGCATGCCATGATGCCCATGACACCACTACTCGCACTACTTGTTAAACGACGCCCGCAAACGCCTCCAAAAACGTTAACTAGCCAATGCCCCAGCGTATGCCCGACAAAGCAAGCGCAGCTGGCAAGCTTCCGTCTTCGTTAGTCTAGCGAGGCCAAACACGTTCGTCAGCGAAATCCGTGACCTTCGCTGTGCCGTGAGACGCAACGGAGACATGCGGCTTACCTATGTGAAGTCCTGGAATCACTTCGCCCACCTGAAGATCTGGTTTGAGGTCAGGCACGAAACCCATCGAGCCGTCAAAACGCGGCGATGATACAACGCGTGGCTCTCCTTTTGAGTCACGTGTCTCGACGAAGTGGCGGCCATCTGCCGTCCTGACGCTCGTCTTCACATTCTTCAGTGATTTTATATCGAAAGAAGTTATGCCCTCCATGCATTTGTTGATGTTGTGGTTTATATGCCCTGATTAGTACATGCAATGAACGCAACGTGGGTTTCGTTCGTGCGAGAAGCTGCGCTGTGCTTTCCTATTTCCAGAACAGTTAGAACTATGAACCTTTACTTTTCGAACTTGCCAACTATCGCTACATCCACTTTTACTATCTTTATTTATTGCATATGGTCTACGGTAACGATCATCGAACGACAGCAACAGAGGAACTTTAGCAACTTCTGCTCAGCAGCGACACCACCTTTTTTTAAACAAACCAAACAAAGAGCATACGACAGCTACAGTATTGTGCTGCCATCTATGCTTTACAAGAGAAATTATCTTGTACATCTTTCTTCCCGCCTTGTTTGAACGTCATCAGGCTTATTCACGCCACACTGAAATACATGACGGTTAAAAGGAGAGCCATGTTTAATCTCATTAAAAGTTCGATTATTACAAACCATATACATTTTACATGCTTCCGTAAAATTGCTCTGAATAAGAGCGCTTTTAATGTCTTTATTATGACATACTCTCTGCGCTTAATTTAATATGTTCACTGCTTTCACCAGTTCTTATGGCACAAAGCGCAATTTTATTCATTAACACAGTTGGTAGATCATTACTAGACTGTCTCCTGGTTTCTTTTTTCATAAAATGAAATCTTGCTTTGGTTTAATGTTCTGGTTTTCGTTCTAAATTGTGTTCAGGGTCCCAGTGTATGTCTGTGGGGATTATGTATGTAAAAAACATGAAACGCACCCTCATATATACGTGAAAGTGTTACGTTAGACGTTTTGACGTACGTACAATACACTGGTGAGCCTGGAATGAGCACTGGCACATAAATAACTGAAATCCTTTAAAGTTGGAGATTTCAGTTGGAATTGTCAATTTTGAAACAAACTTTCAGTTACTATTCTTTTTTACAAGCAGGGTCAAAGCTAACTCAGGCTGCAAAAGAGTAAAATCAGAAGCACTGCATTTACTCTAACCAGCTGCAACAGCTCTACTGCAGTTACTCTAGCTGTATGTAATACAGTAAAATCAGCACTACTGCAGTTGCTATTTTTCTGTGCAGTAGAGCTAAAGTACTCTACGGCTACTTCTCTCTTTAGAAGCGGCATAGTTCCGTTATGCTACCCCTGATAGAGTGCATGTGCTCTAGAAAATGCGCCGTATGTAGGGTTCGTCTTTTGTTTTTCTTTAGCTGCACGCACCAAATTTTTAAAAATTGCTTGCGGCAGATAGCACGTACAATTCTAATCCTTGAGCTTAGGCGGCCATTACTTCTACGAGATGTCTAAATGCTTAATTGGATAATTGACCTAATTGTATTAACTAACTGTTTAATTAATTGCATTACGGCACGTATTTTCATCTACGAATTGTAACTATAGTGAGCTTGCAAGGCATATCGACTTGGAACGAATTCTGAGGATGTCACCGGCTTCGAGATATACGCCGTCGATCTAATCGCCGATATACGCCGTCGAGCTTGCGATAATAATGCACTTTTGTTACACTTACTTTTTTACGAAAACGCTCTTTTATGCAATGAAGCACAAAAGTAGCTGGAACGCCACTGAATTTCGTCGGACACTTTGAAAACTGGTGCAGTCCTGAAAATGCGTTTCGAGTGAATACCTCTTGCGAACTCAAAGGCATCCATACGTAGAATGAAATATGTTCCGTAAAGTAATTAATGAAAAAGTTAAGTAGTGTAATTGTATTAATTATTCAATTAGGCATATTGATTTCTCGTAGAAGTAATCGCCGCCTCGTGTAATTTAGCTCAAATTTTAGAATTGTGCTATCTGCCGCAGGCAATCTTAGAAAATTTGGCGCAGCTAAAAAGAAACACCTGGTAGGGGACAAGTAACTACTCCCCCGACAGAGTAACTTTCACAACTTTATGACACCCTTTGTTTTCAGAATGCAGGGTCCTTGCTTCGCAATGTTCCATTTCATTCGCCATTCTATTCTTATAATGGGTCGCGCCGAATGACCGATCCCATATCCAAGCGATAACGTCGTCGATACGTCCGAACCAATGACGAAAACACGGTCCCTGGTGTGTATTACGGAGTTGTGACACAAGAAGGTTGTACTTCTAGTTTTGTTGTTGTCATTGTTGTTGTTTCTGCTGCCATTTAAGGCAACAAAATTTACTTCAAACGGTGCAATCACAGTGGAGGTAAAATTAAGCAATAACTTCTACGTCTGCCTGCAGATTGCCGTAAATATCTTTCAGCAAGCACGAGCTCATGTACGAGCATCAGCGGAGCGCACTTAGCGCTATTTTGCCTGCATCAAACTTTCACTAGCAGTCCCTACATGACACTTATGATAGCTAGCCCAAGTACCAAGGTCTGAATTATCCTACACCAAACAGGACCTTCGCACATTGCCCTTTATTGCTGACCAAGGCGCCGTAGCGGCCCCATCGCCGAAGCTTCAACTAATGTGTTTATTTTCTTTTCAACCTTGTATATTTAAGAGCGCTCAAGATATGTCGACAACTCACGCATCTGTGGCAATGATGATCAATCGCTCTCGCCTCTACGATGTAGTTTCTAGCGTGAGCTTCTCGCAACTCCGACACAACTCATTATCCTCACTGACAACTAGAATGTACCATAATATTTAAATAAGCGACAAATCATATAGATACAAGCGGCATTAGTGCGCCTCATGGCAGGTGGCATGCTCATAAAGAAGTGAGTTTGGATGCGTCACGTAAACAAACTATATCGGAAGATGTGTCACGTGAATCGCCCAAATTTCTGCACAAATTTTCTGTGGAATCGTATAAAATTAACTTTAACTGACTGCCAGAGCGTTTACTCTCTTCATCTGTCTCATCTTCGCTCTGGAAGTAGCAGCTTGCTCCTGCATCGTTTACGCGAACAACACCAAAGCGCGAATAGAAAACCAATTCTTACCAGCGGAGGCCCAGCTCACTCATTCGACATTGTTAACATATGCTTCGATGAATTTTTCAGTCAAGCCAACCCACCTGTTGTAGCTAGATTGGCGGGAATTTACCCGACTCGGCACATGGCTCTCTCAATCCAACCCACTGTGTAGCACTATACACGAAGCCGAAAATTTAGTGCCGAAAGCCGACAAAGTGGCCCGACTTTTTTCTTTCGGGTGTATTCATGTAAACGGAACTTCAAACTTGCAGGATTAATTGATCGACCCGCTTTAAATTGGACGACCCACCAGTGCAGCGGGCTTTTGCCTTTTTCTAGACACTCCACTGGGCACAGCTGGCGTATTCAACTAAAACTGTTGAGGTGAAAGTCATCAAAGCTGTCGCAATATGCACAGATTACAGCAGTTGGCACACATGGGCTGAAGCCCCGATAACTTTCAATTAACATTTTGACATGTCACAAAACGTACAACCATCGCGTGGACGACCACTTCTCTAGCAACTAACTATATTAATATGAGAACCGGGATAGGTCCAGGTGCAGTACCTTGGGAGATCCGATAGTACAACCAATATGAGACGTCCGGCGCGGGCATTCGTCTCGGAATTTGTGCGCGGATATTGGGATGTAAAGTGGATGTACCACGGACGGAGTGTTATCACTGGTTAATTTTCATGGGTCCGCGCGGTTATAAGTAAATCGGTTGTAAGCATCGCCACTGCTTTCGCCAGTGTTTCTCTGTCTGTTTGCTTGCTTTTATTTGCGCACTCTTTTGAATGACAAAGATATCCTTCAGCCAGTATGCGAAGTGTACCAACAACACATCCTCCTGAAATACATTCCTCACGCAGCCCGCCTTTATGTGTGCCTCTTCACGGTATGCCGTACTTTCTGCAAAAACGTGTCCTGTGCGTAAGTTCCTGTATACTGCAGCGGTGCTTCGCAATATACCTTACTGTGGCAGCAGTTAAGAGCTCCATATTTGGTCTGCGGTGCCCATTCGGTCGTCGTCTTTTGTTGTCGTATTGTCAACCGGCCACATCAGCTTCACCCTCCAAGTATTTCCCAACGTTCATAAGGTTACTTATTATTTTAAGAAGGGGGAAGGCAGGTTTATATGAGCCGGACATAGCTTTCTCTGCACATTTTAAGATGGCTCAACTCTGCCATCGAGACTCTGGTGAAAGAGAGTTCAACTCAAGAAGAGTCTGGAAAACAATCTCCGTCACGTACGCAAGTCCTACAAGGAGCAGACCAGCCGCTGTTCGAAGGAGCGATTCAGGCAATACGCTTTGAATCTGAAGACGCTGGAAGATTTCCCTTGCCTCCATTTGTCAATGCTATAACGGTCCTTGCAGTGTGCGAGCACTTGCCAGTGTACTGCAAAGGCTATATGTGTAAACCACGTTTTCATTATATCTACTTGGCAGCAGCAAGAATCGGACCGCATGCGAATTAATCTTTAAATTTTGGCACCTGTCTTGTTCTCTCTCATTGGATAGTCTCGGCTATGGTAGCCCTTATGCCATGAGATAGTATACGAGGGCAACTTATTGGTCAATTGCCTGCTCACCTTCTAGTTTTATAACCTACCTGTCTCTATTGTCGCAATTAACGAAATTCATCATGAACATCGAGAAACTAGCCCGAATCGCCATTTTACTCCTCTTAAGCTCACGTGCTACGCCGTGACTGTGGGTGAAAGAACGTTCCGCATCGCCACCGTAATCGTGAGTGGCGCTGGCTAACCCGCTAATGGACAGCGAGGTGTGGTACACTTCACAAATACCCAAGAAACTGGACTTGCGGACGGCCACCGCGGTTCACTCGTAGAGCATCGTGCGTGCAATGGTGAAGATGGAGGCTCGGCGCCTAGCTGAAGCAAATTGTATTTTCGCCGACTTTCGTTTTCCTTTTTGTTTATACGAGTATTTCTGAATTAAAAAAAAAACAGTAACTTATCCTATGCTTTCCCTAGCTTCATTGACTGTTGTCTTTGTGTGGTTTTAATCTAGCAGCTACATAAGTGACACGTCTGTTAGTGTGATTAAGAGAGTGGATTCTTCGACAGCTCGTTGGATTAGCTCGTGTTTGCAACGCATGCGTTCATGTATTTCTGGTTTGTACTACAATTTAGTTGTATGTGGCACAAATGTCGAAATCGGTATTTTTGGTTGACGCGCTATATAGGGTTTGGTATTTTGGTTAAACTGCGCATCCTTTTAGCAGCATTTATGTGCTTCAGTAAGTACTAACTACGCACGTCTTTTTGACATTCGTACATTGTCGCTTAGATCGTCTATATGGCTTTTGCTTTAAATGTTTTTCAACATTGCCTACCCCCAAAAAGCGTAAATAAGAATAACAAACCCCTTAGATGATAGTGTCGGTCCTTAGGCTAAAAGGTAAAACCTACCTACTCTAAAAGCACAACTTCTGCTATTTAGTCATCCCAAAGCGACAGCGGTACTCGAAGGGGTTCTTGTAGAAAATAAATGTAGCGTGTTTGCCGCTCCTCCAGTTGTGCCCCGACACCGCGTGCCAGCTGCGCCATGTTAATCACACGATGTGCGAGAGCGCTATTGCCTGATTGTATATAAGCAGCACGTTGACCTTACCATTTCCCGGCAGACCCTGCATGTGATTATGCGCGAGTCACTATAATTGATCCTTTCACATTCATCGAAACGGGCGGAAGTGACGAAACACTACTTCAAGTTTCAGAGGCATAAGGCACATTTATTTAAAACTTGTACTATGGTGAACGAGATGACAAAGCTAAAGTCAGGCACTATGGAAAATATTCATACAACAGACGACGACCAAGATGTTTCAAGAGAGTCTGTCATTGTCTTGACTAGCATGGGACATTTCGCCCCCATCAACACCTTAAGATTGACGTCATCGGCAACTTGGTGCACTCTGAGTCCGTTGTCCGGCACGAAGTCACATTGCCGAGACAAGCTGCCACAACCAACCGAGAGCAAGAAACGTCCACACGGGTGCACTTCCCCTAGCACAACACTACGGCCACGCCGCCGACGTTAGCGGTTCACAACCACGGCTCCAAGAGATTGAGCAGGTACTCGAATGAAACGAACAGTTCGCAAGGTGATGACATATCCAGCGTATAGGCATGGAGTCACTATCAAAGGTGTCTTCGACGGTCACTTGTGTGTTGCAATCGACGCAGCACTACCATGATTTTCAGTTTAGGGAAGGCTGCACGCAGGCCGACGCTGTATCGCACCACTCGTGGACGACAGCGGCCAGTGTAGAATCAGTCCCTACACGTCTGTCATCCTCAGGAGCGATGCCCTTGCTTCAAAACGGCGACGAACAAAACACCACGTCCCTCGTGCCACTCAAAGCAACACGTACGGCGCTCGCATTGTGTCCTACGAGGACATAACACGCACGCTGTGTTGCAAGTCGTCATGTCCACGCACAGATAGCCGAACAGGGCGCGTCTTTCGAGTCGCTCCATGTTTCACATCAAGATGCACGCTTTGTGGCGAGAGGGCGACACGTCGCGGCGACCCTTGGCGTCTGGGTGTTCGGGTCCGAGCGCGGCCCGCGCGGCCGCCTTCCAGGCATCGCGGACGCTTCGAGGCGCGGCCCGGGCGCTCGTCTCCACGTACGCCACGGCGCCCAACCGCGAGGCCCACGTCAGCGCCTCGTCAGCGCTCACGCAGCCTCCTCGCTGGGTCATTCGGGCATCGCTCTGACAGCCGATGAGGAGCAGGGACGCGCCCGGACAATGCTGCCGGACCTCGGGCTGCCACTGCGAACACAGACAAATCAGGCGCGTTACATAAACGCCCGGGCAATATCGGAACGCTCTTTGTGGAAACTTTACTGACCAGAACACGCGGGAAACAGGCGGCACGTACCAGCTGTCTGGTTTCCTATACAGAGCGGAACGACCACCACGCTTCTTAGCAATAATGATTTTCATACATAATACTCCAAGACTTCCTGTAGCAGGCGCATGTGTCGCTTTGCACCTCTTACTAAAAGATGTTTATACCCTTTGGCGCTTAGGACCTGTGCGCACTTTAGACATGCTCAATCATGACGTTATCGCCTTCTTAAAGCGCCATGGGAGGGACCCTATGCCTTCTCCGTAAGAATTCAGCAGTATCTTAATACGTGCAGCCTAAGCAGAAATATCTCACTCGACGCACGGCGGCGCTGCTGAACACGAGAAGGTACGCGAAGGCTGGGCGAAGAGATTCACCCAGTGAGAACCGTAGGTAACGTATACCTCCCAGCAGCGCTTGGGTTTAGAGTGGACGGAAGCGTCAACCGGTCAGCAGTCGAGAAAAGCAAGAGACGTTTAGAGTATTAGTGGAAAACAATCAGGGAAGGGATTGATTGATTGATTGATTGATTGATTGATTGATTGATTGATTGATTGATTGATTGATACGACAGAATCTCGCAGTCATAGCTAGCAGCAGAACGTAGATATTCAAGAAAAAAAAGTTTAAGGACATGTGTATAGAAATGCTAGATAAAAACATGTACAGCATACCTGATTAAATCAAGCAGGCTATGTGACTATTTGTCACCGCCCAGTTTCAAAGGGGATGCCATTAAATCATCATCACCAGGCTGGTTCTACCCCCGCTCGAGGCGGCCGCATTCCGATGGAGGCGGAATGCAAAAACACTCGTGCACCGGTACTTTGGGTGTACGTTACAGAACCCCAAGCGGTCAAAATTAATCCTGAACTTTCTACTACGGCAGCTCTCATACCCCCCTGTGCAGTCTCGGGAAGTTAAACCCCGTAATTTAGTTTTAAAAATGTCACCTTGAGCAACCACAAATGCTTTTGCGCGCGCAACGAGCGGCACAGTGGTGAGCGTCGAATCACGTGGCAGCTGCTCACCTTGTGAATGACGTTGCGGAGGGACTCCGGCACACCGACGTTGAAGCACAGGAGCACCACGCTGGCATCCTGGTACGAGAGTGGCCGCACGGTGTCGTACGCTGCGGACCCTGCGAGCGAGCAGTGAACGTTTCCTCAAACCGCCCGACCACCTGTGCCGCAAGAGGCGGCGACGCTTTTTATTCCACTCACCAGACGTGTCCCAGACGGAGAAGTGAAATTTCTGTCCCGCGGCTTCGTCGGAGGTCGTGTAGCGGTCAAAGCCAGTGGGCGTGTAGTCCTGCGCATTTTGAAAAGCAAAATTAAAGAAAACAGTGTCACTGTCTGCCGACCCAGTTTCTAATTATCGTCGCTTTTTTTTAAGCATATGCCCCTCGGTTCTAACTGCCGCGTTGTGCGTGCTCCAGTGTAGATAACAAATACGACGGACGAAGTTACTCGCGATGTATAGCTTCGAGCACATTTTGACCCGACAAGCCGACCAATATAGCGACTTCGTCGGGTTCTTGTATATGGCCATCTCGAGTGGTGGTGATAAAGGCGATGTTGCGTTAACCCGAACAGCGTCAAAGTAGTTGGCTTAGTGACATCGCCATCTTCGCTGGAGCAGTTACAACTGTCTTGTGTACAGTTGTCTGCAACTGTCTTAGAATGTAATTATTAGGCGTGTGCGAATATTCGAAATTTGAAATACAAATTGAAGGCGTCGGCTTCGAGGTGAATGAGACATTCGATTTCATCAAATATTCGGTGACGACCGCGTATACAGGATTACTGGTTATCGAAACCTATGTCCCTATCATGGGAAATGGCCCATGATGGAGTAGTTCAAAGTCGTGCACTGGCTTTAGCGGTGGGTGGATCCGTTTCAACCACGATATTCGGTTGACTCGGCACGGCGACGGAGCATACAGCATAACTCACCGTCGTGAAGGCGTCGCTCACGAAGCGGTTGGCCAGCGCAGTCTTTCCGCACCTGGTGTCTCCGACCAGGACCACCTTCAGGGGCTGCTCAGGGCACAGACCCGGCGCACGGGGCTCGGGCGTCGGCTCGGCCTGCACAGAAACCCGCGAGGTTATGAGTGAGAGATTCCAACGGATGCAACTCACACAGGCGAAAAAGCAATTACAGAAAACAGTGATTTTCGCCGAGACACAAAGCGTAAGACTCACACTGTAGACTGTAGACAACGCTATTGTGTGTCCCATTGAAAAGCGCCGTTTTCTCTCGTCACTTAAGCATACGAGTCCGGTATGAATACATCGGGAAACGGTGGCCATCCTTTAGCTTCAATATGAGCATCACAAGTTAATTACTACCGGCGCCCTAGACTCCAATGACAAGGATTGCATTTTGCATAATATCGATAACTTTCAGCTCGATACAATTCTGCGTGGACCTGTTGTACAGCGACATCCATTTGTTGACGTAACGAGGCTTCTGGCGCCCGTCCTGCGGACGCACTCAACAAGGTATAGAGCACTGGTTCGCTCCGCCGTGACGCCCGTTTTGCCAACCGGCGCGCCATGGCGGCAAGCGCTGGGTCGTATTAACCTATGTGGCACTTCCGGCAGCCTGCAGAGATGCAGGTATTCCGCAGACCGATAAACAGATAGCTTTCGTTCTTGAGGATTTGCGACACGAAACGAGTCTCTCTCGCGCTTTGCAGTGAGCAGATGTGAGAGCCGAATTCGGCATCGAGCCTCATCCTGTTTCTCACGTACTCAGACTCTACTCTCATCGCCAAAGTGTCCGTCTTGCTGTGAATTTTTCGGTCGCAGAGTTGCCCTCGCGCCGACGTCATTGTCAGACCGTAATTGTCGTCCGCCATTAGATAATATGGAGTTTTAGCCACGCCGCCTTAGTGAACGAAAAGCCACCAGGTCAGGCAAATCTTTCCGGAAAGTTCGGCAAAAGGAACCAGGCTGGAAGCAGGAAATAACCGTATAGGGTTCGTAAGATAAAATGGAATGACTATTGCACCACGGAAAACACCTGCGGCAGCAGGTAAATCCTTCCGTCTGGCATACCGAGCAGACGCAAAACACGCTAGTGCGCCTAAGTACTGTGGCCAGTGAGATGCTAACTCTGGCTTACTCTTTCAAAGGTGTGTCTCTGCAGGCCTGTATGAATACATTAGGAAGGCTCGTGTAACAGCAGTAACTCAATTCTTCCAACAAAAAATACAACTATAATATCATTTTATACAGCATGCGACGTTACAAGCCACACACAGGAACGTTGAAGGTGAAAAGGTCCACCTTCCTGGGAAGAAACTAGCACACCTTGCTAAATGTGGCACCTATGACCATACGTCGGTTTTGAATTTGTACCTGTGTGTGACTCTATAGTTTGTTATTGTAAAAGCAAATTAACAGGTGGCTGCACCCCAACTCCTCGAAAAACACGGTCTAATTGCTTAGCTTCATCCAGGTATAGGTCAAGGTCAGATCGCTCGAGCGGCCCAAGGCTGCACTTGGCTCATGCTTGTCCTTGCCCTGCCGATCGCCCGTGAGCTGTAGTTGATTTATGAACGGTAAAGCGGCTGTCAGCGCAATTCTGGCTGTCGGTGCAGTTCTGGCTGTCAGCATCGAACACCAACACAATGGGACGCAGAGCAATGAATGACAACATGTACATTGCATGGTGATTGCCCTTGCAAAATATCTGACCGGGCCCCGACGTGGTTGCCGCCATGCCGCTTCTCCGAAGGCCTCCCTATAGAAAACTTCATCCGCTAGTGTCGGTGCTGGCGCTAAATGTTGCGATACTGACGAACATGTGATTGCGAAATTGCCGCAGGTACCTGTTGGGAAACGTCATGGCGCTCTGTTTACCCAGCCCCCGAACGGCGACGCCACAGAGATAGGCGCCAATCCGCTGCTAAATCTCGCCACGGCCGCAAACATTGCTTCTGCGTTCGAGTGCGGCCGTGGTCTCACTATAGTTGCACAAATTTTCTAGTTTTAAGACGGGAATGAGCCAAGGATGCGGACGTAGAGAAGGCACACACAACGGGGCGCTGTCGAAGTGAAGAAAGTTGCACTCGCTGGCGGCCACCGACAGAGGCGGACTCGGCTAAAGAAAAAAAAAACTTTCTTTTCCAGCAAAGTCACAATGCTGATTTCACAAACTTTCAAGCTCGTCTACAAGCTCTCTTGAAGGGCACCAACCTCTCAATTAACCATGAAACAATTTTTGCTACACTTTCATTGCGGTAGCTTTCTGGTAACTACCACTAAAGCACTGATGTTTACAGTAGAAGTTGCATGAATAGGGGAGCTAACTTAAGGGGCAGGTTAAATGAAATGTAAAGAAAGGAGCTTCGTGTCGGCGCGGATACGTTGTACGGTTTCGTTGTTCTCGATAGCAGTTGTATTATATAGGAAAATTCGTTCCCTGTAAGCAAGTGCGGACGAGCAGGGATGCTTAGTCTTACCAGTTATGTTTGCTTGAGTTGTTTTTCATTGTTACCACGCACAACGGATTCACCCTTGCACTAAAGACACTGGCTGCACGTGGTGTCTAGAGATTGGTAACCTAGAGTGCGCTACAACTGCATGTGCACATCACTGCTTCGCCGACACAGTATATGTACGTCACTCAACGTGATACCGCGGAAGAATACGCCTAATATAATTGACCCACTGCTTGTCCAAGGACGCCGCTGTGACTTCCGGATAATCCTGTGGAATCCACTGAATACGAGCATATGAAGCAGCTTCAGCGCATTTCGGACGGCGCGCAATATGTGAAGCCAAACCAGCCACTCCACGACGACATAGCATCTTCAGTATGAGGTACACAGTGAAACAGGCGAGCGACGGTGCTCCTCGCTCGCACGGTGCCAGGCAGAGAGGTGCAGGAAAGTAAACTTACACAGCAAACGACGTCCCGGTCGGCGTCGAGCCTGTCGTACCGTCCGCGGGCGCTAGAGAAAAGCTCCATTCTGTCAGGTACCAGGAAGCGAGATGCACAGCTCGTCTCGAGAATACGCACGCATCCCGCCTAGCGCGAACACGGCGGGCCTTTGAGCAGGCGTCGAGTGGCAGCGTTCCAGGAACCGCCGAGCACAGTGCGGCCAACTGCGCAGCGCCTGCTCACGCGGAGGCCACAGAGATAGGCTCCAGTCACAACAACATCGCCAGTGTCCAGCTGGGCGAGCAACTACACAGTGGCGGTGACGGAGTTCGCCCGATGAGCGCGTGCAAACCTTGGAGGGCACGCTCTCCTTGCGCAACGAGCGTCGACGCAGTAGGGTTTTAACCCGAGACACGACGTCAGCGCGAGACTGCGGGAGCGCCTGGCCGGGGGCCGCTGCATGCATTGTCTGCGCCGCCGACGCTAGCGGCATTGTGCAACGCGCGCACAGGCGTCAGGGAGCGGTTGCATTCTCTGCAGGCTGCCAAAACCCCGCCGCGTCTCGTGTCCGCTGACGGTCGACCGCGAACGTCATCGTCGCGCTACCTACGGCCGCAAATAAGGTCGCCCCGAGGTGGAGATCACCGCTGTCGGCACGCGTGAGGCTCCTTCCCGCTGACGGTCCTTGGCGCGTCCGCAAGAGCGGGTACAGCTCGACGCTTCTTCAGTGGAAAGACACAGAGCAGCCCACACGGGAGAATAATTGTGCGTCCGAGAGTTGGCGCCCTCAATAGAGCCGAAAAAGCCGGCTGACATCTTCGGCACGTTAGACGGGTCACTTGTTATTAGCGCCAGCCGGTAATTGGCGAGACGCATGCTGAAAGCGCGCGAAGCTCCTCACCTTGTGGCGGCCCTGCCGTCGCGTGCTGCCCCAGCGTGCAAGCGCGTCCATGGACCAAGTGCGGCATCCCCCTCGGGCTTGCCCTATCTGTGCAGCAGATAGGCCGCGCCCCGTCTCCTCCCTTATCGGCGAAGCCAGCGGCGCACACATTCCGCGGGTTGGTCAGGTGCACGTCAAGAATACTCAAGGGCACAGCCGGAGCCCGTCATCAGCTGACACCGCGGTGGCCGCTGATGATGATTCCCCGGTGGCTACCGCCTTGCCGGGGAACCCGCGTACAGATACAGTGTACTAGAATATAAGTGCCTTATATTCTGAACATTATGAGGTTCTACGTGCCAAAACCACGATCTGATTATGAGGCACGTCGTTTTGAGGAACTCCGGAATAATTTGGATCCCCTGGTGTTCATTAACGTACACCTAAATCTAAGTTTTCGCATGCCGCCCACATCGAAATGCGGCCGCCGTGGCCGGGATTCGCCTTATATTCTAGTACACTGCATCACTGGCGTTCAGTGCTGCTGCTGCAACCCACGCGCTAACTTCCTTCTCACGTAGTCGAATTTTATAGCGCGTTTTCTGGAGTTGCGATAACTGCATGCATACTTGGCGTTTCCGTTTCGCAAACACAGGTTGCGGTGGGTGCGACTTTCGCCCTTCCGCGACACTCTGTAAAATATTCAGCGCGGCATCATTTAAGTTTGCGTCGGTGAAAGCAAAATGTGAAATCCGGGATAACTGTATGTTTTCTGCTCCATAGTTTTCTAAATAAACAATTTTTTCGTCGTTTGCGCGTGCGTGATAGAATTGCCCATTTATATGAATTCTTCAATTTCTTATGACGCTATCGTTCTCAAGAATATCGAAATGATGAACCCTCTCTCTATATGTGTGCGTACCACGTGCGTGCACGTTTGTGATTGTGCACATGACGACCACGTGTGGGTTCACATCTTGGTTTGCCATAACCTGCCTCGATACCGCGTTCGAATCCGTACGGCGCTGGCATGACTATTAGGTAAGCCGAGTTACCCTGCTAATGTGTTGCGCATCATGTAACGCGTACCGTTCAAGAGCGGAACATAACGAATATTCTTTCAGAAATACGAGCGAACGGGCGCGAATGGTCCGGCCCTCTCGAACTTCGCGTCGAGAGGTACGGTTGGACCGAACAGGCGAAAACATGACGGAGTCCGTGTGCGTCCAACCGTCGGGACGCGCATAAAAGCGTCCGCCAACGTCTTTCCGCAGGCCGCTGTCAGCAGGGGGGCGAGGAGGTGCCCCGTATCGGCCCGGAATGCCGGCGAGCCGGCTTCCGTCCACGTTGCCGCCCGTTCCCACGGTGAAACCCCCCGCGACACCGCCACTCCCAACTCTTGCCCTCGCCCATTTCGACCGCTCGCCGTTTTCGAATGCGTGCAGCGCAGCGGATGCCAACGGACGATCGTGCCACTCCCACAATTATTTGGGCGGCCTCTCTTTCAGCCGCGCTCGTCTCGATTGACCATGAAATCTACGTGATTGTTCGGCGAAGCACAGCGAAGTCTGCGCGACGAAGAACGCTTGTCGAACAGAATGTTATATCATATTCCAGTTCCCGTATAAGTACAGCGTATAATAAACAGTAAGCATTTAAACATTGAGTAGTTACGGGGCCAAGAGCTCCACGGTGGCCACGCGTGAAAAAAATATGGAAGGATCTATACGAGGGCCTGCGCCGGACATTCATGGATGCTCCGCAGAGTGGTGCACGTAATTAGAGAGACGCCGTACACTTCCATGTGCGTCCTTTCCACCTCAGTCCGCTCTCTAGTACGCCATCCATTCATAGGGCTTCGGATTCCCGGCTCCTCCGTCGTTTGCTGTTGTTTTAGTCGCCCCTGCATGAGTTGCCTACTCCTCTGTAGAGGCGCGGCATGCATCCTCTCCCCTCCCCCGTCGTCAGCCGCAAGGTTGTTGTTGAGATAGGCGCTTCAGCGTACGCGTCTGCTTCACGGTTGTGGCTAGGGCGAGGGTACCGCCGAAATAAAGTGCAGGCGGGGACAGTTACTGCGCTGCACTTCTCCCATTTCACAACCTTACACCCAAGAACCTCTATCGCGCGGGGCTGCGTCCCGAAACCCACCTCCGCTGAACCTATGGACAACCGCACTCCTTTCCCTTCCTGTCCCTTCTTCAAAGCTAAAAAAAAAAGTTCTAAACAACTTTTACACTTCTCGCCGACCACAGCCCTCTGCTCGAACTTCATCTGCAGAAAACGCTATGCGAAGCTACACTAACGTCAAAAAACTACCCAGAGTGAGTCCATCAGCGTAACAATAGTTTAATTCAATTTAAAAAAAGCAAGGCGAATTCGAGACCACTAACGCGTGTATTAAGTTAGAACTGATGGAGTCACCAAAACACCAAACAATCGCCAGCGTTTTGCTTTGTGTTTGCAGATTCTTTAGATAACGTCCGAGAAGCTTTTCTTGACGTCGCAAGTGCAAAGAACGACAGGAGAACCGATAACTGATGCAATACTGAACACTTTGTAGAAACTGCAGCTGGTTGCCACGTCGGTGAAGCTGGACACAGACATGCTTGTGCGGAAGCAATCGTGCGATAGGGCATAACCAATGTCATCTGCACAAGCTTAGTTTCCGAGGGAGCGCGTTCGAGAGTTGACAACTGCATCCTTATAATATACATGCACTGTCATTCCCACCAGTTGAACCTACATGCCGACTTACGAGATCGTCAAAGTTGCCATTGACGTCAAAATTAAATGCAGTTTTCGTCTTCTACGTGCCTCCCCATTTTCAGAGTTCGTTATATCCCTTTCTGGCAACGAAATTATGAGAAAAAAAAATTAAGAAAAAAAAAAAAAAGGGGGGGGGGGGGTATTTGCGCGACAAGACAGGCTAAGCGGCACACTGTGCTGGTAAGTTTTCATTCCTTGGCGGTGGTAGCGAGATAAAAAGAGGGACACGAGACTATAGGACGCGTGACAATGCCGTCATTCCGCAGCTGGGTTTGTATTTGTATATTGCGCCAAACGCCCACCGTGTGAAGCCCAACTGCCACTCCGCACGCGCTGTCATGATTACGCGGACATGCGCATGCCCGGTGTCTGCGCCACTCTACTCACATCGAGACATCAACCCATGGGCGCGCCTGTGCCGGGTACATTTTGTTTTTGCGCCTGCGGCCGACGTGTTTTCAGAAAGGCGGTTGCGGTGAGACCCGCTTTTTTTTCTCACGATGCCTATCTCTCACCGCACGCGGGTGAAAACAGTGCCCCCGGCACTGCAGGTGCGCGCGCTGCCGTCGCAGGCTCCCTCCTTATCTGCGCACTCTTTCGTACTTTGTCTTGTTTCTGCTTTCGCGCTGTTTGGGTCAGAAGCAGCCGGTTTGCAGTGCATCTCGCCTACGCGCACACCGCAAACCGTCGCCTCGGACCTCTCAACCGCACACTGCACGCCGTGCGTTCTTGTCGTGAGAATCGTCCGGAGCCTCGAGCGGACCCGGTTTAGCCGCGCTCCTATTCGGCACTACCGGATGAAGGACGCTCGCTTTTCTTTTTTTTCTTTCCCCTGTTCGATTTGATTCGGGCCTCGCCCGCTGCGAACGCACTTGTTTACGACTGGCCATACAGACTTCGTAGCTTCTACTGGCGTGCACGCAGGCAGTGTCGTCCACCGAAGCCTTCGATTTGAAGTTATTTTTAGGTGCAGATCTTATGGGACGTCTGCAAGAGGATAACAACCTCTTGTTGACACTACACAATATCAGTAATGTAGCCGAACGCGTGAGATAGAAAAAAAAACATAATAAAGAGGATAGAACAGTGCAAATGCGGAAATACGTTTTATAGACGCGAAGTAAACGTTAACTGTGAGCCGTGCAGACGTGGATTTCACTCTGTTTAATAAGCTCAGAAAAGAAAAAAAGCAACGCTGCAAACTTATATTTCTTTCTCTACATTAACAATGCCGTCGTGTCTCGCTGAGCGAGATTTTGCATGTCCTTGCAAGCTTTGTAATTCGACTGTACAGCCATTAGCAGCGAGTTCTGCGCGTAATGGAGCGTTCCCTTCATACAGTTTCTTTTTTAACTGGACAGAATTTTTTCGTACATAACCTGTGACGGACACGGTCATATCACAATGCTACTCGTTCAGCAGAAATACTCCGAAAGGCGGACAATAAAGTAAAGATACGTAATCGACTAATTAACAAACTTTTAGTTATCATGTATTAATTGTAATCGGTGAGCTCGCAAGGCGTTTCCACGTAGAACGAAATCCGAGGATGAAACCAGTTTCAAGATATTAATTCCCAAAGTGCACGACGAATTGCATCGTCGTTCTGGTTATTTTTGTCCTGTCATGCACGAAAAGGAGTTTTGTCCCCGGAGCAAAATATAGTCAAGTGGAACAACAGTACTGCAAGACTGAGGCGCAAATCTCCAAGCTGATACCATCTTCAGAATTCGTTTTAAGAGATTATATATGCCTTGCAAAATCTTCGGCTACACTTCGTATTAAAGTATGCACCACACAACAATTACTTAAGTCACTTATGCATTTCACAATGCCAAAGTACCTGATTTACTGATTACATTTTTGTAAAACTTGCTTTAGGCCACATGAAGCAGTTGAGAAATTGAAGCTTAGCTGTATAGTGAAGTCATGTCTACCGAGCATAAATCCTCACTAGCACCACTTCCGAGATATGCATTCCTAAAATGCACTGCAAACACGCCGCGGCAGTTAAGTTCACCAAAATATGTTAACTCGAATGCCATTGAACCTTTTAGCAATTGGGGCAGAATATCTCATAAGTGTTGCTAGGCTTGTGATTTTTGCTAAGCAGACATGATGTGGACATGACTTTACTCATCGGCTTCAATTCATCGGCGCAGCTTCCTACAACAGACTTGGTACTCAAATAATACGCTTCAAGGTTCCAGTTAAAATGTACATACATTATATTTCCATACACCTGCGAAAGATCACAAACTCGTGTTTATCTCATTGCAATATCTTCGGGTAAAAAATTATTATAACTTCTGTGTTTTTACGGATCTAAGTCAATGTCTCAGTCACCTGTAATCATGCACAAAAAGGACAGATCAATGCCAGTGTTTCCACCAAATGACTTATTTTTTTACTTCAGGATGCTGGAACAAGCCTCGCCAACCGCGACTGAGGAATTTCACAAGCGAGTCGGCGAAAGCAAGAAGCCCCAATCCGCAAAACCAAAGCCGTTGAAATGTGATGCGCTTTTCCATTAAGAGGCGTGTGTGCTTTAAAGATTTATATGAACCGCCGAGCTTATGTACATATTCTAAGTTGTGATTGGATGTCTCACTACGCAGAACACAGGGGCGCACCCTGGCGGCTGCAGCACACAGCCGTATGCCGTACATATGAGTGCAGCGCGCAGTTCGAACTCACCGTGTAGCCGTACAGTGGCTGCCTGTGCAGACTGCCGCCTACTAGGCATCGTGTCGTCGTCGTGGTGGCCATCGCCGCCGTCATCGCCAGTGGCCTTCAAGCGAGGAAGGACCTGCACAGAAGGGGCACAGTCTAAACTAATATGTTCCCTGCGCTTCAGAAATGAGTTGCAAAGCAATGAACGGGGCTAGTTGGTGCACGCTCATGATTGTATTGCGCTTAGTGTTACACTGACGGAACTTATGGGCCAATATAAGTAACAAAATGCGGACGTAGTACGTGGCGCCATGTACGTCCGCGTTTTGTTCCTTATGTTCGTCCATTAGTTCCGTCAGTGTAACACTAAGCGCAGTACAATCTTGAATGCAGCGGCAGCCTCGCCAGACAATAATGGTATGCACACACCCAATGTTGTCTTCGCGGGCTGCACTATTGCCTGTTGTGGACTCCCAAATACTTACACCGAGGCGGCCACTGCCAGAGTCAGCGTATAGGGCGCAAAAATCCAGCACATGTGCGCACAGCTGCTAAACCACTTTCGAACTTTGAACTGCTGCCGCAGTAAAAGAAAGGAAGTATCTGCATCACGTGAGCGCACACGTCCAAAACACGCTTAACTATAATCATGGCATAAGTTGTCATTGGCTATAACGATTATAACCATGTGGGGATGTAATTTCGCACTGATCGAGGCTCCACCCTTTGGTGCAAACGGGAAAGGGTGCGCTTGCGGGAAGTCGTCAGGCGGCAGCAGCTTCCATGTCGCGTCAGACAGGAGGACTCCGATCGGTGTCGGGTTTGCGATCGGGTATGAAAAACCTGCGTCTCGCGTTGCGGCGGCAACAGTGAACACGCGCATCCGGTTTCGGCGGTGGATCGCCGGATAAGGTTTCTCGCTTAAACAGAGCTAAAGGTACATCAAAAAGGACATAAAAAGATTATGCAAATTCAGCGCAAATATTGGAATCTATGTGAATCTAAGCTTTCGTGAAGTGGTTAATTAAATTATATGCAACTAAATGTGAAGCGTAAAATTGTCTTTATTTTGATTCTATAATGTCATGCAATGTTTATGTTTATGCACTGCTCTCTTCGCAAGCTTTGCTGAAGTGCAAATACCGGGCAGATCTCCTCCATGGTAAGGTTAGGCAATGAGACGTCGATATTGCGAGGACGAGTGCGATATTTCATGCTTGTCGAGGGGAAAATGGTGAGGAAAGGTGAACGGGGGAGGAGAGAAGTACGACGCACGTGTATGCGCACTGCATGGTCGGCTCAGCAAAGCTCCTGTGCCCCAATTTCGATACTCGTGGACTTCGTAAATAGCGGCCCCGAACAGAAAGCGGGGTGCTCTTGCTCAATTATTTTTTGCTGGACTAGTACAGGCGGGACACGGACGGTAAGTGGAAACACACGCATGCGGAAAGACGTGCGTGACAAGACCAGCGGCGTTGCGTTGCCACTACAAGGAAACGCCTCTTTCGGATCGGCCCATCGGTACTTGAGCGACCCTGCCGGTCATGAAGTGGGCCTAAAATTGGATCCCTGCATCAACTGGCCGTGAAGACGAAAACACTGCTTCGAGCAGCGCCCGTTTATGTCAAGGAAGTGGCGGGTATCTACGCGGAAATGAAACCGTTGTCGAAATACAGCGCCCTTCAAAGGGCGCACGACAGGTTGCTCTTTGTATACCTAAATGTCTTTCATGTGCCAGTGCTCGTCTTATAAAGTCATCTTTTAGCGCCTCTCCGTTATATACTCGCACAGAAGCCACGGCTACAGCAAAAAACCTGCATTTCGTTGCGGTTTAGGCTCCCAACCTGGAAACAAAACCACCGCGTGCTCTCACAGCTGATTTCAAGTTGCAGTTCTCTCAAAAACAAAGTGCATCCGAAGGAATAAGGCTTTCACTGTCGTCCGCATCTCTTGTTCTCTCGTATACACATATTTAGGGAAAAAAGAACAAGCTTTAGAGGGGGCGACGAACCCTATACAAAGCATGCTCGAGATATGCGATTGCAAAAACGACACGCATACAACACAAGATATGGTTTACAGTTTCACTACCTCGTTGGTATCGTGCACCGCAGAACTCTTCTGACGGACAACCAGTACTTAGATATATATATTTCGTCCCTATAGCTATCTATCGTTCAATAACGCCGAACCACAGTTTCAGGGTGTCACGCGTACGACACATATGGGTCGCCTAAAAAGGCCATCCTGAGCTCGCCACTCTGCTACTTTTAGCCGCGCAGAGTCGCAGACCCACCTGCGTCCACACGTTGACGGCAGTAGGTCGATGTGCAAGCAAAGGCTTCACTCGGTCGAATGCAGGTCGTCTGTCTGGCCAGCCCTGGCCGTTCGGCAGTTAGCCCGTGTGTCGATCAGAAGAGGACGCGTCCAAAGCTTCGAGGGGCAAGAACGTGCGCGCTCTCCAGCCGCAAGGAGGTCGCGAGACGGCGCCGCTTGTGTACCGCCCAGCAGCAGCCTTCGCTCCGAGAACGCAGAGAGGCGCAACCGGATAGGGAGACGGACTCGCGGAGACTGCGTCGTGCGCGCTTCCGTGGCAGCCTCGTGTTCCAGCGTGCTTCGGACCTCCGCGGACCTGTCCGCACATGCCGCGGGAGAGGAGGCCAGAGCCCAGTCTCTTTCTTTGCTTGCCTCCGAATCACACGGATGCCTTCCTTTTCGCACGCCGCTCTCTTTTTCCCAGAGGGGGGTCTCTCCCCTCGTGATCTCTATTCGGGTTTTTCGACGAGGCTTCCCCCCTCGTGGGGGGGTATGCGTACGCGCGGGGGGTCGTTCCGTCTTCCAAGAGGCTCCGGGAGCGGGGCGGCCGCGAGGAATGCGTCGAGTACCACTATGTTCAAACTGCTGCCTCGAGAAGGAAGAGAAGAGCGCGGGGGAGGCAGCAACGCAAGTT
Source organism: Dermacentor andersoni (assembly GCF_023375885.2). Classification (NCBI taxonomy): domain Eukaryota; kingdom Metazoa; phylum Arthropoda; class Arachnida; order Ixodida; family Ixodidae; genus Dermacentor; species Dermacentor andersoni. Next base: position 25,812,979 of record NC_092815.1, read on the forward strand.
CAGCGCACCACGGCTGGCGGCGGGAGCACGCCGCGGGGAAAGAGCGAAAGTCCCCAAACAAACCGGCAGATAACACTCACGCCGGCAGTGCAGGGAGGGAAAACCGCCAGGCACAGCTTCGGCTGACGCGCCTGGTCTGGTGTGCGGTGCCCATTGACGGCGGCGAGCCCGGCATGCCCGGAATCTTCGGGGCTGACAGTCGGCTCCAAGGCGTGTCTTTCCAGCTACAGGGTCAGCAGGCTCGTTCGGCGGCTCCGAAGACGCCCGCAAAGGGGCGCCCTCTTTTCATGGTCGACCTTTAACTACACTGGACACCGCGGAACTCAAGGCGCGGTTTCTCAAATAGCGTTTTCGCTTTCCTTTTTTTTTTTTTTTTTTTTTTTGCCTTGATAGAAATGCGCTCGCTGATCGCTTTCCTTCCGGGAGCAAGCGGTGTTTATTTCTCTAGCCCTTCCTCCTCTTGAAGCGTTCTGTATAGAGACCCTCTCCCCTTCCTTGGACAGAGAACGGAATGTGGAGGAAGGCGGCCCTTGAATGCGGAGTATCCAGAAGTGCCTATTTTCCGCACGCATTCTCGCGTCAAAGGCTGATGAAAAGACCTTCGAGCAAGTTGCATTCCTCGATAAGACGCCGTGCGCGGTCGAAGCCGTTGCGCCGAAATTCTCAAGGTCGGCTGCCGGAACCTCGACGTCTTTTCCATCGCTGGAGTGATCGTCGTTCTCTTTCACAGTCACGCAAGCAGGCTCCCACTGCATTTCTGTCCGTCTGAAACTGGTATGGAGGGACGGGTACCTGGCCGTGCGATAAAATTTTATCCTACCGGCAAAATGCTCCCACGTGAATGCTGCAGTGAATGCGCGACGGAAAACCTCAATCTGCAATGAGATTGTTCATCCCCGCCCCTATTCCAGCGTGGCTTCCGTCAGTTATGGAAGCTAGCGCCGTGGCCGAGCTTTCCAGACGCAGTGTTTTTCTCTGCTGTAACATCGGCGGAGTGGCTGAGTGGTAAAACTTGCGACTGACACTCTGTGGGGCCGCCGTTCGGATTTACTCGAGACACTGCGCTTTTCATTTATTTTTATTTTTCTCGCAGAGGACTTTGGTATTTCTGCGACGGGACACCAGTGTCGTAGATAAGGGCTCCGTGTTAATTTGACCACCCGGAGTACTTTAACGTGCGCTCAATGTACGGTGCACGAGTGTTTCTGCATAAAGCTCCCATCGGAATCCGGCAGCCGCGGTCGGGAACGAACGCGAGACCTCGTGCTCACCAGCTTCACCGCCATAGCTGGGAGTGACAACCGTCCTGAACGTGTCGTGAGATCTTAATGGAAATGATAGAATCGATCATGCTCTTCGCCATTTAGGTAGGAATTATAAGTTTTGGGGAAGTAAACACCGTCACACCGGCACCGCTGTGCAGCCTTGGGGCCCCTTCGACCACGGGCAGCTGTTGCAGCTCATACTGAACGCGACTGTAGATTGCCAGGAGGTGGCACATGCACCCCCCCCCCCCTGTCCCCTCTGAAATTTATCTGTTAATATGCGACCCTCCCAGCTTCCTACCCCTACTTGTACACTGTCAAGCGGGTGTACCCCTCCCCTCTCAAAAAACTTTCTGGCTACGCCACTGGGTATTATATTACGAAAATAATCATTTTTTTCGATCATTGACCACGAAGAAAAGTATAGGGGGCGGGAATTTTATTCGCAGCAGCATCAGCATGTTGCCATGCGAGTGTCATTCGTTCTCCCTTGGGCTTTCCTATACTTATCACGTTTTTGCTGCCGCGCGAGAATGTGCTCGTGCTATCAGATAACGCACGATAATTGAACGTATGTATACAGTAGCACTTTCCCGAAACACGAGCCCGTCGCGGATCACTTTGTAGGCACGCTAATAGATTATTCTGACCCGTTCTAGAATTTATCTCGCCGACACGAGCGCGTCTAGTGGCCTGACGCAAGCGGCCGTGATTCGGGTCGATGACCGCAGTACAGAGCACAATAAGTTCGCCCAATAAACTTGTTTACACAGCCTATTCCATGTGCGCCGGCCTGTGCGCTGTCACAGCCACGCGACAATATATCGTTTACCTTTTGTTTTGTTATTATGATTGCGCCTATGAACTTTATTTGCGTCGTTAAAAACTTCATTATTCCAGTGGTGTGTCGTGTTCATTTTTGTGTTAAACAGGAGGCAAGGAAAACAGGTACGTAGGCTTTCCTGCTGATTTATAGAAAACAATTCCATTCTGCAAAGGGAAGAATAAAAAAAAAAATTTGTCTTCTTTACTAAGAAACAGTGGCATTGTTACCGAGACCGCTATTCGCTAACAGTCTCAAGTTCGGGGGACAATAAAAGTGTACCGCGAAATCAGATTAGTCCCCATGATCGGATAGTCGGCTGCGACACCCACAGATATGGCCAACGATTCTGTCAGGAGGAAAAGCAACTCGCTTGGGCTGCAGAGTAAGTGCAGCTGCAAAGCAAAGTGTTCGGGGCTATATACGTGCAATGCAACAAACACATGAATGAATACACACAAGAACTTGGCGTTGCACGTATGGGGCTGAACATAGGTCGGCAGTGTGGAAGAATACTCACTCACTCACTCATTATAATTTTTCCAGGTCCCGCACTCACTCACGCTCACCTCCACTCACAAGCGCTCACTCACGCTCGCACTCACTCTCACTGGCACTCACTCGCACTCACGTCCATTCACACTCACTGGCACTCAATCGCACTCACACTCATCTACGCTCACAATCACTGGCACTCACTTGCACTCGCACTCACCTACACTCACACTCACTGGCACTCACCTCCACTCACACACACTGGCATTCACTCACACTCACTGGCACTGACACGAACTCGCACTCGCCTCCACTCTCTGACACTCACTCGCACTCACCTCCACTCACACTCAGTGGCACTCACTCGAACTCGCACTCACTGGCGGTTACTCGCTCGCCCTCGCCTCCACTCACACTCGCTGGCACTCACCTCCACTTACACTCAGTGGCACTCACTCGAACTCGCACTCACCTCCACCCACACTCACTGGCACTCACTCACACTAACCTCCGCTCACACTCACTGGCACTCACACACACTCACTGGCACTCACACACGCACTCTACTCACGCTCAGTGGCACTCACTCGAACTCGCACTCACTGGCGGTTACTCGAACTCGCACTCGCTTGCACTCACACTCGCACTCACATTCACTGGTACTCACTCACACTCGCACTCACTGGCACTCACTCGCACTCACACTCACTGGCACTCACTCACACACGCACTCCACTCACGTTCAGTGGCACTCACTCGAACTCGCACTCACCTCCACTCACAGTCACTGACACTCGCTCACACTCACTGGCACTCACTCACACACGCACTCCACTCACACTCAGCGGCACTCACTCGAACTCGCACTCACTGGCGGTTACTCGAACTCGCTGGCACTCACTCACACTCGCACTCACCTCCACTTACACTCTGGCACTTACTCGAACTCGCACTCACCTCCACTCACTTGCACTCAACTCCACTCACACTGACTGACACTCACTCGCACTCACATTCACTGGCACTCACTCACACTCACTCACACACGCACTCCGCTCACACTCAGTGGCACTCACTCGAACTCGCACTCACTCGCGGTTACTCGAACTCGCACTCGCCTTCTAAATAAATGTTTTTCAGACAGACAGACCACTCACACTCACTGGCACTCACTCACACTCGCACTCACCTCCACTTACACTCAGTGACGCTCACTCGAACTCACCTCCACTCACACTCACTGGCACTCACTTGCACTCAACTCCACTCACACTGACTGGCACTCACTCACACTAACCTCCGCTCACACTCACTGGCACTCGCTCGCACTCACACCTTTTAAATGAGTGCGAGTGAATGTGAGTGAGCGCACTCATGAGTGAGTGTGCTGCCCTCTGCCGCTCACAATTCGTGTATATTCAGACCGAAGCTTCCAGTTTAGCACGTATTACATCTGGAGTGCGAGAAGGCAGTGTTTTGGGCCCAGTTTTTTTTTTTTTTTTTTAATATTCGTAAACAATTTGTCTTCCCGATCACATGGTAACATCCGTCTATTCGCTGACGATTCTTTTTCGTATCGCGAAATTGTAATAATGATCACCATATACAATATTCTACCTTTTCTTGGTGTCAGGAGTGGCAGATGACTCTAAATGCCCAAAGGTAACTAATGCTAACAGTAAGTAGAAAGAAACAGATATCTGATTTTACTTACACTATTAATGACACACCTCTCACTTGTGTATTTCAGGATAAATATGTAGGTGTCACTTTAACCCGGGCTCTCCGATGGGAGACCCATGTTAACAACATAACCTCTAGTGGAAATCAATGTATATGCTGAGCACCAAAGCGACCCATCTTTCTGAGAAAACGACTTCGTCTTGCGCCAGCAGATCCAAATCGGCTGGCCTACAAAATGCTTGTTCGACCAGTGCTGGAGTAAGCATGTATTGTTTGATTTACGTGCACAAAAGAACTCATAAAAGGGGGTGCAGAGGAATAGAATAAGGTTCATTTATAATAAATACAAGTTAACGGATTCATCGAATGAATTATTAAAAAGTGCTGGTTTATTAACACTGCAAAGTAGGGCAAAGCTAGCACGATTAAAGTTTTTGTTTCAATTTATTCATGGTGACAAAACCATTGACACATCCGTACGAAGTTCTTTGAATCGTTCCAGGTCAACACGCCACAAGCACTCTAGAACATCTAATAATACACCTTTAACTCAAATTGCTTTAAATATTCGTATTTCCTTAAAACAATTAGGGAACGTAATGAACTTACTCCTTCCATTACTAACGCTTTATATTTAAACAACTTCATGACTTCGAGCGGCCGCCAACGTCAACCATAAGTCGGCAGTGTGGGAGAGTACTCACTCGCACTCACTCACCATAAATTTTCCAGTCCCCGCACTCAGTCACGTTCACGCTCACCTCCACTCACACTCACAAGCGCTCACTTACGCTCGCACTCACCTCCATTCACTCACTGGCACTCCCTCGCACTCGCACTTACTTCCACTCACAATCACTGGCACTCATTCGCACTCACCTCCGCTCACACTCACTGGCACTCACTCACACTCGCACACACCTCCCCCCACACTCACTGTCACTAACTCACACTCGCACTCACCTCCGCCCACACTCACTGGCACTCACTCACATTCGCACTCACCTCCGCTCACACTCACTGGCCCTCACTCACACTCGCACTCACCTCCGTTCATACTCACTGGCACTCACTCGCACTCGCACTCACGCCTTTGAAACGAGTGCAAGTGAGTGTGAATGAGTGCGCTCATGAGTGAATGCGCCGACCTATGGTGCTAAGCGAATGCAATGAATGTAGGGCATATCGCGCGGGAGTCTGAAGACGTTCTGAAAAGCTGAGGTGACAGCGACCACGAAACTGTGCACAAAACGAGCCTACATCGAAGCGAACTGGATCCAACCGCTCGCAACAACAGGTCTTCAACGTGCAGCCACGCTGGCAAACACGAGCGTTGGCAAACACGTCCCGCGCAAGATTGCGTCATTCCCCGCTGTACGGCGGCGCTTTACCGAGACGGGCGCGTTGGGTCGCGGTGTAAAATGTGCAGCGTATACGGCACGTGCGCATATCTGCATGCTACGATGCTCCCACAATGCCCGCAATAAGCTGTTCATGGACTTCTCGTTGTAATGAAGCCGGTGGGCTACTCGAAGAAGCGACCACAAATTGAGGTTCGGCTTATCCGAAGTACGGCTAAGTAGGACAGCCTCGCAAGTTCAACACATGCTAGGATCGCACAAACGGCTCTTAATATTTGAAACAAATAACACAAGTTTATTTAAAAAAAAAACAGATAATACTAAAAACAGCCCTTACCTTTGGCTCAACATGCATGACAGAAAGTGACGACTCCAGGAACCTCGCTCCGGCACGGGCTGATCTTCGCTTGCCTTATTTGAGCAAATCAATATTCCGAGACAAAAACTGATGTCCACGTCACAGGAATCACTCAGTCTCATCACGCTTAGAAGTGTAAGCGTGTAATAGTGAAGTCATGGCGGCATCATCAGAACAGCTCGTCATTTGCGTTTCCGAGAGAGCTCGACGCTGTCCTCATCCCACATCACAATACCACAAGAGCTTTTTCACTTGGTGTTTTTATGGTGTCTTCTATGCATATCAGTACGCCGTAATCAACACTGGCGTAACTATATGTAGACATGTAGACATGCAGACAGCATTACTGTTGGAGCTGACGTGCGTTCGCTTCCAAACTCTCTTGATAATCGATGGCTGTGTTAGGCTCATTTGCCAATAGCAAAGCGATCTTACACTTGTATTTCATCTTCTCCCTCGACCCTCCAGCAAAGTGTTTGTAACTTTCGCATAGACTGAAAACAACTGCGGATTCAGAAACCATCCGCTAGCCTAATTTTAATGTATCCACCGGATTGTCCAGCGTGCACGTGACCACATGACCACCGCTGCTGTGTGAGTCATCATTATCTTGGTCTGTACCCAATACAGTTTCGCTGCTGTCACATATTGTTCGGCAGTAACTTGCCTCGTAGCCCTGGCGACGCCGAGGAAATTGTCCTTTAACCGCAAGTGCCGGTTATCTCAAAGGCACTAATAGTAATCATGGTGACCGATCTATCTTTCTCTCTAATATGGATCTACCAAACTGAACATATTTCAACTGCGATGCTACGATAAATAATGGCACAAGTACGTTATTTATCTCTTCCCGATGCCACACTCATTACAGAGTGATAACCATGATGATACACGGCGCCTTTACCTGGCAGTGCGTTTAATTTATCCTGTCTCGTTTTTACGCGTCGTTGATCATTCTACACTTGTTTCTTTCTTTTTTACCCTCCAGAGTCAGTACAGCTCTTGCGGGGTACGTGTCCCAATAAATACACGTGGGCGGTCGGACAGTCAGGTCCGAACATGCCCAACGGTTGCAGAAAAAGCAGCGGCGTGACCTCAGCCACTGCTCCCGGTTCCCAGCCTCCCCGCGAGGGAGGCACGCACCTGGAGACAGGCCGCTCTTGACGTCAATCCTTTCTTGCTGCGAGTACAAAAGAACAGCGCCTCTTCCAGCGCGGTCCAAGAGAAGGGAGGGAGCTCCACAAAAGGTGGCATAGCGGTGCCTTGCACGCCATGCCTTTGTGCGAACGCATGCATTAACCCCAAGAGATGGCCGGGGCGCTTACCCACCTCCGATCCCCCCGTGCGAAACGCACAATGAAAGAAAGGTTCTGGTCATGTCATCGCAAAAAAGCACATTGCTTCTTTTTCCTTCTGTTTTTTGTTGTTTTGTTTTTTCTAATTCGTTATCGAATTTTCAACATTTCTAAGCCGCCATCCTCGCCAACACCGTTTCACCCGCGCTATATATAACGTGCTGACCTGACACTTGGCTTATAATATCCAGTGCTCGAATGATTCATCTCCGCCGACGCGAAGATATACGCCGTTTTGAGCAACAAACGCGTCAACAAATGTCGCGGGCATCACTCACTGTTCACGCGGGCTTCCTCTCGCGAAAGAGGAACACGCCTAGCAATCCGGCGGGCACGACGAGTATGACGAGGGCTGTGGACAGCAGCACCCAGACGAAAAAGACCACGCTGAACGGCTTGGCGGCCGCGCGACGGTTCAGCTGCTGCTCGCTGCAATGCATGCTCGCCTGTATGCGTGCTAGCGTGCTGGCATGTCAGCGCTAGTTCCGGTGACTGCCTGTATGTGCAGAGTAGCTGCAGAGCCCCCTAGACGTTGGTGGCACATACCCACTCTGGGGGATTGGCCAAGAAGCGGGTAGTTCAACATAACTATAAGAAATATGAATGATAAAATAATGCGAACAACCTTTGCGAATAGGTATGTGGGAAAAAATAGATAGGTTCTAGCTTATGATTTTAGTAGACTGAAGGAATAAATGCAGACAAAAATACAGCTAATCCAATTGATATTGTAGGAGTATGACAAAACGCTGTTTTGACTTTAGAGTCTAAAATTTTCTGACCGTGCAATAAAATCCTGGATTGCATCGCCAACCTTCCTGTCGCTGTGCCCGAGGGCCGAGGCACCAGAGGATAGTGAATTTTGAACATTTAAGTCTAACCGAAAAAGGCAGAACGGTGTTTCTAATGTTCTTTTTCGCATTTCAGCATATTTCTGATAATCAACGAGGAAATTGTATATTGTTTCATGTTCCCCGCAAGAGGTACAGTTCAGTGAGGGAGCCAGACTAGTTTTGTGTAGATAAAAATTTAGAAACTGAATTCAGCAGCGTAGTCTGGCGATTGCGACTTGAAGTGATCTCGTTTGACAGAGTTTGCTATTCCAATAATGCGACAGGTGCTGAAAATCGGAAGAGTTTCGTAAAGAAAGGGCGTGAAACACGAGCACCGTAATTCGCCTCCGAAATCTAGCCCCTATGATGAAAGCTGATGCCGGTAGGATTTCAGTGACTGGGCCATTCAGGGACGCTTTCGCCAACGAACCTGCCATTTCATGTAGAAATACGCCTTTATGTCCTGATATCCAAACCAATCTAATCAAAGCTAAATTAGGGGGCGCTAACGATTTGAAAGAGAGTCATCAGAAGCAGTAAGGGAGGAGCATAGAGAGAGAGAATCAGACACGAACCCTCTGAAACGTGATGATTAGTTTAGTTTACGGAGAATTACAGCTAAAGAATTCTGCTAGAAAGATCGGTACGGAGTCTGGGAGGCGAAGAAAAAAACGACCAATTGAAAATAGGAGAAAATATTCCAATTCCATACTTTTCTTTCTATTGAGAAGCGTCAGTGGCAATAAATGACTTGATCGGTATGTGCAAAAAGTAATAATTTGAGGTAGAGCTTAACATGCGGTAAGATAGCGCCTTTTTATTTTGGGGGAAAATATCCTCGAACTGAACTTTAATGAAATTGGTGTTGGAACAAACAGGAGTTACCTTACGAATTCGAACTAATTATCTTGAAGAGTTTGCATAAAAATAACTTGAGGTTTGTGGAATCACGGCCAGCACAAGACCCCCCCCCCCAAAAAAAAAAAAAAAAAATAATAATCCGGCTGGGAGATAAGAATTCTTTGAACGCCTTACAGGGGATTCATATAGCCTTAAAAATGATTGTACGGCTAGCTAACAATCGAAACCGCGTAACCAGAAAAAGGATGCTAGATTCCAGATGTATAACTTCATTTGCTACAATATCGCTTAGATTATTCACTTAAAAAGAAAAACAGTTCCTCAACTTTGGCACGTACCCACGGCATATGGGACCAATAATTGACCATTAATCTGAGGCACACACAAAGATATGTGCAAGAGAAGCGTGAAATAGATGTGATCGCTGGCTCATACACACTATGACGTATATGGTATAAGAAAACGGGTGGTCACTCCAAAATAATGAGAGAGATTGAAGTTATCAATTTCTGACTGAAACCAAAAGACGAAAGAAAATTAAAGTTGCATATTCAAAGCATATTTTGGAATCTGTGTGAAGCGAAGCTTCCATGAAGAAGCTAATGAAGCCCTATAGAAATTTGCCCAATTCATTCCTGCGTCTTTGGGGCAGAGAGAGAGAGAGAGAACAACTTTATTGAAAATGCCTGCAGAATCGGTTAGGCTCCCTCCACATACTCCCACGTGACATACTCCTGCTTTGGGGCATACACACTTTTAAAACATTTTACACCATTTGGGGATGTATTTGTCCCACAACAATAATCATCATCTGCCTTGCTTGCGTTTCCTTTCTTTAACGCTGCGAGTCCGGTACTTCCAAGTCACGAAAGGCTTGCACTCTAAAAACAGTTGCACCCTTTGGGGTGTATATTTGCCACACAACAATAATCGTCATCTGTCTTGCTTGCGTTTCCTTTCTTGAAAACGCTGCGCTCCTTACTTTCCTGTCGAGAATGCTCTGTCATGCTGATAACACGCATGCCGTTCGTGACTTGGAAGTACCGGGATCGTAGCTTAAAGGAAACGCAAGCAAGACAGATGACGATCATCGTTGTGGGGCAAATATACACCCCAAAGGGTGCAACTGTTTTTGGAGTGCGCGCTTTATCAGCGTGACATAGCATTCTCCAAAGGAAAGTAGCGAGCGCTGAGTTTTCAAGAAAGGAAACACAAGCAAGGCAGATGACGATATAAGGGCTTAATTTTTTAGGAGTGTGTACACTCTTTAAAGATTTACACCCTTTGGGGCTCATTTTGTCCCACAACAATCACTTTTAAGAGTGTAAAGGAAACTGGCGCGAGTGTATTTGCTCTCGCACACCCGTGATACGCAATGCGACAACTTTTTACATTGGCTTGTATTTAATAATTTCTTCTCATTTATTTTGAATGTACCAACCGCCTTTGGGCCAATCTTCCGTTGAGGGTATGTGCCATAGTGTGGAAATCATCATCAACGCGTGGCGATATCATCCCAAAGAGAGAGAGAGAGAGAAAGTTGACAGTCACTTAAGCATCCTTATGGGATTTGAATGCGAAAGCATAAGGACTGGTCTAAGTTGTCACCTTAAATTAAAGCTCCACTTTAACCCACCGTAATCCACCTTGCTCTAATTTGCACCAATGTTAATCCACCTTAATCCACCTTAATACAATTTTGGGAGTGGGCCAGGTTGATTTTTCGGGTGTGAGCCACGGCGTAGTGGCTATTCACCGTGCCATTTCGCAGTGCGAGCCGCAGCAGGTCCGGCGGCGGGAACGCAACGGCATCACTTGGTCACGTGGGTTTTGGTTCCATCGGATGATAACGCCGGATTTCCCGCTTCATGCGGCATATAACGCATGCTCTCGCATTAAAAAAAATTATAAGTCCCAAAGGAACTACAGGGACCCATTCCGGGCCTCCCGATAGGACCACGCCTCCTGGCCCAGCATGTTCTTGACATGCTGCACCAGAAGCTGCCAGCGAGGTTTTTCAAACTTTCGTGGGGAAGTGGTCCACTCCTCCCAGCTGCCGGAACGCTGGTTGGGTGGTAGTTTGGAAAGTATTGTATTTCTGAAGGTGGATTTGGCAGAGTTAGTTGGCGCTGGCACGATGGAAGTATGCGTGCGATTGTGATCTAATGGATAGAGCATCGTGCTGCGCTGGGGGTCGAGGTTTTATTCTAATGTCGGGCACAAAATTAAATTTATTATGTTTAAATGGGCACTATTCGGCAAGACAGCAGCAGAACCCAGCTAGCCAGCAGGCACGGTAACAAAGTTACCGCATGTGTCACATTAGGATCCACTCGATTACCCTTCTGAATTGATTATTTTTAAATTCTAGCATTTGTGTTGGTCTTATCTTTTACTACTCCTTCCGCGCACTGGAATTTTTATCTGCATTGGCAATTTCCGATTTGTTAATTCCACAATTGTTGCCTGTTTCTCTTAACGCCCTGTTCATGGCCAGTTGCGCCACGATCATTCATGGCAACAATAACGAAACAATAGTCAGGCGAGTTCGGCTCCTCCTCCTCCTCCTCACCTTATGTTAACAATAAGCATATAGGAGGTATAACTTCTTTCAGTGGCAGCAGAAATGTGCCAAGAGACATCTACGATATGCTGTCTGTCTGCGCGGGTGATGTTACAGCTGCATGTATCGTCGTAGCCCCATAGCAGCTGCTGTCCGCGTAGTCACTCACAGAAAAATATTTGGTTCCTTTACAACACAATGTAGTCAATCTGTACCGCTATATACTTAAGCCGGCCCTAGAAGATGCCATCAAAATCCATGACTTCACAGCAACCAGGTGCGGGAACTTCAAGGAAGCGTCGCCACTTGTCTTTCGTTCTTGCGCTTTTTCTGGCTTACCAAGCGTCTTATCGTGGTAAGAGTGGTGTTTTTGGCGTCGTAAAAGGGTAATTTACTGATACAGAAGAAATCATTTTTCTCTTTAGTGTCCCTTTGGTCCCCAGATATTTTTTGCTTTTTTTTAAGTAGCGACAAGGTTTGAAGCACCGCCGACGAATCTCGATCATTGCAGCCATTTTTCTTCCTAACGCTGTTACTAAAATTACTTAGCAACATTGTATTCTAGTAAACAGTGCTTTGAAAGATGGGAAAATGAGCCTGCGGAGTCCAATTTATAGTGTAAACTTTCATTCACGATAATACAAACTTTATAACCATGCATAAGCCGCACATGAAATCGAAAGTGTATGAATAGCAGCGCCGGCAAAACGAAGCGTCGACGGCTTACGTGAATCCTGTTTTGGGGGTGTGAGGCAACGGACTCGCGGGTAGCCCTGGCAGTAAATTGTTGTTTTACCTGTGATGTGAATGAACTCCAGTGTGAGAACTCTTGTTATTGTGTTGATACTAAGTGGACTGAAGTCGGCCCTAAATCGAGTTGCTGTTTCGAGTCCTGACATGTGACTGTCAACTTTCTTTTTTGGCAAGTACGCACAACTTCAAGACCTGTTGCGCTATGGCTTCTCGTATACACGGCGTGCGTCGGAAATGAAAATAAGGCTGCGGTAATCGTGACAACTCAACTCGAGCTAGTCATTACTCAAAACTATCATAAGTGAGCACATAATGGTGTCAATATAGTGCCTCTATAATGCTTGGAACAGATGTACTCAACCTGCATGAAATCAACCGGTTTTTCAAGGATGATCTCCATGCGGCATTGCTTACTAAACAGCACATTCGTTTCCGTCGTCCGCAGAGTTCTGTTGTATTATTGGTAATTGTTCGCACTGTTTCTAATGTTGCACAAGTTTTACATACGAGGCCTTGGCTAAGCTTTCCTAGTTGACATCGCTGGCTTGAGAGGCGTGCGTAAAACTGGAGCGGGTGGTATGATGCCAGGGCACGCTAAACTCGTTGCTTCAGACTTATATGCGACGACGGAGCTGCACTCCTTTCGTTCGACAGGCTGATAACCCAGTTGATGGTGATAATATAGATAACGAAAGGTTTATAAATGACCGCGTGCACATCCCTTATAAACCCTGTCTATTGCGTAATCTTTTTAAGTACCATGCGTGCAAATATGTTAGAACGTAATGCTGTGTTCCACTTCCTGAAGTTCCCTTGATTCTCCTTGTTAATTTTATTTGCATGATCGGTCACAAATGACCGTATTTTCCCGCCACCTGCGCTACTGCGATCCCGCGTGAAGGTTCAGCCGAGAAACCCACAGAATGCACTGCCGCTCGAAGTACGATGCTGTCAATGATCGACTAATCCAGGGCTGCACCACTCAAAACCAGCGAGGGCCAAAACTTACTTCTCTGGTCGCACTTTAGCCCCTTTCACTCACTAATTATGATAAAGTTTCGATAAACGTGCCAAATTTATATAATTTTAATCCAAGGTTGTAGTATGACTTGTGCATTTCCTTTCGAGTCGTCATAATTTATCAGTTATAAATATTGGTTTAGTGAACATTGCTCCCTGTCACATTCCTTCATAAAGAGAATAGAATAACCAGTTCAACGCACATGGATAGGCTAGTTATTGGCTGAAAGCATTATAATTTAAAAAAAAAACTATTCTTTTGTCATTGCTAAACGCACTTGTACATGTAACAGAAAAAAAAATAATTACAGTTAATTCAATGAAAATGTAATTAAGGTATCTGTTGCTGCTCTACAAAAGTAACTGAGCAATTACTAAAAAGTAATCGATTATATTTTATGTTATTTTCCTTCCAACTTGTATTCTTATTGCACGAGTACAGTAGATATATAATATGAACTGATGTCGCTCATTCAGTGCATTGCAGGTGAATGCAGCTCTAGCTGCTCTGTACAGTCACAGTCATCTAGCATCGCTGAGATAGGGCCACAAAACAGATGGTCGCCTTGTTCATTAACTTCGAAAGACATGAAATAAATGCTGTTGGAATTCTACTAAAACGTTTTCTATGTATCTTGAAGATTTTGTCAGGTGCATGAATTCTCATAACCAAATTAAAAACACCCGATGCCAGAAATTGTTGAGAAAGGCAACATCAATGTTTCAGTTTTAGAAGATGATACCGAATGAAAACATTGCAACTTTCACCATTCGAATGGACAAAAAGTGTTTTCGTCTGCTACGTAATACTAGTACAAGTTGGGCTAGTGTCATGTCAAAACATTGGCCTGCTACGTTCTGGTCACCTAATTACGGGCTCCTTAAAATGTATCGAGGAGCAGCATGTCATTTGTATTTTTCTAGTATAAATCCTCAGATGACATTGTTGGCACCAATTTAATAAATCAAAATAACCTTCACTGATACGCCTGCTCCCAGCGGGCTGCAACATAAGCAAATATTTGTCAAGGTGGAAAAACAAAGTGAACAAGCAAAAGTATCTGTTTGCAGGTGCTACCATCCACAATACTTCAATACGAGCCTATTAGAAAGCACATGTTCAATTAAATTATGGATGCTAAGCTAATAATGCTGTGTTTGCCTGGTAACTTGAAAAATATATCGGGTGGTGTGTGCCTTTTCTATCTGCTCCCAACAAGCAATCTTATGCTCTCACAGCTTATTTATTAAGACGAAAGCCGTAAGTGCTTCATGGGTTGAAAAAATTTGTTGTCGGGTGTTACAGAAAAACTTACCGTCCGGCATTATGGCACCAAAATTGACGGTGCCACCCACGACCATTGGCGGGACTCTGACCTATAACCTTTGGTGGTAGTTGAACGCACGACCTTCCGTGTTAATGAAGGCTAAGTTAATTAATGCACTCGAACCCACTACCTTTCCTGGGACCAAAATTCAGTGGCACCAAAATTGATGTTGCCACCATTGACGGTCGAACCCATGACCATTCGTTGGAGACGAACCCATGACCTCTCACGTTGATTAAGGCACAGTTAATTAAGATATATTTAATTAACACACTCACACCCACAACCTTTGGTGGGAACCAGACCCTGGACCTTTGGTGTTAATTAAGGCAAAATTAATGAAGACAGTTCCACCTTTGGTGGAAGTCGAACCCTCAGCCTTTTGTGGGAACAAAATTTAATGGCACCGAAATTGATGGTGTCACTACTAATGGTCGAACTCACGACCTTATGTGTTAATTAAGACAGACTAAGGCATAATTAAGGTAGAGTTAATTAAGGGAATATAGAATTAATTAAGGCACTAAAACCCGCAACCTTAGGTGGGAGAAAACAACTAATGGGAAGTAACAACATATTTGAATGAGAATGTCAAGTAATTTAATGAATGTCTCGTGAGCGCGCAGGTGTTTGCCTTCATCCTAAAGTGACTGTGAACTTTTTAAATGTGGCTGATGCCGCCAACGGTTCATGTTGTATTGTGTCAACATTGCATCAACATGTGTCAGTGGCTTTTCTTTTGGTGACAGAATTGTGTTTTTCTTATCATGTGGATATGTTCTGACTGTAGCTTCAACACACCATAGAAACCTAAACTCATCTGCAGACCACTAGAAATCTGCTTGCAGGCCATTTGTTGTGCAGCCCCCTGCTAAATGAATGTTGCTACGTCATAAAGTGATTGGTCAAGAATACTGCCCTCAACTATTGACGCTGCCTTTCCCTGGTTTGCTTCCGCATAAAGGCACATGTCCTTCTTACATTTTCTTTTTCTGGTCTATTCTAAAGTATAGTGAGGACAAAGAAAGACAGAAGAGCTCCTGTCACAGAGATGTATGAAGAATAAGCAAATGTTGTTTGGCAGGCATTGTGTTCTTTTTATCTGATTGCTCCCATGTGGGACTGTAAAATGAGCAATTCGTGGAAGTAAAATTTGCAGGCATTTGTGGCTGTGAAGTACTTATTATTTGCTGAATTTGTGTTTTTGCACAGATTCATTGAGACTAAATGACTGAAAAATATGTGGTGTAGTTAATATGCAAGGTAAAATGAGACAACCAAGTTCAGCTGCTCTGCAAAGTGCAAATGAAACAACCAGAGCCACATGAAGATGGGCTAGTGGTCCCCCATCCCACATTCATTGAAAAGTTAGGATGAATTAAACCTGCATATTGGCATTGGTACACTAAGTTAGGATTCTTTGCCAACCTGTTGTTATAAATGAAATGTGTTATAAATGCCACCGACTATTGCTAATTACCCTTAATCAATTGGCAACATGGTGTTTTTTTAAGTCATATGTCAACTGTACTGCGATCTTTGCATAAATGATATTTAGGTTGTACAGAAATCAGTTCCCTTTAAACTCTTTTATGTCAGGTCTTTTATGTATGCATCCACTGCAGGTTATTGGAGACAGTGGCAGTGAGAGGGTCACTTAAGAGAGCCTCACTTCCACAAATCATGTGCACAATTTGAGGGTATAGCAACACTGTCACCTTGATGGATAAACTATATGTAAACATATTCAAGAAGCATCTTTAAGTCGTTTCACGTCTTTCACAACTACAAACATACAGCCATTAAATCACTGGAAGTCAAACATTTTGACGGAATTACCTCGCTGGTTGGGCTAATGGATTAGGATCTGAAGGATGTCTCCAACCAAATTGTGGATTTATTAAAACCTGATCTTTCAGAGCCACCTCGGCTTCTTCCTCAAGGTTTAACTGTGGATGTTGGCAGGGTACAGCTTTTCTAAAATGTAAAAAAAAATCTATTATCAAAGACATTTAAGAAATCTGGGCCCCACCTCAATTTACTGTTAATTACCCCAGTGGAAGGAGCCAAGGTGGCTCTGAAATTTTACGTTTTAATCAAGGTGTCCAAGTGAAATGTTTTTGTTCTGGTTTTAGTTTCATTCCATTGAAAATAGTTCCGCTCCGGTTCTGCTCCTGAACGGAAAAAAGAAAGGTTATCTGGAACAGTTCATAACGGTTTTTGTCTGCATGAAAAAATTTTCGAAGTAGAGTAATGATACAGACATAGTATTTATTGCTCTCAATAATTTAATTATGAATTCTGAGATCACGCTCAGTGCCTTGAGTTCTGAGCATGGTCTCAGAATTCACAATTCAGGGTCATGGCACTGAGCATGACCTCAGAAGCAGTATGTCATCGAGAGTACTCACTGAAATGCGAGACCACTGTTCCGATAAAATAAATTTAAATGATCAATAAAACATCAATAACAAAGCATTGTACCTGTAGAAAGTGAAACGATAAGCTCTTCAGCACGCTAGCCCTGGGTTTTGCTATGGTGCCAATCTACTAGTGCACCGAGCGACAGGCTCAGTTTAGGGGAGTGCTCGACTGGCTGTCGCTCGCACTATCACTGCCTGAGATATGCGCTAATGCGGAGCCTGCCCTGAAATCATGGAGGAAGGAAAATACGAAAATACGTGCCAATGCTGACGTTGCCTGACGTCGGTTGTTTTGGATTACCGACTTTCCCATTGAACAGAAAACCAATAAAAAATATTTCAGTTTCTGTCCAAATCAAAATAATAAATAATGTTTTGGTTACATTTTCATTCCGATAAAAAATATCGGCTTCTTTTTGTTCGTTTTTGTTTTCGTTCTGTTTCCGCACACTAGATTTAATAAATATATTATTTGGTAGGAGACAGTCTTGAATTCATAGCTATTTGAATGTGTTTGCAACAAACCTGCAGCAGACTGGACCTAATTTTTTTTCTTTATGCCTTATCATTAGGAGTGCATCATTTTGTGTGCATGTGCAGAATCATGCAATCTTGCTTGATGTTTTTCCAGAGTTGCCTTGATGGGTCCAGTTGTGCCATCATGGATGCCGTGGTAGCGGTAGCCATCAGTGTGTTAGCAGTGGTGTTTGTCAGCTCCCTGGTTGCCCTGATCGTGGTATGCCGGCATCGGTACTGCTCCAATAAAGACCACCTCAGCCGTCAGCTACAGGACTCACGGTGAGTCATTCGGGCTTTGGTAAGACTGCTCATTGCTGTAATAAGTTTGACAGGCAGGGCACAAGTATAGCTAAAAGCAAGAATAATGAGAGGAACTAACAGGAAGATCTGGAGCAACAAACACAATACCCAAAGAGGCAAGAAAATAATGACCGCTATCGACCAAAACCACCTCACCCTTCTGGACAAATCCCATATATTGACCAGGATTGGCACCAGCACATTGCGAGACACTTGCCCAGGCCTTGCGCTGCTCGCAGGACCACTCGACGTATTGCGGACAAACACCCAAACTAACCTGGACTTCGACCACGACCTCATGCAGCTCAGCATTAATGCCAGAAGCTACAAGGCCCACGCCGGGTTAGTCCACATTGCCAACTATGATCACTTACAGAAAGCCCGAACGTCCCGTGGGAAGAATCTGGGTGCCTCATACGATGATTGAACTAAAGAAATTATCCGAGACCTAAAGATCCACACCCAGATCATCGCAACCACATGTAACACCACTCGCGTGTACCTGAGGTTCCTGCACCTATGGAAGGCCTGCCACAGCCCCACTGTAACGTGGAAGAGGCAAAGGCATAGCCGAAAACTATGCAAAAAAGTCATAGGCCTGCGTGGCACACGCAGCACAGTCACAGCGTAAGCTGGAGGAGCGGCTACATAGGAGCTCCATTTTCAGCATTAGACAACACTTCACGGCGAAGTATCTTCGCGTCATTTTCACGAGAACGATCTGAACTGTCCACCCGGTGTCAACGGCAAGCTGCAGCTTGTCCTGCTCTCTGCACAGCGGCCTGCTGAGCCCGATGTTGCCTGCTTGCAGCTGCGCGTGTAGCCCTACGAATCGCTTCTTCAGGTTTGTTTCTTGCAAAGAGGCGCCATAACCTGTACTGGAGAGTAAACACAGGTTTCCAGACTACACAGTGGACATGTCACATCTTTTAACTTGTGGCACAGTTCGTTGCTGTTAAATATGGTGAAATTTGTCCGTTCAGCAGTAATGGCGAGTCCTACTGTAACATGGTTTGCACCCTCAACGCCTATCAAGGAATCCTAGACCAGCTCCTTCACGACCTTGAAAACAAGTACCTCCACACCGAACTAAACTCCCAGCCATTGCCGTACTCAGGACAAACCAATACCATGCTTTACAAGCCAATATAGCCATACAAACTCCGTGCAGCCAATGATGAAAGCAGGCAAAGCACTGTCCCCGGTCCCGACCAGGTTACTTACCAACTCTCGGCAAACCTCGAAGATCAGGCCCTATAGACGCCTCTAGACCAGTTGAGTGACATTTGAACATCAAGCAAGCTTCTGCAACAATGGAAAACAGCCGAAGTACGCTTCATCCCCAAACTGGGCAAGTCCCCACACATTGAATACTTGCGGTCGATATCCCTCACATTGTGCATAGGCAAGGTCATGGAAAGGATAGTACTCAAACACCTCCAGCAACACCTGGATGGAACCCAGCAAATGCCGAACACCATGTTTGGCTTAAGACAACATCTCAGGACCCAGAACATACAAATTCAATTGGAGGAGGAGATAATCGTCCCTGCCACATGCCACTCAGCACGAGCCATTCTCGCACTATACCTGTAGGGGGCATGTGATAATGTGGCACACGAGGCAATCCTTCAAAATCTCAACAAGACAGGATGCGGGGAGAGAACATACAGTTACATTGTTCGTATGCTATCTCACCACACAGCCATAGCCAAGATCGGGGATATAGCCTCTGACTCCATCACACTCGGAAGCAGAGGCACTCCCCAAGGCTCGGTTCTCTCTCCACTTCACTTTAACATCACACTCCTGGGTCTCCCGGGGTGGCTGGGGAGCATATCCAACCTACGCCATGCACTATATGCAGATGATGTGACCCTATGGACGGGTACAGACTCGCTAGCTGGCCTACAAGACACCCTGCAACTGGAAGCAGACACGGTAAACAAGTATGCAAAGGAGAGTGGACTTGTCTGCTCACCTCAGAAGTTTGAGCTTCTTGTGTTCCGGCGGCGTTGCACCTAGAAGGATGAAGATAGCATACAGATCAATCTAGACGGACAGGTTATAAAGCCCTGCAAAACCCTCAGAATCCTTGGACTCCTCATACAAGCTGGTGCGAAATGCAATCAGACGCTTCAAAGCCTCACCAGGATGACGCAGCAGGTCTTACACATGATTCGTAGAATAACAAACATACACCAAGGCATAAAAGAGAACGACACCATCCACCTCGTTCGAGCCTTCATCTTCTCTTAGGTGATATATGCAGCGCCATATGTGGCACTGACATAAACTGGCAAAGTAAACACACTCATTCAAAAAGCCACAAAGCAAGCCTTTGGTCTCTCTATGAGCATGTCCACAGACAGCCTTCTCCATATGGGTCTCCATAATGCGGTTGAAGAACTAATAGAGGACCACCTCTTCAGTCAGAAACTGTGCCTGGCTATGACCGAAACAAGACAGAAAGTTCATAAACAAATCAAGTGGAGCTCCCCTGCAGAAGCTAAACCACCAAGACAGCTTCCAGAAGATTGGCAACATCACGTTGTGATGCATCCCTTACCAAAAAATATGCACCCTGCCCACCGCCAAGGGCAGCATGAAGTAAGAGCCAAGGCCCTGAGCAAGACTTACGGGTCCCTCCAGGCGGTGGTCTACACAGATGAAGCCGCATATACTGTGTCAGAAGAGCCAAAGCAGTCGTGGTTACGACGAAGATGGATCTCCTCATCAGCGCCACCATACCAGATGTAACAACACAGGAAGCAGAGGAACTAGCTGTGGCATTAGCCCTGCAGAGGAACTAGCTGTGGCATTAGCCCTCACACAGACTAGGCAGCAGTTATTATGACTGATTCTCAAGAAGTGTGCAAGAGCTTTTCATTGGGCTGAGTGGCACCAATGACTAAACACATACTAACAGCCAGGCTGCCAGAAAAATTTTAAAATAGTGTGGACACCCGCTCACACCTCCCTGGAGGGCAATGAACTCGCCCACTCCAACGCCCGAGAACTTATCAACCAGGCCCCAGAGGACTTGGAAAAGCACATTAGACTGACAACACACCAAGAAATCGCTCAAAACTGCAAAATCAACTGCAGAACACTCCCACCACCGCATCCATAGCTCACGAAGACGCAAAAGGCAACACTCTGATTGTTGCAAACGAACACATTCCTGCACCCAAAGAGGCTTCATCTCATGTTCCCTACTGAATATGACAAACAATGCAAATACTATGTAACTACTACTGCGAAAAGCTAGAAACCCTCCGGCACATTGTCATAGATCGCAAACAAAATACAGTCTTGCCTCCTCTACTCCCTACCCCCCATCCCCAAGAGCAGTGGTAGACGCTGCTGTCCAGCTCCTGCCTCTTGGACCAGATCATGTTGGTTGAGAGGGTGGTTGCAGCCAAAATGGCTCATGGATTCCCATGAAGAGGGAAGCACTCCTGCAAATAAAGCCATCTTTAGGCTCAAAAAGATATTCTCTCTCGCTCTCTCTCTCTCTTTTATCTGACAAACTTCTCTTAGGTTTATGTATGTTAGTGAAAAAGAAAGGAACTGACTAACTAATGCACAATGTC
The DNA here is from genome assembly GCF_023375885.2 of Dermacentor andersoni. Classification (NCBI taxonomy): domain Eukaryota; kingdom Metazoa; phylum Arthropoda; class Arachnida; order Ixodida; family Ixodidae; genus Dermacentor; species Dermacentor andersoni. Next base: position 25,834,515 of record NC_092815.1, read on the forward strand.
CAAACATTTTTCACCATCCCTGCAGCTTGTGTCACATTTTGCTTGTGTCACATTGCTCCCAAAAGTGGTCTCTGCCTTGATACCAATAATAATTCCTGATCCTCTTTATTAGCCTTTCTTTTGCTGGCTTATGAAGATTGCTACCTGTAGTAAAAGTTCTATTTTAGGCAGTTGTCTTTCATGCACAAGATTCAATAGAAATAAGCGGGTCCTGACATTTACAGAAGCTGTGCGATGTCCTGCACAGACTCGATGACCAGTCTTGTCAGCGTCTTTTTTTTTTCCCCACATGTGCCTTGTGTTTATTAAAGCCATGCTAATTCAAGCTGTGACATTATCTTGCCACACGCAAATACTGGAATTTACCTTAATTTTGTAGTCTTAGAAAGGCATAGGTGTTCTTACATGTCACTAGCGCGAGCTCTTGGGCCAGTTGGTGCATGATGAACTTGAAAAAGGGGGGGTACCAGCGAAACACAAAGGACGCACACACAAGGTAACCCCCTTTTCAAGTTACATGTCACATTTTAACCCGTTTTGTAAGGAATGCTGGAAGAAAGAGCTCGGGTTCCTTTTGCATTGTGTGTTCTCTGAAAGCACAAATGTTCTAGCTACCATGCTAAGCCTAACAGATTCATTTTGCACTTGTTTCTTCCAAAAACAAATAAATTTTGAGTACTTACACAAGCTAGATACCAGACAAAAAAAAAAAAAAAACGCTGGGAACAGTTGCATTGTAATCTCAACAGATAGCAGTGCAACATAGTATTACTTAACCTGAATGTTCTGCCTACTCAAGGGGAAGTGTAGCCCACTGCTGCTGTGAAAAGACTATTGGTGGTTCCATAGTTGTGCACAATGACCTGTTTTAGTGCTGCTTAATGTCTGAAGGGTATTTCAAAGCCAGCCAGCAAATGCAGTGCTACCATGAAACCTCATGTCAAATCCAGTTACAGCGAGCTACACTTTTCTGGAACATGAGGCAACCTGTGAAAGAACCTGATACTACTACAAGCTGCAGGTGCAGCATGCATGCACTTGATGAGTGGTTAAACAGATTTGGCTTCTTGCATTGGCCAATTTCTGTGGTACGACTAGACCATTTGTGTGCATAAGTTGGCAAGCTCACTTGTGAGTCGACTCACTGTCGAGACTCGGATTGACCCATGAGTCTAATTATGAGTGAACTCGAGTGGGTCCTTGAGATGCGAGTCAGAGCTGAGTGAGCCTCGTTGAATATGATTGAGGTGCATCTGAGTCCGAGTGAGTCCGACTGAGTAAAGGTTTGGTGAATCTGAATCCGAGTGAGCCGTAAACAAAAAATATATTTTGTGAGAGTCTGAGGAAGTGTCATTTATTTTGCCAACCTATGCTGATGTGTGCTGTGATGCTGATCAGCAAAGGATGAAGTGAGTGAAAATATCTTTCTCAGGGTGATACTGCCTAACTGGCTGCATTCTCTCATTGCATGGGGACATGCAAGTGTCTGGTGCATGTCCTTTATTGCGATTATTAAGTGGACATTCCTTGTGACAGAATATCGTAGTGCTTGCTGTTCTGCATCTACTGTTTGCTACTGGGCAGCAAGAGATAAGCAGATGAGTAATTGAGCAACACCTTTTTACTTTCTCTCCATAGATGTGGCAATGCTGAATTTAGCACATTGAAAGTCATTTACACATGCATTTTTTTAGCAGCTTGTGACCCTGCATTCATGTGCTTTGTACATAAATGCAGCAATGGATCTGTGCACAGTTTTTGTGGCTATGATTGCTAACCTTGACAGCTATGTTTCAATGGTGGTGAAGTGAAAAAGCACCTGTGCTTAAGAATTCCATTCGTTTTAACCCTTTCTGTACTGTTTACAAGTTCTTCAGTAACTAGTACTAACCAAACTGACATCTAGCACTGCTTTCTTGTGGAGTTCATACATATCACAGAGAGAACCTACGAGGAGCGAGGAGTGAAGACGACGAAGTGTCCCTGCTAAGGTGGCTGCTCATCGCCCCTGTGAAAAATCTTGCCTTCCGCATAAATATATTCCATACTTCAGGAGATTAGACCGCAAGTCATCCGAGGATGCTCCGGACGCTCATGCGCAGTGTAGTTTTCTGGCATTAAGCGAATGTCACTCCATAGGCCCTGCAGGTGAATTGTGCACCGGGACTAGTCCTAGTGCCTCCGGTGACGCGCTGGCTGCGGTAGATTTGCCAGCACCGCTCGTCACTACGGCATTACCGGTCGCACCATTGACACCTGAGCCTGGATCCCAGCTCCAAGTCCTTCGGCTACAGCCCACCTGCCCTCTTCCCAAAATGCACATCAGACCGTGAGTGATCTTCCCTCAGGGCGGAGCCTGACGATGGCTTCCCAGACACCTAGACACCGATTGGGAAGGGGGTTCCAATTGTTGTGCATGACGAACCGAGTACCACTATGGACTTGTCTTCTGCGCTACCATCTGTGCTGTTGGCCCCCCGTGGTTCTCAGAAGCGTCCTTCGGAACAATCTGCACCAGATTCGTCTTCGGCCAACAGCTGCTCCCAAGGCAAGCGTTCCTGTCTAACGACTGACCACCCAATTGTGTCGACACCGGGCTCGGTTTGCTATAAAGCAGCCATTAAAGCTCTGGCTCCCACAAGCCTCACGGAGATTCCGAACAGGATTATTCAGGCGAACCTAGATGCCTGTCTTGGCACCACAGGCTTCCGCAGCTTCACGGCCAGGAAGAAGTCAAATACCATCGCTGTGTGGCTCCCGACATTGGCTGCTGTCGAGCGTTTGCAAACGCTTCAGCATCTCTCGATCACAAGCGAAGTCACCGTCCCACTCCAGGTGTACCTGGTAGAGGGCTCGGACTTACAGCGCTGTGTCGTTTACAACGTTGACGTTGGCGAGGACCAGACTGCTCTCCAGCATGAGCTCTACTGTCCTACTCACGGTGTCATTCAAGTGCATTACATGGGAAAGGGGCACTCTTGCATCGTCACCTTGCAGGGCCCTCTGACTCCCCCAGCCCACCTGTACTACTATGGGTGCATTCTACAACCTCAGCCATATAAACCCAGTGTCGTCTATTGTTATAACTGTTCCAATCTGGCCACATGCGCCGATCCTGTCTATTTACAGCGCCAGATAAAACTGTTTTAGCTGGCACAGTGTCTTACCGACGTGGACTCTGCAAGACCGACGACCACGAGATCACTTCTCCAGTGGGATGACGGCGCTCCAGTGGGATGACGACAACTGGCCCGAGCTTTCCAAACCCGACCCACCTGCACCCCACTTCCAACAGACTTACAGTGACAAATTTCGCAAAGACCGCCATCGCCTGCTGGTTACACAGAAGCAGAGCATGCCGGAACATCCGTGTGATGATATGGCAGCAGTTGACAATCAAATTGCCCGCCTTTTAGCAGAGGTTTCCAAGCTCTGACAGCACCGCGAACTACTTGCGCGTCGCCGACGTGCAATGGAATCTTACACCACTACAACTATCGAATCCGCCACATCATCCTCTCTGTCACGCCCTGCTGTATCGTTTGCAGAATCTACCAGGTCTTCTGCTTCGTTGCCGGATAACTGTACAGCATCTTTTTTGCAGTTCATGGTCAGCCAGTTATCCAACCTGACATCTGTGATTTCACAACGCCTGGACTCGTAATCAAAATGGCAGATACAGGTGTTTGTGGTGTGCTGCAGTGGAACTGTAGAGGTCTCTCCATGAAAGTGGGGGAGCTTAAATCCTGTCTACGTATGAACAAGCTGCAGGTGTGGGCCCTGTTACTACAGGAGACCAATGCCTTGCCTGCCATTCCGTGCTTCAGTGGATACGTGTCTCCTTTGATGAGTGACCATCGCGTGCACACAGCTTCCCCTCCAGGAAAAGCGGCAGTGTATGTTGATAAGCGCTATCCTCAGGTCTGCCTTTCTCTTGAAAACTGGTATAACTCTTATCAGGAGGTAGTTGCAGTAGCTGTGAAGTTACCCAACGCAACTGTTGTGGTAGTGTCATACTACGTAATACCAGCCGGTGGCTCTTCTTCAAGGATTAATCTGGGCTGGTTATTGAATGTCCGTCGACAATACCCAGCGCATCCTATTTTAGTTGGCGGTGATTTTAACGTCCCTCACCCAGGTTGTGGGTACCCTACTTCTAGCCCCCGAGGTAGGCGTGTGCAGGATGCCTTCGCGGATGCGTTGTTTGTACTACTGAACTATCCCGATTCAGCAACGCGGGCTGTGCCTCAAGCTCGACGTACAACATACGCACCGGATCTTACATGGTGGTCGGGTCCTGGCACTCTCACTTGGCACCTGGAGCCCGAGTGCTGGTGTAGTGACCACCATCCTATCATCGTCGGCCTTCATCCGTCGCAGGCCCGCCGATTGCGCCACAAGTGTACTGTGGTCAACTGGGACACCTTTCACTCCGTTCTCCAAGCTACCTCTGTGGACTCGTCACCACTACTTGTTGACTGCATACAAAGTGCGCTCAATGAAGCTTCAACCATCAGCTGGGTAGACGTCGATCGACCGGCACCAGATATCGGCCTGCTCAACTTGTGGGCTGGTCGCAGACAAGCTGAGCTGGCAGCATCCCGAGACCCCACTTCTGCACAAGCACGTACAAGACTGAATTTCCTTACTGCTAAGGCCCGAAGATATGAACACGACCTCTTGGGGTGGCACTGGCATATGTGGTGTGAGCGGTTTTCATCTAAGACATCGAATGCTTCTCTCTGGCAAACGTTCCGTGCCATGGAACACAGTTACTGCCGTCCAGACGATGCGGCCACAGCCTGCTTCGCTGCTGGCTTGTCGCCGGATGATTTCGCCAGAGAAGCAGTCCGGAAGTTTTTCCCTCAGTACGACGTGTTGCCTCAAACAGCCAATGATGCTTCCTTGGCAGGAATTCCGGCACATATAGACAAATTACCATCTACAGCAGACTCCGAGGGGATTGCAAGCTCTTTCACCATGCCTGAGTTTCTTGCAGCAATAGATGGTACTACCAATCGCAAGACAGCACCCGGTCCAGACTCTATTGCTTATGAGGCTTACAAGAACCTGAGTTGCGCTGTGCTGCCTCAACTCGTCGACACCATGAGCAAGGTATGGCTAGATGGCGTTGCCCCGCCAGGCTGGAAATCGGCTATTGTGATCTCGATTCCGAAACCAGGCAAGCCGCCGACCGACCTTGGCAATTTCCGACCCATTTCCCTAACGTCAGCGTTGTGCAAGCTTGCTGAGAAAATGCTAGCCACACGACTGTTGTGGTGGCTAGAGCACCACGGTTTCTACCACCCTGCTCAAATTGGCTTCTGTCCATCCATAGGTACTGAAGATGGGCTGGCTGTCTTGGCATCCTCAGTTTTATTGTCAACTCGTAGCCACAGTGTCCGTACTGTTCTCACTATGGACGTCGAAAAGGCGTATGATAACATCAGTCATGCTGCCATCTTGGCTTCAATTGACATGCTACATTTTCCCCCTAGAGTACGAAATTTTGTCAATTCTTTCCTTGAAGACTGACATATTGCGATTCGCCTCAGTGGTGACGGCGTCGGCTCATTTGTCCCTCTTCGTGGCATACCGCAGGTATCGGTATTGTCAGCCACATTATTCAATATTGCTTTCATCCCACTTGCATGGCACTTACACAATGTATCCGACATAAAGTGCTTGTTGTACGCTGATGACATCACGGTTTGGAGCACTCCTCATGACCTTCAGACTCAAGCCGCTGCCCTTCAATCACCTTTAGATATGACGTCGACTTATGGTTCTTCGGCCAGCCTTAGGCTTTCCGTCAGCAAATCTTCTTACATGTCAGTCGCCAATCGCTGGGGCCGGCATAAACTTTCTGCAACAGCGATTCGTCTTCATCTATCCGGAACCCCACTTCAACAAAGTTCAACTTTAAAAATTCTGGGTCTGACGGTCCACGATTCGGGAACCGGAACTGCTTGGCTCTCCAGCGCTAAAAAGCAGGCTATTCAGACGTTGGGTCTGATTAGGCGCATTGCTCCTAAAACGGGCAGCGCCCGCTCATATGTTGCACGACAGTTGGTGAAGGCGGTAGTGCAACCATGCCTTGTTTATCAAGCCCAATTCCAGCGTTTGACAAAGGCACAATGGGATCACATTGAGGCTGTTATTCACGAGGCAATGAGGGTCATCACTTGCCTTCCCCGCATCACCCTGATCGTGGCTCTCCAAGAAAATGCACAGCTGAACACACTAGATGAGCTGGTGCAGCAACGACGTGATGCTCGCAGGCTTAAGGCCAGCCTTTCACATGCAGCGTGTGCTCTTAGGGCTTACGCTTTCTCGTATTCCCTTCTACCACCACCATCGCCATTTCTTCCTCCCTGGAGTTTTGTACAGATGAGCGATAACAAGCCAACTGATATACGTCGCCCGACATCAACTCACACGGCGGCGGCGCATCGTGACCAAATTATAGCTCAAGATGCCCACCTGCCGCTTGGCTCCATCGTGCTTTACATTGATGCAAGCATTCAGGACTGTGAAACGACCACTGCAATTTATTGCCCTTGCGCACCTGCCCTTAATAAGACGACCCAGTTTCAAATCCCAGAGCCTCCTTCCTCCTTTTGTGCTGAGCTCCTTGCTGTTCGAGAAGCGTTGTACCCTGTGGCTGCCTTTCCCATGGTCCCCACGGCCCGCATCGTCATCAGCACTGATGCCCTCCAGGCGACGCAGCTTCTGTGATGCGTCAATCGCAGCCCTGAAATATGTCAACAGATCCATCTTCTGGTGGCACGCATCCCACAGCCAATATCTATTGAGTGGATCCCACACGACCTTCTAAGCTTCCAAAGCCGTGCGCATTCTGCGACCCATCTAGCGACCTCTCCATCGTCACTGCCTTAGCTCTTTCACCTAGATGACGCCACCCTCCTTTTAACAAGAAAGGAGCACCTCCGGTGCTGCACACATGGTCTCATACCTCCGTGTGCGGTAAACCTCCCCCGCGGTCTTACCCGTGCAGAGGAGGTTGCGCTTCGGAGGATCTGGGTCAGGGTTGCCTTCACTCCTGCCGTGACTCGGAAGTGGCTGCACTTTCGCGACGTTATATCCTCGCCTTGGGTGTCCACTCTGCAAGTCGCGAAAAGCTGAAGCCAACATCCACCACCTGCTGTGGGTTTGCCCTGCACTGAAACCGACGAGGCTCCGGCACCTCGCAGCAATTGGACTTTCGCCGCATAATTCGAGCGATTACACTGCTTGGACGCAGGGACCACATTATCGATCCCTCTTGGACTTCATTAGACCAGCAATTCTTTTTCCATTCATTTAATCATCCTTATTCACCCCCATCCCATACCCCTGTATGCCATGAGGCATTTACCCTCCCAATAAAAATAAAAAAAAAAAACGTACGACTTGTCACCATGCTTTTAGTTTCACACTTTTGCCCCGGACACTGACAGATTTTCCACATGGTGGAATTTGATGTGTCTGCCTTCATTAGCATTTTTTTACCCATTACAAGAGCACCAGGGGAAATAGAGCAGTAATATTGGTACAATTTTGAGCATTCCTTTTATTAGAGGAAGGTCTCGGCAGTCAAAACTAGCCTGCAAAACTCTATGAGAACAATTGCCGTAGCTCACTTATTGCTTTAGGATGTGAGCCTATAAATACTAATAGAAATAACAGATTTGTTTGTGCCACTGCTAGAGCACCTTAAATAGAGCACTGTGTTTACTTCAATCTGCAGGCCTGATGTACACCTGATCCACAGTCAGAATGAAGCAGCTGACATGGAGCTTGATGATGTTCGCTTGCACCCGGACATTGAGAAGATTTTGGCAGATGAGCAGTGGGTAGATGATGCTACGTGAGTATCTCTACTTTGGTGCATCCGTGCCTATTCTTGATTCGACCTCTTGATAAGATGCAGAAAAGGTATTCTTTGTGAACAATTCAAGCCATTGTGCCCCACACAGGGGGTTGAATGCTTTTTTTGCGTGTGTGTGCTTATCATCAACATGTTATTGCTGTCAGTTTTATGTAGTGTATCTGTGGGCATTGAAAACTTTGCTGCTTTATTTTGTTACTTACTTTCCTACAAATTCCTCTGCGCTGTCATTGGCTGTTGCAACATTCCTCTGCCAGATGTCATGGTTATTGTATTTTACACCTATCAAAAGTTAGTGCAGCATATAGCATGTCTAGTTGATGGTCAGGTGGTCAGCGATAACATTGTCGCTGTCTTTATTCCTCACTGATGTGCTTATCAGCAGCGTGGCCACATTTCTCATCTATGCTGGTGCTGTATTCTTCATTTTTTACTTTTCGCAGTGCTTTCAGTTCAGTATAATGTACAGTCTGTTTCACACTTAGGGGAAAACTCGGAGAACATTGCATCGTGATGCGGCAAGCGCATGAGTCAAGTGGCGGCAGCAGCTCGCGCAGGTGCTCGAGGGGTGGGGTCTTGAACAGCGTCGCCTGCTATGGTGGCGCGCACTGGCTGCATTGTCGGGAAGCTTGCTACTGTCAGGGGCAGTGTGCGGATTTTATCGTTACTGCATGAAATGAGCCGGTATTCTTTACTAAACACTGTGCGACGCCCACTGATACACCTCGAAGGTAAGCTCATCGCTGAAAGGTGCAGGGAAATCATGGACGACATACTGATTCCGTACATTCTTGACGGCCCGTTCCCGGAAGGCGACTATATACTCTAACACGACAGGCCACCGATCCACGCTGCTCATGTTGTGCAACTGCTTGGAGAGCGCGCCGTCACTCTCCTGGAGCGGCCGCCCCAATCCTCGGACGTCAACATGATGTAAAATGTCTGGGGCTCGTTGACAGTATCACTGGCGCACAATCCTCTCTATCAGTCGCCCGAGGATAGGCTTCGGTCCACCATCGTCAGCAACTGAGACGTGCTGCAAATGAACACATCGCTGATCACGTCACTCTACACTTCACTGCCTTCCAGGATGAGCACTGTCATCGCTGCTGCCGGGGACATGACGAGATACTAAGTGAAGTTCGGAGCATGACATGTCCAATTTGCCACTGGCGGGCAGGGTCTGTCTGGTGTAGTGAATGATTGTCGAGAAAAATCACTTCCAGCTCATTGTCTTAACCTAAAACATTCCTTTATTCGTATCCGTTTCTTTCAATGTGTTTGACCCCCATAGTTATCATTGTTGAGTGCTTTGTTTTCCTTTCGAGTCAAATAAAGACTGAGCATGTTGTGTGCACATGTTGGTGCGTCTTGTCATTGCATATTACGGTAGCACACACAGTGAAGAAATATACGAGCATACGCTCAGTACCCCAGCCTTTCGAAAGAACAAAGTAAGCATGCTGTCAAAAGAAGTTTGTGGTGCTCCATTATCACCAATGAAGTCTCAGAGTTTGGCATCGCACAACGTTTAGTAAAGAATATCAGCTCAGTTCCCACAGTAACAATGAAATCGGTGCACTGTCCCTGACAGTACCACGCTTCCCGACAATGCGGGCAGCGCACGCCGCCATAGCAGACGATGCAGATCAGTACTCCGCCCCTCAAGCACCTGTGCGAACTGCTGCCGCCGCCCGACTCCAGCACTCGCCACATCGCTATGCAATGCGTTCCGAGTTTTCCCTTAAGTGTGAAACAGACTGTACAGTTGAACATGCTGCTGTCTCACTTAGTAGTTGGCATTCATTAAATGATCACTGTACATGGTTTGCGTATATAATACTGTCATCTAAGGGCTCTCTAGGGGTATTCTTGAATAAGGTCAATAAAATAAATAAGTGCTTACATGTAATGCCTTCAGGGGTGATTTCAGTTAGGTCCATGTATTGGCAGTCAAGTGGGGGACAGACAGCAGTGCTGTGTGATTGTCTCCTGTATTGAATACGAGTCTGAAGAATGCAGTGCTCTTGGACACTAACAGCCTGATCTAATCTGATTTAATCTATTTGTTTCTTGCAAATACGCCTGCATACACGCCTATAGTATATTTATATGTATTCACTACTGTTCCTTTCCCCGTCTACTTTGTACTCCAAGGCACAGTCCTTTGCCAAGACAATTTATGGCTTTCTAGCTGTGTCTCCCTGACATTTCAGTGTGAAAATAAAACTTTGATTTGAACGATGAGTGATGCAAAGTTTGTCACTCTCATGGTTTGTCAATGTACATGATGCAGGGGACTTGTACCACACTGCCTGGCTGTTCTGAAGACATGTCACCAGCTGACCGAGCGCTTGGTGACTGCCTCGATGGGTTCGGTTCGGCGACCGGCAACACAGGCGCAGCTGACCGAGCTGGCTCAGCTTGCACAGAGGGTCGGTCCACGGGTGGACGACGTGGTGCGGGCCATGTACCCACCCTTGGACGCTAGGCTACTGGAAGCACGGTGGGACACCATTCTACTTTTTATTAATTATCCTCATGTACCAAATAGGACAAGAGATCAACAGTCAGCCTCTGGAATCATTGCAAGAGTATTTTCATTTTTATCTAGGCCAATTACTCACAAGGGCACTGATTAGGAGAAGGAAATCTCATGAATAAAAATTGCTTAAAGTGCATAGGGCAGGCAATACCAAGTCCTGACTGGTGGCTTGCTGCTATCCTTGAAAAGAAAAATGCACAATCATTGCATTCTGCAGGTACTAGTAGTATATGGGGCAGAAACAGATGTGGCATTTCATGATGCATGCAGTCGCTACTATTTTTAAGTGCATGCATTATATGCCTGGTTTGTACAAAATAAATCAGAAATGTGCATCGTCCTTGTCAATTTTATACAAAAGAATATCTATGTCACTGCAACAGAACAGTGCTGCTATCTGTGAGGCTGCCATCTTGTTTGTTCTTCATCGGTGCAGCCACTTTTTTCCCTCGTAGTGCTGGCTGTTCGTTCGATCCTCCCACCGGCATGCCATTTGGAGGTTTTCCGTTGCTTTTTAAATTGGGACATGCATCGCAAGCACTTTGTCCAGTGTTCATACGTAGGAAACATCTGAATTCTCGCAAGCACGTCTGTTCCTAGTTCATTGAACTGTTCACTGTCATAAAACTGTCACGTTATCCAAAGTTGCGAGTCTGAATGGCGCATCCTATTATTGCAGTAAAATCTTGGTAAATGAAAATTGCTTAAATGGAATTTCTGAATAAATGGAACAACAGTCTCTAAATTGGTTGGTTTTGTATTTTGATAATGCAAGAACACTGTGGCTAATCAGAAACAAAATATTAATGGAAGTTATTTTTTCTTCTAAGCTTTCTCCTATGAATTCACGCACAACTTCTGCTTCTCATTACTACATCTGCTTGACAGCCGCATTGTGCTTTTTGTGTCAGCTGGAATGACCAATGTGAGCCACATGAGCAAAATGGACGTACATTGTTTGTTCTCCTGCCCCACACATCTCTGGGCAAGGCAGCAATGCTCTGTTGGCTGGTGGCCATACCCACTTGTCTGTTTAAAAGTTCTAATGTGAAAGCATTATATGCCCCATTACACAAAAATTTGTCGTCGTAGTCGGCATGACCAAAAGATGGTACCAAAAATGGCTGACGACACAAAGTAAAAGCATGTCATAGAATGCTCGGATTGATGTCAAATTTATCATGGAGGTTCCTGTAAACAGAGTAAATTAATTGGTTTGAAAAGATATTTTGGTAAATTTCAGTTTGGTTGGGAATCGAACCTGGGCCTCCAGGGTGCGAGACGAGCATGCTTCCCGATGCCACGGCAGCTCTACGGTTCTTGTTGACTAAAGTTGTGCCTAGTGCACGCATCATTGCACACATGGTGGTACAGTGAATGGGGAGGAGGTGGCGCCACGTCATAAGTGCATAAAATGAGTAAAAACAAAAAGTATTAATGTTGAATTGAATGGCACTGAGCAGTCCTTCGAGTTATGAACTCCTCACGGCCAAGCGAGTGCGTTGAGACACTTGGCGTGTTTTGATCTTCAAATACCTACCAAATTTTGTATACAGCCTTTCATTAATTTGAACCATGCAATGACTATACTAGACATATCGCCGCTTTATTTTGTTTTCATTTTATGTTTGTATTTTTGCATACAGCACTTTTGGCAAAAAACACCTTTCCCCTCCTTCTTCCTGCATTCTCGGTGCCGAACTTTTTTTTAATTTTTTTTTTTATTTTTTCATAGAAAGGGTGGCAACCCTAGCTGTATGTCATTGATTTTAGAGAACAGGTAGCTTTTTTTGTCACATGAACTAATGAATGCTCTGTGCAAGTTTATTTGTTCAACACTTAGCACTTTGTGGAGCAGATATGTGGTACCATTTCACCACTGCTTGTGAGCACCAGAAGGCACAGTGTTTAGTTTGCTCTTTGTTGCCTGGTTGCAGTTGCACTGCCCTGATGCTGTCTGTTGTTCACCTGACATTGGTGATGCGTTCCTTCTGTGGCCAGCCCAGCAACCCTGGCTGGATTGATGAGTACTTGGCACATGCTGAAGGACACCTTCAGGTGAGCAGTGCACCATAATGACTGCACAAAGCCCTTTGCACCCACCTCTATTGCTGTGCCAATGCAATGGTATGGTGATTAGCTCACAAGACGTGAACTCATTGCCTGTAGCTGGACATTTCGAGACCTTTACTGCAAATGGCAAGCCAGAGATAGAAAATTACTGTTTAATTTGTTTGGTGTTTCATATGTGTGTACAAGGCTGTGATACTTAAGCTTAGCAGCTGAAAGAAATGATGCACAGCAGCAATATTCATGATGTGGCACGCATGTAGTGTGTCTGAAATGTAGCACATAGGCTGAAGTTTCTTGATACAATGCGTAGTGCGACCAGACAAGGACAGAGATAGAAACAGAAACTTGAAGTTTCTGTTGCCTTTGCACATAAGTTACACAGTGTCGTTAAGTAGATGAAGTACTATATTTGAAAAAGCAAGCCCGCAGGAAATTAGTCTGTGGTTGTTTCCCATTACAGTGCAAGTATCTCAAGTCTATTGCATGTATAGCTATAATGGAGTGATAGTTACAGCTAAGCAATTGTGATGCACCTTCAACTTCATTATAATGGGTTCAACTGCAATGTGTTCTTTGAAAATGGTGCTTCTCAATTGTTTACTTATTTTAGTAAGCCAAAGGAATTAAATAGGGGATTGCATCCCATGCAAGGGTGCTAGTGATGACCTAAGTGGTTCATAGATACACTTCTCTTGTGCTCTATATCTGCTTCTTAATGTTTTGTGATAAGCGACACACTTCACGCACAGCCATCCATCCATCTTTTATGTACCTGTACCCTGACCTGTCTGAAAAATCTCTCTCAGGTGTAGAAATTGCTGGCAACTCTTCATAATAAGGACAGGTCCGCCTACAGCTAGCAACACCCTTCTGCCTCAAAATAAACAAAATGTCATTTCAGTCTGCCATGTTGGCTAAGGCCCGTTCAGGTGCCCTTTCTCAGTGTGCGAAATGAAAAGATTTTATCATATTAAATTAAGGGGTGATGCGGGGCTAAAATCATAATTTCCACCAAAAATAGCATTTTCTAATTTTGTTTATTTCGGATTTTTATGCATATAAGAAAGCTCCTTGCAGAGTTTCCTTATCGTTAATCTGCACGATAGAAAAGAAGAAAACAAGCTTTCTTTTACCCAACAGTTGCATGCGCCTTGTCATGTCTTGAAATCGTTGATTCAGTTTTTTTTTTTTTTTTTTTAATTCGAAAGCATGCCCTGAGACATAATAACAGATTCAGTTTTAAATGTGTTAGCATTTCTACATTTACCCAACAAGAAAAACCATCCGTCCGGCCCATAAGACAATCGCTTTCAAGATAGGGCCTGCAGCAGCAAGCAAATTCAAGTTCATGCTGCCTCTCGCTTCAACACGAACGAAGCGGTGATAACACAGTGCTCACTAAGCTATCGGCCCTCTCCACACTCTCTGCCCCCATTGCAGATTACTGTCAAGATAGGGGCCAGCCTGTCTCACTTAAACACGAGACTGTCTCCATTGCAGATCGCTTTCAAGATAGGGCCTGCGCGGCCACGCCATACGCAAGTGCCGCCGTAGTATGGTTGATCACGGTTTATAATGGTTCGACGCGAATGGACAAGGCGCTAAGGAGCAATGATGGCTTATAATGATTGAAACGTCATCAGTGCACCTGGCGCTGCCACCTGCAGTAGTTTGCTTGCGTCATCTATTCACCTTGCGCCACTGCCCGCAGCAGTTCGTGTCACCGCAGTGCTGTCGTTTATACTGGTAGGATCAAGTTTCATAACATTCATAATGACTGGGCTGCATGGAGGGGAGCACCTTCTGCCGAATTTTGTTAGAATTGGCATGTCAGCTCCAAATTTGACCCTTCAGCCCCACATGGCCCTAAGAATCCTGTACAGCCTACAGACAAAAGTGGCTTTATTTGGAATACAAGTGTTGGACCTAGCGATAACCCCTTTTTTACATTTTTTCTATTTTTGTAAATGAGTTTCAAGCCCTGCATCACTGTAGCCAACTTGGTGAGAGAGCTAGAACCATCATTGTTTTTGCCTTGTTTTCTCAACAGTGAAAAAATGTAGCAGATAAACATCGACATGTTTGCACAGTGCAAAGGACGAGGACTGAAGAAAGAACACAACACAGGGGCTGACACATTATCCACATTCCACATTATCAAGCAGATAAACAGCTTGGCACAATGACATTGAAGAGCTCATGAACGTTATGATAAGCCAAGCTAAGGTATAAATGAAAGCATGGATTGAGAGAACAAGAGTGATGATTTGTGTTATCACTCTTTTGATGACTGCACATGTCATCAATGCATAAATCTTTACACATTTTTCTAACTCAATGAAAGAAATGGTAACATAATAAACTGTCATGTGTTCATCGTACACTTTAAGCCACTTAGGGTGATCCCAGATATTGATATTGAGTCTATTGATCATACTACAAATTTGAGACTTTGCTCATTGAAGGGGCATGGTAATTATAGCTGTCTTACTTAATTTTAGACCAAATTCATTTAAAAGGCACATTCTTATTCAGTTTTCTGAGCTGATTTCAAAAATGCACTTTCTTTTGATAGAGTAAATAGTTGTGGAGATAATTAAAAGTCCATTATTATTATTCGTGGAGACAATAGATAAAAACATAGGGCAGAAAACTATAGTAATGCATGAGTTGACAGAAGAATATTGAAGGAGTTTTCAAATACAACAATAATTGTCAATTTAGCAGATCATCAGAGTTCAGTGTTCATGGTATGGCTACTAGGGAACAAGAGTAAAAGCAAATAAAAGAAAAATGTAGGAAAAGAAAAGAATCTGCTTGCAGCACTTCAAGCTTTATGATTTAGCTTCATACAGCAGAAAAACAAACTATAGCTGCAGCTGTCCTATACCTTGAGATATTGTTGCCACAAACAGGCATTCTGAGCAAAAAGCTTGTTTTGAAAAAATTTAGAAAAACACGGACAACTTCATTGGTTCAGAAATATTATGAAGTATATATATGTTACCAGTTGTGGCAGGCTAGTATGCCTCTGGAACATGCAGTGCGAAACATGCTGCAGTGTGAAACCTTCATTGTCAAGGAACAAGAAAAGAAAAGAAGAAATTTGTCAACGATTACAATACTCCCTAATGTGAAATTTGAGTGCAGCTCTACACATGTTTTCATTTGGCGATATATTGGCTGGTGCGGACAATCTATCTCGTGCGGCAGTGGCAACGGCAGCAAGAAAATCTGATTTTTGCCTGGCAGCCAGTGTTGAAGCAAAGTCTTGCAGTTTTTCTTGATCCTCCTCCATCTTCTTTAAATCATCAGGCTGCAGTTGTTGTGCTGGAACGCCGCATGAACACACTGACAGAATAGTGTTCATCTGCTAAGCCTATTCCGCAGTCACTGGAGGAGGCTTCGGCGGCACTCAGCACGGTAGCGAACTATTGCAGGCATCCTTCAATGCTACCATGCACTTTCAAAAGTTTAACACTCCTTGTTTCTTCTGTTCAGCAAATTTATGGTTTGTAGCAAGCTGAATTTGAAAGTCTCATGCCGAGTTTTGCACGCCAGAGCAGCCCAGGCAGACGACGGCGAAAATTTGCCAATGGCATGGCATGCTTACGGTCACATGCTTCAGTCGGCAAATGTAATTGTGCATCCGGACAGCGTTTTTGCTGGCTTTTTCTTTATAGCCATTCAGCACACAGAGTAGCAGTGGGGCAAAAACTAAATGAGAAGAGTGGCTCTTTCAAATAAGACCAAGATAGCTGTAATCGGAAACTTGGAACGCCAACTACGCCAACTGCCCACCACGAAAGAAGTCCATTTCTTGCGCATTCATCAGTAAAAAATACTGTACAGCTCACAGCAGATGTAATATAGCAGATGTAATATAAAACGGCATTACGACTAAAATATTAGTCCAAGATGTGTGAAAATTTCTGAGATAATGCTACAGGCACTATGAAATCCAACAATAGCATTCTGTGATTTTTCGGTTGCTAAGATCCTTGTCCCCCCTGAAGTTACATCCTGATCTAACGGCCGTATTTCAAAGCATCGTATTGATAGAACAGGCAAGTCACCTGCACTTGCTAGAAAAGAGGCAGATGAAAAAGAATGAGCATACACAAAATAAATAACAGCCCAAGGAATTTCCTTGGGATCTTCGGAGAGGCTCACGCTGTCTAAGCCTTTCGCTCCAAAGATGCACTTCTTGAACTGTGCGGGAAGGAAAAGTGGGGAGGATGTAGAACAAAATTTTTAAACATTCTTTAAATAATGAAAAAGACTTTCCTGCATGTGATGACTACGTGCTTGGCGGTTTCATATGTTTAGTTTACTGTTCGTTGAATTATCGCATCAGTTGTCTTCTTTCTCACTGCATAATGAGAATGGTGACACTATGTTTTCTGCTGTAGAAATGCATAAGCCACATCCATTATAGACTGCAGCATTCAGTGTGTCTACTGTCAGAGAAAATGTGAAATTTCCGGAGATTTTATTGGTTCTAGAAAATTTAGGAAAAGACATTTTTCACACGGTTGCTTTAAATCAAAGAATTTGTTGGCTGCAGTGGTTATAACAAGTCTAATGGTATGCCAGAAGGAAGTAAGTTTTCAACTGAACCTACACAATTCACAAGTACAATGTTATCATTTGCTGGTTTTATGAGCGTGAGATGTGATGAATATCGTAAAACATATTAGTATTCAGTCAAATGTGATGTGTGTAGTCATTGAAAATTATTGGCTGACAAATTAACTTGGCAAACAACATGCAACAATTTTTTTTTATTTGCACCTGAACTTACAATGTCATGGACTGCCATGCAATTTTCATAAAACAGTCAGGGAAAACCCGTAAAAATCAAGAGAATTCAAAGATACCTTCAGGTAGATGCGACCCACATTGTGGTGATGCCGCCGTGGTGATGCCGCCGTAATGGACACCATAGGTCAGCATACTCACTCATGAACACACTAGCCAATACGAGCTCCACACACATTTCACGGGGGCGAGTAGAGGGTTAGTGAGCACTGAAGGGGTGGACCGAGACATTAACGAGGTTGAGTGCCGTTGAATTTGAATGGACGCGAGTATGACCAGGAATGAGTGCTGGTAAGTGGGAGTGGATGCGAGTATGAGTATGAGTGTACACTTGTAAGTGTGAACAGAAGTGACTGTGAACGCAAGTGAGTGTTGGTGAGGGTGAGTGTGCATGAGTAGGAACGTGAGTGCTGACAAGTGTGAGTACACACGAGTGTGAGTGAGTATTCGCTTATTATGCCGACGTATGATAGACACCCTGGATATGGCAATAGCGTGTTTGTGGGAGACAAGCCACTGATTGCTGTGTATTAGGGAACAGCTCTGCAGCTGGGGAAAGTTGATGGTATGTGAGCGTGCATCGATGACTGCATGGCTCGGTGCAGTGCTGGCTGTGTAATTAGTGAGCACTTGTCTTCGAGCATTTTGACCAACCTGTGGACTGGAAAACTTGCATGCCACATTGTAACAGGACAAGTTTCTCAGTTCACAAGCCATGGGCAGCCCACCAGTCAACACTTTGTGCTGCGGATGCAGGGCGACACACATGAACATCTCCTAGTTACACAATTTGGTAAAGTGGCTGACTGGGCTAGATTGTAATCCATAATAAATGTTAACAGTGCAAAAGCAACATGTGGACGAAAACAGCGCCTCATCTCATTTTCATCCCCGTGCTGCGTTTACACTGTTCACGTTTAGTAGTTACACAATCTTGCATGTTCCCCTTTCCACTTGTATAAGTGTACAAGAACCCATGGACAATCCGGGAAAGGCATGCTACTGTAAAAGGAAGCAACCTTCACTCAGTTCTCTAATAAAAAGATGACTCATTACAATGACTGGTCATATATTGCAATGATCTTTCTTTTTTTTTGTCGTCCATTGCACTGTGTGGCTGATCCAGACAATAGCAGCACAGTGTCATCTGAACCAATTACGTAATAGTAAATAGGATGGAAGTTTACATGGATCATTACGAAGGGTAGCCCCTACACCATCATCTTTGCTTTCTGTGTCTTGTCTTGGTAACTTCAGGTATAAGAACCACTGATATAAAGACTGCTTCTTGTGGGATTATTGCATTTGCTATAAGTGGGTTTGAGTGGAGCAACAATCAGTAGCATAAATGTCATGTTGGGGCTGTTGATGTTCTAAATTCAGCACTTGCGCATAGAACAGGCTGAGACAAGTGCTGTTCTTTGCCCAGTCAGACTAGAATTGATGGCAGTTTCCTGTGCGTATATTTTCTTTGGTGGTTCTAGGTTCTTCGCGAGGCTGGCCTCGCTGCAGATGCCACAAGCCAGCAGATGCCGCAGGCTGGTGATGTCTCTGTGCAGCAGCAAATGGCCACTGGCAACGTCTCCACATGGAGGGCAAGTGTTGACCGCCATGTATCAGCGTGACGTCATTGGCCGACTTTTACTGTTGTGCTGAGTTTAGATTCACAACTTGCTCCTGTGTTGAATGGTTATGTGATTTGGCTCACAACTAAGGGTGAGTCACAGAGTGTAATTTCTTTAGACAAAGTATTTCTGAGCACTAGGATGAAGTCTGTAGACAGATACTGCATCAATGTTTATGCTGAAGTGTGTTACCATTTTGGTGGATTTCCTGCCAGACTTAGCAGCTTTTTGGCTTGTCTAGCTAAAAAGATTCACTTTTTGAGAATACTGGATTTTTTAGCTGATTTGGGATGAGATTTTTCTTGCATAACTTTTTTTAAATATTTGCAACAATATCGAACCAGCTTGCACAAGTTTTAGTGGAATGACATCTGTGATTTGTAGTGTTTTCTACAGTATGGACTTTGCTATGAAATGAGCATTAATGCAACTCTTCTGTTGCGTTTTGCATTATAGAACATGAAGGAGAACCTTTAGAATGTTATTCGGTAAGCAGTTTGTTGTTGACACAAATGAGTCTTATATCTGCCTTGCATTTGTCGCATCACAAACTTTCAGGCCTTAGAAATGCCTCTTTACTGTATCTGCAAATTTTGTTAAGGATTTCTTTGCAGAAAAGTTTTTAATGGATTGAAGACATTTAGCATATTTTAGCAGCATTTGAATGTTGATTTAGAATTACTGGTTCAACAAGCAGACACAGAAGTCACGAAAAATATTTGTGCACTGACATCCTTCCATTATCATTTTCTTCCCATTATGTTGCTCTCAAGTGCATTGGCAGAATGGGCAGCAGTAGAGTGAAGTGCCAGCATCCTGAGAGCAAAAATGTCACATCTGTAAAAGCCTTCACTATTGTGAAGTCTTGTGAATTTCATTGTCGACTGGCTTCACCTAGTTATAGCTAATAACATAGTTGAGCCCCTTGGTTCCCCTCATTATTCTCACTGCACTATAGGTGACGTCTAAAACATGGCGGCCATGACGTGTTTGTGACTCTGCAGTTACTTCCAACGCATGCAGTTTGCAAAAACATAGCCTTTGAGATCTGTTTCTGTTACTCAGAGGGAACTGTCAGTGGGGCGTGAATTTGGACACCACCTATTGTGAAATGTTATGCTGTTATACAGTAGAGCTTGAGTGATGCGTTCTTGGTTGTCTTACTGGCTGCTATGTTGCGTTAATGCAGTCCCGGTGAAAAGTCCATACACTCTTCCCATTTATTGTATTTCCATTTGCCTGCCACATTTCACTGTCACATTCCTTCATGTTACATTGCACTTTCCATGAAATGGTGGCGTAAGTTGTGCAATATGCAGAGGGAATAAAAGTTTGTTGTGCAGACGTCTTTTATATCGTGGATAATGAGCTTCGTTTACATGTATGCTGGCTTCCATGGCATGTCACTCCCTCCATCAGGCAGCTAACCCCAGCGAATCATTATGATCGTCATTTGCAGCTAGTAGCTATCTGATTGTAAATGCATAGAAAGGCATGAAGCACACGACAGCTGCCAGTCACAATAGCCAGGGTAGTGTCTCTAGTAACACCAGTGTGATTCTTTTAAAACCTTGAAGGTCAGCTTTGAAAAATAAGCCATTTTCAAATCAAAATTACAATGTCTCCTTACCTTTTGCTAGGCTTTTAGCTGCTGGTGTTTCCTGCATCTTGGAATTTTGTTTCTCCGTGAGAAATGTTTCACTAGGGTTTTACTTCATTGTTTTAATTAAGTAATGATCACAGAAAATGACTGTTTTGGAATGCATTTGGTATGAGGCTGGTCACTTGCCAAGTGTGTAGTACAATTTGAGGTGACAAGACAGACCTTGACTTCTTCCTGTGCGATGCTCTTCCTGGAATTGCCATTGTGACTTGTTTCCCATCTTTAGCAATCTCTGAGCAGGCTGATCGAGAATGTGGCACCTAGATACTGGTTTCCAACAGATATTTGTTGGACTTAATCATTACATTATGTGGTATTTTCATAAACCTTCTTGATGTTGTATGAGCAGAGACACAGAGGCTTTTGTTCACGATATTGTAGCCTCTTGATTGCTTTACTTGGACTGAAATTCTCATGTATTCCTTGCAGAGGTGTGAATGAGCCATTGTGTATGGCTTTTTGACAACTGCGAAATGTTTTGCTTAATGATAATAGTAGTGTTGCTTCTACCATCAAAGAGATATATAGGTCGAATCTCAAGTTACAGTTAGCACAAACACAATTCAGCCATGGTCATTTCCTTAGATAGAATTTGACGCAATGCATGTATAAGTGGAGGTACCACTATGCAGTTCATACCCGAGACATGCACCAATTAATTCAAACAAACTTGCCTTCTGGCACATACTGCTTATAAATAGATGTCATAGTACAAGTAAGTACAACATGTTACTAGTCAGCATGCGACTAAACATGAAGATGGTGACAGTACACATGTGGTTATTTGTACATTGCCAGCTGATGCAGTCTTATTGGTTTGAGCTGTGAACCACGACATGATATTACAGTACAGTTGTGTCTTTTAACTGTCATGTGATTCTTGAGATGTACTGTATTGAGATTGTGAGTGAGTGACAGCATGTGTGATGAAAACACCACTAGCATTAGTTTCCTGAGCCATCGTGACTTGTGGAGGAGACCTTTTTTGAGGCTGATTTTGCATAGATATGTTCAAAGGGCTGCACAGCCTAAGTGTCTGTAGGAGAAAAGTGCTTGTCATTGCACATATGCTATAGCATACAACACTGAATGAGGAGGAGCATGTTTAATATAGCGCAGTACTCAGTATGACGAATTATTGGACATAATGAAAGTAAATCAAAACTGTTTCTCACTGATATCAGTATGTAGTGAATATATGCTTATAATAAATAACTGATATAACAAAGTGTTTTTATGCCAGATACGACTGCATTATAACAATGTTCAACTGTATTTTAATGTGTCAGTACAGCATATCTATTTCATAAACTTACATAATTTTCTTACATGTGCGATTGTTGTACCTTAGCTGTTTCTTTTTTATTTTTTTTCAGATCAAATTATTTACTCTTATAAAAAGGTACAAATGATAGATCTGATGGGGTGTTGCAAACACCGTGTGTATACTGGTGATATTTTGTACATGTTTCTGGAGTTTGCTGAAAATGTGCAGATATATTTGGCGAACTTCGACAGCTGCAGTAACCAAGGTGCACATTGTTTACTGTGAAGCCAGGGTGGCATTATTTGATAGATAGATACTCTTGGCATCTGACTTGCATTTTTATTTCTTAATAAGGATCTGTACAGTTTTGCTTCCTAAGTCCTATAAGTGCACTCATGTAAATTATTTGCTCCCTCGCATATTAAGAAGCCATTGTTTGATATGTTAAAAAATGTCGGGCTCTCTTCACTTTCTGGACATTCTGGTCTTTCCACACGTAACAGTATAGACTGAGAAAACGCTAGACAAAACCACGTCATTAAGCTAAAGCTTCTGAGTATAGCAAATAGGTTGCATAAATAGGCAGCCAAGACTAGACCATTGTCAAATAAAGAAAGAATTAAAGCTCATTTCTGAGCACTTATTCAACTGGAGAGCTTTTTAGGCTTTTCACTGAATATCACAAATAAGTGATTAAATATCTTAATGCAAAACTAAATGAACAAAAAAAAATTGAGAAACATTTTTAAGGAATAAAATCATGAAACTACTTATGGCCGTAATAAGCAATGATGTCCTAGAACAAAGCCATCAAATGTGCCTTTAGTTTTAGGGATCAGTGAAGCTTGCCCTTCACTTTAATTTTTTTATTATTTATTTTTTTACTCTGACACCTCTCTCTCTTTTTTTTTTTTAATAACCACTTAAAGCGCTCAAGCATCATCTGATTTTATATTTGCTCTTTGTGTCGCTTAAAATGACACATTTCCTGCTGCCTTGGCTTTGATATACAACTCATGAAAAGTTAGGCCACTCATGGAAACCAAGTGGCCTTGCCTTTTTAATTGACTCATCAAGACTGCTAATTGGGCTAGTTGAAATGTTGGATTCATAGTTACAAAAGTTTAATGCAAACACAAGGGACGAAGAAGTTAATGCATGAATGTATTCTATTGAATGCATATTGTTTTCAGGTTGGAGTGGCCAGGACAATCATTTCATTGCAGTGACTTGCATAGTGTTGAGTGGTGCTGCATTTTGTATGGCTACATGTACAATCCTGCACATTCCAAGGCCCTATCTACATGCCTTAGACAAGTGTACATAGCGTAGTATCCTGCTTTTGTTAGTGTCATGTACGTCATGGAATCTGTGTGTACTCACATTTTACCTGAAGTGTACCTGTTTTACTTTGCTTTTGGTTCTCACATACAAAGGTGATTGTGCTTCTGCTTTTCAACATATTATGACATGTGCACATGTTAAGAAAGCTTCCTTACAATTGCTTCCGAGTATTTAGTACTCATTACATTCTTTTTTTTGTGTGTTTGTGCATTTATTGGTGTGCACTCTGGCCTTCGGCATATTCATACTATTTATTCCTGTGGCTCTTCCTTAAAGATCGACATAGTTTTGCCTGCTGTTTCATACTGATGTATCTCTGCTTCTCATTATGCTTTGTAGTGGTCCTGAAGCACTTTTTCGGCTAATCATGGAATGGCCTTACTATTAAAAGACTTCATCACACGAATCTCATGCCATAATACTGTTTCAGATCAGACAAGTATAAGTGAAGTCATTGCACCGATAAGCAGTTTTCTCTCTCTCTTCATCTCTGCTAGCACACTGGAAGCTACACAGGGGCGAAATCAAAGGGGGCAAAGCCCCACCTTACAATTGAGTGCCTTGGTGGCGAAAAAGCACGCCTAGGCTATCACGGAGGCCACATGCAGCAGATGCATCTACTCGCAATTGTCATGTGTAGACCAGCAGTGCAAAGATATTGTTGTCATTTTGACATTGCAGACACATATATGATTAATTTATTTAACTCAAAATTAGCAATTATGTATTACTCATAATGCTCTCATGATGATGTCGCATGATGACGTTGTGTTTGACACAAGATTGTAAGCTCCCTGCTGCATGCAGTGAAGTAATATTTGGATCACATGTTCACAGCAGTCTCTACAACAGATCGGCAATTTTCTTATTATGCTAAAGAAGTGTTTCAGGGCTTCCTTCAAGCACTTGTTAAATGACATTTGGTGTTTCCTTTAGCTTGGCAATATTAGATATGTACTTTATTTTCTTGCTTCATTTTGTTATATTTTACCTTTATATAATACCCTGGGCTTTTCAGGGGAATACTCCTAATTGGGTAAAAGCAACATGTCATTTGCAGCAGCAGTTGGCACAATCTATCTAACAATCAAAATAAATGTGTCAATTCTATGACTGGCAGAATTATGGGGCATTATTCTTCCAGTTAACATTTACTTATGAGAAAAATTGCAGTTCAGGAAAGTGGTAACTGCAACACCAAGTATGTATTTTCTAAACTAGGGCTGAGTGCATGATTTCTAGCAGATTGGCATGCTTTGTCTTTTACTGGCCATGGTTTTGAAGTTGCAACATGCCCTTTAAGGTTACCTAATATAATAAGGTAATATTATTTTATGAATTCGTAATTCTCACATGGTCTTCATGTCTGTGGCCATGAAAGATGTGTTGCCTAAACAAATTATCTCTTAACCTTCACTGCACTGAGTTTCATGACTACTCGTACTCAACATTCCATGAAACACCTGGCATAATGCAGTACAGGGTGTTTGAGTCTACCAGTTACATTTTATTGGGACTGTTAAATTGTGAAGAAGTTTGTTTGCTGTTTGGTTGTCTGGCTTACGTGACCCCTAGATTAATGATAACTTGTGCACTTGTGTTTGCAATTAAAGCTTCTTAATATAGTTACCTGAAAGAGCTAGTGCATTCAAGGAGCAATTTATTCCCATTCTCAGCACTATATAGCCAGATGAAATTCTGAAGAAAGGAGTTTGCCATGCCGCCACTGGTCACGGTGGCAGTATGTGCTACAGTCACCACACCTGCCGCAGTCACCAGTGGCATAGTTGCCAAGTAAGATAAGCAGGAGCACTGACTCGCACGGTAAGGTCATCCAGCTAGCATCCTGCCAATTCAAACTTCATGGAGTAACACATGACTTATAGCAACAGCTGTGCAGTGCCTGCATTATTTCGAAATTCTGATGGTATTTTGAGCTCTCAGCACAGCAGTCAGCT
The DNA here is from genome assembly GCF_023375885.2 of Dermacentor andersoni. NCBI lineage: Eukaryota > Metazoa > Arthropoda > Arachnida > Ixodida > Ixodidae > Dermacentor > Dermacentor andersoni. The sequence continues at coordinate 25,859,702 of NC_092815.1, forward strand.
TATTTTGCTTTCTTCCAGCTGCAGATAACAGAAGGCTTCGATGAGATGCATTTTCATCACACTGACAAAGTCGAGCTGACACTGTTCATTATCACACACAAATATATTTTTTTTCTTGCTGCCCTGCTTATAAGGTTGCAGGCACATTAAGCCATAACAGCTAGCGGAAATAGAAAAGGGAGAGGGAGCATATTACAGAGGCTCAAAAAAGAGTAGTGGAAGGCAGCGCTGTAAAAAGTTAGAATTGGCATGTTGGTGCGTCGTTGTTAGGACGTAACAAGTGCATTAGAGATGAACAGCTTGGCGCTCCTGCCCATGTTCCTCCGTGGATGTGGTCCCATGTGCAGCTGCTCTGTGGCTGGCTCACTTTCATTTTGTATCTTTCATTTTGGAGCTTTCGTGGTGATGGTGACGAGCACTAGCATCTGTGAGAATGTCTTTGTAGTGCACAGTGTAATGATGTAGATTTGGTGTGCTTCTATCATTAAGGTAACCAGCCTCTTGCAAAAAAAAAAAACAATAAAAGCAGGCTGTGCTCACTTCTGGAGTGATCTCAGTGGCTGCGTGATGAAAGGCAGGGGTGGCGAGATCTCCATAGGTGCTCTTTTCCTCTGAATTTCAGCAAATGTGCAAAGGTAAGATACACTTGTTAGCTTCCTCAATAACATTCTTGTTCTAAATCTTGTCTGGCGAAGTGACATCGAGGATATGTTTTAATTGCTTGGAAGCAATGGCACTGCGAGACAGCAATTTAGAAAGATGTCTACTTTGTTAATTATGCTTGTGACTGCATAACCATATCTATAGGTCAACAACCTGGACACTCAAATAGTAAGCATACAGTCGCTGCAATTTAATTGCCCTAATTTTAGAAAATTTTGTGCAGCTGCTGAAAGACACCCTGAATATTACATATTGTATACACACACATCATATTGCAGATGCATATATTTTCATATCTTGCAGTATTATTGAGCTCTTGGCAAGCTTGTGCATCCTGGAGCAGTGGCTGTGGGGAGCCAGTGAAAGATCCTGCCCTGTAAAAATTAACTTGTGCAAATCCTAGGCCCATATTAACTTACTTTATTGACCTTGTGCCTTAGATATTTCTGTTCAGGAATATTTGGTCTGTGGAAGTGTAATGTTGACTCACTGTGTAAGGCTCTGTCATGTTTCCAAGAAATGACTATACAGGAAATAAAGAGCAGTCATTGTCCTTAAATTATGCTGTGCCTCACCTTTTTCTCAGACCTGAGTATTTTGCATTGTCATCTGTGAAGTTGTCTTGTGCCTCACCTAGCTTTTTCTTGGGCCTGAGTATTTTGCATTGTCATCTGTGTCATATCTGTAGAAAAGCTTGTGGTGCTGGACAAATTATCTGAACTCTGCACAATGACCGTGCTGTTTGTGCAGGTGCAGTTAGAATTGCCTGACCATGCCAGCCCCACTCTACCCACGTATTTTGCTATGATGACGAGCCACTCTGCTGATACAGCAGTTTGTGTCCCTCCTCATAATTCCCTGTCCGGGCAGCGTAATTAGTATTTGACATACTAGTTGCACCAAACCCTTTCATATGCACATAGCGCTTAAAAATATCCCTTTGCCTACCGTGCTTATCTTTACTACCGGTATCACACGGGGTACTTTCGAACCGGATTGAACTTATTGGGGTTGGCTTCCTCAGCCTGCGCAATGGAGGAAATTGCGATGGAAAAATTTAATCCAGAACGGGATCAATCGCGATTGAATGTGCCCCATGTGACGCCAGAATAAGGTAAGTGTTTCCTCCATGAGGCATAATTCGCAAACAGTTTTGTTTAGGCACCTGTTGCAGTAGCCTAGTGGCTATAGTGTTGCACTCTGGAGCTCGAAACCACAGGTTCGATCACGGCCACGGCAGCCACATTTTGACGGGGGTGAAGCGCAAAAATGCGTGTGTATACAAAATGCATGGCATACGTTAAAGAAGCCCAAGTGGTCAAAATTAATCCCGAGTCTCCCACTGTGACATGCCTCACAGTGAGATCGTGGTTTTGGCATGTAAAACCCCAGAGTTTAATTATTTTTGTGAGACTTGGTGTAAAAGCTCAGTTGATATGAAACTAGGCATAGACACTCTATGCCCAGTCGTACTAGTACAATCGACTTCTATTAATTCGACCATGACAGTACCGATGAAATTGACCGAATTATCCGGCGGGTTGAATCAAATAAGATGCCGAAAGAACACGTTGCTGAATCATTTGGCAGCATTTGCCCTGTTCTAAAACGCCCCATAATCAAGCGTGCCACCACTTTCTATCTTTATAATGTAGAAAACTAGCATGGGAAGGACATTAATACTCTTAAACAAATTAGAAATCCAATGCACACCCATTTTCTTGGCAAGAAAAATTGTTGCAAAAGGGCACCTTCGTCACACTTTTCCTTTATTTTTTAAGTCAGCACCGCTGAAATACATCCATATTAGGCAGTAAAGCATCAGGTTGTCTACCAAGTTGACATTCCAAAATTCTCAGAGTTTTCCAGGTTTTCCCTGAGTGCGTTTGCAAAATTCCTTGAGCGACACAGAACTTTGTTTTATGTCAAGACAGGCTGACACCATGTCGCCCGATGTTGTCACTTTCTTAAGCATGCTAAAAATTTTTTTTTTAAAATGACAATCCAGTTTGAATAGTAAGGAGTAGCATTTATTTTATTCAAAATGAAATCAGAAGGGAGGGGCTAGTAAAATGCACAGCGAATAAAATATCCTTGAAAAAGAAATGGTAAAGCTCATTGCAAATCGAGTCAAACATTTTCAAATACGAATAAAGAGGAGATGCGTACAGAAACAGATGTTTTCGAATATCCCCTTCAGTCACGAATTATGATTGGCTTTCAATACGTTTGAAACATGGATGGTGCTTGAGACTCCACTGAAGTAAATCAAGGTGGTAAAATGACGGTTTGAGCATTTTATTATGAGTCATTATAAATACAGAGTAACTAAATATTTGAATATTGCAAAGTCAGTCATGCTATGTTTCTTCATAGAAAGGAATAAATCCTCTGCTCGAATTACATGCACAAATGATTCATTTCAAGAAAGAAAACAAAATATTTTAAGGTTGCTACGGACATGCCCCACGTCAAATGTCACGTAAAACACGGTAGCGCCTTCACCAAAGCGGCACTCTGTAAGGATACATATCACTCGGAAGTAAAATGGGAGTAATTTAGGTTATCAGTCAATTTACCCATAGCTCTATTCCTTGCTGCCACTGCACAAAAATGGCAAAAATAGGTCACGTTCACAAAGGTGGACGCTGTGTTTGAAGGGGATACGAGCTATCAATTGATGGCAAGCTCACTGATAGCAAGCTAAGTGTCCTTTCCACCCTAGAGCTACTATTTATAAAATGGAATAATTGTTCTCCTCCCCTAATTATTGGTGCATGTTACCGCCCCCCTGACACTCGTCCTTCATTCGTAACAGAATTCCACAGCGCCCTAAATCTACTTTCCATATCTAATCCCAGTGCTCACATGCTAATACTCAGTGACTTCAATTTGCCAGCAATAACTTGGTCGGACCTCGTCCCAACAACATCAAAATGTAATGTAGAAAGTAATTTCATTGACACGTGTTTAAATTTTGGCTTGTCACAACTTTTTTCTGTGCCACCTCGAGAATTAAATAACTCTCAAACATACTGTACCTAATCCTAACTTCGCATGCCAATAGCATATAACACTTACACATTTAACTGGCCTAAGTGATCACACAGTAATCCACGCCACAGTTCATCTCAAGTTATCACATCAGAAAAAAGAAATAAGACTATCACTCTCTACGATAAAGAAAATTACAAGACCATCAATGAAGAACTAACGACACTCTGCAATTGGTTCCTTACAGACTTTTCGCGGCACTCTGTTGAGAGTAATTGGTCCCTCTTTAAAAACAATATGCAAGAGTTACTTGCGAAGCCCATTCCCAACATTACCGTTATACAAAAATCGTCATCCCCCTGGTTCAACGCGTCACTCAAATGCCTCAGTAACAAGAAGAAAAGATTATTCCGGTCGGCGAAACAGTGAAAAAGCCCATGCGTATAGGCCAAATATTGTGCTGCAGATAAAATGTTCGCAGTGCTAAATATCGTGCTGCAGATAAAACGTTCGCAGCGCTATCTCAAAAGGCTAAACAGTTTTTCTTTTCAACCACACTGCCAGATATGTTACGAAGCAACCCAAGGCAATTCTGGAAAACCATTAACCCTACTCATCCTAAATTGTTGTCGTTAACTGATAAACACAACCACCTTGTTCCAGAAGGTGATGTCACCCAAATTCTGAACAAATCTTTCTTCTCAGTATTCACCAGTGAACCTAAGAACGAATTGCCTGACACCCCATTCTTCAAACACGACATCATGCCATCATTAACATTTGAACGTAATGGAATTTTGAAAGTTATTGAATCATTGCCACTAACTTCTTCATCTGGCATTGATGTAATCAATTCAGAAATAATCAAAAACACAAAACATGTCTAAAGCACCATTTTAGCGCACATTTTTCAGCAATCTCTTCTATCTGGAGGGGTGCCGCCGGACTGGAAGGTAGGCAGAATTATCCCAGTTGTAAAAAAAGGGTACCTCAACTTTCAATCCCAACTACCGTCCCATTTCCTTAACTTATGTTTGTTCAAAACGTTATGGAGCATATCATCTACTCACGCATAGTAAAATTCCTAGTAGCTAACAAATTCTTCCATTCTAACCAGCACTGCTTCCAGAAGGGACTATCTTGTGACACACAGCTAGCATTATTCATGAATGACATTAGTTCTAGCATAGATACTAACACACCAGTAGATGCCTCTTTTTAGACTTTGAAAAAGCATTCAATAAAGTTCTGCACAAACGCTTGTTTTTAAAACTATCGTGTCTAAATTTAAGCCTCCTGATTTTTGATTGGATACAGGACTTCTTGACTAACTGTCAGCAGTTTACGCTAACAACACTTCTTCCCATATGTCCCCCGTTCTTTCTGGCTTACCACAGGGCACTGTACTTGGTCCTTTACTTTTCTTCATCTACATTAATGACCTTCCTACTAACATTCAGTCTAACATCCAGCTATTCGCCGATGATTGCATTCTTTACCTCCCTGTACTTAATCCCTCCAATTCTGCCATTCTTCACTTAGATCTTAACCACATTCAAGCATGGTGCGAAAAATGGTTAATGAGCTCGAATATTAAAAAACCGTGCTACTTTCATTTCATCGCAGACAGTCATGCCAAATCTTTAAATACTCCATTTCAGGATCAGAAATTCTCCCTGTAAGCACTTATAAATACCTAGGCAAAAAATGAACTTCCGATCTTTCTTGGTCATCGCACATATCGCATGTTACAAACAACGCTAACCATGCACTTGGCTACTTGCGACGAAATTCGTGCCGTTCGTGACTTGCCGTTCGTGAATTAAAATTGCCGTTCGTGACTGGGAAGTACCGGGCTCGCAGCGTTAAAGAAAGGAAACGCGGGCAAGACAGATGACGATTATTGTTGTGGGACAAATATACACCCCAAAGGGTGCAACTGTTTTTAGAGTGTATATCTGCCACACAACAATAATCGTCATCTGCCTTGATCCACTAACGAACGACATGCGCGTTATCAGCATGACATAGCATTCCCGACAGGAAAGTAGCGGGCGCGGTGTTTTCAAGAAAGGAAACGCATCAAGGCAGATGACAATTATTGTTGTGTGGCAGATATACACCCCAAAAGGTGTAAGCCTTTTTCAGAGTGTATACGCAATGTTACACTATTTCGGGTGTATCTCTGCCACACAACAATAATCATCTGCACTCTAAAAACGGTCGCACCCTTTGGGGTGTATATTTGCCATGGAACGATAATCGTCATCTGTCTTTCTTGCGTTTCCTTTCTTGAAAATGCTGCGCTCATTACTTTCTTGTCGGGAATGCTAGTCATGCTGATAACGCGCATGCCGTTCGTTACTGGGAAGTACCGGGCTCGCAGCGTTAAAGAAAGGAAACGCATCAAGGCAGATGACGATTATCGTTGTGTGGCAGAAGGGGCACTCCAAAGGGTGTAAACTGTTCGTAAAGTGTATCGCAATCGATGGTTAATTCGCATTTTGGGCGAGACAGCGATTTTTTTCTTGATAAACCAGGCTAGTAACTGTGCCGAGTGTCAAAGTGAACAATTTGGAGCATAAAAGGCAATCTTTCTGCGAAATCTGAGCAAGAACAAATTAGTGCTAAGCGCTAAATCGTGTAAAAATGTTGACGTGTTCGAAGACGTCGCATTCGGCTCCTGCAGCACTCAAAAGCATGTCCTTTGAGATTCGTTCTTGTTGCTGAGAAGCCTTCCTAGATGCTGAGAGGAAGGAGAGCAAAAAAAAAAAAAAGAAAAGTTCGTTGACAACATTTATAACATTCCTAAGTAATTCATAATTCGTGCATGTAATGATTGCTGCATAGAGCCTATGGTTTATCTTGAGATTTGTTTCAACATTGCTTTGATGCAGTCATCATCACCAGATCATCACTAAACTCCTTCAGATGTAGAGCATAAACATGGCCGCGCCACCAGTGTCCACCGAAGGTAAGGAAGCTTCATCGTATGCACACACGCAAATGTTCTCTAATCGCATGAACAAGTTTGTATCTTAGAAGTATACTTCGTGAGAACTTGTGCCGTGAGACCTGTGTGAGTATCACACTTAACATTGACGACGATTTGTTAGTGTAGTGTGTTAGGCCTAATGCTTGCTGCTGTTTGCTGCCTGGTGAGGTTTTGAGTTTGTGTGAACGGTCGGAGAACTTGGGCGCACGCTGGCAAAGCAGGCAGTTATAACCGCCCTTAGAGAGCAAGTAACCATGTCTGGTTTAGTAAAGAAATATAGCACAGGCGGTACATTCGGTAAGCTTGAGCGTTCGACTGTTGTGTTCCGTCTCGGTCCACAGCTCCGTATGCGTGAACCACAAGTTTTGTGACAGTGTAAGTTGGTTTCGCTGTTTCGAGCTGTTGTGGTGGTATGCCGCGTTTTATGACTGATCCACCGAATTTCCCCTTCCAGCTTTGTTCACTCATTGTTTACCGTGTTGGTATTGGAGGAAGTCTCGCGCGACATCATATAGCAGTCCCGTCGAGCGTGGCATTCACTTTGTTGGAAGCTGCTTAGTGACGTCGCCTGATAACGCAATGAAACAATGACATAATTGCGTAGTAATCTCTTGTACTGTTAAATAGCATTAGGATATCGTGGTTCTATTAGTACTGCTTGGTCTCGTATGCTCTTATGCAGTGGGGCCCCCGCGTTTTTGAAGCTTGTCAGTGCGTGAACGAAACTGTTTCTTTTGGCGAGCGACTTGCGTTGCGTTTGTTTCAATGCGCTATCACGAACTGATACGGCTCGTTTTTCGAAGCATTATTGAAACCCAACACATTTGTGCCTTAATAACCGCCTTAATCCAGTAGCACCGACTTAAGAGGAAGCTTTAGCCCGGGCCCAACTCTGACGCGGCCTATTCAAATACATGTAAAACGCAAAAACGTTTTTCTGAGACAACCCCTGGACCGATTTTAATGAAATTTGTTGTAGTTGAGAGAGCAAGTTAAATTCTAATGACTGTTGGAAGCGGAATATTTATTTAGGGTTCGAATTTTGTTTAAAAATTTTCCAAATAATCGACAGTTCGAAAAAAATAATAGAAGCACGATGTTTACAAATTCATAGTTCTGCATCAAGAACAGATATTGCGGTTCTATAAAAGCCATCCATTAGATCATTCAAAGCGGACAAATTCGATATGTCATTTTACATCATACGTGAATTTGTTACATTGTTTACAAGGGTTCTACAAAAGCTGTATTTCCATATTACTAAATTTTTTTATATTCGTGTAACGTATCAATTTTGTCCGCTTTAAATGTGCTATTAGATGCAATTCACAGAATTGTATTATCATTTTTCGGTGTTGAGTTACAGAGTTGTGAACTTGATAGTTTAGTTTTTTGAATATCTTCGATTTTTGCCAATTTTTAATAAAAAATTGACGACCTAATAAGAAATTCGAAACCCACAGTCGCTAGATTTTAAGTTTTTCTTTTAAATGCAACAAACCTGGTCAAATTTGGTGCAGTGGTTGCCGAGAAAGACTAATTCTCCTTTTACATGTATTTACATAGGAGCACCCGAGCCAAAGCTTCCTCTTAAGGCTAAATCTCATGAGAGCGATTTTATGCGCAACAGCGTCGGCTTCGAGCGACGGATCAGGCTGTCGCATGAACAGATCGCTCGGTTAGCTCGGTTCTGCAAACCTAGAATTTGTCACTCGTCGCCCGGAAGTGCTATGAGCGACTAGCCAATAGCGCGAAGCCGGAACTGGATTTACATCACTCAAGTACTACCGATTGTCGCACGGAACGAGCAATCGATTGAATTTTTATATGTGCAAGGATAAGAACCTACTGCAAGACCTTCAGAAATATATTATGCTGCTTTCTACAGTAAAACACACCAAAACTTGAATTAATAAAGCAAGTGTCACGCCAGTTACGACACATATTTTGCTGCCCTCATATCAGCAACACCGAAGAGACGTCGCTGTTGCTCGAAGTCGTCGCTCGCACGGGGTACAACTTGTAGGCGACAAGCGAACGCGACAGCAGTCTCCATTGCGTCGCTTGTCGCTGTCACGCGAAAGATCGTTTGCATGGGGGTTATACTTTATTTTTTCAGTTTCACGTGTTTCATTTTCTTCGTATGTGGTAAAAACTCGTTAGTGTCATTTACTTGACCCCTTGCTCTACAATAATTTTTCCTGGCGCAATATGATACCTAATTTGCGGTTGTTAGCTTCAGCTATGACGATGGGTGCATTGTTACATGCAGGGAGCATTAGTTGCAGTATGACTACTACCAATGATTTGCAGAAACTTCAAGGCTATGTATGAGTACTTGCATTTTGTCTAGGTCAGGTGTGGTGCAATAGTTTCATTCTAGGTAATGAAATTCCTCACTGTAAACCGACTGATAGCTTTCTATCATGCAAAGGTTTCAATGCATTTATGTTTCTCTTTGCTGTTGCAGACATTGAGGCGCAGATCCGCGATATCCAGGCTCGTAAGGCGGGCGTGGGCAAGCAGGGCAACTATGACAATGGTGAAGGTGTGCCCCTCACAGCAAGTGCCAATGGCGCTTATATGGACGAAGACATCTATGGGCACACACAGAGCAAGTACGACGGCTATGTCACGTCAATCGCAGCCAACGATGACGCTGATGCAGATGTGAGTGCACTTCTTTCCTGTTTTTGAGCCTTCATATTGCAGACTTGGGTGTTTTGACACTAGGCTTTCTGGTCTTCATGACAGTGGTGCTTATTGTGCCCTGTGCAAGGCGAGTGCAGCCAAACCCCATGATAATAAAAGCCTGAGACATTTAAGTTCTCTACACAATGAAATGTCGCTAACTCCAATCCTGCAGCAAGGAAATTTGCTGGAGCCTGCGTAATGTTAACAGAGGAAAAAGAAGTACTCGGTGCATTTTCTCCACTTGAATTGTGAAGCATGCCATCACAACACGCTTGCAAGGCAGCCACAATTTTTGTTCGCAAGAACAGCTAAAGGCAGAAAGCGATACCTAGTGTCAGAAGCCCATCATGGCCACCATCTAGTATTTGATAGCCTGTTTTAAATGGCACGTCTGCATAGCGTAGCATTGCCGTCAACCTCTACTGACGTGCTGGTGGTTGTTTGTGTACCATGCGCAGTGCATAATCTGCAAGTAAAAACAGTCAAGCAAAAACCAAGAAATATATGTCCTACTGAGGTGGGCTGCCACACCTCCGCTGGGATAAAGATTTGAGAACATGCGTCACCTTCTTCAATAATGCTAGTTTCTGTATTGCCAGATGAGCATCATGTGCAGATTTATTTATTTTATTTATTCATGCCTCAAATACCGCATATTTGGTTTTACATGAGGGGTTGGCATATCTAAGTCATATTTTCAATTAATGCCTTGGAACGATGAATGACTGGAGTGGTGTGTCGCTTCAGCAGGTAGATGATTCCAGTCTTTCGCTGTTTAAACGAAGAAAGAGTTAAAATGAGCAGTGGTGTGAGCTGGAGGGGAATAAACAGCCTTTGAGTTGCTATAATGGGGGTAAGTGCGATGCGCATGTGGGATGTCGGTCTGGTGAAGCAGTGAGTGATAAAACTTGTAAAAGAGACACAGTTTTCGGTGTTGCTGAACATAGGTTTGCCTGATGGGGGCCATATTCTCAGTCAATCGCTTTTGTGGATACAGTCTTTCATGACATTTCTCGTAACTTGGCACAGGACTTGTAGGCCGCTACAGGTGACAGCGTGCACTGGAGGAACACTGTTGCTGGTAGAAGTCGAACCATCTGAAACCTCGTAAAGGTGATTGTGTCAGCACTGTCGCCAGCAGACACCGTTGTGTCCAATGAGTTACACGAAATCTTGCAAAAGTTATTGCATCAATGCTGTCGCAGGTAGAGTTACACGAAATCTTGCAAAAGTTATCGCATCAACGCTGTTGCCGGTAGATGCGGTCATGTCTGGTGCCAGAATACAGCCCCATAGGGTAAATCTCCATCCCCAACGCTGTTGTTCGTAGGCATCGACAAATCCAATGCTGAGTTACTCGAAATTTTGCGAAATAATTGTATCCCTGAAAGTTATTGGGGACGCATCAGGTGCACTTTGTGATGCTGGTAGTGTGGTTCTATAACCTCGAGCAAGACTCGCCAAAGTGGGCTAACGTAATTTTGACAATAAAGATTATTTTTGCAGTGCATTCCCTGTCTGTGCTATCTCATTATGCAACAATGAAATTCCTGATTCCGTTATTGCTGTAGACCGATTTCACCAGTTGAGCACACCTGTTCCTCCCTTGCCATAATGCTTGTAGGCCTCCCTATTTCTTGCCCTGAATTTGAGTTTCAGTCAACTTAAGTTGGTGCTGGAATGAAGACTATAACAAACATGCCACAAGATGAAGCAGATAAAATATATTATACGATACTCTTTTGTAGAAGTCTGGTATCAGTAGGAGTATCTGTGGTAAAGTTGAATTCTGATTCCCACTGCATTGCCGATTTTGGGGGAAAGTGGCTTATTAGTGCGATGGATTCTCCCCTACCCTGCCCCTGCTGTAAAATTACTCTGCATCTTACTTATGTCCTTTTCACTATAATATTATGCCTGCTTGTCGTGAGACATGGTACATACCACAATACAAGACTGCAGGTTTCTAGCCATGGTAACCTTTCAGTCCAAGACATTCGTAGCAGCAGTGTGATTGAAAAATTGCTGTAAGAATGCTGTGGTGTATTTTTCTTGTGCATTACTTCGCGCCATAGTGTTTCAGTGTCAGTGGCATTCTGTTGCTAATGGTGAAAAGTCTACGGTGCATTGCGCCGCTGTGGTCACCACATTTTGTGGAACTCTGTGGGGAGGGCATTAAAATCCAAGAAGCATTAAACTGTGCCGTTTCTCTAAAGCTCTTGCAATCTACCAAGTTTCATGTTGCTCACTGAATTTGAGTGCTGTTGCAGCTGTCTTGCAGGAGCTTCTATTTGTCGGCTGAGTTGCCTGTACGTCAGAGGCATTGTTTAATTGTTGATAAGCTTGCTAATTGCACTTTTCACTCCATCTGTCAACTGAGCTGTACACAGCAGTGTACTTGATTAGGCAGTTTACTGTTATTGTCTTTTGATCATCCATGGACAACAGTGAATTATTGTCCTTGTTTTCTTAACTTTCAGGAGGATGACTATGAATCCACAGGGCTCATGCAGACCAAGAAGATGCCTCTACCATCTGCCTTCTTGGCAGAACTCACAGACAAGGTGAGCATTCATGCAGATATGCAGCTACTTTTTGGTGGGCTAGTTGGTTCATACTTCTTGTGGTGGAAATGATGGTGAAAATAATTATGGAAATGACCGTACAGGAAATCTTTCTTGTACGGCTGTTTATTTGTTTTCACGTCGCAAAGGGATATGCAACTGTTTGCACTGACTGCCTGCCTGCACTGTTGAACTGCAGCTCAGGTCTGTAACTGGCATTGTGAAACACTTTCTTGTTAATGCACCCAGTAGTGATAGCCTAGGTATTGGGGAATTGGAACTAGCCCCCTCAATGCCTTGTCTTCGAGACATTTGAGTCACTTGACCTAATGAGTGTGTCACTGTGTAGCGGTCTTGAGTGTAGCATTACAGTTCACTTCTGTGTTCCTTGCAAGGGTACCACACTGAAATTGCTGTCATAAATTCACAAACTTCAAGTGTAAACTTAAGTAGACTGCAGGAATTAAGTTAAAAGCATATATGTACTTCATTTTGTCATTTTACTAGTACACTTGTGCATCCCTGTTACAGTCTTGAGACAGCGTGTTTTCCACTGAACCATATGTCATTTCAACAGGCACAATGTTATTGGGGTCAATATCCCTTAAAACATGCTTCTCATTTGGAATGAGACGACTGTGTAAAAGGTCTCTTACTGACTTACTACTGTATATTAACACAATATTTGAGTCATGTATCTTGTGTGTTGCCTTCAACAAATTTTTTCCCCACTGTCCAGGACTATGACCCGTTTGCGGATCGCCGGGTACCCCGCATTGCTGATCGAGAAGACCAGTATCGGGCCCAGCGACGAAAACTCATGATCTCACCAGAACGTGTGGATCCGTTTGCAGACGGTGTGTATCTGGTAGAACCAGTTTAGTCAGCCGATTGGTAGTGCTTGAGGCTCTGTTTTGTTTTCCCACATAGTTGTGTGGCTGGGCAAACAGTGGACCTGCCCTGTAACAAAGCGATGGCAACCAGCCGAGTGTGCAGTGATCATTGCGTGTGTTCTAGCACGAACAGAGCTTCAGAGCACTTGCCTGGAGAAAGATGTTTTGATTTAGGAGCAAGGTACTCGTGGCTGCCTCTAAAGAAGTTTGCAGTGCAGGCAAGTGTACCACATTTGCTCGAATCTAGCGTGCACTTTTTTCCCTATAAAATGGGTCCAAAAATTGCATGCGCGTTAGAATCGAGCATGACCCTAAATCAGCTTTACCATATCGCCATCGGCATTTCAAAATGGCCTCCTCTTGCGTGCTTCGAGCCTAGCTGCCGTAGCTTCCTCCATGTGCTGTAGTATCTCTACTTAGGTGTCCATCGTACTCTTCCCATTTTCTGCATTTGCTCTATCAGCATGGAAGTGCCAACTGCGAAGACGCCGAGTTCATAATGATTCCGAAATTAAGAGGAGTGTGATCACGTATGCAGAGATGGACAGAAATCTGGCTGCACACGGGCATTCAGAGTTTCCGGAACTTGCATGTGGGACTGGCGCAAACAGGAGAGGTGTTCTACTCCGTCAGCTGTTGCGTTTGGCGTGGGAAACGGTACGGCGCACAGCGCTGTCTGCTCCTCGCTTAGTTCGCATTGAAGCGAGAGGCTGCACAAAGATCAACTTGCTTGCTCCTGCTACCGCACTTCCTCACTCCAGCGTTTCGATAAAGAGTTTCCGCGATCATTGTGTGAGACGTGTTCATGTTTTCTAGTGCGTGTGTGACACCATGCTCGTTAATTTAGTTACTAAGGAAATGTTTAAAAGCTTAGACGGCCAATAAAACTACTATCCTCGCTTTTCGTATAGCTGTCTACTAATTTGCTATCGCAGTCGATGCTTCACCTTTCGGGTGAAGCTGTGACTTTCTTTTCTTTATTTATCGCTACTTTAGTGGATTGGGAGTAAATCTTTGTTTTCCCAAATGAGAGAAAGTTGTATTTCTGTATGAAAGAATGAGGTGCGTGGTACTGTAAAGGACGTTTCTTTTTTTTACGTCACGGCAAACAGGTGTGTATTACAATCGAGGATGCTTTCTTTTTCCTATTTTTTTTCCTCACGAGAAACGGGCGCACATCACAATCGAGGGCGCATTAGAATAGACTAAAAACGATAGTAAATCTGCGCTGCTGCTACATTATAAAGTTGGTGCTGCTGCTTTGAATATTTAGATCGAAGAAGTCTGGGCTTTGTTAAACACTCGGCTTGTATGGAATCTGCTTGCATCAACCTATAGAGATACACAAAGTAGTATGAGTGCATTATGCATAATTATCCAGCCACATTTATGCAGAAGTTATTGAAGTTACCCTTTGTACTGTATAATCTGTGTGATAAGTGCTTTTTCTTTCTCCATAACCATAAATTTAATTGAATTTCTTGGGTGCAACCCATATGCAAGTAAAAAGTAAATAAATTTTGAATCGCCTTTGAAAAACAATGTGTGATGACATTGGTAAGCCTTTGTTTCAGCCTCATTTGCCTCCCCATTCGTTGTCAATAGAGCTGGAGCAGCTGGGGAGCCATTCTGTAAGAGTGCACCTAGTGGACATGTCCATTTTGTCTGCTGCTGAAGTGCTGATTGGCTGTGGCGACTCTCTGCTGCGTATACACAGCCCAGCCCAGCCAATCGGAACTTCAACTGCAGACAAAATGGACATGCCCACTAGGTGGACTCTTACAGAATACCTCCCCTGTAATCTTGTTCACTGCAAGTACAATGTCACGAGGGAAAGCCATTGTAGGACACGGACTTGGATATTGCACTGCACCTAGGGTTGCACGGTAGAACAAAATCCTGAAGCTCTTGCACAAAATGTGAATGGAATATTAATCTGCATGCTTTTTGGGTCGTGTGTGAACAACAACATGCGCACAAAGCGCGGAAATCTTAATGTGTGCACACGCGATGGTATTGGCTGTCTACAAAAGATAGTGCATGAAAAAGTAGGATGCCACAAGCAGGGTGGTGCCAGGAAACTAGTTTTATGGCAATGCCAACAATTTAGCCGCTGAACTTAATGCCAAAAGATTATCAACTGTGGATACAGTTTGAAGAGGAGACCGATATACCTCTCTGCATCTATATCTCGTGGCCACAGCTGACGAGATGTGCGCCTAGGGTAAAAAGGGTATGGCCCACACATGAATAATTTCTGAAATATTTAGGCCCAAATTTAGGAAGGTGATCCTTACACAAAAATATATATGTGAATTTAACAAGCTATGAAAGATAAACATGCACATGGCAATGTGTACAGGCTAACAACTATTTGTATTCAGAAAGCTAAATTATAAGGTACATTTTCATGAAAAGTAGAAAACAGAAAAGCTCCTAATAAAGAACCATCGAGACCTCTGCAAATACCTTTTGCCAACTGGAGCTTTAAACTCTACGTGAAGGGAAAACATTCAGTATGTGGAACATTTTTTGTTTGTGCTTTGTATCACAGCATTGAAGTCGTCTGTGCTAAATGCAATCGTGCCTCCCCATTGGCTGTAAATTGCAGCCTGCAATATGGAACTTTCATGATGAAGTATGCTCTATCTTCATCATACTGCGCTGTAACCAGATGCTCTCAGCTGTAATGAGTACTGGGGTAAGTATCAGCAGCAGAACCCATGTTGTGTGGTCCTTACTGCCTGGTGAGGTCCACTTTCCACTGCACAATTTTTAGGCAGGAAAGAAGGTGCATGTTTAGCACCTGTGTCCACTGTTTGCCCAGAGAATCTATGTAATTTTCCCAAAGAAAGAAAGTTTTTTTTATGTAAGTGATATTGTGCACTGTGCTATATCAGCTGTGGCATTTCTTGCTCGCACAAGGCTGTCAGCGGCAATTCTTGGCACCAAAATTATATATGGTGTGTCATCCAGTTGCTAAGCACTGGAGAGTTGGCGTTGTGGAATTTTGCACCGAATGCTGTCAGTGTACCAAAAGCCTGGGTTCTGTATGCTGCTCCCAGTTGGTGGCATGACATCAAAGAATGGAAGTATGCAAAAGGATTATCTGGACATTATGGCCCTGATCATTAAGCCACTCTTCTGAAAATTGGGGGACAAGTTCTAGCACTGCATATGTTATAAGTTCTCTTTGAAACAAGATTATTGATTGCACTGGCGTCATTCTGCAGCTAGCAGAGAAATGTGCTCCTGGCATATTCTTGTCTGGTACACTCGCCAACCAATTTTGTCTGATTTGAATTAGTGCTGAAGGAGCTGAACAAATTTTGGATGAAGGGAGCAGAAGGAGCCAGCCAACCCTTGCCTATCTTTGTGGGCTTGTGAGGAGCAAGTTGTTGGCAGCCTTGAGTGTGCACTTGGGATGTGTGAAACACTGTCAGTGGGGCTGAGCTGTGTGGGCTCAAAAGCACAAGGGGAGATGATGCAGAGTGCGCGTCTGCATACGCTGCCTTCACTAATGCCTGTCGTTCAATTTTTTCCCTCCTCTTCAAGCAACGGCAGCGGCACACTGTTTCCTTCTTGGGCCAGCCTTTGTTTTTTTTCCTTTTTCTTAAATGCAGAGCAGTTACCGTAAGCATTTACATTACACAGGCTTAGCTCTTATCAACCTGGAACGTCATCAGAAGGGGAAGTAACTAGCTTAGACTGAATAGTTGACAGACAAGACAGCGTGCTGTGCCAGCTATGTTCTGCGTGACGCTTGGGCTTTGCATTGCACTTGGTGCTGAGGGATGAGACTGCACTTTTTCACTGTACTTTGTTACTAGATAACATGCCAGGAGGCCCTAGGTTGCACTAAGTCTTTCTTTGGCATACTTAAGGTAAATTTTAGACCTTCACAATCTGCCCTGTGTCTTATTGATGGGATACTTCCTTGATTGGCACGAGAAGCAAGATTCCATATCCTTCTGAGCTTTCATGGTTAAGAGTTGCCATATGCCATCTGGCATGTTCAAGGCTCTGCAGTGCCCAAGTCAGCAACAAAAGAAACTTTGACGTGAAGACTATAAAGTCAGTGACAGGGGTACATGTAGCTTTGGAGGCTAGTCATCCAAGTGTAAGGACAATATTTGAAAGCAGTGGAGGGGTTGATGAGGGGAGGGGGGGCAGCCCAATACACTGGTGTGTGTATGTGTCTGTCCTGTGTACACAGCCCTTGCAACAGAAGTGCCGTCACAAGTTGGGGTACCTCCCCACAGGTAAAGTATGCAACTGGGGGTTCTT
Source organism: Dermacentor andersoni (assembly GCF_023375885.2). Taxonomy (NCBI): domain Eukaryota; kingdom Metazoa; phylum Arthropoda; class Arachnida; order Ixodida; family Ixodidae; genus Dermacentor; species Dermacentor andersoni. The sequence continues at coordinate 25,876,792 of NC_092815.1, forward strand.
TTCTTCTTTTGGCTGCCCCCCCAGTTCGCGCATACGTGTGGGGTGGTGTGGTTGTGTCTTGTGGGGGGGGGGGGCGCGATGTGGGGAGGCACTAATGAGCCGGAGGTATTTTTAGGCTCTCCTTGATTGCCCCAGCGACGCTTGTTTAGAGGATGACCTGGCCAGAGCTGGCAGCCAGGGCTGACACGTACGTATGCCCTGCCCTCAGCGCCAGCCCAGTGCCCTCCCACCTGAGGGGAACTCCTCCTGGGAGGGCGCCACCTCACAATGGTGCTTGTGCTCTTGTCACTAGTGGCTAGGGCACTTAATGGTGTAGGTAATGAGGTGCTGCACTTTGCTGTTCATTTCACCTGTGTAACATGGCAGCACCTGCATTTACGGTTTCTTATGCGTATTTGCAGAACCATGGCAGGGAAGTGTAAATTGGACAGACCTTAAGAATCGTTGACTTTTGGGCTAGTTAGTGCATCATGTTGTGCTGCTGAGTGGAATGAGGGCGAAAATAAACGATGTGGACAGGACAGACGCTCATCTTGAGCGGCTGTCCTGTCCGCATTGTTTTTTTTGCCCTTATTTTGCTCGATGGCACAACATGGACAGACCTTATTGAGAAGTTGCATATTCTCAGTTAATGAAATGGCACTTGCAAGAGGGAATAATGTAGATGGCAAATATAAGTGCTGACAACAATTTGCCAGCCCGGTTTTTCGCCTGCTGTGGTAAACAAACGGTGTTCTTTTCATTGTGTATGCGCCAGCAAGTATGAATGAGCACTCTTTATTCTCCTGCCAAGCTCATTTGCCTGGTGGTTTGAGCTCGCTTTACAGGAGTAGTTGGGTGCGGGTTATAAATTTTGTTTAAGTCTGAACATTTCACACAAACAATAAAAAACTTTCTTTGAACATTTTGCAACAGTGATGCATGCTTTTGGCTTGCTGCTTATGATGCTCTACATGGAAAGCTTTAGAGTGCTGACAACCCATGATGCTCTCATTTTATCAGGAGTGAGGCATGAGAAAATTTATCAAGTCATTGGTACAGAGAACCCCAAATTCACTTCCATAATATGAGGGACAATTCTGTAGCACCATCCAGGATGTTGGCTTCTTGGTGGGAAGTGATGTCAGCATAGTTTTGCTTCTGCCTCTCAGCAAGCAGTTGCATTCATTTCTCATGCACACCTGTTAAAAAGGAGGAGCTACAATGCCCAGAATGGGCTGCCCCTCCCCTATCTTCCTCTACACGAACACGTGCACTTTTCCACCACATTCATTTATGCTTCAGTGGGTATAATTCAAAACCTATTCAAAAGATACCTGTAGCTTGGAATAGTGGCTGTTTCAAAAACTAAATAATAGCAGAAAACTTGATAGACAGCTGGCTCACTTTATTTAAATAGATGATTGCATCTGCCTAGTCTTAAATTTAAGCTACAAAAAGTATTTTTGCTCCAAAGCAAAATGGTGCTCTCAGATTAGCTGTTCAGTAGGGGTGTGCGAATATTAAAATTTTCAGATTCGAATGACTGTGAATATTTAGCTTGGAATATTCAGTAGCGAATAATGATATGTACATGCATTTGTTAGCAAGTTGGTTTGATTTGTTATTTTGGAGCATTGCAATTACATTGTCAATGTAGACTTGTAAGCTGTTATCCTAAAAATTGTGTATTTGGATCATGTTAACTTGGAAAAGTTAGTAAATCCCACTAGCTGCCCTTGCCAGCCTGTGCCTTGCTATACTGCATCAAATGCCCGTAAAGTTGGAGGCATTTGATCCTGTGCCATTCTTCACTCATCGCATTTGCTGTTCAAGCAATAAGCTCAGAATTGGGGCTGGCACACCCCCGCTGTCTGCAAACCTGTGTCGATTGCTACTGAGAGGCTGGCTTTCCCGCAAAGTTGATACGTTTAGCGGCTAAGTGTGCTTTACAAGCAAAATTTTGCTGGCAGCACAATATCATCGCAAAATTCAGCACAATATCACCCAAATATTGTCAGATCAGATAGAAGCAAATTCTAAGAACCATGTTTGCACCTGCACAGCCAGCAATACGCTTGATTCGAATATTCGTATCCAACCAAATATTCAAACATTCTTGAATATTTATTTTTTTGAATCTGATGTGAATATTAAAATTAATATTTGCATATGTGCACACCCATACTGTTCAGGTAAGACGTTATTACTGATGCTGCCTTTGAGAGCAGTACCTAATGCAGCCTATGATAGAGTAGGGTTTAATGAGACTACTTTAACATAAGATTTGTGGTATGACTCTGTCCTGTATCCTTTAAATGCTGGCAGGTGTAGTTATCACAAAACTTTGTTGTAGTATTTGTGTGGCACTGTGATATTATGGGTTTGGTTATTCTTTATAAGTACTCTAGACCTAAATCATTTATAGCCTGATCAGTAACTAGACCTCACAATTTTCTTTTATGCACATTGAACCACATGATGCCTAATTGCTTACCAGTTGTGCTTGGCACTTTTTTGGTATTTAGGTAGATGAGCCAGAGATAGCTTTAGGAATAGTATGTCTATCTGTTATAGCACGTTCCTTCTTTCCATAGAGCAGTTGCGTTCAAATATTAGACTATAGTACAGTTGCCATGTTTATTCATCATAACCATGACACGGTGCCTTTAGTTTATACTTTATCTAGAAATTTTTAGTTCTGGCCACAAAAGAGGCTGTGCCAATGCACAGCTTATTATGCACAGTTCAGACCAGTTATAATATAACCGCTTAAAGCGCAGGGCTGTGTAATGAGATATTTTCTGACTCCAGTTTACCCTATAATGTTTGCTCATACTGCCTCGAGCGCAACTGTGCGATAGGAAATAAGTTATAATGTGGCTGCTGGAAAACCCTGGCAGATGAGCGAGGCAGCGAGCATGCTTCTTAACAGGGTTTACCTGGAGCTTGGGCAGAGCAGAGAGTGACAAGGGTAGAAGTGAACAAACAAAAAGGAGGAGGGATGGGGGTCTGTCTCAGCTTTCTATAGAACGGCAACGGGCCGTATCAGTCCTGCGGTACATACTGCTCTGCAGACGTACATGGTTTTCCTAAACGATGAAGCTTTTGCTTCAGCTCTTTGTCAGGAACATGTGCACAGCACTGAATGCGTGTGCAGTGTGTTGATCTTTGGCTTTGCAGATTGTGCGTGAAAATTGGACACCTTCCTCCTCCTTTTCCTTTCTTTATCTTGTGTGCTTCATGCAACGCCATCTGGATAGGCCTTTCGTCAAGCGTTCTTTGCGATGTTTTGCTAATTTAAATGGATGCAAACATCCTGATTGCATTCTTCGATTGTCAGATACACGTGGCTGTTTAGTCGTGTTTTGCCTGTGTGCAGGTCTTCAAAATATTTTATTGTGTGGGTATTCACAACTCAGGGACTTGCATTATAAGCAGTATCTAAGTGTGTGTGCTCGTGTGTCCATATATATATATATATAGAGAGAGAGAGAGGTTCTCAATACTGACAGAATTTAAAAATATGCCGAAGATTCAGATTGATTCTCGCTCAATATGTAATTTGGTCTTTTTTTAGTCACTGAGCAATGCCTTGTCCAGTGGACCTAATTTTTCTATTGGCAGCATGACTACAGGGTGTAAGAGTGTAGTGCATGCTTTCAATTCATGCTCTGAAGTAAACTTATGTGAGTTGGGGAAAATTCTCAGATGTATTTGCATTAACGACAGGACAACAGTGGCACAGGCTGATTTTCGGGGCCGCTGCAAGATTTGTGGCTTTGTTATAATGGGCAGTGGCATATGTATTGACATACTCTTGACACTCTGGCATCTTCCAGGAGGGGTGGGCATCTGGGCTGGTGTCGTACGGGCTGGCTTTCTTTGTTTTTTCCTTTTATTGTGCACATTTTGTATTAACACATTATTTAGTGTCAGTACTCTGTAAGCTTTCATGTTTTTTTTTTGTGTGAAGTGTGATTTCGAAGTTGGGTAAAGAGGGGAAGGTTGTCAGTGCAGGTCTGGGAAGGAGCAGAGCATGTGCAGGGTAGACTTTCATGATTGCCCTTGGAGCTGACGGCACAGGCTGCCTTGCTTTGCTTTTATCACTGATGCAGGCGGCAAGACGCCGGACATGAAGTCAAGAACTTACACTGTGATCATGCAGGAACAGGCTCTCACAAAAGATCAGGTGAGCCTGGCTCCTGATTTTATGAGCGAGCTCTCTTGTTCTCATTGGTTGTGACATACAGGATGAGTACATATCTGGTGCACCACTGTGGAGCGGCAGAATGAAACCTTTCCATTGGCTGTTGGCATTTTGATGTAAACATTGTTATGCTGATGGATCACTTCTGTCATGATGCTTCATATGGGCACTATGTTATATCGTGAAAGGCTACATTTGCCCTGTTCATGGTAAAAAGCATGGCACTTCGTGTTAACAGATCTATCAGTGTTTAAAATTTTGCTTTATTGCTACTGCTAGTTGTTAGCAGAGTTTTTCAGCAACAATGTAGAGGAAAAGATGTGTTCCCATTGTGTAGATGGCCACAAAGATGTTAATCAGGCTGTGGTAACACTTGTACTTCCTCTTTCCATTGTTTAGGCTGAGCTGCGTCGCAAACTGGCTGACAAAGCCAAAGCAGGAGAACTGCAGACAGTGCCGTCCAATGGTGAAGCCAAACAGGCTGCACCCGGTGAGTAAGAAGTTGTCAGTGCAGTGGCATCAGCGGGCCATTTGAGGCTGTTGCTTATGTCTGTGTTGTTTCCCCAGCCGTGAAGCGCAGGCGCTGGGACCAGGCTGGCGATGAGACGCCTCAGACGCCTGCCAAGAAAAAGTCTAGCTGGGATGCTGCTGAGGTAGGTGTATATCCTATACAGTCGACTCTCGTTACAACGGACCCTGATAATCCGACAAAAAACGTCCGTTTTGTCTGAAGTCCGTAATATTCGAAATGCCTCACTTGCAAAACTTTCGTCGCGATGCTTAACAACTTTACGGCAAAGTGTGAGTGATAAATGTTCAAAGTGAAAAACAAAAAAATATTGCAGTTTCGCCCGAAAGGTGAAACATCGATTGCGATAGCAAATTAAGCAAGACTAGTGCGCAGCAGCAGCGAGCAAATTGACTTTCATGCTTTCTTTCACTTCAACGCAAACTAAACGCCGTAAGCACAGCACATACGAAGCTGCCAGCACTTCAGGTGCACTTTGTTCGCATCGTACATCGCTTTGAAGATACAGAGCCCGCGCGGGCACACACCTTGTCCACATCGTAGATCGCTTTCAAAATAGGGTGGCGGCATCGTTAATGGCAGCTACCGGAGTAGAACCCCCTCTTCCCCCCCCCCCCCCCCCCCCCGTGCCTTGCACGCAAGATATACAGCTGCAATCGTTGGCTGACCTTCACAAGTCAGTTGCCAGCCCGTGTCGACACAGCAAAAGTACGTTTTATACGGCCAATTTTGACAAAAATTGCCACTAATTTCGTCCGCTGTTGCGCAGTCCGTTAAAAGTGAACTTCGTTGCATTAATAAAATAGGTAGAACAAACTAAGGCTGACATATGGTCCGTTATATCCGAAAGTCTGTTGTACGCTGGTCCGTTGTAATGAGTGTAGGCTGTATTTCCCATTAAATTGCCATGACAGTATATGCTTCTGACAGTGGGGCTTGCTGGCAAGTGCCACACCATCTGTCGCTGTGGAAGTGCAACTCTTGCGCGGATGGAAACTGACGTCACAGCACAGTATCCTCCTGGGAAATTAAGCTAAACGTAACTGTAGAAAAGCTATTACAGTAAACCCTCGTTAACTCGAAGTTGTAAAATCCGGGAAAAATTTCGAGATAAGCAGAGTTTCGAGTTAAGCAAAATGCCGAAAATTTCAGTGACCGGCTCACTGAAAGAGCCAGTGATAACCAGCACTGCTAACAAACGCTCCACAGCACGAGGGGAGCTTTTGCAATAAACGCAGAATTCCCAGGAAAAACTGAATTTTATTGTTTTTGAAAGAACTTGGTGATGCTTGCCTGCTTGGCGTTGGCATTCGGCGCGAGAAAAGCGTCCTCAAGCTGCTGAACGCACCGCATGAGCCGTTGCTCGCCGCCGCTGCATTCAACTTTGTTGCGGAGCAAACGTAGCAAGTTCCTTGTTTCTGCAGTTGTCGGCACTTCTCTAGGTGGTTCTTCGTCAGCGTGATCGCCGTCGTTCACTGCCATTTGAACAATGTCGGCGTCGGACAACATTCCGGTAACGGGCACGTCAGACTCGTAGAGCACGTACTCTTCAAATCCGATTTCGCCGTCTTCGGCATCGCTGGCGCAGCCGGCAGCTTTGCGGACTTCGTCGCAAAGTTCATCGCAATCACTGAACTCGTCAGTGTCCGGCTCGAGCGATTTCTCGGCGCGCGAAAATCCTGCGTGCGCGAAGCAATTGGCAATCGTCAATGGATGTACTTGTCGCCAGGCTTCGGCGATCAGGTGGACTGCACCCAGCAAATCTATTTCGTACTTCTTACCACTGTCGTATGAGCACAAAATGCGGTGCAGGAGACTCTTCCGATAGAACTTGCGAGCAACCTCAATGACTCCTTGGTCCATCGGCTGGAGCACGGACGTCATATTAGCAGGCAGGAACTCCAGCGTGACTGCCTCCAAGTTGTCGATTTTTCCGTGGCCGGGGCAGTTGTCCACAACGAACAACACTTTCCGGCCGTCCCTTGCCATTTTGCGGTCAAGAGCACGTACATACTCTTCAAAGAGCGCTGCAGTCATCCAGGCCGTTTTATTGGCGCGGTAAGTCGCATCTCTCGGGAGCCGTGCATTTCGGAAGCACCTTGGATTGAGCGACTTACCGATAACAAGCAGCGGCAGTTTTTCATCGCCGGTGGAGTTGGCTCCGAAAAGTATCGTCACTCGGTCTTTGCGCTGCTTAGCGCCTGAGCACGCTTCTCCCTTCGGCGTGTATGTGCGGCTAGGCAGCATCTTATAGAACAGTGCTGCTTCGTCGAGGTTGAAAATGTCCTTGTCCGCATAAGCCTTTTGCAGCTCAGCGAGGCGGTGGTTGCGCCAGGTGTCTGCAGCCCCTTCATCAACAGTACCGCTTTCGCCGTGGATAGGCTTCGAGGCCACGTTATTTCTTTTTTTAAATCGTTCAAACCAGCCATTACTGCAACTGAAGTCTGTGTGGCCCATCTGCAACGCCAGAGCGTCTGCCTTCTCCATCATCATTTGGGTTGTCACGGGAAGGTTGGCTGCCCTGACATTCCGGAGCCACAGCATGAGTGCTGCTTCGACGTCTGGGAATTTCGAGGCCCGAATCCGCTTCCGCTCGCTGGGAAAACTTTGCTCGAAGCCATCGAAGACCTTCTGCCGATTTTTTAAAACTGTCGAAAGCGTCGACAAGGGGATGCCGAATTCTTTGGCGATGCTTGTTTTCGATCTTCCCGCCTTCTCCACTTCCTTGATTAACGCGACTTTTTTCTCCAGCGTCAGAGACTTACACTGCTTGGGGCGGGACATCGTCGTCGTCCGTTGACCACACACCACACTCACAACAAAAAAAAAAATGCAGTCAACGCGTCGTGCGCACAGCGCGACGAAACAAAGAACAGAATCGCACACGCACAATAACGTCCGCACGTGCGAAATGCGGTGGCGCGACTACCCGATAAAACCCACGAGCCCCCGCGCGCAAGCGGCGCACACCACGTGACTGCTTCCAAGGTTGCTTGACGTGGTTGACGGAAAACGGCTGCATCCGCGGGAATTTTGTATTCGCCCTTCGATCGTGACCGCGTTCGGCACTTTAATAGGAACCAAGCGCTCGCTCGGAGCCTGTATCACCTTTTGGTAACGGCCTTTGCCTTCAGCCGTCCCGGTCGAAATTTAGAGATATCCGTATTACGCCCGAAAAATGCTTCGAGATAAACGGGTGCGAATACATAACACCTATGCGTGGGGAAGGCGCGGCGTGGAAAACTTTCGACTTAACCGATATTTCGACATATGCGAGTTCGTGTTAACGAGGGTTTACTGTATACTAAATTATTTACAGCACTATGAGGCTTTTCACTTCTTTGTAGGGTTTAGAGCACTAGGACTTCAATTTAACGGGAAGAAATGAATAGTTGAAAATATCATGTCAGTCCCCACGCATGCAAATCTGTGTGGTGCATGTCCTTATTGCAAGCAGCACACCATTGCTGCTGCAGTCCTGTCTGAGTTTTAATCTTGTTTTTCTGTTGCAGTCATCGCATACGCCATCACATGCCCGCTGGGACGAGACACCAGGCAGAGCCAAGGGTTCCGAGACACCAGGAGCGACACCGGGTTATTCCAGCACTCGCATGTGGGACCCTACTCCAGCCCATGCTACACCAGGTCATGCCACACCTGGTCATGAAACACCAGGAGGCACACAGAAGGGTGCTGCACCTGGAACTCCCAGCGCCCGCCGAAATCGCTGGGACGAAACACCGAAGACGGAGAGAGGTAACCACGCTTTGCACCATGATGTATATCACAAGAGCACTAGGAATTGCTTGCTTAGTGTCATGACAGTGCCACGAAAAGGAGCTAGCAAAATTCTGGATAAACAGGCCAATCTCCTCTATGGCACGGATTCCATATCATTATTCTGTATGCATTTAGAACATCTGCAAAGTAGGTACAAGCAGCCGCAGTCCATGGAGCTGGATTTACTTAAAGAGTGGTGCTGTATTCACCATAGTGTCGGCTTTTGTCTGGCAAAACTTCATGTGCATGTTAGAGCTTGAAAGTGAGGATCCACAAGCCACACCTTATTGAGATTGGCATCAAACCTGCCCCACTTCCCGTCTGATAGGCAGATAACTGAGATAGGGCATGAGGGTACTGTAGTGCGGCCTCCTTTGAAGTCTGAAGGCTCTTTGCTGAAGTCGATTGCAAGCTGATGAAACCTGGAGGAGGCATGGCGTGCTTTAAAAACGTCCCAAAAAAGGACTTGGTTAAAACACGTTGGCGGGCTAGTTGGTTAGAATTCATGATAGTGTCTGTGTATCTGTTTCTTTCTACATCCTCGTCCAGTCGCGCTTATACACTCTACCAAAAAATGACCATTTTAAGGGGGGAGGCTACCCTGGAAACAGAACTTCTTTATTTTTTAAGATATCCGGATGAAACTTGCAGGGTACATTCACACCACCGAACTATGGGGAACTGCAAAGTTTCATGAAGCTGTGTTCATTAGTTCCAGAGTTATTGATGTCTAACTAGGTGGTTCATGTATATGCCTGAGGAAGAGCTTGGAGAAATGCCAGGACATCGTAGGAAGCTGAAATTCACCGTGATGATCCCTTGATAGATATCCCAGGGGGCTACAGAACCCTTTAATTTTCCCTACAAAAAATTTTAACACAACTTTGAATTTGATGTAGCTAGTAATGACCACATTCATCAAAAATTAATTGCTTATTTTAAGTTCACTGTGCCAGCTTTCAAAAAAAAAGAAGCGTGTTACCCCCTGGAAAAATCATTCAGGAACAGAATAATAAAAAAAAAACTGCAAACAAATTTGATGAGCGGTTCTTGAGATATCGCCTTCCCGAGCACCACTACTAGCGAAAAAATCCATTCCGAGAAAACGGGCCTTAACGTTGAACACGTCTTTTTTTTATTAGAAAGCTCCTGCGGAGCTTCTAATTAGCTCTTGCCGCTTCAGGCACACTCAATGTGTCGGATTTTCGACTGGCGACAGCCGATAGCACAGTTCCGCTGCTGAAAGTGTTTGCGCAGTTGGCACTCGCTTCGGAAGATCAGAAGTTCGATGCTCGTACAAGTCGCATATCGCGCTTCTGCAAGCAGGCGTCTATTGAGGCGGACAGAGTAAGGGGCAACAACGACGCGAGCGCGGCGGGCGCAGCATCAAACAAAGGAGCCGCCGCCGCCCGCGCAGCAGCCAATATCAGGCGCGCTTTAGCCCGCGGGATTTGAACGCGCTGCTCCGGCCAATCAGCGCTCTGCATCGCATCGCGAAAAAATACCAATAGCGCCTCAACCGCGCTGACAATGATATTTTACAAGGCGGCAAAACAGAGACAAAGAATTCACGGTAAAAATGACACCAGGATGGTGCGGGCAGGCCGCATGGGCCGGGAATGGTGCGCGCGCGAAGTTTGACTTCCTTTTGGCATTTGCGCGTGTTTTTGGGCTGCAGTAGCCTCAAAAGTAGCATTACTATTCCTTTTTTTTTTTTACTTTGCGTTTGAATTAGGTGCTGATAATTACAGAACAGGTAGTTTATGAGACATACAACCCAAAAATATTGTTTGTCAAAAATAGACTTTTTCGCGATTTTTCGGTTTTCGAGGGACGCGTCCCCACTTAAAATCTGTTCTTAATTTTAATTCCGAACATGGAAACGGGGTTCTTACACAGTGCGATAGGTTGTGACAGCACATTGTGCAACTTGTTATCACAAACGTTATTCAACTGAAGATGGTGGCTGATTGCTTTAGCAAAGTTCATGTTTTGCCCCTGCTGCTCCTTTTAAACTTGACTGCTGGAGCACTCAGCCAATTCTTATCTAGCTTGGCATAATTGCTGAGGTTTGGCTATCTTTCGTTATGCTGTTTGCAGAAACTCCGGGCCATGGCAGTGGCTGGGCTGAGACACCTCGTACAGACCGCACTGGTGGAGCTGACCTGATACAGGACACGCCCACACCGAGTGCGTCCAAACGGCGTTCTCGTTGGGACGAGACTCCATCATCACAGATGGGCAATCAGACACCTCAGACACCATCAGCCATGACGCCTTCTTCCACCATGACTCCGTCGGGGGTTACACCTACAGGTGCCAAGGCAATGGCCATGGCTACACCCACACCGGGACACATCATGGCCATGACGCCAGAACAGCTCCAGGTGAGCGATCCTCTGGTTGTGCTTGACTGTTTGTGCTTATATGCAGAATGTTCCAAGTCGAATACTAAACACTATTTGTATTTGAAACTTTGAATATTGAAGCAAGCCTTGTTGCACCCTAGCACAATATTGTGGTCTTTCTTAAAGCTTTACCAGTGCTGCATTGTTGATTTCGCTTCTGGAAAGCAATTATGTCATTATTATTAAGTGCTTCTGTTCAGAGTTTAACGAATATAGACTTTCTTGAATATTAAATACGAATAGTAAATATTGAATAGTCGTCAAACACATATATTTACAGTAGGAATATTTATTTCGGTATAATGCCATGCATGTACTGTCCAGTGCAATAAAGACAGCTATAAGAGGCAGATTATTAGTTTTAAACACAAAATCTCCAATTATCATTAGAAATACTGCTTCAAAAAACTTCTGAACATTCTGGTTACAAAGAAGCTCTCCAAGAAAGAATTGCTGATCTTTGACTAGGTTTCCAAAAATGCTAAATAAAGGATTGCCAAAAAGAGATTAGAAGTTGTGAAAGAAGTATAAAAAGAAAGAAAGCTTCTGGAAGCAGATGTGAAGGGCCAGCCTGCTCCAAGAGAAAGATAACTGGTTCTAGCGTAAAAGATAGAACTGCTACGTAGCTGCTCTGCCAAAAATGCTAAATGAAAGACAAGCAACACCCATAGGTTGTCATGAAGGCTGTTGCTGCAAAACCAAAAACAGCGTTGGCCATTTTGTTTCTGCATTGCTTCAAAACTTTTTTTTGTTGTCACCCTTCTGATAATGGGCAATAGTGTGTAGCATGCTGAAAATTACAGTAATTATTCGTGAAATATTTGGTTAGTTTCCATTACTCGAAAATATTTAGTTCTATTTTTCTTAATACGAGCTGAATGCTAAAAACTATTTGTATTTGAATCTTTGAATATTGAAGCAAGCCTTGTTGCACCCTAGCACAAAATAAAGTTGTGGTCTTTTCTAAAGCTTCACCAGTGTTGCATCAAATGGGCTGTGAAAGTGTATGCCGACGTCCAAGTGCTGTATCACTTCGTAATGGATTTGGGTTTTTTCTTTTCTTCTTTTCCAGGCTTACCGCTGGGAGCGGGAGATTGACGAGCGAAACCGCCCACTCACTGATGAGGAGTTAGATGCCATGTTCCCACCTGGCTACAAAATTCTCCAACCGCCAGCCGGGTATGTGCCCATACGAACTCCAGCGCGCAAGCTGACGGCCACACCCACACCACTTGGGGGAGCAGGTGCAGGAATTCCAGGCGCAGGTCCAGGCTTTTTCTTCCAAAAAGAGGAACCAGTGAAGCTGGCTGACAGCCAGCCGAAAGGAAACTTGCCCCCTTTGAAACCCGAGGACTTACAGTACTTTGACAAACTCCTTGCCGAAGTGGATGAGGAGCTGCTAAGCCCCGAAGAGCAGAAGGAGCGCAAGATCATGAAGCTGCTGCTAAAGATCAAAAATGGCACGCCACCCATGCGCAAAGCTGCACTCCGACAAATCACAGACAAGGCACGAGAGTTGGGCGCTGGTGCGCTTTTCAACCAGATTCTCCCGTTGCTTATGTCACCCACGCTGGAAGACCAAGAGCGTCATCTCCTTGTAAAGGTTATTGACCGTGTTCTGTACAAACTTGACGACCTTGTTCGTCCTTATGTGCACAAGATCCTTGTCGTTATCGAGCCTCTCCTTATCGATGAGGACTACTATGCTCGTGTTGAGGGCCGAGAGATCATTTCCAACCTTGCTAAAGCTGCTGGCCTGGCAACCATGATCTCCACCATGAGACCCGACATTGATAACATTGATGAGTACGTCCGAAACACAACAGCTCGTGCGTTTGCTGTGGTTGCCTCAGCGCTGGGAATTCCAGCGTTGCTCCCCTTCCTAAAAGCTGTCTGTCGCAGCAAGAAATCGTGGCAAGCGCGCCACACAGGCATCAAGATTGTCCAGCAGATTGCCATCCTTATGGGTTGTGCCATCCTGCCTCACCTGCGTGCTCTTGTTGAGATCATCGAGCATGGTCTCGTCGATGAACAGCAGAAAGTGCGGACTATCACAGCTCTGGCTCTTGCTGCACTTGCTGAAGCAGCAACACCTTACGGCATTGAGTCTTTTGACTCTGTGCTCAAGCCCCTTTGGAAAGGTATACGAACACATCGAGGCAAAGGTCTGGCTGCGTTTCTGAAGGCTATTGGCTATCTCATCCCATTGATGGACGCTGAGTACGCCAACTACTACACAAGGGAAGTGATGCTGATCCTTATTCGAGAGTTCCAGTCTCCTGATGAGGAGATGAAGAAAATTGTGCTCAAAGTGGTGAAGCAGTGCTGTGCCACAGATGGTGTGGAGCCCCAGTACATTAAGGAGGAGGTGTTGCCTCACTTCTTCAAACATTTTTGGAACCACCGTATGGCATTGGACAGACGGAATTACAGACAGGTCAGCACGACTTCCCCCCCCTTCTCTCTCTCTTTCTATAAATACCGTGTTTTTTCGCATAATGATCGCACTATCTTGTCAGAAAAAATTGACGCAAATTCAGGGGGTATGATCATTACGTGGGCTAAATTTCTCGCAAAAAGAAAAAAACATTTTCGTCCCGCATTTGCTGCGGAGTGCAGGTGCGGGACACCAAAACAAGAATGGTGGCCGGCGGAACAAGCCGAACGTGCCGAACGCGACTTTTTTTTTCTTCTCATGTGTGCATTACGTGCATTGAAACAGTTTCTTCCGTAACAGTAATGAATAATATTGTTATTATCGGCAAGTTTGCGGCAATAACGTAGCGATGTCCACTTTGAGGAGGCAGAAACAGATGGGCGCGCTTACCTGCGAGTGACAGAAACACATGGCGGGCATCCTGCAGAAACTGCGGCATCTGTCTTCACTACTATCCTAATACCGCACGTTTGCACTAAGGGTGGGTGAATATCTTAGCTGTGTTACAAGCGTTGGCGTATGAATAAGGTACACTTTTAACGTATCAGTGTAAACGTGGCTACTACGATTGCCGCTCGCGATTTGTTGCGTGCCCACGAGTGCAGGTGAGAAGAATCGAAAGGCGCCTTTTTTTGTTGTTGTTGACCACAACCATTATAAAGCCTACACATAATAAAGGCAAGTTTGGTTGTACCTCTATGTGTCATGGAAGTGCGGAAAGTGATGAAAGTAATGAAATGAGGCATCTACTTAAGAATGCTTGGTGCGTGCAGACAGCTTGGTTCGTTCGCGTAGCATTCGACAGATGGTAAGCACGATCATTATTAGCTAGACTTGGCACCCGACATATCGCTGCGGCAAGTTCGGGGTGCAATCATTACACGGGAAATATTTAAAAAATCGAATTTTGACGACAAAATTCAGGGGTGCGATCATTACGCGAGTGCGATCATTATGCGAGTAAATACGGTAGTGGTGTCATTTCCTTTCCACTAAGTGAAGACACACTGTATAACATTTAGGTATTGCTTATTGATTGTTCTTGTGGAAGTTACATTCAGTGGCCCCTTTTGTGTCCAAAAATCAAAGCTGACCTGCATAATTATTTGTTGCTCGTTTGAATTTTCGGCTTTGCGATACGCCGTACTTATGTGTGCAGCCTGCGCTCTTCTTTTTTTTGTGAAGGTGCGGCTCTTGCATGACAGGCTTACAGCCACTTACTTAAGCCTCAACCTGTGCTAAGACTGCTGTGCAGAATAACGCAACCACTGCTGGCTGACTGGGGACACATTTACAGTTGTCGACGATTTTTCAGACACGGACTATGCTGCGCAAATGTTCGAATAGTCTGGCAATCCAAAAACACAAATTGCAACAATCGATTTCATTGTTTTTTACAGCACGAGCACAGCCGCAAATTTAGACTTCTGCTTAGTGTTGTGCTCAATTAAAAGTAAAATTTACATCAAATTCAGGGATGGCTGTAGCTGCATTTGACATTCGTCCATCATGCTGCCCAACACCCGCCGGCTAGGCCTAACCATCACTTCTTTGTTGGAGCTGGTGACCAGAGTTGCGGTTTGGTGTCAAGTGCAGAATGTGTAGTAATGCCATTGTTGGCGTGACAACTATCACTGTTCATTAGTCTTGCAGAAATTAACCATCGTGAAAGTACTCATGTGACGCTTAGTGAAACATGCCTTTTTTGTATATTTTTGCACTCCGATGTGGTGGTGCAAGCCTTGCATGAGGGCAGGCCTTACAAGTAAATACAGCAGTCACAGAGATGGCAGCAAGTTAATGAAGTAAGAAAAGTGATACACTATTTTCCTGTAAGTGCTTTTTAATGGCACAATGGTGAAAATAACAAAAAGCATCAAAACTTTATACGAGGTTGCTGTAGGTACATCAAGTGAGTTTTGCTTAGAGGCAAAGGAATGTTCATGAGCAGAAGAGGTGCAAAGAGGCCTTGAAGTGACGTTTAAGTACCGAGGCTTTGAAAGGGCCCCTCACCAGTCTCCATTGGAAATTTCGGCTCGGCACAGGAAGTTGTAAAGTGCCATTCAGGGAGCACTTTACTGCGGGAATTTTCTAAGAGGGTTCAGTAATTGCAGAGATATTAAAATAAATGAAATGTTGCCAGGAGGTGGTGAGAGGAGGTGAGCTATGCTCATTGCCTCGACTACTGCCTGCAAGAGAGATTCCGTCCAGGCGTTCTCCCATATCGGAGCTGAGGGCTCATATCATGTGAAAGGAATTAATGGAATCTCGATTAATGAAAATCACTTAAACGGAACTGCCTCTTAAATGAAACACCATCCTCATGGTTGGTTGGTTGGTTGGTTGGTTGGTTGGTTTTGTATTTGTGCAATTTTGTTCAGCTTTGTCTCAGTAAATGGAACGCCTGTTAAATGGAACCAATTTCCCTGGTCCCTTGAGGTTCCGTTTAAAGAGAGTCCACTGTATTTGAAAGGGCAACGTTGAGCACACGCAGACTCTTGCTGTCCTGAGCACTGAGTGGTTGGTTGGTGGCTGAGTTCCGATACCAAACAATGAGAAATAGCAGGCATTGGATACTGGAAAGGACAGTGTGAGACACACAGGATGCCTTTGCAGGTTGCTTTCTTTGGGATGTCTTATATATACAAATGGATCTTTAAATTTTTGCGGCTCGTTCTGTTCTGTAAATTGTAGATGCCACATCTACGTGAATTAATTTTTCTCCCTAGAATTGCCACTTGGAGAAAGCATGTTTCATTGTATTCGGAACACTGCTTCAAACATGATGCAAGATTTTATCCACAAATTTTTTTTCTCCTATTTTGCATTAAAATGTGTGGTAAGCATAGCTGCCTTACAACTCTGCTTGACAGACAGCTCTTCAATGGCATGTCTATGAAATATTTGAAGGCACAACAAAAAGTTGGACTAGGGGTGACGACCCACAGGGGCCCCCAACCACATTAGCAAGTACTGATGTTCACTGGCCCCATCAATCCAACGGTGTGCACCATGCACCATCACTGCATGGACACGGCTGCCATGGGGCATCCAGCCTTGCAGTGTAGCACATCATGCTGCTCATGTTGGTGCATTCTAGCATAGCATGATGGATGATCCATTAATGCAGTATGTACTACTGCACTGGAAGTCTCCTTACTACTGCACTGGAAGTCTCCTGAAGGATGTGGGATGTGTTATCTGACTGCGTAGTAGTCTTTGCATAAGGACACTATTCTAAGCACATGGATATGGCTGCATTACATTTAATTGGTTTGTATTATAACTGTAATTGTCTTTCCTTGGTAATAAAAATAGCCCCGCTTGCAATCACGCGGTCACAAACCATAAAAATGTAATAGTATGTTGCATGGTCTGCTTACTTAAAGTGATGAGCACTCTTTGAGCTACCTAACACCTGTTTTGTGCGCACTGTTTCTGATCCATCGGGAAAACAAGGCTGTGTTTTGGATTTTGTAGCAATGCCTTTTCTAAGGCTATTCTTTCTCACGTATCATCAGTGGTCAGAGCAATGCTTCACACTCATTATCAATGTGATCAGCCAGCTATATTTAAAGGTGGATGATAAGAGTGACACAGGATTGAACAAAAGGCATCACTACAAAATTTTGGTTCAGGATCCATTTATTGGTTGCTAAAAGCTTTTTTTCTGTTGCAGCTTGTCGACACGACGGTGGAGATTGCCAACAAGGTGGGTGCAGCTGAGATAGTGAACCGGGTGGTGGATGATCTGAAGGATGAAAACGAGCAGTACCGCAAGATGGTTATGGAAACGATAGAGAAAATACTGGGCAACTTGGGTGCCACCGACATTGACTCTCGATTGGAAGAGCAGCTGATCGATGGCATCCTCTACGCCTACCAGGAGCAGACAACGGAGGTGGGTTCCTTCTGACAGCAATATGTGAATGCCTGGCTTACATACTGTTCTTGTAGGGAATGCAAGGTGTCTACCAACTGGGAAAACTGGGAATTCTCAGGGATTTTGAATAGCCTGGAAATACACAGGAAAAACTTGGGGAATTTGTGCTTCTATCAGGGAAAATTAGCTGTAACTTTATTGAAAGGGAACGAAAGTCATGGGAATTCTGGCCCGAGTAGCATATCTTAAATCGCCTGTGACACCGTGTCGTCTTCTGAAGGAGTTGACAGTGTATCGTCAACGACAGACTTTCCAGACGCCTGATAATTCGGATGGCTTCGCGGCACGTACCCAGTAGAGTAAATGTATAAAAATGTCTGATATTTTGGACACAAGAACCCTTCTCCATTCGATCTTCCGTACTTTTTGCCATGACCGCAGGTACCAAATGGCATTAATCAAAGCTACCACTGCCGCCGTTTTTATTGCCTCACTGCCTCGAACCGGCGCTCTCGCATACAGATTTGCTGGAGCCATAGCCATCACCATGGCAAACGCTAGGCCTAGCTGCTTCGACGTTCGGTATTAAGCTTCTTGCCGTTCGGTGCCATGTTTTTCATTGAAATAATTAACCGCTGTTGGCACAGGGGCTTAGACTCCGCCTTTGTGGTCCTCGTGATTGGCTTCAAAGCTCTGAAAGCACATCACGTTGCACAATGCCGGTTCCCGAAAGTCAGCTTCGCCTCAGTACAGAATTGTTACGTGGTGAAGCTTATGCGAAAGTATTGCGGTGAAGCATAAGCGTGGGAAGGGGTAATTGTCACGGAACACAGTATGTATTCCTTATACACGGATCCGGCCGCCATCTCCCGTCACGGCACAAGCACCGATATGTCTAATAAGTGTACTGGCAGGCCTTTTCGGATGTGCCTGTGGCGATTTGAGCCCTTAAGGGGAGACGCTCCTCAGAAACCTTTTTTTTTAAATATTAATGCTAGACAAATGAAAATTGTACCACTTATATAGCTTGATATCCTCATTCCAAATCTGTTTTTAGTTTTAGGATAGCTTGATGCTTTCATGTCCTAAGTGCCATGCATAAGTGAAAAACAGTGCATGTTTGTGCGGCTACTGGACCTAGCAGTTGGCATGATATAGCAGTGCAAAATGGCTTTTCTTGTCCCTAACACTCCACTGAGTGCTAATAACCAAGATAATGCAATTCCCTTGACAGGCAACATTTTGAGAGAATTTCATATCTGATGCTTCATTTTCAGTGACTGGTACCCAAGGGTATTGAACATTTTCATTCTTAAAGATAAACTGGTTGCACTAAAATCTAAATCAGTGCATTCTACACATCTTAAAGATGATGCACACCAAATTTGGTCTTGATTGGAACACAATAAGTACATCAAATGTCGTGCACAAAAGCCATGTTTGGCCAAAAATGTGAAGCTGAGAAAAACACGATTGAAAGTTATAAAAGTTCTTTATTTGTGTTGTAGCGCTGAAATCTATATAAAAATTGCACATAATGCAGGCCAGGGTATCTAGATCCAGTGCACTACTTTAGAATTCACCTGCGCCATATGTTGTTCTCTCATAGAGTCTTCGTGAGCACCATGCTGACCCACTTCCTGCGCTGTTACATTCCGAGCCAACTCCAAGTTCAGCCACTGCTTTTGTAGCAGCGAGGTGCACTTTCTTTGTTATGGCGGTGAACGATTTATGGTGTATCGGTTTTGGTAAACCAAGAACTGCACAAAATCGGACGAGTTGATTGTGTACAGCTCTAAATGCGCGCGCCGCAACCGCTGCCTTGATATTCACGGCGAAATTGTCTTGGCCTGGCCGAAGGGCGCGCTCCACCGTTAGCGTCGTCTACCGGAGATGCACGCCACGACGAATACGTTGACGAGATAACGGACGTGGTACATGCTGCAGTGTTGCAACACAACCCCAAAAACGACGCGAGTCGTTTCCGTTTTTTGGCCAACTCGCGGATAAAAAGGTCGCGCCGTCCGCACGCCGGACATGCCGCGGCGCTCACGTTCCCGACGCCGATCTCGCAGATAAAGGTGCTTGCCGTCTCCTCGCCGCTCCTATCTTGATTGTCGAAGATTATCTACTTTTTCTCCGATGCGCTGACGAATTCGTCTGCGTTGTCAACGAAACTTGAGCGGCCGGCCGGCTCTGAACCGTCGAAAGCCTTGCCGTCACCTAGGTTAGGCTTAGCTGCCGCGGACGTCTCCATTGCACGCCGCTTGACTTTGCGGCGAGTCCCCTTGAACTTGTGCTCCGACCGATACTTTCGAGATCGAAAATCGCGTTTCTTCATGGGATCCATAGAAACAAGGAGCAGAAAAATGCCTGAAAGCCTGGGAACACGTCGAGAGAGCGGCGCGTCGCAGACGGAGCAGACAACCTGCGGCCGCGTCGCGCGCTAGCAGCCAATGGCGTGGCCGGAATCGCACCACGTGATTTAGAAATCCAGCGAAAGCGCTCGGTTTTGGCGGTGAAATGTTGTTTTTATTATTACTTCCCGGGGAGATTGTGACGCGGCAAAGCCGACCTCGGAGAGAAAAAGCGTAGGCTTACTGCCTTGCACAAGCCCAATAGCTTGTGACGCCGCGATTTGACGCATCACGCGCTGGAAAATGGGCCAGATTTGCACCTTTTCTCGCCACCTCGGGTGCTTTCACCGAGTTTATTTGTAATTTTCCAATCATTTACGGTTCTGATTTCTTTATATGTGAAAGAGGAGGGATCAATCTTGCTGAAACAGTCAAAAACATAAAACTGACTTTTCTGGTGAAAATCGCCGTTTTTCGACCCGCGTCTCCCCTTAAGGGCAGTAAAAAACATGCATTCATTTTATTGAACTGCCTAATTTTTCTGACATTCTCACGACCTTTAAGGAGTCAGAAAAATCGTACGTTGGCTGTACAACTGACCAAGAGGATGCTGCAAATGGTCCGTGGGGCGAACACGTGGTAGGAGGAGGACGAAAACATAAAGGAACTACGCATTGAGGAATGAACGGGAAATGAAGCATGCCGCCACTTCTTTGAAGGAGCTTGAGCGCAAAAAACAGTGTTGGCTGATGCCGAGATGCAGCTGTCCCTCATCCAAACCTAAATAAACTCTTTAAAGCAGTCAAACGCAACACTGAGGCGTGCATGGGCTGAGAGTATGTCAGGACAGTTGAGGTTGATTTCACCGGCTGTTGAAAGAGAACTTCACTTGTGACAAAGCTTGCGCCTCATACCAGTGAGCTTGCTATCAGTGATAGAAAGCGCTCATATCCCCTTCAGTCACAGCGTCCACATTTGTGGATGCGACCTATTTTTGCCATTTTCGTGCTGTGGTAGCAAGGAATAAAGCCCAAACATTAAGCTTTGGGTAAATTGAACATTCTAATAACCTATATTACTCCCATTTTACTTCTGAGTGTTACCTATTCTTACAGAGCACCGCTTTAGTGAAGGCACTACCGTGTTTTGCGTGATGTTTGACATGGGGCATATCGGTAGCAACCTCAAAATATTTTTCTTTCTTTCTTGAAATGCTTGAGACCAATGAATAACTTTTGCATGTAATTCCACGAGGGATTTAATTCTTTTTATGAAGAACCGTTGCATGGCTGACTTCACAATATTTAAATATGTAGTTACTCTGTAATTATGACTCATTATAAAATGCTCAGTCATTCTACCACCTTGATTTGCTTTCAGTGGGGTCTCAAGCACCATCTATGTTTCACACATATATTCACAGTCGATCATAATTTGTGACTGAAGGGGATATTCAAAAATATTTGCTTCAGTGTGTATCTCCTTATTCGTGTTTAGTGTGTATCTCCTTTTTATTCGTGTTTGAGCATGTTTGACTCGATTGGCAATGAGTTTTACCATTTCCTTTTTCAAATATATTTTATTCACTGTGCTATTTTACCGACCCCTTCCTTTCTGATTTCTTTTTGAATACAATAGATGCTACGCCCTGCTATTCAAACTAGATTAATTAGTTGTTGTTTCTTAAATTTTTTTACATGCTTACTAGAGAGCGACAGCATCGGGCTACATGGTGTCAGCCCCCTCTTGACATAAAACAAAGTTGTGTGTCAAGGTGACTTTGCGAAGGCACTCAGGGAATTTGGAAATGTTAACTTGGTAGACACCCTGTAATGTGAAGAATATCGCAGTTTTTGGCTAGCAATAAATTCAGAGCTTGAGCCCCCATTAAGTGCTATGAGTCCACAGTAGTGGTTATTCTAAGTGTTAGAATCGAACCCATCACATATGTTTTATTTATGTGTTGTGAATGTGACATTGTGGAGTGAAATGTGTGAACTGATAGTTCACTCACTTCATTTCTGACCCACAGCAGGTGCGAGATGAAAAAGGTTTTATACCTGCTGTTTCACTCAAAGAGAGTATATCTTGGTGAGGGTAGCTACATCGGCTTGTTAGTATGGCATGTACAGTATATCTTGGAGCTTGCATTAACTTGTCGGCATGTTCAGTAATATTCTTACTGTTACCGTGACTCAGTCCAAGGTTTAATGTCACAACGGCCATTACTGGAGCTGAAATCTGCCTTGAAATGGCATGGTGCCCACTGCAAGCGCACTGTACCCATATGTTGGGGAGACTCGCTGCCAATATCAAAATGGTAGCAAATTTTTCTATGCTGAGAAGTTGGCTGTACTTGTTACCGTCATTGGGGACACTCTTCTTCAATACTTTCACCAAGGCAGTGAACTTTAAAGTATGTGCCACAATGAACTCTGGTGGATTGCTGCCATTACAGCCTTTTTACACTCTGAATTCAAGGACCTGAAAACCACTGGCACAAGTTCACTCAACTTTTCAATGAGCAGGTTGCATTTGGTGGCATTGCCATGGAACTTTTGCAATGATGCCAGTAGGAGGGAAGCAGGAGGTTGTTTGGCCCGAGGCGCTGGCCTTAACGACGTTTCCAGCCCTGTCTGTGTGGGCCATTGGGAGACACTGATGCCTCGTGCAACCTCTGCTGCTGGAGCGTTTTTCTCTTGCACCTAGCCATGCATAAGGGAGGAATAGCTGCAGCAACTGTGGTGGCATCGGGGCCACCAGTGCTACCCTGGCTCACACGTGGGGAAATGCTTCCCAACATAAAGAAGCCCGAGTTTTCTGGGACAGCGCACCGATTGTGCTGATCCTCGTTCCCTCTGGTACACTCCTCTCACAAGGTTTCTGTAATTATATCCAAGTGTGCAGAGAAACATTTGTTATGTATGTATGCATGTTTATATGCTCTGGATTCAGCAGTTAAATAAAGAAGGGAAAAATTGGGTTGGCAGCCATTCAAGATGATTTTGTCCTCCTAAATTTAAACTGATGCTCAAGTTTTGTTGAAGCCAGCGTCGCATGGGCAGTTTCAAAGGTCTTTGTGCTGATAATTTCACTCAACAGTGTAGTAGAAGTGGCTTTGTTAATAGAGAATAGTGCGGCGTGTTGGAAATCCATTGAAGCTAAAGTGGCAGCCCATTTCCAAGGTATGCTTCCAAGTAGTGTCATGGAGTCAGAGTCGTAATGGCTTGTACGTGACTGAGGTAACATTATCCAAATACAGTCATACTTATGCTTCAGGTTGAAGTTCGTGGGCCTGTTACAAAAACAAAGTGGCATGCAGCACAGGAAACTGCCATTATATCTTCACCTTTCCCCACTGCAAATCTCTTTGGACTTGCAAAGAGCAGTGTCTCCACGCTGCTCTGAGATGTGTCATCTTGAGCACTGTCACTGTGTCAGCCAATGGGTCTTCTTGGTCTTTCAGGACATGGTAATGCTGAACGGCTTTGGCACCATTGTGAATGCACTGGGCAAGCGGGTGAAGGCATACCTGCCCCAGATTTGTGGCACCATTCTGTGGCGGCTGAACAACAAGTCAGCCAAGGTACGCCAGCAGGCAGCTGACCTGATCTCGCGCATCGCTGTGGTGATGAAGACGTGCCAGGAGGAGAAGCTCATGGGCCACTTGGGTGTGGTGCTGTACGAGTACTTGGGTGAAGAGTACCCTGAAGTGCTGGGCTCCATTCTGGGGGCACTCAAGGGCATTGTCAACGTCATCGGCATGCACAAGATGACCCCACCCATCAAGGTATGGGATCATGTTGACTCTCTTTGCTTACTGGCTTTTGTTTTATTGCCTTTCCAATTATATAGACACTCCAGGTGAGTTTCCAGCCCTGCTGTGATGCTTTATATATATTTACAGTAAAACGTTAATTCGGATTTCACAAGACCGAAAAAATGTCTGAATTAGCCGAATGTCGAATTAACGAGAGTATCAAAAAAAACAACAAATGCTTACTATGTCATAACACTTTCATTTACTAAATGAATGAACCAACCCTGTTTCTATTTTGCACAAAACCAGTGCGGAAACTGCACTTGTGGCCGATTAGCACTTGTGGCCGATTAGTCATCTTGTGGCCGATTAGCACTCTCAGTGGTGAAGGCCTCACGACTTCTTTCACAGCGCGGCAGCAGCACGAGTCTTCATCTGAGGCAGGCTTTTTGCTACTGCACGCACGTCCCTATTTTTTTGTCAGTGAGCTGGGGAGGTATTCTGTAAGAGTCCACCTCGTGGACTGTCCATTTTGGCCCTTCCTAATTGGCTAGGGCCACTCATCTTTTCCTCCCTCATACAGCAGCATCCAATCAGCAGCGGCCGAAATAGACAGTCCACTAGGTGTACTCTTACAAAATACTACCCCTTGTCACTGTCCACCGTGATGTAGCCGGTGCTCTTCATCCTCGAAAGTTTGTCAAAACGAAACTGTTTGCCGCAACCGCTGCAGACGAAAACGCGGCCACTGTCGGTGTAGTTGTGGATGGCGACTGTGCAGTTATTAAGGCATGCAGCTGGCCCGCATGCCAAGTCAAAATGAAACCACTGTTTGCCACAACCGCTGCGAACGACCCCACAGCCACTGTCGACGTGATCATGTATGGCAACTACGCGGTCATGAAGGAATGTGGCCAATGCGGTGCTATACGGGATAGTAAATGAAAGAATAAAGGCTTTAGAGGCACAAATAGGCACAATGCATTTTGGCATTGGTTTCATTTTTGTACACTTTTCACTAGTGACTATGGCGATGTGGACTCTGCCGCCTCGTTTTGGTGGACGCTTACACCATTCTCGCTGTTTTGTGTCGTGCATTTGCAGCGCTCCGGCACCCTCCAAGCTCTGAAAGTTGTCCGAATTAACCGGTGTGCAGCCACATACGTCCAAATTAAATGCGTCGTAGCAGCATCGACATTGAGGAGGATGAGGAGAACGACAGCTGGCTAGGGACAGGCGATTGCCTAGGCAGCGAGGCAGGCACATGGCTCAGATCACGTGTTCGCGAGGCCCCTGGGAGATTGATCCACCGAGGTGAAGACCGTCAGATAGGGCCTTTCGTTCAGTAAAAATTTACTGTTCTTGTGTTTCATTGTCGTCACTGATTTTACACGCCACAAGATTGGTGACCACGGACAACAAGCATGGCTCACGACACCCGCAACGCTTCCAATGATCAGGGTGGAACCACCATCACGTATAACAGCAATTGAACAACCCCTGCACCACAGCGTGATGTGGCCGCTCTTTCGCTGAGGTTACCCCAGCACTGGCTCTGAATCGCTTAAGTAAACAGCCAGTTCGCCATAGTGCGAGTCACATTGCAGACTCAAAAATTCAACCATCAGGTATCTTCGCTGCCGCCCGAGATTGCCACGAAGCTTCGTGACCTGAACCCTCAACCCCTGGCGACAGACCCTTTTGACATCCTTACGAGCGAACTTGTCAAATGCACAACAATGTTGGAACAGCGACGCATCTGCAGCTTCTCCAAACTGAAGAGCTCGGGAATCGTGAACCTTCGCAGCTCCTGCGTCGTTTTTAGCAGGTCCTTCGAGACAAGGCAACCACCTTTGATCAAGATTTGCTTCGAGAATTGTTCCTACAATGTTTACTCACCCGCATCTGCACTGTTCTGGTGACAGCTAGCAGTTTGCCCGTGTCCCAGCTAGCCCAACTTGCTGACTTGCTGGCTCTGTCATGGACGCATCAAGTCCTGCGGTTTCATTCATGCAACGTTCCGATGCATCCACTGTGCCACCCTCGCCCTCCCTGCAAAGCCTGCGTGATGAATTGTGCAAGGAGATCTGCAAACTGTCAGACCAGAATACCGCTTCATCTACTTGACACCAGTGCTCTTCGTCGCACGGCCGCTCTTTTTCGCGCAGCCACTTGCCATCGGCATCAGGGCAAGGCGTATTGCTCGTACCATCGTACCTTTGTTAATGCAGCACGTAAATGCACAGCACCTTGTAGTTTTCAGGGAAACTCCCCACAGTACCACCAAAAGTGGTGAGTGGTGCTTGTGCCGGAGTTAGCTGCTTATTCTTCGTGACCGACATAGCCACAGGCCTGCGTTTTCTTGTGAAATACTGGTGCGGAGGTCTGTGTCATCCCATACTCGGCTGTGATTCGCAAGCGCAAGCAAGTCCTATCAAGACTACAAGCTGTCGATTATGCCCCCATTGCCACCTATGGGGAACAAGCACTGTCCCTCAACATTGGACTCTGCAAGACATTTGGATGGATTTTTCTAATTGCTGATGCAGCCTACCCCATCTTGGGTGTGGATTTCCTGTGCGACTACAACCTCTTAGTTGACATGCACCGCAAGCACCTCGTTGATGCTACAACACACCTTTCTGTGCTTGGTATAGCCTTGCGAGTGCCACTTCTGGCAGTCAACAGTGCATTGCCGAAGTCAGTTTACATAAAACTTAGCAATTCCCATCCATTCTTTGATCGGCCAACTTCCTTTTGCCATTCAAACATCACGTCACTCACCATATTATTACAACCGGCTTGCCTGTCCATGCGTGAGCTTGTCATTTACCACCTGATCGCTTCAAGATTGCACGCAGCAACCTTTAACACATGTTCAAGGTGTCCAAGTCGTCGCCTGCAGACTGGCGGCTGTGCCAGACCGTTATCCACTTCCGCACACTGCGAATTTCTCTGCACTCCTGCATGGAGCAACAATAGTCTCCAAGATTTACCTGGTGAAGGCTGACCATAGAATTCCTGTAGAACCAGCGAATGTTCCCAGGACTGCAATCATCACTCCATTTGTTCTCTTCAAGCGTGTGCGCTTGCCTGTTGGCCTTCGCACTGCTGCACAAGCTTTTCTACGATTCATCGTCACAGTGACAAAGGATTGCCCTTATGTTTTGTGTACATGAATGATTTGCTTGTCTTTAGTTGCGACGCAGAACACCACATCCAACATTTGGGCCGACTCCTTCATTGCCTCGCTGAATATGGCCTTATCATCAATAGGGTGAAGTGCAAATTCAGCTCGCTCGAATTGGACTTCATTGGTAACCGTGTTGATAAGGATGGCATCTGTCCCTTGCCATTAAAAGTCCAGGCCATACAAGATTTTCCTCAGCCATCTGCCATCCACAATCTGTGCAAGTTTCTTGGCCTCATGAATACTTGCAACCGCTTCATCCCGCCAAGTGGCGCAAAAGTGCCCCCAGAAGTTAGCTTTCCTCTGGCGGTGCGGCTCTGCCCAACCACTCTCCCTACCATGACAGCGCTGCGTCGGGCGAGCCGTCGGCACCCCCCTGCAAAAAATTATTCGGGCCTGCCTGCAGCGCTTGCTCAGACAGCCAGAGACTCTTGTACCCTCGTCATGCAAGATGGTGCAAGTGCGAGTTGTCTCGCCGCTTTTCTGGTTCATTGTGTTTGCGCCTTGTGGGCCTTCTCCTGCTGTGTGGCCGTGATGAAGCGGCAGAATTAACTTTCCACCGTGAAGCTTGAAATCATAAATTGGGTCAAACATGGTGAGAAGTCGGATGACCCCGCAGTGTGCAAGATTCCGAGGAGCACTCTCAGCACGAGCTTGAAGGGGCAGATTAGGACTAAAGCGGACAAACTTGCGACCCTGTGGCGCCTGATGCATACGCATGGCTGTGGACAAGTGGTTCATCTGAAATTCCTTTAGACGTGCCAGCTTCCGCGTGCCCAGTGGTGATTGTAACTTCTGGAGAGTGCGACGAAGCCGTTGGCGGTGTTGCCGAAGTTTGGAGCAAGCTGTCAGAATTTCCGGAAGCCGTTGAAGAGTCAACGGTCGACGAGTTTGTGAGGGAAGATGATGGTGTCGCAACCACGGGAGAGCCTGAAAACGAAGACTACATTGCCGACATGGTACCGAGCACTAGTGAAAGTGGGCAAAATGAGGAAAGCAACGATGGTCCTTTGCCCACATCCTCCGAAGTGATTGGTGCACTCGCACTAGTCCGGTGCTTCTGCGCAAATCTGGAAGGTTGTGGCCTCAGCGGCTCCGACTCTTTTGACTATGCGGAGAAGTGCGTGCGTCGCAGGGAGCGAAATCGCCTAAGCAGTAAGAAACTACAGGACTATTTCATGCGAAGCTAAGCTAGTTTCATCAATAAAGTGATTTCATAAATGGTATGTCTTTTTATGACGTCCAATTCTTTAGGAGGCTTATATCGAATTAGGCCCCATATCGAATTGATAGGTGTTTTTTGCAAGTTTGATATTGGGGGCGAGGACTTACGGAGTCGCCACCTGTCGGAAGCGCCTCCCTTGCGTAGTATGAGGGATCACGCGGTGCGCTCCTCACAGGTTTCACTTACGGCGCTCAATAAAAACACCACGCGGCAGCCCTCCTGGGCATTTAAGTACTCTTCAAGACGAAGGAAGTTTTTGACTGCCGATATAATAATCTTGGGTAAACTGAAAGCACAGAATCGTTTACAGACTCTATCTTTTTACCGAATATGCACACTGAATGCCACTGCGTGCGATTGCCGCGATGGAGTCTCCCGAACGAGCTTCTTGCGTGAAAGGTAGGCAAACGCTGAGAGTAAACTATGTGAAATATGTTCTCATAGTGGGTTGTCTGTATAACCAAATGGAGCATAACAGAATGAAATCTCAATTCAGCGATCGCACGGGTTCGAATGCGACCGACTACGCGTCTGCATGCATGTTCGCGCACAATGTTTTGCGTTTGCTGTGAGTGCGTTTTAGTACCGTGCCAAGAGCTTTAGGCAGCAGCAGCATATGAGCATTTGACAGTACACAAGCAACCATTGTTGCGTGGACGCTATCGGAACTGTTCAAAAATAATTTCGTTAAGAGACTTGACGCCTAGCTACGGCAACTGTGATGTGCCATTATGATGATTCAATCTTTTTTGTCTTCTAAATTCTTGGACATTTCAATATTATTTCTTCCAAGTTGCGTCGCACTGTATGTTTATTGGTCTTCTCAGTGTGTGATTTCCCTCTGCTTCTTTTTCGTAATCCAGTCCCTTTCCGTTTCAATGAACTTGCCAGTATCTAGCATCACCAAGTTCATAGACCAAACCGTCATGACATTAGCCGGGCAGAGGGCACGGGCGAGTGTCTCTGTGCGTTTTCTGCTACTCACTGAACATCGCAGTCCCGGCGCCCTATCAGAAATCTTCCTCGCGTCTGTGCTTGCCGAATACCTGAGTTGGAGCCGATGGCTGTTTGTCAGTTCTAAGTTTTGCGAGTCAAGCTTCACGCAGCTCCTTGTCTTGCGGCTTCGTGTGAATAAGGCTCACTACGGGTTCCGTTGCGTACGTCCGGCACTGCGGCACCGAGCAGTAGCCTACCATGCTGCACACCTCCAAAGGCAGCCACTACCTATTATAGTACTTTCAAATTTTGTCAAGCAGACACCCAAGGCGGTAAAGCCTCACCACTTAATCGGAACTGCACTGCGTCTGGGACTTCAAACATTTGTTTTCAGCTCGCTACAGTGCTTCCGGAGCAGCCAACGCGGCCGCTGTGTCCACGTGGTCCCTCATGCCACGTCACGCCAACGGTGGCGCCAGCTTTTCCAGTGGTGGAGCTCACCCCTAATAGTCGGATTCGACTGTAGTGCGCTAGAGGCCAGTCTCTGTTGACTTGGGCCTCTGATTAGTGCGGCTCAGCGCAGTATGACCATGCGCAAGCACCAGGTGCATACATTGTGCTCGTCATAAGTGCAAAGGAACCGTAGACGAGCTGAAGTCCAGGGCCCTAACAGAGGGGCCAGTGAACCAGAGGAAAACGTGTATGTACCCAGTGCTGTCCTGGAAAGGTCTCTCCTCGCCCGCTCTGCCCATAGCCTCAGATGCGCTAATATAGTGCTGCGGCCGACGGTGCAAAGTGCCACCACCGTCAACGTATTCGTGGCAAAGGCAACCCCCGACAACCAATGCTAGTGGAACGAAGTATGGATGATAGAACAGGTGAATGCCTGCACAAAGGTGCCAAGGCACACCTCAATCCAGGCAAATTGTTCTTCAAAAACCTCTGTATTCTTACTTCAGAAATAAAATTTCAGTTTATCCACGTGTTTTCATGAAAGGCTGGTCAATTAAATCTAATTTGTTTACTTTTCTTGTACACGCAGCTTTATTTTGTTGACAACAAAAGGCAGATTGATTGTGTTCATTTTCGTTTTTCGAAAGCGTCTGGTTTAGTCAATTAGTCACCCACCATGGTGGCATAGTGGCTATGGCATTGTGCTGCTAAGCCCGAGGGCACATGATCCAATCTCGGCGGCTGCAATTCGTTGGGGACCAAATGAAAAAATGTATGTACCGTTCATTGGGTGCACATTACAGAACCCCGGGTGGTCGAATCAATCCAGTCGCCCACTACAGGCATGGCTCATAATCAGATCATGGTTTTGGTACATGAAACACCAGAATTTAACCTCACTTTTTTTTTTTTTAGTCAATCACTCTTCATTTGTGGATAAGCTACCAGAATACAGTATTACTGCATCTGTATATGATCTTGTAGAAGCTACTTATCTGAACGAAACAATTTTGTCCACTTAAATGGTGTTATGTCTCACCCTTATACAGCTTTGAAGGGAGTGCCATGATGTTCAATACTGACACCATTGCTGTTTAACATTTTGTTAATGATTTGTCTTTTTCTGTTGAGAGAGCAACAAAGCTACATGAAGTAGACAACCCAAAATTGTTATGCTCGCATCTGTCCTTAATGACTGTGCTTCACTTCAGGAAGAGATATGTATTGTAAAGAATTGGTGTGCCGCCAACAGCCTTTTCCACACCTCTAGGACAGTCATCATGTCCTTCGCAAGAAAGCTTTGTCAATTACCCTTAGCAGTCGCTATGGTCAATCTGAAGAGAGTAACAAGCGCATGAGATCTTGGGAGTCTGTTTGGACAGTAGTCTGCTGTTCAATGGCCATGTATCACATTGTTAAAGCTGCTGCATCTGTTCATGACTTTTTTGTACAAATTGCACATGGTTTCAGTGATCCACATTAGTGCAAACTAAAAGTTTGCTTCTGTTGTATGGAACAAGCGGTGCAAGTCATTGCAAGCAAAAATTGAAAAGGTGCAGCACCGCATTACTCTAATTAACTGCAGCAGGCACCTAGATCAATGGTCTTGTTATGAATATTTTAATATATTGACACGTGTACTTGTTTATCTTTCTCGGCTGACTGCAGTTCACTGTCTAATAAATGTTATCGTTCAGCGCAGGATGCGCTCGCGCGTATCGGAATTTCTTGAGTGTTATTGATGGTTCTATCTGCTGTCTGTCGTCACCGGACCTTGTGTAATCTGATCGTATGCGCGATGTGAATTGTGAAGTACTTTCTGGAAGACGCGGGCACCACCAGAGTGCCTCACTACGGTGTGCCTCATATCGTGGTTTTGGCATGTAAAACTCTACAATTAAATTCAATTAAGAGCCCCATCCTACTAACTCTGTGACGTGAGTCGAAGTTTTTGTGGATGAGATCAACTGCTTGTTGGGAGATGTTGTAGCAATGTTCACAGACTTGCCTGTGTTGATATATTTGCTTCTTCGTTTTATGAATTTAACATATATAATTGAAAGAATAACCTGGAACTGATTTATCTGCCATTACTTAGGCATGGTGCTGTTTATGGACACAATAAAGAATAAAGAATTACTGTTGTATGAAGGCAATCATTGTTTTATTACCTTTATCTCGGCAGTTGTATGAGTCATGTGTCTATACTAGATATCTGTACTATAGTATGTTTTCTTGGCTTGGTTAAAAGCATGGCCAGTGTCTGTGCACAAAGGCTCATTTATGCTTTGCCACTGCAGGATTTGTTACCCCGGTTGACACCAATCCTGAAGAATCGGCATGAGAAGGTGCAGGAGAACTGCATAGACTTGGTTGGTCGTATTGCCGATCGTGGTGCCGAGTATGTGCCCGCTCGTGAGTGGATGCGCATCTGCTTTGAGCTGCTTGAGCTGCTGAAGGCTCACAAGAAAGCCATCCGACGAGCCACCGTCAATACCTTTGGTTACATAGCCAAGGCTATTGGTCCCCACGATGTGTTGGCCACGCTCCTCAACAACCTGCGTGTCCAGGTATGTGCTATTTTTTAGCTGGCTTCATGTTTTGCTTTGTGTTAAGCTCTACAGTAGTTCAGCTTTAGTTGTGGCTGAACAACAGCGACATTATTATGAAGCTGCTTTATGGGGCAACACTCCACTTGATGTGCTGCTGCTTCCCCCCCCCCCCCCCCTTCTTTTTATGGGAGCATTTTGATCAAATGCATTACTTATATGGTTTGACATGCTGATTCCAAATATGCAATTGAATTTTCTGTGTAACAAATAGGAAAGTTGTTCTTTTGTGTGGACTGGTTTGAAGATGAGCTCTAAAAACAGCTGGCACTGTTTTCACTACACTGTTTAATGACCAGGTTGCATTTGGTGGCATTGCCACGGAACTTTTGCAATGATGCCAGTAGGAGGGAAGCAGGAGGTTGTTTGGCCCGAGGCGCTGGCCTTAACGACGTTTCCAGCCCTGTCTGTGTGGGCCATTGGGAGACACTGATGCCTCGTGCAACCTCTGCTGCTGGAGCGTTTTTCTCTTGCACCTAGCCATGCATAAGGGAGGAATAGCTGCAGCAACTGTGGTGGCACCGGGGCCACCAGTGCTGCCCTGGCTCACACGTGGAGAA
Source organism: Dermacentor andersoni (assembly GCF_023375885.2). Taxonomy (NCBI): domain Eukaryota; kingdom Metazoa; phylum Arthropoda; class Arachnida; order Ixodida; family Ixodidae; genus Dermacentor; species Dermacentor andersoni. Next base: position 25,909,108 of record NC_092815.1, read on the forward strand.
ATGCTTCCCAACATAAAGAAGCCCGAGTTTTCTGGGACAGTGCACCGATTGTGCTGATCCTCGTTCCCTCTGGTACACTCCTCTCACGAGGTTACTGTAATTGTATCCAAGTGTACAGAGAACAAACATTTGTTATTTAAAAACAAAAGTTAGTGCTAAGCAGACGAGGACGAAGTGAGACACAGACGACATGTATGGGCGCCTATATGTGTCGTTTGTGTCTCACATTGTCTTTATCTGTTTAGCACCGCAACTTTTGTTTTTGAGTCATAAACCAACTAGCACAGCAACAAGTTTTGTTAAATTGTTTGTTATGTATGTATGCATATTTATATGCTCTGCATCCGGGAAAATTAGGTTAGCAGGCATTTGAGATGATTTTGTCCTCCTAAATTGGAACTGATGCTCAAGTTTCGTTGAAGTCGGTGTCAATGGGCTATTTCAAAGTTCTTTGCACTGACAGTTTGTTATAGACTCTGCATCGAAGTAGAAGTGGCTTTGTTAGTAGAGGGCAGTGTGGTGTGTTGGAAATCCTTTGCTGCTAAAGGGGCAGTCTATTTCCAAGGTAGATTTCTAAGTAGTGTGATGGAGTTGGAGAGAGTTGTAATGGTTTGCACATGATTAAGGGAACAATATCCTAAACCAGTCACACTTACGATGCTTCATGCTGAAGTTTGTGGGCCTGTTACAAGATCAAAGTGGCGTGCAGCAAAGGAAACTGCCATTATATGAGTATCTTCATATTTCCCCGCTGCAAACGTTTTTAGACTTTAAAGAGCAGTGTCCCCACACTGCTCCAAGATTAAAATTGGCCCCAATACCTATCTTTACGCATCCCCTTGCTTCAGTGTCATGTAGAGCATTTATTTTTACTTGAGTGACCCTCCACATAATCTTTAATTGATTTAGCCTTTGCCATAATTGCCATGAACACGTAGTGAAGTGCATTTCCTCATTTTCTCAAAACAGCATTTCTGATGGTGTCGCAGTTTTGGAGTGATGGTATCTAGTTCTACTATCCTATAGCAGTAATTTTTTTCTCAGTATAATGATTTTTACTAAGTGCTACTATTGGTTCTTGAAAAAATTTGACAGGCTATAACTCTGGCTCAAATCAGTCTAGAGCATTTCTTTCTTGTCGAACTGCAAACTCTGATCACTCAACATCAGTTTTGTATGTCAGTCTTCATTACATCATATAAAATGTAGTAAGTAGCTCATCTCCAAGCAAGTTATGCACAAAACTGAATTGCAGGAATTTTTAAAAATATATTTACTCTGCAAGAATACAATGTACAAACAACCAGCGATTTTTCTGACGTGTCCGATAATTTGGATGCCTTCAGGCACTGCCATGTACTGCATAAAACCAATGTTTAAAGACATCTGAAATTTCAGATGATGAAACCCTTCGGCTGCCCCATTTTCCAAACATTTTTTTTTCCTGACCACATGTCTGAAATGGCATTAATCTAAGCAACCACTGCCACCCCTTTGATAATGTTGCAGCGTTGAATAGTGCTTTTGGATGCCAATCTGCTGGCAGCTGTAGCCACCACAGCAATGCTAGACCTAGCTGCTTCGACGTTCGCTACCAAGCTTCCTGCTGTTTAGTGACAGGTCTTGTATTTAAAAGATTCGCCACTATGAGCAACGGCGCTGATTCCGCCTTTGTTATTTTTGCCTATGGTTTTAGAGTTGAGCATTGCATAAATACAGCTTTCAAAAGTCAGCTTCACCACAATAAGGCAGTGCTATGCAGTCAAGCATTCGGAATTTAGTGTGGTGAAGCATACCAAGAGTGGGCTGTATCCCTAATTATACATGTGTGCACCTGCAGTCTCCTGTCATAGTGCGAGCACTGATGGATAAGCCTAATACCGTCTTTACTCGCATAATGATCGCACTCGCATAATGATCGCACCCCTGAGTTTTGTCGTCAAAATTCGATTTTTTTTATTTCACGCGTAATGATCGCAACCCGAACTTGCCGCAGCGATATGTCGTGTGCCAAGTCTAGCTAATGATGATCACGCTGACCATCTCTTGAATGCTACGCGAACGACTATTCAAGACGAACCAAGCGGTCTGCACGCACCAAACACTCTTAAGTAGATGCCTCATTTCATTACTTTCATCACTTTCCGCACTTCCATGACAAAAAGAGGTACAACCAAACTTTCCTTTATTATGTGTAGGCTTTATAATGGTTGTGGTCAACAACAACAAAAAAGACTCCTTTCGATTCTTCTCATCTGCACTCGTGGGCAAGCAACAAATCGCAAGCGGCAACGATAGTAGCCACGTTTACACTGATACGTTAAAAGTGTACCTTATTCATACGCCAACGCTTGTAACACAGCTAAGATATTCACCCACCCTTAGAGCAAACGTGCGGTATTAGGGTAGTAGTGAAGACAGATACCGCAGTTTCCGCAGCATGCCCACCATGTGTTTGTGTGTCACTGGCAGCTAAGCGCGCCCATCTGTTTCTGCCCCCTCAAAGTGGACATGGCTACGTTATTGCCGCAAACCTGCCGATATTAACGATATTATTCATTACTGATACGGAAAAACTGTTTCAATGCATGTAATGTACTCACGAGAAGAAAAAAAAAATCGCGTTCGGCGCGTGCGGCTTGCTCAGCCGGCCGCCATTTTTGTTTTGGTGTCCCGCACCCGCATCCCGCAGCAAACGGGGGACGAAAAAAAATTTTTTTTTTTCGCAGGAAATTTAACCCGCGTAATGATCGCACCCCTGAATTTGCGTCAATTTTTTCTGACAAAAAAGTGCGATCATTATGCGAGTGAATACGGTATGTGTGCTGGCAGGCGTTTAGAGCTTTTTAGGTCGTGTCTGTAGCAATTTGAGCTGTTAGCGCCAGTAAAGGCATGCATTCATTTTTTTCAAACATTTTCACGGTCCCTAAAGAACCTGAAAGATTTGACATTAACTGTGTACCTTAAATTAGTACATTGAAATACATAAACGACAAGTTTCATCAACACCTACCCAGAAATAATTTTTAAGAAGTTCAGAAAAGTGCATGTAGGTGTTTTGCTGGATCAGTTGTAAATTAGTGCAGCCAACCTGGCCCTACTGGTGCCTTTTGACTAACCGGGCGTCTGAAATGTTGTGCTTTGAATATTACAGGAACGACAGAACCGAGTGTGCACTACAGTGGCCATTGCCATTGTGGCAGAAACATGCTCCCCTTTCACAGTTTTGCCTGCCCTCATGAATGAGTACCGGGTACCCGAGCTGAATGTTCAGAACGGTGTGCTCAAGTCCCTCTCGTTTCTCTTCGAGTACATCGGGGAGATGGGCCGCGACTACATCTACGCTGTCACACCACTACTTGAGGATGCCCTCATGGACAGGTTAGTGCAGTTCCTCTGACTAAAAGCCCCCCTCCCCCCCGCCCCCCCTTCAACTGAAAAAAGAAAAAAAGCTAGAGTACACCAACTTCACCCCTTTGCCTCTGCCTCCTCTCTAACATGGAGAAGTGTCCTCTAGGGTGTCAACTGGGAAACTGTGGCTGCGAGAGTAAGTGGACTCTGTGGCTACAGCGCCTACTGTCGCACGGCATTGTTTCTAATTTTTCCTCGTTTGTGCATGTTGCCTGTGCAAAATCATGTGGCAGCAAGTCTTGAGCTCCACTTTAAAAAGAGTTGTTGCTCTTGTCACAGTGTCATAATGACTGTCGTTGGGCTGCTAAGCGAAGGGCACAGGATCGAATCCCGACCTCAGCGGCAGCATTTCGATGGGGGTGAAACAAAAACGCCCATGTACTGTGCATTGGGTGCATGTTAAAGAACCCCAGGTAGCCAAAATTAAACTGAAGTCCCCTGCCATGACGTAGAGTCTCAAGTGTGTCCTGAATTGGTGTGCCCTGGAAGTGTGCCCTGGAATTGTTTGCACAGTAGTGCAAACAATTGAAAGGGCATTTATTCTGCCGTCATACGCCAATGTTTGCTAGTCGAATTGCTACCCATGGAATATGCTGATGGGTGTGCAATACAGTAAAACCTCGTTAATTCGGCCCCTGTTAATTTGGAAATTCGGTTAATTCGGACACGCTGTCTGGTCCCGTCAAACATGTACATAACCCTATGGCACAAAACTCCCGTTAATTCGGACATATTTGGTCGTACTTCGGTTCATTTGGACAGTTCGCGGAGCTCAGAGGCACGTGAGGCATATAGGATCGGGTGGCACTAGGGGGTGTTCAAATCGCACCGCCAGCGATGGCGTCTCCAATTAGCATGCGCCGATCTCAAAGGCCATGCTTGCATGTGTGTGGAGTGCCGAAAGGCCGGAAATACGTCAAGGCCGTCATGCTTATTTTATTGTTACGTAATAGACAGACCTACGTCTCAATAAACATGGCGGCAATGACGTACTTCTGGCTTTGCAGTCGCTTTTGGCGCTTGGCACTACCTTTGCATCGCTATGGTTATCGGCACGGTAGTTAAGGGTCTATGCTAGCAACCCTAATCTATACATACATGTTTTTTACTTTATATTGCTGTTCGCCATTTCCGACGTTGTGTTTTGCTTTTGCAGTTGTGTGGTAGCGGAATTGTGCAGTTTTTTTCGTTGTCGTTTTTATCGTGTTTATCGGTTTGCATCAGGTGCGTGTGCGAGGACAACTGAACTTTCTTTTGTGTGTGTTAAATTTTGTTTGCACTTTTCTTTTTTCCGTTTATACTTTGTTTTTTCTTGACATTGTGCGTGTACCCGTCGCTTCGTTGCCGTTCCTAGCCACCCCACCATGTGCTCTCGTGCCACACCGAAGCGGGCGAAGTATGATGCGAAGGATTTGGCAGCGAAAGTAAAAATATTGAAAGCCGTGAAGGCAGGGGTGCCTCAGCAGGTCATAAATAAATTCACCGTGTAGAGAAACACGCTCAGCACGTACGTGAAAAATGAAGCGGAGATTCTTCAGGCGTACGACAGCGACCGGTTCGCTGACAGCAGGAAGAGACTGCAAACGGCAGTGCACCCGAAACTTGAAGGAGCGCTGTTAAGATGGATTGTCGATTCGCGCGACGCACAGCTGCGTTTTAGTGGCCCCCTTATCTGTGCGCAGGCCGAAAATTATGCTCAGCATCGCTCAGCATCGAAGACTTCAAGGCATCGAAAGGCTGGATCGACCAATTCAAGAAAAGACACTGCCTGGTCTTCCGAAGCGTGTGTGGCGATAAAGGGGCTGTGAATGAAGGTGTTGTCGAAGATTGGAGGGCTGGGTTACCCGCATGCCTAGCCGATTATGATGCCTGCGACATTTTTAATGCAGGTGAGATTGCCCTCTTCTACAAAGCCCTGCCGGATAAAACCATAACGTTTAAGGGGGACCTTTGCGTTGGCGGTAAACGAAGCAAGGACAGAATAACAGTTTTGCTGGCTGCCAACATGACTGGCACGGAGCGGCTACCGCTATTGAGAATCGGCAAAGCAGAAAAGCTGAGATGCTTCAAAAGCGTAAAGAAAGGAATGGATGACCTCAGCGATATTTCAAGCATGACTGTGCGAACTGGACCGCCGCTTTCGTGCAAAATCATGCAAAGCGCTAATTGTTATACTATAACTGTAGTACGCACAATAATGTGTCCGGGCTGACATACAGCTGCTTTTCTTGCCGCCTAACACAACGGCTTCCCTGCAGCCTCTGGATCAGGGAATTATTCAGTATTCGAAAGGCCGATACAGAAGACAAGTACTTGAGCGCATGTTGCTCTGTATGGAGGCAGAAAAATATGATGTAACTCTGCTGAGTGCAGTGCACACGGTGGAGCATGTGTGGAGCAACACGCCGCCCGCAGTAATTGCGAACTGCTTCCGACACAACGGCTTTGTTCGTGACGGTGATTCTTTGGAAGCCGGGGATGCGGATGTTAACCAAAACGCCAAGGAAGATGACAGTCTCTTCGGCAGACTTCTGCCTCCGGGCGTCCCGCTGGACGAAAGTACATCCACATCGATCATGACGTTGCCGTTGCCGGTCGCCTGAACGACGATGAAATAGTTGATGTACTAGGCAACGAAGTGCCTGACTCTGATAGCGGAAATGCGCCCGTCATGGATGGGTGCGAAGTGCTGCGCTGCACTGCTAAAGAAGCCGATGACGCCCTTCAAGTTTTGGTGGACATCTGTGTTGTTTCTCCCGACCGTATGTGCAGACTGCACCACCTACAAGAACTCTGAAAAATTTTGCTTTCCGCACAAATTTCTGGCGTGCAACAAGCAACAATAACCAGAATCCCGACTACGGTGCCTCGTTAAGCCGACCAAAGCCAGAGCCAATGTAGCGTATAGGGGTTCTATGAATGTAGCTCTTGCATTTCATGCATGCCTTCCTTTATGGTGCATTGTTACTGCTGTTTCTATGATTAGTCTTGGCTAAGCCGTGTGTGTGGTGCACCATGTAAAGTTAGAAACTTCGTGTGCTTGATGCCATGGCGCTATCAAAGCCCAAGAAAAGGTATTTGCATAAGCTTTTGTGATCTTACACTTCTGAATTTCCGTGCTTTTTGACATCAAGGAAAGGAGAGCATTTTGCATTTTGTACAACGTGTGAATGCGACGTCAGCGTGCCTCACGGTGGCAAAGGCGACTTAAAACTGCACGTTTCTACGGCGAAACATCGAAGCTATGTTTGCACCGCTGAGCAGCAAGACAACATAGTGAACTTTCTCCGGAACAACTGCGACGGCAGTGTCATACGTGTGGAGTGCCTGTTTGCGAGATTCCTCGCCAAACAAAACCTACCCCTTAGTGTCAGTGACCACGTTGGGCCTCTTCTACGGAAAATGTTTCCGAAATGTGACGAGGCGAAGCGTTATGGATGTGGACACAACTCTGAAGAATGCGGTGGTGGCCAACTCGAAATTTATTTCACAGGCATCGCTTTTGAGTCTTTGTTTCTTCATTCAGAGTTTCCCTCAGCTGCTGCCCCGAGACTCGAATGAATCTCCTGAAGACGCTTTAGATGCTCTTGAAGCTGAGTTTGCCACTCTCCAGGCATACAGTGTTGCAGAGGACATTCCGAATGAAAAAAGGTGGGATGTGCAGTAGTCTATGAAAAATGAAAAACACTGATGGAAAACACGTTTCACCGAGTTGCTAAGGTGATGCTGGATTTACTCATGATACAGCATAGCTACGCAGTGTGTGAGAGTATTTTTAGGACGGCGCGAAAAACTAGGACTGAATTCCGCTCATCAATGTGCAACACAACCCTAAAACACCTGCTGCTAGTGAAGGGCCATCAGTCTGGACCATGTTTCGAGCAAAGCTAGTCTGACAAATGTTTGAAGTGAGCAAAGTCTGCTACTGCAGGGTCCCCGAACACTGCCTGAAAGTTTGAACGAAACACCCCAGGTCCCACCGGAAGTTGAAACAGTAAATGCAACCCCCCTCCCCGTTGGCGCAAATAAAAAGTCTCCGGATTTTTTTATCTCGCCAGGTTGGCAGGTATGACTATGTATTGTTGTGCATGAGCTGTACCGTTAAATTTTTAAATGGGCATGGGCAGTGTGCTCCTTCGCCAAGTGTGCTCCTTGTCAGCCGTGGCCCTACTACACATTCTCTGTTTTCTCTGTGCATACAGACACAGTGGATTGAGGCCGGTCCTTTGTTTCTGCAGCTAATAATTTATTATTTGAAAGGTTCTTTCACTTCCGAATACTTGGCAATGAAACAGACAACACTGAAACCTTTGTCAGTGTAAATTTCCTTTGTTGCCACTGAGTTTTATTTCTTGCTGTGCAGGGATCTGGTCCATCGACAGACAGCATGTGCGGCCATCCAGCACATGTCTCTGGGCGTGTACGGTTTTGGGTGTGAAGACGCCCTGGTGCACTTGCTGAATTATGTGTGGCCAAACATTTTCGAGACATCTCCGCACTTGGTGCAGGCATTTATGGGTGCCGTGGAGGGACTGCGGCTGGCCTTGGGACCCATCAAGATCCTCCAGTACTGCCTCCAGGTACCCTTCCCTTGCCTCTGCAACCACTGGAGAACGAAAAAAGTGAAAAGGAAGGTGGGGTACAGGGAAGCAATATACAGCGGACTCTCGTTACAAGCGACCCTGATAAACCGACAAAAACGCCCGTTTTATCCAAAGTCTCTAATCTCCGAGACACCTCACTTCCTAAACTTTCGTCATGATGTTTAACAACTTTATTGCAAAGAGTGAGTGACAAACGTCCAAAGTAAAAAACACAAACAAAAGAGTTGCACTTTCGCCCGAAAGGTGAACCATCGATTGCGATAGCAAATTAAGCAAGATAAGTGTGGTATCAGCATAGAGGGAATTGACCTTTGTGCTGTCTCTCGCTTCAACACAAACTAAATGTCGAAAGCACAGCACATACAAAGCTAACGGCACTTGGCACACTTTGTCCAGATCACACCTCGCTTTCAAGATACGGCGCCCGTGCGGCTGTGCCATTAACAGCAGTAGAGCCGGAGTAGAACACCGGCCCTCTTTCCCTTGCCTCTCCCCGTGCCTCGCGCGTGAAAGACTGCACGCGTCCGCCCCGCTTTCCTGCCTCCCTTGCACGCAATATATTGAGCCACGATTGTCGGCTGACCCTTGCAAGTCAGTTTCCAGCTTGTTTCAACATGGCATAAGTCCAGTTTATACGCCCGATTTTTGACAAAAATTGCTGCAAATTTCATTCGCTGTAGCCGATAGTCAGTTGTAGAGCGGTCCATTAAGAGTGAACTTCATTTCATTATTAATATAGGCAGACCAAACTAAGGTTGAAATATGGTCTGTTATATCCGAAAGTCTGTTGTACTTGGGTCCGTTGTAATGAGCATAGATTGTATAATGCTAGACTGAGATAGAGAAGGCTTGCTTATTGTTAGAGAAAATGAGAATCTAACTTTCTGCATTTCATGTTTCAAGACCAAACTTTTTAGCACTCAAGAACCACAGACACAAAAGGGATATGACAGGCACCATGTTTGTGGTTTTGTTCACACTAAAAAAGTTTTGTCATGAAATAACCAACTGGCAGTCTTTCACATGCTTCAACTGCAGTGTCAACATCAAAACTTAAGGGGGGACGTGGCAATGAGAACTTCTTTTATTTGTGGGAATAAATTGGTGAAATTTGGCATGCAGGTATGATTTGTTATGCTGATATCATAACTGAAATCAGTTTTGTGCTATCTATTATAGTTTGACTTACAATTGACAGCCTCTAATGGTCATCCCCACATTAATTAATTAATTAATTAATTACGTGTAAGTTCGCCAGAATTTTCACATCCATGTGTTCACATAGGCCCATTCTGTGCAATAAAGCCATTGGTTTACTTTTTATATGCCAAAATGAGTGCAAAAATATTAGCTTTCCTATGCATGCAGTCGCTGACTGATTTTTCGAACTCCAAAAATTCGGGCATGCTCGATCATTCGGTCTGCTTCGCTGCACCGCCATTCTCCCCATAGACTATAATGTATAACAACTGCCGAAAGTTCGTACACCTTGCAACCTCTCGTCTGATCTTTCGGACACTCCTTGAGCCAACTCGATCGAAAGCACCGTGCACAGACTCTGACCGGTGCATGGTTCGACTTGCTGAACGCCATTTATGTTTTGAACGGAGCCTCCTTGCTGCCCCACGAAGTGGCGCTTCTGCAAATCCTCGCTCATCATCATCGTTTCCGCCTGGTTCGTGGCTACAGAGGTTTCGGTCTCGGCTTAGTAAGCCATGTCAAGACAATCGAACAGCTGATTTATTTGTTTCTTCGTGCACGACGCTGCGTGTAGGCCACGTTTTTCGTTTGTGCGACTGGTATCGGCGTGACGGCGAGGTGATGTTTGCTTTGTATGCTGTGTTGAGGTTGCGGTGATGCAACATGGCATACGGAAACATCGCGTCAAGTGTCTAATGGCACCGACAGTGCCCGCGCAGACTGCGCTGGGGAATGCCGGCAAGCGGCTGCCGGGAGCCTAGGATTTGTCGCCTTCCGATGTGCACCCTACTGATGCCGAAAGTGTTCTCACCTGTGCAGTGGTTCCGGACACCATCTCATTTGACAGTTTCACAGGTGCTAACGCTGCTGTACTGACATGCGCAGAACTCTATGACGGCGAGATCATTCGTCAGGTTTCTGCTGCACCGCCGAACGATGACTCCGAGTCGTAAGATGACGCACCATGTGCTATGCTGCCGTCGCATGCGGAGCGTGCACGAGCAGTGACTGCTTTCAGCCACCTATAGTGACTGTACGACCCTCTCCGAGGTTCAGGCTTATCTGATTGCGTGTAAACGGAACAGCGTGCAACAGCGCATTCACAATTTCTTCAAGCCTACTGCCAAGCCCGAATAAGTGCGTGGAAATAAAGGATTTCTTTTCTTTTGTATTTAGTTTTTTTTTCCTTAATCTGCTTTTTCGGGCACCTATTTATTCGGACATTTCCGCAGTCCCCGTGAGGTCCGAATAAACGATCGGCGACTGTATTGTCTTGCTAACGCCTTTTGAAAAAAAAAAAAAAAACATTATAAGATTCTTTATGAGGTGCAGTTAAACATGGACAGCTTTATTGCACTCATCAATGTTTCAGGATCTAAGCTCAAAAGACCGAATGATTTTGTCTTCATTCATTGTGAAATGGCACTGGGATGACTGAAAGCGAATGCACAAAAAATGAAAGCTGAGAAAACGAAGCTCAAAGTTTGATTTGTGCTAAACATTTAAATCTTTATTTTGGGCACCTAGAACCTGCCTGGAATGTAGTCCTTTCTGTGTGGGGACACATTTTCTTCACATTTTGATGTAGTTTCTTGCGTTCTTGCTGCAGTTTCGTGCACCTTAGTTGCCTTTTTGGTCATCGTGCATCCATCAGTCATGCAGAGGCAGGTGATAGCGCATTCAAAACGTTCGCTCATGTCTCTCGTTGCGCAACCTCTTTATTAGTGAGAGTTGGAGCTGAAATCCTTAGTTGAATATTTGACGCGAAAATTTCCGTTCCACCAATCTTGCGTTGCCGTGACGACCGCACACGGTCACGCCTTCACCATCGCTCGCGGTCGCGCCTTCACGACATCGCTCACGGACGCGCCGTCGCCGTTGCTTGCGGACATTCCTTCATCATCCCTCGCGGTCGCGTAGGTGTTCTGTGGTCGCGTCATCAGCACTGCATGCGGACGCATTTTCCCAGTCACCCACGTGCGCCGGTCAGGCCTCATCAACAAGCTTGGCGGCATCCGCTTCGAGTAGTTTTCTCCCTCTTTTCCACGCGTTTTGCAGTCTTCCGTACACGTGGGCCGTTGGGAACTTCATTCCTTTAGGGGTCATCACAGAAAAGGTGCGTAAGCTGCCACGATCGTCAATCACGTTAACCGGAACGCGCAGCTCGCTGCTGCACAAATGCGCGTGGGAGAGGTTCGTCAACACTTCAAATCTACAACAGCCAACAGGAGCGCGCCCTGTGCCCCACGTGACTGCTACGCCCAGTCGCAATACCGCGTTGGCCTTTTTTTTTCACTTGCGTTCGCTGGTTTATTTTTCGGCGGAGAAATGTGTCGCTCCGCCTATCGTTAGCTCTGATCTCTCCTCTGTACGATGATAACCAAGATGGCGACGATGTGCGGTGCGACGGGGCCTTCCGAAGCACGAATTTTTTTTTTCACATTTTTTGATGATAGCACTCTACGAAAGTGCTGTTTTCTCAATATCTACCGCATATTTTGTTATGATATTTCACCACGAGATAAATAAAGGTCCGTGGAAAGTGAAAAAAAAATTTATCAAACAATCGGGAAGTTTGACAATTTGACCACTTCAATTGCCCCGTCCCCACTTAGCAAAGGTTCTTACCTTGGGTCTCCCTTCTTGATTTACATAATCTAATTCCTTCTTTCTTGCTTTATTACTAAAGAAATGAGGCATACACAATTGACTAATGCCTCCTGCAAAATCGCACTTTATTGGCTTCTTGTTTTGTTTGTCCATAATCATGTAGTACAGGGAGGCAAACTGTCATCACCGCTAATGTTACCACTCTTCTCTTCATGCAGGGCCTGTTCCATCCAGCCCGGAAAGTGCGAGACGTCTACTGGAAAATTTATAACAGTTTGTATATTGGAGGGCAAGATGCCCTGGTTGCTGGTTATGCTCGTGTGCCTGACGATGGTCGCAACAACTACATTCGTCACGAGTTGGACTATATCCTGTGAAAGGGGTGGCCTCCCTGTTCTTGGCCCAAGTGTTCTTTGTTTCTGTTGTGCAGCCTTTCCCCTCCCCTTTCTCTGTGTAATAAAATGAATAGCCCCTCATGTGGAAGGTGGTGGCCTTTTAATGGCAACTGGGGAAATCCGGGTCAATGATGAGCTATACCATGGGTTTTTGATGGAAACTGCAGGGGCTAGCGAGGATTCGGACCTCGGAACCCCAGCTAACCAGTTGAAGATATCTTCTGTCAGCCACTCTGGTGATGCTACTACAGCAGAAAAGGACTCTGTTCCATAAGAGAGTATATTTGCACCGTCAGCTGATGTGGCTGGCTGACAACTGCCTTATATATACGTGTCTAATGAACAAACTTTTTTTTTTCTCAAAACAAAAAAAAAAAAAAAACGAAGCAAAGTTTGTATGTGCGTTTATGAGAATCTTATCTGAATTTTTTCTAAACGGCAATAATTGAAAACTAAGACTGTAATGATTTGAAAAATGCATTAGATAATTTTGCATTAGAAATACACATACTGTTTGCAAACTGTAGCATCATTTTTACTGCACTTACTCTGCATCGGAATCACCAGACCTGTTGTCCAGGTCTCTGGTAGCTTCATCCACATTGTAATTCCACAGCGGCTCAACCACGCAGCACTTCCCGCCATCTGCTGTTATCGCAAGCATTACATTAAAGCGCTAGTTTACGGCACCTGTTTTGCCAAGTGTATGTCTTTTTCCTTGGTTGTCCTGCTCATCAACATGTCGAAGTTTATCTGTGATCAGCATTTCCATTTTATGAGCTGGGGCCCTATAATGTAAAACTATTCCAATATGTTTTTATTCCATTCTCCTGACATCAAATTTACGTAACCGCCTCACAAGCTTCGGGCGGCGATGCGCAGCATTGCCTGAACAGCCCAATCGAACTGTATACTCGTTTATAGGAGGTCACAGGAGGTCACTTTTGTTTGCTTTCAAAACGAATAACATTGCCTACATTGAGCAGTTTTTCTTATCTAATTGGCTGACAAGAGGCAAGTAGCATGCTCAAGTGGAGAAGGTTTCTATAAGTATGCAGCTACACCGCATATTTACTTTGTTATAAAAATCCCAACAATGCAAAAATGCCGTAAATTGAAACATTTGAGATACTTTAAAAATAATCTGATTTTTATAATTAAATAGAATACCAACCCAGGACTGGTAAATCGAGTACTGTAAAATCATGTTGCATTATATTAAGTGAGAAAATTTAGCCTATTTTAAAGGGACTCTGAACTACGCCTCGGGCTTGGTAAAAAAAAAAAAAAAACAGTCCTCTGATGGCATGCAAGGTCGATCCAAATAGGTGCTGAAGCTTTGGGCAAAAAGTGGTCCAGAAAAAATTGTCACCGACATCAGCACAAGTGGTTATGGGAGCAGTATGTTTCCTTCCTCCATGGATTGAAGTGCGACTGTATGAGGAGGGAACAAACATTGGGAAGGGAAAAGGCGTCTTTTTATTGAAGTGAGGCATGATTCTATTAAAGGAAAATAAAATTCCTGTTCAATTTTAAATGTGCGTGATGACAAAAGACAGCCCTATTTTACTTTGTCATCAATAAATACCTCTTCTACAGCGCCCACCATAAGAGGGACCATTTACTCCACTTTCACTTCCAGTGCAATGTATATCTTGAAATGTGCAGAAAGGTGCGCTCGTAAAGTTCACCTGTTGCAATATGCCCACCCCTCACACATGTTGTTTTAATTGCCGACATTTGTCTGAATTTGATGGCGCAAGTAGTTTCGTTTCTTAACCTGTTCATTCAGGAGTAGTGAGTTACCCGACTGCCAGATAATTGTTTAGCTGTTGTCGTGCTGCTGCGTGGACCGACGGGTTGGGTGTCCGATGATAGGAAAAGCACTCTACACCAAAGCTTTTGTCGGCCTCCAAAGAAAGTATGTTCTCTGCAGGGGTACGATTTCGACACCTGTACGGCGGACCTTTTAATGCATCGCTTTCCACAGTCTTGGACCAGGACTGTGGAATTTTTCTTCACCTGTGGGGCCTTTCTTTTGAGGAACCCGTATGGGTTTCCTTTGTAGCAATTACTACGAACTGGTGGATGTCTGATTTTCCCTTTAATAATTAACTCATTCAGGTAGTGAAGAAGTGCTCGAACTGCTTTCTGGGCTAATGAACTGTAAGGCCAGGCTCCCAAGCTTTGCTTCTGTAAATGGCCTATCGTCCAGTCTATTCAAGGCGCACCGGAAAGTCTGACGTTATCGCGTGACAGTGGAAGACTCGGTGCGCATAATACAGTAGGCTTCCGTTAATTAGATTCCGATTGAAGGTCGTGACTGGCGCCCATGCATATAGGCCCAAACTTTCGTTATTTCGGTCCTAAAATTGGCCTTCCCCAGATAAATTGAAGCTGGCCAGTCAGCGCACAAGCGCCTGACCCCCTATGTGGTAAGGTCCCTGAATATTACTATGGGGGCCACAATATTGACCTCTTTAGTGGCAGCGTCTGCCTCAACGGAGCTTAGAGGACTCAGTACGTTGAACACACGTCAAAAATTAACCATCAAGAATGTCTATTTTCGGCCTGCTCCGGGAAGATTTTCAAGCAGTAACTGTAGCTTGCCAATGTCTCGTTACATTATCGTCCCGATTCTAACGCACGTTTGTTTATTATACTTGGCAATGGGGCCGAAAACTACCTGTGCAGTGAATCGAACACGAAACTTAAATTCTGGGGTTTTATGTGCCAAAACTATGATTTCTTTATGAAGCACGCCGTACTAAGGGACTCCGGATTAATTTAGACCACCTGAGATTGTTAAACGTGCACTCAATGCACAGTACACAGGTGTTTTTGCTTTTCACCCCTATCCAAATGGAGCTGCCGCCGCAGGCATTCGATCCCGTGCCCTCGGGCTTAGTAGCACAACACCATAAGCCAAAACTGTCTTCGACACTGCAACGAAGCTGACCTTAGATAACTGCCTGCCATTGTGCAACACATATTAGGCCGTTGCCCATTTTTCTTGCTAGAAAATGGGGCATACATTAGAGTTCTACTTTGTTTAGGAGCTTTTATGTCATTTCCACGTTGGTTTCATACTTTCGACTCGCAGAAAGTGGGCGCACGTTGGATTTGGGGGAGTGTTGGAGCTCGGGCAAATACTACCAAATGGATCGGTGGTGTGCTTTGGCGTTTTTTTTTTTCTCATCTTTGATTCGACGGAATTTATTTGATTGGAAAATTCGATCAATTTAGGCGGCCCTGTCATGGTAGAATTAGTCATCACTACAAAGGTTCTTTTCCACTGAGCAGATATCAGATGGGTGAGTAGTCTTCTCGATGATCTCATTAATTAAAAGAAATTATTTATTCGAATGGTATAGCTTTGCGGGGAGTATGTTTAGTATCTAAAGCTGACGTGATTTTAAAAGTCAGCCATTTAGATATCTGTCCACAATATTTTACCTAACCTGATTCCACAGCTGCACTCTGAAAAACGCCAGATGCGCGGCCAACGTCATGTGATGCTTGATATCGCAACAGACGCGGTCGTTGAGCACCAGTGGAGGTATTCTTTAAAAGTCCACTTAGACATGTCCATTTCATCTGCTGCTGAAGTGCTGATTGGCTGTGGCGCCTGGTTCCTGCGGACGCGCAGCCCAACCCAGCCAATCAGAACTTCAACAGCAGACGAAAGGGATGTGTCCACTATAGGTGGATTCTTGCAGAATACCTCCCCAGATGTGCGCAGGCAAGGGGATCCCGCTGGCTTAAACATCGAGAAGCTTGAAAAAAAGAAATGATGAACGACATTCGATGCTCTTCTAACATTTGTCGTTCATGGTGAGTGTCTGAATTCAGAATATATGACGCAGGTCCTACTCGAAAAAAAAATTTTTTTAAGAGCGGCACATACCCAGTAACCTAAATTGGCGAGAAAGAGGTTCATTTAACAGAGCCCAATGACCCAGGTTTGTATGAAACAGATTAGATAAAACGTACATACCGCTAACCGGGCGAAGTTCCCAAATAATGCTAATCTCAAAACATGGACGGTTGGCTTTGGACCCCGTTTCTTCAGCACAGCAGCCCCATACTCTACACAGTGACCCAAGATGGCGGATAGACAGACGTACTGCAAATTGGGTGACGTTCCCAAAGTATATGGTAATCGCAATAAAGTTATGCACGCATGTCATGCCAAGCATTTTGCTGGGGGCTGGCTATCCAGCAATGGTGTTCTACGAAGCATCAGTATGCAGATGACCAGCACTGTGTGTGACTACAGAGCGGGGCGGCGATTACAGCTTTACGGCAAATGCTTGACTGCAGTTGTACTCTGACAAAGAAATGTTACCCTGTATACCGATCCCGGAGGCGGTGCGATATAGGGGAAGCTGGCGCACCCACCCTTTTATTATAAGCAACTTTCGATGTGATGTGACGCACGCGGAGGACAACGGTAAGGTTTGTTTATATTCACACCTTCCATTTTGGCGCGCGCACAATGGGAGCTCTCGCTTTTTTAAAGGAATTTGTTGCTACAGGACGTGGTACACAGCCCGCACGCCTCTTTGGGCGTGTGTATGAAGGCTAGCTAAGAAGTATCTATCAGTTTGTGTGTGTGCGTGTGTGTGCGTGCGTGCGTGTGTGTGTGTGTGTGTGTGTGTGTGTGTGTGTGTGTGTGTGTGTGTGTGTGTGTGTGTGTGTGTGTGTGTGTGTGTGTGTGTGTGTGTGTGTGTGTTGCGGTACTGTGCCTCAGTCCCATCATCTGGCACGTAAAGATGGGAGCCCACTTACCGCGAAGTGCCCAGTATGAGCCTAAATGCCTAAAATGCCTGAATGCCTAAACAGCCTAAATGTACGCATTTAGGCTGTTTCATCCTTGACTTGAGCAGAGACAGAGCGCAAGAATAGGAGGCAAGGGTGGGACAAACCACTTTTCTTGAGTTCTGTTCTTTTGCGCTCCTTCTGCTAAAAAAAAAAAAGAAAAGAATGCTTTGATGAACTAACACGACAAAACGACTCGGCACGATAAGAAACGCGCAGTGGATTTGGGCGACGAAGGCGTCCGGGCGTCCCGTAACGGTCGTCAGCCACGGTTGCGCACTCTGCAGAGCAAACGTTACTTTTATCCAGGGGCGATATTTTCAAGCAATCACTTTCGGTGATGCTACTACCCTCGCGAGATTTCGCGTTACTCGGCACCGGACGCGCCGAAGCAAGCGGATCGCGTTCTCGATAGCGACAGCTCAGGGAGAGCGCTGTCGACGACGACACGCCAAACCGCGGTCAGGTGTAGGCAAAGAAAAACCATAGAGTTGCTCGCTTTATGTAGAAAACCGTTTCGCTGACATATATTTGGCTTGGTGCCAACTCCGATTTCCCAATTCAAATTCAATCGTAAAACACGGAAATGCTTTTACGGCATAACAGCTGTGCCAATTTGAATGAAATTTGTAACATTTGGTAGATAAAGTTAAATTCTATCAACTCCAGGAAGCACAATATTCATTTAGGACCTCCTTTTTAGAAAAGTTGCGAAAGGTCGTTGTCAAAAAATAAAAGCGCGAATTTTACTAATTCGTAAGTCTGCACCTAAAAAATATTGCAGTTCTGAAAACTGCACATGTTAGATAATCTCGAGCGGACAAATTTGATCTATGAATTTGCAGCTTATGTAAAAGTGTTACAATGTTTACGAGGCTTCTGCAAAAGTCCCACTCACAAATTGGTGAGTGGTATATATATCAGACCGTAGTGTATAGCACATCAAATTTCACAGGTTTGGACGTATTATTAGGTATTATTAGAAAACTTTTAATTGCGGTAGAAATAATTTTAGTTGGTTTGTACATGCAACGCCAGCCGTTACGAAGAAAACCAAGAAAACGCCAGATTTTGCTCTTTGTTGTGTTTCGCTGAAATAGCCTCAAATTTAAAATAACGGGATTCAACTTTGTCGGCGCTGACGTATATATGAGCGTGTCACAGGCTGGGCGCCTGGGACTCCCCTACCTTTCTGGATCTGCCAGTGTCAATAGAGAAAGAACGTTGTAGTGCCGTGGAGAAGTCCAGAATAATGAAAGCAAAAATGAAAAATCGATCAGCGACGGAGATTTTTGCAGTAGGACCGATACGTCGGCTAGTTGACTGCACACACGTATATATATATATATATATATATATATATATATATATATATATATATATATATATATATATATATATATATATATATATATATATATGTATATATATATATTTCCATTTATTTGCGCCTACTTGTCAATGTCCGTCCGTACTTCCGTAGTCGACATGATTTCTCGCTACTACAAAGTACTAGATATTTGCGATCGCTTCGCGATCAATCAACGGTATCTACACGCCTTTGACTAGTGGTTTACATCTGGTGCGTGCTCAGTTCAGAAATAATTATCTTATATACTTATGGTGACGCACGATTGCGAAGGCACAGCTGTTCGACGCGCCTTTCTTTAGGTCGCTTAGCGGTTTTCACTAGAGCGGCGCATTTTATTATACGACCGCAGACCGGACATGGGACAAGGAAGTAGACGTGGGCGCACAGGCTGCACAATCCATCTATTCCTGCGAGGACAACAACAAAAATACCGTCCTCGTTTCTGTTCCCCCTCGTTTTGCGCTACCTAGTCGTGCTTCTGATCAGATATATACCAACTCACTCGGCTAGTAATTTCAATTGTAGTACTAAAAAGTGTCCATATAGTACATACAGCCGCTGTGATGAAATAGGTAGCGCGCCTGCCGAGTAGGCGCGATATAAACGGGACCGAGTGCCACGGCGTACCCGCGGGACTTGCGCGTAGTTGTGCGCTGTTGCGTACTCCAGGTTAGCGTATCGTACTGCTGCCGAGTTGTAGCGGCGCCTGCCTATCGAAGCCCGACCGACGTTACTTATTGGGTAGCGTGGCGTTGTCGGCGAGCTGCAGGCATCCGGTAGACCAAGCGGCGACCAAGCAAGGGCGAGGCAATTTCTAGTGCGAAACTTGCACGGTTTATTCAAAGGTAGATGACAGAAAATGAGAAGAGCATGAAGTGATCAAAAGTACTTTTCGGAGCCCCTTAAATAGGCTCTCTACAATCGTGGGCGGGATCTTGCTTCCGTCGACGTCACGTGACCGGCACAGAAAGAGGGCCCCTCCTCCTCTGGTTATACCAAGCCTGCTGCAAGGAAGAGGTCGTCCCGCCTCCTGGAATTGTAGACGCCTGTCCGTCTCTTCTGCGCGTTGCGGGTTCGTGGAAGTTCTCCTCTAGGTCCAATTCGAGGAAAGGGTCTCTCTAAACGCGCTCCGAATATTTGTGTGTGTGTGTGTGTGTGTGTGTGTGTGTGTGTGTGTGTGTGTGTGTGTGTGTGTGTGTGTGTGTGTGTGTGTGTGTGTGTGCGTGCGCGCGCGCGCCCGCACGCACGCACGCACACACACACACACACGCACGCACGCGCACACACACACACACGCAGCCTCATTTCGACGAACAAGGTCGCGTGAGAGAAAAGTCCTTTCGGCACGTGGTGCGGGACGTCAACCATCGCAGGAGAAGTCACGCCTCATTTCGACGAAGATGGTCGGATGAAAGTTCTTTCTGCACGTGGTGGCAGACGCCAACCCTAACAGCGCGCGCATGAGCGTGGAAGCGCGAGATGGCCGGTGTCACTCGTGCATAAAGAAAAATAAGGAAAAAAAACGCCGATGAATGAGCAAGAGCAAAAGCAACGAACCTGAAACTACGGAACATTTCTTTATAGAAAGTCGTATACGTTCGACGTCCACAGAAAACGACTTCCGGAAGGTCCCCTTCGCCAACTTGGGTTGGGCATTACGCTCCCTGTGATACTGTCTCTTGGGGCGTCGGCACTAGGACATTGCAATGGGAACGTATTTGATGCCGTATTTAATTTTTAAAGTGAAACAAGGAGACTGCCATGTTAATTTCATTGTTTTACTTTCCTCAATATGAACACAAAAATAATAACTTCAAATTATAATACAACCTGAAAATTGATAACAACGATTAGCATTTATTTACCCCGCACCTCCACCTGATATGTTACATAGGAAGACGCAGACGAAAAGCTATATACAAGTATATTTACAATGAAATACGCCGCACTTGGTCAAGAGGCAACAGCCCGCGCTAGCCTCTAATCGTCGTCGTCGTCTTCACACTGCTCGCCTCTTCGTCATCGCAAATACTGTTCTGTAGCAGTATCATTTCTAAATTACAAAATTCTATTTAAGTATTCTCTTCTTACCTACTGCCGCCCGATTCATGGCTGATCCCTCGTAGTGGGTTGAGCCTTATCCGTAAGCACCAAACCAAACCAAAAGAAAGAGCGCTCAGCGAATTGGCAAGAAACGCCTGGCTCAGACAGCTTAGATGAGACGAAGAGACTCCGCCGGCAGGTGGACGACGGGGTCGATGACATTTGCCCAAACCGCGCGAAACTACTACCTTACGGCATCTTAAACGTCACGTTACAAGACCACCTATATAAGCACCCTAGGAACAAACATTATCACTGCAACAGATGCGTCACAGTGCGAGGAAAGGACTGGCATTGGACTATTTTGTCCTGCACTCGACTCGTCTTTTTCTTTAAGATTGCCGTATGTATCAGGTCTGTGTCCCGCAAACCTTTATGTCAACTATCGTGCTTTGTATGCGATGTATTGTTAGTACGTTCTTTTCTTTTTTTTTGTGCATGTCTTGTAACCACTCCCGCCTAATCTCATTGGCTGCAAGTACACTTGAAGTAAATAAATAAATAAATAAATAAATAAATAAATAAATCTATTCGTTGACCTGAACTTTTTTGTTTTTGTTAAACTTGGCGCAACGTGTAAAGTCGCAAAACGAGCTCAAGTTCGTAAAATTTACGAAAAAATTGGGGAGTCCTCGTAGGTATGAATTATCTGTTACCGTGAGAATATTTAGCTACCGTTCGTTGACTGCAAAAGAGACACGCATATCATGCGTCTCTCTGCATAGCATTTAATATATAGGCGTTTCCCGAGAGCTTAGCTTCACGTTAAATCGCGTTGGATCCGCCAAGATTTCTTGCTGTTATGCAGCGCTCGTGGATTGAAAACATTTCCACGAAATCCACTATGCGATGAGACGACTGTTTCAGCGCCCTGAAGAAGAAAAGGAGGAGGGACATGACGCCTTTCCGAGGCATTGTTGTCCTTCATTTCCGTAGGCCGTATAGGTGCGTGCGTGCACCTATGAGAGAAGGAGAGATAGTGAAAGTGTGTGCGTTCCACAACCATGGAATCCTTGTACGAATACAAAGCCAATTCATCCATGCCTCCATCCCGACTCCTTCTGTACCGTTTCCTGAACTCACATACCTCTTCTCCTGGAGGCTCTTGTACGGCACCTCGGTAGCGTGCTTTTTGATACCTGTTCGACAATCAAGAACGAAATATCTATACATGGGCTAAGTATTACAATAATGTTCATTCTCTCACGAACGCGCTGTGAAAACCTTTGGCCGAGGTTCGTGTTAAGCATCGATTCATTTTCATTGGCGTCGTACGCAGATACCGTCTGCGCCATTGTAGTGTTGGCCTGATGATAGCGTCTTTAGGGATGTACTGTGCATCAGTTAATAGGACGGCTCAAGCTCGGATACTTCCAGTACGGCCGTGGATGAGACTGCGTCATTCATGACAAACTCGACAAGCTGTGGTACCGTGGTAATTGCATTATTGAAATCAACCATCCAGAAGCAACGTCAAGGAACAAGTGGTGCATCCTATCAAGCGCTAGTGCAGAAGCAAGGTGGGAGTAAGGAATTGGCTAATTTTGATTCCCTCGCTTTCTTTTTATTTACACTGAAATGCTCGCATTGTGCAGCGCTGATTTTTGTGAAATTATGTCAGACTTGCTCCATTGCAGCAATGCCACGTTTTCTTGATGCGCAAGTACACTTGAGCTAGCTGTGCTGTCACATGTTCGCTCTATTGTGTAACAACTGTGTTTTTTTTTTCCGCGATCGCGTCTTTTATATATCTTTAGCATTTCAATATTATTTGAGTAATTATAACATTATGCCGTATTTATGCCGTTCAATCTTACTGCCCCCTCGACTTTCTTTTTCGTGATTTCGCGTAGTTCAATTTTGCTTCATTCTCCCCTCCCCCCCCCCCCCCCCCCTCCGCCTATGCGTGAAAGAACCTGAAGCGAATGCCGCTCTCACGCTCCGGAGTCGTTGCTCCAGCGGCTGAGCGCTTTCTAGCCACTTTAGACGGGCGCGTTCTCTCTCGTGTTACCACGCTGCCATGTGCACTCCGACAGCGACGGGTTCGTGGGGAGAGAGCGCTCCTTTAGGGAAGTAGGGAGGAGGAGCGCTTCCCGCTGTGGTGCCCCCTGTGGTCCGCGACCGGCGTCGGCGGCGTCGGCGGCGGCGCCTGGGACAGGCATGGCGGCACTGGCCGTGGCGGCTGCTGCCCTATCTCTGCTCAGCGCCGCCGCTTCGTCGAAGGCCGCGTTCAACCTCTACCTCAAGCAGCACGAATCCCGGCGGCTGTTCGGTGAGTGGTTCCACTCGGCCGCCGACCGTGGCTTTTAATTCAAGCCAGAAGCGCTTCAATGGTGCCATGAAACCTTCGCGTAGGGACACGCACTTACACGCTGGATGTGCGCGCGTTCTAGCCGTTCCTTAATTTCTTTTCCCGTATATTCCTCTCGTAGAAACCGCTACTGCGAGATCCACGCGAGGCAAACAAATACCCGCCTTTTATTAGCGCTCGCCAATCAACAGAGAGCGCGCATCGGCCGCGATCTTGTGGGCTGCTTCGCTACAACGCACGGCGCGCATTTTCAGTGCTTTTTTCCCGATGGAGCGCAGCCGAGACTCGCGCCTGTGCGTCATCTTCTGAGGCGCCTCCCTGCGTTTTGGTGGGGGAATGTGCTATCTATGCGAGAACAGCGGTCGCAAAATATATTCTGTGCATGTTGTGATTGAACGTACTCTGTGATCTTGGAAATTTTGCAACGGCATGCAGTACACGTGGTTGCAGCTACGTGGCAATGCTCTTCTTTTGTCGCTTCGACAGTATATAGTCGAAATTTCAGCCGATTTTAACTATGAGCACTACCAGAGCTCCGCGTCCATATAAGCCGTCTGAAACATGTTTGGGATACATTTCGAACACATCGGTATGCCATAGCTCCACTTCATGCCCTTCCTGGCGTCGTTTCTTGGACACTGGTTTTTACAGAAACGCCGTACAGCTAATTAGCCTTTTTGGTGGCGCTTCCCAGAACATGCACGCCGACTTGTGCAAACTGCGCTGTGCTTAAGGATACTTAGCAGCTGTTATTACTAAGAGCCGGGACTATGTTCAAAATTCGCGACCATAACATTTTGTAAAATTTTCGTTAAACAGTAGGAGAATCTTGACATAGTCGTAAAATAAACATTTCAGTATGTAGCAGCCTGCACTGTCTCCTCCTTCACATACCATTGTCTGGGCTGTTTTTGAAATACGAATGTCAGCGTAAAAGGTTTGTGGCCAAGCTATCGAGATTCAGCAAACGTGCGAGAAGAGTACAGCGCGCTCCATCTCCCTGTCGACGCTCTTGACACGGAATCTTCAGTTAACTGGAACGAAATAGAGCTTCGATGTTGTTCTCCTGAACACACACGCTAAGTCATCACAGACATTTCGCACCGGAAGGTAGTTAGAACACCTCGTAAAGTACTATAGCGTAGGCATGTTTTACCGATATCTCGTACAAAGATGCCCCGCTGCTTTTCGTCTAATCTTCATTGAAAGCTTTCTTTGCCACTGAAATGGTGTGTTTGCAGGAAAGCAACACTAAAGGTAAGTGACATCGCCGGAAACTCGATCTTGGAAGTGGAGGCTATAATTTTGTCCTTACTGCGATTGTATGGCACAGTATACCCTAGATGGGCAGAGGTTCATTTACAGATAACATTATTATCGGGATCATGATCGTCATTATGGCTAGTATAATCGTTATCATCGTCGTTATCACCATCAGTTTCTTTATGTCCGCTGCAGGAGAAATGCCTCTCTCTACGATATCCCAGTACATCGATCTTGATACCGCTGTCTCCATCTTATGCCTGCGAATTTCCTAATTTCATAACATTACCTAATTCTCTTCTATCCTTGACTGCACTTCAACTCCATGGGTTAGTACTGGTAGATAGCAACGACTGTGCACTTTTCAAGGATAGCGGTAAAACGCCAATCATGACCTGGGAGTGCGTGCAATATGCGCTCAAAACCATTTTTATTCGTCTAGCGATTCCTTTCACGTGATCCAGATACCCAGTAACTACTTAGATAAATGCGCCTTTGCACACCTTACAGGGGCTGAATAGCAATCACAAACTACTATTCTCTTACCATGGTACTGAAAACTAATATTAATCTTCTACATGGCCATCCTCAAACTTATATACCCTTATAATTTGTCAGTTAATCTCTTCAACAATGTGTTGTAAGTTATTTCGAGCGTTGCTGAGATGTTCTTAATTGATCCTCACAACTATAACCCCTCCCCATAAAACAATTTGAATATTTCTTCCAAGCAAGGAGTCAGTCACGTTAGAGATATCGTTTCTGCTTACCTAATACCATTCTTGATGAGTATATTTCTGTGCTTGCGAAGGTTTATTGTAGCCGTGTAATTTCTGTAGATATTTCCTAGGTTGGTCACGTATGCTTTCTCTGCTCCTTCACTGTGCAATGCTTCTGTTACAATTGGTAGCTCTAATGAATCTAATGTATTTTCGTATTCTACAAAGTGCCATATAGAGAGGTCAGTTACATTCCGCAGACATCTCAATTAGCCGTGGATGTGGTACATTGCTAAATATTCCTTTGTAAGGTCAACCTGCTCTCTGGGTTGGTTGAAATCAACTGTTGTTCAGATTTTCTTTAGTTACCCTACAGATGATTTCGCGTAATAAAAAAAGAAGACTCATGGATCTCTAATAATTATTTAGTTCTTTAAAATATCTCTTACTGTAAAATAATATTATGCGGTCATTCCTCTGTCTCTGGTACACTTAAAGTTATGAGGTACTGCGCGTAAAGGGGCGCAAACTTTTCAAGTGGAGTATCCAGAACATCATTTACCATATCGATTCATATTCCATCTTCTGCTGCAGCTTAGTTAGTTAGTTACACACGGATTGTTCATATTTTATATGCAACTGCGTCTAATCGTGGTTGCGTGGCTGTTCTAAGTACTGCGCACTTCAGCATAGAATTCCTCTGCTGCCTTTACTGGCTAATCGAAGTTCCCCCGGACCTTTCCTTGGTTACTTTTGACTGGTTACGTATTGTTCCTGCGAACGCGAAGCCTCCTTCTTGCTGAATTCATGCTTCTCCTGTTCTTTACAGATTCTGCCATTTTTTCTTTGTTATAATTTTGAATGTGTACCTATGTGTGCATGACATGTACATGCACATGTGTACGAATGCATAGCTATATATGCGGTGTCATTAGGAGGACCAACACTGACCGCACATCTCGCGTCAACGCAGAGAACGTTGTAACACAAGCAGATGACACTCGTTATAGTTTTGAATGTGAACCTATTTGTACATGACATGTACATACACATGTGTGTGAATGCGTAGCTATATATGCGGTGTCGTTAGGGGGACTCACGGGATGGACGGAATCATTACTTCATTCAGCAGACAGACTGTGACGCGACTTAGCGCCACTGAATCACACAGCGCGGTCTAGCGACCACGGCACGCTCTCTCCACCAATTTAATTAGGCCGCCAGGCATTATCTAAATAGTGCAGAATGGCCTACAAAAATGAAGCACGAAATCATGGAGCTCAATTACGCACTGTTGAAATAGAAACTGTCGGGCACATGCGAGACAGAAAATAAAAAGAAATATGCAAATTCGTGAAGGCAAAAGGAAGCAAAAATGAACGGAGGTAGATGGCGCGTCGCGCCGGCATGCATGGAACACTGCTCGCACATATGTCTGCCTGACTAACACGGGACTTCAGGTGACACCGCACAGTACGAAACTTGCGGCTGAGAGCCTAACTCTGCAGTAAAAAAAAAAGAAGAAGAAGAAGAAGAAAGAAAATGAAGCAAAGCTCTGCGTTCACTGGCTAAGCCTGTTGGAGGTATGCACCGTCAAACAGCACTCCACCAGTGAGCAACATTAGCTAAATTAAGCTAGAGTGCAGGCACGTGTCTCGCTTCGTTTCGTTCGTCTCTCTGGTTGAAGCTTTGCATACTTGCTGCTGAGGGAAAGGGCCGAGAGGGGAAAGGAAACGAAAGGCATTCCGGGCAGTCGACCAATTTCTTTTATGCGCAGAGACGAGATTAACGACTGCTTCCTTTCTTTGCATGAGGCACACGAATCGATGCTTTAAAATTGGTCATATAGAGCACTGCGCCAGCATAATCTCTATGTCAGCTCGGTTTTTTCTAACGGATTAGAGTGTCTGACTATAGCACATCACTTTGGCCTTTGTTGGCACAAAATCGATGGCCACCTCCACATACAGTCGTTTTATTCTCGTTGTTATTATTACAATGGATGGAAAGAAACGCGAAGTATTCGTTGAAGCTACAGAGATAATTAGTATTTATGTGAACCATTCGTTGTCTCTGGAAGTCAAAGTAGACAACAACAAAACTGCGCAGCCCGTCGCAGTGATGTACAAGTGGCTTGAGAGAGAGAGAAGGGTTCACGATAAGGTAGAGGTCAGGCCCGAGCTATCTTAACACTGACCTGCATGCTACTCTGTACTGCGAAGAGGGAGGGGACGGATGGGATTAACAATGGTCATAAAAAAGAAGCGCGTGTATGCAAGTACAGTGAGCTGTTACATATATAAATCCGCGTGTCTAAGTCGGCGTCTCATATATAAACGCCAGCGCTATCTTTACAAATGCGACTGTACACTGCGCGTCACCCTTGCGTAGAGCGCGCGAAAGGCGACGGCCGTCGACGCGCTCCGGAGACAACCAGCGACGTCTAGCGGCAGATGCTGGGCTCCCGATAAGAAGTGTCTGGACACGCGCGGGCGACGCATCTAATCTGGGGCCCAGCCACTACCGTTAGACGTCGCTGGCTGCAGCTCCGGAGTAAAACCCCTTAAACTTCGTAAAGTAGCAACACTCTCCTCCTCTGCCTTCACTCCTCCTCGTTTCAACTCTCTTTTACGCTTCCTCCTCGACCGTGGCGCCGCCTACACTGCTCCAGCGTAACAACGGCGCCAACATGCGCTCCTTGCCACTCCGTAGACTGCTTCTCGAGCAAAAATGGCGCTGATGCACGGCGCGAGGGTCCACATGATGCTATTAGGCCAATAGCGACGCGGCATCAGCCTCGGCCAGAGCACGCGAGGAGGAGGCGGCATTCTTCAAAGCGTGGCACTACTTTACGAAGTTTAAGGGACTTTACTCCGGAGCACCCCGGCGGCCGCCGCCTTTCGCGCGCTCTACACAAGGGTGACGCGCAGTGTACAATTTGTGTCATGACAAAACCAAAGCCAAGTCTTGCAATACTGGTCGGCTATCGGCGTGTTCGATTGAAGCACTCAGCTTCTGACGTTCTCGCTCGCAAGTGTTTCAACCAGTTGACAATTCTCACAGTTCATATGAAATGCAAGTTGATTCGGGGTTTAGCACGGTGTGGTTACGAGGCACGCCGTAGTAGGGGGCTTCGGATTAATTTTGATCACCTGGGGTTCTTTAACGTGTACCCAATGCACGGTACACTGTTTTTGCATTACGCCCACGTCGGAATGCGGCCGGGTTCGAACCCGCTACCGCCAGCTCAGCAGCGCAGCGCCATGGCCACTGGACTGCCGCGGTGGGTACAGCTAATATCAATGAGACTGACGAGGTGTGCACGGCGTCTCGTGAACGCAACACCAAGATTATTCCGGTGCACCATACTTGTTTGCTTGTGCTTGAGCTTCGGAAGCATGCGGAATTTAATTTCTCTCTCACAACTATGCATGACACTTGTGGTGTCGGTGCGGTTCGGTTACTGGGTCAAAAACGAAGTTTCATGTGATGCAACGACGGAGAGCGTTCGTGTCTTGCCACAAAAGCGTAATACATGCTCCAGAGGCATCGTTCAAAGCTGCGTTTCCTTTAGCGCATGCTAGCTCACTTCCGATAAACATGGACCTCGTCTCATGACGCAATCAATAACTTGCAGAGCTCTACCTTAGCATCATGAAATATGTGCAACTGAGTGGATCCCCGATAAGAACAACCTTGTTCGACACACCCACCGCGTTAGTTATGGCGTTCTGCAGTCGAGCTCGAGGTCGCGGATTCGTTATCCGGACGCGGCGGCCGAATTTCGATGGGGGCTAAATGCAAAAGCCGTCCCGTACTCAAATTTAGGTGTGGTCAACACTAATCCCAAGTGCGTCACTATATGGCGTCTCTCATAGCACTTTGGAACGTTAAACCCCATCAAGTTGTGCAACAGTCGGTGTTAATGTATGACTTAACCGCCTAGGTTGAACCGCCGAGCGGTGAAACGATGACTATTTGAGTGATGTGGGACAACCACCGTTGAGGCAGATGGTGTGACGGACTCACGATCTCGTAAGTGTGCCGCCGTTCGTGGCAGCAGGGCATATGCGTGGCAGGGCAAGATTACACTAATTAAAGCACCTTTAGCGACGCTCTTCTGGACTGGTAGGCGGAAAACGTCATGGAAGGGCTTTAGTTGCCATATGCGAAGAGATAGAACGCACGACTTCGCAAATAAATTATCTGAAATCGGACAAGCGGTTTACCGCCTGGGTAGGACCCACGGCGATGCCCTGTGAATACCAGCGGGAACGACCCCTGAATCCCGTGACGTAATACGTTAGTTGTTAGTAAGGGGGACAGTAAGGGGGGCAGTTATCATCTTTGCCAATTCCTATTGTTAGACTAAACGCCTCAAGCAACAGCCGCGTCACATCAGGGAGGAGCTTTGCGCCGATCCTTAACTCTCTTGCCTGCGTAATCGTGCAAATAGTTAAAATTTGGAGTCGAATACCTCGGAGCAGACACGCTAGAAGAATTCTTCCAACTGATACTGTGTAAAAGCAGGACTGCCTCAACTTTTCCAATACAAACATACCCACTTACTGCAGTCAACAGAAAAGTTAATTATTCAATTTTAGTTAACTGGGCTACTGACAGTCATAATTATTATCTCACTTTGTGACCCCTTGGCCACATATTTGCACAGGTGGTCTTTGCGTGCCTCCCAGTGCCTAACTTTAAGAAAACCATAAAGCTTAATTTTGAACACCCTGTATATATATATATATATATATATATATAGCAAGTAGGCAAGTAGGCAATAATTTGGCAATAATTTGCTATTCATAAAGGTTGAGCGGGAGAGAGAATGGAAGAAAAATGAAATAGAGCAACGCAGCAGGACGTATATGAAGTGCAAATGTGCATGAGCCAGTGACACAGCAGCGCCAATCAATATCAGAGCTCTTGATTCCTCAGGGGACAGCCGTGTCTTTCCTCCTTTCTCTCCTTTTTTGCCGCGACCAGCGGCGAAGAGAAATTAGAATGGGGGCCGACGAATCCGCTCATTATCTGCGGATTAGCGACTGCTGCAAGAAGGAGCAAACCTGCACCGCTCCAGCCGGCGTCGTGGCGCTGGCAGACGGCGTGCCGCTGAGCACGCAGTGTTTGCGCCTGCGTTGTCGAAACTGGGCCCGCATGCGCAGAACACGTCTTACGCTAGAATTGTCATTTCGCAAGGGGAAATTCCATCCAATGCTCGTGCTGTACATAATATTAGCGAAGGCGACCAGCCAATGGCAAAAGCACTTGCGAACGAAAAGCTTTGTGGCCTCAGCCCCTGAATCGCAAAGGTGAAGGTATATCTCTGAACGGGTAGTTTATTTAAGAAAAAAATGAAAAAAAGGTGAGAGAGAGAGAAAGAGAGAGAGAGAGAAAGAGATACGACTAACGAAGCTAACTTTATCTCTATAATGTTGACACGCAGAAGCAAGCTCTGGCATCAGAGCCAGCACATATACGTATATATACGAACTGACAAAAAAAATGCAGATCCAATGCACCTTTTGGAATATATGGGAAGCGAAGCTTTCGTGTAGCAATTAATTGAATGTTATGAAACTGTTTATCTCTTTCGACGCGTTTTGCAGAACACCGATTGCGTACCTGCGCGGCAAATGAACTGGATCGACGCAGGAACCCCCGCCAGTGGACCCACGTGATCCACGCGACCGCGGATTACACTGCCTCCGAGGTCGGCCCATTTTTCGTCGCGCCACCTTTGGGATCAGCCCAGTTTAGTATTGCGCTCCATGACCAAGGAGACGCGTTCAGTATTGCGCTCCATGACCAAGGAGATGCGGCGAACCCTGCAAGAGAAGGCACATAAAAAGCTTCGCCTTAGGGAAGGAATTATGCGCACGAATGGGCGTATTTGTTTCACTGAGAATGTTTAAGAACCGTTCGTTGTTTCACTGCTTAAATCCGTAGAGAACAGAGTCGGCCACCGATTCGTTGTACGAGTGTTATCACGTGCGCGAGCTACTCGGCAAGACAGCAGCAGCAGTCACGTGGTCAGTAATCTGCGGAAAGGTTCGCCAAGAAAGCTTCGCCGTAGAACCAAGAATCTGTGCAGGGATACGCTAAAAGACAAGGGCTGAGTGAGGCGCACAAGGACATGCTCGAACGCTCTGTGCGCCTCACTCAATCCATGTCCTCTAGCGAATCCACTGCACAGTATAAATTTGGAAGAATTCGTCAAGGAAGCAGCACTCTTGAAGGAACCATGACACCACTTTTTTTAGCTCCAATTATGCATTTTATGTTAAACCGTGCGCGTTTCAAAGCAAGCTCGCAAAATTTTAGCGCATTCTGTGCGGTAGAAAAAAATAATTTTTTTTTTCAGCCTAACTGATGAGCATTTAGGCAACACTGACGGGCGACGAATTTTGTTCTGTGCGGTCAGCGCGTGCCACATGCGCACAGTTTCGTCCTCGCCTGTTCGTCTCGGCCGTCCGCAACAGTTCTCTGGTTTGGGCTGCTTTGATCGTTCGCGTGAAACACTTGCGGGAGCAATGCAACGGCGACGCCTTTGTTGCGCCGTTGGGTGGCGCCAGAGTGCGCGGAGCCAGGGGAGTTCGGCACTGCCAACGTTTATAGATATCTGTCAACGTGGGGCACGGCGCGCTCTTTCCATGTCACGAGATCTCGCTTGCTTGATGAATTCGTCAGTTGCAGTATGTGTCCCAATGTAATTAGTTAAAAAAGCCGGTTCGTGAAATATTATTTATTGAATTATGCATTTTGATTGCTTGCGCAAGTAATGTCCTCCTGTTCGAGTAATCCAGCTCAATAAGTAGATTTCTGTTATATTGTGTATTGTGCATTATATTGTGTAGATTTGTGTTATATGACACACGCAACTTAAAGAAACAAATTGGTATACAGTATGGTGACATGCGTAGCGTGGTCACAATTCCTTTGTACAAATTATTATCAATGAAAAGTAAACTGAATTGAATTGAATTGAAATTGAATTGAAATTCCGAATGTCTTCCTTGTTATATGAGCCTTGGAAAAGACAAGTCCACTTGCCGAAACGTTGGCTCCCGCTTTTACCTTGTTATCGTTTTGCTCATCGTCTTGAATTTCCATCACCCACCTTCCCCGTGCTTTCCCTGGATTTCTTGTTATATGGATGACAATTATTAAGGCAGCGTATCCTTTCCGTATAGAAATATGTGGAAAACATACCAAACCACAAGAATGCAGGTGAAATTTTTTTTAAAAGCTTACGCAGAGAAGGGCAACGTTAACAGCATGTGAAATAACCTATGTACTTCCGCAGTAATGCGCGGAAAGGTCACGTCGATCTCACAATGTAACCTCACAGCCCTTCGCGGTCGCCTCTGCGCGTGGTGCTTCCTCGCAGGACGAATGTCGGGGCGAAGCCTGTGGGCGCATGCATCTCTTGGTATCGTTAATTTCGCCCGTCGGAGATAAATTTCGAGGAGCATGATATATGAACGTTCGACAGAGGGGTATGCATAGCCGGCAGGAAATTGTGACACTCTCCGCTCCCCTTCACCGTTTCGCTCCGTTTTACTTCGTTTCGTAAGTCTTGTACTTTTGTCGGAGCTTTGTATGAATCCATCGTGTTGATATAGGTGAACCTGTAGGCCGACGGAAATGTCTTTATTGTAGTGGGCATCTTAGAACACCCGGTAAACCCCTTTCTTGTGTTTGTTGGGTTCCTATTGCTTTCTTTCTCTTCTATTCTTTTCTTTATTTTTCCGAAAGATAAAATTGACTGCCAGAGTGAGAATGAATGATAGGGGCGCGGCTGTCTATGGCTACAATATCGTTATGACTGTGCAACCATTAGCAGCCTATCGTTACGAAAACTCTCTCTCTCTCTCTCTCTCTCTCTCTCTCTCTCTCTCTCTCTCTCTATATATATATATATATATATATATATATATATATATATATATATATATATAAAGTGAGGGTCTGCCGGGACCCGGTCGTTGGAACAGGCACTTGTAGGTTGAGAACGCACGTACGAAAAAAAAAAAAAAAAGATGCTTTATTTTCTACGTTTCGGCAGGGCTCCGGCGCCGAAGCGTAGAAATGAAAATATCTAATTCATTGGGCCCTGACCCGCACTAATCTAGCGAAAATGTCGCAATCAACCCGTCCTGTATAGCTTTAAAGAGAGGCAAACATCCAGTGGGCGGCGGTGCAGAGAGCGAGTGTTTGATGAACTGAGACGACCTACTCCATTAATCATCCGCTGCCTGCCTGTACATACCGTTGGGCCCCGTGAGCTTAATCGCTTAGCTACGCATTCGGCCGGAAGAATACGTCGTCGTCGGAAATAAGGAAGCCGGGGGGCAAAACAAAAGGGAGCCTTGCGCTTGAAAATTTCAAAGCGGGTCAGCCCCGAGCGTCGTTGCCCGCGGCGACGGCGCATCGATCCGCGTCGGCACGTACGTATACTACACACGGCGGCGTGCGCCGACCTGTGGAGCCATTCGCTGTACCCGCGTATATACACGGCCGCTGATCGCGCGACGGATTCGCTTCCAATTCGGCGATCATCCCTCGGCCCAACGGAGAGAGCGCTCACCATGGTGGCGCGAGTTTCCCATCTTGTCAGGCAGCGACTGTTCCGCGGCCGCGGGTTCCTTAATTCCCCAAAAATCCCTAATGGAAACAGTGGCGCTGCGGTGCTGCTTCGGGCGTGCGAATGCCGGGAAATGCGGGCTTCTGATTCACATCTGTCTCGACGACACAGAGCGCGTTGGCGACGTGTCCGGCAACTTCAGAAGGTTTTGTCGTCCGAGGTGCTCTTTTACCTCGAATGCCGTTACCCACCTTACGCCAATAAGCACCATGAATAAGTTTAAAGATGCCCTGCCAACACATTTCCTTCAATACAGAGAACAAGCGACAATGAGAGCGATGCCTTCTGATGAATTTATTCACGCGGAACTTTTTTGAACTGGACTTAATAATAATGGAGCGCTATCCTTAATTTCCCCATTCTCCCGACATGACGTTTCCACTTAACTGAGGCGGCGCCGATTAGCTGTGCCAGCCTATTACCTTTTTTCGTACATTTTATTTTTTTCTTAGGTGCACTTATGGTGACCCTTCAAGTTTGGCGTCCGACCAAGACTCCGGAGAGCTACAAAGAAGCAGTAAGAGGACAGAGGTGACAAGTTAACAGCTGCCGCTTCCCAGTTTTGCTAGAAGATTGGAAGGGCATGCATGCCTGCATGCACGAGCTTTCGTTCTCGAAAACCACATAATCGCGAACAACCTTCCTGTGCCTGTCGTCTATGCGCTGTCGCGCCTGTCTATGACGTCATGGCAGGGGGAGGGGGGTTATAATACGGGGGACAGCGAGAACCACAGGAGAGAAAAAGAGAAAGAGAACTGTTTTTTATGTCAATTGTAAGCTCCCATGCTGCGGTGAATAAAATGGCTCGCGTGTTCTTCGCGACATTAGCTACAATTGCGAACCGTGTTCCGAAAGTGTTCAGTGCCCTTTTAAAACAGTCTGCAAGATGCTTTTGATGTTGCATTACTATGAGCAATTTATGTTGAAACACGAGTGCTCGGCGTTATAGTATATAGAGTTATTTCAACTGTGTACGGAGCCGCCCGTGGGAAATGGCGAGTAGGTAGGCGTTTACTGTTTACTATTCTCTCCCGTTCCCTTCTGAACGCATGCCTTTCGTGCTGTACCACACCGAAGAAAGGAAAAAGAAAGAAGAAACATCTCAGTATCTCTAAGGTGGTAGTTTGGGCTTGCTGGTGATCCATTAAGAGCATTAGACGTAGCGTGTTTGGAACAAGGACAAATGAAAGATTGACGTGATACGCTCTGCGCCAATTGGGTCCTGTCACTTAATCTGTCCTCGTCCGCGACGGGGTACGTCTAATGATCGTAATGGATCTGTATCTCTTAATTGAGACTCGAGCAGCATGGTGACGTAACGGCGATCGCTTCCAGAGTTCACTGACCCGAGTTGGAGTGAAGACGTGGGAGTCGCCCTGCTGCTTTGGGAGCATAAGGTTGCTTAGGCGGCCCAAAACCGAAAAAAAAGAAACACTGAGTGCGACCGGCCGGGACACGGTAGCAAATTACACCTGCAACTCGCGCCATTTGAAGCAAGTTGGCTCAACTGCTTATGCGTATACAGGAGGGGTGCATTCTGCGAAGCTTTCGCACTGCATTGAGGACACGCTCTTTTCGGGGAAGTGTTGAACACAGCGTCCTGCTCGAATGCAGGTCTGGACGTGGAGCTGTACTACGTGAAGGAGGGCCGCCGGAACGAGTACGCGCTGGGCTTCGTGGTGCCCGTGCCGGCCAACGTGTCCGAGCTCGAATTCGTGTGGCAGGCACTCGGGCCGCTGCCGCTCGCCTACGCACTGGACGTGCAGGTATGTTGCGCACTCTCTCGCGCTTGCGGTACACATGGCGTCGCATGTGCGTCTGCCTTGCGTCACGCACACGCAGGTCACGATAAAAGTTGTGACGCTTCTGTTTTAGCTATTGTTGCCTATGGTCTCTCTAACGTTAACGTACGGGGCAGGAGAAGAAAACACCTTATTAGTATTCTCGTATGTCGGCAGCTTTTACGCACAGAAGGGGAAACATGCTATGCAGACCTGTACATGCTTAATTTCGTTGAATTTGTACAGGACTACGTTAGAGCATACAGGCATTGCAGCAGCCCATCTAGTAAGGATGTTTGCCCAGTCTCTTGTCCGTTGAACATTCACTCTGCGCGGGATAAGAGACCAACCAGCATGGGCGCACCTCAGAGGTCCCAGTAAATTACAGGAACGTCATACTGAATAAAATGCGTGAGGGCTGTAGACAGGGCTGGGCGCAAAAACGCAGGCGAAGAATAAAGAAACACGTACTACTTACAGCAAGCACTGGCGCAGACTTCCAACTATAATTGAGGAAGCCAAACATGCGACATATATGAACGTACAATCGCGAGGGAAAGTTTGGAGATCACGACATCAGCAAAAAAAAAAAAAATTTTTCGTTGACGTGTTTCATTGACGGCACCGAAAACACGTTCTCAAGCGAGCTTCGTCTTGGCACAGTGCCAGAAACGCTGTTGCTCGAATATGCCGACGTCTTCGGTGCCGATTCACGCGATACGCAAGTGGTTAAATGTAATGGTATTCTTGAAAGACCGTCCGTGGTGGCGCAGTGGCTTTGGCGTTGCGCTGCTAAGCCCGAGGGTGCGGGACCAAATCCCGGCCGCGGCGGCCGCCTTCTGACTGGGGCGAAGTGCAAAAATGCCCGTGTACCGTGCATCGGAAGCATTTCGTACGCGTTAAATAGCCCCAGGTGGCCAATATTATATCGGAGGCCCCCCACTACGGAGTGCCTCATAATGATATCTTGGTTTTGGCACGTAAAACCGTGGAATTTATTAAATTTTTATCCTCGAAAGAGATTGACCGGGTATATCACTCCACACTCGGAATATTACGCCAGCGAGCAGCGGTACAAGCGCCGTTTCGACCGTCCCGCAGGTGAACGAAGGCCGGGGCCACCGCGCCTTGGGCGCGCCGTCCCTGGACGTGTCCCCACGGGGCACGCTTCCGGCGGCGCCACGCAGCTTCCGGGTGCGGCTTCCCTGCACGGGCCTCGCGAGCGCCGAGGTGCCCGTGCGCATCGTGCTCAACGTGTCCGCGGTGGCGCCGCCGGACGCGCAGCTCTTCCACCACGACGGCCGGCTGCTGCAAGCCGCCGGCTACGACCTGCCGCCGGCCTACTATGGGACCCGGCCGGCGAACACTTCGGTGTCGCTGCCGCGGAACAAGATTTGCGCCAAAGGTGCGTTGTCTTTGGTCTCGTATGTGCCGAGAACCGGTGCTTCGGCCGACTCTTGCCGCACCACGCGTGAACCCTTTTCTCTGCCTGCCGCGATCGCCGGCATGATCCGTGCCGTGCACTGCTTGCCACGCGGCAGACTACGCGCAGAGAGGCGGCTTCGAAACACAAGCAGCAAGTATAGGTGGATAAATTGAAACTTCTCTTTGTATCGGCGACAATCATTGCCTTGAC
Source organism: Dermacentor andersoni (assembly GCF_023375885.2). Classification (NCBI taxonomy): domain Eukaryota; kingdom Metazoa; phylum Arthropoda; class Arachnida; order Ixodida; family Ixodidae; genus Dermacentor; species Dermacentor andersoni. Next base: position 25,945,987 of record NC_092815.1, read on the forward strand.
ATAAAAGGAAATGTATGCAACTCCTTCTCGCCTTGGTATCACCATTCTCCGCCGTTCCCACCGCATTTTCTTACGTTTTCCGTATTTCCTTATTTTAAATGCTTTTAAGACCTGATTGCTTCGATTATCTGGGATGGAATGGCATTGCTCATTCTTTTGCTAGGCTCAGTCCTTTCCTTGGCTTGCGTGTAGCAGCGCTAAATATAATCTTTGTCACACATTTGCCTGTACTCCTCAAACCTTTAGACTAAATAGTAACGTAGTTCTATTATTATTTATTATTATTTATTGATACCTCAAGGGTCCAAAATAGGACATTACATGAGAGGTTCTATATAGACTAAAAAAAAATACTTTCTTCGGAACATTTTCTTTAGTCGTCGTGTCTATCCAAGGATATCAGGTAGGTTTCCTAGGAGTCTCTTACCTTTTGTTCTTAAGATACTTGCGTATTTCGTGCCCCACCTTAGAGCCACTATAGATCTGTAAGACCACTATCCGCACTGCGGCGATACGGGATTCTGAAATTAATCCACCCGTCGCTTCTCCTCCATTTGCCTCAACCGTTATCCACGCTGGCTTTTTTTCCTCCTGCGCTTCAGCTGTGGGCGCCACCATCATACGTCTTCTCAGACTTACTGACGCCCCGTGCAGCTTATTCGCGGGAGGCGGCACACACGACGGGCCTCCCGTTAGTTTCCTAGCTATGATTTCCCAGCGAGCATCGCAGGTGACTGAAACGCAGTCGTGATTCAGTGACGGCCCAAGACACAGTTTGAAAAGAGACCACGTGACACATTACAGTATCGTTGCCTGTAATATACCGGGAAATTGATGCTAAATCGCATGAACCGAGACAGCCCATGGACTTGGAGACGCGACCTTTGTCATCCTGGTTGTGCCAATGGCGACAATCTAACAGCTGATTTTTACAAGTTGACCTCTGCTTGTGTAACAGCGCGCCTCGAGCAGCCATTTTATCGCACACACAATGTAGCCCTTTACTGTGGACAAAAGGTTGATATTGTTGCGTAATTCACTGTGTGCGGCACGTAACTGCGTTCGGGCTTTGCTTTCGTTAAACACACTCAGCGTAATGTTTTTGGGAGTCACACTAGGCATGTTCGGATGGAAGAAAATATCTTGAAAACTTTATTCATGAGTTAGTTGTCTGCAAAGTGCGAACTTCTAACCTTCAAACATGTGCGCACTACAGACCAGAAAACACACTACACAGATTTGCACCCTCAGTGTCTGCTTCATACGAAACACCTTCGCGGGAATCCTGTCATTCGTTGTTTAGATCACCCTCGAGCCCCGTACGCTGTGTAGCACAGTGCATGGCGAGATCGCAGGGACAAGATGGAGACAGCTAAGTGGGATTTAATCATTCCTGAAAACAGATCATACACCTCAAGTCCTGACCGTCCAGTACGCCCGTGATAGGGCTAGGAGGCTTGACCTCCCGGTCCTAACATGGGACTATATGGCCAGCTCCTCCTCCTCCTCCACAACTAAGTGAAACCAAGGTTCCACCTTAGCCAATGAGCCCAAGACAAGCATTGGAGGTAGGCGACTCAGCCTTAGGTGCCATGTGTCCCGAAAGCAAACTGTGCACCAGTACGTGCGTGGCAACAGGTCATAGTCATGAACCCGAGCGGCAAATTGCAGAGCACCGACACGACGCGTGAACAACAGAATGTTAGTTTTGCTGTGTTGTGTATCGACTTTCTAAAAAAATTGCGAAGCCATTGCGTGACAAGGTCTCCCAAGTTCTTGGTAGTGAGGAACGCTGTCCCTTTGTACCTCCGAGGCTTTGGAGCACATTTAAATGGGACCTGACCCGACGTCAGGCCTTGTCACGCAGATGCTGGTTTTAATGCACTACCGTTATGCGACATTCAGTGGCTCAGCCCGATCGCTCGATCTTGTCTAGTGACGACGATATTCATAAAATTCAAACGGGCTTCGAAGACGCAGGTTCTTTAGCCAAGTGACTGATCTTTCTGGGATATACCTTTCCCGCGTATATTTTGTCGTTCACCTTACTCACACACATATTCAGATATTTTTGAACTGCTTATATAACATGTCAGGCTCGCAATATTTAGCATATGATAAATAATTGTCTGTAGGTAGTCCCGCCTGCACTTCTTACTTTGAAACTTCTTCCTGTGACTATGTACTTCGATATTTGTCAATAAAAGTGAAATTGAAATAAATTGCTATACTGAAATCTCTGATGACGGTGCTGCCGAGGTCGGTCCGTCTTACGGTCGTCCACGATCGTTTTGTGGGATTAATGCGTGCATGCCCATCACGAGCAATTTGCTGATGGAAGCTTCGCACCCTATTCGCAGACGCGCAGTCTACGGACGAGGTGGCCGGCTTCGTCCACTCGCCGGTGGCCTCGTCCACTTCCTCGTCCTCTCGGTCGCTGGTCGTGGCGGCTGGCTGCTCGTGTGCCGTGCTGGCCGCTCTGGCTCTCGCTGCCGCCGTCGCCTGGCTTGTGCGCGTGCGAAAACCCCCGCCAAGGTGAGCACAAACAAAAGCTGTTGCCAAGCGAAGACAGCTGGGCTAGTTGGTTGTGAATAGCAGTATGAAACGTCGTTTCAGCGCGGAAATAAACAAAGACGAGCAGAGAACGACAACAAGAACCGGCGTTCTTGCTGTCTTTCTCTGCTCGTCCGTGTTGATTTGTGCGCTGCATGGAACGATGTTTCATAAAGATATTGACGGATCCCACGCATTGTGGGAATCGATGTAAGCGAAGCTTTGTATGCTGTTTGCTTTGAACTACGGTAATTAGCGCTGTAATGGCGGCGAATGTGTAATTTGTTCACCGTTTAGTCCAATGCGAGAGTGGCGAGTTGATGTAAAACGTCACCTTGCGTGCACCACAGCTGTTTGTCGGCGTTACACACGGAGACGTGTTTTCTCGGAATTGTTCATAACCTCTGAGAGGGTTGAGCATTATCATTATGGCACATCGCATCGTGGTAGAAGTGTTCAACTTTAATTGAATTGTGGGGCTGTACGCAATTCAATTAATTATTATAATTGTATGTATACATTCTATACATTTGCGGTCTGCACCACGTTTCACTGCGTAGCGAAGACGCTCCTGTTTCGCGCGACGCTTCTTTCTGGCCTGGGCGTCATCGACGCTGAGTGCACGCTCTGGAGCCATTTTGCTGGCGCGTGTTTACGTGCTTCTTTCTGCATACGCTGTTGAGACGCCAGCTCAAAGCGCTCTCTAAAGGCTATGGATGATTGTAATGTTCACACTATCACAGCCCACCATGCGACTTCCACAGCCCAGCACCTGCATTTTTGTCGCATAGGAGGAGCAGGCAAAGCTCATGCAATACGCACCCGGGATAGCTAGATGGACGGACGGACGGACGGATGGACGGACGGATGGATGGACGGATGGACGGACGGATGGATGGATGGATGGATGGATGGATGGATGGACGGACGGATGGATGGATGGACAGACGGATGGATGGATGGATGGATGGACGGATGGACGGATGGACGGATGGACGGATGGATGGATGGATGGTGATGGATGGATGGACGGACGGACGGACGGATGGACGGATGGACGGATGGATGGATGGATGGATGGATGGATGGGTGGGTGGGTGGGTGGGTGGGTGGATGGATGGATAGATAGATAGATAGATGGATGGATGGATGGATGGATGGATGGATGGATGGATGGATGGATGGATGGATGGATGGATGGATGCTGTGAGCGTCCCCTTTGGAAGGGGACGGTGGGTTGTGCCACCAAGCTCTTGTTGTTATATTGCCTAATGTCCTACCTATGTTTAAAAAAAAGGAAAATGCGCGGAGGTGAGCGCCATCTGGAGGTGTTGCAAGAAACCCAGCGGCACGCGTGGCAAGACCATTACAACAGCGCTCGGAAAGTCTGGAAAAGAGGCAAAGAAAGATTAGCTTTAAAGCTTGTTGATTTGCTGATTCCATCCGCTTTATTTCGTTATTTGAAATTTAGAGAATAAATTATGAAGAGGCAACTCCGGTATAGTTATCCAAGAATGCGCTTATCATGCTTTGGGTGGTACTCATTTGTGACACTACACTAGGTGTTTTTATCATTTTCTTTTTTTTAGGTTGCTAGAAAGATTCCCGTGGTAGAGTGCACAGTTCTAAACATTGAGCTAAATTCATCAATTTTTAAAATAAAAAGAACATTAGGCGCAACTAAAGAAAACACACTATATGTAGAACTATGTGTTATGGGTGGCGCTCCCTCATTTATACCTTGCCTTACCCGTACGCGGGAGCCAACCGGTACTTCGAGCGACTCTTCCTCAAAGACCAGTTCGGAACACCGTGCGGCGTCTGCGACCATCTCTGCAACCAGAGGCGCAGCGTCTCAACGAAAGCGGCTCCAAGCTGTTACGGAGAAAGAATGCGAGAACGCTTTCCTTTCCGTCGGTATACCACCGTGCGGTTTTTACCGCTATGTTGAGTTCGGCTGGTTAGACACTCACAAGAAATCGTGGTTAATCCCCCCCCCCCCCCTGGAGAAGAAGAAACAACTAAACGATTGAAAACGGGAAAGTAGACGTGCATATTTAGTGTCGGATTAGCGACATTATAGCACCTTGTTGTTTTGCGGTGCCGAATTCCTCACTTAAACCTTTGCGTGAGCAGTTGTGGGTTCACATCGTCTAACCTTTGTGCTTCACGCCAGGATCTTGAATCCTTGGATCACTTTCTGCTCTTTTGCCCAATATACGCTTCCGAAAGGAAACTTAGCGCTACCCCGTAATAAGATCGGCTCTTGCTATTTTATCTTTTGGTGCGATCAGCCTGGGTCTTGACCGGAGGAAAGTGTGATGTCTGTGCACAACTACATCGCTGCCACAGGTAGGATGACGCGTTAAATGCCATTTTCCATACTATAAACGAACATTTTCTTTTACACATTTATCTAATGCCTTCATCATAAATTGGTCTGCTAACTATTATTTTTAGTATGTTGGATTTCTTTAACATTATTAATACTTGTATTATTTACTAACAAGTTAGCGGAAAGATGGAGTCATTTCGCGTTGTTTCCGCCGCTAAGCTTGGCCGATACTCCTTGTGGATACGTGACAAATTGAATAAACAATAACGACGACACCAATAACAACAATAGTTCGCTGTTTTTCTGCATGAGACAAATTGCCATGCTAACGTTTTTATTTTCGTCAGTACTAAATAGTAGTATCATTACCATCTTTCCTGTAATTTATCTGTTGATATTCAAAATGCAATAGGAACACATTACTTCATTATGTTTATTTAGTTGTTCGTCTGCTATAATTATTTTGTTTCACTTCTTTTATTGAAAAGTTGTTTGTAATTTTTGTCCGCTACTACACTCTGACTATTGGCCTATATCTTCCATAGCTGGTTGTTCCATTTCACTTGGAAGAAAACAATCAGACGGCACGTGTATCTGCTGAAATCTACGCAGTTCTTGTCGCAGCGTTATCAGATGGTCAAATATTTTTTTTTTCTGCTCAACAATCTATTATTACAGTGGTTCTGAAAGCCAAAAGGAAAGAAGAAGAAAAACGTCAGAATGCCCGCTTCATCGCTGCGTCGGTACCGGTGCGCCTTTCTGGAATGCCTCTGCCCGAGTACGGGAAGTGCGTAGTGATCCTGCGCGCACCCGTGCGCACCCGAAAGTGCGCCGACGTCGAGCCATCTTCAGCGCTGTTATATTGTTAACAGTTGTGTGGGTTCTTCTCCATAGCTGAAAATGATGCCGCGGGTGTAAGTAGTGACCACGATCAGCCGCAGGCCGAGAAGAATATCATGTATAGCCGAAATGAAACTCGGTCCACGGAAGCCTGCGGCCTGCATTTGAAAATGGGATGCGCAATATAATAGCCAAGCCTGAGACTACTTTAATTGCCCCGACAATCCCTATAGTGTGTCGCTCAGTGCTCGATAGAGGTCACCTACAGCTGCGCATGTCATATTACAGTCAGCAAAACGCTTACTTTACAGCTCCGCCATGCTTCGTTTTTACGTCTGCCCAAGTCGTTATACGCGCATATAGCGCAGAAACGCATGATGATGTCCTGCTCTTATTACAGCGACGCTGCTTATGCGTGTAGATGTGAGGCAGAATGTCCGCGCATAATGCCGACTGATCGAATCAATGAAGATAATTAACACAGTGAACTATTGCACGGATCTTGAGCACGTTGAAAGCAATGTTATAATTAGGGGTGTCGTGGTAAGTTACGCAATCTTTGTTCGTTGCTCTCAGCTCAGTGAGGTTTTCAAGAGCGTTTCAAAGCTATATAGAGCGTATCGAGGTCAAGCTTGGCAATAATAAATTGTGTCTTAGGAAGAACATTTTGGTGCAATTATCCGGCTGTGGAAATTTCTGAGTCCCGTAGGAAGTTATTATATTTGTGCTAATTGCTGTTATTTTCGATGCTTGTTGGGGTACTGAAACATCTGCCGTTTCTGAACTATTCTGGGCATATATCTAAACAAACTTGGTAAAACTTAGGTGTGCCTTTGGGGGAATATGCTGGAGAAATGTAAAAATTTTAGCTAAATTGGGTGTACGTGTCAGAAAATATTTTCCAAGTGCCGCCGTCAGAGCTTCTAAGGCGCCTTCTTCGAGCAGTCAATTAAATTTTGGAATCGTTGCTGTAAGCAAACGGCAAAATATTTGCGCTTGAAGCTTTGTACGCGCGTAACAGAAGTCCTATACACTGTAAGTTTTGTCAGTGAGATCATCCTTTCAATTCCATAAAGTGTTGACTTGAGTGCGTTTACTCTAAGTGGTTGCGCGTTCATGCACGCTGGCGTAACGGATGCCACTCAGCGCGGTACGGAAAATTTTGCAACTGGCAATCTCAGAATAGTGGCTAGCCAGAAGTGTAAACCGGGAATGCCATCTCCTCGCAAAATCGGGGCACTCATTTCGGGTTGTTCTCAACCTCGTTCCTCTGTATAAACACATTGCGTCGTTAAGGTCATCGTGCCGTTGAAGGTATACCATTGACGATGCGAGGAAATGATTAATCCGGGCACTCGAGTCGCGTTTCCCATTTTGGCCTGTTTTATAGTGCTCAGAAATAGCGATGGTGCCTGCTCTTCCAGCAGGGACGCCCCACTCGAGGAGCCCTCGTGGCAGACTTGGTCTTCACCCGACGGCCGGCCGCTCTCCTGCGGTCCACCCTGGATGCTGGGTGCGCACCGGGACGACCTCGGCCCGCGCAGGGACCACTCGCCTCCTGCCGTGCGACCACCGTCGGGGTCTGGTGAGTGGCGATCCCGTGTTCGCTCTCGTGAAAGGACCAAGCGCACGGTGACTCAATAGTTGGTAGCGTTCTGTAGAGCCAAGTTCCAAATCACGGGATTGATTCGCAGTGATGGCGGCTGCATTCCGAGGAAAGCAAAAGACGCTCTTGTACCGTGATAGTGTTCGTGGGCACATTGTTTGGAGCCCCAAATGCTCAAAATGTATCAAAAACCACTATAATATATTGGAAAACTTCAAAACTCATGTGCACTATCTCGATGTTAAATATGTCAGGTCAGTCGACCAATCGGTCATTCATTAATTACAAGCGGGAACTATATAAAAAAAGATCTATGCGTGTGTGAAATTGATAAAAATGGTGAAGAATATGAATTTTGATGATATGGAAAAGCAGAAACGAAATTTTTCGCTTGGGCGACCAATCCATCATAGATCAATTGGAAAGAGTATGTACGCCATAAAACGGTGAGGTTTTCCGTAAAGACTCAAGAGTTAGCTAGCGTTTGTAATGCTACGGTTCGTGTGTTTCCGAAAGCACAAGGAACAGATAATGCTACGTTAAACACAGGTAATGTGTGAAAGGAATTGAAGGATTGGAAATACCGGCCACAAAGCAGCACATGTCATTGATGGAAGAACAACCCGACGATATGAGAAGTATGGCGTTCCGTTGCTTTCGTCGTATGGTCTTCCGCTGGCATAGCCAATCAACGCGAAATGAAAGTGACCTCCCCGAAAGCGATAAGGTTCAGAAGGCACCTGTCAACTTTCTTTTCCATCAACCTCGCTCCGCTGAATTTATTGCTGTAGTATACAGGAATCAGCACTATAGTTTATCTCGCTTTATATTTTATCTCATCATTCTTTCTTTGGTTGTTGTTCACTGTGCCTCTATGTATGCATAATAGTGGGCTTTTGCGGAAATGTTTATGTAACCCTCCGTAAAGTCTTTTAACGCTTTTCGCTAGCATCATCGGCACATGGAAAACAGGAATGAAGCTCGCGTAGGTAGAAATTCTACAGAAGTTAATATACAATTGGGTTTTGGTGGAACGGGAAAGCTGATGTTGTGGCCGCTCAACAAAACTCAACTTTTTCGCAGCTCCGAACCGGTCTGCACTGACTACGACTGTGCGTGTAGCGTTCCCGGTGAATTGCCTCATTGAAAGACATGCCTTCTGTACACAGTTGGGGAGCCAGACACAGTTCATTCAGACTTCACCCAGAGGCTGGCGGAGATCCATGTGGACAGGAGAAAAGTAACGTTCCTGGAAAAGCTTCATCAAGGTAAGCCCCTCTTTTGCAATAAGCCTTACACATGTAAAGCTTCTTGGGCGGCTTTTGCAAATTTCGATGATACGATGGGAATGGGCCATTACGGGCGCATGCCTACTCTGACAGGATGGTGAGAGAGAGTGAGAGAGTGAGAAACGAAAAAACGTAGAGGAGGCTAACCAAGGCCGTGCCCGACTGCTTAACCTACACTTGGGAGGGGGAAAGGGGAAGAACATATAAGAAGGAGAGATAAGTCAGTCATTCGCAGAATCAGTCGCAGAGGAAGAACCACTGCCAAAAGCACTCGTATAGTCCAGTAGCCTTCAAGAAGTGCAGAAGGGCTTTTGTGGCCTTTCGCTTGCAAGAATGCATAGGCCATGGTCCCACGATCTTTTCCTCCGAGACCACTCTATTATCTAACAAATGCGTGAGAAGGTTACCGTATCAGCCCACCAGGCCTTTGCCAGCGAGAAAGGGGTGGAGGGTTAGTGGGTATTTTAGTCAAGTGTGCATGGTGTCCTGTTGTATAAGTTGTACTGGTGCAGTGTGGATCGTTACCAGCTTGTTCAGTTTCCAGTCCTAGTAACATAAGCTCATGCTTAAGCGAGGACTCTTTAGTGTTTCGTACTTGGGAATGTGCGTACACACGAAGCGCTGCGTTTCTGAATTTCCTGACTGTGTCCGGTCCATGTCGTGCATGCACTGAAATTTCCTCTTTCAGCACGACGCTTTCGTTCTCTTCAGCGAATACGTGTGCGAGCCTGCGTTATATTCGTGCTCGCGATGCTTTCAGGAACTCCTCGTGGCTTGCAAAAAAATCGAACGTGCTCGAACACATTCCTTCTTCACATCGTTGAGAAGCATGGAAGTGCAGCGTAGCGTTTAGTTCGTACACTCTGGTGCGCCTTAAAATTGGGGCATTCAACTCAGTTAATGATAGCGCGGGTGCCAGATGATGAAACTGCGTCGCAGACTGTATATATATAGTATAATCGGGACGCAGTGGTCTTCTTAACGCGATGTTCAGGCAGCCTTGTCTGAGTAATCATTTTCAGTGAAACTGCGATGGCCAGGCAATCATAAAGATAAATCTTGTGACCTTTTTTTTTTTTTCATGTGATGATGAAGTTTAACAATTCTACGGTTTTCTTTAACAACAGCTCGTGAGATCCATAGCTAAGGAAATACTGCATGCATTACAAAGCCGGCTTTGTGTCGCAAAATACGGCCCATTCTCCACTACTATCTCGGGTATCGACGAACTGTCGGTATAACCCCTTAGTGGTATAACAACAGCGCTGCATGTAAGACCTGGTCAGTTAGTCGTGCGATCAGTAAATACGTGCGTGCAGTTGGTGTATTTTTCATACGAGAGGAGTAAACTATTTTGTTACATGGGCGTACAGTGCGAAGCAGCAAAACGAAACAACATACAAATACAAGTTCTAACTTCCAACGGAGATTAATTGTGATATGTTGTGATTTAAACAGGTTGACGAAAAGAGGGAAGGCTAGATAAAAACCAGGCGCAGGACGTTACAAAACCTAAGCGAAAATGGGGGACATGGGAAGTGAAAAAGGAAGGAGGCTGGAAGGAATAGAATCTAGTGAGAAGAATATTTACATTATACAAGCACAGGAGTACCTTCCTACCCCATTCACCAAGGTTACAGAAAGAACGATAACTTATACATGTCATACGGTCCTGACGATGATGAACGCTTCCACAAGGCAAGCGCAGCTTCGATATAGTGCCCATAGAAAAGGGACACTGTATGCGGGAACACGTGAAATCGGCAAGTTGCCAGACATCTATATCCCACCGGAGCTTGGTGCGCCAGCAATTCTCCTGCAGAAAGCAGCGCCGTCAATACCTCTGCATTGCTAATAAATAGACATTATTAAGTAGGTGGCGCTATCCGAATGCTGCACGGGAACCATGAACAGTTTTCCATATGTGAAAGAAAAACTTTCGGAGGTCCAGAGGCTCGAATCAAGACACCCACCATTTAAATGCCAGCTTATTCGAACGAGATAGAGAGAGAGAATAAGCTTTTATTCTGACCAAACGCAGTCTGCGCCTTAGGTTGGCGGCCTTATTATTCCCGGTAGCCGCAGGCCATAGCCATCTCCCGTGCCCGTTCGATAAGGCTGCGCTCTCTCTTCTGGGCCGGGTCTGATAGCTTGGCCTCCCACTACTCTTCGGTTAGTGTTTGGGGGTCTACAGTGCCATTTTTTCTGACACAACCCCATGCCATATGGCATAGGGTGTCTGGGACATTACAGTACGTGCACAAGTATGAATGCTGAGTAGATGAGATTCGGTGCAATGGGATTTATAGGATTTATAGGGCTTGCCAGTGCTTGCCCACAGGTTGAGATGGACAAGGCTATTGCTGTTTCTTCTGCCGTATCTATTTCTCTTGTTAGGATGCTAGCCATCGTTCTCTCTTTACCCTTGCTGTCGACGACGCGAATCGCGTGGGCCGGAGTTCCTGTATATTTTGTTGCCTCGGTGTATCGTGCGTCCGGATTTCGGCCATAGGGTTTTCGGAGAGTCTCTATTCTGGCTTTTCTTCTTCCTTCATGCTGGATTTGATGCATACTGCTTGGAATTGGGGCTACAGAGATGTACTTTCGAATTGTCTCTGGGATTATCCTTTTCGCGTCGCGCAATTGCATAGCTTCAGCATATCCTAATCTTCTGAGTCTTGCTCTTCCTGTTTCAGTAAGCTTGAGACGTTCAAATTGGTTAACTTTGTGTGCTTCAACGAGCTCCTCCCAGGTATTGTGGAGACCTAAAGGGAGTCATTGTTGTGTGGAGGACCGTTCAGAGATCGCAATGGCAATCTTGAAGCATGCGACGTTGTACTTATTTCCCTTTTTCCCCGCGTCTGGCCAGTTTCAAATTATGAACTACATGTGTTTTGTTTCACACGACAACGAATCTTCACAAAGTTTCATTAACTAATTTTCAAAGTCAGTGACTGTGGGAATCCTCGAAAGCGAATACATGGCAGCTTGTAGGGCATTTTGAATGTGTCTTCTATAGGCGAAAGGTTAAGATGTCACGACAGTCGTCTTACAAAATTGATTCGCACACCTTCAAGTAATCGGTGGCACCGGATAACTTGCCTGCATTTCCATGTTCGAAATCAACTGCGCCTTTCTGGTGTAAAGGAGTGTGAAGCAAAGGTAAGGTCTTGGCAGGCTGTTCTACAGAGGAAAGTGGGACTTGTACTGTTTAAGAAAGTTCCTGTTGAAAAGCAAAGGACACCAATCTCTTGCATGTCGAGTTGATCTTGTAGCATCTTGAGACATAACGACTGGCATGAAAATATCCAGCGACTGCGGAGTCGTCTCTGCGAGTGCAAGGAAAGCGATCGATTGCGGGGCCAACGAAAATTTTGACTTTCGGAGCGATGTTTGTGTTTATCAGATCTGGGCAGAGAAATATAGTTGGCTCGCATACTTGACGTTATTCTGCGTTGACGAATTAGTAAAAGCTGTTCGTATCTTTTCCCACACGGTGCAGGCACTTTCGGCCAAATCTTCCACGGCCTCTTGGTGGAAGACTGGGCTGAAGTGGGCGCCGAACAAAATGTGCTCATCAAGACCGTCACCGGTAAGTGAAGGAATAATCAAAGGGTGTACTCATCTAGAAGATCAAGAGACAAATTATAAATTCGTTTCTCATGAATCTAGTAATAACAATGACAATAAAAGAAGCTGCGCTGTGTTTTCTAAAGCAAGCCGTGCCAAATCGTAAAACAATTCATATACTCATACACTATTAATCATTTGAACGATTGAATAACTTGAGCACGAAATTCTATAGGCAAATGTGGGACGAATTCATACATTTTCGGGGATCATGCACTGGCGCTGCACCACAGTTGCACCGCGCGTGTGCCGCTCGCAGGCGAGGCGTCGGCGGCGCAGGCTGCACTGGCGGTGCGCGAGGGCCTATCCCTGCTATGCATGAACCACGCCAACGTGCTGTCGGTGGTGGGAGCCGCATGCGACGGCCAGCCGCTGCTCCTCTACCCGTACATGAACGCCGGCAACCTCAAGCGATTCCTCAAGCAGGCCGACCAGGTATACCCGAGCTGAAAAAAAAAAAAAAAAAAACTCCTTAAGCTTTCTCGCTTCTTTTTAGTATTTTTTTCCTTCTTTCTTTAAAAGCGCTTCTTTGGATACCTTCGGCGCGTTTTGCCGACTATGCGTATGTCCTACCTCAGTTGTAGTAGCAATTGACATAGGAGTTGCGACTTTATAATGAAACTGTTCAATTTCAAGTGTACTTATATTAGCAGGTCTGTGGCTTGAGCAGAATGTATGCCCATACATTCCTGCCGTGATTAAATTTGAGGAGTAGGTAAGATTGATTGATTGATTGATTGATTGATTGATTGATTGATTGATTGATTGATTGATTGATTGATTGATTGATTGATTGATTGATTGATTGATTGATTGATTGATTGATTGATTGATTGATTGATTGAAGAACAGATGACTCAGTGAATTGCAAAAAAATTTAGCGCACAAAAAGAGACAGGGACAACCGCAAGAAGACAACACGCGCGTTAACAACACGGCCCCTATGTTGTCTTTCTGACATTGTTTCCAACTGTTATATTTTTATTCGCAAATTTTTTTTATATTCGTGGATTACGAACTCGCCAAAAGATACAACTTATGAATGTACTCAGGCGCACCATTTTGCTAGTCAGACTGCCGGTTTACTGAGGCGAAGATCGTTTGCAGCGCGAGCAATGTTTATGCGCGGAAGTGTTCGACTCTCAAATGTGCAATGTGCGGGGAACAGGGTATTTTGCACAATGTTCACTTCGTGCCAGCACTCAACTTGGTGTCGACTCACGTTATTCCTGTGGTGACCTTCGCTGTCCTGCATAAGCAGATACAGGTTCAGCGAATCAAATTATGTGGACGTCAGGTTTGGGAGACTTGTAATTATCTATGCAAACAAAATTATTTTTAGAGCCACTTTTATGGATGATCTCTGCGCGTGTTCGTAGCCAAGGCATTCGCTGCCACTTGCGCGCGAGCTTCTCGTGCTCAGAAATCCAGGCCCTACTGCATCTATTTTTACTCGTAGCACCCTGTGACGCGCGCGTCAGCTTTCTCACGCGTACGTCATTTCTTCCTTTCCAAAGAACAAAGTAAACGAAGTGGAGATAAGAAATAAGAGCAGATGTAGTAATACGTACTCGAAGTCCCAATGTCCGTCCCATACGTGCCTTTACCCAAAACACTCCGTTATCACACTAAACTTGCCTACGGCACGTCGATGGAAAGCGATTAAATAGATACAATGCTGTAAATGGCGTCATTTACACGTGATGACGCCGCACTCTGGGGCGGACCCTGCCAGCGTGCACAAGGTTTGTAGCCGCTGTCGGTGGAAAATAGTAAGAAAATATAGCGAACAGAAAAAGAAAACCGAGTTTGTGCAGCGCAAGTGGACTCCGTGGACATAAATGAGCACAAATTAAGTAGACGGGTTTCAAGAACAATTTACCAACTAGCCTGCGAACGGATTTTTTTGGAACAGAAGAAGAAAACGAGCCGAAACGCACGTTGACATTTGAGACCAGAAAATACGATTAAAGAAGCTGCGGGATCCTGATATGCATGTGTTTTTTTTTTTTTTTTCGTGCTCCTGCAGAAGAAATACAGCGCAGGTTAACCACGTGCGACATTCTTTGCAGGTGCCGCACGTAGAGCCGACTGCACATATACCAGACAACGCAATCTTTTAGTACAAATCGGGCACCCGGAACTGTAGGTATAATGTTGGCCCAGCAGTCTGGAGCTTGACCAGCCGCGAAGAGGGGCTCAGGCAGAGGCGAGGCGACGTAACGAACAACGAAACGTTTAATTATACATCGCTGCGTAATGAGCGATCATCTTGACAAGCTGCTCGACGAAAAGCGAAAACGAACGCTCAAAGCACGTGCTTAAATATGCTTTTCGGTGGCTAGGGGCGCCTTATTATACTATAGCATTCCAAGAAAAAGAATGTAAATGTACAGGGGCCGCTTTCTCGTGCGCTTCTCGGGGGGAACTTGCAAACTGAAACAAATCTAAAAGCTGTGGTCCCCTCTGCCTGTTTTTCCACTCTTCTCCGTGCTGCACATTGAATTCTTTGCATGTGCAATATTTTATAGAGTTCTGACAACGTTGTAAACGTGCTTGGACTGTTAGGCGCACTCGCTTTGTTCTTTCATAATGAGAGTGCATGAATAATCGAGCCCACGGGTCATTGCCAATGGGACCGTAGCCGTTTAATTTCTTTTATTGCAACGTAACATACAAGCTTATTTCAGTGACTACAGCGTTTCTGGTAGAAGCAACCACTGAAGCGCGCTGGTGGCTTCGTGCAGGTGCTGGTCACTCAAGACCTGGTAGACATGGCCATCCAGGTGGCTGAAGGGTTGCAGTACCTGCACAAACGGGCCTTCGTGCACCGAGACGTGGGGACCCGGAACTGCGTGTAAGTCTCGCGTCTCTTGCGCCAGTTGGCGAACAATTTACTCTTGCACGTGACACGCAGGAGGGAATTAGGAGACCTGTGGTCACATTTAAATTTGGCTTCCTCCACGGTGACCACAGAAAGCTGCAAGTCAACGCTCCCTGTCACCTGCATTCCCGTGTGTGTGTCTGCCTGACGCGCGGTGACTCTTGGCTCTGCATGGCGCTCCGCTGCTGAGCGCATAGTTGAGGGTTTAAATTCCCGGACGAGGCGGCCGTATTCTGATGAGGGTGAAGTGTGAGAACGCTCCTGTAAATAGTTATCTGCGCATGTTAAAAAAAAACAACAACCTGAGGTGATAAAATTTCCTCGCCAGCTTCCACTATTGCTTCTTCGATTCCGTTCCAGGTGCATGGAACGTTAAAATCAATCAATCAACCGAACAAGGATGTGGGTCTCTGACGTTTAGAAATTCTCATCCGTTAAGGCGCACTGAGGAAGGCTGCAGGGCCCATCCATGTATCACTTCTGGAGGCAATTTGAAATGAACAGCCATCAGATAATTTCGCCGTTTTGGCGGCAGACATTCGCTCCCGTCAGGACTTTTCTGTCAATGCGTCTGAGCTGAAACTACGCGACGTCGGTGAAGGTACACACACACACACACACAAAAAAAAAAACAGCAAAATTAGATTGGTTTAATAAGCGATGTATATTTCTCGCAGTTTCGATTTGCTTTTATATGGCTAAAATGATTGGTTATTACGGTCGAAATAAAAACCGAAGCTTTTTTTTTTATTTTGCGCCCAAAGCACAGCGACGTCTTATGCAGGTACGTTAAAGATTACAATAAATATTTCCGCCTGTTGCGTCCGTATTTGTTCAAAAAAGGCTATCAGAACTTATTAGGTTGTATCTTTGGTTTCTTTAGAATGCAACGTGAACGTTGTTTGTCGGTAGGCTTTCTGTTCAAATCTAATGACGTCACGATAAGCCAGCGCGGGAACTTCAAGCACGCTTACAGTCCTTGATTCTTTTCTGGCTTACCAGGACTCAGCTCACCGTGAGGCCCACGTATGTGGTGTTCCGATAGAGTAATGTACGAAGTGAGCTTATATCTTGCACTGCAGCATGGCGACCTGCTGGTATTTTGCGACCACTGCTCTTCTCCCGCCGAGCATACCGTGCGTTGGCAGTAGCCGGCCTCGCCTCGAACCCTCGCGGAGGCGAATTTAAATAATTCCAGGAAAGCTTGTTAAGGACAAAAACGCGAGAACGCGCGTTTTGTCGGGGGCTGCTAGTACTTGACCTCCATTGCGCGCTCGCTCATCGCTCGTTACGAGAGGCCACTCACCATCACGGAGCCTTCCATTTACCCTTTAACCGACCTAGCGTAAATGTCGACCGCAGTGTGGACGACCGGCTGCACGTGAAGCTGACCGACAACGCCCTGTCGCGGGACCTGTTTCCGGACGACTACCACTGCCTGGGCGATGGGGAGAACCGGCCCATCAAGTGGCTCGCACTGGAGAGCCTCGAGCGGGGCCTCTTCTCGCCCTCCTCCGACATCTGGATGTTCGGCGTGGCGCTGTGGGAGCTCATGACGCTGGCGCAGCAGCCGTACGCCGAGCTCGACCCGTTCGAGGTGGGCGAGCAGCTGGAGCAAGGGTACCGGCTCGCGCAGCCCGTCAACTGCCCCGACCCACTGTGAGTTGACCTCTGACGGCGCTGTCGCGTCGTCTTTGTATAGAGACGGACACTCTTCCATAAACTCTTGCGACGGTGACCTTTAGAGAGATATTTTTTTTTTTCTTCACGTGTATGGGTGGCAGCCATGCTGGTTATTAAACTATCATTTCTCTAAAACAGCGGCAGCGTTCGAATCAGACACTCAGATTAAACTTGAATTTATATTTACTGACGAACCACCTATTAGCTGTGCCTTTCCGGTACATAATTAATGTCTGCCTCTACGATGTGGAGTTCTCGGATCAAGCGCGACGCAAAGCTTGCCGCGCCGCTCACGTTACGCCACGCGCACGACCAGTGAGCGCAAAAGAAAAATAAGTATTTCGCTTTTTTTTTCTTCTGTGCAACAGGAAAGTCAGAAACATCGCTTATTGGTTGTCAGTACAGTTACTACACGTCTCAGTACTCGTACTGTGTGCTGTGACTGGAGACGGCGCGTTCGCGGAACACGTACTGTGTCCCGCTACAGTGGCCCCGTTCTACTTTCATATATTTCACCGCATAACATCACTGTACAAAGGCGAAGCTTATTTAAAAAAAAAAAATAGCAGCCCTTATGCATTGCATGTTAGACCTTTGTCTCGCGCGTACTTCTCAACGCATGCCTCGATCTCAGGCGAACTGAATCAGACCCATACTGCCTGCGCAAATGGATTAGATTTATATCTAACTTGGCTAGCTACCGAGAGAATACAGGCTATGACGATGCGGCTGAGTGGCATGACGTGGTTTTTAAGCGAAGCTTTCTTAGCCAATCATCCCGTCGGTTCGCAGTGTCGATCGGCTAGGATATTCTTCCTCACTCATAAAAAGAACAATAAAAAATAAATACAAGACAAGGTAAGAGTTGTAACATGGCGCATCACAGGTGCGCGCGCGCCAATTTCCTTTACGCCAAAGACGCAAGAATGAAATGGACAAATTTATAGCATTTGCCTAACCATTTGGGA
The DNA here is from genome assembly GCF_023375885.2 of Dermacentor andersoni. NCBI lineage: Eukaryota > Metazoa > Arthropoda > Arachnida > Ixodida > Ixodidae > Dermacentor > Dermacentor andersoni. The sequence continues at coordinate 25,963,775 of NC_092815.1, forward strand.
AAGCTTCGCTTTACATAGATTCGGAAATGTGCGTTGGACCTGCATAATTACATTTGATGCGAAAGCTTCAAATGCTCGATTGAGCAAAAAAGCCGGCTGTCTCTGTAGCAGCGAAACTTCCCATTTTTCTTTTAAATAAACGTTTTGATATATATATATATATATATATATATATATATATATATATATATATATATATATATATATATATATATATATATATATATATATATATATATATATATATCCATTGGCGGGACAACCCTGTCTCGCGCTTGCTGACTTGGGCCTCGATGGAGCAGAGCGGGTGAGCGTGACTGTGAAGAGGAAGAGGCGCTATTTTCTGCGGCCGTTTCAGCGGTGCTGACTGGCACAGTGGCACGGTGTGCCGCCTTTGCCAGGGTGTCAGCCTCCTCCATGCCCTGGATGCCTGCGTGAGAGGGGAGCCACTGTAGCAACTAGTAGCGACAGCCTCGAGCCACCCGAAACAAGGGCCCGAGAGCTTGCGCGGATGAAAGGGAATGCCTGCTGCGGCGGTACTGCGTGAGGGCAGAGGGCATCTCCGTGACGCCACGTTGCCCTCGCTCTATAGCTCTCGAAAGCCTATGTTATCCGCACGCTCCTTGTCCGCGCAAGCTCTCGCAACTTGCTCACTATGACCTCACTATGGGGACAGATGGCAGGGAGCACTCAGTTGTTCATAAAAGAAAAAAGTTATATAAAAAAATTACGTGGTTTTACATGCCAAAACCACTTTCTGATTATGAGGCACGCTGCAGTGGAGGACTCCGGAAATTTTGACCACCTGGGGTTCTTTAGAGTGCACGTAAATCTGAGTACACGGGTGTTTTCACATTTCGCCCTCATCGAAATGCGGTCGCTGTGGAAGGACCTATATTTAACTCTAAAGCGAAAGAGAAATCATACAGACACCACGCGTGAACTCCCCCCCATTTTGATGAGAAAGACCGAAATCTTCGAGGAGGCCGCGAAATAGGAACGTTATGCAGTGGTCTCATTGCTGCCCTTGTTCGGGCGAAGAGATGTCGATAAATTAAACTAGGACCTTTATTTACGTTTTCTTTTTCGTTAATAAGCGTTATTTACTTCCTGATGCACGGAAAAATCGGTTTACAAAAACGTCCTACAAGTTTACTTTGGAGTACTGCTTCCTTTTATAGCTCTAACATTCGCCATTGTTTAATGTAGCAGGTTTCGTCTATGCTGTTAAAATTAATCTCGGCCATGCTACTTCCACCTTAACACGAAGTCGGACTCGATAATGCATACCTCTGCAAGCGACACGACAGTAGACAAGCAGAAAAAAGAAGGGCTCGTTAAGAGGAATAGATTAATGGGCGTTGAAGCTAAACAAAGCCAGCCTCCCATTTTCTTTAAGAGCATGAAAACAAGCTTCGTGTTCTGTTTGCAAGAGCTTGCGAGGACAAGGAACGCGCGGATAACATAGGCTTTCCAGAGCTAGAGCGAGGGCGACGTGGCGTCACGGAGATGTCCTCTGCCCTCACGCAATACCGCGGCAGCAGGCATTCCCTTTCATCCGCGCAAGCTCTCGGGCCCAACTCCGACGCGGCCTATTCAAATACATGTAAAACGCGAAAACACTTTCCTGAGATATCCCCTGGACAGATTTTAATGAAATTTGTCGAATTTGAGAGAGAAAGTTAAATTCTAGTGACTGTTCGAAGCGGAGTTTCGATTTAGGACCTGAATTTTGTTGGAAAAATTTTCAGAATTTTAAGGTTTGAAAAATTAGAAGCACGAACTTTACAAATAAATAGCTCTCCGTCAAGAAGAGATATCGCGGTTCTGTAAACGGCATCCATTAGATTTTTCAAAACGAACAAATTCGATATGTCAATTTATATATTACGTGAATTTGCTACGTTGTGTACAAAGGTTCTGCAAAAGCTGCATTTCCATATTACTAATTTTTTTTAGATTCATGTTTAACGCATCAATCTTGTGCGCTTTAGATGTACTATCAAATGCAATTCACAAAATTGTGATATCATTTTTCCTTTCATGGCTAGACAGTTGTAAACTTGATAGTTTCGTTTTCTAAACATTTTCGATTTCCGCCAATATTTAATAAAAAAATGATGATTTAAATGAAAAATTCAAAACCAACAGTCACTATATTTTAATTTTTTTCTTTAAAGTGCAACAAACCTCGTCAAATTTGGTGCAGTGGTTGCCGAGAAAAGCGAATTCTCCTTTTACATGTATTTATACAGGAGCACCCGATCTAAAGCTTCCTCTTGAAGCGAAATCGAAACGCACCAAGCGTCTCAGCGCGCTCGCTTGCCCAGGAGGAGTTGATAAGTCTAAGTACCGCTCAGCGGCGTTCAAGTGAACATTAATGCTTTCGCATTCACAAGTCGTAAGATGTGCTTATGTGTCCTCGGATTGTCTTTTTTCCCCCTCGGTGGAATTGCAGCAGTTGTTTGGGAGATTTATGGCCGTATCCGTAGAACAAAAGGATCAGTCGTAATTCGGGAGTCTCCCGGACACATCGGGAGAGTTGGCAGGTACGCGCAATACCGTGCGTTGACTTTTTTTCGCTCTTTTCCTGTAAAGAGTACTCTACAAAAAATTGCTGAGCCACGAGGTGAAGCACGTGTAACACGTAAACGCGCTTGATTGTGCAACCTTGGTTTTTCAAGCAAAGCTTGTATTGGCTCACAAGTTTCGGTGGCGCTGTCGTGGTCACGCGAAAAAACACGGTTGCTTCCAGAGCAGAGCAGCTGCGGGAAAGGGCGGCTTGATGAGTTGACGGATGCGCCGGCGCCGGAGCGTCGTCATTAACAAGGTTTCGCGCTCGCTGCGCCGGCTTCGTTTCCGTTCAATTCAGTCTCGGAAAACGGATGGGACGGCCACGTGTTGTGCGTTCCCCTGAGGAACGGGCAGCATTCGACGAGGCGACGAAAACTCGTCTATGAAAGGGCGCGCCGATCCAGCCGTTAGAGCCGCCCGAGCCCACGCAATCCGACAGCAATGAAAAGAAGATCCCGAGCTGAGGGAGCGGGAGCCCGACGCAATCCGGCACCATTACCTGTGGGTTACTTAACCGTGCCGAAGGTCAGGTAGCTTCGCTTACCCCCATTTTCCGGTAGGGGAAGGGTTGGTCACCTTTTTGCAGCAAATCTGTTAGTCTCTCTCTAGTTTGTCGGGATTTTTCGTGGCGTGCTCACCCAAAAAGCAGCAGCTGGGAAAGGCGTTTGTGTTTAAGCTTCCGCGTAACAGAATTATGTTTTCTTGTATGTTCGAATTACAATCCGATGCTATCATATCTATAGGATGTATGTTACTCGTACTTTACAAATTTTCTGACACATTTTACTTTGAGAAATTCAATTAGTTAAAAAAATGGTAGGCGCGCCCCTAATATTTGACTTAGGTGTCTTTTAAAATGCACTCGCACCTCAGCGTTTGTTTTCTTCAGGTTAACTTTAGGCGAACGCAACGCACGAACCGAACACGGAGGCAACTGTTCTTTATTAATTAGCTGATTAAATGTTACGCCACCTTCAAACGGGACGGGGACAAATCTTCCACCTAGGCTGCTTGAGTTACTCAAGTATGCTATGAATGTGTGTTTTTCTAGTGTTCTTGTATACATCTCTTTAATCTTTTCTATCTTCCTTGTACCGCTGCTTATGCCTATAATGGATCCGGTCGAACCAGTCTATTTCCTGCTTTTTTTCCACCAATACTCTTGTGGGAGGCGGTGCAAAGAGGTAGCCGCCGTAGCCACGATTTATTTAGGCCGGCCAGCCATGGTGCCGCGGCATGTCGGGAGCGGCCGACACCGCGGCCGCTCAGGTCGAGCGCGCTATAGCGCGTTCCCATTCTCGTGCTACCTGCACGTGAACCCACCTTCGCATGCTTTGGAGGCGATAGTCGCGGCGCTACAAGGCCCCCCTCCTATTGCGAAGTGCGATGGAGAGAAAGTCCAATGGTAAAGCTTGTCCAGCTTAAGGACTTCAGGTAAAGTGTGCAGACGGCGTCGTCGTTGGCAGTGTCGGGTTTACGCATTCCGGGAGAGACGGGTTTACGCATACCGGCGCCTAGGTTCTGAGCGAGGTGCAGCCACAGCCATGCCGTAGTGCGAAATCGTTCTAGTGGACGCCCGGGCCTGTTGAAGTCGGAGCTCCAAAAGTAGACCGTCTGGCGGCTGGGGACTTGCGTGGAGATAGCGCAAGTGTTGGGCACTCACGATGTAGACGTAGAAGTGATGCTCAAGCTGAAGAAAACAGATGGGAGAACTTCTCCTGTAAAACTTCTGTAGGCCATGCATCCGCGGAAGGTGTGAGAAGCGAACATTGGAAGGCTTGCCTGTCGCTGCTTGCGGTGGAATCTCGAATGCCGATAGCATCATGGTTGCAGTGGTCGCTGAAGGCATCGCGAAGGTTGTGCTTGTGGCGTCGCCGTGCCTGCGAGAGTGAAACTTGCGCCTAGTGGAGCCGGTGACAGAGCCTCTGTATGGGTGATGAGTAAGGTGCCCCCAACAAAAAGCAGACTGCTTGCGGGAACTTCCAAGGAAGGAGAGCGGCGGGCAGTATAATAGCTGAGAGCGCTTGCGTTTGGCCCAGTGAATTCCTTGGAGAGAGCCGTCGCGCAGCTGCCTTTGAGCTGGACAGGAGGCTCACGGACCGAGTAGAGGTTTGATGCTTGGGCCGGCGCGTACAGACTATCGGCACGGGTGGATGGCAGTCGGTGTGGGCCGACAAGACGCGGAGTAAGGCGACGGTACAAATGACGAAAGCTGTTGTGAGTGAGCGCTCGAGGTGACGTAGTGACCGGGGGATGACGACTGGGGCTTGGAACGCAGCCAGAGCCTGGAACCTTGTTGAGAAGGAAGTGGCTGTCCAACTGGATGAACCAGATGTCCGGGCATGTCAATGTAGAATTCTCGGACACCCTACATCGCGGGACGTCTGCCGGACCGCGTGAGGCTACGTCGCTACTCGCCTTGGTAGAGTCGGTGCGCTGACGCTGGCATGGCTGGGCTCGGTCGTCCGGTGTCACCAACTTGTGGGAGACGGCACGAAGAACTCGCCGCTGTAGCCACGTTTTATTTAGGCCGGCCAGCCATGGGTGCCGCGGGATATCGGGAGCGGCCGCTCAGGTCAAGCGTGCTAGAGCATTTCCATTCTCGCGTTACCTGCACGTGAGCCCATCTTCGCCTGCTTTGGGGGCAATAGTGGCGCCGCTGCACTGTAAACGTCTCTTGCTTATCTCGACTGCTGACTGCTTGATACTTCCGTCTACTTTAAATCCAAGCGCTTCTAGAAGTTGTACATTACGTACTGGTCTCGTTGGGTGACTCCATTCGCAACGATAAATGGGTGGATCTCGATCTCGTATGGACGGACGGACGGACGGACGGACGGACGGACGGACGGACGGACGGACGGACATACGGACGTGCGGATGAATGGATGGACGGATGGAATCGGTGGATGGATAGGATGGAATGGATGAATGTGTGGAATAGAATGGATGGAATGTAATGAAATAGATGGGATGGATGGATGCTTGGATGGAATGGAATGTATACGTATGGATGGGTGGATGGATGGATGGACAGATGGATATATGAATGAATGAGATGGAATGGAATAGATGGTTGGATTCGATCGAATGGAATGGATGGACTTGAATGGATGGATGGACAGAATGTATGGAATGCGATGATGGATAGATAGAATGGATGGACGGATGGAATAGAATGAATGAGTGAATGGAATGGATTGTAGGGATGGAATAATGTATGGGGGGAATGTAATGGAATGAATGGATGGATGGATAGGATGGAATGGATGGAATGTATGTATGTATGGATGGATGGAAAGAATGGGATGGAGAACAATGGATGCGTGGATGTAACGGAATGGATGGAATAGATAGATGTATAGAATAGAATGGATGGGATAGAATGAATGAATGGAATGGAATAGATGGAATAGAATTGATAGATGGAATGGATGAATGAAATGGATGTGATGGATGGAATGGAACGATGGCTGGAACAACGTTACTAGACTAGCTTCAGTTGTAAAACTCCCCGCCCGCGCGCTTACAGCCGCTGTCGCCACTTCTGTGACAGCCGCCAGAGGGCAACGCTGTTCCATCGGGCTCCACTGCAGACGCCTCGTCAAAGCCTTGAGCTCGTGCGGACGGGCAGTTTGCGCGTGTTTCACGCTCGCTGGCGTTCTCCCTTGTCCGAATTAGCGATACCACGAGAAAGTGGTATCCACCTACAGCAATAAGATTTATCGTGCCAGTTCGTTAGTACTGAAAGAAGGGTAAACTGCACGAAAGGAAGAAACGCATACAGCGAAGCGCAGAAGCTGCGTTTCTAAATGCCGTGTATTTCTTCCTGTCGTCTTAACGTTTCGCGCAGTTTAGGCTCACGAGCCTGAATATCTGGCAAAAGTGCGGGATTGTAGGATGATCTTCATCCCCACCGAAGCTTCTCACCACGCCAAAGAAGCGCTCCAAAAAGAAAGATGAGGTCGGTCTTTGTACACACAAGCCACAAAAGAAAAAGAAAAAGAGAGAAAGAAAGAAAGAAGTGGGATTTATCGTTCCGTGAAGATGCTTAATCAGCGAATCTGAAGCGTGCGGCCCCTGTGTTTATCACTGGGTTAATCCCGAGGGTTCATTGAAGTATTTCTCAGTTATGAGGTTACACACACAATCGGCTGCGACGGAGAGAACGACGTCTGACGGTATACCCGCAGTCCGCAGTTGTCGCTTGCGTTCGATGTCTCGAGTTTGCTCGGGGGCGTGGTTAGCAGCCTTCGCCTGCGATTTGCCGCTTGTGATTCTTCGAAATTAAATTTCTTCGAAATTAAGTTTTTCCGTTACGTAAGACCATGAGCGGCTCATACTCCATTAAGCAATGGCTCATACCCCCGTAAACGCGGCCTCCCCATTACGACGACAGAAGTGAAGTGAAATTCTACGCTGGAAAGATGAATGGCCACGCAGCCAGCTGTGGAAGACGACAACGAACGCGGGAGCAGTGGCACGAGCGCGTGCCGTTGATTTCGCAGAGAGTTCCCGGTCGGCACGAGGAATCGCTGTTTCACGCCGAGCGAAGCGTCGCATTGCTGGGAGCACAGAAAAGGTGGTGCGCCGAACTGTTGACATCGTTCCGATAGCGGCCTATGCAGCCAGGTATGTACGCTGCACGTCGGCATCGTCTGATGATATTCTTAAGAAACTCGGCGAAGGCTACAGTTCCACGGATGACATGCTTGCTGAAATTCGCTGTCAACAACGAAGCACAGAATACAGCAACGCTGCACCGCGTGCTTAGTCCGGCCCGCCCGCGTAGCCGGCTAGTGAGGAAGTGAAGCCGGGCGCGACTGCAGCGCCAAGAAGGCGCGGGCGGGTGGCGGTTCCGCGCAACGGCGCCGAGTTTTAAAACTGAAGCTAGTCTAGTAACGTTGGGCTGGAACAAGGAAGTGGGTGGCGCCACCAAGATCTTATTATTTTGCCGAATGTCTTACCTACGTTAAACAAAGAAAAAAGGAAAGAAAGAAAAATGCAAAAAATTCCCATCACCAAACTTTTAAACCCGGCCTTATCGGGAACTTTGTTTTTGTACGCCTCCATTGTTCGGTGTTTCCCTACTATTCTTCCACCAATCCTCCAATCGCCTGTTACTAATCTCTACTGCAGACGTGTTTACTTTCCCCTGCTCTCGCTGAACCCAAGGGCTTCAGGAGGCCAGAGGTGCCTAAATCGACCGCTGGACAGATATATTCACATTCTAATAAAACATGCTTCATCATTTCCATAGTTTTACCACAGGCAGCACATGCTTCTTCTTCCCTGTTGTATCTTGCCTTACAAAGACGTGTTCTAAGGCATCCTGATCTCGTTTCGAAAAGTATAAATGAGCTTCACTTTGAGTTATCATAAATTATTTCTTTCCTGATTTCTTCTTTTTTAACGTTTCTTTTCCATTGCCGCCAACCATGAGATTATCTCAGCCTCTCTGATTTTCCACTTGACGTTCTTTGTTGCCACGTTACTCACCATACCGTTCGCATACTTGCTGGTATTCGTTCTTCATAATAAATTTTACAGTGAGCTTCGCTCACTTCAAAACTTCCCCAGCCCATATCACCCTGCACAGCTTCATTTCTAGTCTTCCCGTGAGCGCCCAATACGACGCGTCCCACTGACCTTACGTTACCATCGACTCCTGATTGTACCTCTGACTTCAAGCAAACAACCGCATTTCCAAATCCAAGTCCTGGAACCATTACACCTTTCCACATACCCCGAAGCACCTCGTACCCAGTATCCCCATAGCGCCCCGTGTTTCATTGTGGCCGCATTTCTCTTCACCTTTACTGTTATTGTTTTTTCCTGTGTTTTCATATATCTATTACTTTCGTTTATCCATATGCCTAGGTATCTATATTCTTTTACCCGAAGTATTTCCTGGTCCTGTATTGGCACTGCCTGTTTACTGTTTTCATTGAATAACATAACACCTGACTTTGCGACGCTAAATTTCATACCTAAATCCTCGCCTTCCTGTAAACAGATATTAGCCAGACATTGCGTATCACTTTGCTTGTTAGCGAGCAACACAATGTCGTCCGCATAGAACAAACCTGGAAGCTGTTGCTCTACTACTGTACCCGCCTGTTTGTATGAGAGACTGAACCCGATACTGCTTCCCTCTGGCGCCCTTTCCATCTTTACGACGTACATCATAAACAGCAGCTGGGATAGCGGGCACCCCTGCCTCAGTCCCTTGTTGATATCAACTTGCTCCTCGCTCCTCATCCCGCTTCATTCAAAGCAAACTGCATTTTCTAGATAAACTTCTCTCAAAAGCTGTATACAGTCGTTGCCTATGCCTTCCTCTTCCAGAATATCCCACAATATGTTGCAGTTTACGTTGTCATACGCTCCGGTAATCTCTAAACGGTACCGCCTTGCTAACGCCTCCTAGCGGCCACGGCGCTCAGACAGACCTCAAACGACAGCTGGAAAAAGGGCTTTGTCATTCGGTCTTCTCATAACAGATTTATGTTTTCTTGTATACTTGAGCAACAATCCGAAGCTATGTGCAGCTTGTGTGTAAGTCGTACTTTACGCATTCTTCTGATGCAATTTACTTTTAAACATTAATTTAGTTCAATAAGGCACTCGCGCTTTGGTGGTGGTGGTGCTTGTGTAACGTCGTCTAACGTCCGCACCAGCTTCGCTGTAGGTGCACTTTCACAGGGTGGAATGGAGGCAGTTCCGTTTCTTTTATTACAATAACAATTATATGGACGCTCGAGGTGCATTCGTGCCACTGCCACCGCCGTGCTGTCAAGCTATCGAGTTGCCAGCCTGCTTCTCGCTTTCCCTTTCCTGTCAAATGTACATATGTTTTCAATATAATAATAAAAACAGCAGTTAATATGAGTTTTGCTCCGCTTCTGCGTCAGCCGATCCAGTGCGTACAGCCTTCACAATTTGCTCAATTATTTGAAATAAATGCTACAGGCGGGAATCGGGATAGCAAAGCTGTAACGTTGCTCAGACTTTGGACATGCAGTAGTGCAATGTGTGCAGATTGAGGATGCCATTAGAAACGTGCTGCGAGACGAGCTAGCTGAGAAACGAAGCATTGATCACTAAAACCATCATGATTAATGAGCGAGTGACTCCGTGTAGAATAGAAGTGTGCGATTTGGAATCTATTGAAGCAGCCTAATTGTGGACATGTAGTGTACGGTGTGGACCAGCTAAAAAGTGGTTTTAGAAATGAACCGTCGTAAACACAACGAGAACAAATTAATTCAAAAGCTTGTATATTTACCTATAGCAAGTGACTCCGTATAGCGTGGAACTACGTTAACGATTTCTGAACGATCGTTTCAAACATATTAATTAAAATACGAAGGTGAAACTTCGCGCACGTGTAATCCCTGTGCACTGCAAGTCTTGATAAACACCTCGTTGAATTAGAAGTAATAAGGGCAGGCGTCATAGCAACAGCGCGGGGGAGAACGCGACGTCACTTGATAATACTTGAACAACGCATATGTGTTCGATCCACGGCGCACGACTTCATCGGACGTTCTTCGCTCTGAGAACGCTGCAAGGGGAGAGCGTATAGGTCTGCATAGCCCAACTGCATTGAGAGGCGTAGGTCTCTCTTGCCTAAGTGCTGCGAGAAGGACTGCATGTGAATCGAGATGTGCGAGCCTTTCCGACGACCGCTGTTGCAGGTACCTGGTGATGGACACTTGCTGGCGCGCGGACCCGGAGCAGAGGCCCTCGTCGGCAGTCCTGCTGCGCCTGCTGGCGGATCTGTACGCGGCCCTGAACCGCTTCATCTAGGCTGCTCCAGCCATCCAGACAATCAGACCGGCCCTCCATCATTGCACTGCGTCCTGTGGCGCGCGCCAACTACGGTTACAGGTCTCCACCTGTGGCGTTGCCGTAGAGCGCTGTCCCACTCCGGCCCACAGAAGTATAACCGCTCCACGTGTTAAGCGAGCATATCGCCGCGGCTTCTGTCGATCCAGGGACCAGGTCATCCGCACGTACAGACCCCATCAACTACTCCGAATGGTCGGCGTACAAGCCGCCCTCACTCAAAAAACCGCTTTTGTGAGAAGCGTTTTGCAAACCTGGCTCCAGTCAATGTCGGGCCCGTGTAGATCGGGCCGGGAGCGAAGAAGACAGCTCGTTGTGTTACTTTTGCTGTGAAAACCGTGGAGTCGTACACCGAACGTATACGTCCTGCGCTGTGCCTTGACCGCCCTCGAGCTTAATTAATCCCGCTTAGTGTTGCCGCGGGACTGGGCGGCAAGCCGTGGTGTATTGGGGCGCCTGCACCACGTGGTGACTGTGTGGCCGATTATTGGATGAACTTATTCGAGGTGTGTAAAGGGTTTCTGAAACGGTCGCTAGAAAGCACTGGTGCCGCGGCGACAGTGGTCACGAGCTTGGAGAATGGCACTCGCCCATTGTGTTTTCATGCAGCCACTGCTGAGGCGTCCGCGTGCGTGGCCGAGCTGCCTCTGAAGATCGTTAAAAAGTGCTGCTTGCTTGATGGGGCTTTCGGTTAAAGTGGTCACATTTTCGGGCGTGGTATCAGGCAATAAATGTTGAAATTCGATCTGCATGCAAGGCTTGATTGAAAAGGAACTTGTCGTCTTGCTGCGAAAATGAAAGCGTGAAACGCGTGTTATCTACGAAGGAAAAAATTTTTCACTGTGTACTCAAGCTGCGTGTTGCTCTCGTACGCACGCCTTTCGCACGACCGTTTCAGGACGCCTTAGCGGAGAATGCGCCTTCGCTGGAACGCCTAGAATACCGGTAGCGGTGCTAGCTCGCTGTTGGTGTCATGTATATGTCCGCGACTTTCGTACTGGTGAAATTGACAAGATGTCTCGCAGCATGTTAATAAGTGAAGAAGAACGGCATATTGGGCGAGTTGTTAGTTTAACATAATGTTAAAAAAAAACCGCTAAAAATGGACATCGGACAACGGAAAGGGACACACACGGAGCTGACTTATAACTCCGTTTGTTGGGAAAATCACGATGGCTTTTTAAAGCCTTACATCAAACGTGCGCGCGTGCTCGATGTGGATAAAAACACTTGTCATTCCCAAAGCATGACTCGTGGTCGCGGGTGAGAGTACCCTGACCACGAGGCATGTATTGGAGATGACAAGTGTTTTTTTTTTTTTTTTTTTTCAATAAACGCAGCTGTAAGTCAGCGCCGTGTGTTTCCCTTTTTGTTGTCCGATGTCCGTTTTTAGCGCTGTCTTTTTTTTTACATTTTAATAAGTGAGTGCTATGCGTCCGCAAAACTCGAGTAGCTCAGACTGTAGCACAGCGCAAAAAGAAAAGGGGGCGGGGGGAAGAGCTACGTAAGGTGCGCGATACTATGACCACAGATCAGGGTTTGCTGACTGAGGCAACAGCAAAAGCGCGTTTGCTAAGTGGGCGTAGACTAATCTCCGCAGAGCAGGGAACCGTTAGCGCGAGTGGCATAAATGACAGACTTCTGGTGCCGTGAGACGGAAGCTTGCCAAATTTTCGCGGCAGCCGAGTCGACGAATGACGCAACTGCACTGAGACATGTAAGTCTCTCTTGCCTAAGAACTGAGAGAAGGACTGCATGTGAATCGCCATCAAGTGACTCTAGCATTTGGAGCGCCACATGTCTCCCGAAGCTTCTGTGACGTTGTCGAGCCTTGCGTGTTACTGTGATAACGAGGGAAGCGGTTTTTCTGCACATTACAGAAATTACGTTCTCTCTACGCGCGCCTCTTCTTCCTTTCGCGCTTCTTTCTGCGGGAAGAAATTTGTGATTACTATGCATTTGGTAATGTCAGATCATTTAGCAAGCGAAAATAAAAAATAATACCTGCTAATGGATTTCTCGGCAGAGCACCTGAGAATAAGTATCCTCGGCCAGGCCGCGAGGGAAGGGATAATTTGAGCAAGTACAGTGTGTCTTTATTTAGTTTACTTTGGATACCAAAGGACGAACGGGGACACCATAGCTGGAAACTAGACTGATCCCTGGTTGGGGTATCGCCGAGGTCTCTCGTTGCTGGAGGGATCGCGGACAGCCGGTCTCGTATATGAATCCCCACGCCACGCTTCTGCCTCGGCAGCCCTAACCCGCAGACCGCCCGCCTTGGTTGCAGTTTCGATCCCCCCGCGGCCCCTTGGGTGCCCTGAAGATCCCGTGCCGCCCACTTTAGATCCTGCGCCGCCCACTTTAATATAGTCAAACTTCGTTATAACGAAACGGGGTATAACAAAATAATGGATATAACGAAGCAAGGGAACTTCCCCTTGAAATCCGAATCGAGATTTTTGCCGGTCGTGTAATAATGGATATCACGAAGTAATGCATATAACGAAGGAATTTTGGCTCTCCCTTCATCTTCGTCATAACGAGGTATCAGGTAATCTCAAGTGCTGTCCTGGTCCCCTCATCCGACGGTATTTTTTATTTTCGTAGGAACAAATGACACAGCAACGTAAATTCCTTCTCGCAGAAAGAAGCGTGAAAGAAAGAATAGGCACGCGCAAAGGTAGGGGGGAGGTCGGTATTTCTGTGACTTGAGCCCCTCCCGATAAAGACTTGGCCGTGAGCAGCAGCGTCGGTGGCCGTGACATCTTGTAAGCTTCTGTTCAACCACAGCGTGTTGAAACCGCAATTTTAGTTGCAAGGTCTTTCTTAGCAGAATACGGGAGCGAGAGTTATCGCATTAAGATTACGCATGTGTCAAAACATCCTTTATGACAAGTATACGTAACCCGGCCGTACGTACTCGCTCACTTTTGTTGAAAACTCGCGTCGCTCATCCCTTTGGCTCCGCGCTACTTCTCGGCGTGACGGCATTACAACGTGGAGTTTTCTTGCCGCATCGCTGCGCATAGTCGTCGCTCACGAACAGGTACTTCTTCGTTTACGTCGTTGTGATTGTGGTCACTTCGAGTCCCTCAAATGTATTTTTCGAAGGGCCAGCGAAGCTTGCGCTTTTACAACTTTCGCGCTCATTGCAGTTTCGGGATTTGTCAAAAAGTTGAGGTGGGATTCCTAGAACCCGGCATTGCGGTTTCGCGATGTCTTCAACAGACAGCAAGGCCGTACAGTTGATGTTTATTATTAAGATGTAATAATAATAAAGGCGCTTTCTTACATTTCTTCACTGGCTCGTTTTCACCGGAACCTCGTGTGGGAAAGTACAGCTTCCCACTGTGAGCCGCTATCTTCTGAGGAAGGCCGTATATGCTCGTACCACCAGTTTGATGAGACACCAAAATAAAACAGTCAATCTGATTATGCTCGTGAAATATTACTTCAATACCATACTAATATTTTCAAGGCTGAAGGAGGCTGATTAGTAGCGGAGAAAGTTATACGAATGTATTAATTTTTGAATTTGGCGTCCGAACCGCAGTCCGCGTACGTTAATGTAACGACATAGCTTTTACAGCATATTAGGGGTTTGGCATGTTTTTACGCAGAAAAAGAAGTTTTAATGCTCGCTATGTCGAGTATTTCGTTTCTTTGGGATACAATTCAAACAGATTGTTCATTGACAAATAACGATGGTCAGTTACAAGTCAAGAATGCAGAAAAATACTCCTCTAAAAAAGAATGAGAGAGCGTGATGCGTAGGCCAGTTATTACTCCGCGCTTCAAGAAATAATTCCCTTACAAATGTCACGGGCGCGAAGAGGATCGAGGAGCCCTATGGCGTGTTCAGAAACATGAGCGCGCCGTGTGAACAGCCAAAATCTTTAATTTTAGAGACGAAGAAGAGGGCTCGCTGTACAACGTTTGAAAATGGGATAATGAGAAGGATTTCCCTGACATCGTGCTCATGTATAAAAAGAGAATAAACATTTGATGGTTCGAAAGTTTTTTTTTCTCGACAACACTTCCTCCCCCCCCCCCCCCCCTTTTACGCCTATATGCGAGCGCACACCACTGTCGAGATATACCAGGAAAGACTGAATGGGCAGATTGATCCCTTCACAGACCTGTCACTCACCTGACGCACAAAAAGCTCCCCCAGCAGGACAAACAGTTTCGTGACAAGGAAGCGTCCGGGGAGAGCGGAAGTGGTGACATGGATACAAAGGATAAGAAAGCAGAGGTGAAATATATAGACGAGAAAAAAAAACTATTACTTTTTTAATGTTTTATGTGGCAAAACCAGGATCTGTTTATGAAGCACGCCGTGGTGGATGACTACGGATGAATTATGAACACTTGGCGTTCTTTAACGTACGCCTAAATTTAAGTACGTTAGCGTTTTTACATTTCGACACCCTCGAAACACGGCAAGCGCAACGCCATAGCCGCTGGACAACCGTGGCGAGCAACCATATAGACAAGACGAGTTTATATAGTACATGCGCACACACTTCCTTTTGAAGGACATTTGCCGCTGCGTTCTTGACCTTTTGCCGACTATAGTGTGGTCCCTTATAATGCTGACAAAATTCACGAGGTCACGTGGAGCTAATGTGGGAAAATGAAGGTAGGGACGCCACCTGTCTCATTCTTGCATCTTATCTAGCGCACCTGCATACGGTAACATCTTTCAGCATTCGACCACTAGCTCAATATGTTTATTTAGTGTCTCGCAACGTTGTGGAAATGGGCGACACACATGTTGACGAGCCAAGCGTTAGGTAGCCACTTCCTCCAACAACGCATTTTGCTCAAGTCTCGCTCATGCATTCCGTCTTCATCTGGAATATATCTTAAACTGCGTCTTATACCCTCTGGCATAAGTGCCCTGCATCTGTAGCCTTTTCGCGCGACACTATTTTCTAAAATATCGTTTGCAAGGCTCGCGTCAGCAATGCCGGCCAAGTGAAACACCGAATCGTAAATTCACACGAGGTTTGTCGATTCAAAACAAATTACTAAGGTACATATTGACACGGATAAGCCGTCGACCCCGTAAGAAAAAGCATCAAGATCCCCGTCACCCCATGTCATTCGCCAAGCGCGGACGGATAAGTGTATTGTCATATGCACACTAAAGCATCTTGCTAATATCGCGCAAGAATTGTGATTGAAGGTGACCGACTTCTTCGACTTTTCATTTTGTGCATTAAATGAAGATCCCGGACTTCGAAACCCTTGAAAATATACCGAAAAACGTTAGAGCATCCTAAATTATTTATTATCGTATTTTTTCTACAGCCAGTCTCGGTGTAGTTGAAAAAAATAATAAATTAGGGGGTTTTACGTGACAAAACCAAGATCTGATTATAAGGCACACCGTAGTCAGGGACTCCGGAATAATTTGGACCGCCTGGGCTTCGTTAACGTGAACCTAAATCTAAGCACACGGTTGTTTTCGCAATTCGCCCCCATCAAAATGCGGCCGCCGTGGCCGAGATATGATCCAGCGACCTCGTGCTTAGCAGCCCAACACCATATAGCCACTAAGCAAACACGACGGATTGGGTTTAGTTTATTAAGACACGTTCCTGGGGCTAGTTGGTGCATCGTTATTTACCAGAATTGCTGTGCAACAATTCTGGTGATTAATCGGTTTAGTTCCCAGCAGATGACTGTGTTGTGACGTCATGGCGCAGAACTTGATCGGGAGCAGGACATCGGCGGGGTTTCGACTTTACATACTCGCTCTGGCTCGCTCAGTTGCCTGCTATGCTGCTACGCCAGGCCTCACAACGAGTCGCAGAACAGGCGACTCGCTGAAGCTAAGCTAGTGAGCGCAGCTTGCGCGCATTTCACACTCCAGCGTAAGCATGACTTGCGATTAACGTCCGCCTCACGAGGATGCGCGCACAAAAAAGAAAATAATCCTGCAGATGAACTGCCATATGAGAGGGTCAACTCAGCGGCGCTTGAAGTGTTGTCGTTTGTCCCAAGTAATAGAATTCGACGAAGGTACCTGACAACTTGAAGATAGTTCTAAACAATTTGGCATGCATGACGCTAAGGTGCGTTGTATACCGCATATACCAGAATCCACGGCTAGGTTTTGCACATGTGTGAGTTTGTATAACAATTCCACCTTTCAGGGCTGCTACTAAAAAATGATGCTCTGAAAGTGCATCTATTTAATTGAACTCCTAATGAAGAGCACTATTTCCTCGCGCGCAATGGTTGTCCTCAACTTCATGCTTGGGACGAGGTCACTGTTACAGAATACTTGATTGTGAGCATTAGCAGTGTGTTCAATGGGGCTGGTTGGTTCATCTTTAGAATAAAAACAGGAACAGCGCAACACAGGACGAGCGAGTAAAGAGCATAGCTAGGGCAGAGCGCTCTGTCCTGTGCTCTTTACTCGCTCGTCCTGTGTTGCGCTGTTCTTGTTTTTATTCTAATTATTATGAGCAGTTTTTTTTTTCATGACTGGCATGCGCGAAACAAGCCTTAGTAACCAGGCTATGACATTCACTTTGCGCATTCGCGACATCGCAGCTTTCTCGTCATTCGCGTACGGTTGCCGCCTGTCCCGGATATTATCAAGGAGTCGATACCTGACCCTGTCGGGACAGCCATTTGTCCCCGATGTAGACCTAGCTGATGCGACTTGGAGCAAAATCTCTGCACACCACACGGCGAATGCATCACTTCCGTCTCGAGCAACCTCCTACTTGCAACTGCAGAGGATCCCTTGACCTAAATGTACTCGATTATGGGCTACCCCTTGCAAAAATGTACTTTGAGCTTCAATTGGCTTCGTATCTATTTCAGTTGGAGTCTATAGAAAACCAATTCAATGTCAATTTCTAATGAGCACTATCGGTAAAATATTTCATCGGCTAACGTTATGAAAGCCGTCAATCGACTCACACTCAATACACATTTCATTGACTAATCTTAAGCACGCTTTAATTGGCTAACAGTCGATACACATTTCATTGACTATAGGTAAGCCGTCAATTAAGCCACACTTAATACACATTTAATTTATGCGTTATTGAACAATCCCAAATGTTAAAATCGAAAAGCATTCGATTCGCATGTCGTCATGTCGTTATTCATTATAATGCGGTTTTATATTATAACACAGTTGTGTGCTGTTCCGTTGCCTATTAGATCATTATACGTACAAGCATGCTGTCGAGATTTATTGTTTAGTTGCACAGAACAATGATGCTCCCCTGATATTACATTGTAAGTCAGAACATCGTGGTTATATAAGTCTGTTGAGCAGTCTTGAATGTAGGTAGCGTAGAGCAGTGTTTGCATGCGAATGTTTCGTGTGTATCCATTCTGTGTAGGGACAGCTCTGTTGTTTGTATGTAAAGACCTATGGTTCCCCGAGGATATTTTGACCCGGGGCGGCTCATAATGCGATGCTGAAAAGAAAAAAAGAAACACTGCCGAGTCTTTTCTTTTTTCTCTGGTTTTAGTCACATTAGAAAAATTGCTTCAATTAATGTCGAACAAACGGCACATCGTTGTTTCTCCTTAAGTAGAGCAAGTGTCACTCTTCTTTTTAGAGGGAGGGCAGCCGACAAACCTCTTTTGACTTATTCGACAGGCGTTTGATTGGCACACACAAAAAAAGAGATCTTCCATCAAAACACTGGCCAATCTGTTTAGAAAAATCGGTAAGAAAATTTTGTATTAAAGAATGCAGAAATGGCTTTAGCCCAAATAACAGGCACCAAAAATGAAACGAAGCAAATG
Organism: Dermacentor andersoni; assembly: GCF_023375885.2. Lineage (NCBI taxonomy): Eukaryota > Metazoa > Arthropoda > Arachnida > Ixodida > Ixodidae > Dermacentor > Dermacentor andersoni. The sequence goes on from NC_092815.1 coordinate 25,981,988, forward strand.
GAGAATTCATCAGCACAATTCCTTCCCTTGTACCCTTCTCTCCTGACTGTCCCAACTTTTGTCGCAGTAGAGTTGGCAGCCCTGCATTAACATCTTGTACCGGTGCGAAATTATTTCGAATTTCAAGCTGTTCGTTGACGATATATAAATTTTGGCGCATGCTGTTTTTTGGGCTGTTTTTTAAAGACGTGTACATGATTTTATTTCTTCAGTCTGCGTAATATATTTTTTGTCTTTTTTTGTTATGAAGGCATTTTTCTCAGCTAACGGGACCTTTGTTTGATCGCTGAGTTTGGAGCGATAATGTGTAAGCGCACGCCGTTAGCTGAAAGCTGATCATTCGCGTTAGCTAGACAGTGACAGAAAGCTGTACCAGCTCTGATTTGGCCCACCCCAAAGTACATAAGAAAGAAAAAGCGTCGATTAAACATCTTCGCAGAAAAGTGTGAACTCCAGTAAGTCAGTAAATGTTATTACGCATATGTCTTGAAAACCTCCCGTAGCTATATATGTTAATGTCATTAGAGATCTAGAAAACTTCAGTGTTGCAGGAATATTTTTAGTGCCTCTATAGGCATCTTAATTTTAACACCCGCCCGTTGACGATCTTGCCAACAAATGCAACTCGTTTAGACCAACTTGTCGAAGCTCCTTTGCTCAGCTAGCATGTGGTCATATTCACGAAAATAGCGAATTATGATATTCTCCTAAACAAATGCATCGGCTTCGGTCTCCTTGGAGGTTGAGGGCTGTGCGACTTTTTCAGCCTGTACAAAGAACTTCATTTTATTGGTGCAAGTGTCTGCTTGTTTCATGACAATTTTTTTTAGTGGCTACGGCGTTGCGCTGCCGAGCTCGAGGTCACGGGTTCGATATCGATCGGCCGAGGCGGCCGCATTCCGATGAGAGCGGAATGCAAGAGCATTCGTGTACTACGTTTAGGCGCACGCTAAGAACTCCGGGTAGTCGAAATTAATTCAGGGTCCCACACTACGGGCATGATGCATAATCATATGGTGGTTTTGGCGCGTAAAAGCCCATAGTTGTCTTCTTTTTTTTACGCTTCATGCCGATCCCTTCATAATATACAAAATGTAAACACGGTTATATATATATAGTTTGACAGGTTTACCATCGTAAACAGCTCTCTTAGAATTGCCAGCTGTAATTTATCAGCTGCTTTTATGATGACTAAAAACTGTTCAATGCGCCGTTCAATTAAATGTGATTTCGAGGTAGATGTGCTAAAACTATTTTCAATAGAACCTCTTGGCACAAATGTTTATGGTCAGCAAGCGCGAGCTTGTTTAGCAACTCTACTTCCGCTGATTTCCATGCAATAGGTTGATAATGAGAAGAGAATAAATACGACGGTCAAAATTTCATTTTCTAATTTCGCTCCGAAACACCAGCGCCGGTACGTCAGTGTGACGTCACGGATTACGCTACATTTTCGTATTTCGGCCGTTCAGGTTCAGTAAAGATTCTTGAAACTTCCCATCTTCAGTCTTAGGCTGTTTTAGAACGCAATGCAGTGCAATTCTGCCAATTAATAAGCAGACGCCACGGCAAGCCAGCGCGGGAATTTCAAGGCAGCGTCATCACGCGTCTTTCGTTTTTGCGTCTTTTGTGGTTTACCGAGTTTCTTGTCGAGGTATGAGGTTTTCTTTTCTTTTTCTTTTCCTTTTCTTTTGCAATTAGAGAAGGGTAATTTACGAACATAGCTGAACCCATACTTCCCTTCACTGTCCCTTCCAAACCAATAATTACTTCATACAAGACACTTTGCGGGAGGTAGGTAGGTATTTAGGTGTAAGTAAGGATAGGCACGTGCACGGGTAGGTTCGGTTCCTGTCGCACCGCAATTCGAGCCTCTTCAATAAAAAAAAAAATAAGAAGAGAATGTTGCAAGAGTCCGATGGAGGTAATTAAACCAGGATATACACCGGCCTAAAAACCCGATGCATGCTCTGCCCAATTAGGCCCGCAGCTCCACGCCAGCCATAGCGCTTTGAGACGATTGACCCGTGGGTCAACGCGTCGTGTAGTAACAATTTGCTTTAAAAAGCGAAATCACGTGCACCAACTTTGATCAGGCCACAGACTCAGGAATGGATTCCACGAATAATTGTCATCTTAACACCGTCCTTCACGCGCCTCCCGTGGAAGAGCAAGTCAAACGTAGAAATGAAAGTGTGCAAGGTTACGTTGTATAATTTCCTCGTGGCAGCTACCGATTTGAAACGCTGCGTGACGCTCCACCGCCGTTAACAGATTGTAACGTTTCATCACTACAGTACAACAAATAAGTCATGCAGTCGCTGTGATCGTCATACTATAGTTCTCGCCGCCTTGCTGCTGCTGTCATACACGCGCGTTCATGGACATACAACGCAGATGTTCGCCTTACAGAAACATATTAGACCCTGTGCTAGCGCTTTGCAGACGCCCAAATGATGCTGGATATACCTGCAAAACGCTTCGCATAACATCGATTACCGCAGGCCGTAGATTCTTTTTCTTTTTTCATTTTTCTTTTTTTACTGTGACAGCGTTTAAGGCCTCGAAATTGGGTTTTCTTTGTCCATCCATCCATTCTGTCACACTGATGACTTCTGTTATCGTCATCAACGACACACAACGAACATCTTTTTTTGTCGTCGTCCGGCTGCCTCGTCATTCCCAGCATTGTCATTGCCACAACATGAAGAAAAATACTCCTCCACGACCGGGCCCACTGAGATTTTAGTCCCTGCCACTGAAGCGATATGCATTTGGGAGACGAGCGCGCTAGCCACAGAGCTATTGCTCTTCTTTCTTTCTTGTTTTTTTCTTGCGGGTTATCAAGGGCTTTACCTTTGGCAGCCATTTAGGTATACACTCAAGGAATGCTGTCCAGGATGCTCCAAGCTTCTTCCTCGCTGAGTTTGCTCGACCGCATTCAGACAACAAAGATAGCGCGGAACGCGCTAAAGCAGCATAGAAAAATTGACTTTAGCATACTTTAGCATACTTTAGCATAGTCACTTTAGCATACGCCAAAAAGGGTGAAGGCGAAAGCCTGCGCGCTCAAGAGACATTCATTAAATTACTTGACATTCTCATAAAAATGCGTTGTTACTTCTTATTACTTGTTTTCTCCCACCAGTTATTGGGGTCGTGTGCCTTAATTGACGCTACCTTAATTAACTGCGTTTTAATTAATTCCCTAACCAAATGTCGTGGGTTCGACTCCCACCAAAGCTCGAAGGTGCGACTCCCACCAAATGTCGTGGATTAGAGCCCCTTAATTAACTCTGTTGTAAATAACTTCACTTTAATTAACTTTACCTCATCACCAGAGCTCGTGGGTTCGACTTCCACATAAGCTCGACGGCTCGACTCCCACCGAAGGTCGTGGGTTTGGATGCCTGAATTAACGCTATCTTAACTAACTTTGCTTATTTTTTTTTTTTTTAGCGGTATCGAAGCCAGCTGTGGAAGAAGACGACGACGGACGCGAAAGCAGTGGCATGAACGCGTGCCTGCGCGAGGCGAGCTCACATGACTTTCTATACCGCACGCCACGTTTTCCAGACCATTGGGGATATGACCCACTTAAGGCTTTCGCCTCAACAAAATGTCGAGATAAAGCCGTGCATGTCAACAAGACCGGCACCCTGCGCACGCCGCTTCCTCGTTTCAAACACGAATGACTGGGCAATCTTATGCGCCAGCGCCGCTTATTAGTATTATCACGCAATATCGCAGTACCATGAATGTCCCGCTGCAAGGTGCAGCGGTGGCGTAGAGGTAGAGCATTCGCCTCGCGTGCAGGAGGACCGTGGCTTGAATCCCGGTGCCGCGCAATTTTCCACCAGATTAAAAAAAAATCCACGTGTTGATAAAATTGCATAAACAAGGCCTGGAGTGCGGTCTGATCCCGGTGACCAGAACCGGTAACGCACTCCCTCACCAGAGCAGGATTGGCCACAACTTCCTATATGAGCACAACATATATATCTATGTATACACATTCGGCGCTTGCCGCTTACCCTGCCTTGTTGGGGCTCGCGGCATGAGCGTGTCTCCTCTTTCGGACATTATCTGTATATTCCCCGTCGAATGCGAACAGTGCAGACGTGGCGCATTCTCACGCAAACGATTTCTTTCGGATACCATTAAAAGATAAAATTTTCTTATGTAACTTGCAAGTAAGTTATCTCGCACTGGGTGGAACGATAAAGAAACGAAAGCAGTCACCGACAGTTTGACCCCGTGACTCAGTGAGTGAGTGAGCGAGTGAGTGAAAGAACTTAATTGGAGGTCCGACGAGGACGCGAACTTGTCGCGCACCCGGCTAGTCCAACGTCGGGACCGGCAGGTCTAGCCCACTGGCCCGGTCGCGGGCACGCCGGACAGCCAGGATTTGCTTCTTTAGAGCAGGGCTACGCACAAGCGAGTCCCACTCCTCCTTGATGAACTTGGGATATGTCGACCCGCACTCCCAGAGCATGTGTGCTAGAGTGGAGGTCTGCCCGCAGGACGGGCAGGCGTCGTCGTGATTTACGTCGGTGTAAACGTCGTGTATATAGAACGGAAGAGAAACGGCTTGCGCCCTATTGAACTTGGGGTGAGGGGATGTAAAGGCCCTTCTAGACATGTAGAAGAATTTTATAACTTCGTTGTGAGCAGCGGGAGCGTCCCTGTGGCCGTAGGGGAGAGGGGAGTCGGCGCTCTTTACAGAGGAAGCGTGGTCGGTGAGGTCGCGCGCAGCCTCGTGAGCAGATTCATTGAGGTTGTAAAATTTGGAGTCGGGCTTGTAGGACGATCGGAGGAACTTGGGGCGACAGGACTAGGCGAGCAGGGTTTATTTACCTTATTTACAGTTTAGACAAGACATACATCGACAGTCTAGCGTGACTCCCAAATGGAGCCCGCAAGACAAAGCATACAGCAAACGAGCACACAGCTCACGAGTACATTTCGAGCACGACAACGAGCACGACACTAGCAGCCGACAACAGCCGCTTATAACCACTCCGTTCGACGTCATCGTTCGACGTCATCGTTCGACGCCATCGTAGAAAGTCCTCGTGGTCGCATTTGAGTGAAGGGGGTAGGGGTTTTACACACACACATGCCGCACAGGTTTCAATGCTCTCTCCGAGGGCAGACGACCTTTGCAGTGCAGTCGTCGTGGTATCCATTGTCCTGCGTCCCCGTAGTCAGGTGGTCACGCCCGACCCCAGCCGGCGCCTCTAAATTCCAGAGCGGACCTCGCACAGCGGCCTCCGCCGCTGCACATTGTCTGGTGTCTCGAAAAGAGCATGGGGAGGTTCCGCCAATTACGTCTTCTCGAGAACTCCCCTGAGCTGACCCCTTGCCGCGTGGCTGCCGGTTATCCGCAGTTCTCTGAAGTGCGTCACCACCCCAGTTGGATCGAAACACGTGCAGCGCGCTGAAATAGCTGCAGGTCAATCGTACCAAGGTTCGGGGAAGCACCCTCGACCGTCCCTACGAGAGCGGGAAACGAGTGAATCGAATGATGCGTGAGAGCATATGGACTCGAGACGCTAAGAAGACGAGCAGCTTCCTTGGCGATGCAACCCTTCTGAACAGCCCTAACTGCAGTTTTGGAATCGCTATAGATCTCGGAGCCACGACCGTCTAGCAGGGCGATGGCGATGGCGGCTTGCTCGACAACTACGGGGTCTGAAGTGCGACTCGAGGCTCTATTGGAAATCTTGCCGCTGGAGTCATCCACGACGACGGCAAAGCTGTTCCCATCGTTGTACTCCGCGGCGTCGACGAAGCTTGCTATGATGTGTTGTTGCTTGATATGTCTGAGGATCGCTGCTGCTCTAGCCTTGCGTCTGCCCTCGTTGTAGACGGTATGGACGTTTCGGGACACAGGTGTCACTTCGAACTTGTCTCGAATGCACCTAAGGATCGGGGTACTGACCATAGGGAATCGCGCAGGGTGGTAACCCAACTCTTCGAGGATGCGTTCACCTGCCACTGTGGTGGTCAGGCGAGAGAGTTGCGCGTGTTCTTGGGCTTCGGCAATCTCCTCGGCGGTGTTATGTACCCTCAGCTTGAGGAGATCGTCAGTATGGGTCTTGATGGGTAGCCCGAGAGCCCTCTTGTCTGTTTTGCGGATGAGAGCGTTGAGCTTGTCTCGCTACGCTCTGAGCCAGTTGCTCATAGAAATAGTGAACGTGAAGTAGCATAGTAAGTGAAGTGGTTTGATCAGCCTGAGGAGATTGTTCTCCTTCATTCCTGGTTGCCGATTTGCGACTCTGCGAACGAAGCGGAAAGCGTTGTCCGTCTTTGCGATGATCTTACGGAGAGCCGCCCCGTTCCCGCCGTTGAATTGGACAAATATACCCAGGACCCAAATGACGTCGACTCTGGGTATCACGCCCCCCCCCCCCCCCCCCCCCCCATCACAAGTGCGAAGACTGATGCTGCTTTCGGAAACTGGCTTCCAATCTTTAGGTCTGCCTCCCTTCTCTTTTCTGTAAAGCAGAAGCTCCGACTTGGCGGGGGAGCATCGAAGTCCGGTGGGGCAGAGATACGCTTCGATCGTGTCGATCGCCTCCTGCATGGCTTCTTCGATTCTGCCCTCGCAACCGCCGGAGCAGCAGATGGTGATGTTGTCAACGTATATGGTGTGCTTGACGTCCTCGACGCGTGCCAACCTCTCGGAAAGACCAATTATACAGATGTTAAACAGTGTTGGGGAGATGACGGCGTCCTGAGGAGTCCCCCGTCCTCCGAGAGGCGCATCTTCGGAGCGGAAGTCTCCAATGCGAAGCTTGCCCTTCCTGTCCGCTAGAAAGAGTTGACGTAGCTGTGAAATCTGGAATCGAGACTCGGATCTGAAATGGTCGTGACAATGAAGGTGTGGAGCACGTTGTCGAAAGCCTCGAGCAGAGCATTGATGTCTATGAAACGGCCGTACACGAACTGATGCTTGATTAGTTTTATGGCATCCTACGTCGAGAGTCCGGCGCGGAATCCTATCATGTTGTATGCGTAAACCTCGTTGTCTTCGAGGTACCCGTTGAGCCTGTTGATGATGACGCGCTCCATTACCTTGCCGACGCAGGAGGTTAGAGAAATCGGCCTGAGGTTCTCGATGTTCGGGGCCTTGCCGGGTTTAGGAGTGAGCTATGTGCAGGCAGTCTTCCATTCTGCAGGAACAACACCACTCTTCCAGGATTGGTTGATCTTGTCGGTCAGGAAGACGATTGACGGAGCCCCCCCCCCCCCCCCCCCCCCTTAGTCGGCGCCTATGTTGCCTGACATAGCGGGAGAATGAGGACGACGGCGGCTAGAGGAGTGAACGCGGCTAGATTTGAACTATTTATCTTGGACCATAAGCGCACAGGAGGGTGGTGTCACATGACTCATACGTTGCCGAAGCCAAAGAACGCGCGCAACTCACTCGCCTGACCACCACAGCGGCAGGTAAACGCATCCTCGAAGAGCTGGGTTACCACGCTGCGCGATTCCCGGTGGTCAGTACCCCGATCCCTAGGTGCATTCGAGACAAGTTCGAATGACCCCTGTGCCCCGAAACGTCCATCCCGTCCACAACGCTGGCAGACGCAAAGCCATAGCAGCAGCGATCTTCAGACAGATCAAACAACAAGACATCAAAGCAAGCTTCGTCGACGCTTCGGAGTACAGCGATGGCAATTACCTTTGCAATCGTCGTGGTCGACTCCAGCGGCAAGATTTCCAATAGCGCCTCGATTTGCACTTAATTGAGACCCTGAAGTCGCCGAGCAAGCCGCCATCGCCCTCGCCCAGCTAGACGGTCGTGGGTCCGAGATCTATAGCGATTCCAAAACGGCAGTTAGGGCTTTTCGGAGTGGTTGCATCGCCGAGCAAGTTGCTCGTCTTCTTAGCGTCACGAGTCCGTATGCTCTCACGCATCATTCGATTCACTGGTTTCCCGCTCACGTAGGGTCGGTCGAGGGTGCTCCCCCGAACCTCAATGAGTCTGCTCACGAGGCTGCGCGCGATCTCAGCGACCACGCTTCCTCTGTAAGGAGCGCCGACTCCCCTCCCCCCTACGGCCACAGAGACACTTCAGCTATTCACAAAGAGGTTATGAAATTCTACATGTCTAGAAGGATCTTTCCACCCACTCACCCCAAGCTGAATAGGGCGCAAGCAGATTCCTTTAGACTGTTACAAACCGGCACACGTCCGTGTCTGGCCGTTCTACACGAAGTTTACCCCGACGTATATAGCAACGACGCCTGCCCGCCCTGCGGGCTGACCTCTACTCCAGCACACATGCTCTGGGAGTGTGGGGTGGAGATACCCGAACTTCAGCGAAGAGTAGGACTCGCATCTGCGTAGGCCCGCTCTAGACAAGCAAATCGTGGTAGGGCTGGGTGACAGCTAGAAGACCTATGGGCCCCGGGTGCCAGACGACCTAGCTACGCCACTGGCAGGGTGTCTACCAAGTTTACATTTCCAAATACCCTGAGTCTTCCATGTTTTCCCCGAGTGCCTTTGCAATGCTCCCCGAGTGATACAGAAGTTTGTTTTACATCAAGACAGGCTGACACCATGTCGCCCGATGCTGTCACTCATTAGTAAGCATGCTAAATATTTAAAAAAAACTTAATCGAATTTGAATAGTAAGGAGTAGCACTTATTTTATTCAAAAGGAAATCAGAAAGGAGGAGTTAGTAAAATGCTTAGCGAATAAAATAACTTTGAAAAAATGGTAAAACTCATTGCAAATCGAGTCGGACATTCTCAAATATGAATAAGAAAGAGATGCATACAGAAACAAATGTTTTCGAATATCTCCTTCAGTCACGAATTATGATCGACTGTCGATACATGTTTGAAACATAGGTGGCGCAATGAGACTCCACTGAAAGCAAATCAAGGTGGTAGAATGACTGAGAATTTTATGATGAGTCATTATAATTACAGAGTGACTAAATATTTGAGTATTGTAAAGTCAGCCATGCTATACATTTTTTTCATAAGGATTAAATCCCCCACTCGAATTACATGCACAAGTTATTCATTGGCCTCAAGCATTTCAAGAAAGAAACGCCCCACGTCATGCGTCACGTATAACATGGTAATGCCTCCACCAAAGCGGTACTCTGTAACGATACATATCACTCAGATGCAAAATGGAAGTAATTTAGGTTATCAGAATGTTCAATTTGCCCTACGCTTACTGTTTGTGCTCTATTCCTTGCTACAATTGCAGATAAATGGCAAAAGTAGGTCGTGTCCACAAATGTGGACGCCTTGACTGAAGGGGATATCAGATATTTTTGTCAATTGATAGCAAGCTCGTTCGTATGAGGTCCGAACTTTGTCACAAGTGAGATTCTCTCTCAACAGCTGGTGTGTCAACCTCAACTGTCTTGACATACTCTCAGCCCACGCACAATGCCTCAGTGTTGCATTTCACTGGTTTAAGGAGTTTATTTTCGTATGGATGAAGGACACCTGCATCTCGGCGTCAGCCAATACTTTTTCTTCTTTCTGAGCCCACGCTCCTTCAGAGCAGCGGCACCCTTCCTTTCCCTTTCATTCCTCAATGCGTACATCCTTTCTGGTCTCGTTCTCCTTCCACCACGTGTCTTGTCTTGTCTTGTCTTGTCTTGTGTCCTCGACAGTGGCGCGTACCCACTATGGGGGATTGGCCAAGAAGCAGGCGGTTTTCCGTATGGTTAGAAGTAGAGAGAAACTAGATTTGTATAGTGGAGCGTGGGACGATAGTACTGTAATCTAGAAGTGTAATCAAATATTGTTAGGAATTCCGATAAAATAAGTAAACGTAAAGAAATGAAATAATATAAATTATGGATAATTTTAGAAATTCAGCAAGGTACTCTTTTTGTGTCTCTAATAAAATTGTAAACTGCCAGAAAAGCATCCCTGTGGCTGGATCCCAGTGAAGTCGCCCCAAAAGAAAGAATGGTTGGCGAGGTTAGCGAGAGGCCAAGTTTGGTAAATGAGTATTCTAATAGTTTTCTTTGTCTTAGAAAGCGGCGGCACGAGAGAAAGTAATGTTCGATAGTTTCAGGTTCACTGCAAAAAGAACATAGAGGGGACACTGCGAGACCAGACCTGTGTAAGTAAAGAGTTAGAGGAGGTATGCGACATCTCAATTTTGTAAAAGAAACTTCCAATTGCCTTGAAGGATACCAATTAGTATTCCATGGGAAGCCAAGATGGTGGAAATCAGAAGACGGTGTTAGAATGGATATTGCAGAGTTTTGAGATATAGCGAAATTTCTGTGCCTGGCCGCGGTGACATAGGCTGATGTCGGCAAAACAGATATGATAGGGCCGTTCAGGGAAGCTCGCGCGAGTGAATCAGCCATTTCATTCAAGTGCAACCCATGATGTCCCGGTACACAAAGCAAACATACTTTTCGTAAGTACGGAGGCACCATCGAACGAAATGTTCTTTGAATTGCTGAATTTAAAGATGCAGTTAGTGCTGTGCATACAGATAGCGAGTCGGTCACAATAACAGCAAATGGGTCATTTTGGGGCAGTTTGTCGTAATGCTTATATAATCGTTAATAATTCTGCCTGAAATATAGGTGTGAAGTCGGGAAGGCGAAGGGAGTAAGACCACTAAAGAGATTCAGAGAAGATCCCCACTCCTGCCTTCTCATTGCACACAGAAGCGTCCGTAGCTATTACATTGTCAGTGGTTAGCTGGTGTAGGTGGCTGTTGAAGATATTAATTAAATCTCGCCTTGGTAATAGTTTAGCATGATTTGGAAATATGTCATCGAACTCAATTTTGAGGTCTGGTAAGGCATCATTTGAATGGTAAACATGGCGTAGGGACACATCCAATTTTTGTAACTGTTCTTGTATGAATATTACCTGAGGACTGTGGAATCTCGACCATGATACTTGGAAAAACTCAGACGGTTCAGTGATAAATATATATTGCGTACGTCTTTTTAAATAGTCATAAATTTTTAAAAATGTCTGAACCGTAAGTATGCGGAATCTGCAATCTAGGGTGGGTATATGAGCTTCCTGATAAAGAACAACGTTGGCAATAAATCTAGGTAGGCCAAGACATGACCGTAGAGCTTCTCTTTCTAAAAGTATCAGAGGTTTAATTTTGTAGGCTGGGCCACCGGAAAATATTACGCAGCCGAATTCTAATATGGGCCGAATATACATGTTATAGATCATCAGTAAGGTATCCCTGCGTAGTCCAGAGCGTCGGTGGCTGAGCCGGCGGAGCATAGCTACGGCTCGTTCTGCCTTTGTTTTAATATATTCAATGTGACTGCGCCAGGTGAGTTTGCGATCGTAAATGACACCAAGGTACTTGACTTCGTCAACTTGGGGAATGATTTCCTGTCGGTATTGTAAAGATATATGCACCTGTGCAGTTAATGGAAATACTAATACCACACTTTTTCTAATATTTAACGACATACATAACCCCTCTAGCCATGTCTCCAGCATTCTTAAGTAATTCTGCAACGACTGTTGTATATTGTATTGAATGTATATTATTTGCGGACGTAAAAAATGCGATATCGTCCGCATAAACATAAACACGTACTTCCGGAGACAAAGGAATTGTGCTTAGCAAAATGTTAAATAATATAGGGGAAAGAACGGAACCCTGTGGTACACCTCTCGTCTGCTTGTGTTTGGAAGTCGAAATACCGTGTTGGTAACAATAAAACTCTCTACCTCTTATAAATTCATAGATTCAAGCGGTTATATATTTAGGGAAATTCGTAGACTGAAGTTTATCGAATAGAATACCATGTTCTACAGAGTCGTATGCGTTTGATACATCTAGCATCACCAAAGCTGCGTACTCTCGTTTGCGGTGAGCAAGTTTAATGCGACTCTCTAAATCTACATGGGCGCACCATATGGAGTGCCCGGGACGAAATCCAATCTGGCAAGGACTGAGAAGGGTATCATCCTGCATACAATTTGTTATGCGGCCATGAAGAACTCTTCCTATTAATTTGACGACATTGGAAGTAAGAGAAATCGGTCTTATGTTGTCTAAGTCAAGTCCAACTGACTTTTTCTTTAATAGTGGAATAATTTTAGCTATTCTCCACTCTCTTGGAACCCATGCATTTTTGAGAGAGAAATTTATTATGTTTAGGAGGTCCTGAGGCGCATAATCAAAAAAAAAAAAAAAACGCATTCCTGTTGTAGTTCCATCTGGACCGGGGGCTGACGTCGGTAACGAACTAATAATGCCTTGAAGATCTGTCGCTGTTACTGTTTCAAAGTCGTCTCCCAAGGGAGGTTTCTGTAGGCCTAACGGCAATTTATGTTTGAAACGTTGCGCAAGTCCTTGAGCAATTTTCTCAAGTGATTCCGATACTTCTTTTGTTGTTAAAACGACAGAATCGACATTCACGGGCGCCGGTATAACTTTACGAGATCGAAGAAATTTAAACAGGGCCTTTTTATTGCAAGATTTCGAAAGGTATATGTGTAGTGCTTGGAATCATAATCCTCCTTAGCGTTTGAGACTGTTCGTTTAAATGTAGTAGCTATATATGTATAATCAGCCCAATTAACAGGACTTTGGTTGTATAAAAGCTTTTTCCACGCAGCTTTTCTACGTCTAAAATCTCGCTCGCAGTCCGAATTCCACCAGGAACAATATGATCCACCCTTAGTAGATTGCACAATAAACTGAGCTTTTTTTGATGACTGTTTTAGAATTGAACATAGGCTCATTGATTTAATATCCCTCTCCATGCCCTCCTGAGCGTGTAAAGCTGATTTTAACGCATTTTTGATTTTTCGTAATTAACAAAAGTGCGCACATTACTATGTAAACTAGACAACGGGGTAAACAGTTCAAAAATTATAGGGAGGTGATCACTGTTAGTTCCGGAGTCTACAGTCTTCCAGGAGGTGACAAACATGCTCGAGGTAGCGAACGTAAGATCTAGGGCAGATCGCGTCTGACCCCGTACAAAAGTATGTGCTCTCGAATTTAGGCAAGAGAAATTATTCGTTAAGACCCAATCCCACAAGCCTTTGCCACAAGTGTCCGTTCGGAAACCCCACGACACATGATGAAAATTAAAATCTCCCACCAGTATGACGTTCTTCTGACTGCGAGCAATAGAGATATCCAGATAGCGGGTATCTTGCGCTCCAGCGGGGAAGTACGTGTTAATTGTAGAAAAGGTGTGCAGGCAGGAAGTATTATATCCAGTGCTAAGATTTCACAGTCTGGGGGCATTATCTGGCATGCTATAGTAGCTCTATGGCAGATTTTCGATGAGACAAACAAAACTAAACCACCGCCTCGGGATAAGCGATATAATCGAAAACATAGGAATTTTTTTAGATGAAAAGTCTGACCAGCAACAAGCCAAGTTTCCTGTAAAACAATATCTGGAGAATATTTAGAAATAAGATATAATATATCTGTTGCAGCGGAAAGTATGGAACGAACGTGTTCGCCCCACGGACCATTTGAAGCATCCTCTTCGTCAGTTGTAGTCAACGTCCGTAAAATCGGGCATTTCGAAATAATAAATGCATGTCTTTTATGCCGTTAGGGGCTCAAATCACCACAGGCACGTCCGCAAAGGCGTATCAGTACACTTGCTGGGCATATCGGTGCGCGTACTGTGACATGAGATGTTGGCTGGACGCGTGTATAATTAAGTAATAGAAACTGTGTCCCGTGACAATTGCCCCTTCCCACGCTTATGCTTCACCGCGTAACATTTCTCTATTGAGGCGAAGCTGACTCTCGGGCACCAGCATTATTTAACGCGCGGCTCTTTCCGAGCTTCGAAGCCAATCGCGAGGACCACAAAGACTTTGTCTTCACAGCCTTGGAGCTCCGAAGCCATACGTTACCATCTGCCTCCACAATGACCGACGACGCCGGTTTCTCGCAAGCAGCTGCTCCCGCTCCCACGGCTGTTTGTTCTGGTGCAGTACGTCAGCTTTACGTCAACGGAGTCGGTGCCATTGCTTACAGAGGCGAAGCCTTTCAATGAAAAACACGGCGCCGAACGGCAAGAAGCTTTATAGCGAACGTTGAAGCAGCTAAGGCTAGCGTTTACCGCGGCGGCGAGGTAATCAAAACGGCGGCGGCGGGTGTGGCTTTGATTAATGCCATTTCGGGCCCGCGGTCGCAGCAAAAAGTCCGGAAAAGCGGACGGCGAAGGGTTCTTGCGTCCGAAATGGCGCCGCGAAGCCGTCCGCATTGTCGCGCGTCCGGAAAGTCTGTCGTTGACTGTAAACCGGCAACTCCTCCAGCAAACACTTACTCGTTACGATCCCTCTCTGTTACGCGAGCCAGCATTACCACGACTTTCGTTCCTTTTCAATAGAATTACAGCTAATTTTCCATTACATAAGCACAAATTCTCCGAGTTTTCGCCGAGTATTTCCAGACTACTCAAAATGCCCAATTCCCGGTTTTCCCGGTTGGTAGACACCCTGCCGGTCCCGACGTGGGACCAGCAGGTCCCACGTCGGGACCTCCTGGTGGCATGGAGTTAGAAGGCTGCTGCATCACTCGGTGGCATCACTTACCGGTGTATGGAAAACGCAAACACAAAAAAATTTGTGGGGCTGCAACATCTATATAGGGACGGATTACCAGCGAAGCTGTTTAGGCTGCATACATTATGAAATCATGCATTCTTTTTAATATATGGCTCCACACTACGTCGACACAAGCGCCGCCGTGGTCAACGGTCCCACGCGTCTGCAGCAACCGCTGCTGCTGCCGCGCCAGCACCTCCGACGCACAAGACGTTACAACCACAGGCGCAGGCCACGTGCACTGGTGCCGTCGCCACACTTGATTCCCCCTGTTAAGAACGGCCAGCGTTTGCCAGCCAGTTACGCCAGCGGTGGTAACCTCATCTTGGAACGCCGCCGCCAACCTCTAGCCTCGTCGCCGTTGCGAGTGAAGGAGTTCGACGAAGTAGGCTTTGTGCTGAAACCGCCAACCTCTAGCCTCGTCGCCGTTGCGAGTGAAGTTGTACGAAGCCCCTCTGACGTCGGCTCCGGACCATTACACCTGTGTGTGTGCGCAACACGAGTATGTGCGCCCGCCTCCTCCAAAAGGGCGGGTCATCTACGGTGACGTCGAACGATGACTGGACGAACGTTTCCGTCCACTTAGAATCAAGGGGGGACCAAGTGCTTATAAGCAGCGTTTGCCGGCTGCTAGCGTGTGCTCGTTGTCGTGCTAGAAATGTACTAGTGATCTGTGTGCTCGTAAGCTGTTTACTGTATGCGTCGTCTCGCGTGCTCCATTTGGGAGTCACGCTAGACTGTCGATGTATGTCTTGTCTAAGATGTAAATAAATCCTGTTCACCGAGTTCCTCTCTACGACCTTCAACTCCTTCAAATGGTGGCAGCGGCGAGATCGTCGGACGACTCTTACACCCCTCTCATTATTCGCCAAACAAGATTTAAAACGAATAAACCCCATGAAGGCCAACTTCGCACACTAAGTGCACTTTTTGATTATATATATATATATATATATATTGCTTTTCTTACAAATTTGTGGTTCTATTTGGACCCAAGTTATTAAAGTTGTTTTTGGAAGTTGGTGGAGTGCTTGAAGCCTCCTTCACCTCCGCCGCGGGTCGCACTTCGCCATCAAAATGCGACCAAAATGCGGCATCAAAGAGGTTCATTGGTGACCAGCACTGACCGAGTGGCACATAACCAGTACTCCAAGTCGGTGTCGAAGGGTTTCTTAAAGAGCGGCACATACGTACACACTGACATGCCCAGCACCGCTGCCCGTGTGTTTATGCATTAAAATCGGCCGGCGACAGTACTACAGCATTGAGAAAAACTGCGTATGCCGCGGACACGCGTATCTAATGCCATCTGTGTGCTGTCCGGTGTCTGCTCGCCATAGCTCCCGGTATTTGTCTTCTCACACCAGTGAACTTTTTCTTACTGAGCACAGTTACTGATGCCATCGGTTGGGAATATAACCAGTAGTGACACAAAGGGGTCGGCTGTGACAATGAGCCGCATGTCGCGGCGGCGCTCTTTATTACGAGGAACACATGACAAGAACAGGTGGTGACACATGATGGCGGTGGTTTGGTGGTCAGCGATGGTGCCGGTCCCGGCTTCGCGACCGCCGACCGCGGTGCCTGCTCCCCGACCTCCTGCTACGCGGCGAGGCGCGCCGAGAGCGGCTCCTGCTCCGCGAATGCCGGGGGCTGCGACGGCGGGGCGAGCGCGAGCGACGACGCGAGCGGCTCCTCTTGCGCGCCGGGCTGCGCGACAAGCGGCGCTTCGCGCTCCGTGAGCGACGACCACGGCGTCTTGGACTGCGAGATCGCCGGCGCGGACTTCGGGATTTCCTTCGGGGACTCCGCGACCGGCGACGTGCAGGGCTAGGTGAACGTCGCCTGGGGCTGGGCGAACGGCGTCGAGGTGGGCTCGGGCTACGACGGCGCGGGCTCGGACTACGACGGCGCGGGCTCGGACTACGACGGCGCGGGCTCGGGCTGCGACGACGCGGGCTCGGGCTACGACGGCGCGGGCTCGGGCTACGACGGCGCGGGCTCGGGCTACGACGGCGCGGGCTTGGCGACCTTCGTCGTGGGCTCGGGGATCGGCGGCGCGGAGGGCTGGGCGACCTTCGTCGTGGGCTCGGCGAACGGCGGTGTGGAGGGCTCGGCGACCTTCGTCGTGGGCTCGGCGAACGGCGGCGCGGAGGGCTTGGCGACCTTCGTCGTGGGCTTGGGGATCGGCGGCGCGGAGGGCTCGGTGTAGGCCGATGCGGGCTAGAAGAACTGCGCTGCGGACTGGGGGAGCGTGGTCGCGGACTCGCCGAGCGTTGGTTGCTCGGACTAAGGGAAGTACGGCGAGGAGGCGGTGGCGGTGACACAGACTGCTGGCGAGGGCTTGCCGATCGATGTGCCGGACTGGCCGACTGCCTCGATGGCGACTGCCTCCGTGGACTGGGCGAATGCCTTTTCGGACTCGTTGATCGATGCCTCGGGCTGGGTGAATGACGCCTGGGACTCGGCGATCGGCGCTTTGGGCTGGGAGAGCGGCGCCTGGGACTGGGAGAACGACGTCTGGGACTTATTGAACGGCGCCTGGGACTGGGAGAGCGGTGCCTGGGGCTGGGAGAGCGGCGCCTGGGACTGGGAGAGCGGCGCCTGGGGCTTGGCGAACGACGTCTCGGACTGGGAGAGCGGCGCCTGGGGCTTGGTGAACGACGCCTAGGACTGGGAGAGCGGCGCCTGGGGCTTGGCGAACGACGTCTGGGACTTGGCGAACGACGTCTTCTCGGGCTAGGCGGAGACCGACGCCTAGGGCTAGGTGGAGACCGGCGCCTCGGGCTAAGCGAACGACGCCTCGGACTGGGGGAACGGCGACGTGGGCTCCGCGAACGCCTTGGCGAGCGTTTGCGAGGACTTGGCGATCGCCGGCGCGGCGAGCTCGGCGTTCTGCGCGGACTTCGCGGACGAGCCTGCCGGGGCGATGGAGACCTCCTGAAATAAAAGAATGAGTAAATAAAAGAACTATCAAGTATAAAGATCTGTTAAATACTACCATAAAGCTGCTTGTGCGTCGCACTCCCCTGCTTGGTGATAGTTATAATAAACATTTAACTCATAAAAAGTAACGCTGTTTGTTACCTATAGAAATGTGTCAAGCAACACCATCACAGTTAACAATTTATGAGAGCGCCACACGAGCAGTGTAATGCTACATGGAAAAGCAAAGTGGCCCTCACAGTCAACAATTTGTAAGCACACATGCTATTTAATAGTTTCTGCATTATCAGAAATCCGTTCCTTCTTTTTTAAAAAGTATATATGTTAAATAGAAATGTACTCCCTAGCAATTTTCGGTTCATATAGCCACGAATGGCAGAGAAACAAAAGGGTGATTTTGCTTGAACCAATATTAGGTATAATGCAAACATTCAGGGGCCATTCAAATTGTACTAAGTAAATTTTTTTTTTAAATACTTCGAAAAAAATGATGCCTCAGACTTCATTTAACCTTTGTGGTCATCAACTAAGAAGGCAGGGCAAGTGGAACCACTTTTGACACTGAAATATAGCAAAATCTCACTATAATGAAATTGAAGAAGAACCTAATATTACCGAACAACCGTTATCCACTTTTGAGAGCCAATGTTGTCCTGCAGTGCTTCTCTTGTATGTTTTCAAAACACTGATAAGCCAAATAATCACCAAGGACATAGAGCAGAGACATATTTTGCTATGATACATTCCAAATTTCAATTCTTGTTATTTATTGTACTGAATGCCTGATTTCAGCGATAATAACCAGAGTGAGGATATGCAGCAGTTTATTGCACGTACAGTTAGCACAGCAAGTATTAGAAGAATCCTTTTTCATGTACTGCAAGTCATGTTATTTACATTCACTCGGCATCCTTCATCCAAGGCACACCATGTTGCAAGCACAAAGAGGAGAGTGAGTCGGCCTTGCTGGTAGAAGATAAACACGACAGCTAACTCGGCAGCATGACTGATTTGCCGCATTGCCAGGTGAAGGACAGCAAATGCGAAACAGGAACTGTAACTGTATCAGACAAGTTACTACAGAAGCTTCCTGCATCAGTAGATTTGGCCTAGTCTGTGCTAAATGATCAGTAAATCTTCATTATGAACTACAAAAGGTTTGTTATTTCTATCACAAAAATTTTGCCTTCATTAAAGCGAGATTTTAAATGCATGGGTTTATTATATGGGAAATTTCAAGCGCAATAGCAATTACAGCTGCAAAAAATAAGCTAGGTTTGATCTGACTGAGAGCTGCGGAGAAGTTCGACTTTTCTGAAGCCTGATGGCACCAATTTTCTCGTCAGTTTTCAGTTCACAAGTGGCCAGAAAAGCTTGTGAACACATTGACGCATGCACATATGCTTGCATGTGACCAGCTCTACCTTAATTCCGACCATTGAACACATGCACCTAATCTAAATCCCCTGGCAACTTGCAACAGAAATCAGCCACGCTCCGCTAGCCAAATGATTGCTGGTTTCTTTGCAACAGACACTGCCAGAAACTCCCATTGTTTCATTGCTCTGTGCACTGACACAGACATCAGGGTGTTTTATTATAGTGTAAAATGGTTACATTAGCTAGTGACACAACACTAGCACTATCGTACACTGCGGAATCCGGCGCAAACTTGCTTTTTAGAACGATGGAAACGCGTAGAGTGCTGGCACTAACAGTTATAATGCCACCTAGATTTAAGGGTTCACAAAGTACAGTGAAACCTCATTACTACAAACACCACAATAACGAACTATTCAGCTTAAACAACTCTTCAGAAGTCCCCACCTGACTTTTTATGGTTTCAACGTAAAAATATGTCAGTACTACGAACTTCAGAAAACCGCACTTTTCAGAATGACGATCGTTATTCAGTTTCCGTGTCATGTTAAGAACACCTCAGTACTACAAACTAATATTCCGAAATTTGGGGATTCTCAGATTTCCGTGTATCCTTCACAGCAGCCGAAACAGTAGGCTAGCAGACAACAAGGTGCAGAAAGCGGACGCTGCAGCGCATGGGTTCGGAAAACCAGAGACGGCACTCCATAAGAGACAGTGGGAGAGAATTTTTCTCTATTGTGGAAGTGATGACACATCAGGTTTTGCGAGCGCATGTAACACCCAGGCAAGTGTTGCCTAGAAACGGAAGCACGTCTCCTGCAGCATCCTCGACAAATCCCACTGGTGAACCCTGGGGAGCCCTCGTGTGCTGTTTCTTCCAATCATCATTGCACCAAGGCAGCCCGGTGCACACTGGTGCTATTTGTCGAATTCGTCATTACTTCCTTCGCCCTTCTTTCTCTGCATGCCTCTTTCTTTCACGCTTCTTTCTGCGGCAGTACTAGCTACGTGCACGGAGAAATGTAACCTCCGTACACATGGGGATGCCACACGGGCCACACAGTCGCATTCTTCACTTTCCGGATGGTGTCGCTTGTGTTTTGGTATAGTTCAGATGTCTACCTCGAGTGAAACAGTTGCGGTGTCCCTGGCAAGGAATGTGAAAAACAAAAACAAAAAAAAAAAAGAAACATTTCGCTTTGGAGGTGACGTTTAGCTAACTTTTTGTCAAAACTTTTCTTAGCGTCAGCGTCCGCTTTGCGCACGCCACTCTCATTATACAGTGCTTTGGTGGTGCGAGGCGGCGGAATCTATGGAAAATAGCAACAGCGGGGGCCGAAAGCCAACAGCAGCATTTTTGTGGACAGCTGAAACTGTAACATCTTACGAACTGGTAGGTTTATGGGCAGAATAGTTAATTTTGGGGCTTTCACTATAACCTTTAAGAATAACGAACAATTTTCGGCGGTCCCGTGTGATTTGTGCTCAAGAACGTCTAAGGTGTGAATATTATCACAAACACAGCTTTAGTAATCGAGAAATTAAAGTAAATGCAGGACACTATTGGAGGCTCCCCCGGGACATTGAAGTATTAGCCTGATGACGACGGCACTCCTCATTATATAATTCTGTTGCTAGCATTCAACCGATCATAATAAAAAGATCATTGCATGATAAGACAAAAAAAAATGCTAAATGTACAGTTCTATTTCATTTTTAGAAGAACTCGCTGACGTTACTCCTGAAAAGACACGGGTGGCCGGAAGGCTTCGTTTTCTCCTCTCTGCACCGCCCGTGCTTTCGCATTTCAGTAGTTTCATTATCCCAGATTGCTACACTGGTTTTGCTGGCTCGCGAAACTTACACAACTGCAAATAGCAGAGAATACCACATGCACGTCAAAAGGTTCCAGAACGGTCAATGCCACTTGACCAAGAGCGGCTGCAGTACCAACGCAGTGTGTTGGCACGGTTTCTCCACGGACGCGCATTTGCGCTTTGGGCAGAAAACAACAGTGTCGTCTGTTGGGCACCATTTGGCTCACCAACAGCAGTAAAGAGTGGTGATGGCGTACGTAGCATCCCCACTCCCCGCCTGTGGATAGGAGATTTGAACTGCGCTGTAGGTATGCAGACTCTTCCGATGCAATTTTCTCGTAAACTGTCTTTTCTTAGCACAAAACAAGCATGTAAGGTTTCTGGCAGGTATTTTACACATCAATTTGCCTTTATTTGCTTTTAGCATCCCTTTAAGCTAATGCACACCAAATGTCAAGAACAATGCTGCATCTGTATTATCTGTACAGCCTTGACCAAGGTGGCATCTATGGCTGCTCAATGAAAACAAAACATCTTGTGGGTCTTTATCGAGCAGCCATGGTATCACGAACTGCACTTTACCTTTTTGCTAATGAGGATCATAAAACTTAAGGTGTGGCGCCATATACTGCAAAAGCAAGCACTTGTAATTTGTAGCCTCTGAAATCTGGCAGCACATGTAGCCCGCCAAGCACTGCCACGTCTCGCAGGCCATGCCCACCTAATACCACTGCTCTTGTTCAGCCTAAAGCATCAAAATATAGAGAACGGATCTCTGAAATAGCTCCTTGTTGCCACTAATACTTAGCTGTCAAAGCATCACAACACAAATCTAAAGCAATTACAAAAATCTGCTGGGAGCAGTGAAGTATGATGACTTGATAGATCCAAAGTGGGTGGCTGTCCTCTTGACGATGCCACCATGTTTTTCACAGCCTTTGCAGGTGTTAGCGTCTCATGATAATTTCCAAAAACAGTGGAAGCATGCTACGTGCAAAGCTGCCAGAGGGTTCTATGCATGCAGAGATTGACCATGCATGCTATGTGCGATCTCTGCATTTAGCATAGTGCCCTGTGTGTTTTACTAAAGCTCTTTACTGAAGGTAGACTTGGTGCTATTTGAGGCTGCTAGATGATTCTGACTGAGAAAAGTTTGCAGGGTGTCTACCAAGTTGATATTTCCAAATTCCTCGAGTTTTCCAGGTTTTCCGAGAGCCTTTGTAAAATTCCCTGAGTGATGCAGAACTATGTTTTTTGTCAAGGCAAGCTGCAACCATATCGCCCGATGCTGTCACTCTCTAGTAAGCATATGAAAAAAAAAAAATATTTAAATACTACTTAATCCAATTTGAATACTAAAGAGTAGTGTTTATGTTATTCAACAAGAGAATAGAAGGGAGGGGT
This sequence comes from Dermacentor andersoni, assembly GCF_023375885.2. NCBI lineage: Eukaryota > Metazoa > Arthropoda > Arachnida > Ixodida > Ixodidae > Dermacentor > Dermacentor andersoni. The sequence continues at coordinate 26,004,109 of NC_092815.1, forward strand.
TAGTAAAGTGCACAGCAAATAAAATCTCTTCGAAAAAAATAATTGCAAATCGAGTCGGACATTCTCAAATACAAATAAAAAAGGAGATGCATACAAAAGCAAATATTTTCGAATATGAGCTATTTCTATCATCTGATAGCAAGCTCAGTGGTATGAGGCCCAAACTTTGTTACAATTGAGATTCTCTCTCAACAGCTCGTAAGTCAACCTCAACTGTCCTGACATACTCTCAGCCTGCGCACGACGCCTCAGTGTTGTGTTTCACTGCTTTAAAGAGTTTAAATTGGCTTGGATGAGGGACACTTGCATCTCGGCATCAGCCAACATTTAGTTTTTTGAGCTCAAGCTCCTTCAAAATGGTGGCAGCACGCTTCCTTTCCCGTTCATGCCTCAACGCGTTGGTCCTTTCTGTTCTTGTACTCTTTCCGCCGCTCGTTCGCCCCACGGACCATTTGAAGCATCTTCTTGGTCAGTTGCCCAGTCCACGTCAGAGTTTTTGAACTCCTTAGGGTGAGCCACGAATACGTCCGAAAAATTGGCCAGTTGGAAAAAAATATATGCATGTCATTTACTGCCCTTAAGGGCTCAAACCGCCACAGGCACATTCGAAAATGCTCTGAAGGCCTGTTGGTACACGTATTAGGCATATCTGTGCTCGTGCTCTGACAGGAAATACCGGGTGCATGCGTGTATAATTAAGGAATACATACTGTGTCCCGTGGCAATAGCCCCTTCCCACGCTTGTTATGCTTCACTGCAATACTGTGTATGCTTCACCAAGTAACATATCCATACGGAGGCGAAGCTGACTTTCGGGAACTGGCACTATGCAATGCACCGTGCTTTCCAAGCTTCTAAGCCAATCGCGAGGACCGCAAAGGCAGAGTCCGTGCCATTGCTGATAGCAGCAAATTCTTTCAATAAAAAACACAGCACCTAACGGCAAGAAGCTTCATAGCGAACGTCGAAGCAGCTAGGCCTAGCGTCGCCACAGTGGTGGCTACGGCTGCCAGCGGATCTGCGTGCGAGAGCACCGATTTGAGGCGGCGAGGTAATCAAAATAGCCGCAGTGGTCGCGTTAATGCCGTTTCGGACCTGCGGTCATGCCTAAACATCTGGAAAATCGGACGACGAAAAGTTCTTGCGTCCGAAATTTCAGACGTTCTGATACAAATTGACTCTATGGGGCACGTGGTGGTGCCGTGAAGCCATCTAAATTATCGGGAATCCGGAAAGTCAGTTGTTGACTGTACCCTGGCAACACCTCCAGTTGACGACAGGACATCAAAGACGATTCATTACTATTCCTGTCTGTTACTCGAGCCAGCATTACCGCGACTTTCGACCCTTTCAATAAAATTACAGCTAATTTTCCCTAATAGAGGCACAAATTCCCTGAGTTTTCCCTGAGTTTTTCCAGACTACTCAATATCCCTCAGAATTCCCGGTTTTCGCAGTTGGTAGACACCCTGAGTTTGGAACATCAGTCAGCTAAATCACTCAAGGTATTGCCACTGCTTAATACAGTAAAACCTGGTTAAACCGTACCCGCTTAAACAGTAGTTTCGTTTTAAAAGTAGTAAAGTCAAATCCCCGACTCATCGGCCATTGAACATAATGTGTTTCGTATCCGCATAAACCGTACCAGCTTATTGCGTACGGATCGGTTAAAACGTAGCGTTTCAACTTTTCGTCGCGCAAACACGGCGGTGCGCCGTCTCCATCGGGCAGCCCGGCAGAACAACAAGCCTCAGAGATTGGAACAACGGCCTCCAAGCGCCCTGTGCGTTTGCGCGTGAAGCCACATCAACATCAACATCATTTCGACGCCGTGCCAAAGAGCGTTATGACGTCGTTCAAGCGAGGACTCGCGTCGTTCCGAAGCTCGGATAAAAAAGACGCCGGGTGCTCAGCATAGAAGAAAAATTAGACATCGTCCGTGCTATCGAACGTGACACGAAGTCGGCGCCGGCACGCAACAGCGATCTGCTGTTGACTACAGTATGTGGCATTTGGAATGCGAAGAAGTTGCTCGGAAGCGCTGCTGCGACCGCGAAGACATGTCGGCTACGAGGTTCGACTTTTTGCCATCGTTGCCTGTGTTGTTGCCGAAGTGTCGACTAGCGACAGTAATAAGGACGACCCGGAAAGCGACAGCACAGGCGATTCAGGCCCGACAGTGGCATAAGCTACGCGTAACGTCAGCCCCATGACTGCTATCGTCGCGACGAGAAGAGGAGCGCGATAACGTAACTCTATTCCAAATTAAAAGTATTCCAAACTCCGGCACCCGGCAATGAAAAAGGCGCCCCCGGGACTTCTGCAGCAGTACTGCGCACGTGCACGGAGAATACGTAATCCCAACGAGGAATCTGCCATGCGAGTGTTTGCCAAGAAGAGGGGGCTGGCTGAAAAGCTGGCACGCAGCTTCAGAAGTTTGAGGCCGCTGCCGTCGCCATGCTAGGCCGCCGCGGCATCAAACGAAAATAACACTTTTGTCGCGCCAAGTGAATAAATACTGCATGTTTTTTCCCCTTTCATCGCACTCTCTCCGAGTTCGTTTTCGACAGGTAAGTGGGCGATCTCATGCTATTCGGTTAAACAGTACTGCCGTTTAGCACGTACTTTTTCCGAGCTCCGGCCAACTACGGTTTAACGAGGTTTCACTGTACATAAAGAAAGCAAACAGTGAACATACGATATGCACATGACAAACACGCAGATGCAGCTTTGACAACTTAGCGGCTTGATGTGGATGGGATTGTTTCATGGTATGGACGTGGTCTAAGAAAAACTGGATTGGCAAAGCTACTGCAGTATCATCCTGCTACTTTAATTTCGAGGCAGTGCTGCAATGTTGTACAATTTAGCTGTTGGTGACTGCACTTCGTTATTTTCATTACAATGTTTTAAGCTACCTCATGAGGCTTGAGTGTATGTAGTCGGACATCACTAGTCTGACTGCACCTTTCATATCGAGCTTGAATATTTTGAATTATACAGGGCCCTGAATATTTCACTGCACATGTTCAGTTTAGTTTTGTGCTCACCGCTGCTCTGTTCTTGCTCAAATTTTGCAGAATGATCGCATTTTGGCACAGACTTCGTTTAGTAAACACTTGCCACAATTAATTGCCTGGTTTTTATGAAAGAAGTGCAAATTTGCCTGCACTTATGGGCATGCGAGCTGCTGCCGTGACGGCAAAAGCATAAAATTGTGTTGCCACCTGCCATCACCTGCAGAAAGCGTTTCAGGGAGGGCTGCCACGTGTGGCTCGGTCCTGGAACAGACAACTTGCCTCCCTGAAACACTGCTTTCTGCAGATGACAACAGGCAGTGACACAAGTTTATGCTTGCACTGTCACAGCAGCAGCTTGCATCCTCATAAGCACAGGCAAATTTGCACTTTTTTCTTAAAAACCAGGCAATTAACTGTGCGACGTGCTACACTAAACAAAGTTGACGCCAAAATGCGATAGTTCTGCAAAATTTAATCGAGGACAGTGCAATGGTGAGCGTAAGACCTTTTTTCGAACAGGCGCAGCGAAATATTCAGGACCCTGTATTGTCAATAGTGGTCTGATGAAAATTGCACAGCTAGTATATACTGATTTTTCTTAGAAACTTGACATCAAATGTGACACAAGGTGTGAGTTTGTTTTTTGTCTCACTTATCCCATATGCTCTGGCAATGCCCTGCGTTACGCAGCTCATCGCTAAGCACTCTAACCGACTGGGAGGCAGCCCTTAAGAGTGGCGACCTCTCAGAGCAACTACGGGCTGTCTAGAGGGCCTGCGACAGGGCGGAGGACCACGATCTTCCGACCCCGACGTGGGTGCGGCCCGCGACGGCTACGGGAACTCCCTGAAAAGGGAGGTACCCTAACGCCGGTTCCTCAGGACCATTAATAAAGTTCTTTGTCTGTCTGTCTCGCCACTCCTTCCTCACTGGCATTGCACTGCTTTATCTCGACTTCTTTTATGCAGGGATTTGCATCAATGCTACAATTAAGCTACTCTATCTGGATGTTTAGGTCTACTACATGACAACTGAAAGCAACTGATCTGTACTGTAACACTATATCTAATGAGCTTGCCTGGTCATCATACCTGGGTTGTGCCATGTGTGCCATGACACTTAAGTTCCTTTGTACCTATGACATTACTAACACTGTGCAGCACAGTGAAAACAGCAGGTGATGACGCTGGCTCATGGAAGTATCATGGTAGGATCAGCAGTGCGCAATAGGCAAGTACTTTTCTCAGTTGCATTGCTAGTTCCTTGTAGCCAACTGCTTTTAAAAGCGAAACTTTCTTTTTGAACCTTGCCGTTTCATGTCCACGGGTGCTGCGGCCTGGCTGCTCTCTTGAATAGGTCAACAAATCACAGTGGATACGCGCCCCTGGTTTCCTTGCACCATCACCTGATGGTGCTCGCGTCTGCAACGGCATTGTGTTAGCCTCCCTACAACATTCAATGAACACAAGCTCATGTTTTGAATCTTTATGCACTCACACAAAGCTTTACTGTATATAGATTTCAACTTATTTCTCTGCATTCTGCAGCTCCCTACTAATGCAATGGCCAGCCTACTGCCCTCATGCTGCACTTCTTCTGTCTTAATGTCAAATGCAGCAAGCAACTCTGATTAGTCATTCTACATTTTTTTTTTTTGCTTTCTGCCTGCATTCTCCCCTGCTCTGTTACAAAATACTACAGTAGAACCCGGTTATATCGACCTCCTATCAGTTCAATATAGGGCATAATTTGATATAAGCTTGCTAAAGAATTGGACGTCATAAAAGCACACAGCATTTATAAACGTACTTTATTTATGAAACTAGCTTAGTTTCGCTTGAAATAGTCCTGTATCCCTGTGCTTGCGCAACTTGTGGTGAAGTGGTAGTGAAGTGGTGTGGTGAAGACAATGTGGTGAAGTGAGTGCTGCTGCAACAGCACTCACTCAACCACATTGTCTTAAGAGTTGGAGCAGCTGAAGCTGCAACCTTCCACATTTGTGCAGAAGCACCGGACTAGTGTGAGTGCACCAATTGCCTCAGAGAATGTGGGCAAAGGGTCGTAGTTGCTTTCCTCATTCTGGCGGCTTTCACTTTTGCTCGGTACGATGTCGGCAATCTAGTCTTCATTTTCGGGCTCTCCTGTGGTCACGACACCGTCATCTGCACTCATAAACTCGTCGAGTCTGTCAACGGCTTCCAGAAATTCTGACAGCTTGCTCCAAACTTTGGCAACGCCGGCAATGGCTTCGTCACACTCATCAGAATTTTCAGTTACCACTGGGCATGCGGAAGCTGGCACATCTGAAGCAATTTCGGATGAACCACTTGCACACGGCTGTCTCAACGTCTTATACACAGCCGTACATAAACGTTGGGCGCTATGGGCACTGGTTTGTTTCTCCACTTTAGCCCTAATCTGCCCCTTATTCTTCAAGAGTGCTGAGAGTGCTCCACATAATCTCGTATGATGCAGCGACATTTGACTTCTCACCGCTTTCGACTCGATTTACGATTTTGAGCTTTACGGAGAAAGGCAATTTCGGCCACTTTGCACTAGCCATCACGGCAACACTGTCGGAGAAGGCTTACAAGATGCAAACACAATAAATGAGAAAAGCAGCAAGACAACTTGTGCTTGCCCGACGAGGGCACAAGCGCCTCTGATTGGCTGTCTGAGCAAGTGCTGCAGGTGAGCCAGGATCATTTTTTGCAGGGGGGGGTGTCAACGGCTCGCCCAACGCAGTGCAGTCACGGTAGAGAGAGCAGGTGGATGGAGCTGCATCGCTGGGCTAAAACACTTTTGGTATGTGCGGACGGGTCTGCTTACCACTGCGAGGGAAAGCCAACTTCTGGGGGCCCTTTTGTGCCGCTTGACGTCAGATATATGGGATCGCTGCTATTTTCGTTTGATGTAAGCATAATTTTTGCAATACATACTCATTGGAACTATATCGTGTTCAGAAATTGTTCGATATAGAGAATTCAATGTAAACGGGTTCGATATAGTTGGGCTCGACTGAAAAGCAGAAGCTTAAGACAGAACACACACTTCTTGTAGGTACAGAAGGGGCATGTAGAGAATAGTGACACATGCATTCAGTCTCTATTGCTACACTCACAATGCCAGGCTGTATGCTTACTGAAAATCTTGTCGCAAACCATTTGACAAAGCTAAAGGGAAAGACCTCTCTACCACAACTGTGTTTTCTGCTGAGCACAATAGGCTGCATAGCTGAACACGACACAGCAACTTCACATGTTTATTTACCATGTTAAAATGTGCTGCATGGCCCCAAAGCCCACGCCGAATTGAGGTTCCCAATAGCATGCAGGATCTGATGTGCGTTGGAGCAGGCACACCCAAATGCAGAACAAATCTCAATGCTCCCACTGTCAAGCATAGCTCACCTTTGGAAAGAGGGTGACCGGTAGCCTGCCGGAGGTGTGCGCCGTTTCCGGTCCGAAGGGCTTGGTGAGCATGGCCGCACAGGGCTCAGTGGGTAGTCGGCCATGGCCAGTTTGACCAGCCGGCTCTGGATGCCTGTGATTGGTGGGCGCGGTAAACCATTGGCTGGTGGAGGGCCATCGCCAGCGCCCTGTTGTGGCGGTGGAGGTGACAGAGGCCGCACTGGGCTGTTGTCCGAAGCACTGCCAGAGTCTCCAGAGCTTGCAGACTCCGATGACTGGCCTCCTCCACCCCCAGATCCCGCCTGGTTGTGGCTGCTGCTGTTGCTGCCAGTCTTGGCAGCCATGCGCTTGAGCTTGCGCTTCTCCCGCTTGAGACGCTTCTTCTTCTTGCGCTCCTTCTTCAATTTCTTTTTCTCTGCATGTGTACAGGGCGGAGCATGAGGAAAAGCCGGCCTTATGAAATTAAGTACCAAGCTTCAAGTTTTGCCAAATACTGGCATATTACTTGTGTAACTTTATCAGTGTTTGGTGGCAGAAGGCAAACAAATGCATCCGCATGTCAAATGTAGTTAGTCTGCATCAGAAGCCTGAAATTTTCTAACTGCAGCACCAGCAGATTTGGGCCACTTATGTACATAAAATGTTTATGTAAATTACCATGTTGAATTTTTAGTTCTTTCGAAATGCAAGGTAATCCAAGAGTCGGCTTAAGTTTTGAGCTTCTAGGTAGAGCACCTTCAGAAATGCTTACTCTGACAAAGGACACAGACAGCCCTGCGTGCATCCCATCAGTATCTGTCCAAGCTACTGCTGTTCATTTCTTGAAACCATCTTGGCCATTCACTGCCACAATATGCACTGTCAGTTACTGAAATCCAAGAATGCATATCTTTGCCAAACTCCATCTCCAATGAAAATGCTGCTTCAGAAACATAACCCACAAGCATAGGAACATGCCTTTATTGTTCATTCAGTAACATGAGACTGGACAGCATGCCCGATTACCAGAACAAAAATGCAAATACACATTTACTACTCTAATGCTCCAGCAATAGGAGGTGCCTCCCATACCAAGTTTGATAAGGTCACATTTTCAAGACTCTGACGCAGTTCCAGCCCATGGAAACAACCCATGTTAAATATGTGCAGCTGTCTAAGCATGAGGTATGAGGTTTAATACAAACAGGAAACTGAACCTAAAGCTGGGAAAAATGTGTGTGTGAGCCAGCACTTGACACGATTTTTTTAACTCCAGAAAGGAACAAAAAATTATATTTGGTTCAACTTGATCCATTCAGACTGATTGATTCAGGTCAATTAGTTCAGATTGGTTATTCAGGTCCCAGCTTACAAATTCATATAGAGCAAATGACACATCGGTTATACAGCCGTCATCACAGTCATGCCATTCTTTGTCAGGAGATTATCACCACAATTGCCAGAAGAGCGCTTGATGTTTTGGATGGCATTTAAAGTGGCCCTACACCTTCTCTTTCTTTTGCCTTAACAAATAGTTTATCATAAAGTGACCACAGTGTTAGAAGTCTGAATACATCTAGCATGCAAAACACAATGGGTGAACCCATAGCATGCAAAACACAATGAATTACATGATCCTCTATGATCAGCCAGTGTAAGATGTGCTCAATGTACAGCTTGGAAAGCGACATAATGGTAATGAGAGGTAGAGATATGGTATCACAAAGCACAGATGTCTGTGTGTACAACATTGTCCCAATGGGAAAGCAAGGCATCTGTCTTTTCCTTAGCTCCCATTGCAATGCACACCTACCCTCCCTTCTAATGTGTTAAATGTGCATTAAGTTTTAGCTAGAATGGATCGTGGCACTTGTGCTCATTACACATGGCTGACAGGTACATGTATCAGGGGTTTGTGCTACCACGTGATCTAACTCCAAGTGCTGGGCCGACATCGGCAGATGCAAAGCCACGCCATAATTTGGCACACACTTTCAGTGGTTGATTCAGAGCAGTGGTTCTCAAATGGGGGTCAACGAAACCATTTCTGGAGGTCCACAAAACCCATGCCCACAAAAAAAAATTTTTCTTTTTTTTTTCTTTGAGAGTGTGGCCACTGCAAGCCTTGAGGCATTTCGGATGGGGATTGCAGAAATGTTTCCCCTTCTCCATGAGGTGGCTATAAAGCTTTTGTTGCAGTTTTCTACGACATATGCATGACGGCATGCTTTTTCATGGCTTGCATACTTGAAAAGCAAATATAGAAACCGGTTGAATGTTGCTGCAGGTAGGCAACTCTGCTTAAGCGTGACCGCACCACGTATTCACAAGCTGTCCACATTAAATTCATACGGCACTTTTGTTTGACCATTCTTTGCCAAGTAGCAACAAAAGGCATCTGTTTCACACCGCATGTTGTGTTAATTTATAACCCCAGCCACAACTGCAAGGGGTGCCCTATCACTTCCAGCAGTTTACAAAAGGTTCCCGACATATCCATGGCTGAGAGCCACTGATTTAGAGGATCACATAATGATGTTTTGTGTACTGGAGGAATGAAAACTTCATACAGTGATTAGTGAGTGGATCAACTGCTTTCTACTAAAAGAGCAAAAAAAAAAAAAAATTAAAAAAATTAGGGCTATTTGATTTCTGAGCCAAACTAGGTGATAAGAGAAGCTGAGGCTGCCGAGTGCTACAGAAAGCGCAAGTCACAAAAGGCTGTGCAAAGAACCTGTGTTTGGCAATGGCCCCTGTCTGCCTGACAAGCAATGTCACAGCGTTTCTTGCTAATATTGAAGGCTCTAGGAGACTGCTTGGTTGACTGCATCTTCTGAAAGCTTTTCAGCCAATAGAGGTCCTTAATTAACTCATAACACAAAATAAATAAAATAGGCTATTTTGTGTTCATTAGCTCGGAAAAAAGTTACCATGTGAAAAAGCCTACACAACAAAGACAGTACTTTGTTCTTTGAAGCTCGCTATTTTAATGTTGAAGTACAAATGGTACACAAACATCAATCATACCTTCAGAAATAGCAAACAAAGCTACTGTTGCCACAAGTAAGATAATTCTAAGTCTTATAATGAAGATAAATGGGCTTTTAAGGCACGTCTTCCGTTCAGCCTGTTTAATTTTCAGAATAATAAATAGCCTCTTTTAATTCGCTTATGTCAGAGCTCTTTTCTGTAAGTCTTTTGGAGGTATTTTTGTTTTGTTTTTTTAATCACCATAGCCACATCACAATGAACTTTTTATAACTTTCTTTTCAACTCTTGGAGGGGTTCCGAGTGTGCATGCGCTAGCTATGATGTAATTTGCTATTGACCTTCCTGTTGAGTGATAAATAGGCATGTTTTTTAGAGAATAAACTTTAGTTCAAAGTAGCGATCATCCTGTCTGGCTTTCTTCCTTGTGTCCTCATTTCTTGCACTTTAAGTCAAGTATGAATTCTTGCAAACTTGCCCGAATTTCAGTTTTTGTAGACTTAATGGCTGGCATCTATGGGCTTCCATGCGGGTCTATGACGTTACAAGCTGAGCAAAGAAAAGTAGTGCCTCTAAAGTGCCAGAAGGGCAATCTTTTACGTGAGAGGCTTCTTGTTGCATGCTGCTAAATAAAGTTTAGTTCACGTGTTCATGGCAAGACTGTCTACAGTTTTCTGCCCTTTGTAGCAATTGCTACGAACGGCTGGCTCTCTAATTTTTCCTTTATTAGTTTTCTTACCATGCTCAAAAAAATGTTTCAGTGTCTCTTTAATAAATATAAGTGTGCACGAAGTACTGGTGATATTAATTACAGCAGGCACTACAAAAGTTGTGCGACACCTTATATTTGGCATGTCTATGTCATGTGGGAATAGCTACACCCCACTGTGGAGGCTATGAGGTGCTTATTGCTACTATTCACTGCAATAATACACCCATTGACATATCCAGTGATGTGGAAATAAGCTTTTGTAAGGTACTAAAACAATATTTTGCTCTCGTACGTGCATTTAAAAATTCTTCTTATTTGCACTAAAAACCAAGAAAATAGCTTTATGCTTTTGCCATGATGCCACAAATACAGCAAGGAACTATCCGCCACTTAACATATATAGTTACACAAACTGAGAAACACTTCAACTCATGACTGAAACAACAATGAACACGGTGGTGTGCTTGTTGCCCAGTGTCTTCTGCAGAGCATCACTTAAAAATAACCTTTTCCAAGAAATCTGCAATGCAAGTAGTTTAATTTTACTAGGACAACTCCAGAAAAAGCCGGGCAACCACGCGCCAAGTCTTCAAGAGGGCTCATTACACTATTGAGCTACCGAATACAACCAAGCCAATAAAGTGCTTCTGGAAAAGTTCCAATGTGGCAGCAGAGACACAGAGGACATGAAAGAGCACAACAGCTTGTGACACTGACTTCTGTGGCACATCGTTCGCAGCTTCTACTATAAGAATTAACAATAAGTACAGGACACATGGGGCAACTAATGCCTGCATGATCAGACGGGACAGCTGGGTGCAGACGAGACCATCTAGAATAGCATTCATTCTCCATGCTGGCCAACAACACCTGTAACCTGCACAGCAATGCAGGGAGCTACAGAGATTATGTGCAGCTAATGTCACCTAAACTGCAGGTGGGCAAGCGGACACCAGCATGCGTAAAGCTATCTGCATGCGGCTTTTTCCATAAGTAAGCTCACTCAGGCTGCTAACTCAAGACTGGAATCAGAGACGGATTGTTTCAACATACTGAGGTAGACACCAGACAGCAAATAATTTTGTTCCAGTGCACTCTGAGACACATGTTCCTCTGCTACATGACTCAATGGATGGTTTCGAATTTCCATTCTGACACAGTGCCACCTAGGGTGATGCAACCAGAGTAGACCATAATGAAAGGAGCCCAGGCTGAGTTGCACTCGACTGTTTACCAGCATGCTACTTGAGACGATTGGTGCTGAAGCTAGTTTGTTCTTCTCTCTCTCCTTCTTTTTTGTCACACAGAAAGCTGCATGTTGAAGCTAAATGTAATTAAATTCCACAATTATTTCACCAACAAGTTTCCCTTGTGCAACCCAGAACAAAACTAAGTGGAACACCAATATACATTTTGTAACATGGAGATATCTCAAATGTTGTGCTCCTCTATTCTGCTTATTGGACATGACTTCATAGCAGAATGCATTTAGTCCTGCAATTGCAACATGCACGCTAAAGCATTAATTTGGAACATAATTAGTATATCTGAATTAAGCTAATCAAATATCAACTGTGCTTTCATGAATGCTATAGTAAACGAGAAAGAACCTGCAGCATTGCAACAGTAATCAAACATTTCCTTCAAGGTTTATTTTCCTAAAGAAATAATTTAATGATGAAATTTCAAGCATGAACCAACTAGCCTATCATGACATTCTGCTCAATCTAATGATGGCAACACTCACTTGCCCAAAGTTGCTCACTAGCCTTCCCACAAACAACCTTGCTCTGTATGTGCAATTTCAAAATCCTTAAAGCACACCATTTTGCTTTTAAAAAAAAACGTAAATAACTCTTTGCTGTGACCCAGGAACATTTAAATGGTGTGGAATTGATAAGCTCTCACTACCAAAATTCTTTATAGAAATAATTTCTTTTATTTTGGATTATTTTTATGTGTACAAGTAACGAAGAGTGAAAGTGCCATGTACGTAGAAGTCTATATGAGAAAATTAGCAGCTGTCCTGTTTAACAATGTGAAAAGAAGCCTTACAACTAATTTCGTCTTCCTACACTGGGAGCAACCCTTCTCAGTAGAAGAGATGTTGCAAGTGTGAAGACTCCCAAGTCCATTTCCATCATGTAAAGCAGGATCGTGACGAATCAAAATAGTTCAACAGTACATGTGAAACTGGTCGTCTTTTGTATTACAACTATGCAAAGAAAAATAAATGTGCGTTAATCAGAACCTACTTCAACCTATGGATAAACTAGAAACTATGTTAGAAACACCATTACAGCAGTGTTGTGGTGCATATTGATGCACTTTCTCAGTTTCTGCTGCAGATGTCCGATTGTTCAGATCAAGTACCGCATTTACTTTAATCTAACGTGCACTTTTATTTCCGATAAAACAGGTCTAAAAATTGCATGTGTTAGAATCGAGTAAGACCCTAAATCTGTGTTACCATATCGCCATCGGCATTTCAAAATGGCCACCTCGCATGCGCTTCAAGCCAAGCTACCGCAGCTTCCTCCATGTGCTGTAGTACGTGTGTTTAGGCATCCACTGTCCGTCTTCCCATTTGCTGCGTTTGCACTATCAGCGTGGAAGTACCGGCTGCAAGGACATGCCGAATTGACTATGATGACGCAAGTAAAAGGAAAATGATCAAGTGCGTGGAGATGGACAGAAATAGGGCCGCATCACAGGCTTTCGGAATTCCCGATATTTGCATGCGGGACTGGCGCAAACAGGAGAAGCTTTCAACTCCGGCCGCTGCTACACATACAGTGTGGCCACACCGCCCCTATCTTGAAAGCGTCTGCGATGAAGAGGCTACGCATCTAGGCGCATTGCACCGAGTTCTCGTCACACAATTCGCTCGCTCCTGCTACCGCACTTCCTCACTCCAGCGTTTTGACAGAGTTTCCGCAGTATTTGCATAAGACGTGTTCATGTTTGCTTGTGCGCATGTGACACCATGCTGGTTAATTTAGTTAGTAAGCGATATAGTCAAGTGTTCGACGAAAACTCGTCTAGCAAGGAAACGTGCAATTTTGCGTGCAAGTTAGTCAATGTTTAAAAGTTTATACGGCCAATAAAACTACTATCCCTATTTTTCGTATAGCTGTCTACTAATTTGCTATCATAATCAATGCTTTGCCTTTCGGGTGAAACTGCGACTTTCTTTATAGCAGCTTTAGTGTATTGGGAGTAAATATTTGTTTTTCCAAATGAGAGAAAGTTGTATTCCTGTATGGAAGAATGAGGTGCACGGTACTATAAAGGACCTTTCTTTTTTTTAGGTTGCGGCAAACGGGTGCATGTTACAATCGAGGGTGTTTTTGCTCCCCTTTTTTTCGTCACGGAAAACGAGTGTACGTTACAATCGAGGGTGCGTCAGAATCGAGTAAATTCGGTACATGTTGATTCCACAGGGTAATCAGACTTTGCTCTGGCATCAGCACAGTCAGCAAGAATATGAGTGCTGAAAACTGCTCGCCTATTTCTCGATACTGCCCAAGAAAACCGAGGGCTGTATGTCATCTAGATGCTGCACTACAATGCAAATCTTTTGGGTGATGCACTGATAGGCATTACTGCACTTTGAAAGACTAAGGTTGACACAGCGGGCTCCCTTATTTCACAAGCGTACAAATGGTGTCCACAGAGAAGTTGAAACAGCATCGGTTAGGTCTTCTATAGACAAATACACTAAAACTTGCCAAAACAGTATTTTGTTCTATTTAATTTGCTTTTTATTACCAAATGTTAGTGCAGGACACCAATATTACAATTTAACTCGACTTCATTTTTCCCCTTACTGTCGTCAACAAAATTTGCAATATAGCTGTGTTTTGTTTTTGCAGTTTCATATTCTGCATTCATTGAAAGCCTCTGGTTTCTCGAATCAGGTATGTGAAACGACATTAAATCGGTCGTGCAATGCAAGGGCTGCATCAATGCGTACCACAATATTTACATTAGTGGTATGAAGCAAAGCTTCAGCATCCACTTTGTTACCACTGATAGCATCGCCCATAGTAGGACGAGTGTTACTGCAACCTGGAACATACTATTCAGCAGTTTTCACTGTGCTATGTCCAGTGTAATTATTTTTTTCCTCACTTTACTGAAAGCATGTGAAATACGAAAACTGCTACTTGATTGCACGCTGCGACACCAACTGATTTGCAGTCGTGATTTGAGGGAACTAACTCCACAAGGGTTTGGATCCGAGCTAGTTGCTACGACATTTTCCTTAGGGCAGGTCAAACGCACGAATACACGGACGGTGGAAAGAAGGAAGACAAGGCGCTACTTCCAACTGATTTTATTTGCAAGAACCCCTGTATAGATACATTCACCATTCAAGTCACGGCACACGCTTCATAACCCATGTTAACTATATGGCTAACTGCATGAGCTGATGCCCCACCACACACACTCATACCTACAGTGTCTGCAGAACGCTATGATTACACTATGAAAACATGAATCGGCAAAAGATGTTGACAAAAAGATGGTCAAAGGATAAAATGATGAGTATAAAAAGCTAAGAAGCGCTATAATGGGGGTGTCAACAAAAATACAATGGGACACCGACACAGCTGTAAGCATGGGGCACCAAAGGGGTTTACAGCTGCTTCAGTGTCCCATTGTGTTTTTGTTCACACCCCTACTATAGTGCTTCTTAGCTTTCTATACTCATCATTTTATCCTCTGACGATCTTTTGGTCAACACCTTTTACCGGTTCATGTTTTCATAGTGTAATCATAGTGTTCTGCAGACACGTGAAGGTATGAGCATGCGCAGTGGGGCATCATCTCACGCAGTTAACCACCTAATTATCATTGGTTGTGAAGCATGCGTTGCAACTTGAGTGGTGAATGTATATATATGGAGGTTCTCGCAAATAAAATTAGTTCGAAGTAGCACCTTGTTTGTCTTCTTTCCGCCCTCGGTGTGTTTGTGCACTTGACCTGCCTCAAAGAAAATGATAACTCCACAAACCCTGCAACTGCCTGGTCATTGCATAAGCTACTAACATCTCATAGAACATGCAGTTCACTACCAGCAGAACCAAACACCGACAGTTGCCGCTTCCACGTGGTTGCGGAGTCAAACATTAGGCAGACTTTGTTCATTGAAATGACTTTTGGGACTGCTGGTGTCACAGCAAGCAGACTTGAAATCATGCAAAACATTTCTCATTTTGCATGCTACGAGTAAAGCGTAGAAAAATATAATTGCAGAGTGCAAGGAAATCAACTGAACGGGTTATTTTAGCACACAATACTAGTTTTCCCATCAGAAGTAGCACGCTGCATTAAAGAATAATGACCTTGTTTAATTATTATTCTACAATTAGCAGACTAAGTAACACAAAATATAATCCTGATGGCAGAAGAAGACTTATGAATGAACATCATAGGTATTTTAATTGTATATTCACTAATCTTTATTCAACAGTTTGGATATACATTTTTCCAAAATGAATCAGTTGAGAGATGCAGTGCTCACTTCATCCCATTTTTTTTCTTTGTATTGTGGTCTGTATCCTGCTACCCTTTTCAAAAATGATTGGTTGACAAGGTTAAACATCCCAAATGGCTTATCAGCTAGCAAATGCATCAGTGACCAGAAGTAAGTCAGCCAATCAGCATGGTATGACGCATGCAGTGCTTTGCACCAGGTCTTTCGAGGCCTCTGGTCCTAGTATTGTAACAAGAAATTGAACACATTTCTTAACTGCAGCATAAATAATAATCCACTGTAACCTCATTGTCCTCAGAGTAAAAATTTTGTGGCTATGTTTTGCAGAGCATTTCTCTTTTGTCACATTGTTGATAACCATAAGGTTTAGTGTCACGTCTTTGTTACAAGTTGGTTTTACAATGTTCTGATGCTTGTTGATACTGAACATGCCCTTTTGTGCAGATTTTGAAAGTCTGCACCTTGCAGTCCAGCACAGGTATGACAGCGAGATGTGCAGCTGTGCAGAAACGTTGCAATGAAATGTATCCAACTTTTTTGATGCATAATAGTTTCACGCAACATGCGACGCCGGGCCATCTTATTTACTGCCCAACTGGGCTGATCCTTTAGGCAGTGCCATGCCACACAGCAGCTTGAATAGCTGCTACAGAGGAGGACAAGACGGAACTGGACGGAACTGGCACGCTTACATTTTTAATGATGAACTGCTGCAATGTGACAACACACATACTAGACAACTCAAAGCACTAGCTTGTACAAGGGGAGCAAGTATTGGTAAGGCTATTCTTTCGCCCTATCCATCTGTGCACTAATGGATAAAACATTGGGCTGCTGTGCAGGGGGGCTCTGGATCCACTCCCACTAACAGAGGAATGTTTTTTTTATATGGTTCAATTGAGGCTACCTGGCTGGACACTAGACACATCAAGGAAACCCGAGGACCAATCCTACAATGCTTCGTAGTAACAGCTTAACACCTACACTAAGGTGTCAGATGCCTTTTCATGTGAGCATTAACAAACCAGCATGGTTACTACAAGATTCGAATACTCTTTAGGACACATTATTCGAGCAAAGGCTGGTGGACGACACGTGCAGTTTTCTCACATGCCGAAAATGCTACATACAGCATGCTATTACCATGGCTTGCATGGGCTGAAGCAACAGCCATAAATACGATAATGTGCCATATCATGCAACTTTGGAGACTCGCAGCTAGTGCTGCGAAGGTACTGCTTTGCTTTCAATTCTCAAGCTCAAATGCATGCTTATGCTAATCAGCATGGGCATTCTCATGACCACATAAATTCACAGTGCAATTGTAGGGTTTGAAAAGAGTATTCAAATATTCTTGGTTTCATACTCGAAGCAATCTATTAGTGCATGCTGCAGTAACACCACACACTTGCCAACTGTTCATACAAATTACCAACATACAATTGCGTTAGCAAAAAATTTCAAAAGATGAGAGCGCCTTATAGAGCTGAATAAGCAGGCTTGCAATCTGCACAAGTACCAAATCACAGCTGTTGATGCCGGTGCTGCGCTGCCAGTCTTCTGCAAGCCACATTACATACACAGGCATAAAAGCAATCCATATGTTGGCAAGACGACTTCAGCTTTGCAACAAATTTAGAAGTCCTTAATTGCAGATCTGTAAAATAACTTCCAAATAATCAACAGCACTACGAGAGCTGCCCTCTCAGAATAGCCTATGCTGCTTTCACTGCCCGACAATGTGAGAAACTTTTCTTATTACCCATTATGTCAATAATCAGAAGAGGCCACCACAATCTTGTGCAGCCAAACGACCATTAATTCTCATTGCTTCAAAAGTTTATTTATGTGCCCCTTGAGTTCATTTAATGACACAACAAACCGGTACTTTCACAAAATCTTGTTTAGGTACCTTCACTGTCACAGAGCCCTTCTAATGTCATCCACAGTGCTCCATAAGATGACGAGCATAATTAATGTCCACAGTCACAATGTGGGCCCCTCTGCCTTCTGCTCATAAAAGCAGCAACCACAAACTGCTGATGCGGACTTCTCTAGAGAGGGGGCTGCTCACCCTTCTTAAGACGCTTGGCATACTCGGGGTCATCCCCACGGCTGTCTGCCGGAGGTGGCCCCTTCTGCGGACCATCCTCAGCCCCCATCTCGTCCTCAGAGTCGTCCTCGGACTTGTGATCATCTCGTGCTACTGTCTCAGGAGCGCAGCCTTCGCGGTGCAGCTTTGCCATCAGTGCGTCAAGGTCCTCGGAGTCCTTGGGTGGCCTGTAGTTCTCCACGTGGTCCACACGAATGGTGCGCTTGCACAGCTAGAAACCAGGAGGGAGGATGCCAGGCACAAGTCAGGGCATCCCCCTTCCTTGCTCAAATCCCCACCCCTACTCTGGATCAAAAGACACTTTCACCATTCTTGCAAGCTTGGCGTGGTGAAAACAGGCAGAAACTAAAATCTGAAGTAAGACTTAGCACTGAAGGCTCTATGAAGATCACTGGGTTAGCATGCAGAAAGTTAACTTAAATGTCCATTATTAAAAAAAAAAAAAAAAAAGAATCGTGCAACCAATGTTCTACTACTTTCCTCAAGAGGGCAGAGTTGGAGGACTAAGGAACATCAAATGCCATTGGTGCTTCAATGAAGATTTCAGCCAACAAAGTTTGATGTATTGGTTCCACAAATGGCAATGCTAAGGTGGAACCCATCTGACGTGTGAAACAGAATGCTGGCTAGTGCAGTCTCGCTGCACCATCTGACTGAACGAGAGCTGAGAGCACCCCAAAACTGTAACAAGTGCCCAAGAGTCCTTTAACAAAAATTCACAGCAGAGCTTGAAGATCTCTCGATTTACAGCCTTCAAAAGCAAATGGAGCAATGCACATATCCGTGTCTTGCGCAAGGTCAACAGCATTACACTATGCGACACATTGGCATTGAGTGTAAGGCTCCCTTTGAACCTTATTTGTAGGTCCTGGCTTGTAAAACTTGACCCAAAATGTTAGCCAAAAAATTCGAAATTCCATGTCTCTACAATCAATCAATGCTGAAACAATAATGCAGCGTTTTAGGCACCACCAAGTGCATAAATATTTGCATCATGCCCAAGACCTTCTACAGCCTCCCGATGCCAATGTGTCTTGTGCGGGGAAGCCCAGTCACCGATGGCCCTCCCCCTTCTTCCGACATGCCCCACTGGGATGACGCAGCAGGTCACACGATCTTCAAAGTGACACGCTAGCTGCGGAGGAGGAGAACTCGCACCGTCGTGCTGGCGCCGACTGCTTCAGCCATGCGGTGGCAGCACAGCGCCTAGTCGTCCTCCCGCCATGGGAGAGGTGAGGGTGGCCGGGGCCCCGCCCTCAAGTGCGCGGGGGGGGAGAGGAGCCATGGCAGAGCCAACAGCACTGCTCCAGATGAGCTCGCATCCACTGCTGCTGAACGAGGCGTCCTGGCTCCACAGCCCTCGCTGGGGACAGGACGGGCCCACCCCAAAAACGGGCATGCCCCCACACACACCGGGGCGGAGCCTCCGCAGCTCACGGTGCAGCCAGCGGCTGCTGCTCCGGACGCATCCCGTGCGGCGTCCCGGCTCTGGTGGCAGCGGAGCAAGCGCAGCCACCCGCCCGTCCGACGCGGAGAGAGGGGGCGCCCTCTTTAAAGAGCGCCGCAGAGGACGGCGAGCGGCGGCAGGCCGGCTCAATGAACCCCTGTGCATGTCGCTCTTTTGCGACTCTGGAAAGGGGCAGTGCCAAAAGTGGCGACATCAAAGACCAGTCCCCTGCTACCCGCCAGCAACGCCACTTCCCCAGATGCACCCAACACAGGTCCTGCAGGCAACCACTTGCTGCAGAGCACCACCACAACAAAACACCGAAATGGCTAGAAGCGCTCTGGACGCAGCTCACCTGTTCAGTACACACATTTGCAGGACAAACAAGGAGAGGTCGCTTGTGCAGGACAGATCAAGAAGAGGCAAGCCAAACCAAAGGAAGAGGAAGTAAAAGTCATACCTTCACAGCTTGTCACAAGTTGGCAGATTTCTTTCAGCTGGCATGCTAGACCAACTTTTACTGCTGAAGCAGTGTGTGTTAACAGTGTTAGAGGTTGCTGTGGTACCCACCCTGTGTTGTTAAAATCTGCACTATAAGAATGCTACCAGTGTTTGTGCTTTAGTATGAGGTGAGAAAACAAACTGGAAACTTAATAAAATGACCCTAGTTCATGTTACACAAGGAACATAACATGAACAAGAGAGACCATAGGACATAAAAGGACTTGAAACTGCCATTACTATGTTTTCTCTACTTTGTAGAGCTGATTACATCAGCAGGTGTGGCAAGCGCTTTTGTACGGCGCACAAGAAATAAGTAGGCTCTTCTAACACAACCGTCCCATCCATGGTGCCTTAATACAATAGTCACATATTGAAGTGTATGAACACAAACAAATTAAGTTATCCTATAAGAACATCTACCCTTGCACTGATGCAGCAGTAGGCAGCAGTAGCAGAAGCTGGAACAGCACTAGTAGGGAAACAGAGGTGGGCACAGAAGGAAGCAGTGAGAACAGATGGCTGTAGTACACAGCACTTGAAGACGCACGTCAGCGGCCACCCTAAAGAGAACTGTACTGGGTGCATCAAAAAACTGCCCTTTACTTTAGTGGCGCATTATGCCCTTTCTAGATATAAATCTTCACTTTCACAAACGTTGAAGCTAAAGGCAACAAGATTAGTCACACTAACGGTACATGCACCAAGAAGTCAAGAAAATGAGCACTCACCGAAATGCCGTTAAGGTTGTCCACTGATAGGACAGTGCTGCGTTGGTCTTCGTAACAGAGAAAGCAGTAGCCCTTTGACTTTCCAGTCTTTTTATCACGGATTAAATTGATGTTCACGACCTCCCCGTACCTGAATGAAACAGTGAAAGGTTTAGAAAAGGTACGAAAAGAAAAAGAACAGCAGAAGCGCCGTATTTACCAAGGCTGCTTTACATGGCTGAGTAATTAGTCGTAAAAAAAGTTTCTTTTTAAATTGAGGTTTAGCATCCCGAGGCTACACAGGGGTTACGAGAGGGGCCGTAGTGGGGGACTCCAGATTAAGTTGCCAATGGCTACTTGGAAGTTCTTTAACGTGCACAAGCGTTTTGGCATTTC
The DNA here is from genome assembly GCF_023375885.2 of Dermacentor andersoni. Taxonomy (NCBI): domain Eukaryota; kingdom Metazoa; phylum Arthropoda; class Arachnida; order Ixodida; family Ixodidae; genus Dermacentor; species Dermacentor andersoni. The sequence continues at coordinate 26,024,888 of NC_092815.1, forward strand.
GTTCTCACTAAAATGTGACCGCGAGGACGAGAAGCGAACCCGCGTCCTCAGAAGCTCAACCTCTTTGCCAGTGAGCCACGGGGGCGGGTAGGTCTTTAGAAAGTAATACTCTGGCAGTATAGAACATCATAACTGCATTTACGAAATTCAACATAAAGCACCCCATTTGTCTGCTTAGAGCAAACGGAACGCATCCGCATTTCGCTTTATAAACATCGTCCGTATTAAATGATGCAGTAGGTTAAAATATCATACGGTAGCTTCTGCCAGAAAACCCATATAGTACTACGTTTGCCATTACCACTTGCATCGTGCTTGTGCACAATGAAGCAGCATGTGAAAATAAAATGCCACGAAAGACAGCAATGCATATAAATGAACGAGGCAGTACTCGCGCAAATCCAGAGAGCCTATACGAACTTACTGTGAAAATACGCAGATCACGTCGCCTTCCGTTAGCTGATAGTCCAAACCACCGATGAAAATCCAAGCACTGTCTTTGTACTTCTTGTGCCAGGATGTCTTTTCGGTAACTCCGAGTTTTAATTCGGTTTCATTGAGCTTGGTAATATTCTTGACATTGCTGCAGGCGAAGAAACAGCGGATTCAATTCGGTTAATAAAATCCAGCATTAAATCATTATAGCTGAAGCTCTATTATTCACTACAATCTTCGACATATAGCTCTCGTCCTCCGAGCGATCGATTAAAATGATCCCTCTTCCCCGATACAACTCCGCGCCCCGAGATCCGCTGTAGCGATGTGCATTCTTCAGACAAATGGTACGTACGTCAAGGGATTCATGTAAAGCGTTTGCCAACAGCCGCGTTCTTTTCGCCGTCAGAACGACGAACCACCAGTCGTTCTTAAGCCTAATTAACCGCGGAACGTAGTCGACGCAGTTCCACCATAGCTTCCAGTTGTTCCAGGCGTTCTCCGCTAGCATTCCAGATCTCAAAGCGCGGGATGTATCAATGCGCAGTAGGGTGCGGTGCACAGCTATTAACTTATTCAGATCAGTTGCAGTGATTTCACGCGAATTATGTGCACTCACTACGCTATATAATTTTATATTGTTTTACTAAGGTAGTACTTGAGCGTTTATTAAACGGCCTTAATTTGTCAGGAACTATTTCGTGGAGAGGGTATGAGAGGGGAAACTGCAGAAGGTAGCTGCTGTGCCGCGTTGCCAACGGCGGTCGGTAGACGCGCCATGCTTGCGCCTCGCTATGCAGGTTTTAAAAAAAAATTTTCTGGAGTGGAAATGAATTCCCGAAAGCACCAAGAAAGTGAAGACAGAGAGCCATTTTATTGAAGAACACTTCATCAATACACAGCCGAAGATAATAGTTTCATCAGGGGCAAACAGCTTTAAAACCAGTCCATAATGTCGAGACGTATATTTGAGGGATCGTCCGACGTTTGTGCGCGGGCGCGAGTAACAGCGGGCGCAAGAGAGAAGAGCTGGGGATCGCCAGCCGTTTGTGCGTAGGCGCGAGTAAGAGCGGGCGCGAGAGAGAAATTTTGGGGGCTTTTGCTCCTAGAATATATGACTCAGCCTAGGCGCTACGGAAGGGGCAATCCAAAGGGTGTAAACTGTTCTATGCTGATAACGGGCGTGCCGTTCGTTACTGGAAAGTACCGGGCTCGCAGCGTTAAAGAAAGGAAACGCATCAAGGCAAATAACGATCATCGTTGTGTGGCAGAAGGGGCAAGCCAAATTGTGTAACTTTGCCTAAGAGTGTAGGCACTACTAGGGTGCCTAGCACTACGGAGGAGGTTTCTTAGCGCGTGTTGTAGGCGCTTGCTCCTAGGCGTGCCAGCATTGCGGTGTGGGTAAAGCCCCTTGTGGGGTCGAGTTTGTGTACGCTCGAACGCTGGCTGCCGGCGCGGTAAAATGGATGAAGCAGCGGTCACTGGCGCCCGATTTGGCGACCATTGTGTAGGACATGCTGTCTCGCACCTGCGGCGCTCGGGCTAAGTCAGTCGTGGCGGATCATAGCTTGCGACCGTAGTAGAGCCCGGGCCGCATATATTGAAGATCTAGAAGGCAGAGCGCCCTAGTAAGTCTGTCCGACGTACCTTCAGAGGCAAAGTTCTGACTCGTGTTGCAGAAGTCGCGGGGCGCGGTAATGCTGAACTTGGCGTCACAAGTTGACGGCTGGACGTAATTACATTTAATCAATCGTGTTTTAAAGCGAAGCTTTCTTTGCCTCTTCCTTCGACTTTTCCGCTGCTGCTGCTGCTGCTGCTGCTGAGGGCTGCTGTCGCGCACACCACGTCGGGGGGTGGTTCCGAGCGCGTATATAGATGACGTATATATAGGACGTTGTTGAAGGAAGATACCTTTCTCATCGAGAACGAGGAATATGGGATTTATTTACAGTATCTACATCAGAACGTTACAGTTCATCAGTCTACCATGACTGAAAGAGGAATGCACCCTGAGGAGCCACCAACGGATCCTTCATACACTCTGTCCTCCCTAAATCCCTAGGTGAGGAAAAACGGCCGTTCGACCAGAGGGAGCGTTCAAAGTCATCGTAGCCGACCCGCCTTTGAGGGGGAGGGTTTACGCTCTTGCTTCCGCACAGGTTTCACTGACCACCGAGTTGAGAGGGTTCCCGCAGACACGGGTCCTGCCCCGAGCAGGCGCCTCTTCATCCCAGTGTTCACCCTGCAGACAATGGCCACCGCGTCTGTCCATGACTTCTAAGCCCTGTGAGACGGCTGCAAGACATTTCTCAGGATTTCCACCGCTTCTAACAAGCCGTGACTGCCACGGCTAATCTACTAAATACTTGGTCCGCCGACTGCGTTTAGTCATAGCGGCGCCGAGTGGGTGTTGGTGCGGCATACCGTCGTCCCTACAAAACGAGTCGCCCAAGCAGGTGGGGAAGGCTTCCAAGGTCGCTTCTGGAAAGCTCGCCACCCTCGCAGCTGCAGCTGGCTAGGAAAATTTTGTGGGTCCGTTCCCTTGCAGGCCGTTCGTAACAGCTCCTCCATGGCCCGGAAAATCTCGACTGACCAGTGCTGATAACCGCTGGGCAGGAAGAGAATGGCTGGTGGCAAGGGGGGGACTCTGTCTCTGCTCTCGTACGCTTCCGCGCTTTTCAGCCGCTCGACTAGGTTGGCCTTTAAGCCGTATGCAAACTCCGGATACCCCTCGCTATCCTTCTTGCCTGTGCTTCTAAACCTTTGCCGAAAAGCTTCGGCTGAAAGACGATATTTCTTCAGAAGGCTAGCCTCAACTTTCGCATAATCATATGTATCCTGTGCACTGAGTCTGGCGATTACTTCCGCAGCCTCACATGGCAACATAGACAGCAACCGCTGTGGCCATGTACCCAGACGGAAGTTCACCTTCTCGCAAGTCCTTTTGAAATTTCCTAGGAACAAGCCTATGTCGTTCCCGACCTCAAATGGCTTTAAAAGCCTGTTCATGCGGTATGATTCTGCCTCACTTGATCGTTCCAGAGCCCCTTCACTTCCTCGAGACAACTCCAAACGCTTGCTTTCACGTTCAAGTTGCATTTTTCTTAACTGGCGATAATTCTCGCGTTCCTCTCTCTTTCTGTCCCGTTCTTCTCTCTCTTTGTCCCGTTTCTCTCTTTTCTTAAGAAGTTCCAACCCCATTTCAATGTCTTCCTCACTGGCCTGTCCGTAAATTAGCTGCAAAAATAATAATTATGATTTTAGGATTTCTTTGCGTACCTCTAGGCCCAGTTGCTCACCAACAATCAACAATTCGTCTCTCAGCAATGTCCTTAACTCCATGATTGCTGATTTACTGCCTTGGTCCTGCTCGCTAAACCTACCTAGAAAAACACAACCTAGCTAACAATCAACAATCTAGCTTCCCTACTGTTCTAAACAGAACAACCACAAAATGAAGCCTAAATCTCGAGAGTCAAAGCAAGAACCAAGCACTCACCCCAGACACATCACCACGTCGCAAAGTCCGTCTCACCGCTGTCCGTCAGTTGTGATGGTTGGGGTCGGGCATGAAATAGATGGTAACTGGCCCATGCCGTCGTCCAACTTATCCACGCCGAGGACGTTGTTGAAGGGAGAGACTTGTTCCCATCGAAAACGAGGAAAATGAGATTTATTTATAGTACCTACATCATAGCGTTACAGTTCATCAGTCTACCATGACTGAAAGAGGAATGCACCCTGAGGAGCCACCAACGGATCCTTCAATACACGCTGTCCTCCCTAAATCCCTAGGTGAGAGAAAAACGGCCGTTCGACCAAACGGAGCGTTCAAAGTCATCGTAGCCGACCCGCCTTTGAAGGGGAGGGTTTACGCTCTCACTTCCGCACAGGTTTCACTGACCACACCGAGGTGAGAGGATTCTCGCAGACACGGGTCCTGCCCCGAGCAGGCGCGTCTTCATCCCAGTGTTGACCCTGCAGACAATGGCCACCGCGTCTGTCCATGACTTCTAAGCCCCGTGAGACGGCTGCAAGACATCTTCTCTCAGGATTTCCACCGCTTCTAACAAGCCGTGACTGCCACGGCGAATCTACTAACAATACTTGGTCCGCCGACTGCTTTTAGTCATAGCGGCGCCGAGGGGGCGTTGATGCGGCACACCGTCGTCCCTACAAAACGAGTCGCCCCAGCAGGTGGGGAAGGCTTTCAAGGTCGATTCTGGGAAGTTCGCCACCCTCGCAGCTGCAGCTGGCTGGGAAAATTTTGTAGGTCGGTACCCTTTCCGGTAACAGCCCGCCGCGTTAGCTTTGCGGCTATGGCATTGCTAGAGGCCGTGGATTTGATCCCAACCGCGGCAGCCGCATTTCGACGGGGGCGAAATAGAAAACGCACGTGCACTTAGATTTTGGGACACGTTAAAGAACATCATGGTGTCAAAATTAATCCGGAGTCCGCCGCTATGGCGTGCCTCATAATCCGAGTGTGGTTTGGCACGTACTTACAGCCCCATAATCCAATTTAAGTTTAATACTTCTGCCACAATGCGATGTGCCATGTGAGGAAATGACAACGCTCAACCCTCTCAAAGGTTATAAAATACAGCGCACAACAACGGCTCAAGCAGACACCTTTCCCTGTGTATTCTGTATACTACGCAGACAAACAGCAGTGGTGCACGCAATGTAACATTTCACACCAACTCACCACTCTCGTTTTAGTCTAAACGTCGAAGAAATTAGGCTTTATCAGTCAACATCACCGCTAATTATCGTCAATCAAAGCACCCAGCACGAAAAGCTTCGCTTACATCGATTCCCGTAGTGCGTGGGATCTGCATAATTTTTTTTCTCTTTTTCAAACATGACTGAGTGGCGTCGCCTGGTGGGAGAATCTGAACTACACGCAAGATGAAACTTGCAAAAATCATATATTCCTACAAAAATTATCGAGTAATTTATGGTTAGAATTGTGGTTTCTGCCACAAGCAATTAAAGAAATAGTTTGGTGCAGCTAGAAAAAGAAATGGTATACGTAAGTTGTAATGAACAATGCATCGCCACGGCGATAATTTCAGGAGGTGTCCGGACCCTTAATCCTCCCGCTGATTACAGTCATGGGCAACGCATATCTTGTTTCAGGCGAACTACTGGCAGCAATGAATCTGTAATAAAGAGAAGAAACAGTTTGTAAATAAATAAATGATAACGCGTTCTTACAATTTTCCGTGATCTGCTACAAAACTCCTTGCAGCTGTAAAAAAAAGGCGACATCCTACGTCAAAGACGAGCCTGCCCCGCCGTCCTTCCACTGAAGCGTGCGAGCTGACAGTAGTGAGCGAGCAGCGAGACTCCACGGTATCTTCAAGGGCATACCAACTGTTTCTCGAGGGTGGAGGGCAAGGCCGCAGACGATCTGATCCCTCGCTCTGTATGTATATATATATATATATATATATATATATATATATATATATATATATATATATATGTGTGTGTGTGTGTGTGTGTGTGTGTTGCGAATTACTATTGCAATAAGTGACATAGCCTGTCTGTCAGTTATATTTAACAGTCGAGGACCTATATATAAGAAATTCTGAACCATGGGAACCCGAAAAATGATCTGTATTTGCATTTATCTCTTGCAACTATATAAACTCTCAAGATGATACAGGAACTAAAGGCAATAAGTGTCCCACAGTGTCCCGCAGGATTCCGCCCAGTAGCAGCAGTACGGCGCAAATAAGAAAATGTACATTTGTGGCCACTCTGCTAAGAAATAAAATTTAGCTTCAGCTGTAGTTTGTTTAGTGGGCTTCCCAGCGTGCAGCCGAAAGTGCTAGTGCCCGCTTTCAAAAGTGGCGGTGCAAATGACATACCTTGCCCCCCCTCACCCTTTTGTCAGCGGAGGGGGGGAGGGGCAAGTTTCCCCATTGCCTCCCCAGTAGATACGCCAAGGGTGCTTTGATAACGTATGCTTTGATAACGACCCCGAGGCATTTTGGAGCACAGTCATCTGGCGCGAGGCAGTCGTCTTCGATGGGTTTGGAGTGTCTTGGCATGAACTCCTGTTAGAAGAAACAACTTGGCGTAACGACCCTGGAACGAAAAAACGTTCCCGAAAAGAACTCATGCGATGACATTAGACCCGTCGGGATGGTGCCGGGGATTTGGCGTTGCGCTGCGAAGTCCAAGGGCGCAGGATCAAATCCCGTCCGCGGCGGCGGATTTCGATGGGGGTGAAATGCAAAAAAAGAAGAGAAAAAAAACCGCCCGTGTTACGTGCATTGAGGGCGCGTTAAAGATTCCCTGGTGGTCAAAAATTAATCCGGAGTCGCCCACTACGGCGTGCCTCATAATCAAAAAGTGGTTTTACCAAGTAGAACCCCAGAATTCAATTCAATGATGGCTTTACAACTTTCCGGTAACAGCCTCATTCCCACTGCGTAGAACTTGGCCCCGCGAGACTTAGACGGTACTGAGTGTCCCACAAGCGCGACAAGAAATGTGAAGCTAGAAAACAGCTAGAGTGCACACAATATATTTGTACCTCGAAAGCATGTGCATGGAAGGGAGAAACAGGGCCAGAACGTTGGCAGCCATGTGTACAGGGTAACTTGACGCACACGTAAGCAACCCGGCGTAATTAAAAGACAGAAACGGAGATGGTAAATTTGATGAAAATAATGTAAACAAAATATTTCGTGCATGCAATATTACAAAGACAAGCACGAAATCAGAAAAAAAAATATTTGTACGAAAACGCAAACGTTAGTAGCCATGCCTATAATGTGAGAGCATTATAAGTGGCCTTTACTTCTGTCCGTCTGCTGAAGCATGTGGGCCGGTCCCGCAAGCAGTGAAATCTAAATATGTGAGCCGATCTCGAAGACTGTGAAGTCTATAGCACAACGTGTCAGAGCGTCATCTTTCACTGGTTAAGAACTCGATTAGACTTCTCAAAGAGCGACTTTCGCACGTGAAGCATGCATACGATCGTGGCCTAACTAATACATTGTTGAATCATTAGGCTGTTGCTGGAAGACAGAGATTCGATCCTACCATCGGTCACGCATTTCTTCATAGCATTAGAGGTAGACCTTACACGCTTTGTAGGTATCTAACAAAAACTCGAGGTTTGTCGATCGCACGCAGTCGCGTCACAAGAAGTCGCAGAACAGACACGAGGTGCAGAAACGTCCCTTTGATAAATGAGAGCGTGCAAGATCCACCTGTGGCGCGCGTAGCTGTCGAGACGTCACAATCATCACACTCCAAGTATGTTATCGCATACTCAGAGATTTCGCGATGCAATATATATATATATATATATATATATATATATATATATATATATATTCAGTTCTGCGACCTGGCTGCCTGAGTCCACTGTGATAAAGGAACGTACCTTCATTCCATTCAGGTCTGTGACGTTAGGCTGTGCGCTCAGCGCGGCCACATGCAAATCAATCGCCAGGGCATTCTTGCAGGTGTCTATTTTGATGTCGGTAGTTTTATTTGGCACCAACCTCTCCCACAGCAGTGAAACAGCACACCCGCCGCGGTAGCTTAGCGGCTATGGTGTTCCGCTGCTAAGCACAAGATCGCGGGATCAAATCCCGGCGGCCTCATTTCGATAGGGGCGAAATGCAAAAAACACTCGTGATCCGGGCGTTGGGGGCCCGTTAAAAATCTCCTGGTGGTCAGGTTGGATCCAGAGTCCACCATTACGGTGTGCCTCATATTCGTGGTTGCATGACTTACCTGCATATGCATAGTTACTATGTGTGCTTTACTGAACCAGGTTTTCACTGTTTTTATTTTTGTATATTGATTGAATTTATATGTTAGTTTCCTTTGTATTATACCAGCCCTACTTGGTTTACGGACTGCAGTGTATGTTCTAAATAAAATAAAAATAACAATAAATCGTGGTTTTGGCACGTAAAACGCCAGAATTCAATTCACGCACAAACAGACTGCCTGTTGAGAAGCTTCATGTTGCCGTTCGGGGCCGCAAGAACAGAAGGAATGGTGTGTTAGTCTTCCATTGTATTCGTTTGTGGAATGTGCTCGAGAACGAATAGATCCTGGCATTTCCTTTCATCGCCTTACGACTCACTGTAGGTTCGAAGACTTTGTCGGGAGGCACCTCCATGTTCAGTGAGTGCACAAGGGCGTCCTCGCTGTTGAGTCACTGCCAAGGCCGGTCCACTTTCTGGATGCGGCCACCGCCGACGTCACCGCAAACGTCCGCATTTGTCCATCTCTGTCGAACAAAGAAGCCGCGTCTCAAATGTACACGTACAAATACAAAAAAGAGGCGAAAAAAAAGAACAACGAAGGCAGGTGGTACTGGAGCTAGTGATCATGACATATCTATTTGGGAGATGGCCAAGAACCGGGTGATATTAAGAGAACAAAAAAGTGATTGAAAGTATGAAAAAAATACGATCATAAATCAAGTAAAGTAAATGTAATAGAGAAACCAGCCCTGCATAAGAAATAAATAAAATAATTAGGAATGTGATAATTAAGGAAAAGAAAATGAGTCTGGTAAAGGGCATCTCACAGATATTGAACGCAATTTTCTGAAGTTTATCATTTTTGTGTTATTTGTATTTTATAATTTGACGAAGGAAAATGTATCGCGAGAAATATGGTAGCAAATATCTAAAATAGAAAAGAAAAGTAAAGTCTTTTTTTTTTCACAAAGGCAATCATGGACGGCTCGGCAAACGTTCCTGTGGTTTAGCGTAGCACTGATGCTCCGAGCAAGAGTGCACGAGCGTCTACATAAAGTTAGCCCAACGTTACGAAGTGCTCCAAGAAGACGTTTTCGTTTAATGGAAAGCCGCCGGTAGGATATAAGAATGGGATCAAAGGATTCCAACTCATTGCAGATATAGCACAGAGGAGATACCGCCATACCTGATCTGTGCGATTAAAAATAAAACTATGCAGATCCAACCTACACGTTGGAATCATAGAATCGAAGTTTTCGAGAAGCGGTTAAGTAAATGGCATGCAATTGATTATATCCTGCACAGCATTTTGCACCGTAGCGATTACTGCCAGTGAAGGTGGCAAGACGCGAAGACCCCAACCACGTGAACCACGTGACTGCGCATTAGTGTAATGCGCAGTCACGTTGGTCTCACACGGTCGATGAACTCGTCGCAAAACTCATACAGAAGTACCTGCCTGTCCGTCGCGACGGAGATCCGTCGACCCAACTCCCGGACTACCGAGGCCCTCCCCGCCCCGACTGGGCGAAGACTTCTCCATCGCCGAGGTCAGACAGGCCATCTTCGTGCTCAACCGCAAGTCTGCGCCGGGTCCGGACGGAGTCGCCAACAGAATGTTGAGAAACCTCGACGACACGTCGATTGTCTTTCTGACCGACAAGATAAACGAGTCCTGGAAGAACGCCATTGTACCTGCAGAATGGGAGGCGGCCTGCACGGTGCTCATTCCCAAGCCCGGCAAGGCCCCGAACATCGAAAACTTGAGGCCGATTTCTCTGACCTCCTGCGTCGGCAAGGTCATGGCGCGCGTCGTCCTCAACAGGCTTAACGGGTACCTCTAAGACAACGAGGTTTACACGTACAACATGATCGGCTTCCGCGCCGGACTCTCAACGCAAGATGCCATGAAACTAATCAAGCATCAGATTGTGGATGGCCGTTCCAGAGACGTCAAGGCTCTGCTCGGTCTGTACCTCGAGAAGGCTTTCGACAACGTGCTCCACACCTTCATCGTCAAGATCATTTCAGACCTGGGTCTCGGTTCCAGATTCCACAGCTGCGTCAGCTCTTTTCTAACTGACAGGAAGGCCAAGCTTCGCATTGGAGACTTCGCTCCGAAGATGTGCCCCTCGGAGGGCGGGGTACTCCTCAGGGCGCCGTCATCTCCCCAAAATCTGTATGATTGTCTTTCCGAGAGGTTGGCTCACGTCGAGGACGTCAAGCACACCATCTACGCCGATGACATCACCATATGGTGCTCCAGCAGCTGCGAGGGCAGAGTCGAAGAAGCCATGCAGGAGGCGATCGACGTGATCGAGGAGTATCTCCGCCCCACCGGTCTTCGGTGCTCCCCCGCCAAGTCGGAGCTCCTACTTTACAGAAAAGAGAAGGGAGGCAGACCCAAAGATTGGAAGCTGCAGTCTCCGAAAGCAGCATCAAACTTCGCACTTGTGACGGGGGGGGGTGATACCTAGGGTCGACGTTATCCGGGTCCTGGGCATGTTTGTCGAATTCAACGGCGGGAACGGAACTGCTCTCCGCAAGATCATCGCAAAGACGGACAGCGCTTTCCGCCTCGTTCACAGAATCGCAAACCGGCATCGAGGCATGAAGGAAAACAATCTTCTCAGGCTGATCAAAGCCTTCATACTCTGCCACCTCACGTACACGATTTCTATGCACAAGTGGCTCAGAGCGGAGCGAGACAAGCTCAACGTTCTCATCCGCAAAGTAGTCAAGAGGGCTCTTGGACTACCCATAAGGACCCATACCGAGGATCTCTTGAAGCTGGGGGTACATAACACTGCCGAGGAGATTGCCGAAGCCCAAGAACGCGCGCAACTCAGTCGCCTGGCCACCACAGCTGCAGGTAGGCGCATCCTCGAAGAGCTGGGTTTCTACCCTGCGGAATTCCCGACGGTCAGTACCCCGATCCCTAGGTGCATTCGAGACAAGTTCGTAGTGGCCCCTATGCCCCGAAACATCCATCCCGTCCACAACGAGGGCAGACGCAAGGCCAGAGCAGCAGCCATCCTCAAACCGATCAAGCAACACGACATTAGAGCAAGCTTCGTCGACGACGCGGAGTACAGTGACGGGAAGACCTTTGCCGTCGTTGTGGTCGACTCGAGCGGAAAGATTTCCAATAGCGCCTCGATTCGCACTTCAGACCCCGGAGTCGCCGAGCAAGTCGCCATCGCCCTCGCCCTGCTAGACGGTCGTGGGTCCGAAATCTATCGTGATTCCAAAACGGCAGTTAGGGCTTTTCAGAAGGGTTGCATCGCCAAGGAAACTGTTCGTCTTCTTAGCGGCTCGAGTCCACATGCTCTCACAAACCATTCCATTCACTGGTTTCCCGCTCACGTAGGATCGGTCGAGGGTGCTCCCCCGAACCTCAATGAGTCTGCTCACGAGGCTGCGTGTGACCTCATCGACCGCGTATCCTCTATAAGGAGCACTGACTCACCTCCTCTCTACGATCACAGGGACGCTCCCGCTACTCAGAACGAGATTATTAAATATTTCTACATGTTCAGAAGGGTCTTTCCACCCCCTCACCCCAAGTTGAATAGGGCGCAAGCCGTTTCGCTTAGGCTTCTACAGACCAGCACATATCCGTGTCTGTCCGCTCTCCACGAGGCTTACCCCGACGTGTATCGCGACGACGGCTGCCCGTCCTGCGGCCAGACCTCCACTCTACCTCACATGCTCTGGGAGTGCGGGACGACATACCCCAAGTTCATCAAGGAGGAGTGGGACTCGCTTCTGCGTAGCCCCGCTCTAGAAGAGCAAATCCTGGCCGTCCGGCGTGCCCTCGACCGGGCCGGTGGGCTAGACCTGCCGGTCCCGACGTGGGACTATCCGGGTGCGCGACGAGTTCGCGTCCTCGCCGGACCTGCAATAAAATTTATTCACTCACTCACTCACTCACTCACTCACTCACTCACTCAGTCACGTGGTTCACGGGGTTGGGGTCTCCGCGTCTTACACTGTCTCCGAGATTGGCCACATTTGCTTTGACACTATCCAGGGTCGGCGCGCCCACTAGAGCGGGCCGATCGTGGAGATAGTGCAACAGAAAACTGATTTTTACTAGGCGAAAGATCGACCAAGCAGATGCACCGAATCCCAAACAATGGAAAATTAGGCATAGACAGGTTTGCTTCATTAAAGGAATTGCCCTTTTGATCACGTACATCTGTTGCAATCGTGGTATTTAGGTATAGTTTATTTTACCACTGAGAAATATGTGGGAAACAAGGTCAACAGCCAGGACCTCCGTAAGGGCGTAGCTATTATACTTATCTTGTAGCCTAAACAAAAAAAAAAAAACAGGATATTCTGGCTACGCCACTGATGGGCTCAGGAATGTGGACACCCGGACCCAGCGCTGAGGCAGATAGCAGTTGAACAATGTGCGCTATAAGCATCGCCGGATAAATGCCTGACCAAATTTTGTAGCAACTCAGTCACTAATCGCATGTCCAAACCTTTCGCAATTTAATCTAATGACTCTGACGATGTTTTGCAGCTATGGCTACTACGTCAACATTAATTGGACATTGGTATAGCCTTGCGAAAGCGAAGAAACCTAAAAGAGCGCACTTATTATCGGCACTATTCAACAGAATACCTTTACTTTAGGACAACTTAATTGCTGGAAGCAGCCCAAGCTCATGCAAATTTCCAAGACGAGTCAGTACGGAAATCCGACATGTTGCATTCACCGCATAGATGTATAGCTCTTCCTTCAACTGCAGGAACGCCTGTTTGGTTTCGCCTGGTTTGTTGCCTATGGGTATCGCTCAGCCCACTGCGGGGGACCAGCCATGAATCGAGCAGCAGTAAAAAGGGCAGAAAACTTAAATTGAACTTTGTGAATGAAGAATGATATATTCTTAAATGAATACTAATCGTTTATATCAATTTTAGGGCTATTATAGATAATTTGAAATTATTGTTTTTTTTTCATGGTGAGGAAAAAACTGATAAAATTAACATGGTAGTCTTTTTGTTTCGCTTACAAAATTAAATATGGCATCAGATACGTTTCTATTGCAGCATGCTATAGTTCCGACACCCAAAGATATATTACAGGAAGCGTAATGCCCAGTCCATGTAGACGAAGCTTCCCGAAGTCTCTTTCTTTGCCTGTTGAACCTACGACATCCTATAGAGAAATGTTGCAAAGCTTGCGGTTCATTGCAATAATAGCGCTGATGAAAAGGAGCCAAACCAGATCTGCTATAGTGAGCCTGCTGACTCGTTTGAAGTTAGTCGCTTGTGCTCTGGTACCCATACCAAATGGACGAGGCGTAGATGTTGGAGGATGGATGAATAAAATTCACGGTGAATGGCAGATGAATTTGGCACTTATAGAGCAGAACAAACGGACAAGGAGTCAGTCATGATTACGGCTGAAGAAATAGATGCGGAACGTTTTCGTAGAACTACAATGATAGTTCATTACTCTGCCTAGAATATTGGTGTAAAGTCAGGCAGTCGAAAAGAGATATACCAATTTAGTAACGATGAAAAAATTCCTACTCCTGCCCTTTCTTCACTGACAGAAGCATATATATGTAACAGACATTTTAGGTACAGAAGCTTAGCATATTTAGGAAATACATAATCAATTTCAACTCTTACTTGCATCGCTGTTTTCCCTTTGTTGCCGTGATAAAAACGCCGTCTTATTTTTTATTTTTCCGGATAATTTTTTATGTTATCTTTTTAATTACACATTAACACCATTGGGTTTACTACGTGTTACTGATAATATAACTTTATATATAGCTCACCACTGACTCGCTGGCGGCGTTTTACAGCTATCATCAGTATCGCCCTGGACCCCGCGACAGGCTCATACCACGAAGCGGCTGCGCCTGCAAGGTGAGCGAAACATGCCTTGAGGGCGTCGGTGCGCAATGACCGACGAGCCGGCTGGATCGGCCGCTCGCCGCGTAGTTGACGTCTTCGCACACGCTTCGACGGACGTTCGCGGCGATGTCCCCATCGAGGAAAATTCCCTGCTTGATGCACACTGCACGCATCGACAAGAGTACTGTTGTAGTTTGGCGGGTCGCTCAAGTGGCACAGGGACACTGTTGTCAGATGACGCAGTGTCTGAACTGAGCGTTGACGAACTTCTCGTTTGTTCAGCGAACACAGAGAGGTGCGCTCAGCGACCATCCTTGACGGCAGATGACCAGTGCGGAGAGCAAAACGCGAGCATGCGTGCCCATTCTCGAGACGGGCCAAGTGTTACAGATGCACGTCGCTCAGGAGACAGCATTCTTCCCAACGAAGAGATGCCAAAAGAAAAAGGAGATGAAGAGAAAAGGTCGACCAAGGAGATTGGCGGCGCAACAAAATTGGAAGAGGACGCCGACTCGAGCTTCCTCGGAGGCTGGGGAGAGAAGATCGGCCTCAACGTCATCACGGCCTTTCCGATGTACGAAGCTAGGCCCCGTGCAGACGCTCCGGACGAGGACGAAGTTGTGAGGAGATTCGCAATTTTCGCGGAGGAACGCGGCAGTCGCGAAGGCCTCCGCCGCCGAGGCGAGCCGCGCCAGGAGCTGCCGTGCGAGAGAAAGAAGCCGCCACGAAGCCGGTCACGGTACAAGCCGTGTCCGCGAGACGAAGAGGACGACAGACAACGCACGCTTAGCAAACGAAGGGGCGGAAATCTCTGCGAAGGTCGGCAACGGGACAGCCCCGACATTAAGTTCGTTAACGAAGTAATGGATAATCTTATTGAAGAATTCGAAGCTCAACCTATCCTCAAGAAACCCGTGCCACGCCGTTCGGCGTCACCGCGTCGTGGCGACCGGTCACCACCGAGGAGGAGGACGTCACCTGCCAGAACACGTTCCTCGCCAGTGCGTGGCCCCAGGAGGTCGTCGCCCCGTGGTCCACGAGCAGCATCGCGGTTGAGGAGCTACGCTTCAACGGTGGTTCGCAGCCGATCGTCTTCGGACCAGCCCGATGACAAGGAACTGGAGCGCGTGTGGACAGTTTGCTCCTTGCTGGAATCGATCACGGGAGATGTGACGACGGAAGCGCGACGAGTGTACGAGCCACGCGGTGATATCTCCCTGACAAAGAACAGAGCGGTCAATGGCAAAGTAGGTACTGACCAAGTCAGCGAAGACGCACCCAAAGAATACATTCCCAAGAAAAGCAAGCATGCCCCAAGAAAAAACAGAAAGAAAATTAAGGAGAAAGAAAGCGCTAAAGCAAGAAAAGCGCGAAGGAAGTCAACGGAAAAGAACACCAATAGCAAGAAGTATACAACACGATCAAGGCAGAGAGGCACATCGAGACAAGAAGAGGAACCAGAAAGCGACGAAGAGCCTGAAACAGTTGAGAAAAAGTACAAGTATCGAGGACGATCTCGACAAAGGTTGAGGCGCGAAGATGAGCTGGAAAGCGATGAATGGCCTGAAGGATCAGAAGAAAAAGAAAGCGGAAAATCTGGAGCACGATTGAGACAGAGGTTGAGGCGCGAAGAGGAGCTGGAATGCGACGAAGTCGAACCTAGGCCGAGCCGAAGCAATCGTGGCGAGCATGCCAAAGCAGAAAGAGGTGAAGTGGTTACAGAGGCTGAAACGAGCGCCACGGAAATTTCCATTGACGACCTGGTGGAAACAGACGAAACAGCGGATGCGACGACAGAAGAACGAGCGAAGGCGTCCAAGAAAAGGAAGGTTCGATTTTTCACAAACCTCGTGTTTCGAAGGCGACCGTCGTCAGCTGTAGAACAAACCCTGTCGGAACAACCTGTGTTTTCCAAAAGGGGGCCAGGAGAAATTATGTGGAGGCAGTACGATAAGGCCGTAGTTCGAACATCTTCTGATGGAATAATTGATGCAGAGATCGAAGCGAGCCAGGAAGAAGAACAGTGGTCCACCAAACAGAGTGTAGCGAGGCGAAGCTCTTCAGGCCACATTTTGGTCACAGTAGATCCTCGTCGCAAGCCCAGGCGCACTCAAGATGACTCAGAAGACGGCTGTTTCTCCAAGGTATCAAAAGTTGAAGGCCTCGCAATCGAGGTTGACGGTAATGTATCCGAAGACGATGAGTCACTGCAAGAGCCGAAAAAGAAATACTACTGCAAGCTTCAGAAGCCTGGCACCAATGATGATGGACGGGACATAGCCACAGAAAATGCTATGTTCCTTCTGGAGCGAAGCTCACCGATCGTCGTGCGCAACGAGTCGTCTTCGTCAATCTACGGTGGCGGTATCGAGCTCAAGACTGGTTTAAAAGCACGTTCGTCGTTCGAAGAGACCTATGAACCACTAGTGGAAGACGATGATCAGCCACTGTTCCGAGCGCGCATAGGCCGTCGTTCGGCCATGCCGCCAGACGAACCACGCGAGGACGAACAGGACGTGCACGTACTCAAAGCGCGAATCGGTCGCCGTAGCAACCCCTCAGTTACCGGTTCTGTGACGAGAGCAGCCAGTGTCATATGCACCGACAGCGAAGGCAGGAACGTGCACCACATCCTTTCCGACGGCGTTGATATTGCTAGGCGGCCTAGCCGGTCAATGTCTATCGACCCAGGCCAGGGAGACACCACTGTTCCGGAATCCGTCAGCAGGGTGTTGCACAGGGCCCGCAGGCACCGCCATTCCCCCTGGTCCAGGTCCAGGTCCAGGTCGCGCCACAGGAGCCACAGATACCGCAGACCGCTGTGCGATCTTAGGCGCTCGTCACAGATGTCGCACGCGGTGCAGCTCATCCGTGCCGCCTCTGTACCGCCTTATCAGTACATGTGTGCTCAGCAACCTGCCACTCAGGTGTACACGTCATTCTCGCCGCCTCCTATGCCGCCTCCTGTGCGGCCGCCTCTTTATTCACCTTCCATTGTGCCACCCGTTTGCATGGAGCCGAACCTTCGCTTCGAAAACCGCAGGTACCACAGACGTCCCCCGCCATGGGTTTTTCGGCGGCAGCCGCCGCCGTATACTCAGGAGATGATTATTTCGCAGCAAAACCTGTCGCAGGTACAGCCCGCCTCATTGGCAACCGCGAGCAGGGCGACGACCACCGCATCGTTCGCCACAGCGCTCGATGCCGAAGTCTCTCAACAGCAGCAGCAGCAGCAGCAGCAGCAGCAGCAGCAGCAGCAGCAGCAGCAGCAGCAGCAGCAGCAGTCAACCATGATTATTTCTCAAGGAAGCACAAACGAAGGCCCTTCGGCGCAGTTCCACGTGACCACATCAGCGGCTGTTCCGGAGACGACTGTCGTAGTAGAACCGCTAGACCAGACACTCGTTTGCGTTACCACAACACCGGCGACATCGGCGAGGCGCTCAGATTCGACGGCATGCCGACGACTATCAACGTCTACGGAAATCAGGCCCAGCACCACAGCGCAAAGCGTCGACGCCGTTCACTTCGCCGAGAGCTCGCAGGGAAACGACGGCAGCTCAAGCTCGGATACACATGTCACAACCGTGTGGCAAGCTCGCTTCCTGGATGAGTGGGAGCAGGAAAAACAGCCACCCGAAGCCAAATCAACTGACCTGATAATTTCCAGGGAGAACCGCTTGTACGGTACCTTGGTGAAGAATTTGCCCCAGCGTGGTCACAGCATGCTTTACATTATCCTACTGGTGGGCACGCTTGCAGGAATGGCAGCCACCTTCAGCATTTATGCCAGGCGTCAAGCACGCCATGTGAGCACGGAGAACGACGCCGATACTGAAGGCAGTGGCCAGCAGCCGTTGATGTTCGGCCCATGGGTGAATGGTGACACCGCCAAGAGGGCGTCCTGCTTCGACCCGTCATGCATCAACCAGTTTGTACAGCTGTCTCGGTCGCTTGACTCTACCGTGAGTCCGTGTCAGAACTTCTATGGTCACGTGTGCTCTGCGCGGCGGACCAACGGCACCGTTGACGAGCAAATAGCACAACAGACCGAATCCCGTGTGGTAGGCTTTTTTAAGGGCATCGGCAGCCCCGACAGGGACTTGCCTGTGGCGTCTGCCTCGAGACGCCTCTGGAAGGACTGCGTCGACTTGGCTACGCTGAGCAAGTTAGGCAGGGCGCCTTTGCAGGCACTGCTCAACCTGACGGGCTTGGGTGGCTGGCCGTACGCTGGCGTAGTGCAGCCTGGGCAAGTGTGGAGGACGGCCGGCAGGCTGCAGCGGCTCATGGGGCTGGCACCACTCGTCGGTGTTGTTGCGCTGCCCGATGGCGCCATGCAACTGGTCCCGGGCGACCAGGGGAGCCTGGAAGCCGACGACGTGCTCGACTCTATGCTGGCACTGCGGCGCAACAACTCGCGTCTGCGCGATTTGGCGGCGGACGTGGCCGACCTGGGGCGACGGCTGAGCGGCTTGCACGAGCGTCGCGCGCCCACCGACGGCGCCGACGTGCAACCGCCGCAGCTCTACCTGGACGCGGCGCTAGAAGGTTTGCAGAGGCCAAGCCAAGTGCACGTAGGCGAGGCAGGATTGCTGAAGCAGTACATGCTTCTCGCGAACAAGAGCAGTTCCCGTACGGTGCTTAACCTGCTCGGCTACAGGCTTATCCGACACGTTGACCTCTTCACGCCGGCTGTTGTGAAGGCTGACCTCAACTCGGGAGCCTCATCCAGAAGGTGTGTTGATGATGATTACTACAAACGGTCGCTGGCAACTTCTACTTCAACCTCCAGTTGAAGTCGATGAAAGAGAATGTCTTTCTGAACGAATTGGATGTTAGAATGGGGCGGAGTCACTGCGCACGGCACTCTGTCGCGTCACCATTCGGGTGAAGTGAGTATAACAAGCGTTGGACTGCGGTTTCTTATTTTCATTTTTTTTTATTGCGCTATCTCCGAGATTGGCCTGCAAAAGAGGCTAGAAACAGACATACGCGGTACAGAAAGGTGGGGCTAACTCACCATGGAAGATGTCGTCTTCACAATTTTAGGAATTTCTTTTTTTTATTTCTGAACCAAAGTAGGTTACCGCAGCAGCTGCGAGCTCCGTTGAATTCTCTGCCGTTGATGCAGCTATCGCTCCTGACAGAGGCATGCAGGGTTGTCACACACGTCATTGAAGCATAAAGTCAAGTGTAGTTATGAGGAGCTCACGCATGTAGGATGCGTTATGAAAATACCTATGAAACCGATTTGACGCCTCCAAGCGTTGATGCACGCGTGAGGGGAACATATATATGCTGGTCTACCATGCCTGAGGCAACGTCAATCCAAGGCAATGGCAAGCGCGCGTCAGGGGATGACGTAATTTTCATTGCATCCGTGCACCGGTCCGAAGTCTGCGACAGACCTCAACAAGAACCGCTTCCGCGGTAATAGGGTAATATACTGTGATTTGTCATACACGCTCTTGCCTGTGCTTGCAGGGAGTCCCTGTGCGCGCGCATGACCCTCGAATATGCACTGACGGGCGACGCAGCCGAGTACGTGCGCTACGCATCGCTGCGAAGCCACCTTGACTTCGACTTGGTGCGATCGACAGTGGCGCAGCTGAAGCGCGTGCTGGTCGCGAAGCTGTCGGAACTGCGTTGGATGGACGGCGCCACGCGTAAGAGCGCCCAGACGCGCCTGCGGGAGCTCAAGGTGCGTGCCCCGCATGTGGTTCGCGGAAGGCGCGCGCGAGCCACATGGCGCGTTTCCGCGCAGGTGCGCTTCTTCTTCGACCGATACGAGGGCAGCAACGGGAGCGCGCAGGCCCGCTGGCCGACCGCACTCCCGTCGCAGGCGTTGGCCACCTACCAGAGGTTCCGCGAGGCGCGCTTCCGGAGCCAGTTGTCCCAAGGCGACGACGTGCTGGGCGCCGAGCAGCAGTGCGCCTACGACGTCGGATACAAGGTACGCGTGCTTGTAGGTGCAGCGAGCCTTTCTCGGCTCGCATATACATACTTCGCCGTGGATGGCTTGCTTGTATGTATGCACAACTGAGGTCGAGAGATGCAGGAGAGCAGGTCGGTTGGTGTGTAGCACTGTCGAGGATAAAATCAATAAGATGGCGCAATAAGCGGTACAGCGAGCAAGACGAAACAAGTTGCAACGCGAGCGATATTTTCTCATATCGCTGTGATAGTGACCTTTGTACTGTGACAGTAATAACAATAATAAAACGCGTGCAAGAAGCTTTGATTTATGCGAAAAGCGCGAAAGAACAAGGATGGATGCAGAGCACGTGCAGTATGACCGCGTATAAACGATTGAAATGTTTTTATTTGAGACTGACATATACCAGGTGATATTTTTTAGCGGCACCAAATTTTATATTGCCTGTTGCAGATAGTATAACTCTATCTCTCGAGCTAAATTAGTCGATGAGGCCGCCATTACTTCTACGAGAAAGCAAAATGCTTAAATCAATAATTGCCGTAAGTATACAACTTCTTAATTAATTACTTTACGACACATATTTCAATCTTTTAATTATAGCCGTTGAGTTCGCAAGGCGTATTCGCTTGAAACGAATTCTCAGGACTATACACCAGTTTCGAGACATTAGTTTTCATAATGCCTGGCGAAATGCATTGGCGTTCCAGTTACTTTTGTTTTTCAATGCATAAAACAGCGTTTTCCTAAAAAAAATAAGTGGAACAACGTTGTTCCACTTAATTTTGGCGCAGGTTTGACGGCGCATACCTAAACCGGCGCCAACCTCAGAATTTTTTCCGTATCGATATGCCTTGCAAATTCGCTAGCTACAATTCGTACATCGAAATATGAGCCGCGACGTAATTAATTAAATATTTAATTGGTGCAGTTGCGTTATTATTCAATTAAGCATCTTTATTTTCCCATAGAAGTAATGTCCGCCTCATCGAGTAAGGGTTTAATTGTGCTATTTGCCATAGGCATTTCTTTTTTATGTGGTGCAACAAAAAGAAAAAGAAAAAAACGAGGACACCCTATAGCATGTCAAGTTTCAAAATATACTTGTCAGATAGTAAGCGCTCGTCCTGTGCTCTTCCCTCGTTCTTGTTCGTTGGTGATTTTCGCAATAATGAACGCTCGCCAATTCGTCCAATTTGCCATTTTAATAAAAGTTTTGATGACATGCGTGAGTGTTCGAAAAAGCGAGGGTTTCCCAGTGAACATTTAGTACCGACGTATAGCGTTCGTGTTGTTTCATCTTGCTCTGTATCCCGTGTATTGCGCTATTTTATCATTGACAATCTGAAGTTGAGATGAGCTAAGGGAGATCGATGTGAGAAGCCCCTATGCCATGGCAGCGGACGCTGTCATGTCAAAACGAATACCTGTGCCTTAACCCTCACGTTTTGACAAAATCACGCCGGCCTTTAGGGTACCCCTTCCATTTGTTGTTCCTTGGAATGTTCGGGACTGATCTAGAAGCTGCCTATTCAAACGTCCATAGGCACTGCTTGCAACTGGCCTAGTTAGTGAAGTTCCTTGATTTCATGATAGCGCTTCACTCGTATACAGTCTTCCCACGAAACACAGAAGCTCTTAAAAACGTCTCGAAATAAACGTGGCCCTGTCCTCGAGTCATATATAGGTTAGCGCTTAGAATTTAGGCAACCCTATGAATTCTTCATTCCTGAAAATATAAGTTCCATCTGACATCTCAGCTGTTGCAGTTCTCTTCGTATACAGACAGTACACCCCACCAGCACCTTTGTAACTGCATTTTTCTCGCTACGGTAGCTTAAGTGCCGCAAGCGGGCTTCATCTTCTGCTACTTGGTGTTCTGAGAAAGTGTCAGAGCGACGTATTATACGCCACCTGGAGTTTCGCCGCGACGCCACCCAGAGAACGCGAATGTAACTCGGTACCTGTGTATTACATACGCTGCCCCGTGACAAAGCGGCGGCTCGTCCGATCCCGCTCGGTCTTCGACCAGAAGGAGAGACAGAGGTTGCACTGCGTGAAAAGGCGACCTGCAAGGAGCACTGCTTATTGACTACGAGGAAGAGGAGAAGGGGAAAGAAGTAATTCGATCGAGTGTTCGGTGTAATTAATGCAGGTGCTGTTCGTCGGGCTGTCTGTCGTGGAGGTGCGCGAGCCCGAGAACCCCGCGTGGCCCGCGTTTCAGGCGGCGCGGCTGGGCCCGCGCCTGGCGCGCTGCCTGCTGCACGTGCTGCTGCAGCGCGTGCACTGGTCGGCCGCGTCACGTGGCCGGCTGGACGCACTACGTAGCCGCGGCTGCGGAGGTACGACGGTTGCCGACGTTGGAGCCCTGGCGCCGGCCAAGGACGTCTTCGACACGTACGTGCGCCGGCTCGGACAAGGCGCCAGCAACACGCCCAGCTGGGACAAGGTACGCTTTCCTCCGAGATGCTCGGATTCGAGTGCCTTGGGGCAGAGGCACACGCTCGCACGGGAGCGCAAAGAAGGCACGATGCGCGCGTTTTCGCGTCGGCTCTTATTAAAACCTGCGCCTGAGCAACGATCAACGCGAATATTTTGCCGCGAGAGCATGCAGCCTCTTGAATGAACAACAGTGCGGGGGAGAAGGTGAAATGCTTACCTGAAGATCCAAAATGTAATGATGATGATGATGATGATGATGATGATAATAATAATAATGAGTTTATTCTATCTCTGCATTTTTTCCCTGTCAGCCGCAGCCGCTACAGGGGGTGGTTTCATGCCCTAAAAAGCTTTTATGCGACAATGCACGCCTCTGAGCTTGTGTTAGCCACAAGACAACCGGCACCCTAGGTAGAAAACCTAATGGTACCCTATAACAGCTCGCAGCGAGAAATATGCGATTTTTTAAACTGTACGTAATTATGGTAATTATGACGTACTTAAGACAGATTATGCTTTCATAACTTCATAATACGCGTTCGTGACCTTCAAGACTGAGGTCACACCGCGCCTCCTCGTCTTCCGGCACAGGCTCCGTGTTGTCGCTGTAGAAGTTCCGTTACGCCTCGTCGAAGGCGTCGTCCGGAAACCTTTACGGCGAAAACTGCAAGCAGACGTAGTCGATGCACAAAACCGTGCGACATCTATTGCGCGCAGTGGAAGGCAGGCAATTTAAAACCACGATTCCTAGTCATAGCGTCGGAACAGCAAGAAAGTAGGATCATTGACGGAAGTATGTGATGAAAGTGTGTTTACAACGTACCGCTGTTCACATTATGTGGAGGTGTAGTCTGTAAATGTCCACCTTGTGGACATGTCCGTTTTGCTTGCTGCTGAAGTGCTGATTGGCTGGCCTGGGGAGCCAGCGAGAAAGAAACAGGCGCCCATCCGAAGCTAGTTTCCTTCTCGCTGTTTCAGCTCCAGCCAATCGGCTGGAGCTGAAAAGGACGGCTGGAGCAGCCGGAATGGACAGTCCACTGAGTGGACACTTAAGAATAACCGCCCACCCATCCCATTCTGCAAGAAAAGACTGAGGCGTGTAGCATCCTTTTCGAGCGTCGTTATGCCGCGAAGAACCTCAATTGGTTTTTCGTCTGCAGGGATGAACGAACCTCGTGGATTACGCGCTTGCAGACGGACCATCGGGGCTACTGGCTGATTAGTCTTTGGTTAGCTTAGACATTCGATAGCGAAACCGATAAGCTATAGCGAACTCCCATATCTATCATACTGTCGTTACTTCGCGCAGGCGTTCTACCTTGTTTACGCCAACTCTCTGTGCGAGGACCCGGACCACCAGAGGAGACCACAGCAGCACGACGGTCCGCACTGGGAGCGCGTCAACAGGCCGTTGTCCACCGACCCGAAATTCCAGAAGGTGTTCCAGTGTCACCCCCAAGAAAGCAACAGCGCGTGCTCCTTTTGGGGAGCATGATGATCCCGACTCGGTTCACTCGCCCCAACTATTTCCAATTAAATAGTCACCGTACATTTGTCAGTCATTTGCGGGTCTACTGGCGCCTTACATGGTTTTACAAACGCGATACCGATGGATTTCACTTTCGAATGCAATTGGCGATTGCAGCGTATGCTTAAAACCTGGCCGAGGCGGAAGGCGGCTGAGTGGATGAGGAGGAAACAGCAGCGTGGCACGACAACCGCCGGCGCTGGCGTAATTTCGATCGCGCACTCAGCCAGTCTCATCTGCTCGCTACACGTACGTCGCAGCGCTTCGTCGCTAATGTTTGTGCCACTCGAAAGTTGGCTGCATAGCGACACACGAAGATGCCGGCTACAGTGTTTAGAATGTTAACGCACCCATAGCATAACCAGTGGTGGGCTTACTCTTATTCAGGCGACAATATTCCTCTGAAGTGGGCAAAATGGTTTACAGCGTGCAGTACTCTCATTGTAAATAATAGCACTCTCGCGCACTGCCAACAGTTCCTAAGGTTGCACTTTTGAACACAGCAGACAGACAGACAGACAGACAGACAGACAACGAACTTTATTTAATCCTGAGGAGCTACTGTCAGGACCTCCTAACGGGAGGCCATTTGAACACAGCACAATTATTTTTTCTCGAAAACTTACATCCCTCTCTCTCTCTCTCCCTCTCTCTCTCTCTCTCTCTCTCTCTCTCTCTCTATATATATATATATATATATATATATATATATGCAAATGCAGGTACTGATTCATTTGCTATCTGTCTGTTACTAACCCCACTTAATTGTGGTTATAAGCATATTATTATTTTATCAAACTCATAAAAACAAATTTGCGCTCGTGCCATAGTATTGCCGATCAGTACCAGCACGGATAAATTTCTCGAACTGGGTTTACACAATACCCTATAGACGAGATAATAGAAGCGCACAACGTCGCGCAGTACGAGCGTTTGGCCAAAAACAGAACAGGACGACAGATCCTCGAGACGCTGGGCGTCAGCTACCACACGCAGCAGGGCGAAAAGGTCGCGATACCTACACCGATTCGCGAGCGCATCGTCGTTTCGCCGTTGCCCAAGAACATGCACCCGACGCATCACGTTGGCCGGCGCAACAGGCGCGCGCGAGACTTGCAAAAGAAATACGGCAGCAACAAAGAAACCGTTTACGTAGAAGCGGCCCGTTACGAGCGGCGACGTGGTTTCGCGGTCGCAATCACGGACCACAGCGGAACTTGCGTCGCGAGCGCGACGATACGCACGGAAGAGACGGAGGCGGCCGAGGAAGCAGCGATAGCCCTCGCGGTAGCCACCACGGACGCCGAGGTGATAAATAAGCGACTCGCAGGCAGCGATACGCAACTCTACGCTAGCGGCCGGATCCCCCGGGAAGCGGCCCTCATTCTCCAAATTCAGCAGGGCAATATTTGCCGCAAAAACGACAGTTTCCTCGTATGGACCCCCGCCCACACAGACCTTCCGCTCCCGGGAAACGAGACGGCCCACGCCGCGGCTCGAGGACTTGCATGCCGAGCCGCGGCGCCGGCCGGCAATCCCGACGTCTCGCCCACCGCGAGAGCGATGCGGGAGTGGACGGGGGGGATCGCATGACCACTTCCACAGACATCACGCAACACTACAGATTGAACAGATGTAAATACCCACCACCGCACGCCAAACTAAACAAGAAACAGGCGGTTGCCTGGAGGCAATTGCAGACACGCACATATCCGAACCCGGCGATCCTTCACCTCTGCTACCCCGACATTTATTCGTCCGACGATTATAAAGCGTGCGGAGCCAGAGCGACGCTGCAGCACATGCTGTGGGCATGCACTGGTAGCGAGCAGCAGGAGTCCCCGACGAACGGGGTATAAATGGCAGTCTCGAACCGAGGGGCGCGTTGGGAGCCGGCCCTGATCAGCCACGACTTCGCTCATCAACTGTGGGCCGTCCGGCACGCCCAGGAAGCCGCCCGAGTCCAAGGACTCGAGGCCGTCACCTAGGCTGGGGTGCTTATGGCCCCACCCCGCCCGAATCGCCGGACATTTACAATAATGTTTTCACTTACTCACTGGTGTCTGCTTTGTTGACACTGAGACATCGTTACGACATCGCCGTGTTTCGGTCTTCATCATTCAGTACAACACGTCATTTTTTCTTGCCTGGTTATACCGATAAATTTTTAAAAGAGACAGTCATACAAGCGTGAACGAGCTGCTGCATGGACGTTGACTCGTTTCACCGCCTGTAGGCAAAAAAACGTAAAGAATGAAAGAAAACATCGTGGATAACGGAGGGAGCAGAGCAAGTTTACGGGCTGAGCTGCTTCGGCGCTTCATGTATAAATAATGCGAAACGAAGGACCCTGTAGTTTCACTTTACTTTAATTGATATTTTCTCTTTCTCTTTCGTTGCATCAGCCAAGGCGATAAGGCCAAGTGGAATTTTCACATCAACCACGATTTCATTAGCTCAGCCTGCAACATCGATCATCCTCCGCCGTCCCAGATTTAATAAGCCCCAATACAGAATTATACAGAAGAATTGTAGGCCCATTAGCTTGCTTTCACCATTGTGTAAAATATTCACCAAGATAATTTCTAACAGAATCAGGGCAACACTTCAATAAACCAAGAGAACAGGCTGGCTTCATTAAGAAATATTCTATAATGAATCACATCCATGTAATCAATCAGGTAATTGAGACACCTGCGGAGTACAATCAACCTCTTTATATGGGCTTCATAGATTATGAAAAAGCATTTGATTCAGCAGAGATACCATCAGCCATGGGTGCATTGCGTAATCAAGGAGTACAGAAGGCATACATGAATATCTGGGGAAATATCTACAAAGATTCCACAGCTGCCATGGTTCTGCACAAGAAAAGTAGAAAAGTGCCTATCAAGAAAGGGGTCAGGCAAGGAGGCTCAATATCTCCAATGCTATTCACCGCATGCTTAGAAGGAATATTCAAGCTTTTAGGCTGGGAAAGCATAGGAGTGAGAATCAACGGCGAATATATCAGCAGCCTTCGGTTTTCAGATGGCACTGCCCTGTTCAGTAACACCGGGGACGAATTACAACAAATGATTGAGGACCTTAACCGAGAAAGTGAAAGAGTGGGGTTGAAGATTAATATGCAGAAGACAATGTGCGATAGCCTGGCAATGGAACAAGAATTCAGGATTACCAGTCAATCTTTAGAGTCTGTACAAGAGCATGTTTATCTAGGTCATTTAAGTATAAACCCCATGCAAGCGATCTTGCACGCGACAGCGACAAGCGACGCGATGGAGATGGCTGTCGCGTTCGCTCGTCGCCTACAAGTTGCACCCCATGCGAGCGACGACTTCGAGCGACGTCTCCCCAGTGTTGCCGGTCTGAGGGCAGCAATATAGGCGCCGAAACTAGCGTGACGCATGCTTTATTAACTTAAGTTGATGTATTTTACTGCAAAAAGCAGCATAAAATATTTCTGAAAGTCTTGCAGTAGGTTCTTATCCTTGCACGTATAAAAATTCAATCGTTTGCTCGTTCCGTGCGACAATCAGAAGTACCGGAGTTGTGTACATCCAGTTCCGGCTTTGCGCTATTGACTAGTCGCTCATAGCACTTCCGGGCGACGAGCGACGAATTCTAGATTTGCAAAACCGAGCGATCGCGCGACAAGACCGAGCGATCTGTTCAAGCGACGGCCCGATCCGTCGCGCGAACCCGTCGCTCGTCGCTGTCGCGCACAAAATCGCGCTAATGGGGTTTAGCCTTTACACACAGGGGACCGTTATCATGAGAAGGAAACTTACAGAAGAATAAAAATGGGTTGGAGTGCATACTGCAGGCATTACCAAACCCTGACTGTAAGCTTACCTCTGTCGTTGAAAAGAAAATATACAATCAGTGCATTCTACCGGTGCTAAAATATGGGGCAGAAACTTGAATGCTAACAAAGAAGCTCAAGAACAAGTTAAGGAGCGCGCAAAGAGCTATGGAACGAGAAATATTAGGCGTTAGAAAACAGGAAGAGAGCAGTATGGATCAAAAAGCAAATGGGGATATCCGATAGTCTAGCTGACATTAAGAGAAAGAAATAGAGCTGGGCAGGCTGTGTAATGCGTAGGGTACGTAGATAACCGGTGGGCGATTAGAGTTACGGAATGGGTGCCAAGGGAAGGGAAACGCAGTCGAAGACGGCAGAAAATTAGGTGGGGCGATGAAATTGGAGAAATTCGCAGGCGCAATTTGGAATCAGCTAGCGCAAGACAAGGAGATCGCAAGTAATTGGACAAGCAATTGTAGATCGCAGGGAGAAGCCTTTGTCCTGCAATGGACATTACAAAAACAGGCTGATTATTATTATTATTATTATTATTATTATTATTATTATTATTATTATTATTATTATTATTATTATTATTATTATGTATGAATACTGCACTAGCATACATTTGGATCTTCTACCTTAGTCGTCTTTCTTGGCGTATCCATGCAAGGCATATACGACTTTGCAGAGTTCCATCATTCATCGCCTGCTAGAAGAGGAGAAGGATGTTGGCTGCAGCAAAATATCGCCTGCTGGACTTTGGATTAACTTACAAAATTCGATTTAAGTTTTCTTCCCTTTTTGCCCACTGCCGCCCGATTAATCGCCTATCCCCCAAATTGCACCAAACCAAGCCAAATTGGAGTGCAGATTACAGCCCGCACTCTGTGCTTGCGTTCCTCCGCGAAATGGCAATGCAGGTGAAATTAGAGACGACGTTGAGCGACACGAACATGTTTTCGCAAGGTTTGCCACAAGGAAGTGTTTTGTTCTTCTTATTTTTTAATGTTCTTTATAGCTGCAGGTTCAGCCGAAGCAGTGAATACTAATAGAAGGACATATAGAAACGCTAAAATTATGCAGATGCAAAGCTCATGTTGGGGTCTGCGTGAAGCGAAGCGAAGCATAAGTTTATTCATGCCAAGGGCATTTGTATCCGGTTCCGCTGTTACCAACGCAAATGTCTGGCGATTATGACACAGAAGACTGTCTTGGCAAAGGAGGTTTCAAGCAGTCAGCTTGAAGAAAGTAGACCAAAACTAGATTGCGCCAGAGGCCAGTGAAACTGGCACTCATCCTCGAAAACACA
This sequence comes from Dermacentor andersoni, assembly GCF_023375885.2. Taxonomy (NCBI): domain Eukaryota; kingdom Metazoa; phylum Arthropoda; class Arachnida; order Ixodida; family Ixodidae; genus Dermacentor; species Dermacentor andersoni. Next base: position 26,053,973 of record NC_092815.1, read on the forward strand.
TCAATCAAGCATGTGAGACAAGTGTCTTTTCTTTATGTCATGCTTGACTACAGAATGCAATGGAGGCACGCCGCATAAACGCCATCGTTTCGTATATTTCCCGGTTTCAACGTGATTAGGATAATTATCACTGGGGCACATTGGAGAAGCTGTCCGACGCCCATCACAAAGCTCCACACAACACTTGTCAACCGAATGGTCTTGGATCATCTGTAGATCCAACACTGTGTGCTGTCTCACGTAGTGCGGGTCGTTGGGCCGGAAGTTCACCAAGGAAGAGCGGGACGCGCTCCTGCGAAGTCCAATCTTTGAAGACCAAATCTTGGCCGTTCAGCGCGCCTGCGATCAGGCCGGCAGTCTTGACCTGTCAGTCCCGTCGTGGGATTAGCCGGGTGCGCGTTTTATCGCATTTTTCTGGACCCAACAACAGTTTATTCACTCACTCACTCACTGTCTCATGTGTCTGATTACGTGTCCGTGTCGTTGTGCCTGCGCTACAACAAAGTAGAACGCTGTCTCCCATCTGCCTCAGAAGTTCTGTTGGAGTAAACGGAGGTAACAGCGAATGGAAAGGTCTTTCACGAGTTCTGGCTCTTCTTAATCTACTCGTCTTTAAGAAACTTGCAACTAATTCGTCATTTCGGCGTCTCCGAGAAACTAGTGCGTCACTCTGAGTACTCTCAGACCCATTGGTCTTCAGTTGTCTTCGTAGGAGACCGGAGGGGCCGTGATCCTTTGTGTGTTTGCAGGGCCATCTAAAGATTCATGGTATTAAAAATTGTAATTTCCTACCAAAAGTCTCACACGTGCACCACAATACAAGGCCTTCATGCACGAGCAGTTAGAGACGATGCTTAGTCACCACCTCCAAAACTTCACCAATGGACCTGCTGACGTGGAACGCAAAGCTAGTGCTGTGGCGCTCTTAATAGCCCCGTCCTCCCCCTCCCCAGAGACATCATGGGCTCCCCAACTTTAGCTGGTCGTTTCTAACAAAGGAAAGTGCCACAATAGAAGCTTCCTTTTCGAAGCTTAAGTCATGCCGAGTCCAAATAACGGGGATATCTTACTGCAATTGCCGACACTTCAACCGCTCCAGAATGTGACGATGACAGCCCGGTGATAAAGCGCACCTGCCTGTCCGGCCGATTACAGTTAACGTGACATAATCAATCTCCGTGGACGCCACACTGCTTCATTGAAATGAAATGGAATGTTTATTTCTCTTACAGTTACAATGTAGCCAGGGAGAGCGGACGCAGAGGGAAAATTTGCTTGATGCAGCTTGAGACCCCCCGGCGCCCGTTGATCACAAGACAGCAGTATAGGTGAACGTGGCCGTGGCAGTCTTACAATTGTAACTTCAAACGCGACGCATTTCTGTGCTTTCAGAGTAACGCAAACAGCAAAGTCTACATAAAACCAAGAAAACCAAAACGAATAACACAATTCATACATATTTTTTTTTCAGTGAGGAAAGTGAGTTCAAACACTAACACAGTCTTTTCTAATTTTTAGCGCTGTTACTAATCTATTGAATAACGGCAAAGTACAAAAATGCATTACAAGAATTAATACACAATTATTGCTTGTCAAAACGAATTATACAAATATTTTTGTATTGTAGCACCTAAATGTGTTCAAGGAAATGAAGGACAGAAACCTTTGCTGATCGCAAGATCTAATTACCAAAAAGTTCTTTCTTACTTTGACTGACATTCTCTTTTAAGCTTTATCGGCGTAGTTTAAGTTTTAAGTTTTCTATCGGTGTAGCCGAAAGTCCTTATCGAATTCGATTTGTGAAGATTCTTTATTGACTCTGGCTATCAAATATTCAAGGAGAAGGAAAGCATATGTAGGTTCAATATCTTCTCTTCGGTTGTGATTCAAAGGAGGGCATTGATGATCGCCGCTCATGGCTCTGGGGGAGAGTGCCATCCTCCCACCTGGTAGGCCGAAGGCAGGGAACGTGTTTGAAATAACATGGATGCAGTGCCAGTTGATCAATGTGCTGCTGCAGTTCACCGCTAAGGATAGGATAGGAATAAACTTTATTTCTCCAACGGTTATTGCTGTTGGTGCCCGGGGCAAGGCTGCCAGGGGTCCATCGCCCAAGGAAAATCTTCCGAGATCCTCAGTAATGGCCCTGGCCCGCTGGACGGCCCACTCCTGGTCTTCGGGTGCCTCGCTGAGGAGGGCGGCTTGCCATCGCTCAGCTAGGCGCCCCGCTTCAGGTTGTATTCCCCCTTCCTCTTGGTCCTTCTTCCTCATGGCATTGGCATTCCCAAAGCACATGGGCCATATCGGCTCGTTCGTGCTCGCACCACGGCCAGCCGGGCGACGGCTGCAGCGCGGGCCACAGGCGGTGCAAGTGGTAGGGGTTGCTGAAAGTGCCCGTCAGCAACCGTCTCAGGCCGACCATCTGGGACCTGTCCAGCCGCCCGTTGGGTTGTGGATATTTCCTGCGTTCCTTCCTGTAGTGACCAAGCACCTATCGGTACGTGGCCGGAAACTCGTCGAAATCGCGATCGGCGTCCCCGTGGTCCCCAGCTCCGTCCGCCACGATTTGGGTCGTGTTGGTAACGACAGCGGCGCCGCTGGACGGGGTGGCCGCCGCCGTCGCCGTCAAACCTCCGCTGGGATCCCGCACAACAACGGCAGCGGCTGCCCTCTGGGTGACCGCGTCGCGGCGGGTAGGCTGCCTCGCGACGAGGTGGGCGCGCTCGTTGTGGTTGGGCGGGGTGTCGGTGTGTCTTCAACTGTTAGCATTGTTGTCGTTGTTGTCGCGGGGCTGTTGTAGTTGTTGTTGTTGTTGTTGTTAGTTCCAAGCTCCCCGACGTGCGCGGGGAACCACTTGAGAGACTTGTGCCGGAACCGAAGTCCCCGGCCCTGGCGTTGAGCATGCGCGCCACATCCGCGGACATCCAACCTTTGGTGCAGTTCCGAATCGCTGATTTGGAGTCGCTAATGATCAGGCTATCCTCCGCACCTCCATGGAGTACCGCGAGGGCTATGGTCATCTCCTCCGCTGCTTCGGCCGACGGCAGCCTCGCTGGTTCCGTGGCTCAGATCCTTCCCTTCGTATCTACGACTGCCATGGAGAAGGCGGGCGCCGCCGCCGTCGGCCGGCCGTGTCGATCTTGCCGCTGTTGCTGCTACCGTTTTTGTCGTAGTAGTAGTAGTGATGGTGGTGTTGGTAACTCCGGTTCGCCTCGCACATTCCGTTGTAGCGGTGTTATTGTCGTCGTCCCTCGTCGCCATCACTGTCACCGGCTGACTGCGGGTATCTGGCTGCATCGACGAAGAGGACGCCTTCTCGTCTCCCGTGCTCCTCGAGGATTGCTACCGCCCTGCGTTTACGTCTTTGCACGTCATGCACCGGGTGCATGTTCTTCTGCATGTTTTCCGTCTGTATGGCGTCCCTGACTTCCGGTAGCAGTGTTTTTTTCAGTCCCCGACCCTCGTCATATCGAATCCCGAGCAGGTCTAGGATTCGTCTTCACGTTCTGGTGCTCGACATTCACCGCTAATAAGGCACTTAGTTGTTCCCATAGCACACTGAATGGAAGGGTTTAGCATAGTGCGTTGAAGAGCGTATAGACCCTTTTCGTGGAGTAGTTTGCTCTAGAGGAACAAGAAGACACTTTTGGCGGCGCGCCGCACGTTGCCTCAGTGAAAGCGCATGAGGAAACTATCACCGTTTCCGCCCTTCTACTGTGCAAAATTAGCTGTCGGAAATGAAACTAGGTGTTCGCAAACACACTGTGCTCCATTCATGCTGAAAAACCTGGAGCAGTAGAGGGGGGATGTGTGCAGTGGTTGGCTGCAAAAATTGTGACTGCATATTAAGTAATGGAATGAATCTGTGTGACCAAGTCCGCGGACCACTGGTACATAAGGACTGCCTGTTTTACCTGCCTCCCTTCGCGATGCCCGACATTCCTCGAGGATTAAAAAACAATCGCTCAGCGTTGTACTACTACCTCCATTAAGGACTTCGCAAGATCGGCAAGGTGAGGACTGCTCATTGCACAGTGACAAAGTGAGTACACAGATTCTTGGTATGTTTCTCGCACTTTATCTAAACACATCCACCCCAACTCACCCTCAGATTTACGCTCACTCTATTGCCAACGTATCAAGAATAAGTGAATGGGCGCACACGAATCAATGCGCCGAGGCATGGCTGACGGCGACTACACCAACAGCACACGAATGTTCGAAGCTGAACGTCTCGTGCCGGTAATACGTCTTTGCGATAATACGTCTTTGCACAAGAAGTTACGAATCACAGAACATATATGTGGGAAGCCTTGTGCACAGCAAGAACAAATCTATCGCAACTGAGCGCACCCGCGAGCGACTGAGCAGAAATTGAACGACAGATAGTGACCGCATCGATGATCTTTGCCGAGTCAGAAACCTGGCAAGCCGCTTCTTCAAAGTGTTTGCCAAATAGAGAACAAAGACTGAAACACACTGATCCTGATTTAATTCATAAGCGGAAAGTTTGGATAGCTAATGTGTTTTCAGCCCCATTCTTGTATAAGTGCCGTATACTTCTCGTAACGTTCAGACAAGGCGTAATGAGTTCTAAAAGCGCTTACATGTCCTGTGAAGCTAAGGCCAAAGCTTGGTGTCGTTACCCAGTCACCGTATATACGAAATCCACCGACACAGAGGTGTGCTGAGTCGCACCGGCATCATGCCCACCACTGTAAATACCGATGCAGCTTATAGGCAAGCAATGGGCGCGTCACCACATGATCAAACATGGCGGCGCCCACGGGATCACCGTAAAAAGGTACTATATGCTAGGGCTCAGCGTTTTGTTGTCTGTAACTAACAGGAAAGTGTAAGCGACAGCGTTATGATGGTAATTCTGGAGGTCGCAGAAAAGTCGGCGCTTGTCAATGCAAGTTTTATGAAATGCAGATAGTAAATTTCAAATCTGTCGATCACAGGTCCCGGAGCTCAAATGACTGAGGTTTATTCAGTGCCTCAAAATAGGTGCATGATCAGGAATCGAGCGCATGCCAAGCGAATCACACGCTCTTACCTCCCTTCGGACTCCTCTATCCAGGACACTTAACGGCCCTGCACCTTACATCACCTGTGCCTGGATGGGTGCCAATACCTGAAGACGCAGAGAGCTGTGCAATAGTTGGCGCTCCAGCACCTACAGCGGACGTTCACAATCTGTTGTGGTTTTACACAGGAAAGATGGCGACAGAAGAATAAATTCCAAGAGCTGCAAATAACCTGCGAACTCTGAAGCAAACTGATAGTTATACACATTGGATCATATACTGTCATATATATATGCAACTGCTTTAATTTTTATATGAGAATGGTTGCACGCTTTTGTTTAGCTACTTATTATAGCGCAAGCTATGCGAATTCTTAAGAAGAGGCAAATGGTTTTGGAGCTGCATGCAACTTCTGGCGCGTGTCTAATGCGACGCCATGGTGGCGCTAATCTGGCAAATGTGGATTCCAACGCCTTGGACTGCTTGCCGACGGTGCCTCGTTCACCTACCATGCAGGAGACGTATGCAGCACAAGATAGTTCAAAATCATTAAGAAAATTATTTGTCCTGTAGAGAACTGACATAGTCTGATGATGATTCTCACGAAAACGACAATTAATACCGATTGCAGAAAAAACAGTTTTCGCGCACCGTTGCAAATGAACGACCAGATTTCGCACCCACTCTTTTGATGAACAATGAGACAGCAAGTATGACGGCATCGAGTTTAGAGTGCACTGCATCCTCGAACACCCCACCAGGAAAGAGATATGATCAGTTGCATCTTCCAAACGGGATGTCGGTAGATGTCCTTTGGGGTTGCACTAAATTATACAAGCACCATCTGTGACGTATAAACGAGCGTCACTACACCAAATGCTTCCTCTCCAAACTCATCCACGCTCACGTCACACGTGTTCGTGCTTCGCCTCACCGCGCCTCAGCTGAGAGAGAACACTTGCTACCAGTGGCGCAGCCAGAGGGTGGCACACCGGGCACGTGCCCCTCCCCCAGACTTCCCGCCCTGAAATTTCTATTATTGTGCGGCCTTCCCAGCCTCCAACCCCACATTCTTCCTCTCCCAGTCCACGATTAAACGAGCGCCTCCCCCGGAAAAAAATTCTATAGCTGCGCCACTGCCTTCTGCATGTACTATGCGAGACACCGACGCCAAACCGGGAGAAAGAGTCAAACAAGCTACGTCCATGAGCGACTGTAATGCAATAAATAGCACTGTCGGGATTGGCTCACCCACGCTTTTTATTACACTGGTTTCAGGATCTGCTGGTGTTACAAAACACATTAAAACCCCAGTGTGGAGTAGCAGGTCACAGACACGCTCATCCGGACAACATCTCCGCCTTTCCTTTCATTGAACATTCTTTTCTCTCTCTCTCTCTCTTGCGAAGACACATTTCGTGCGTCAGTATCAGGGCTTGCGCAACAAGTTAGAAAATTTGATTATACACAGTCTTTGAACAAGACATTCAACCTTCTTTGAACAGCAAGACAAGCAAGCTATTCAATCAGCTGCTCAATTTTCCTTTGCAATCTTTACTAGCGAGGGTTTCCAGTCTGTCACATAATCCTCTGTCTTGGCGACCCGCTGTATAAATGTCCATCATTTTGAAGAGCATGTAATTCTACGTATTCAGAAAGCGAGCGGTTGTCCAGGTCAAGGATTCTTGTTACGCCGTGCATGCCGTGGCCAAGTTGTTTTACGTCAGACATATTAAGTAATAGAAAAAGGTGTACTGTTTCAGTAAATATTAGGTAATTGCATCGTCAGTGACCGTGCGCACTGACCACGATCGTCTCCATCCTGCCCGTGTGCATGTCTACGTTTGCTCGACTCCTGTTTGCAGCTTCGACGTCCTCAGCCCTCGTCTTGGCCTGCTACCGCAGGAGTCAGTTGACGTTCCCGTACCATCTGTGGCCCCGCATGGCGTTCACGAACGCCTATGCGTTTCACACTTGCGTAGTGTGGCATGCAAATGCTCCGTAAAGACTCGTCGAGCGGCAAATGGGAAACTGGAACGCGCGAAGAGGAAGACGATGCACGCCCGCCGAGCGCGAGCACGGTTTGGCGGTTCGCCCAGTTCGCCACCAGGGGGTCGAGCTCCAGTGGGAGGGAGCGGCCGCCGCCATGAGCCAAAACAGCCCGCCGCTGCCGCCGGATCCCCGCGAGGACGGGTACGACTACCGGCTCGACGTGTCCATCGGTGAGCCGTGCACGTTCAGTAGATGAGAAGGGCCGCACACCCGACCAGTTGTTTACACCGTCGTACTTCACGCTTTCGGTAACGGCACGCGCCGTGTCTCGCCAAGCAAACAAACGAAACATGCCTTACGTGCCCGATCTGAGCTTCTTCGTTTCTATATACTTCCCAGATGAAGCATTACAACGAAGCTCAGACAAGAAAGCGCAGGCGGTGTGCTTGGGAGTATCCGCCAAGTACATTGCAAGAATTAAGCTAACATTTTTAGACAAAACAACGAAATGTCTGCGTCTGTTGTTAGAAGGCAATTCACACGATGTCAGACACACTGCGGAGAGATGCCTAATATTCCGCTTACTGGCACCGTATAACCAATAAGCACTTTCGTTGTGTGTGGTTTCCATTGGTCTTGTGCGCCGCGTAGTATTGCAGTTTGTGCTTGTACGATAGCCGCCAGCCGCGTCTACACAAGTGACTCGGAGCCGTGATGACCGAACGAATCCCCACACTTTTATTGGGCTGCACCTTATATGGAGAAAGTTTGGCGCGTAACTCCCTCTACGTCTCTTCCCCGAGATATGCACACAAGAAAAGCCAACCACTTCACAAGTCAAGTCTTCTCGGAGTCTTGACTCGACGCCCAAACGTGGCGACTCTCACTCCGCGATCATTGGATACTCGTGGTGTCGTTGTTGCTGTGGCGTCTTTTACCGCGGTCCCCTCTTCGCGATTTTCACTCTGAGCTGGCTCATCGTTGGGTCTGAATGGTGCACTATATGCAGCCTATTACGCACAAGCACCGCGGTGGGTGTTTCCACGACGTGCGAGCGGGTCTTGGATGCTGCGCTGAGATCCTTGATGTCTCGAAGCCACGCTGTATCTCCCGGCTGCATCGGAGGCATTAGGCGGCATCCGAATATGGTCGCACTTAACGAAGCTCCACGCAAAATTTCTCCGTGAAAGGCGTGTACGTGCTTCCAACGGTCGAATGGGTGCTCGGGCAACTGGGCGACGCAAAAGTGTTTTCGAAGCTGGACGCGACAGCATTACTTCACCAAGTGCGATTGTCCCAAGAATGCCAAGTGTATACCATATTCATCACGGCATTTGGACGCCACTGCTACTGTCGTTATTTTTTTTTTTCCTTACGAAAGTAATCCAGTGCTGCTTTTTAAGACGAGGACACAGAAAGACATTACAGGACGGCCGCTGACTCCAACTATGTTTAATGAAAGAGACTCGTACACGTTACATTTATGAAGAATAACGGCACTGAGCGCACGCGCATTCATGACTGCAGGAAAAAGCCTATACAAACAAATGAAAGCGGTATATCAAGATGAACAGACTGCATATCATCTCCCTTTGTTTAATAACCGATGTTTAATAATAATGAACTGTTTGATAATGCACCGTTAATAATAATAGTAATGTTTAATAATAATGTTTAAACAGTGCGCCGAGACGTCTGGTGAGTTTTATGAACACCCCACGCGATTTTTCGCCGCCATCAATAATTACACATAAAAAATACTGATTTCTCTATTTTTTATATTTTTTTCCGAAGAACATTATTAACATTAATTGCACAATTTTCCTTTGCGTAAGAATTTGAACGCCAGTTGGCGAAATATGTCTAGGCGTGTTCGTGTTCCCATCGCAGAGACTGGTGCACAGAGGAAGCTGTAGTCTAAGACGTCAGGTCAGACAACTTTGCTTGCTGTAACGAATTGTAACCCATCCTAAGCAGACTACGCAGACCATGCAAACCCTGTCGGCTTGTGTCATTGTCTTCTGACGCGTAGTAGCCAAGGTACGGTGGCTGTAGTACAGTACTTGCCGCGGTGCGTGGTTTCCGCAGCGAGGCACCGCGGAAACCACGCACTAATTGCAATGAAGCAAGGTGGGCCCGCATACGCGCAAAGACCACTCCGTTAGTTCAGATGCAGACACATCGTGATGCTGCGTGCGCGGCGCAAGCTGCAGCTCCGCGCCGGAGGCGCCCAGAGCGACGACGCCGATAGGACCCTGTAAATGTATAAAATAGCACCAAAGGGACGTCTCCAACAAGAAAAAGGTCTCGAACGCCCTTGCCGAACACGCTGATAATCGCTGTCACCGCATCGATCGAGAATCCGATGACGTGACTCTTGTTAGAATCTTTATTTATTCAAACTACTGACAACAGTATCAACAGGACTGATGGAAATCTTCCTGCCAACTACACCCGTTCCCTACGTCACATTCTGGCATAAAAACGACTTGCGGCTCTTGCCCGCTTTTAGTGTGATCCAGGAACCCGTACGGGTCCCGAAACGTCTCTGTGTTGTTTCACCTTGACCTGGTCAGTGGCCGTAATTTCTTCGTCACCCTGTATATAGTTCTCCTTAACGATGCCCATAAGATTCTCGTTCATTGCTTCAACACTAAGGTCCTCCTCCTGAGTTAAAGCCGAATACCTGTTCTGTAGCTTGATCCGGAATTCCTCTAGTTTCCCTCTTACCGCTAACTCATTGATTGGCTTCTTATGTACCAGTTTCTTCCGCTCCCTCCTCTAGGCTAATTCCTGTTCTTGCCATCCTATGGTCACTGCAGCGCACCTTGCCGAGCACGTCCACATCTTGTATGATGCCAGGGTTAGCGCAGAGTACGAAGTCTATTTCATTTCTAGTCTCGCCATTCGGGCTCCTCCACGTCCACTTTCGGCTATCCCGCTTGCGGAAGAAGGTATTCATTATCCGCATATTATTCTGTTCTGCAAACTCTACTAATAGCTCTCCCCTGCTATTCCTAGGGCCTATGCCATATTCCCCCACTGACTTGTCTCCAGCTTGCTTCTTGCCTACCTTGGCATTGAAGTCGCCCATCAGTATAGTGTATCTTGTTTTGACTTTACCCATCGCCGATTCCACGTCTTCATAGAAGCTTTCGACTTCCTGGTCATCATGACTGGATGTATGGGCGTAGACCTGCACGACCTTCAATTTGTACCTCTTATTAAGTTTCACAACAAGACCTGCCACCCTCTCATTAATGCTATAGAATTCCTGTATGTTACCAGCTATATCCTTATTAATCAGGAATCCGACTCCTAGTTCTTGTCTCTCCACTAAGCCATGGTAGCACAGGACGTGCCCGCTTTTTAGCACTGTATATGCTTCTTTTGTCCTCCTAACCTCACTGAGCCCTATTATATCCCATTTACTACCCTCTAATTCCTCCAATAACACTGCTAGACTCGCCTCAATAGATAACGTTCTAAGTTAAACGTTGCCAGGTTCAGATTCCAATGGCGGCCTGTCCGGAGCCAGGGATTCTTAGCACCCTCTGCTGCGTCACAGGTCTGACCGCCACCGTGGTCAGTTGCTTCGCAGCTGCTGGGGACTGAGGGCCGGGGTTTGATTGTTGTATTCATGCAATATGATTGATGTATTCACGCAATAGAAGTCGGTGGTAACTCCGTTAGACAGGATACCAGTAAGCTATCGCAGGAGACGAAATATCTAATCAAGAAGCGCCAATGTGTGAAAGCCTCTAACCCTACAGCTAGAATAGAACTGGTAGAACTTTCTAAGTTAATCAACAAGCGTAAGACAGCTGACATAAGGAACTATAATATGGATAGAATTGAATATGCTCTCAGGAACGGAGGAAGCCTAAAAGCAGTGAAGAAGAAACTAGGAATAGGCACGAATCAGATGTATGGGTTAAGAGACAAAGCCGGCAATATCATTACTAATATGGATGAGACAGTCAAGTGGCTGAGGAGTTCTATAGAGATTTATACAGTACCAGAGGCACCCAGGAAGATAATCTAAGAGAGAATAGTCTAGAGGAATTTGAAATCCCACAAGTAACGCCGGAAGAAGTAAAGAAAGCCTTGGGAACTATGCAAAGGGGGAAGGCAGCTGGGGAGGATCAGGTAGCAGCAGATTTGTTGAAGGATGGTGGGCACATTGTTCTAGAAAAACAGGTCACCCTGTATACACAATGCCTCATGACCTCGAGCGTACCGGAATCTTGGAAGAACGCTAACATAATCCTAATCCATAAGAAAGGGTACGCCAAAGACTTGAAAAATTATAGACCGATCAGCTTACTGTCCGTTGCCTACAAAGTATTTACTAAGGTAATCGCAAATAGAATCAGGAACACCTTAGACTTCTGTCAACCAAAGGACCAGGCAGGATTCCGTAAAGGCTACTCAACAATAGACCATATTCACACTATCAATCAGGTGATAGAGAAATGTGCGGAATATAACCAACCCTTATATATAGCTTTCATTGATTACGAAAAAGCGTTTGATTCAGTCGAAACCTCAGCAGTCATGGAGGCATTACGGAATCAGGGTGTAGACGAGCCGTATGTAAAAATACTAAAAGATATCTATAGCGGCTCCACAGCGACCGTAGTCCTCCATAAAGAAAGCAACAAAATCCCAATAAAGAAAGGCGTCAGGCAGGGAGATACGATCTCTCCAATGCTATTCACAGCATGTTTACAGGAGGTATTCAGAGACCTGGAGTGGGAAGAATTGGGGATAAGAGTTAATGGAGAATACCTTAGTAACTTGCGATTCGCTGATGATATTGCCTTGCTTAGTAACTAAGGGGACCAATTGCAATGCATGCTCACTGACCTGGAGAGGCAAAGCAGAAGGGTGGGTCTAAAAATTAATCTGCAGAAAACTAAAATAATGTTTAACAGTCTCGGAAGAGAACAGCAGTTTACGATAGGTAGCGAGGCACTGGAAGTGGTAAGGGAATACATCTACTTAGGGCAGGTAGTGACCGCGGATCCGGATCATGAGACTGAAATAATATGAATAAGAATGGGCTGGGGTGCGTTTGGCAGGCATTCTCAGATCATGAACAGCAGGTTGCCATTATCCCTCAAGAGAAAAGTGTATAACAGCTGTGTCTTACCAGTACTCACGTACGGGGCGGAAACCTGGAGGCTCACGAAAAGGGTTCTACTTAAATTGAGGACGACGCAACGGGCTATGGAAAAAAGAATTATGGGTGTAACGCTAAGGGATAAAAAAAGAGCAGATTGGGTGAGGGAACAAACGCGAGTTAATGACATCATACTTGAAATCAAGAAAAATAAATGGGCATGGGCAGGACATGTAATGAGGAGGGAAAATAACCAATGGTCATTAAGGGTTACGGGCTGGATTCCAAGTTTAGGGAAGCGTAGCGGTGGGCGGCAGAAGGTTAGGTGGGTGGATGAGATTAAGAAGTTTGCAGGGACAACATGGCCACAATTAGTACATGACCGGGGTAGTTGGAGAAGTATGGGAGAGGCCTTTGCCCTACAGTGGGCGTAACCAGGCTGATGATGATGATATAGTTCTAACCGATGCTGCTCGCGGTCATGTGTCTACACGGTTCATGTCTCTACACACGCCGCACCACGGATGTTTACTTAGTCAGCTTAGACTGCCACTACAGCTACTAACTTTATATACACTTCGTGTAATGTATTGCAATATGTTGCTATTGTATTCATTGATTCGCCCTTATGGCGAAACTGCGATATTTTTTCCCAACACGCCCGACAGGAAAGAAACTTACTGTGTGATCGGTGCAAATGAGTATTTTACTATGTCAATGCTATCATGGACAAGAAGCTATAGCTAAATGAGATACGATGAGATACGTGCGCTGAGAGGATAGAAGGTGGCGTTGCAAGTGACGAGATTATGTACAGTATACATTTCGAATGGTATATCGCGTGTAAAGCAGAGCTGCAGCTCATTCACTTGAGACGCGCGTGCGCCTGGCGGTGGCAAAAAACGATGGCTGCGTCTTTTCTGTGCAGGAGATAAGAAGGATGACCACTTCTGGGGCGATGAGATCGTCAAACCGCGCCGGAAACTATCTTTCGAGCGCGAGATCCGGGTGCAGGAGTTCAAGAAAGAGCGCAGCTCGAGCGAAGTACGCAAGCTGGTGCGCTCGCCCGATACGAAGGCGCGCGCCGCCGAACCATCGCTCGACACCAGTGGTTCGATATCACAGAAGAGTCGGAGAAGCCGCCACAGAAAGAGGAAGAAGCGAAAGTCCAGAAGGAAGAAGAAAAAGAAGAAGAAGAAGAAGCGCAGCAGAGATGACGACAGCACAACGGCGACAACCGGGGAGACGACAGAGTCCAGAGAGGGTCAGTCCTTCGGCGCTTCGCTGTCACAATTACTGCCCTCAGGCGTAGCCAACTTCTTCACAGCGGATCCGGCAGCGAGCCCGCCTATGAACGAGAGAGCCATGGATGCAGCTGCGATCGGCGAACCTGCGGGTGTTATGCAGCCGACAGATGTGACCGCCGCAGAGGCGTTGCCACCAAAGAGGAAGCGGAAAAAGCGCCGCCGGTCCACACGCGAAGTGGACGCGGCCGCTTTCTGGACGCCGGCCAGCGGCGGTGAAGCGATGGCGACGGGCTCTCCCAACTTGTCCGCCCAGCAGTGGGTACCTGACACAACAGACCGGCAAGGAGACCACAGACGGCAGCGGTACCCTGCACAAGCAGCGTACGACCAACAAGCACATGACACTGCTGCCTACACAGCCGCTCTGCAGCAGTACCAGCACACGCAGAACCTGCAACGGTTGGAAGCCGAACATTTGAATCGCCTTTACCAACAAGTGCAGCAAGTTCGCAGTCAAATGGATGCGGCTAGACAGCAAGCTCAAGGTACTCACTCTACGCCTGCACAATTCAACGCTGGTGACTTAGGGAAAAGACGGGATGCTTGCGAGAGGTGTCACGATATGGAGAAAGCGTACGAAATGGAGCAAGCTGCGCAGCTACGAAAGATTGAAGAAGCTGCTGATGACCAGAAAGCGCAAGAAGCTCGCGAAAGGTGTCGTGAGATGGAGAAAGCGTACGAAATGGAGCAAGCAGCGCCGCTAAGAAAGATGAAAGAAGTTGATAACCAGAAAGCACGAGAGGCTCGCGAGAGGTGTCACGAACTAGAAAAAGCGTACGAAATGGAGCAAGCTGCACAGCTACGAAAGATTGAAGAAGCTGCTGATGACCAGAAAGCGCAAGAGGCTCGCGAAAGGTGTCGTGAGATGGAGAAAGCGTACGAAATGGAGCAAGCAGCGCCGCTAAGAAAGATGAAAGAAGTTGATAATCAGAAAGCACGAGAGGCTCGCGAGAGGTGTCACGAACTGGAAAAAGCGTACGAAATGGAGCAAGCTGCGCAGCTACGAAAGATTAAAGAAGCTGCTGATGACCAGCAAGCGCAAGAGGCTCGCGAGAGGTCTCGTGAGATAGAGAGAGCATACGAAATGGAACAAGCTGCGCAACTAAGCAAAATGAAGGAAGCCGCTGATAACCAGAAAGCACGGGATGCTCGCGAGAGGTGTCACGAGATAGAAAGAGCGTACGAAATGGAGCAAGCTGCACAGCTAAGAAAATTGAAAGTTGACGACCAGAAAGCACAAGAGGCTCGCGAGAGGTTTCACGAACTGGAAAAAGCGTACGAAATGGAGCAAGCTGCGCAGCTACGAAAGATTGAAGAAGCTGCTGAAGACCAGAAAGCGCAAGAGGCTCGCGAGAGGTGCCGTGAGATGGAGAAAGCGTACGAAATGGAACAAGCAGCGCAGCTAAGAAAGATGAGAGAAGGCGCTGATGACCAGAAAGTACGAGAGGCTCGGGAGAGGTGTCACGATACGGAGAAAACGTACGAAATGGAGCAAGCTGCGCAGCTAAGAAAAATTCGGGAAGAACAGAAAGAAGAGCGGCAAAGAAAACGAGAGGCCCGCGCAAGATGTCGCGAAATGGAGAAGGCATACGAACTGGAACAAGCAGCACAGTTGAAGATGCTACGGGAACAAAGGCAAGCCGCAGGTAATCTCCAACGAGAGGAATATTTGGAACGCGAAAGGTACCAAAGAGCCCAGCAAATGGAGAATGCATGCGAACAAGAGCAACATAGAACGCTAGAAATATTGCGGAAGAAGCATCAAGACGAGGCAACTCAGCAGCAATACCAAAAGGAACAAGAAGCCGAGCGCCACAAATATCAAAGAGCGCAGCAGACGGAGAAGGCGTACGAAAAGGAACAGAAAACCCATTTGTGGGGAACGACGCAGCAGAAACAGCCGGCGCAGCCACTTAGTCAAAAGGAAGAAGAGGAACGCCAGAGGTACCAAAGAGCGCAGCAGATGGAGAAGGCGTACGAAAAGGAACAGAAAACCCATTTGTGGGGAACGACGCAGCAGAAACAGCCGGCGCAGCCACTTAGTCAAAAGGAAGAAGAGGAACGCCAGAGGTACCAAAGAGCGCAGCAGATGGAGAAGGCGTACGAAAAGGAACAGAAAACCCATTTGTGGGGAACGACGCAGCAGAAACAGCCGGCGCAGCCACTTAGTCAAAAGGAAGAAGAGGAACGCCAGAGGTACCAAAGAGCGCAGCAGATGGAGAAGGCGTACGAAAAGGAACAGAAAGCCCATTTGTGGGGAACGACACAGCAGAAAGAACCGGCACAGCTACTTAGTCAAAAAGAAGAAGAGGAGGAACGCCAGAGGTATCAAAGAGCGCAGCAGATGGAGAAGGCGTACGAAAAGGAACAGAAAGCCCATTTGCGGGGAATGACGCAGCAGCCAGCGCAACCAGCACAACCACAAGAGGTGGAGCTCCGCAGGCACCAAAGAGGGGAACAATTAAATAAGGGGGAAGAGCAGAAGGCTCAGATGGGTCCAGTAGCACAGAAAACTAGGGCAACACAACAGCCGTACCAACAAGAACAACAAGCAGAACACCTACGCTACCAGACCGCTGTACAGCTTCAGAAAGAAGAAAGAGCTAGATCTGATCAAATTTCACAGGACTCATTCGGACATCAGAAAGACCAACAAAGGCAGGACTGTCACAAGGGCTTGGAAACAATGCAGCAACACGCGGCAAGAAAGGAGGTGGTACAACAATTGCAACAATTAGAGAAAATGTATGAAGCAAGGCATGAGCAGTCAGCGAGGATGCCTGAATTAGTTTTGAAAGGTCAACAGAAAGTAGAGGCGCTCGAGGTTGAGCGCAAACCAACAATGACATTGTTTACCCCTCCCGGATTCGGACCTGTCGGTTCGCATCTCAGGATAAAAACAAAGATGAATATAGACATAGCGCCGCTGAGCCCGGAAAACGTGGAATCTATTGAAGAAACAGTTATTCTTGAAGACTACCTCGGTGGAAACGAGGATGGCACATTCGGCCAAGAGAGCTTCCAAGGACATCAGAGGGGACTCACGACAGCTCCACCCGTCGTCACCATCGTAGAAAAGCCTACCATTCATGCAGTTACGGAAGAATCTGCGGTATCCAACGTCACAGTGATCATCAATCCAGCACCGTCAAACATTACTCAAGTCATCGAGCAACCTTCAATAGAACAGCCGAAAAGCGAAGTCTTGAATCTCCTTGCGACTGCGCTCGGTATCGATGCTAACGACTCCCATCAGGACGACATCACGGGACAGGAGGCGTCGTCGACGAACACTCTGTCATTTGGCGAAGTGGACACCATGTACGAGGACACGTCCAGCATGCCCGCGCCATCTAAGTACACCGAATCACCAGGGCCCCAAACAGTAGTTGAAATAGTCCAGGACTGTTTCCAAGTCATGGATGATGTAATTAAAACCGAAGTATCCTCGACACAGCCTAGGTACAGCGAGGTACAAGGAGCTGAAACTGTAGTGAGAATGGTCCACGACTGTTTTCAAGTAATGGACGATGTAGTTCAAAGCGAGCCGTGCACGTCCCCTATGATAAATGTAATGCGTAAGAGATCGACCTCATCTACAGCAGAGACAAACTCGAGATCGTCTGCAAATTCTGCCCGTCACAGATTGGTAGGCGAGAATAAAAAGTCTCGAAGCGGCAGGAGGCCCTTGGGCTCTCGAAAGGCCACATCCGCCGGTTCTGTGCGTTCAGGCAAGTGTCGAATGTCAAATTTCGATTCCTCAGAAGCATGGGTAAAGAGTGGCTCGCAACTGTCCGAAGACTCTGACTCACGGCGCCTTCCTTCATTTCCAGGCCTCAACGCAAGAGTTGAGGTAGCTGTCAACAGGCCTGATGTGGTTGGCTTAGTCAACAGGCCGGACATGGTTCGCCTGCGTTCTACCTGTCTCTTACTAGAGTCAGTAACGGGACTTGTTCAAGACACTGTGAACAAAGATTTCGCCAGTGCGAAAGCAAACATTCTAAGTGCAGGCGACCCGCTCAGGACAACTGTTGCTGCGTATGTTGTGGAAGATGACGACGCAAAGAAAAAGAAAAGGCGTAAAAAAAAGAAGAAACGCTCCAAAAAGAAAAAAAGAAAGAAGAAAAGGAAGTCTAAGAAGAAAAAGAAAAAGAAAAAGTCAAAAAAGAAGAAGAAGAAGAAGAAGAAGAAAAGGAAGAAAAAATCGAAGAAAAAGAAGAAGTCGAAGAAGTCCAAAAAGAAGAAGACGAGAAAGAAGAAAAAGAGTGACGAGAGCAGTCCTACATCATCACCATCGTCATCTAGTCCATCGTCCTCAATCGAAAAAGTGGGCGACGGAAAGACTCCGTCTCCTACAACCTCCAAAGCTACAACAGGCATTACAAAACCCATGCCTACAGTTAGTGTGTCTTCAAGAAGTTACAAAACTACACAGACAGACGACCTGTTGAGAGGTTCAAGACAACGCATACAGCGAGAGGCTTACCTTCCACCCGCAGGCGAAGGGCGGCGACGCCGTAGACACCGAAGCAGGACATACTCCGACACATCGGACAGCAGCGTCGTCTCGCAGAAGTACCGTATTGTCACCCACGTGGTTCTCGGCGATGGCAGCTCGGCAGCCCGCCTAAGCGGCAGCGGTTCGGACAGGGTCTACCAGCTGCCGAAGCCACGGAGCAAGTCGAAGTCCAGGCAGCGGATGCACCATTCGCCATCTCCCTCACCGCTCGACACACGTGTCAGGGTTCAGCGCACGTCTTCCCAGTGTTCCAACTGCGGCGGTACCGCCACTCCACCCATGCTGGTCCAGCGGCCCATCATCATCGAGGCGCCGACCATTCCATCGCCGCCGTCTCCTAAGCGAGACGAGAGACTGGATGACGATGATCGGTACGACCGACGACAGCGACGGAGACGCCATCACCGCTCCTCGGGCTCCCGCTCGTCGCGACGCCGGAGAAGCTCGTCGGATAGCACATCGAGCGAGTCGCGCCGTCGCCGCCGCCACCGCCGCCGACGTCGCCGATCGCACGAAAGGCGACCACGACGCTACTACGTCGATGACCCCGAGATCCCAGGTCGGCCCGGTCGCCCCATGTACGCAAGCCCTCCATCCTACTACTATGGTGACCACATGGGTTTACCGGCTCCCTACATGCGGCGTCGGGCGCGGTCCTTCGAGCGTGTCCCGCCGCGTTTCCCACGCTACGTGGCAGGCTACGGGCCGCCGGTTATGCCCGACATGCCGCCCGTGCCATTCGAGTCGAGTGGTGAAGCAATTTCGCCTGTGTCCATGATGATCACGACCAACATGATGCAGCCGTCACCAGTGGCGACACCATCACCGCTTCCTTCGCGACCGCTTCCCCTGCCAGCGTTACCTCCACCGCTAATACCTCAAGCGATGCCCAGTCCGGCAATGTTATCAGCACCGATGCGGCAGCCTTCGTTCACATTTCCTCAGGGCGTACCGCCATCAGAACCTCCCCTGCCTACCAAGCAGCGCTCACTCACGGTAGAGGTCCAGACGCCACCCGCTAGTCCTCCAGTGCCTACCTCGTATACGGCTTCAGCACCCTTGCTCACCTACCAGAACAACCGGTATGGCACCAACTCAAGCAGCAGCGACAGCTGGAAGCAGGGATACGCAGTTAGCCAGCAGCCGACAAGCTTTTCTTCGACCATTACGACGTCTTCGTTTAGCGGAGCAGCCCCGCAGGCGTATGGCGGCAAGGCTGCTGAGAACCCTTGGATGGCACCGTACAATTACATGCGGCGCAACTTCGACCAAGGCAACCTTGTGCTCAGCATAATTTTCATTTTGGGTATAGCAGCCTGTGTGATAGCACTTATTGGGCAGTATGGCCGCTACCGGGAAAGTCGGGACACGATAGAGGAAGAGGAGGAAGGCGCCGTGATGCATGGCCCGTGGCTCTTCAACCTGTCAGGCGTCGCCTCGACGTTGCTCGTGCGCGGATACAAGTTTTGCCACGCGCCGGATTGCAAACGTGAAGCCGACAGGTTGGCTAGTGTGCTCGCCTCCGGTCCTTGTGATAGCTTCTACGATTACGTTTGCTCGCGCCGCTGGGCGTCGAAGCGTAGGCCGGCGGATGCTATGACCGCGGACGACGGTGTCGTGCAGGATATCCAGGACAGCGTATGGAGAAACATCAAGAGTGACAGCAAGCAGTCGCTCGCAGCAGTCATGTGGAGGAGCTGCCTGGACATCAGCAGTTTGGGCGCCGCTCCTTTCCTTGAGTTCTTCAATGCATCAGGGCTAGCGGGCTGGCCCTTCCACGAGGCGCCGTTGGACGTGGACACGTTGCGCGTTGCTGGTCGTTTGGTCCGCCTGCTCCGCTTGGCCACGCTGCTAAGTTTGCGCGTCGAGCGCGGCTTCGGGCCGAATGTCACCATTGTGCTTGGCCACGCAGCCCCACCCCTGGACCTCCGCGACTTCCGAAGCAACGCTAGTATGACTACTTTCGTGAATAGAGTAGAAACGACAATGAAGTTCCTCACGTCAGACGTCAATGACACTACGACGAGAGCAGTTGAAGTGTTAAACTTTTGCCTACGGCTGGTCAACCTCAACGCTGCCACAAACAACAGCGCGTCCAAGTTTGGCGCGAACTTTTCAAGTTTTCTTGACGTTGCAGTGGGTGACCTCATCGATTTGACAAGAACGAACGTTCATATCAACCTAGAATCGCCCAAATACGTAAACGAACTGAGCCAGCTGTTGAGCGCTGTATCGCCACGCGCAGTGCTCAACTATTTGGGCTTTTACACAGTGGACCATATGTGGTCTTTCTCACCCGAGGGCGCGAGAGAAGAAGTCAAATCCGGCCACCGCGAGCGAAGGTGTCTACAGATGACAGAGAGGGCTGTTCCGTCTCAAGTTCTCGAAATTGGCTTTCAGGTATACAAAAACCGCCTCAATTGGACGGACCTGCGCAGACGTACGAACGAGACGAAGAAGCACATAATAGACGGCGTCCGGTCCTTGTCCTGGATGGACCACGCTATGAAGGTCAAGGTCATCGAGAGAATCGATGCAACAAGCGTCGAGTTGTTCTTCCCGCCGCACATGCCGAAGACAAGCCCGATGGCCGCACCCCCGCCACAGCGGAGTGCATTCGAACTGTACCAGCGTGCTGTCGAAGAGAGCTTTGCCGCGTCTGTCCACAGCGGCACGACGGCTGGTGAGAGCCTGTTCTCGCGCCACTCTGAGCTTGGTCCCCATGGTGTGCTGCGTGTTCCTCTTGCGGCGGCGGCGATGGCAAGCACTGGCCCGTCACCGTCACCGTACGTGGCCCTGCTGCGTTCCACGCGGCTCAACGTGCGTTTAGCTAAGGCGCTGCTGCAGGTAGCGCTGGCCGACGATATCTGGACGGCGGCAGCCCGCGGTCGGTACCGGGCGTTGCAGTCGTGTTTCCTGTCCCGGTTCCCAGCGGTACGCGACCCGCTTGAAGAGGGCCGGCTTGTCCCCAAGCCGGCCGCCGTGGCGCGCGACGACGTGCTCGAACACGTGGCCGTCGCGCTGGCGCACGTAGAGTTCCGGCGCGGCGTACAGCTTCTGCGCCACAACATGACCGACTACCGGCTGGTCGATGCCCAGGCATGGTCCTCCGAGCAGCTGTTCTTCGTCTCGTACGCCGAGTCGGAATGCCAGGCGTACGACGACGAGCTGGCCTTCCGACGCTTCCTGGCGCGCAACGAGAGTCCTGCAAGGCAGCGCGTCGACATGGCGCTGGCACACGATCCCACATTCCACAGGGCGTTCCACTGCCATCGCGGGTTCCCCATGCGGCCACGCCACAGCTGCAGTTTCTGGTGATGCAGCACCTTTGTGTGGTGCACATGAATAAATGATATTCTGCCGCCGCATGCTTAGTATGTATCCGTGGCGTCACTCAGTGGCGTACCAACTGTTTCTCGAGTGGGGGTGGGAGGAGGCGAACCGCAAATGACCTGGCCTCTCTCTCTCACTCACTCACTCACTCACTCACTCACTCGCTCGCTCGCTCGCTCGCTCACTCACTCACACACACACTCACACACACACACAAACACACACACACACACACACCTGTGCCATGCCACGCCATGCTTCTTTTTTTTAGTAAGCGAGTGTTTACAAGTTTATACGGCCGATAAAACTAGTGTCCTTACTTATCATGGCTGTCTACTAAATTGCAATTTGGTATCCAATCGCTGCTTCGCCTCTCAGGCGAAACTCAGTTTCGCCTGAGAGGCGAAGCAGCGATTGCAGCGCGAAGCAGCGACGCAACGCGTTAGTTTGCGTTGCGTCGCACGCTAACGCTAACGCAAGGATTTTACGCTATACTAAAGCTCTCTACAGTGTGACATATCATTCTCGACAGGCGCCGAGTTTTCAAGAAAGGAAACGCAAGCAAGGCAGATGACGATTATCGTTGTGGGGCAAATATACACCTCAAAGGGTGCAAACGTTTTAAGACTATACTGTGCAGGAGGAGAGATTTTACTTCATTCGCGATATCGCGGAATAAAGGCTAAGCCTTTATCGCACGATATCGAGAACCATCTCAAGGAAACTTCCAAGATAACGCCCGAACTTTGCTGCCGAAGTGAGATAAAGCGCACCGAAAGTAACACAACAATCACTTCTAGTGAAGGGGGCGAAATTGTTAGAAAACGGCTACCCGTATCTATGCCCGTTCGGCCTAAGGTGCCGCCATCAGGTTATGGCGTAATTCCCATTGCAACAAAAGTGTGCGGCAGACCTCGAAAAAAAGAAAAAGCCGCTTCAGATGTAAAACAAAAATTACAAAGCGAATGAAAGACAACAAGGAAAGAGCGACTATCGAGGCCATATAGCTCTGGAAAAGTGCCCGAGCATGCCGCAGGTAGTGTGCACCAGAATTGTACCATTGCCTGCTTACTCTGTAGAAATTGATATGATTGCATGTGCACAATAAACATGACGCTGGGCCGCTGGGCTTAGCACCAAGATCTTTGAGTGGCGCCCTCTCACGTGTGACGTAAATGGGAGCACTCCGGTACCGCGCCGCGCACGCGCTGCGTGAAGGCAACTTGAAGCTTTCGGTCGACCTGCTCTGCTTGAGTTTTTGAAATGGGAGTCTGTAGGTTTTTTTTCGACCAGTGTGTACGGTATGTTCGAGGACGCTATTCCAAGCGAAATCGAGCGGAGTAGTCGTCTTCATCACGCTCAGTGTAGATTGCTCCTGGCGTCGTCTGCTAGCCATCAGTGTGTACACGTGCGTGTACGGCGTTGGCTGCACGCCGTTGCTGTTCCGTTTCCATGGCGCGCTCATAATGGTTTGTCGGCCCTTTTTAGAGCGCAGTTCTTAGGCACCCGTTCCTGCGGCGAGCGTCGGCGTCGTCCCTTGTAACCGAGCAAATGAACACAACGAAGGATGAAACTGAAGTGCAGCGGGAGATGAAAGACGGCGATTGCGAAGAGAGCGCAAGGAGGAAAGCGGAGAAGGGCGCAGCAGAACCATGAGGCGGAAAGCGGAGGAGGAGCATATGGCGAAAGCGTGAGAAGAGCGTAGTGCCACGCAGGTCATGCAAGACGGGCTTTTCGGCGACGATGGCTACGAGAATGCGCCAGGGTATACAGCGCGCGAAATGTTTACAGGCTTTCATGTGTTTTTTAACATTTTACGGATAAAGTTCTTTTCCGAGTGGCTTCCGGTAGTCGTAAAGTGCGTTGAACAGAAATAGTATTATGCTAGCCAACTTAAACAAACATTTTCCTGCATTAGAAAGTGGTAATGATATTTCTTTGCAATTAGATAGTGCAAAGCAGGCTTGACAATTGGGAACGACATATAGCGCGTGGTACCCCACTAATGCTCAAGGTAAACCGCTTCTCAGTAAATAACGATACTTTTGTTGTCAGTCACTCAAGAACTTCATTGAGGTCCTGAGGAGTTTTAAGCCGTTGGAGATCCCACGCGGGGAGTTCCTCGGGCCGAAACTGTCGGCGACGCACAAGTCGGGACGCGAACGTGGTGACGCTCCGCCAGTTCTTGGGCCCTCTGGACGGCCTTGAGCTGGAGTTTGAGGCCCGGGATTTTTAGGGCTTCTTCCCATTCGGGCTCACTGGAGAGAGGGCCCTTTCTGGTAACGCGGTACATTGCCATAGCATGTGCGAGAGTGAGCAATAGAGTTCTTGGCAGTCTGGGCAACTTGCCGGGGTGTCTGAGTTATAGTGACTCAGTAGGCCTCGTGACGGATACGAGTCCGTTTGTAGCATTCGAAACGCGGCCGCCTGCGCGCGTTCGAGTTTGGCGTGCGGGAGCGGGTATTTGATTCTGCCTTTTCGATAGTGTGAGTTGATTTCCTGATAAGTCAGTAGCGGGTCATTCAACTGCATGTTGAGCCCCTCGGAGGCCGTGGGACCGTCGCGGCGGGCAAGTTCTCGCGCACGGTCGTGGGCCGTTTTCAGAAAAAGTTTTATATTTGCAACACCAAGTGAATGGAAGTACCAGCGTACTGTGAAATTCGCATTAAACTACAATGTCGATTTATCAACGCAAAATTTTGCGCATGAGCCCTGCGATTGGGCTTTATTTCCAAAGCAGCGTAAACTCATTTGCTCGCTCGGCGCGATGTTTTATAACTATTCACGAGATTGTGTCGCTGCCAGCGAGAGATGGGGACACAGTAAAAATAAACGAAAAAAATGTATAAAAATAAATGTTGAGGTTTTGCATGCCAAAACAATTGTTACGAAGAGGAAGCCCGATGTACAAACGTATATACAACTATTTACATAGGAAAAACATAGCGGTAAACGCGCAGGCTGGTACAAAAGTCACTGCTCCAGCACCACATCCTCTTCGTCTCCCTCTTGCGCGCATGGGTCTGTCCAAATGTACCGCAACATAACAGTAACATGTACCGTAACATTCTAAGAAGCGCCGTCCCGGCGCTTCTTAGAATGTTATATAACTAGATGAACAGTATGGCTTTAAGCGGTACACGTGGACGACGTCAGTTCATAGCTGGAATGACGATGGCGTAATACCCGGCACAGCCCAGTGTAGCGTGACAGCAGTTTTTCGGACAGGCCAATGTGGTGAATCGGAGTCCACAGAACGAGATTTCCGGGAGAGAAGTGAAGGTTGCGGTGGCGACTGTCGTTGCGAGTCTTTTGTGAAGTCATTAAGTCGATCATAGGCAATCTGGCGAGCCATACGAGCCCGACCAACGGCGTCATGAGCGTACTTTGAGGTGTGTCGCGACACCGAAGGTAGCAGTGCGTCAAAAGGCAGAGTGAGATGGCGACCAAACAAGAGGTAGAAAGGCGAGAAACAGGTGGTATCCTGACGCGACGAATTGTATGCAAATGTCACCTAGGGCAAAGTGCTGTCCCAATCACGATGGTCGGCTGAAACGTACATAGACAACATCTCTGTAATGGTGCGATTTAGTCGTTCAGTCAATCCGTTCGTTTGTGGGTGATATGAGGTTGCGAGCTTGTGTTCGATGGAGCAGGAACGGAATATGTCTTCGACAACTTGGGACAGGAAGTAGCGGCCACTAACTGTCAGCAGTTGCCTTGGCGCGCCATGGTGAATAATCACGTTCTGAAGTAAAAAGTCTGCTACATCCATAGCACAGCTGGTGGTCAGGGCACGTGTAATAGCATAGCGGGTCGCATCGTCTGTTGCAAAGGCTATCTAAGGTCCATGCCGACACGGAAGAAGGGCTCCTTGGGAACATCGATTGGATGAAGGCGGCCAGCAGGCTGCGCACATGGCCTCTTTCGCCGCTGTCATAGGTGACAAGCCGCAACGTAACGTCGCACAGAGCGGTACAGGCCTGGCGAGAAGAAACGACGTCGCACTCTGTCATAAGTGCGGTAGGTGCCAAGGTGTGGGTGCGTCGTGGAGCTCAGCAAGAACAGTAGAAAGGAAGTGACGAGGGACAACTAGCAATAAATCTGGTCCATCAGAGCTGATGATGCGTCAATAAAGAATGTTGCCATGGAGCACAAACATTCTGATTGAGCGATCTGATTGGCCAGAAGTCAAGCGCTCGATTATCGACCGTAGAGAGTCATTTCGCTGCTCAGCAACTATGTTGCGTAAGTCAGAAATGGCCTGAAGGAATGTGTCGGAATCCAGTTCATCGTTGTCAGGAGGATAGACAGGGTGACGGGACGAGCAGTCGGCGTCCAGACGTAAGCGACCGGATTTGTACATCACAACGAAACAATATTCTTGGAGTCTGAGTGCCCAGCGACCAAGGCGGCCAGTCGGGTCTTTCAGTGACGATAGCCAGCACAGAGCATGGTGGTCCGTGATGACAGAAAATGGCCGGCCAAACAAGTAAGGACGAAATGTAGCCGCTGCCCATGCCACAGCGACGCACTCGCGCTCGGTGATTGCGCTTTGAAGGGGACAAGAGGCGACGGGCGTAGGCAATGACGCGCTCGTCTCTATTTCGCTGTTGGGCGAAGACGCAGCACCTATGCCATGGCCACTGGCATCTGTTGCGCACTTGAGTTGTTGCAGATGGATCAGTGACCTAATATCGGAGGCGTTGTCAACAAGCGGATGAGGGCGTAGAAGGCGTCGGCTTGTTCGCGGTCCCAAAAGAACGCAGTTCCCTTCTTGAGAAGGTCGGTCAGTGGCTGGGCGATATCCGCAAAATTTTCAACAAACCAACGAAAATAGGAACACAATCCTACGAAGCTGCGCAGACCTTTTTAGGCTGCCAATGTACTTATTCTGTAAATTGAATTTAATAGTGAATCTCAAGCGGACAAAATAGATGTATTATACATGGCTTTCAAATAGACCACTAAGATGCGAGTACGACTTCTGCAAAACCCTTGTAAAAATGTATTGAATGCACGTAAGATATAACTTCGTATATAACATTTACCCGATTTGGACGCTCTAACGGATGCAATCTACAGAACTGCGATATCTGTTCTTGGTGCAGAGCTGCGAATTTGTAGCTTAGTGCTTCTATTTTTTTTCACTCACCAATTTTTGAAAATTTCTTTTAAAAATTCAGGCTCTTGATCAAATTGCACTCCCAAGAGTCACTATACAATTTAACTTTTTTTTCTTTCAAATGTATCAAATTTCATTAACATTGACCTATAGTGCTTATCTCAGGAAAGCGTATCTACGTTTTGCATATGTAGGCGGCATCGGAGTTGGGCCCGAGCTAAAAGCTCCCTCTTAAGTACGTGCTTCACTAAAGGTTCGCTTTACACAGGTTCTAACGTGTGCATTGGATCTGCATAATTTTGTGTGGAAGTATGCAGCTTCTTTAAGTACATACTTTCCGGGACAGCACAAGTTTGTTGAACGTATAAGTACACAGACCGCGCCCGTTTAACACGGATCCGCATACAACATACTTTCGGATATAGCACTACTCTTGTGAACGGACCCGTCTATACCAGTCAAATTCTGGGGTAAATTTTGTCTAGAAGCTGCAAATACAACGTACTTTGCTGCAGCGACACGTGCGTGCGGCAGTGCACTGCACGCAACTATTTCTGGCCGCTTGCGGAATTTGCAAATACACTGCGTCCGGTATTCCGGCAAACGCGGGCGGTTTGCCGGATGAGCGGGGGCGTAAACGTGAGGATGGCTGGATGTTATGAGCGTCCCCTTTGGAACAAGGCGGTGGGTTGCGCCACCAAGCTCTTGCTATTATACTGCCTAATGTCCTACCTAGGTTAAACGATGAAAAAAGATAAAAAGGCACTGAACTACCACGCCCAAATTTTCTTATCCCCTATTGCGAACTGTGCTTTTGTACGTCTCCGTCTTTTGTCGTTTCCCTACTCTTCTTCCACCAATCCTCCAATCGCCTCTTACTAATGCCTATTGCGGACATGTTTGCTTTACCACTGCTCCCGCTGAACCCAAGGGCTTGAAGGAGGCCAGTGGTGCCTAAATCGACCGCTGGGTAGACGTCTTCACATTCTAATAAAACATGCTCCGCCGTTTCCCTAGCTTTACCGCAGCAAGCACATGCTTCTTTTTCCTTCTTATATCTCGCTTTATAGGTGCGCGTTCTAAGGCATCCTGATCTCGCTTCGAAAAGTAATGAGCTTCCCTTTGAGTTATAAATTGTTTCTTTCCTGATTTCGTTTTTTCCTCTTAAGTATTTACTCACGGCAGGTTTATTTTCCATTGCAACAACCCATGAGATTATTTCAGCCTCTCCGACATTCCGCTTGACTTTTTTTGTTGCTGTGTTGCCCACCCTACAGGTCGCATACTTGCTGGTAAGCTTCCTAGTTCTTTTCCTCCACAGTGAATAAATGTTCTTCCTGCACAGATACCTGAACACTCTCCCAGCCCATTTACTTTCTTCCATATTCCTCAGCCGTTTTTCATACTCAATTTTACTGCGAGCTTCCCTCACTTCAAAACTAGTCCAGCCCATATCACCCTGCACAGCTTCATTTTGTAGTCTTCCCGTGAGCGCCCAATGCGAGGCGACCCACTGACCTTTGGTTCCTGTCGAGTCCTGATTGTACCCCTGATTTAAAGCAAACAACCGCATTTCCAAAAGTAAATCCTGGAACCATTACACTTTTCCAAATACCTCGGAGGACCTCGTACCTATTGTATCCCCATAGCGCTCTGTGCTTCATTATGGCTGCATTTCTCTTCCCCTTTACTGTTATGATTTTTTCCTGTGTTTCCATATATCTATTGCCTTCGTTTATCCATATACCAAGGTATTTATATTCTGTTACCCGAGGTATTTCTTGGCCCAGTATCTCCACTGTCTGTTCACTGTTTTCATTGAATACCATAACACCTGATTTTCTAACACTAAATTTATAACCTAAATTGTTGCCTTCCTGTCCACAGATATTAGCCAGACGTTGAAAATCACTTTGCTTGTTAGCTAGCAACACAATGTCGTCCGCATAAAATAAACCTGGGAGTTGCTGCTCTACTACTGTACCCGCCTGTTTGTATGAGAGATTAAACCCAATATTACTTCCTTCTAGCGCCCTCTCCGTCCTCACCATGTACATCGTAAACAGCAGCGGGGATAAAGGGCACCCCTGCCTCAGTCCCTTGTTGATATCAACTTTCTCCTCGCTCCTCATCCCTTCCCATTCAACGCAAACTGCATTTTCTAGGTAAATCTCTCTCAAAAGCTGTAGACAATCGTCACCTAAGCCTTCCCCTTCCAGAATATCCCACAAAATGTTGCGGTCTACGTTGTCGTAGGCTCCTGTGATGTCTAAAAAGGCCACATACAACGGTTTGCTTTCTGCTTTTGATATTTCAATACACTGAGTAAGAACAAACAAGTTATAATCCAAACGCCTACCTATTCTGAAGCCATTCTGAAGCTCTCCCAAAATACCATTATTCTCTGTCCATGCTTGAAGCTTTAATTTGATTGCCTGCATTGCTAACCTGTATATTACCGATGTAATGGTCAACGGTCTATACGAGTGAATTCTTTCTCCCCCTTACCTTTATAAATTAAATTCATTCTACTTTGTCGCCAACTGTCTGGTATTCGTCTATCTTTTAAAGTTTCTTCCACTGCTTTCACCAGAGCTTCCTTACTTTTTGGTCCTAGTTCATTTATCAGCCTAACGGGAACCTCGTCTAGCCCTGTGGCTGTGCGCTTAGGAATTTTCTCTTCCGCTTTCTTCCGGTTTAAATTTGTCAGCACCAGCTCCATTTCCACTTGGGTCTCTTTCATGCTCGTTTTTTTTTTTAAATACAACCTCGTCATTGCCTTGGAAAGATTCGGCTGTTACTTTTCTGATGTAATTTATTGCCGCTTCTCCTTTCAGTCTGTTTTCATCTTCGTCTAGGATATGTTGTTGTATTGTTGTTGACTTCCTGCCTAATAATTTTATGTGGTTCCAACATATTCTAGGTGTGGCCTTCTTTTTCTCACGTATTTCTGGCAACCAACGTTCACTTTCACCTTCTAATTTTGCTTGCACCAGTATTTGAGCCATAGACTTTTTCTCCCGGTATATTTCCCATTTACTGGTTACTTCATCCTGCGGCAACTGCGCCTTCTTTGCCTGCCTGTGCTCTCGAGATACTTCCTGTCGTTCGGCGATCGCTTCTCGTATCTCCTTGTTCCACCAGCTTTTCGGTTTATTTTTTGCTTTCCAACGAACATGTTGTTTCTCTTTCCGTATTTCTGTCGTTATTACACTTAGAAGCTCACCATATTCCCACTCTTTACTTGGCCATTTGCCAAGTTCTTCCTCAACTCTAGTGACTATATTTGCTATTTGTTCAGCGTTCAAATTTGGACTGGCCATTTTGCTCTCCTTGCTCTCTTTCCCAACTACATATCCCATTTTCAAAATGATGCGTTTATGGTCACTCCCTATGCTGCTAAACCCTTCCTCATCGATGACCATTTCTCTCAACTTATTGTGAATTCCTTCTGTCATCAGACAGTAATCAATGGTCGATTGCCGGTTTCCCACTTCCCATGTGATCTGTCCTTCACACTTAGGCCCTGTATTCACGATAACGAGGTTAAGTTGCTCACAAAGGTCCAGCATTGACTTCCCGTTATTGTCGGTATAGCCAACTAAGTCCTGTATGTGGGCATTCATGTCACCTAATAGGACAATTTCAGCACCATTCCCGAAACCCTTAATATCAGCGCTTATGCATTCTACTAACTCTTTATTCTTTCTCTGTGCATTTTTTTCCGGTCCACAAATACGTAACGCCCAGCCAAGTTTCTTTCCCACTCATTGTACCTGATAAGCAAAGATGTCCCCCCACCCTCTATTCCATTGCCCCCTTCCCTTTAAAGAGGGATAAATAAAGTTTTTCATCATCATCATCATCTTGACATTGTGAATTTACTCTTCCATTTGGCTCCCTGATGGATGAGCATTTAGACTCCCCCTCCCTTTCATTCCGACTTAGTTCTGTTGCACCCTTCCCAAACAAAATTCTCAATAACTGGCGGCTCTTCTGAGTCTCTAATGTGCGTTTCTGTAACCGCACACACCCCTATTTGTTCTCTATGTAACTGCTCCTCAATCTCTGCCCACTTTTCCTTTCTTCTGCCGCCCGGCATGTTTATGTAGCCTATTGCATGGCGAGCTCTTTTTCTTGCTTTCCTCCTTTTTCTGTTATCGACAGCGATGCTCTTCTGATGATCCCCTAGGGGACCTTCTTCATTACTATCTACTCTGACTTCCTGAGCGACCGCGGGCCCCCCAAAAAAGCAACAGCGTGACCACCAAGTCGCCAGCCCACTTCTCGTGCCAGCCTGTAATTGAAGTGGATCCCGTCTCGTTTAAAACCACGACAACTTCTCACTTCCCTGTTTACTTCGACAACCTCGAAGCCTTTCTATCGGCTCATTTTCCATATTGCCTCATTAGCAGCCACTACGGCTCTTTGTACGCGACTGTCACGTACAGGCACCTCCGGCACCGTGCGCACCACGATCTGCACCTGAGGGGATAGCTCGCGCAAGTCGTCCACCCCCTTCGCCAAGCGCTGGGCTAGTCCTGGCCCTTTCCTGTTTAGGACGTCCTTTAGCCCACCTGCGACTATGACAAGGTTGCGCACGTGGGCGTTTTCCGCGAGCTTTTCTTTTGCTCGCTTCATGACAGAACCCAGTGTCTGCCCTGGAAATGTCCCTACCGCCACTTTTTTTGTCGCCTTTCACCCTCTCCACAATTGCTTTTGAGCACCCAGCCAGGTTTGGGTCGCCGGCGATAATCACTCTTTCACTCTCCCCTACCTCGCCCTGCTTCCCTTTGTACTTTTCCGCGTGATTCGGACTCGACAAGGGGCATTGTCCCCTGGGCTCCTGCTTTTTCCGCGTGGCGGCCTCAAGGTAGGTGTCGCTCTTTCCAGCTAACCCTTCATCACGCTGCATGCATTCCACGTATTTCGCTGACACTCCCCCGCCTGTCGCGTCGGGGGTCTGCGTTCCATTGTCACGCACATTCTCGTTTACAATGGCGGCCCTGTTCAGCTTTTCCTCGGCTGCCTCAAGTCTCTTTTCAACTACCTTCCGTGCATCACGCTCCCTGTTTAGCTTATTTTTGAGCTCTTGCACCTATTTGAGAAGCTCTTCCTGGAAAGCCTCCATTTTCTGCAGCCTAGTATCGACATCACATTGTGTGCCGGTTGATTCGATGCCCTCTCCATTCTCATCCGTCTCCTCATCTGCCTTGAGGGACCCCCCGCGCACTGCTTGCTTTCCCGTCTTTCTCGCCATGTATTGCGCGGCTTTTTGCAAATACTACAATACTATAATAATGCTACTACTGATGCAAATAATATAATACTATATCAATGCAGAGCGCGTGCCTTTTAGTAAAGACCGATACGCACAGGATCCAAATCCTCAAAATGTCGCAAAGCAACTCTCACCACTGTTTCAAAAACAATCAATGCCGCGGAGACCGAAGGTATGACACGCTCTCGCACGCGCTCATCCACGCGGCCACGCTCTCACTTTCCTACCAAAACACGCACAGTAAAACCACTAATAGCTATTTGTCTTGCCACTTCCAAGCTACCATTTAAAGACTACAAACACTCTACGTCCCACCCGGCTGCACGTGTTGGAGCACCCGTGGCACGAAAGGACGCTCTAACCATCCTGCAAAACAAATGTACACGAAGCACACCCGCGCCCCCGAAATACGAGACAAAAAAAGGAAAGAAAAAGAAAACCACCCAATAATTACTATTTAAAGGCAAAAATCAGCAAATAAGAAACAGAAGCAAGCTCAAAGCATGCACAAAAACTTATTGAGTCGCCGCCACGGAGCCCCGAAAAGCACGTCCATTCGCCACAAAATCCAAACAAGCGGCCACATTGGCGGCACCAGCTGGTGGTGGAGAGCTGAACCACACAAACACCAGAGCCAATTACTATATTCTGCTTAGCTGCTGGTGCAAATTTTCGACAGCGGCGTAATCGTGTTCAAGATCACGCCGCTGCCGTAAATATGCACCAGTAGCGAAGCACAATATTGTAGATTACTGCAATTTTAGCGCTGTGTCACGGCCGCCTCGATCACGCGCGCACGGCGGGGCCCCGTGCGCGCGTGATCGAGGCGGCCGTGGCTGTGTTTGTCTGGTTGAGCTCTACGCCGCCAGGCGGTTGCACCGCTCCGGCCGCTCACGCCCGTTGCTCACGCCGCCGCCCATCCGGCAATCCGCCCAAACCACCTCCGTTTGCCGGAATAGCGGACAAGCTGTCGGCGGAGAGTTGTCGGGTCGACCACGCAAGCAAACTATGCACCACCGCCCACCGCCGCCGGCTCGGAGCCAAACACCGAGAGTTCCGCTAAGCCTAACCAGCTTCGAAGCGAAGCTGTAGCGTACGGCGCTTCAAAAAGAACCCTCGACGATCGCAAAATGCAATGTTGCGAGAAGGCTTTATTTCTCATCGCATCAATTCACACAATGTTGCAATTCGCGGCGTCGACACTACAAGACGCGTGATGCGGTCGAGCCGTCTCGCATGCAACGCAGCGGCGGCCAGACGCGCGCTCAGAGTTATAACTTTGCACAAGACGTCTCGGTCGAGTGCTAGGCAAAACAGATAGGCAAGAACCTTTGCACGTGAGCGCCTGCAAGCCTGCACCCTGTTCAGGGAAACTTGCCTCGTGCCACGAATCGCGTTCGGGCTACAGATTTGACAGTGGTCGACAGCGAAAGATAAAATTGAGATCGTTTTGTACTACCGGCCACTGTTATGTGTGAGGAATAAACGTTGCATACCGATGTTTGACGCGTTCGGGCCGGGCGACCGCCACGGCCGCAGTCAGTGGCGTAGCTAGGTCGTCTGGCACCCGGGGCCGATAGCTCTTCTGTCACCCCCCTCCCCCCCGGTGTAGTCGAGGAAGGCAAGGTAATCGACAATTTTCGGGTGTTTTCAGACGTATATGACACCCCCCCCCCCCCCTACTGGCCCCGTGCATCCGGGGCCAACGCCCCCCCCCCCCCCCTCGTTGCTACGCCACTGGCCGCAGTGCTGACCGGCCGGCTCCCTGTCGTCGTGTGCTCAAGTACAGGGAAACTGTCATTTGTCAGCGTCCGGAAAAGGCGGCAGAAAGGAAAATGCTGTGCCGCACGGTTGTACGAAGACCGCGTGAACACGGGTCTTTGTACTACCACGGGTATTATCGGCGTGAATTTGGAGTGGCGCCCTCTCGCGAGTGACGTCACGGTCAGGACGCCGCTCGGCTGCCGCGCGCGCTCGTCCCCTTCGTGTATGCTTCGCGTATGGGTGGCTCAGACCACACTTCTTGAAGGATATGTCGGCTTCTTTCTGCTGACATACCTGAACCACAGTTCCTTCTTCCAAAGCACGTGAGTCGAGAAAATTTGCGACTTGGATATCGCAAGCTATGTAGCCTTGAAAGGTCCTACTGGTTTTGCAATGCATATATGCACATTCTGTCCATAAATTTTGTGTAAAAAGAATGTCTGCAAATTCAAGACGCGAAGTTGTGTATGATGCTTTGCTAAACACTTAACATTCCCTTAGTATTTAGCTACGAGAGACATTGCATTTTACATGGAAGAGAAATCTTGGCAATTGGTGTCAACATGTTATCCATCTTAGAAAGACACTGACCCGCAAAGCTGTTATCGTGATTCTTATTACTCTGGTGAGTTGTTCTAGTCAAATGTGGCCAGTTTATTAATGCATAAAAGAGTTAGGCACGCATTTTGTATGAAAAAGTTTGCTGCTACTTTCGCCACTCTCTGAAACAAGCCTCCATAAAACGTATTGCACATAGGTGCTAACACGACGGCACGTCATGTAGAGTATTTACATAGTTAATTCACAAATACCACAGTAGCAATCACCTGAAAGAAAAGTTTCGTGGTTAAAATCGATAGCCAATCAATTGCAAGCGATGAAATGTTTCATGGCAGCCCTCAGTAGCCTTTATCGACTATATGGCACACCCCTCATGCAACAGCAGCCCCCCAACATAGTAGTAACACATAAATACCCCAGAAAGTGGATGGGATGACGGCACTGCAGTAGCTCTATTGGCTATTGTTAGAGCACCGCACACATAATGCGAAAATGTGGAATCGTTCCCCACCTGCAGCAGGTCGTATTTTCATCCATTTTCAATTTTATTAATTTATAATTTCTTTATTTTCAATTAGTAAGTACAAGTAATTCCTCCAGTGTTATCCTTGGTGTCAACGTTTGTTGGCTTCTTATGATATGATTAATAAAAATTGGGCCCCTCGGTTAACCCCCTTTCGTCTCGTTCTTTAAATATATACATATATATATATATATATATATATATATATATATATATATATATATATATATATTGTAATGAAGAAGAAGGAAATCCCCTTATATATACATATATATGCATAAGTTGCAGAGGCTGCTTCAAATACAATATTTTGTTCACATTTCATGATAAGTTCCCCTAGATTCACTAATATTGCTAGATCTTTGTTTATGGAGTGTTTTGAACTTGCTGTTAATTTTAAGAAGTGTTTTCAGAATAATATCAAACAGTTTCTTTATGTAAGGAAGAAACAATAAAATTTGGGGGTGGTCCTGAAAGTGAAACACTTCTTATGGCTACTGCCCTACTTTCTTTTTCCACTCGTAAATAAATGTGCAACCACCGCTTTTGGCATGTTATTCATGATGGAATGAAGGAAGCCAGTGAGTGGCCAAGCGGTACGCTTAGGAGAGTTAGAAATATTTCACAAGTAAAATATTCTACTGCGATACATTTCTTTCGTATCATAGAAGTTGTCACATTTAGTGGTATTGTGCATTCTGTGTTGTGAAACAATACATTTCTTTCGTATCATAGAAGTTGTCAGATTTAGTGGTATTGTGCATTCTGTGTTGTGAAACAACACATTCTTTTGTATCATAGAAGTTGTCAGATTTAGTGGTATTGTGCATTTTGTGTTGTGAAACAATGTACTTTATGCATTTTAGCCTGGTGGCTCTGCAGCAAGCGACCCAAATTGGCTATATTATTCAGTGGTGCAACAGCCATATAAATAAAAGTGAGAACTTATCAATGAGTTACCACAGGCGAGTATGGTATCAACCATCATATCTTGAATGGAAACAACACAAAATAATTTGTGTAAAAAGTTTGAAATGATCTGCACAGTACTTTGGAGAAATTAAGTGCACATTCACTACTCTTATACAACATACTTTATAGGCAGTATGTGTTATATGTATGTATACATCACATAGCATTTCTTAAGATACAGTTTTGTTTGTTTTCACCTCAATATGTCCATAGGCTTTAATTTGATCTAGCCTTTAATTTTTCTTTTGGGGGGGGGGCTATTCATACAGTGAACATGCAGTTTATAAATTTGTCATGAAAATTGATAGTGAGAGTCCTGGAAAATTACATAAGTAAATACCTGCACCTTCAAAACCAAATTCATGAATACAGCTGTGTCATAATTTGTATAAAGTTTCTGGCACGTACAGCAGAAGAATGTTCTTACAAGTAAGACCACTGTATTTAAGTAAAACGAAAGGTACACTGGAGTTAAGTTTCCTGCATTCAGCATGACTTGTTTGAAGGCACAAGTTGAACACTTCTGTTTATGACCATTTGCTAGGCACTAAATGCAGGTCAATTGTATCACTAGAATTACAAGGGCCGCTGAGCCCATTGTGTGATGCCTTCCTTAGCTAACCTCAGCAGCTCTGATCTTCACTAGTTCAGCATTCTTGGCTACGTTGTCCCCGGCCTTGTAGAGCAACTTCTCAACAACTCCTGCAGTAGCTGCCTTGATGACATACTGTAAACGAAAGCAGAAGACAGGCGAAATAATAAAGGCAGTGTCAAATGAATGTTTTTTGTTATGCCAATGCACAATCCAGGTACTGTGCCTGTGAAACACTGATACTTATGTCATTGTTGAAAGGCTACACTCACCACATGGCTGCAAGTTAGTTTTGTCATAAATAAGCAAATATAGG
The DNA here is from genome assembly GCF_023375885.2 of Dermacentor andersoni. Taxonomy (NCBI): domain Eukaryota; kingdom Metazoa; phylum Arthropoda; class Arachnida; order Ixodida; family Ixodidae; genus Dermacentor; species Dermacentor andersoni. The sequence continues at coordinate 26,090,413 of NC_092815.1, forward strand.
TCATGGATGCTGAAATAGCTAACATGACAAGCTCGATGGCACTGTCCACTAGAACCCCATTTTTTCATGCCACTTGTGGATTTCCAATACATAACCTGTTCCCTGTCTCATAGTAAACTGGAATATGGCCACAAATGACTAGCAAGGGGCTAAAGCCATGTGAGAACATTAAATCATTATCATACTTAAGTAGGTTTGGCACACAGCAATTGCACTTTTGTTTATTGGAACATTCACAACAATATAGCACAGAGGTAGAAAGTTGACACTTTCATAGACATCAGCATCTAGTAAACTTACAGGGTGTTTCAGCAAATACTTCCAATTTTTTTTCTTAATTGCCTGTGGCAGATGGCACAATTCTAGGCCATGAGCTGATCTACTCGATGAGGTGGACATTACTTGCACAAAAAATTGACATGCATAATCCGCTAATTAAATAATTAACTAATTAAGTCTTTAAAGGGGCCCTGAACCACTATTTATCGAAGTGGAAAAATGGATTTAAAGTGACAATAGGCTACTTTAGAAATACTTTGCCGCAAGAAGTACTTCAATGCATTCAGCAGAAGCGCAGTTATTGGCAATCAAACACAGCCTCCGCTGTGCTCCCGTTCTTTCTTCAAGGCCGGGCATTGTGAAGGCTATGGCGGAGTGGGGTATGCCCACAAAACTCCGCCATCTACATGTCACTGTGGCATGCAGTTCGAATTTAATTTTAGATGTTAACGTAGTTACCACGACCTCTGATTTTGGTGCCTACAACACGGTAAACATAAGCCAAATGTAGTTGTCCTCAGCGAGCCGCAGTGAACCAGTGGACGCAGGGCGGCGCGCCGCGGCAGCTACGGCACCTACGATATGTACCCGACCGCAGCTACAAATAGCAGCTGTGTATGGGAATCTGCTTTATTACGAAATAAAGCGTCCTGAGGACAATGAGGAGCAGGCTTCTGTTGAAAAGGGAGCATTTGAGAGAAAGACAACTTTGCGCTCTGCTTGCGAGCTCCATGCACTGCGTATGACAGCAAAACTTCGCTGAGATGTTCACAGCACCACATGCTACTCGCGGACTATGTCATTTCACCAAGCCCAATGGGTGGTTCAGGGCCCCTTTAACTAATTACCTTATGGCACATATTGCAATTTAGAGATTGAATTAGATGGTATTGAGGAGAATTTAAGTGATAGAGTGAGTTCCAAGGAAACTACAATGTAGTCGAGGTAGGCAGAAAAAAAATTAGATGAAAAAAAAATTGCAAGTTCAGTTCACGCTAACCAGGGGAAAATGGTTTTTGCCATGCACTGGAAAAGCAGATGAAAACAACAAAGAACTAGGGGTGTGCGAATGCTCGAATATTCAACAGCGAATCGAACAGTGAACAATCGAATCATTCAATTCACGAACCGAATATCCAATGTTTTATTTCTCGAATATCAGTACCTCCGGTGAATGACCTAGGCGATGTTGAAATGACACGGCCGTTGGCGGTGCCTTGACGTGCGCAGTGTTCCCATGGCGCGTGATCTCTGTTGGTACAAGGTTGATCCAGGTCGTCTATACTGATTTAACACGATGCCGACAGGGGGAACTACAACAGCAGTGCATGTGGAAAGTACGAGCATGTGCAAATATCGGTCTAACTAGCCACCAGAAGGTACGCTGCATGATCGCATCGGATACACGTTCAGTGCTCAGTGATCCGAGTTCAACGTTCACGCATGCAGATTTGCGCAGTTGGGAGCTCTCTCTACCCAGACGCGAGCACACCGAGCAACTTGGCACGCGCACTTGTGATAGTTACTGACTGGTCCACCGAAGACATAATTTTACAATTGCTACTAAGTACAGCAGGGCGTGGCATTTCCCGAGGCACTTCCAGAGGCACCCGATGTTTCTGCACAAGCGCGAGTAAGAGCGAGTGCAAGAGAGAAAATCTGGGGTCTTTTGCTCCTTGAATATCTGGCTTTGCCTAGGCACTACCGAGGAGAAGATTCTTTGCTCGTGTTGTATGCCCTTGTCCCCTAGGCATGCTGGCATTGTGGGGTGAGGTTGAGTTTGTTTACGTATTGACGCTGGCTGCTGGTGCAGTGAAGCAGTGAGCACGGACACCCCACTTGGTGATCGCTGTGTCTGAAGGTATGCCGGTCAGATCTCGCGCCTGTGGCGCTGGAGCTGAGCCAGTCATGCTGGATTAAACCTTTCTCGCCTCTTACTGCGCTCTACCTTCAAAAAAATATATATATATCACTGATTTTCCCAAGGGAGCAGCAGCGGTCGAGTCTGCTCTCCTGGTGCCGTATCTTCGCTGTTGGCAGGCTTTTTGTACGCTGCTGTCTGCCAGCAGCATTTTTGAGTGATCCCCTTTGAGTCAAATAAATGCACAGCACCTTAGCAACTGCAGTTGAATGCCATTTCCTAATGCCACGCCGTGAGGATTATTGGCTTTGTGTCCTGCCCACGTTAGGTAAGGTTAGCTTAGGCTAGGTTAGGTTAGTGTAAAATGCTTTAGGGTGGCTGGCGTATTCTCACAACAGTTATGTCGTGAGGATTATAGGGTTTGTGTCTCGGCCATGTTTGGTTAGGTTAATGTCAGGTTAGGTTGGGGTAGGTGAGCATAAAATGCGTTAAGGCGTCACAGTGTCTTCTCACAGCGGTTACACCGCGAGGATTATTGTCTTTGCGTCTCAGCCACATTTGCTTAAGTTAATGTTAGGTTACGTTAGCATAAAAGGCGTTATGGTAGCGTGACATATCATCACGGTGGTAGCAGGGGCGTAGAGCTTCACCGGCAGCCTATCAGCCACTCGCGTTCAACCGCGGTTGCTAAGGTGCTGTGCCTTCTACATTTTCAATATATGCGGCCCAGCCTCTACTACAGTCCCTACTGCTCCCATGGAAACATCCGTCGCTTATTTTTAAGGTACATCGCCGTGAGGCGCAACAAAGGCATGATCCAGCACGACTGACCTAGCACAAGCACCGCAGTTGCGAGACAGACTGTCCAACACAGCGGTCGCCAAATGGCATGCCAGAGCCCGCTGCTTCACCAAACTGTTCCACTGCGCGGGAAGCCAGCATCCGAGTGTAAACAAATTTGACCCCACTCCGCATACAACACGCACTAAGAAATTTCTCCTCCATAATGCCTAGGCAGAGCAAAAGACCCCACATTTTCTTTCTCGCACCCACTCTTACGCACGCATGCGCACAAATGTCCTGCGCCTGCGGAAGTGCCACGCCCTGCTGTACTTATTAGCAATTGTAAAGTCACACTGTGGACCCAAACGCCGCTTCAACAGCTGTGAATCTAATCCGCATGCGTGATTTTGTGACCGATCACTGATGAGCCACCTGTAGAAACATATTAGCGACAAGCTTTCCACGATGGTTTGCGACCCGTTATCCCGTAATCACATGAGCTGGCAGTGAGTTTTCATCACAGCCACACCATTAGCCACACTGTCTAGCCTGTAAGGCCTAATTGGAGCTGCGTCATTGGGTGTCGGCGGCTAAAGTTACGGTTAACGAATCAATGCAGATTTATTCACAGCGATCGTACAACCCTCAGAAAGCGGACAAACCACCTCGCTAACGAAAGCAAGTGCACGGGATGATCGCTGCATGCTCACCTTTGCCATCTTTGCGAAATACTGCACAGTGGCCCCTCGTTCCAAACACCATCCATAGGCACACAAACATCTGTTTCTGTAGCTTCGAATGCTTCGAATGACCCACCACAAGACTAGCTTTGGAATTTACATGGCGGGCTCGAAAATATCACTTGACAGCGCGCTGACCCCTGGCTGTAGACGCGCTTACATAAGTGGCACATGGACGCAGGTGGGGGGGAAAGAAGAAAAGAGAGAAAGAAGAAAGAAATAGTGGGGGGTGATGTTGCACGAATTTGTCGTGCGCCTCCCAATTTGAGGACTCTTATATTGTCGGCGTCGATGACCACACGAAGTGGTGCTGAGTGACACCATGCACATTCCCCACCTTTGTCTATCGTGCATATTGGCCTAACGAGCAGGCGAATAACCCACAGAAACCACCTGCCACAAAGATGGAAAAACCCTCCTGTTTACGGGAAGAAAACTGGAAAGCAGTACTCCCTAGGCAATAGAAGATTCCCATTAAGCACATACAGTATGGCCCATTACTAAACTGAAAACCTCATTGGTATTAGGACAAATTCGCTATTTTTCAACTTCAGAGAGAAAGAAGCACCTAATTCAATTTCACAGACACTACTGATCAAACATTTTTCCAGAGATTCATGCACGACGAACTGAGTTATCAGTGCTGGCATACTAATTTGGTGTTCCCTTTAGTAAGAATAGAGCATACTATACGTCTCGATTCATAGGTACCTAAGTTACTGATAGTTAGCAAAAATTTTTTTTAACTTACTTAGTCTTCTGAGCATGTGCAGCACTGTTTCTTTTCTTTGCAGAAAATTTTGAAGCATAAAAGTTTGTTTTAAATTTTCTGATATAGTCAAACCAAGATGTATCGAATCTGAAGGGGATCAGGAAAAGTTCAATGTCTAGGTAATTTGATATATAAAATAAACATTTTATTAAAAACCTTCTCGGGAATTTTACAGCTGTTCGATATACAGAAAAATATGTTACATGTAGGTTCGATATATCCGGGTCCGACTGTTTTCGATATTCGATTCAATATTCTTGATTCAAATCAAATTCTACTATTCGGTATTCGCACACCCCTACTAATAACAATATTGGCTACAGTTGAAACTCGATTTAATGAAGTGATGACCATGCTCGAATTATTTTGTTAAATCGGGAAGTTCATAAAATTGAGAAAGGAATTTTTCGGTCCTTCAAAATATAATACTACTATTAAAAAAAAGACTACTGCTACTTATAAGACTACTACTACTAAAAGACTACTGCAGCATTGTATTTGCTGCTAATTAAGCCATCTGTCGCATAAACCATGAAATAACAAAAGCAACCACTGCCACCCCTACCAAGGCAGTGTTGAGTCAGCTGTTCCACACATGGGCATGGCGTGCAGCTTCATCAAAATAAAGTTTGCAATGTGACCATGGCGCCTAGATGTTTTAACACAATAGCTTTAGAGCGCACGCTCAAAGAAGAACCGATCTGTGTCAAAATTAGAAAGAAATCACCATTTTTTTTTTACAAATCTATTTCAGGAGAAACTTCGTTAAATCAAGTTCGTCCAAGTTTGTTTCATCAATTCGGGTTGATCACAACATTGAACCCTATGGGTACCTGACGGGGAATGTAAATTTCTTCGTTAGATCGGGAACTTCATAAAATCGGGTTGCTTTAACTGTGCTCCCAAGCAACAGTGCAGCCCTCATGAAACATGGATTTTAGAGTGGCCACAACTCATACTATAGATAGATAATAGGAAGGAGACTTTTATCCAGTAGTGCCATTCATTATGATGACCCATTGTACAAGTGAAATGGCCTCTCTGCTAACTTTGTAAGCCTGGCCATTAAAGGTATGATTGCAATGTGCACATTAAAATCTGAAAAATTTTACATCTGAAATTGTTTAAAATGTGAAAGTACCTCCATTTTCATGGCAATCATGACGACAAGTGGGTCCCCTTCAGCAACGGTGTCACCCTCGTTGACGAAAATCTTCTCAACCACACCTGGCATAGGGGCCACTGCGCCCTTCTTGCCCACACCACTGCCGCCTCCAGCATTCTCCAGGTATGCTGGCACTGGCACCGACATCTGTTCCACACCATCCTGTTCATTTGAATTAAAAGACAAATGAGTCACTTGAACTGACTGTAGGTACCTACTGTGGCAGCTGTACATCTATACTGCTTGTGGACCACTTTTGAACCACAACTGCCCTTGTATAAAGCACCATGTAACAAAAGTAGGGCAACAGCGCAAAGTTGACAGAACGCAAGACGAGGAAAGGATGAACATGGCGTTGACTTTGTGGGGATGCGCGACTCTCGCGCGTCCCCTGATGTTTTTCCCGCATAGCGCATCCCCTGATATGCTGTTTTCCCGCACGGCTCGCGTGGCCTGGCGCCCGCGGCGTGGTACAAGCGCGGTGCGAGAGATGGCGCGACTGTCGCGGCGGGGTTACTCGGGCGCCGAAAGGGAAGGCGCTTGGCTCTCTTGGGTTGGAGACAGCAAGCAGCACGGACGTGCCGTGCCGCGGGTGGAGCGACCCTCTTTCCCGGCGGGTCGGGCGCACGGGTGGACGTCCCACGCGCGCGCGGCGACCCATGCTTCTGCGAGACCGCCTCGCGTGGCGGCCTTCGAGCGCGCCTCCGTTGGCGTGACCGAACACGCGAACGACCAGGCGTTGGGATCCAGCATGGGGCGAACATATTCGCTCGCTCGCGGTGAGTCGGACTTCTAGATTTGTCGCGCGCCCATCGGCATGTTTTGTGGATAGCCACTCGGCTAGCAGCCATTGATCTATGAAAGGTGCAATAAATGCCCTTGTGATTGTTTGCACTACTGTGTTGTCGTTCCTTTGTCCCAAGAGTACGGAGGAGGAGAACCTCGTATCTCCCACATCTGGCTGCCCAACGTGGACCTCTTGGGGCATCGGACGATAATTTTAAGTGTTGCTTCGTTCAAGACCTTTGTTTGAACCGAAGCGTAGGCCTAGCGTGGATTTTGATCGCTAGCGTCGGCGGCGTGCTTTCTTGAGCGAGGCGACGGTGGCTGTAGTGTGTTTGAACTTATCAGCATGCTAAGCCTTTTCGCAAGTGTTTTTTTTTAATGACATTCGTCGGTACGAGAGCCACGTGGTCTGCATCCTGGGAGAGCGAGGCTGAGTGCCCGCGGAGCAGTGGCAAGCCTGAAGCGAGTGAGTACGGAAGCCTCGTGGGTGGTCCGAATTTCTTATGTAAATAGCTTCTTCTATCTCTTTGACTCGGATGAAGTCGCGGCTCTGGGAGCCGGGTGGCCGCGGGCCACGGGTGCCACGACGGGCTGACTGGTATTGCGGCCTGGCACCGGGCGCTCCGACACCGTCTGGGACGGTGGGCGCCGTCAACTCGGATGCTGTGTGCACCGAGCGGAGTAGGACCACCTCACAGAGCTAACGTCTCCTCGCGGCTGCCTGTTTTGCGCTCATTTTGAGTGTTGTTTTTGGATGCCGGTTGTTGTCAGGGTAGCGACGCTTTAGGCCTAAGGCTTTACGAAGCTGCCTGTCGCACGTGGAGGGACACAACCTGGTGGACCGTGGCGTTGAGGTGTTGCAAGTTGCTTCCCTCATTCTAGTTAGCCTCGCACGAATTGAAATTACTCGTTCGACTCGAGAAAGCGAGCTTCGTTCACGTGAACTTAGCATCTGAGTAGCTGCCCGATCTTTTGCTAGCCGAGTTGAACATCGAACCACATGGGCGATGCGCATGCAGAATTCCTCTCCCTTGCACTACTGTAGTGTTTGCCGAGTGTGTTGAGTTTATGCAGCGTGATTGGAGTCACCCCTGGTTTGCCGTCACCTGCACATCGTCTGCGCTGCTGCCCCGGACTACGATCGAGTCACCCCGGGCGATGGTGATGCTGTGGCCAGTTCGGCGCAGCGACTTCGGCGGCCTCCTGCATCCAGCTCACAACCCTCGGCGGCGGACAAAGGAGCCAGCGGTCACCGACAGCTACGGCGGCTCTTGCCAGCAGGGCGCGTCGGCGCGAGCGACGCTTGCTCGTACCGACTACTGCGTCGTCGTCTCCGGAGTCCTGGCCTGGAATGATGCCGTCGAGTCTGCAAAGCTGCTGCTGTGACCGGCGGACGCCAGCGGTGTACCCCAAGGACAGTCGGCTCGCATGTTACGGACAGCGTGTGGACATTTCCCCGGCGCGGCCACTGTTGCATGTACCACCTTGTTCGCGAAGCACGGGTTAATGTTAGACCGTGTGACATGTTTCGCCGGAATAAGAAGTGATTTAAGGTTGGGGGGATGTGGGGATGCGCGACTCTCGCGCGTCCCCTGATGTTTTTCCCGCATAGCGCATCCCCTGATATGCTGTTTTCCCGCACGGCTCGCGTGGCCTGGCGCCCGCGGCGTGGTACAAGCGCGGTGCGAGAGATGGCGCGACTGTCGCGGCGGGGTTACTCGGGCGCCGAAAGGGAAGGCGCTTGGCTCTCTTGGGTTGGAGACAGCAAGCAGCACGGACGTGCCGTGCCGCGGGTGGAGCGACCCTCTTTCCCGGCGGGTCGGGCGCACGGGTGGACGTCCCACGCGCGCGCGGCGACCCATGCTTCTGCGAGACCGCCTCGCGTGGCGGCCTTCGAGCGCGCCTCCGTTGGCGTGACCGAACACGCGAACGACCAGGCGTTGGGATCCAGCATGGGGCGAACATATTCGCTCGCTCGCGGTGAGTCGGACTTCTAGATTTGTCGCGCGCCCATCGGCATGTTTTGTGGATAGCCACTCGGCTAGCAGCCATTGATCTATGAAAGGTGCAATAAATGCCCTTGTGATTGTTTGCACTACTGTGTTGTCGTTCCTTTGTCCCAAGAGTACGGAGGAGGAGAACCTCGTATCTCCCACAACTTACAACTAGCAAACCATGCATTCCATGTAACAACGATACCATTTTAAACTTGCATTTGCTAGTTCTAAGAATATTTTCATTATTACCAAAACACCTTTGCAGTAGTGCTGCCTATGGACACAGATAGCAAGCAGACATGTGCAGCTCATCTACATGTAATGCAAAAACTTGGAACCTGACACCAAAGAGAGAAGCTTGTGCCATTATGTCCATGGTAGAAAGGGTACAATAACACCAGTGATGCCTTATAATGATGCAGATGTCATGCAGCAGATGCAGTAATGAAATAGGAAACACATAATGTACTGAACATGAATAAAATTTGATGCCAAATTTGACTGCTGCATTGTAGTGTCTGACACATGCTTGAAAAGAGCATACACACATACTGTCTTTTATCAAGGATGGGTTTATACTCATTCTGGACTAGACACATTGATAGCATTTCTGCAGCCTGACACTTCCAGCAACTTATAAAATTTCCATTCTGAGCCTTGTTCCTTCCTCTAGATCAGTGTTACCTGCATCACTATGATGCAGGTTACACTGAAGTATGATAACACATCACTATGACCACGTGAGATACGAGGTTATATTGCCCCAGTGCAATAATGAATTCGAACTAGGTACTTCAGGGCCAGAGATACTCACTGCAGTGAAGACGTGAAGTGTGCCATCATGGAGCACTGTGCGAATCTTGATGTCAGTGCCTTGAACCTCACATTCCACGTGAGCCACACCACGGTCCACTGCAGCACGTCCCAACACTTGAAAGGCTTCGTCTCCAAAGCGCATCAGATAGGAGCCAGCGTCGAGGAATGTCACCAGCACCTCATGCTCTGCAACAGTGGCAAAAAGAAAACATGCCCTGCAGCAGCCTCCATGAACATGGATACAGTGAGACCCTGTTATAGTGAACCAATTATGACCAAGCTGAATGTCGCTTTATAAAGTGCTCTTTTATAAGACAAGCCACATTAAAATTATTATCAGCGCACATACCTGCGCCAACACTCAACCAAGCGTTTATTATCCCAACAACAAAACGCCTGAATGTAAAAATATTGGTGACTAAGTTACATGGATTACCTTGTCAATCCACATTGTTTTGTTTAATCACATCGAAATACCAAAGGGAATAGAAAGAATGCAAATGATGAACTTCAGCTATCAGTGGCCTGCATAGCTTACACCAAAAGCCTAGATACCAAATTGATAGATGGTCCGAAAGCTTGGATATCAAATCAATAATCAGTTTGACAAGGCAATGTTTTGTGTGTAGCACTCCCTAGTTATTAGTGTTTACTAAAATGGGTTCATTAGCTCTAGCTGGTTCATTCATAGACACATGTATATTTCTTTTTTTGAAAGGAAGCACATGATTTCAGACATTATCCACGCTTATGTCAACCATAACTGAAGCTCTGCTCACTGTATACTATAATCAAATTGTACTGCAACACTACAACTTGCTGCCATGAGAATATTTAGAAGATTGAATTAAGCTTAATTCCATCTGATATTTTACAATGATTCTGTATATTCATGAGCATTCGTGAGCACCAGTGTTTTGTATTGTAATCACACTGAGCTTTGGCACCCCGTGAACTGTACAGACAATAAGATGTGGCTGATCAGTACTTGCTCACAGTGTCAAAAATAAAAGAAAGACACACACATATGCACACAAGCACGCACATCCGAGGCACAGGCTGTCCTTGCATCTTGCAGTGTCAAAGTGTGCCTTGGTGCTAAGCCCAGGTCATTACAGGTATTGTCATTCAATTTTCCTTCCATGACACAATATCAGGCCAACTGGACAAAATGAGTGAAACATCATGGTTCCGTACATACACAGTGGTGTTGCAGACATCAGATTCACAGAGCCAGCCGCTGGAAAATCACTGCATTCCAGCTTCTCAATACAAGCCTTATATGCTGCTCACAGATGTCACACTGTGATCATAATAAAATGCAGCAGCACTTATCAGGGTTTGTACTTTGAATAGATCACTTTCGATGATATCTTCATTTTTGCATAATGTAGCATCTGGCATGGCACTTCATCAGACAGTCAAGTGTTCACTGAAAGTGATGCCCCCGAAAGTGATTGATGTGGAACATGGTGACATCTCTTGCACAGGCAGTTGACAAAAAAAAGCCCAGCATACTTACTCTTGTCCCGGCATGCCAGCAGAACCTTCCGCTTGCAGTTGCTGTTCACACGAAAGGGAGCCGAGAAATTCAGTGACTGAAAGCTCTCTGCAAGAGAAAGGCACCACTGTCAACGCTCAGCAGTCTGACCACTTAACATGAACTACATTCACTTTCTGTAGCGTATAAGCTAGGTTTATTAAATTATGGGTTTTTACGTGCCAAAACCACAATTTGATTATGAGGCATGCCATAGTGGGGGACTCCGGAACAATTTGGACCACCTGGGGTTCTTTAATGTGCACCTAAATCTAAGTACACAGGTGTTTTAGCATTTTTTGCCCCCATCGAAATGCAGCCGCCGTGGCCAGGATTTGATTCCATGACCTCGTGCTTAGCAGCCCAACACCATAGCCACTAAGCAACATCGGCGGGTGCATACAAGCTAGGAGTACTGTCCCAATTCATGGTGTGGATGAATGCACAATGACTGATGGAGCTGATGGTACACATCGGCAGACATGATGTAGTTCTTCCAGTACACCATGTTGGACCAAAAAAGGTGATCTGAAACAGACCACTTGGAATGTAACCGTCCCAGCATTTCTCAAACTCGTTACTCACCACGTGCTTGGGCACCCAGCGTCTCAGCCCTCTCATGGGCCAAAAGGGACAGGACAGCCGCACAGATGACAGGCTGGCTCACCTCAGGGTACAGAAACAGCTCATCGTTGTGGGTAGGGATGAAGCCAGTGTGTACAACACCCTGGCGGAACGCCGGGTGTGCCGCCAGCCGCATCAAGAATGACACATTGTTGGCCAGCCCCACCAGGGTGTACTCGGACAGTGACTGGTACAGGCGCCGCAAGGCTGTGGGCCGGTCAGGACCCCACACGGCCAGCTTGGCAATCATAGGGTCGTAATGGACAGACACATCATCCCCTGCATGTCATTTTCATTGTCACTAACTCTACTGGCGAACTGGTGAATTCGCTATGGCAAAGTGCTGGTCCAGCAGATACCATGACCAGGAATTAAGTACACTCTTCTTCCACCTAACTTCTGGCAATGCGCAAACTGCAAGTCTAGAGGCCTTTATGAAATTGAAAGAACAACGCAATACAGTATAACATTTTATGAAAGCATTTCATTGGAATGAGAAAAAGTTTGTCAAACCAAATGTCACCAAGGCGAAGCTCAATTGCAGTGCACAAGCCTAGAATAATCAAATTTACTCGGTATGATTATTTGCAGCTCTATAGCTTTGTCAGCTTTTTGGCAACGTTTCCAAAAAAGAAAGAAAGAAAGCTTGTTGGTTAGCTGTTGGTGCTTTTCCAAGTTTCTCAATGTGGAGCTCCAGAACTGCTGCTCTAGAATCACCTATGTTTGGCAAGGAGGCCATTAGTGACTGGTCCTGGGTAAAATTGGTTGGGAAAAGCACTGCCAACTATTGAGAAGCTTCCTTCAGAGCAGCCTGGCACAATATTGCCAATCTTATTCAGAATGGCACAATAAATCTCATTTGGCACAACAGCTGAGTTATGATAGGAAGGGTCGGCCTCCACCAAATAGCAAGAAATCCTTAATGCGTTTCTGAGGAGCCCATATGTGCTTCCTATGCAGCGTCAAGCCAAATGTCAACCTTCATCCATCTACTTCCATTTGTCAAATTTCCACACACAGTTGAATCACTGTATCTTTTGCCCTTGTGGTTGCCTTCATGTAATAACTCCTACAGCTTTTACCAAGTATTAACCAATACATCATTCTTAAAAGAGCAATTTGTCAAGGCCACTTGTACAGCAATAAATTTGATGGCATCTTGTAAATACATCACCTAGTGCACTCAGCTTCTTACCCTTCCCTAATATCGCTTAACACTGTATCACATAACTGAGAGTGAAACAAACATGAATAAAATCATATGCTTGCAACTAGAGTTGCCATAAAGCCTGCTAAGCATTACTGGTCATGGTGGTGCAATACAAATGCGGTCTAGCCATCCAGTTGCTAATGCGCCTTTATATGTGTATTCCTCTGTTGTCTGGTAGCACGGCTGTACTGCAACAAAGATGGCCATCCAATCAACAATGTGTGTCGAACCTTCACTTGCATGATGCACTCTTTTTTCGCATTGTGTCCACGAACAAAAATACTTACTCTGGCACAATTTCATAGATTCAATACTCCAACTTCGCTATTGCAAATCTGCTTAACGACAATCAGCTGTAGCCTCCCATAAAGTGCATGCTCATTCGGTAAATTATCAGTAATAGAGTGTCATGATTCAAGGAATAAAAGTGGAAGACGAGAATAAAGACTCAAGACATATGGCATAAAGTGGTGTGTGGAGGAAGGCCACACAGAGTTAAGCATGCCAACCATGGTTAGATGTGTCGAAGAGGTTATAAAGGAAATGGCTTCAGGACACGTAGAATGAGAAGGAAGGTGCCCCATGCACAATTTGAGACAGTGAAGAGGGAGGCGGCCTGGGGTTTTGATCAGAATGGTGTTTCATAGAGACAGTCAGCAGCAGTCCTGTAGAGGCCATGACCCAGCTTCTGCAGCTACTATCCATAGGCTGAGCGGGTGCAAATGAGTACCACAACAACAACCTGACAGCGCCTTCACCATGAGGATGTATCCGAGCTCCTATGGTTACACTCCACAGGCCTAGCGGAGAGGTCTGAGCGATACAGCCACTTCAACCTGACATCATCCCCACCTTAGGGCTAGGCCGGTCACCCTGACGTCACAACTAGCAACATCAGGTCCTTTGCCACAACATCGAGCTGTGCTATGCGACGTCGGAGTCAGCGACGGCAAACACTATGGTTTCAATAAACTGGTTGTAATATGAGGGGAAGTCAAAAAGTAATGGGACTTTTGCGATTTTTCGCACTAGGGTTTGGTAACACTGCTAGTATCCAGTGCTGAATTAGCGTCGTCTGCAACACTTCTATGGAAAGTGTCACTCTTATTCCCGCATTAGTCGTTCGAGTGTAGCAGACTGTTAAGACCGTTAAACATGGCAGCTCCATTGTCGATCTCCACCAAGGAGAAAATGAGGGCAGTGATTCGCTTTTTCTTTGCGGAAGGTGTTAAACCTGCGGAAATTATTTGTCGAATGCAAGTGCATATGGTGACAGTTGTTTATCACGAAGCAAGATCTACAAATGGATAGAGCGTTTCAAACAGGGAAGAACTTCTTTATGCGACGAGGAAAAATTGGGCAGGCGATTGAGGTCAACGACTGAGGAGTATTTAAAAGTGGTCGAGGGCATGGTTGTGGAAAACAGACAAATCACAGTGGATGAAATTGCCAAGACTTTACATATCAGTCATGGTTCAACGTATTCCATCTTACCCGACAGGCTAAATTTTCGGAAAGTGTCTGCAAGGTGGGTCCCGAAAGAATTGTCAGCGCAGCATAAGGTACTAAGTTGTACATCTCTCGTAAACGTTTGGCCCGTTATCATCCAGGGAGATGGTTTTTGACAGCAAATTGTTACTGTAGATGGAACTTGGGTGCATCATCACGAACCGGAAAGTAAGGCTGCGAGCATGGTTTGGAAACACTCATCATCACCAGAAGCTAAAAAATCTAAACGTCAACTGAAACATCAGCTGAAAAGGTTATGCTAACACTATTCTGGGACGTGGAAGGTGTGGTAGCCGTTTATTTCACTCCAAGAGGCAAAACTGTGAAGAGCAATAACTATTGTGATGTGTTGCGAACTAAACTGAAACCTGCAATGAGATCTAAACGTAGTGGAAAACTGTGAAAAGGTGTCATCCTGCAGCAAGATAACGCTCGGCCACATTCTGCCAAACGGCTGGCCAAAACAACAAAGGAGTTGGGATTCGAATTGCTGATACACCCGCCGTACAGTCCCAACCTGGCTCCAAGCAGTTTCCATATGTTTGGACCATTGAAGGAAGTGCTCAGGGGTGCAACCGATGCAGAAGTCACTCATGCGATGCAAGATTGATTACAGGTGGAACCAAAAACTTTTTTCCGACAGAATAAAAAAACTTGTGTAACGTTGGGCAAAGCGCGTTGAAGTGCAGGGAGGTTATGTAGAAAAATAATGTATGTTTCAGTTTTCTAAAGAATAAATGTACCTTTTCTCAAAAGTCCCGTTACATTATGACATCCCCTTGAATAAGAGGACTTTCTTAGTATTGTTCTTTCCATTATTCCTAACTTACAACATATAGTGCGTGTGTAGCATGTAACTTATAGCGTGTTTGGGCTTCGTTAAACGCATGTAGGGGGCTTTCCTAGTGTGCTAAGTTATGTATGTTTTAAGCATAATTACAAAAAGGCTTTTAATTTCCAGAAAGTTCCAGTGTCATGCATTCAACCTAAAGACTACAACAGCTATCTTTGAGAACCATAAGTTCAACTGTGTCAAAAGAAAATTTCAAATCTGCACGAGGATCTAGAGGAGCATTAATTATCTCTTAAATAGACTTAACAAATGTTATCACAGCAGGGTTTCTCGAGTGGCTCAGTCACTATTTCAGTCATAACTCAAATGAAGCCAGTAGAAGAAAGCTCACCTTCCCGTACACCTGTATCAATCCGCACTTGCTCTGAACAGGCTGGTGTACGAAGGAACACAAGAGAGCCGGCACCTGGCATGAAGTTGTTGTCCGGGTCCTCGGCATAGATACGTGCCTCAAAAGCATGGCCGTGCACCCGCAGCTGCTCCTGACGCAATGGGAGTGGCTCCCCCTGGGCCACCTGCATGTGCACATTGCAAACAGCATGCCAGTTAAAGGGGCCCTGCAACACCTTTTCTTCAGAACTGAGAACACGCAGGTGTGGGTGTTTCAATGAATGTATATTCCTGCAAAAGCTCTCGAAAAGGACCTAATAAGAACGAACATATAAAGAATGCAACATTTACTTTCCCCATTCTGCCTCTACTGAATGCTTCCTCTCAGCTGGGGCAGTACCAATAGCAATGCCTTTTTCAATGCGACCAGCATTCTTTGAAAACTTCACCTATCTTCCAGTTTGTCCATTTGTATCAAACCTCTTCCATGCCAACTTGAGCCACTGGGTATTTGCCATTCTTCATTGGACCTCTTTCACGCCAGCTGGGTCATAGGGTTGTCCCTGGTCTAATAGGTAAGCATTGGGCTGCTGCGCTACCCTTTCGTGCCAATTTGGCTCACTGGGGGTGTGCCACTCTTCAGTGAATCTCTTTGATATAAACTTGGGCCATAGGGTAGTCAATGGTCGTACGAGTAGAGCATTGGACTGCTGTGTTTCCCTTTTCACTTTCATGCCAATTTGGGTCACTGGGTATGTGACACGGGGTGTGTGCTGCTCTACAGTGAACCTCTTGCATGTCAACTAGGCTCGCTAGGTATGTGCCGCTCTCCAATGACAAAAAGAAATCTGTTAAACCATCTCTAGTGCTGGGCAGAATCGAACGCGTATCATATATATTCAGACATGTGCCATGCGTGGACTTCATGATGGCTCCGCTAGATGGTGCAGCATGTCCAAATCAAAGCACTAGAGAGAAGCCCGGCTGCAGCACACGCCTCACACATTATGCGTTTTTGCAGAGGCAATACGGTGTGTCGCTACATTTCTTCAATGCTATTAATATCAACAGTTATCCTGAGATAGTTTTTGGAGGAACGTTTTAGTCTCTCCGCAGTGCACTTATAAAAACCCTTCAAGGTCGGCATCTGTTAAATGTACTTGAACCACCACTACTTCCTCGTTTTCTGGAAACTGGAGGGGCTTCTGTTGCCGAGTTACACAGCATTTATAGAAGGCACTAGCAGTGCCTACAATAATTTGTCTTTTGATAAGCACTTGCTTGCTAGGAATTGTAGGCAGTGCTTGGTACAGTGACGTATAAATATATCTAAAACATTACACTGTTATTGTTATTTCATACATATATTTAGCTTTTCAAATATATAAGGCACAAGTGGTACACATATACGAGGGGGTGCTGAAAAGTTCCTGGCTTTGCGCAGGAAGAATAGAGCCACAGTTCTGAAAGTACACATTTATTCAACATATAACGCCCTCAAACTGATGCAAATGTTACATCGTTGCTTCAGCTTTTCTAGTGCATTCATTAACAAAAAAAAAATCTTGTAGTAGGTTATTAGACCAGCTCTCCGCAGCATGTTTGACATCAACAATGTTGTCAAAATGGTGACCCTTCAGGTGTTTCTTCAAGTTAGGAAACAGATGGTAGTCAGAAGACACGAGGTCAGCAGAATAGGTGGTATGGTGGACAAATTCGAAAGCCAGGATCTTCAGTTTGGCAGCCATAACATTGGACACGTGCGAAGGTGCATTGTACTGCTACAAAAGGATCTCTTTGGTCAACTTTTCCCAGTGTTTCGTCTTCACTGCCTCCTTCAACTGCTCCACTAGGCTGACGTAGTACTCCCCGGTTTACAACAGCCCTCAGGCAGGTAGCCTACCAAAAGAACACCGTCTTTGTTTCAGAAAATGGACGCCATGACTCTTTTGGCCGATTCCTGGGTGCAGAACGTTTTTGGTCATGGGTACACACTGTGATGCCATTCCTTTGACTGTTCCTTTGTTTATGGGTCATAAATGTGGAGCCAGGATTTATCCTCGGTCACTAACCTCTCTAACAAATCCTTTATATCATCAAAATGGACCAAAACAGCTCTGGATGCCTTAACTCGAGCCTCTTTCCGTTTACTGTTCAAAGATTTTGGCACCCACTTCGCTGCAAGCTTGCACATGTGTAGGATATCGGTAGTAATCAAAACAACGCACTCGCAGAAGATGTCCAGTGACTGTTCTATCTTTTTGGCGGATATTTGCCTGTCCTCAAGAATCAGCTTATGGACAGCATCGCCAGTTGCCAGATCTGTTGAGGTTGTGAGGCACCCACTGCGGGGTTCATCTTCAATGGTAAAATGCCCCGTCTTGAAATGAGAAACCCAGGTTTTTACTGTGCTTTAGGATGGACACTTCTCCCCTCATGTTTGTGACATCTAAGTGTGTCAGCAGACTTTCCCTGCCGACAAAAAAATTTCGTGACGCCCCGTAACACCAAAGACGTGAAATTTGCGTGTGCCTCTGCCATCTCAGGTTCTGTCTGAAATTAATATAGCCATGAAAATCGGACACGGCTCTCATTATCACCATTGCTTAACAAGATATAAAGTTTTTACAATGTATCATGTTTATGTTTGAATTCTAAATGCAAGGTGGCAAAGCCAAGACCATTTCAGCACCCCCTCGTGCATGTGGCTTCCTCCCAAGTCAAGTCTACTTGCAAGTCAAGAGGTGCACTGCCTGGCCCTTTCTGTGCTTGCTTGGTGTAATGCTGTACTCTTAACAGAAATATTCGTGAAGATTAGGTACTTTCACAAGGTGCAGATGCTAGACGTATGGCAACAGCATGGTCAGCTCTGATTGGATGTCACAACGATTCTGTTTGACAGCATAGATCATGAAAAATTGGTAACAAAGGGCTCTTATTTGATTCTCAGCACCGAACTCCACTTGTCTGCCCCTGTGGTGCTGTTCTTCCAGTGGCCAGACAGCTGGATGCAAAATGCTGCTTGAAAGTCTCTCCCATAGTGAGCAGAGCTGTGCATGTGTTTTACTTCTGCTGCTAACACTTTCATTCACTGAGTGAAGTCACGCGGTTCAAAAAGCTACCATGCAGTGTGAAGAAGCCACCACTAAGGTACAGATAAACAAGGTTGGTAATGGCAGCACCACCATTTCAGCTCAGTTTGCCACCTTTTTTGATGATCAATGCGCAAACAACTGCTTCTGAAATTGGTTTATATTAGTCTTTATCTTGTTGAAAAAATTAAATAATAAACTTTTTTTCTTCCTATATTTTTTTTTATTGATTCAGGATTTCAGATTACCATGTGTTTTCAACAGATGGCACAGCTGTGCTGTGGGCAGCGAAGGATCCTGTGCTAATGTCTTACCCACATGCACAGGTCGGGATATTTCTATTGAGAAAAAATTCAGATATGTTCAATGTGTAATAAGGTGTCGCTGAGTGCCCCAGGAGAAGTGAGTCGAACCCCTACTCATCTCGGATGCTGCGAAAAGCTTGGCTCCTGCGAGCATGACGTGCGGATTTCCCTCACCGACTCAGTCCATGTAGTGCAACAGATGGCACGCCTAAAAGAAACTCTGTTTTCCTGTGAGAGCACACTCAGCAACTTAATTTGCAACAGCAAAAATGTTGACATTGTGCTAACATAAAAGGCGGCAAGAAAACTGCCAGTCATCACTGGTATGAGCAAGACCCTAGCATGCAGAGCAAATGCTAGAATGAGGTCTACACAAGCTGCATATTACAGGCACAAAGGGTCAAGCCTATCAGTAGCCCATGTAATAAAGGATGTTCAAAACAAATGGTTCATCACAATAGGAAACTTACAGTTGTATGACAAGCTGAAATTATGTTGGCATTGGCAGCTACAGTGGCCACCAGGAAAGACTAAGGGCATGTGACCATGGCCAAGGTGACCACTTTAAATTATTACTGCATTCGAACCATGGCAGAATGAATCAGGATACAATGAATAACTGGATATTACAAAGTAAACCTAGAAAGTCTTTCACTGACATCAGCTTGTAACAAACATATGCTTAGAATGAATATTGGATAGAATGAAGGTTGTGTTAGATGTGATTTTGGTGTAACATATGCGTGTGCATGTGTGGAGGGGAGAGCTGCTTTGGTTTGTTCTTTTAGACCACAGCTCTTAATGGCCCGTTCCTGCGGCGAGCGGTGGTGGTAAACGAGCACAACAGCCAAACATGAAAGAGCAAATGTGGAGCTGCAGCTTAAAGATGTGAGCTGCGAACAGAGACCAATGAGAGCGGCCCCTTCAGTGAGGTGCACGCAGGAAACTAGTTTCATGCGGACCTGCTCGACCGCTCGTTTCATACAGTCATCTGCTCATGTCAGCTCTTCCCTGCACTTGTTTCTATTATCATAGTTTGCAATTGTTGTGTAATCTGATTTTATGCACAACACAAATTTTATACTACTTTCTGGAAGCCAAGCGGTATCAGCGATTACAATGGAATCTTCGACAAGTCATTTAGAAAAGCCGACGCACTTGACGTGCAGATCAGATTTTGGACGATTGCTGACTCTGCTACATGCCCCCTCTCACATTCTTTGCCTCAATATCACGCGAAATGAAAACACGTATAGAGTGGCATTCAAATTTCGCATTAGAGAGTATCGTAAACATCGTTGATTTTTCTTTTATCTTTTTGGCTCAGTTATAAAAATAGTTCTGTGTGCTTCTACTGCTGCAACTCTTGTGGCTCAGTGCACTTTTGTGCAGTGTGGAAAGCATACTCAGTGAAATACATACCTTTTATAAGCAACACCAAAAGCAGCTTAAATGTTATAATAGCACACAGTGTAACCGTAAAAATTCATGTTTTTCTACCACCTGTTAACAATAGTTAGAGAGTTACAATGTGTTAAGTTTGTGCAACCTAAACTACTGCTTTCTTATATGGAACAGAACTATGTTATCTAATTTACATAAATCATGTGCACTTAAGAAAAAAAGTCAAACTTTGGCTCAAAAGGCAAAGCATCGATCGCGATAGGAAATTATTAGACAGCTATACAAAGTAAAGATAGATTTATTGGCTGCATAAACTTGTAAATATTCGCTTACTAACTAATTTAACAAGCAAGATGTCATGTGTGCACAGGCAAACAAACAGATCTCACTCGATGACTGTGGACGCTAGCCGTCAAAATGCTGGCGTGAGGAAGAGCGGCAGCAGCGGCTTCGTGCTGCCTCTCGCTTTAATGCACACTAAGCAGCGAGAACACTGTGCACTGAAGCTATCAGCCCTCAGCTACCTAGACTCTGTACCCATCGCACATCGCTTTAAAGATAGGGCCTGTGTGGCCGCGCCATCTGCAGCCACTGCCAGAGTAGAACCCCCCCGGTGCCTTGGGGCGAAGGAAGACAGCACGCATCCTCCCCACCTTTCCCCTTGCACATGCGAGATCAAGCCACCATCCTTGCCTCACACTCACATGCTTGCACTCGCACTCACAGCACATGGCACACGGCCACGATGTTATCGCACTTGGACTTTACACAGAACATCATAATTGCCCCATATAATTGCTATCACAATAAAAAGCTAATAGACAAAAAGCTGGTGCGCCCTACAATACAAATACAGAGCAGCTTTTCAGGCACTTTGTGTACTGTATAGCACATGTGTAATGCAACCACGAATATAACCCTAGTGGGACCTTTCGGTCTTTCCAAAAACGAAAAAAATATATCACGATTAGATGTGTCATGTACCCGAACATAATGTGACATGCGTTCCAAGGCTGGAAATTTTAGAAAAAATTCTCGTTATATTCATGCATATATGGTAATACCTGTTCATAATCTTTATTAATATAAGTATGGTGATATGATATAAAAACAGCATGAATGCTAAGAAAGACACGTCAACATGACGTCGCACTTTAAGATTAGAATGCCGATTTACAAATACATACATCGAAAAGTATTGGAAAATCCCATTTTGCTGAATGAAATATGGCGAGCAAATGCTTCAATACACCATATGTGTATTTCTAAATTTTTTTTTATGAAAGAGACATTGATATAACCACTGTCAGTAAAAACACGCTATGCTAATTTTTTGTAGCATGTTTATGATACTATATTGTTCTGTGCAGAAGGCAGTGTCTGAATCTTGATATGCATTTTACTTCAGCACTCCTGTAATTCTCTGTATCTTCTGTTGCTTATTTTTTCTACAACATGGAATGTATTAAACAATAGTTTGTGTCTTTAATTTCGATATTGAAATGTATTCTGGCATGTTTTTATTTTCTTTTTTGTTTGTTTGTTTTTAGCACTTACATAATGTTTGCAATGTTAGTAGTTGTATTTCTGGTTCCTTCTCCTTTATGCCTTGTAAAGGGGGCCTGAACCTCTGTGTCAAGTGAATTAATTTTCCCTTTTAGTTCCGGGTTTCCTGCATTCAACATGGAAATAAGTTCAATTCAATCTAGCAGCACAGCCTTCACACCAATATCATACAATGATGGCCACTTCGCTGTGGCAATCAGTAAGGAAATCCTTGGAGGAGCGACACGAGACTCCTCCTTGGCACGGATAGGGCTGTACGCACACAGAAGACCTGTCGAGATGTCAGCAGCCCTTGAGACCGACTCCTTGTCCCCCTCTGACACTGGCAACGAGGCGACTATGTCACTACCTTGAGCTTTGAAACAAAACATTGCTGCTTACATTTCTCATCAGGCAATCATTGCAAACATCTGCCAAGCTACAGCTCCTCCAAAACTTTGCCGAGGCTGGAATTACTGTTGCAGAATGCACATGCATGTGATATGCACTTCCTGTTGGCTCCCAAATGCGAGTATTGCTTCACAGAGGCTGCCTGTAAAATGCAGCATCATTAGCAGGAAGGAGGCTGTTTTCACACCTTGATCTGCCACTCGACAAGGTCAGTGCCTGTGATCATCTCAGTGATGGGGTGCTCCACCTGAAGCCGTGTGTTCATCTCCATAAAGTAGAAGCGCTGCTCGGAGTCCATGATGAATTCAACTGTGCCAGCACCCACGTAATTGACTGCCTGTGCTGCTCGCACGGCAGCTTCACCAATCTGCCGCCGGGTTTCCTCGGTCACACCAGGCTGCAGGTGCACAATCACAGCACCATCACACTTCAATTCACAATGACAGTGAACATAAATGCTAGTGGAAAAAGAAAAAAACAAGAAACAAAAAAAGTTATATGTGACAATATGCACACGCCTCTCTCATACATAAACTGTGACTTGCTGGACATTTCATTCTGCAACAAATATGACAGCTGGTATAACCTGCGCTATGTTCTATACCTATTTTTTACGCCAGAAACCAGGGCTGCACAACTCAAGACAAGTGAGGACCAAAACCAAATTTACTGAGGGCCAAATGGACCACACTTTAGCTGGAAAGGTTGTATCTTTTCCTTTTGAAAATGCAGTCTGTTTGGTGCCCTCAGTGCGTTTAATGTCACATTGGTAAAGGAACACCAGCAAAATTAGGAGCATCAGTCAAATTCATCGGCGGCCCATTCTTAAAGGGAAACTGGCAAGAAAGCACTCTCTCATGGCAGGTGCCAGTGCCACGATAGTGACAGAACGAGGTGGCTGACAGCTGTGTGAATAAGGCCTTAGAATGTACTAGAAGTGGCGATATTGTGAGTTGTGTTCAGCACATGCACCCAATTTATAGAAACTTGGGAACAACCTACTTGCCACTATCACAACACTGAACCCACCATCTTGAAGTCAAAGGTGTGAAAACATTTACTGCAGCTTTGTTAAGGCTTGTTAGTGGACTAGCTGATTCTAGTTCATAATGAACAGTGCAAACTGACAAGAACAAGACGAGAAGCTGTGTGCCACCCTCTCATCTTGTCCCCATCAGTTCACGCTGTTATTCATACTGCAACTGCTCCCTGCGTCACATGAGTGTAGATTCATTACTATTATTATTTTTCTATGTTAACAACTGCTCAGTCCACTGTCTAGGTGAACCTGTGAGCAAACAAAGTGAATCCTAAACTTTGACCAAGAATGACCGATGCCCTGCTTCCAAATCACTGCTAAGAAATCATCAATGTTCCTCCTTAACTGTGCCCAAGGAGCCTGTCTCTTGGCTATGTTGTATAACAAGTTGACACCTAGTCTTCTCTCCAACTTGTGCGCTATGCAGTAGTTTAACCTATACTTTCCTCACACATACCTTTGGTTGGCAAAACTTGCCAAGAGCCACTGAACACCATGACACCATACTGGTCAGTGCGTGAGGAAGCTACCAGGTGAAGATAAGAAATTCTGCAAGCATGAGATGGGTTTGCCTAAATTACCAGCTGAGCACAGACACACTGCCGACTATGCCATACCAAAGTCACGAAATTGTCACAGTGGTAACGACTTCACAACACATATCTCAATTCCTCAGAGAAGCTGTGGACAGAGCCATGGGCCGACTTGACCAGCTAGCATCAGCTAGCATTATGGTGCAGTGCACACACCACATCTACGTTGTGCCCACTGATAATTGCAAGCACTGTGCTTCTTTTAGTAATTATCCTCCTGACTTTGTCCCCATTATTTTTTCTGCAGATTTAAATATTGCACGTCTTTTTCATGCTAGCTGCCTTCACCAGCACTGACTGCAATGGTTTCGTGGCTACGGTGCTCTGCTAAAAAGAACTGAAAGTTCAGTGAGTTGGCTGATAATCAGCACAAAGTCACAGGGTAATTCCTGGCCACTGAAGCCATATTTTAGTGTGATGAAATGCAAAAATTAACTGTATACTCAGATTCAGGTGTACTTAAAGAACCTCAGATGGCTAAGGTCCAAATTCCTCTGCCATGGCAATTTTCATAGTCCAAGTATGGCTTTGGGACACCCATGAATCAATCTATTCACCAGTCTCTGTAACAGACACACATCTACAAAATATTGTTGTCTAATTTCTAACCACAAGAAACAACAGCAAATTGCTCACAGCAGGGGCTTCCTCGATGACTTTCTGATGCCTCCGCTGTACACTGCAGTCTCGTTCAAAAAGGTAGACATAGTTGCCATGCTGGTCTCCAAACACTTGCACCTCCACATGCCTGTGCAAAAGCAATGCAGATGTTCTTAAAACAACTATTAATGCTCATGTTTCACTGACTCATGCAAATTATTTCTGCAAATGACTTCTCAAAACCTTTTTCTTGACTGCTGTGCAATCTTAAAGATCCATAAAGAAACACACTAATAAATGAGGTCAGACTGTTAGATTAGACCTCTGTTTGGTGTTTCTTTTTGCATTTTTGCCAAAAGAAAGTTGACAACTGGCAGAACAAATTAATGAAGGACATCACTTTTTGAAGCTTTGTGCCGAAATAGTGGTGCCCATGATATCAGTCTGTTGTCATGAATTTGGTGGTATTTCATACTTCCGTGCCCTTCAAAGTCACAAAAGTTGCCATGTTAAGCCTATGCTCACTCTCCAATGCAGTCTAGTCCTTTACTGATAAACAATAAACTAGCACCTAACTACATGACGCTAAAATCTATTTCAAAGCAGTATCACCTTCTGTTTCTTTATCTTGCATCTTTTCTGGCTTACCTACCAATCCTCTGTTGATAATGAGGCCAACCATGCACCCTAATGGCAACCTACTGATCTAGCCTAGCCTAGCCTAGCATTAGGATCCCTTTATAAACAATGACAGGTTCACCTCCAGGCCACCTTGCGACATGGCCATTCAATCAATATGCCTAAGCTACATGCCCGTTAGGTAGTGCAACCACATGCGCTTATGGGTGAGAGGCTGGAGTAAACTACATTTGTCAGTAAAATCATTCCCAAGGGCACTAGCATGCAGGAACAACCAAAATTGACTCACACACAAATGCCCTGCACACCAAAGCATAACCTTAAATTCCCTTGCCTGTGTGACACTGTCACTGATCTGTGAAGCCGAAGGCCACTGTGATCTCATGTTGTCCTTACCCACTGTGTCATTCTATACTGCTGCAAAAATACCCGTCCTTCAGATGACGCCTGAATGTCACTGTAGTGGAGAACCTACCACAGTCAAACGCCTTTATAACGAAGTGCTTGAGGCCTCCAAAATTCTTCGTACATAATACAAACCACTTTGTTGAAAGTGGTGCGCAACTTACTGCTCACAACAGAGCATGCTAAGCACGTTCAACAAATGAAAACCTTTATGTAACATGAATTAAATTCAAAGTTAGTCAAGTAGGTCGCTAATATTTTTGTGCACTTTGACAGAATGTGTGACCGAAGCCAGCCTTATTGCATCGAGGTTCACAGCATGCTCCATGGCAAAATGCAGAAGCTATGCAAATTAAAGCCAAGATCATTGAATGCTGTCAAAACATTTAATTTGTTTAAATGATCTTCATCACTTTTACGTTCATTAACATTCACGTCTTTCTGCCATAGATGGCTTTGAGGATGTCGTCAGTTGTCAGTTATGATTACATCACCATGTCATCATCAGCTGCAATGTATTCATCAGCCGTCACCACAACTCAAGTGTTACAAGAATGAGCCTACCAGTTGAGTTGAAATCAATAAAGACTGACTCAACAATATTACCTTCATCAATGTCTGTTAATGTTATTTATCAGAGGAATTACAGTTGGGCTGTAATGCTTCGCCCAAAAGGCAAACCATCAATTGCGATAGCAACTTATTAGACAGCTATAAGAAGTAAGGATAGTAGTTTTATCGGCTGTATAAACTTGTAAACATTCACTTACTAACTAAATTAAGTGTGGTGTCATGCATACACGCACAAACATGAACACATTTCACTCGATGACCGCGGACACTCACTGTCAAAACACTGGCGTGAGGAAGAGTGGCTATAGCAGTGAGCGAATTGACCTTCGTGCTGCCGCTCGCTTCAACACGAACTAAGTGGCAAGAACACACCGCACATGAAGCTATCAGCCCTCAGTGCGCCTAGACTCTGTACCCATCGCAGATCATTTTCGAGATAGGGCCCCCACAACTGCACTCAGTCAAGCTATGCACAGCTGCTACTGGAGCAACCGCCACTTTTCTCATATCTGGTATGAAAATGTGAGCTATTTCTTAACAATGCCACTTCTTCCTTGTAATACTGTTTGCCTGCATTGTCTCTCTTGTCCCTATCTTACAACTTGCAACTTTCATCATGCAACTCAGCAACACAGTATTGGTACGCATAAAACTACAAAAAGTTGCCAATGGAATGGTGCTGTTGCCTCTTCTCTCCCTGGTTGCTACTTATATGATCTCTTGGATGCGATTCTAAGCATACCATTGAGGCACTTATGAGCAAACATAGTTGATAATGAGGAATATAAATTCTAAGACAATTAAAAACCAGTTAATTCATTTGTGGTTCTATTAGTGTAATAATGTGAATATGATACTTTCTGGTCATGCTGCAGAAAAACCACTGGGATTGCCTTTTATTATATGTGCATATTTCTTTTTTCAATTAATAAAAATCTTTGACTCTCTCTCTCTCTCCGGTCATGCTGCACTGACTACTCATATACCATACATGTTCTAAAAGCAAAGAAACACAGCAGCAAACCTTGGGTCAGCCACGAATTTCTCTATGAGCATGGCATCATCACCGAAGGACTTCATGGCTTCACGTTTTGCTGACTCAAGTTGCGAGTCGAATTCATCTTCGCTCATCACGATCCGCATGCCCTGCATGGAAAATTTGCAAGCGATTGGTGCCCATACGGATTTGTTGGTGGGAAAGCTTATGAAAGCTCAAATAGTGGAGGAGGCACCATTTCTGCATTCTACCTTTTTTTTCCTCACTATATTCAGTTTACCAACTGCCACAAAAATGCAGCTGTACATGTTGCTGTCCCCTCCCCCTGTTGGCCGTCAGCACTGTTTCAGGCAGCACAGTACTCGATGTGCTAGTTACGCTGACTGGCTCCCTTATGTGCACTAAGGCTAGCCAATAGAATGCATTTATTGTACCTGCCACCGAACAAAAGTGCAGGCCATAATGCTAATGCGCTGGTGCACAAAATAACAATTTTGTGAGTCACACCAGTACCTCAACACCATGACAGTGGGGTGAATCTCTGAGCACTGACCTTGCCCCCACCACCTCGCACTGCCTTGGCCATGACGGGAAACCCAATGCGACGTGCTTCCTCCTTGAGTCGTGCTTCTGACTGCTCCTCACCGTGGTAGCCCTCAATGATGGGCACGTTGGCCGCCGACATGATAGCCTTGGATGTACTGCAACACAGCGGTGTGCTCCGTCAAGCCCTGCCCTCTGACACACTAAGCTGGCATACATTATGCAAAAAACAGGTGAGGCGTGCAGACAGGACACAAGAGTAGAGAAGTGGACAACACGAACGCCACATTCGTGTTGTCCACTTCTCTACTCTTGTGTCCTGTCTGCATGCCTCACCTGTTTTTTGCATAATGAATCCTTACCAACTAGCTCAGCTTTCTGTCGTTCTTAGCTGGCATACTAGCCACAGGTGGTATGCAGTCATTCCTGACTCGCAACAGCACTTTGCAAATCTTTAGTTCACTACTGGAATGCTTTCAGAATAAAGCTCTACTCTTTGGCTTTCATGCCAACTTTGAGCAGCAAAATAAACAAGGACATGGTTTGAAAAAGCTCATCTCACCTAACAGCCTATAACACCTTTTCATTAGTTTCCTGTTCTATGGATACTTACAAAATGTCGAACAGAATTCGAAAGCGAAATTTCAGCCGAGACTGAAGCCAAACCAAAATCTGTATTTTTGGAATGTGTAAACTTAGACTAAACTTAAAAAGGAAAAAGAAATGAAAGAAAAAAAACGAGAACAGTCGCCAATTTGGAATGTAATGGTTCAAGCATATAGGCAACATGGGTAATAAAAAAATCCAATATTCACCAAAACAAGATTATTTTTTTCAGTTGGCACAACTTGCTTGCAGATTGCAGCGACTTGCAGAATTTGTTGTTTGCTAGAATGAAGACAGATGCATATGCTGGTCCTGTACAAGATCAGCTGGGAAAGAACCTATTGACCCTTTTCGCTGCAACCCTGTGGGCGCTGCCATGTTTGATCATGTGGTGACGCATCACTTGCCTCAACTGCCTCCATTGCCTCTGCGTTTACAATGGGTGTGTATGACACCGGTGCTGCTTAGCAAACCTGTTTCAGGAGATATTGTAGGCGGTGATCAGGTGGACAACACAAAGCTTTGGCCATAGCTTCAGAGAACAGGCTAAAGTGTTTTGGAAGCTGATTAAGCCATGTCCAAACGGCACGAGCAGCATATATGGCATTTGTTTTAAAAGCGAGGCTCAATATGCATTCCAAGCTATCCAAACTTTTCGCTCATGAATTGAATCAGGATTAGTGTTTTTTGCTCTTCGTTCTTTATTTGTCAAATATTTTGAAGTGGCGGCTTGTCACATTTCTGACTCAGTAAACTTCCTTGGTGCGGCCACTATCTGATTATTTCTGCCTAATCGCTTGCAGCTGTGCTCAGTTCCAATAGGTTTGTTCTTGCTGTGCAAAAGGCTTGAAACACAGCCGTTTCGTACATTGTAATACCTTGTAGCAAAGATGTATTGCCACTAGTAACTTGCTTACTCTTGGGACTTGCTTACGCTTGGGACTTGCTTACTCTCGTGGACTGTCACTAAACATTCAGCTTCGACTATTCGTGCGCTATCGGTGTAGTCCATTATTTATTGTTTGTATATGGTGCACATATATTCAAGTGTGCAACCACACACATTGAAGATATAGCGGGCATAAGTTTCCGTGCCAGTTGGGACATATTTGTATAAATACTGTGCACGAAACATACTATGACAGGAAGCAGCGCTCACTCTTCGAGCGGTATTCACTTTTGCTGACGTTCCGGGGCTGAAGTACTTTCTTTGAAGGTTAGCGATACAATGCTGGTGGATGAGCAAATTTCTGTATCCTCGAAGAAAGCTGTACATCTCGAAGTGCCAGTAACACTTATGGACAGTTGCAGCAACGGTCTGCAAATTTGGCTACACAGATTTATTCCATTCCTTAATACATGCCAGTCACTATTTCTGCAGCCAACTACTACACATGTCTTCAATCCGCATGATTCAATCCGGCATGTTTGGAGCACAGTGCGTCAGCGAAAACTCAGTTGCATTTCCAACAGCTGATTGCACAGAAGCAAGGTGGAAGCAGTAGTGGTTTCATATTCGTGTGCTGGCACTGAGGCAACGTGCAGCGCACCGCCGAAAGTGTCATCTCGTTTCTCTAGAACAACTGCTCCGCGAAAAGGGTCAATAGTGTTTGGCCTTCCTTACTGAAATAAAACACAGCAATTTTTGAATCACAAATACTGCATGTTAGATGCTCAAATCCAAGACCATATCTGATTTTGCATGCTAGTGTGTGCTTATGGCCATGACGATTGCTGGTTGTTTCTATAATGATGTTCTTGGACTTTATTTATTGTACAAATTTGCTTGCTTGGCAGCACAACACTGAATGTTTTTGCAATGACAAAAGCAACACTCAATCTAGCAGGCAATTTCACCAGGAAATAACTAGAAGTCCGATAGGAAAGATAATTTCCTTAGTAGCGTTCAGAATTGCCTGCCAAACATATTCAGTGTGGTTGCTTTTTTTTGCTCTGACTGTGTTGAAACAGTTAGCGGAACGGTTTGGAACACGTCCTTTGTTTAGTTCAGAACCACTCTGAGAGATTATCTGAACCAGTACGGAATGTTTAATAATTTAGTTCTGATTCAGGCTCAGCTTCAAAATAGTGATACATTTTATGTTGGACTCAGTTCTGGTTTAGAGAAATTAAACTTTTGTTTTAGTTACGGTTCGAACATTGATTCAAAGCCACCCTTAGCTTCAATTTACAATCAATGTGCACCTTCGCTGTCCCCCTTCCCCTCTTTCTTTTTAATCATCACCAATTGGCTTGACCTTAGAGATGAATAGGCAGGAAGGTGAGGACAAAGTTTCTACAACAGAAGCAAGGTTGAGAAAGATGCACCTCAGAAAATCTGATGGCAAGCAAGCTGCAGTTCACTCTGGCATACTGGTACATTTTACCGGAAACCCAAGTACTGCAGTAAACTGGCAAGAAGTACCGCCACGACGGTGCCAATAGGGCAGGTGCGCATACGCTCTGAACGGGGCAAGAATGGTCTAGTGCATAGGAATGGCAATATTTGTGGGTAAAACACACACTATGTGACACCGTAGGCACTAGCACAGATGTGGGTGATCTTTTCTTTTTCTCACCGCAAATGTCAAGTGACATGAGTAACAACAGAATGCATGTACCTCTTGATGCCCATGTCGCGAATGGCTGATGCTGGGGGCCCAACAAAGATAATTCCCTCAGTAGCACAGCGCTCAGCAAACTCTGTGTTCTCCGACAGAAAGCCATATCCGGGGTGGATTGCCTGTGCACCACTGCGCTTGGCAACATCCAAAATGCGGTCCTGGCGCAAGTAGCTCTCCTGGGATGCTGCTGGCCCAATGTGGTATGCTTCATCAGCCTGCAATGGGTGAAGAGTTTGCAGTCATTGTGCAAGTCTCAATATGTGTATTCCATCTTAAGGAGAATGAACAATGCTGTCCAAGCTAGGGTCAAAGTATGCTAAGGCGACAGTAAAGGTGGCTACCAAGTCAGGTGAGACTGGTACCTCTATAGGGATCCGCACTAGGAACTTAAATCTAGGAGCCTGCAAATAATAGTTTTTTAAGGCTGAATTGAATAGTGCCAGGGGTATATCGTATTGAATATGTTTTGAATAGTTTGCAAATAATGTATGGCCTCACCATTCATATCAAACAATTTTCACATCATGGTATTCACAACATTAGAATTTTTCTGTCATTACCATTGCACATTATAAAAAATCTGCTTGAAAAGCATAAAGGGAGCGTTAAGAAAAAGTAAACAGTTTGATTGCAAACTCGAGGCTCTTCGGAGCATACACAGTCATGCCTTATCTTATAAAGTATAGAAACGCAGCCTTGTGGACAAATAAATATCTGTGTATACCTTTGTAGCCACACTAGAAAAGCATGCCATCTGCAGTGACTGCAGAGCGAAAAAAAAACAACAACACTGTTTTTCTATTTCAAATGGCCCCAGCAGATGGTGCCACTATTTGCAATGAAACGCATTTAGATTTAACCTGATGAGAGAGCACTTCTACTGCATTTATGAATTCTGCCAAGCAATAGGCACTGCCAAATGCCATGTCTAAACAAAGTTTTACTGTGATTGGTCATAGTTTTGCTGTTAAAACCTGGCTCACTGAGCAATGCAGCATGCTCTAGTAGATTATGTCCACAATGGATGGGATAAAAGTTATCGCATTTTCGCTTCAATTTCATGTCTGATCATACACAGTCGACGACGTGAAATATTCAAAAGCTATGTAAGAAATATTCAGGGGAGTATTCAATAGGCAAATATTCAATTGGTTATTTGAAAGTGTCGTATAACACCCCTGTTATAAACTAATCACATGAAAACTTATCTGAAGAAAACCACAACTGAAGGCCTATACTTCCCTTCCCAGATCCACTCATGTCAAAACTGGGGCAGTGATGATGTCAATGCATGACATCCCAGATTTCGTTGTTACTTCCATGATCCACACTTCTTTCTAAAAAAACTCAATGAGACCTGCTGTCTTGAATTTTCTCTTATCTTAAAATGCAACATAACCACTTTCTATAAATCAGCAGGCACCCAGTTTTGGCCATTCGTTAAGTTCCACATAACAAGGCTCCTCTAAGACAACTGAAACATAACTTTTTTGTGCCATGTACATACCCAACAAGACAAGCCCACGTCAAATCCTTGGCTTCAGTAAGTAACATTACAAGGATCTGCTCAAGAAATTGGAAGATGATGTCACCACTAATCCTTTGCTTCTGGTGAACCACCACCTCTACTCTCAGTAAAAGTGATCTGTAAAGTTTATTTCGCTTGTCGAGCTTGCCTTAATATTCTCCTTTTGTCACCCTTAAAAAGAATAGTTCTGTGCTGAACATGGACAGAGATAGTCGTAAGACCCCTTAAAGGGACACTATAGGCAAATACTAAGGCAATGTTTAAATACCATTCCAGAAACCTAGCATCGCTTGTTTCATGCCAAGAAAAGATCTAGCTTACGAGAAAATTGCTTCTGAAGGGTACGAATACGTTTTTCCAAATTGAAATCTCTCTCCACCCAACTGGGGGAGTGGTGACATTGCACACGCCATCACCGCCCTTTGCGCCGTCGGAACGGCGTCCAACAGATGGCAGTGCCAAACTGAGACAGAGCGGTGGACTCGCCACTGCAGCTGCTTTTTGGTCAAGTGGTGTAGACCATATGGGCATCCCGCGACATCACATAGAAATTGAATTCTCTGTTTGTGCGAGTTTCACGAGCCGGTAAAACCAGCGCAGCACTACGCGATAACGAAACAACTGAAATGTGAAAGCATGGTGGCGCGGAGTCAAGCGAAAACGAAACCCTTTGACCGCCCTCGTCATTGTCAAGGGTAATTTCAATCAGTCATTTTTTCTAGAAATGAAATAGAACTGGGAAAGAAGGATTTTATTTCGTCTTATAATACAATACAAGGATGTTTTTTGCAACAAGTGGTTCAGTGATAGTGACAGTATTTAACTGAGGAGTGCTCTCGTTATCAAGTAAGTACTTGAATGACCCAGGCGAGTCTCTCATCATGTCCTGCATTTACCCCAATTTCTCGATTATTAAGGCTCTGTTCACGAAAATGTTGACGCCTTAGATTCTAGAGCCCTAATCTATCACTTTAGCTTGACTCAATATTTGCATTTAGTATCCCTTTAAGCAGTGATGTTGAATGCTTTCCAGGCGCTACATGATAGGCACAGTGCAAAATCCCAGTGCCCTCTGGACACATAGCAGACACACTGTGCAACAGGGAGTGATGGTTCATGCAGGGGGACCCCATGACACTTAGCAATTGCTCTCCATCTGCATCGCAGGCAACCCATAAGCATACACCATAATGACTGTTAGTAATGTTCAAGGCATAGATAAAAGGACAAAGACTTACACTTTTAGGGGAAACACATCATGAGCAGTATGGCTAGCCCATTTCTTCTACTCTATGGGAAAAACATGCCTGATATGATCCCTAGCACCTGTGTGCATTAATGAAAGATTATTCGCTCAGTTTCAAATTTAATTTACTATGAATTCTTGAACAAAAGGGCTGGTCATTGCTTAAAAATCTTAAATGGAATAATCTGAACCATTTAATTGATTGATTGCCCTTGTCGATTTGCATATGTAAGCTATAAAAATATTGAAGCTGGTGATTTAATTAAATGCAGGGTCAAATGTTTATGGAATACAGGATCTGAGAAAAGCATAATATTGGAAAAATTATTTTCTGGGGTTTTAGACGCTAGAACCACAATCTGATTATGAGGGGAACAACGCGAAAAGACTAAGGACAAGAAGGGGAACACACACGAGCGCTGGTGTGCGTTTCACTTCTTGTCCTTTGTTTTTTCGTGCTGCTCCCCGGTAGAGTATGTACCGACCAGCCCAAGCCACCACGGTGTTGCTGATTATGAGGCACACTGTCGTGGGGAACACTGGATTTGTACTGCCTAGGGTCCTTTAACATGCAGCAAAATCTGGGTAGACAAGCATTATTACATTCCACACCCATCGAAATGCAACCGTCGCGGCCAGGATAGATGCTGTAACCTCCTGTTTAGGATCTCAACGTCACAGCCACTGAGCAACCCTAGTGGGTAGCAGAATGTTTCATGAGCCTGAGCTTACAGCCCAGATTTAAAATGTGCTGTGAGTAGTAGTGTAGTGATACATTTTAAAAAGAAGTTTACAGCCTTAGGGCGTATTTTGCCCCTGAATAATAACCGTCATCTGTCTTGCTTGCGTTTCCTTCCCTGAAACCTCTGCATTCACTACTTTTCTGTCAAGAATGCTATGTTATGCTGATAATGTGCATGTTATTTAGGAGCTGGAAGTACCGAGCATGCAGTAGTAATTAAACAAAGGAGAGGCACACAAGATATATGATTGTTGTTGGGGGACAAGATAAGCCCCAAAGGGTACAAAATTTTCTTAAAGTGTAGTATTGTGTTCTTTTAATGGCTACAATCTAAAACTGGGCTGATATTCCAACTTTTTAGGGAGCCCACATTTCATAAAATTTTGACCCTGCCTGTACATAAACTTCGAATAAAATACAAACTGTACTATCGACTGCAGTGGGCACTTGGGCTGTTGCATTCCCTAGAAGTGCTTTCATAGGCGGGCAATGCTCCACGTTCATCCCATTATGGCACACCAACAAGAAGGACTTGGCTTTTCCTCTGCTGGCTCAAAGTGCAGCACGCATGGGAGGGTTTTTGTTCTGAGGAGTCGTCTTAGTCAGAACATTGTAGCTCATTCCCTTTCTTAGTGTTGAGCAAGCATAGGAGGAGCATCAGCACAAATTCATGCCTGCTCATGCAACCTCAATCATTTAACCACTATAAAAAAACACCATCAAAGCATTACTTAACTAAGCAGATGGTTAATCTATTGAGTGCCCAGCACTACTGACTGAAAAGGCATCTCCCATAAGAGTGGATAACCTTGTACACTCTTGCAGCATCGACGGTTCTGCAGTAGGCAAAGCATGCTGGTGCGAACCTACATGTATTGAGAAGTTTCACACAAGGAAAATAGTGCAACATATTACAGCAAATGACCACTTCAGACATAATCATGCACGTTAAAAAGCCCATAGCAGCTATTCCCTTAAGACAATGTTTTGTGCTTGGCTACTTCCCCACGTAAAGCTCTCATGTCCATAGAAAGCAAGCCACCCAACTATAACTTTTCTGCTACTAAGCCAAAGCTAACCTACTGCCCGCCCTGTCCACTAAACAATAAATAAAACACAATTACATAAGTTACATAGTGAGCAAGAACACAGGACAAGCACCTCGTCTACAGCACGTGTTGCATAACCTATGTAATCATATCAAACCAACCAGCCTGCCAACACATCTTTAAGAAATAAAACACAAGTTTAGACAAGTATGCGCTGCTACTTCCAAGCAATTGGCATGAGATTTTCCCATATCACCCGAGCATTGGAGCTTTTCTAGTGTCACAGTGGGTGCAAGCACCCACTAGAGACAAAACATACAAAAGTTATGATACAATAGTTTGACCTCATGGACTAATATAGAAAAAAAGACCACTAGTAGATTCAGTACAAGGGCATTTTGGTGAGTAAATAACGTCATTACATGTGATCGCACTTTCCACTTGCAGTACAAAAGAAAAGAAACACTGACAGAACAAACAATGATGCCTGAATGTGTGATTTCAGTAATCCACATTTGTGCAGCAAAAATATGTTAAAATCAAGCAGCCTTGTTCAATGTATCACTTATGGCACTAAATACGTAAGGTTTTCCCAGACACAAAACAATCTAAATTGCCAACGTTGAGCTACTTGGAATTACTGCTGCAACCACACTGTCTACCACACAAGTTTTACAGCAAATCCCTCCTGACAACTTTTGGGTGATACCTTTATTTTATGATAAATGCATACACAAATTACATGCTGCAAGGCATTAAACCTTGTGTTGTGGCTTGTGCTACTGCTCAGATACTATGAGCACCATAAAAAGAGTAATGGTGTAAAACAGTGCCATCAAAATCATTCAATATTGTTATCCACAATGTATACCTACAACCACATATGAGTGAAAGAGCATGTATCACTGACCATGGTGACATGCATGGCCTTCCGGTCGGCATCACTGAAGACGGCCACCGAGCGGATTCCTAGTTTGCGAGCAGACCGAAATACGCGGCAAGCAATCTCACCCCGGTTGGCCACAAGAATCTTCTCGATGGGTCGCCGCCGCACTGGTGCGGAAGTGCTGGCAGCTGGAAAAATTTCAAGGAAGAGTAAGCACTGTCAACGATGGTGGCGATACTTTCATGCATCACCAAACCATCCCTCTCCTCATTTTGTAACCACAGAACTTCAGAGATGGCGTAAGCTTTGTTTGCTCCCCTCCAAATCTGTGATTTGGTTTTATACAGCTTACATACATGACCAAAGGGGGGTACACAATTCTTCTGTCTTTCAAACCAATGCTGATGAATGTGGTCCCTTTTATAGGTATCATCAACTGAGCCAGCAATCCCAGAGGTTATGCTGTGCTGGATGCTACTGCTTGCTTTTCAACAGCAGATGCTGAACTTCATGAAGCAATAGCATCAGTGAGTTCTGCTGCACAAAAATGCAACAAATATTGCTCAAACTACATATTAATTTTTCGGTGTTGAAAAGCAGCATAATGAACGTTTTTATTAACAGTTCAGTACGTATCATCAATAATAAATAGGGCATGTTACAGAATGGGTGCTGGCACTGCATTTTCACAATGGTGGTGCCAATCCTGTACCATGTTCATGGTGTCTTGACAAAGGTGTTCTTTTTTTTTATTGGCAAGAGTGGCACTTTGCACAAGCCGGAGCATCAATCCTTCACTCTAGCTTGACTCAATATTTGCCTATAGCGTCCCGGCATAACACATTTTTCCTCCTTTCTATTAATGATCTCTCTCACATTGACATTATAGTGCTTTTTATGTGTAAGCATTTATGCAGTATGTATTGTTCCTTGGATAGCTATCACCTTGTGCCAAGTGAAAAAGACCATGGACTCTGCTCTACGCTGTTTATTGGTTTTTGATTCCCGGCCCTCAATATATTTATGCACAGTGACGTTGAAATAAAGGATACTACCATGGATGCTTCTAAGGTGGAATATTCAACACAAGATACCCCTTCCATTTACCCTGCCCTGCAGACAAAAATGTCTTAAGTGGAAAAATGGGAAAGGAAGCCCTAAAACCTTGGTACAAACCAGTGTCGCAGGCTGCCCCAATGACATTAAACATTTGTTGCTGTGGTGGGGAGAAGCAATGAGCAACAGTAAATGGCATACTTGCTCATCAAGCTAATTATTTTATGTCACCATTACAAGAAAAAAGAAACAAATGAAAGTTCTTTTTCTTTGTTTTGACCACAGTTTTGATCACAGCTACCCTTTGTGTGTGTGTGTGTAGGTTTGCAACGCCCTTCCAACCTCTCCCTCCCCCCCCTCCCCCCCTCCAACACACTATGTTTAAGATTTTAAAAAGTACTGATAAGGTAAAGCACAAACCATAACCTCTGGATTTACTGTGGAAGCTGCTTGAAGCTATCTCTGCATTTTCTATGAACCTTCCCAAATGCAAATACAGATTTGTTGCTACAAGCTAAAGAAAAGATCATGTGCTGCATTTCATTACGAAACGACACTGGGAGCTGACCACGTGAAAACAAAGCTTAAGAGGGATGAAGGAAACCGCCACGTCCGCTAGGCAATTGATGCACACAGAGGTGAAAATGTCTTACACAAACGTTGACCGTACAGGACGCTCCAGCATCTTGTTGTCGCTTTTGAAAGGCAGACTCGGCTGGACCAAGGAAAAAAAATAAAAAAGAAAAAAAAGTAAGTTCGGTTTATCTGAGATGTAGATAAGTGAGCGATACTTGAACTCTGCTAGGGGGCCATACGAGCGGCAGGAAGAGATGGTGCGACGTAATCATCACAGAAATATGAAACGGATTTGGTTTTACTCAAGATATTCTTGACAGAACGCGATAATGCAGTATTACCAAAACAGCGCGAAAGGTTACTTCAACAGTCACACACAGCAACCCACTGAACAGGTTAGCCGGCAAACGTGTTGGAGAATGATCCGAGCTTGGATGCAAGTGAGGCGACCCTCAGGCGATCGATCACACTAGCTGAACGAAAGGGAAATGAAATGGAATGCTGTATTACAACTTCTGGGATAATGAGCTCCACTAAAATTATTAATGTCGTTGCACCTCTTATCAACGCAATTACTTCATTCTAACTATTGAACGATTTAAGCGAAAGCGGCTTTAGCAAACGAAAGAAAAAAACTTACCCGAGGTGTTGCAGACGAGCCCAGCGCATGTGTGCGGCCATCGTATGTTTGTGGTTGCCTGACTGTGAAACCAAGCTCTCACCAATCGCAGCACTGTGCACGGCACGTGGCGGTCAGCGCGGGAAACAGATAGAAGGGCCGCTTTTTGAAAGCCATTTATTCTATGCGGAAGCGCTTGGTACCACTTGTTACCATTATACGTGTTACCGTGAATGTTATGGTGCCACAGTGTCTTGGACAAGTATATGCGTAGTGAAATCGTTGTATTTTATTTATTTATTTCCCTCCGTAGTTTTGTGCAAAGACCTGACAATCGACTCTGTGGATGGCCGGTGTTGCGTCGAACTTGTGGACAGGGATCGCATTTTGTCACGTGTGGTTTCATTTTCAGTTGATTTATTTACACCCTTCTACTTTATCACTGTCGCGAAGGCGTGAACGTCAGCTATATATAATTCGCCCCTCCGTGGTACTCGGAGCTGCGGGCGGCTGTGTGATCGAGGCTGCGCAGATCATCCCTTGAAAGGAAGTGTTGTCAAGGGCCCTTGCGCCGTTTATTCCGCCCGGCAAAAGTAAAGTCCCCAGTGTACGTGCCGCTTCACCTCCTGCACACGCTCTCTGCACGTCCACCAGGAACTGTTCTTAACGATGTGCAGTTCTTCGCTGCATTAATTGGAGCGCGCTTAATTAGCTCTGCAGACATCAGGGGAGAAATGGGCGGCATGTGCTTCACGCCATGCGCGCTCACGCAGGGATTCAGGCTTCAGAGAGCGTATTTCGTAACTTCGTAACAAAAGCACAAAACCAGTAACTTCAAAAACGAAACCGCGGGCGTAGGCAGGGTTTAGTCCTGTTGTTTCATGACAAATAGGCAGAAACAACACGGCCAGCGCTCAATATATAAGTATCGAACATGGCACTTTTTATTATTTTTGCCCGACGTTCGCTCGCAATCGTCAGAGTACCGAAGCAGGTAGTTCCTTTGCAAAACGGGACCTTGTGTAGTTGACGTCAGCTTGGCTACGGTGGTTGCACCATAGAATAATGGTTGCACTAATGTTGCACAATTTCATGGCAAAAAGCTACGAGTACACTGTAAAAGTTCTCTGCAGTAACTACAGTAGCTAATTGTGCACTTCAGTGTACTCGCGGGTGTTTTTTTCACCATTGAAGGAAACTTCTTAGGAATAAGTAAAACTTGAAGCAGCGCGAAGAAGACGAGGACGACAATCGAAACAGTCGCGCTGCTTCAAGTTTCAAGATGAACCAACTCGCCCAAATAAAGTTGTTGCTTCCAATGAAGTTTTGGTTTCTGGCAAGTAGTCATTGTCTTAAACAATAAAAAGGGTTACAAGTACTTTTTAATATTTAGTTCATATGGTAACTAAAAATATATAATATTACTTATGTAACAAAACTTAAAATTACGTTACTGAAATATATGCTCGGCGGTTGTGGCTCTGAGTGTGCCCAAAATGTCTAGTAACATCGATATCAAGCAATGCTTCCTCGTTGTGAACGTGTGTTTTGAGCCTGTGATCACACGTTAACATTCTTTTATTGCGTGTTTCAATTTATAATTGCTGCAGGAGGCACTGCCAATAATGAGTGAGGAGAAAGAAACCAAAGAAGAGGTACACTTGCTTGCCAAATTATTGAGTATTTCTTTTGCAACGTGGTTGCGCTATCGAGCTAGCGCACATACCACAAGTTTTTTTTCTTCCCTTCTAAACACATCCAACATGTTTTGCAAACTCCTTGCAATAAGTAGAGATTGAATGAGTGAGCTGCATGAGCAAAGCTCGATGCCTGTTTTACCCGAACCTCTATGCAACGAACTATCTCAAATTCGTGTCGCTTCGCGAATTACTCTTATCTGTGCGCATGTATTGCGTTTGACAGGCCGCACAGGAATTCCGGATTGACCCGGAGTCTGAGCTCCGCTTTGAAGTAGAGGGAAAAGAGAAGGTCACCGTTGAGGTAACGAAGTTTTGTTTGAACTGGCGGGACTTCCTGCAAGCAATGCCACAACTGGACTCGTTTTTTCTTTTTTCCGTCAGCTGAAGTCTGGCCTCGCTGAAATATTTGGTGTCGAGCTGGTGAAAAATAAGAAGTTTACATTTGGACCTGGAGCCAAAGTTGCAGTGTTCACGTGGCATGGATGCACGCTGGAGATATCCTTTCTTTGTGTGCGTGCGCGCGCGTGTGTAAGCACGGCGGCCCATTTCGGGGTATCGCGGCAAGTTTTGCAGTTATAACTGTGTAGCGATGTGCGCAGACTTCTGGGAGGCTATTGTGTTGCAATTAAGTAACTCCTTTCTTCAAGAAGATCGCTTTCTCATTTGTTCTTCACGTGTCAGTTCTGCTGAGCTGTCAGTGAGCAAACGCTGTGTATCGCTGAGGAGTGCCGTGTGAAACGCAAAAAGCAGCAGACATCTCTTGTTTACTGTCCCAGCGACAGAAGTGGCACCGACTTTCCAGCGTAACTCTTGTTTTCGCAAAGTTGTTCTTGAGATATATAGTGCATCTATATCCAGGATATGGACAGCACCGTTTCCATTGCAACACTTCTTGTGATCGCACGTTTTGCAGAAAATCATATGGTTAGATAAAATTGTGTAAAATACCTCACAAAACCGTAACCTATGCTTCAACATTTAGGTTTATTGCAGAACCTTTGGTTAGCCTGTGAAAACATATTGTTATACTTGGGTGAAGATGACAGAACTCATATATATATAACACTGTCAAGTGCAGACAAGTGTGGTAACAGACATGCTAAAGAGGTGTCCGTCTGGGTAATAATATTTAATTGCATATCACAAGGTAACTTTAACCGTGGATGGTGCACGAGTCTGTAGGAAGGCGAAAACCCATATGCAAGTGCACCTGCCAGCTCGCCATCCGCAGTAAAAGCTAATGGATAAAAAAAAGGGGGGGGGGTTACCAGTTATGCTAATTAATATTAATAACATTGCTGTTGCCCTAGCATGTACAGTACAGAGCTGTGTGGGAACTCTTGCCGACACTTTCTGCTTGAAAAATGTTGGTAAATCCAATGCAGTGCATTTCCTTAGCATACCTTACCTCTCTGGAAAGACAGAAGTTGCCTATGTAGCTAAGGAAACACCGATGATATTCTATGCCAATATCCACGCAGTACTTGAGCAAATGCGACAAAAGTGTGAAGAAGATGATTCCAAGGGACCCACAGTGAGTGAAGCTGTTCTAATGCATCTCCTGACTCATCTCTTGCCTTTTCTGGTTTTTTATTTAGTAAACTAGAAAAGTGTGTAGTTCAGTCAAAAAATGTTCTCATAGCTAGCATAGGTAGGTCAGCAAAAAGTGTGTGGTTAAACCTTTTATCAAATGCATTCATTGAGCCACAACCTTTCTTATGCAAAATCCATTGTTTTGTATTTTAGGTACTTTTTCCCTTATTAGTTGCATGACGCTTTGGTGTTGATTTGTGGTAATGTTGTTACTCTATCTTGCTTTGTACTTGGCGTTTCTTCTTTTGCGTGTGATGATAAAAGGTGATATGCCTTGGCCCACGTAGCCTTCACATTAGTGGCCAAGGTGGCGGGAGGATGCCAGACCAGTAAGAATATAACCATCTAAAGAATAACGCAAGTGGGAGATATCTCGTGAAGCCTTATGAAAACAGGCGGAATTATCTCCAGTTTACATCTATGTAAAGCAAAGCATTCTTTAATTGGCTCAAGAACCATGTGTGTGTGCATATGAAGTGTGATTTTAGGCATATAAATATTAGTATTAAAGAGCAGCATGTTATTTGAAGAAATGATTTTACTTGAAGTGTACTATGACAGACTGGATATTATATATGCTATATACATACAGTACATCATATATATATTATTTGTTTAAATTTACAGTGGTGTTCTTAGTGTCGTATTGCACTCATGGTGTTTCTGATGCGTTGGGTTCTTCTAGTGCAACTGTGGATAGAAACATGCCAAGGGTATTAATTCGCCGTACAAGCTTGACCGAAAGAAAGGGTCTTCTATGCCGCTTGTGGACGCATGTGTAAATGGCACAATGGCTTCAATATCAGGCATATGTCCTAAGGGCCTGTGTTGGAATCCTTCTGTCGGACAACCTTATTAATGTTTATTTAATGATTTATAATGCCAAACTTTGTTTAAAATAATGAGTTTTAGAAAACGCATGTACTAACCATAATTCCCACGCTGGCTGAATTGTCCTGCTTGCAGCTCCTGTAGACATTAGTTCCACAGTACTCTCTAGTAATTATTGTATGAAAATCTATGCTTGAAATGGTAAACTCGTAAACTATTTCTTCTCTGCACCGTTCCTAGATGGTGCCACCATCCCGTTAAGTGCATTCTCCGTTAAAGGCCGGATACGTACGAAAAAGTGCCTCGAATTCTATAAGAAAGCTTTGCTTTAAAATCTGGCTTGTTCAATGTAAAAATGCACTGTGTACATATGATACATATGCAATATTTAGAAGGTTGTTAATCTGGTCAAGTTCCTTTTGATATTTTAACGCAAGAGCGTTAAGGAGCCTGTGCCACAGAAAATCCGGCGTCGGCGTTCCGTCTCGGCGTCCTGTATCGGATGTCGTTGCGGCAAAAAGATTTTCGAACCATATAACCACGTGGCGCAAGGAATTCACTGAACTAATTCAATTTCTCAAGCTAAAATACGTAGGAAAATCTTAAACTATGACTTGCACGCAACCTACAGACAGATAGCTCTCAGATTGTAATTTGACTGTACGAGAAAACATAATTCTGTTACACAAAAACTGAAAGAAACACATTCACACACACAAACCGGTCAAGGCTTTCATAGAGTGGCTGCGGCGGCCGCCATTTTGTGTGCACCGGCATGATGGGTGCCTCCTGGGCCACGGAGCAGCACACCCAGTTCCTTGCAATACCCCCAGCTCGCCGATCGCGACCCACACAAGTGGGCCGCGTTTCCACTACAAAGCTCGCCTTCGTGCATAGCGTTCGCGGCCAGCGTTTCCCGGTAAACATTACGGTTACATTTGCTCCAGTTGCCGGTAAGCGTGAGAAGCAGTCAGGGGTCTTTGAATGCTGTCATGTTCCACACTTAAAGGCAAAGCTTAAGTGTTTTTCAAATTTTTTATATCAGCAACGGGTTTTTAAAAGTTCCTTCCACTTTGCGCTATCAGTGGAGATATATCTGAAAAATGACCAAGGACATGTGATTATAATTTATTTACATGCTATATTCATTTACATAATTACACGCTGCTTTATCTTAACATAATTTAAATGCAAGGTAGCACAAGAAAGTTCAGGCACAAAAAGTTGCAATGAATAACTGCAAGAATGTTATACCAGGATCATTTCTGAAAGTAAAATTTGAGTTTTATACTCGTGAATAATTTTCTATGGCAATAAAAAGAAAGCTACAGAGACAAAGCACTCACTTGACCGTGCTCGTGAACACAGTTATGCAGTCTCATTTGCATTTCTTTAAAGTTGCAAAACAGAAAAAATAAGCATCTTATATACTACAGCGTGTTGCCCGCTCTTGGAACAGGTGACTTCCCTCCCTGAAAAGCTGCTTTCTGCAGATGTCGACAGGTGGCGACACAAGTTTATGCTTGCACCGTAACGGCACCAGCTCGCATCCCTAAAAGTGCAGGCGAATTTGCACTTTTTTCTTTAAGCTAGGCACCTAACTGAGGCAAGTGTTATACTAAACGATGTCGACGCCAAAATGCGATCATTCTGCAAAATTTGAGCAAGAACAGTGCAGCGGTGAGCGCAAAACCTTTTTTCGAACACACGTAGCGAAACATTCAGGACCCTGTATAGTGATTTGCTTTGGGCACTGTTCAGCTAAGTGATATAGTGCTTCAACAATAAGAAAGGAAACTGAGGAACCAATTTTTATTAGTAATATCATAAGAAGTCAACAGAGACACCAAGGACAGCATAGGGGAAATTACTTGTACTTGCAAATTAGAGAAATGATAAATTAGTGGTAATTAAAGTGGATGTGACTAGTTTGCTTTTTCATCGACTTTAATTTCCATCAAGTTATCATTTCTTTAATTCAGTTAATAAGTACTAGTAATTTCCCCTATGCTGTCCTTGTTGTCTTTGTTTGTTGACTTCTTATGATAGTGCTTGAGGTATGTTGCAGCTTTTCACATATTGTTTGTCTACAATGCTTTACTTTGTGTGCTTTCGGCAGGTATTGGTTGTTGGACCCACAGATGTCGGCAAGAGCAGTCTCTGTCGAATACTCCTAAATTATGCAGTTCGTCAAAGTCGACGGCCAATCTTTGTGGACCTTGATGTCGGGCAGGTAAGGTCATCATTTCATATAACAAATGAGCAATCATTGCCGAAGGATTATCACATGGATGCGCACATATGCCACTTGCCAAATAGTCTCCAGGGCACCACCATGTTTCGTCACATTCTGTGACCTGTTGCGGTCTCTGCATGATGTCGCGCTCACACCAGTATTTTATAGTGAGGCCTTTATCCGTATGCTGCCAAATCCTGCATTAACTCGAAAGCTCTAAGATGTGTCATATTGTGGACACTAATGTGAAAAATTAACTTGAGTTGTA
The DNA here is from genome assembly GCF_023375885.2 of Dermacentor andersoni. Classification (NCBI taxonomy): domain Eukaryota; kingdom Metazoa; phylum Arthropoda; class Arachnida; order Ixodida; family Ixodidae; genus Dermacentor; species Dermacentor andersoni. The sequence continues at coordinate 26,135,384 of NC_092815.1, forward strand.
TTAGTGTTCGTATCTGTAAATTATCCTTCTAGACCATATTTTTGCACGTATAACCTGCCACCGCAAATAATCCGCACCCCGAATTATAACAGCCTGGAAAGAAAAAAATAGATATCTCCGTGTATAATCCGCAGAAGTAACTGCATACAACACTGCTCAAATCTTTGCGAAAACAATCTCCATTCTCGGATGCCTGACTTGTCTACGTCGTATCTTCGGCCAGTGGCTCTGTTCCCCCATTCTTTGGGGATGCTGATAAAGCTGGATTCACACACCGGACATTATCGCGGACGAATCAGTCACAATATCTGACCTGAATTGGCCCGCTACGCAGCTAGCACTTGCATGACAGCGGATGACAGCATGGACGGAGAAGCCCTCGCATTGGCAACGGCGACGGAGCAAATGTGACTGAGCCGAAAATCCCAACGGTGATTTGGCTTACTGCTCTATCACGAAGCACCAAGCATAGACGGAGGGAGCACCGCAGGAATGGGTGACATGTATGAGCTTGCTAGCACCGAGTGCGCTCTCCGCTAACTACTAAATGCAAAACGGTGACTTGTAAAGCAGAGGAGAATAGGTGACCATGAAAAAAGGGAGAAGGGAGCTCCAACGTGCAGGGGCGGGGAGGAGTTGGGTTACTTAGGAGATAACAAATCTGAATGTCTGAAAACTTTGCCTTGAGGTGTGGCTTCACGGCAGCGTTGCACGCACTGCCACCAAGCCACACTCCATGATGAAATTTGCATATAATCTGCACTCCTACTTTACTGTTAAATTCTGTGAAATTTTGCTGCCGGTTATATGTGCGAAAGTACGGTAATACCCAAAAAAGCCACTCTGATCATGAGAAGAGGTTTAGTAACGCAAAAAAGATGCAAAAACAAAAGACTGGTGGTGATGGCCATTTTGAAGTTCCCGCACCAGCTCACTGTCACGTCATGTTTTTTGACAGCGTCTATGTCAGCCTAGTTCATTTCATTATTGCTGAAGATTGGCTGCATTGTATTCCATAAGTGCCAAAGGTTAAACTTAGCAATTTTCAGGAACATTTCCTGAGCCACAGCAACTTAAAGGCACAATAAGAATACCTTGAAATTCATGATATCAACACTTAAAACATTGGTGCTGGGGTTTTAATGCAAAATTAAAAAATGGTAATTTGACCTTCGTTCTGTCTTCTAATATAGTCAACTTGTTATTGTGAAATTAATGAATATAGCATTTTGAAAAAATACTCATCAGTCTAAACTGGTGTAGTGTTTCTCTGTAGTGCCCCTTTAAACTGTGCAAATCCATTGCTTGGTCCATCTATTGACTATTGGAACAATGAAATGAAACAAGTAAATAAAGACGGTGAAATAACAGAAACCAGTGGTGTTATTGCAGCACCATACTGCCGTCTTCCTGTTATTACGCCCATCATTTCTTCCATTATTCATTGCACTGTGCTTAGCTCCCTCCGAAGTTTCCTTATTATAATTTCTCTTTGACTCCATAGGTATGTGCTGGCAGAATACATTCTTATACCAGGTGTTTAAGTGAAGACATGTAAGTGCTTATAGAACACAGAATATAATAAAGCTTGGGGAACAATTATTTTCACAACACATTTTTTTGTGGCAGTGGCCTTTGGGACAAATGTGTTAATTACTAGTTGAGGAACTAGTTAACTGAAGTGCACTATTAGCTCTTCATTAAAGGGCAACTCCAACGATTTTTCGATGTCCACTGATCTTAATAAAATTTTGAATATACATTCTCTTTTGCACTCTGATTATCTGTGCCGAACAATATGGCTGCAAGTCATTTAATTTTTCTGAAAATGAATTTTGAAGATTAGTTGCGTGTTCCCGGCTCATGACATTTTACTAGCCACCCTGTGTTTGTGATGCCAGAGACTACACCGCTACTGCCGCCGAAATCGTCGCTGAAATCGCCGCTGTCTGGTTCAGAAAATTCGTAAAAGCTCCCTGTGTCATCGGGAGACATCAGCTTCGCTTCTTTAGTGTTAGTGCCACATGTACTGCATGTTTGCATGCCTTGTGCCTATTTACGGTACCTTATAGTAGTGTAGGATCTGACGTCATCGACTCATCGTGACGTCGCACAAAGCAGCTACCCGTTTCGGTTTTGGTATGTCTTTTATTGGTTATTTGAAATTATTGATGAATTTCTAAGCAAATTGAACCACCCTACCTATGATGGGACTGTCAATGCCATTTGAATATGATAATATCCCAATATGGTTAAAGAAACGCCGGAGTTGCCCTTTAGCGAGTTTTATGACACATTGCAGTTGCAAAATTGAAGCTAACATAAAGCTGATGCCCAGTATCTAGTACAACTTTTCGAGAAATATGTCCTCAATATGTGCGGCAAAATGCACGGCTGTTCTAGTTAACATTCATCTTTCCTCCCACGATAGCAGAGTGGAACAATTGGCCCATTGAACAACTGACCAGCATTGACTCGATTGAACATACTATATCTTATAAAATTGGCTGAGTTTTTCATGTTTGATTAACCTGTTGTTGAACCTGCTGCCTAACAAACCTGTTATTGTTATTGTTGTTTTCCTAGTTTATTAATGATTTGTACTTTTGTGCTACTGTGTTGCATAAAATGACTTTGTTGTATTGTTTGTATAATGTAACATTTTAACTGTTCTCTTCTAGTGTGCTTGTCGCAATATATGTGTGTTGTACTTTGATTCTACATGTTTTGCTTTATTGTATATGTGCTTTACCCCTCCTGCTTGGGCCTTCCAAGGCCTGCATTATTTTCTAAATAAATAAATAAATAAAAATCACTTCAGCAAAAAAACATACAGCGTTGGTAAGTGTTAACTACAACAGCATCTGAGACCACAAGCGTGGTTCACACTTTTTCTCCATTACCGCCATGCAGTTGGTTTGTGCTGATGTGTAACACACTTTTTTTTTACTGTTTTTCTTAGGGCCACATATCTATACCTGGAACAATTGGTATGTGTGACTGGTCAGTTGCTCATTTCTGGTATTTGACAGCTACTCATATTTATGCACACAGCTGTACAGCATTACTTGTGGGCAAGCCCGTTGCCATGCTACTGTTGATATTGATGAAACTGTTTCATAGTGGTGTAGCACAAAAACAGATCACCCAGTCTCAAATTTCAATTTTGCCAAATGGTTCATTGCGTAAACGTACTTTTATGCAAAAACAAAGACTCTGTTTCTCTTGTTAAATTGTCTCTGTTCTCCATGAAACTGAACGATTTAACGGCTGTCTCATTTGTTTTTTCAGGCACAGTGCATTTCCAGTATGCTAACGTTTTCCAATACAGATTTGTTAGGTACCTTCCAGTTAACATGGGTCAACTGCGTGTGTTGTCATTGGCATCTTTTCTTTAATATATACTATATGAATTTTATTTCTTTCTCGTTACTGACAATGAAAGAAATTTTGGCAGTTCAGTGGCAGCAGTGAAAGTTTGGCTGCCTTCAACTACAATATCTATAATTGATTTTGTACTTTGGGCTCTGAAGATGGCACAGGGAAGCACAAGTGCTGCTGTTTGTTTTATCTTTGTTATTTTAGACTTCTTTTGTAATTGGCGGTCTTCCTTACCTTTACCACTTTGCCTCTGTTCTATGTGTAAGTTCCAACCAAACTTTGGTTTTCTGTACATATGATATATTGTGATGTTTCTATTTATGTAGTAACACTAAAGACCAGTAGGCCTGCATGTGGTTGTTCTCGATATACCTCCGCGGAAGCGTTAAGCACACATCAGTTTTGAATGTAAACCAATCTTATAGAATTATGTTCATTTGATTGCCTTTGTCATTTTCATTCACAACAACGGCTCTCCATGCCATGTCTAAGTATGGCTTGAAGCCCTCCTGGCCAAGGCTGTTCATTCAAAGTTTAAATTTATAGTCATGGTACAGTAAAAAAAAAATTGTGAAGGAAAAAGCGCAAGCCACTGATTCTCTTTACTATTCCAGGGTGTCTACCAACCGGGAAAACTGGGAATTCTCAGAGATTTTGAGTAGTCTGGAAATACTCAGGGAAAAGTCAGGGAATTTGTTCTTCTATCAGGGAAAATGAGCTGTAATTTGATTGAAAGGGAACGAAAGTCGAGGTAATGCTGGCTCGAGTAACAGAGAGGAATCATAAGGAATAATCTTTGACTCCATGTCGTCGGCTGGAGGAGTTGCCAGTGTACAGTCACTTACCGACTTTTTCCGGATGCCCAATAATTGGGACGGCTTCACGGCACCACCAAGTACCCCATCGGATCAGTGTATAAGAATGTCTCCAATGTCGCACTCGAGAACCCTTCGCCTTCTAATTTTCCTGACTTTTTGCCGTGACTGCAGATCCGAAACGGCATTAATCAAAGCCACTACTGCTGCCGTTTTGATTACCTCGCCGCCTCGAACCGGTGCTCTTGCACACAGATCCGCTGACAGCCATAGCCACCACCGCATCGAATGCTAAGCCTAGCTGCTTCGGCGTTTGCTATTAAACTTCTTGCCGTTTGGCACCATGTTTTTTATTGAAAGAATTCACCGCTGTCGGCAGTGGCACCGACTCCGCCTTTGTGGTCCGAAATATTGGCTTCGAAGCTCGGAAAACACGGCGCGTTGCATAATGCTTGTTCCCAAAAGTCAGCATCGCCTCATACAGCGTTTTTACGCGGTGAAGCATACGCAAAAGTATTTGCGGTGAAGCATAACAAGCATGGAAAGGGGCAATTGTCACGGGACACAGTATGTATTCCTTAATTATACACGCGTGCACCGGCCATCTCCTGTCACAGTACGAGCACAGATATGCCTAATAAGTGTACTGGCAGGCCTTCAGAGATTTTTCGGATTTACCTGTGGCGATTAGAGCTTTTAAGGGCAGTAAAAGACATGCATTCAATTTTACAGCGAAGCTGTATACCTCTACCGCCCAAGGAAACTTTCGTGTTGTAAGCAAAAAACTCCCCATATGTGGGCTGATCCCGGAGATAGTGCAATACGGGCCCGACCCGTGGAGGAGGTGAAGCAGGCGTTAAGCACTCCCCATACACGGGTCGATCCCGTAGATAGTGCTATGCCAGGCCGACCCGCACGGAGGTGAAGTAGGCGTTAAGCACTCCCCATATGTGGGCCGATACCAAAGATTGTGCAATACCGGCCTGACCTGTGGCAGAGGTGAAGCAAGCATTAGCACTCCCCATATCTGGGCCTATGCCGACGTTAGTGCAATGCCAGATCAACCCGCGGCAGAGATGAAGCAGGCATTAAGGCCTCCCCATACGTGGGCTGATCCCGAAGATAGTGCAATGCCGGGCCAACCCGCGGTGGAGGTGAAGCAGGCGTTAAGCACACCCCATACGTGTGCCGATCCCGAAGATAGTGCAGTGTCGGGCTGACCCGCGGTGGAGGTGAAGCAGACGTTAAGCACTCCCCATACGTGTGCTGATCCCAAAGATAGTGCAATGCCGGGTCAACCCGCGGTGGAGGTGAAGCATGCATTAAGCATTCCCCATACGAGGGCCAATCCCGAAGTTAGTGCAATGCCGGGCCGACCTGCAACGGAGGTGCAGTTCGCCATTAAGGGGCACACATACACAGCTTCGCTGGTCATCCTTCTTCACAGAGTGGAAGGGCACTAAGATTTTTTTTAACTGCCCAATTTCCAGACGTTTCTGCGGCCCCTTAGGAGTTCAAAAATTTGGACGTTGACTGTACAACCCTCCAAGGGGATGCTTCAAATAGTTTATAGGGCGAATGCACGGCAGAAGGAGGATGAAAACAAGAAGGAACTACACATTGAGGAATGAACGGAAAAGGAAGCGTGCCGCTGCTTCTTTGAAGGGAGCGTGAACTCAGAAAGAACAAAAAAAAAGTGTTGGCTGACGCTGAGATGCAGGTGTCCCTCATCCAAACCAAATTAAACTCTTTAAAATGAAATGCAACACCGAGGCATTGTGCATGGGCTGAGAGTATGTCAGGACAGTTGAGGTTGGCTTACCAGCTGTTGCAAGAGAATCTCACTTGTGACAAAGTTTAGGCCTCATACCTATGAATTTGCTATCAGCTGATAGAAATGGCTCATATTCAAAAATATTTGCTTCAGTATGCATCTCCTTTTTATTAGTGTTTGAGAATGTTCGACTTGATTTGCAATGGGTTTTGCCATTTGTTTCGAAGATATTTTATTCGCTGTGCATTTTACTAACCCCTCCCTTCTGTTTTCTTTCGGAATAAAATAAACCCTGCTCTTTACCATTCAAACTGGATTAAGTCTTTTTTTTATTTGTTATCATGCTTACTATAGAGTGACAGCATCGGTTGACATGGTGTCAGCCCGTCTTGACATAAAACAAAGTTCTCTATCACTCAGGGAATTCTACATAGGAACTCAGGGAAAAACTGGAAAGCTCAGGGAATTTGGAAATGTCAACTTGGTAGACACCCTGTATTCGCATTATCTGGCTAGCGGTCAGCTGCAAACATAAGGAGTATGTAATTTGACTGTGCTTATGTTTTTAGGATTGCTCTCTTGCGCTGCATTACCTCTATTGCATGTTTAACTACACCCTGCGTGTTGTTGTAGCAACATAAAATGCTAGGTGTGCTGTTCTTATAGTTCCAACTTGCTTAACTATATTCTCACTATGTTGTCCAGACCAAGTGCCTGTGCCTGTTCTCTTTATCACCAAATGTAGCTGTGTTTTGCACAAATTACAGTTGCAACTGCTTTTCAAAATGCGCTAATCACTGCTTTGCTTCTGTGTCAGTGTTGTTAGCAAAATTGTACCACCTCTTTTCACAAAATATAGCCAGCAGCAATAAACCATTCCTGACATGTGCATGGTTCAGTCCACTTCTCACAAGAATCACAAGACCTGTTCTGACTGTATTAGTATTTTGTAGTTTGGATGATTATAGTATACATCTTGAGTACTACTTATATGATGTCTTAGAGCAAGGGTCTCAAACTACATCTCGCAAAGGGCACCTTAGGGTTTCGCAAGCAGTCAGACCAAATTTGACCCCATCCCATTTCTTCCCATTCACTCCCACAATTTATTGATCTAGAGAAGCAATTTTGCATTGAATTTTGTATTAACAAAGCCTGCCACATCCACACTTCGACACTGCGAGCAGCAAGAGACCTATGCAGCAGCTGCATATGCTGGGCGACAAGGGTATTTAGGCTTAGCATAGCCACGATCGGTATATTGGATACCATTACACAGTGTGAGTAACATGCGACATTTGTTTGTGAATAGTAAACATTTGTGCATCTGACACTTCTTTGTGTGAATATGCTATTTATGGTGCACGCTTCAATACAGCACATGGGGAAAAAAATGCTTCGATCTTGCACTGCAAGCTGAAAACACTGATGACAAGAAAAACGTGAAGACAGATTTTAAAGAGGTTCACAAAGCCAATACAAGTATCTGTGAGACAAAACCAAGGTAGCTGCAGCATCAATTTTCAAAAGAATAATCAATGCTGCTGGCGATGTGATGCCACAACATAGCCCGGACGCTTGCAAGTTTCAGACAGCTTCTCGCAACTGCTGCAAGAATCGCTGACACATTGAAAAGGCATGCATAAAGAAGAAGAAAAGTGCAAAAACTAAGGGAAACAACAACATCGAATACCCATGACAAGGACTTTCGACAGTGGCTTCAGCACCAGTCATGTCTCACCAGGACTTGCCAAATGTGGCATTGTACGATCTCAAAACCATAATGGACACATCAAGCACACAGAAAGTCATGATCCAGCTATGCATCCATGGCAAGTACTTGAATTTCGAAGTCTACTCGAGTGCTGCCTGCGTACTCATCAGTGATGCTACGTCCAAAGCCACATCGACACATGACTCACTACGGCTCCAGACAGTGTTCTCCTACGCACATTTTCAGGCCAGGCCCTTTGAGTTCTCAGTTGGGCACCTGTGGAAGTAACCGACAGGGACAAGACCTGTAGATTGCCGCTTGTGGTTATCAAAGGAGCAAGGTGTAACCTCCTCGAACGAAACTGGTTTCCTCCTCTTGGTATACCAACAACAGGCAGTAGTGAAATATCAAGACTACAAATGTCTTTCCAAGCTTATGGCCAAATATCGGTATGTGTTTGATGAGGATGTCTCAGCACACGGTGGTCCTGCTGTACAACTCAAACTTTTGGAAGGAGCAAATCCAAAGTTACCAAAGGCATGGCCGTTTCCTCTTGCATTGCGATCTGCTGTAAAGGTTGAACTGGTTCGACTGCGAAATCAAGGCATAATTGAACATCCACAGCATTAGAATTGGGCAACGCCTATGGTACTGGTTGTAACGAAAAATGGGTCATTGTGAGTATGCAGCAACTACCATTGCACAGTAAATCAGGTATCGAAGAAGGCAGCTTACCCACTTCCCACTGCAGATGAGGTTATCAACCACTTCAGGGAAGGCAAGGTCTTCAGCACTCTGGATTTAGCACAGGCCTACCAGCAACCTCATATAACTGGTGACAGCTGAGATAATAACCCTCAACAACCCTCAACATGCTGAAAGGTCTATGCAAGGTCAAATGGTTGCCATTTGGAATTTCTGCAGCACCAGCCATTTTTACGAGCTTCATGGAGGGAATGCTGTCTGGCCACTACACGGGGGCACCTACGTAGTCATTGTGGATGCGTACACAAGCTGGGTGGAAGTCCTTCATGGGACAAGCAACATCCACACCTGTTATTGGTGTGCTCCGAAGCCTTTTCGCCACATTCGACATACCACATAATGTCGTCTCCGACAATGGGAAAAGCCTCTATTTCTGGTGCGATAAAACGGTTCTATGTGTCAAATGGCACATAGGCCATAGCATCACCAGTGTACCATCTGACAACAAATGGCCGGGCAGAATGCCATGTGGCGGAACTGAAGAGAGCACTCATGACGGAAACCACTGGGACAATGCAGTGCGGACTTATGAGATTGCTGTATCAGCAACACACCACAGTTCAGACAGCTACTGGAATGACACCTGCATGGGCGATGTTTGGATGAGAACTTTTGTGTCCTCTTGATCTTCTCAAGCCAGAGAAGGAAATGCAAGTCATGGGATGCCATGAGACACGCAAGCCATCGTGATTCTTCTCAATAGGGGCGAGAGTGATTACCTGGCAGTTTTTGACAAAGCCAGTCGATCACGCAACATTACGTTAAGAGATAGCATTGTTGTAATTGCAGCCGTGTCTGCGCTGGTTCCAAAATTACAACCAGCTGCTATTTTCCGGAGTGCTGTCCCGTAATCACTGACTGTTTCGCCGTGCAGTTGGCCACATTGAAAGCGTGCCCTGCAGAAGACTTTTGAAGGTTGTTAATCAAAATTACTCTTGAGCAGCTTGATGATCACATTGTAGCCCACTTGACTGGGCTGCTTGGGTTAAACGAGGGTGCAGATGACATAAGTGTGCTTCCCGCACAGTGATAACAGATGTGCACATTTCTTAGAAGCGTGCGTAATGTTCTTAGTTTCAAAGAATAATTGGAGCCTCCCATCCTAGGATTTCCAGGAATCGGAGCTGCCAATAAATTAGCGTTGCTGAACAAAGTCAGGCGTCGCCATGTCGTTACGTTCCTTGAAGTTGGTGAAGTGCTGCTTGTCAGCTGGTGAGTCTTGAGTCTTCCTGGTCACCAATCGTTGCATCTGCATAGCTGTTGGTTGCTGCCTATGATTTATTAAACATAAGGAATAAGAAACATAGCAGCAGACAAGCTTGGAACAAGTTCAAGCATTGGAATAATCACTGGCTAGTATCCTCCACGTGAGGTGTGTATGTGCCCAAGCACCTGTGCAACTAGCGCATGCACTTCATTGTTGCCCTCTTCTGAGACGACACATCATATGCATTATCGTGAGTTCCTCTTCAAGAGTGATGGCCTTTGAGAATAAAGATAAACACTGAACGGAACATAACGAAGGCCACACACAGATGCAGGAGTGGTGCTACTTTGGTTTGGTGGACCCAGAGGGAATGTGGCCCTTCTCCTCCACCTTCCCCAGAGACATGCCGGCACTCCAGCGCTCACAGTATTAAAGGACAAATGATTTATATGTGGGCAGCAAGACCCCCTCCCTCTCTCTCTCTATTCACTGCATGCTTTAACGAGCCCTTGAGTCTTTGTATAAGCATATCCATGCAAAGATTGAAAGCTGACTGAGTTTCTCGGGGCCAGAAAGTTTGAGAACCCCTGTCCTATAGGAAGCATATTGCTATGAGTGTGATTGTTTGCAGTTAGGATAAGCGGCATCACTAAAAGCAAACTCAACTGTATAGCACATTGTACAGCTACAATTGTGTGCACATACTTGTTGTACAGATTCATTAATACCAGTCCAATTTGATTAGTTGAATCTTATTTATTTCGTGTACTACATTGACTAATGTGACAACTTGTGGTCGGTGCAAGTACAAGTGTTGCCAATAATGAAATGATGCTTATTGTGCTAGTCAGGAGCAGATTAAACCTGCTAAGTTTTGATTGGACTAGACCGTATTGCTGATGCTCCAACTGATGTGACATTGACATTGTGGCACTTCAACACTTCTAATCCAAACTTTGAATTTCTTTGAACTATCCTCAGCGGCAATTTTGGTGGAAAGACCAGCAGATGTTGAAGAAGGCTTTTCTCAGCAGGCCCCCCTCGTCTATCATTATGGCCATAGTACTCCAGGGACCAATGCCACACTGTACAATGTTCTTGTTTCTCGACTTGCGGAGGTCATCAGCCAGCGTGCTGAGAGCAACAAGAAAGGTTAGTTTCAATATGTAGCCAGGCCCCCGAATAATCAGTTGGGCTCTGCTCAACTGTCTGCAATGCAACGTTATGTCAAGTTAGTATCATACAGTAGTTTGTCATGGGGTATGCAGCTTTAAGTGGATTTCTGTGTCACTTTAATATTATATATTTCCATTTACTGCTGACATCCTGTTGTTCAGTTTTATCAGTGTTATAATGAAACATGTATCGTGATTAAAATCATGACAAGTTTTGGTGAACTGATTTTACATGCATTGCTTAAAGGGACATTAAAGAAATGCTAAATCAGTTTAGACTGATAAAATATGCTTACAAAAGACTATTTCTGTTAATTTAATATGAAGGTAATGGGTTGATTACTAGAAAGAAAATGAAGGCTAAATTTCCGCTTTTTAAATTTTGGGCCACATACCAAATGTAGAGAGCATAGATATCCATCACGCTGCACTATTGCGGTGTTTTGTCTGTGCCCCTGGCTCCATGTGGCATGATGCCAATTAAAGCAATGAATGAATGAACTCCAGCGCTGGTATGCCAGTGTGGCATCACGGATATCAAAGTATTCTCTCGTCTTATTGTCATTGTTGCACAGTGCAAATTCTCGAAACTTGCCAAGTTCAGTCTTAGGCTCTTTTAGAATATAAAGTAAAACCTCATTGATATGTTCCTGTTAAGTACATTTTTCCAGCTCCCACATTCGCAAACGAGAACACAGAAAATGACCCAATAGAATTGCATTCATTTTTTACTGGTTCATAGGTTCCCAGAAAACACGATTTTCTGGCACATTCAGTGCATCGCCAGACTGTGTTCGTATGATACGTTTTCCGGCCGCTAGATCCCATGTAAACAAGAAAATGTGCGGGGTGCGTGCGATCGAGAACGGCACATAGCTGCCCGCTGCTGCAGCTTCACCGCAATGCTTGCCCGCCTGTCTTACGTGAAAACGCTGGTGCACACTCAGTTTTTCATTTCGGTGCCAGCATATCTTCTCCAGGGTTTTCGTACACAGCATTCACAGCCATCACCGCCAATCCTATTGCGATAACCATCTTCACCTATCTGTTTCACCGCGCATGGTGCCATCGGAAGCTTAGCGCACGCTTTTAATAGGCAATGACCGAAATGTGCCACCCTTCGCTGCTGCGGACTGCAATCATATAAGTTTTCCAGCCATTAGATCCCAAGTGAACAAGAAAAGGCGCGATCCAGAACAGTACATAGCCGCCCGTCTCACATGAAAATGAAGGCGCGCACAATTTCTTATTCCGGTACGAGCAAATCTACGCCCGGGTTGTCGCATGCCGCATTCACAACTATCACCGTCAAACCTTTTCCCAGAAGCATCTTCACCTATCTGTTTTATGGCGCGTGATGCGTAGTGCCATTGGTAGCGTACTGCATGCCTTTAGTATCCAATAATTCAAACGTACCACCGTTCCCTTCTGCAGGCGGCGCAATGTGGGCATCACGTTTTGCTTCAGCAGCCTCCGGCATCACCCACCACCTCGATTTCGTTTTGGTTTCGTCATTCTCTTAAAACACCACGCAATAGGAAAACAACAAAACGTGTCTTGTGCCGCAACAATCGGTATGACGCTTCGCATTACGTAGACGTCAACAGTAATTGAGCCTGTCAACATTTTTTAGTTACTTCGGATTTTACGTTTTCCCAGTTAGTATGTTTTTTCTCACATTTTTCTTTTTAATGTATGAACAAGGTTCTACTCTAATGTAATCTACCATCTATTCCTAGAAATTAACTTGGGCAGATTGCATCAAAATCCACACCATGGCAAGCTGGTCTGGGAACTTCAAGGCAGCTTTGCCACTAGTTTATTGTTCTTGAGTCTATTCTCGCTTAATTAGCATCCTCACGTGGTAACACTGGCTTCTTTAATTTTGCAGAAGGGTAATTTACTAATATAGTTCACTTTACTATTTTCTTTAGTGTCCCTTTAACATTTACACAAACCTGCTGCCTTCTTGTACTTGTTCCATTATTGTTTTCAATCTTATTCCTGGACTGTCTTAAAATATTATAAACAAATATCACCAAATACTTAGTGCTCACTGTCTTGCATAATTTTCTTGGTTCCAGCTAGCGTCAGTGGCATCATCATTAACACCTGTGGTTGGGTGAAAGGAGCTGGCTACAAGGCTATTACTCACGCTGCTCTTGCTTTTGAAGGTATGAATTGTAACTAAAATTTACTTGACAGCTATCTAGAGTTGAAACACATTCAGCTTTTACTTCGTGACACTTCGTAACTTTTTGTGTTCAAGTTGTCTTTAAAGATCTATGTTTTGCTATTTTGTTCTACCTCATGGGGGTCTAGTATCTCACAGGAGTACCAACTACTGTGGGTTCGAGCTTAGCAAGCCACAGGGTCGTGTCAGTCATCACCTTGCATAAACGAGCGCTGTGCGTGCAATCAGGCCACAAAAGGGGAGCACCAAGCACTGCGCATGCATGCAAACATAGTATTGCCCTAAGTTAGCAGAAACCATTTATTTGTCCCCGGCAGCACCCAACACTGCACAAACGCCCGGTTCCGGACTTGAGCAGAAATAAAAGTGCTCCCTTGCCAAGGGCGAAAAATACAGAGGGCGCCACTAGCAGGTAGCTGTGAGAGGACGGCTCCTTGCAGCATGCCGATAGGAAAGTCCGCACGGCTATGCTGCTTGCTGTCATGATAACCAGTGTGCCCATTCGTGAGAGCCCAGGCAACCTCTGTCAGTTTGGGTTTCCAATAAGTGCGGCTCTACTCATATGACCACGCGCGAGCACTAAACACTGCTCTTTGGCCTAGGGTTCTGAAAAAGAGCAACACCAGGTATGCACTCGCTGTAGGTGCAAAGGCCAGTTGGCAAGAGACAGTCAAGGGTGGGACTCCGGCGCAAATTGCAGCCTTTTGATACAAACTCAAATTCCTCTGCCAAACTGCACCAAAGAAAATTGACAGAAATTGCACCACGATGTGCCAGAACGGCTTTGGCATGTGTACTCCGATGGTGGGTGCAAACAGCAAGTGGATTCTTTCTCCAAAAAAGAGTGCAGTTCACATTCAGCGTGACGATGCCTCCCGCACAGTTGTAAGTTTCTCACTTATAACACTGAACTTTTCGGCGCTTTCGGCAAGTGGCCGGCGCACGTGTGGCCACTCCCGGCTGTCGTCAGTGCTGTTGGAAAGGCCCGGATTTACAGTGTATTAGAATACAGTTGAGTGGGCCAAGCAGCACGGTGCTCCCTAGCTGAGGCGCAAAACAACGAAATGTAGGTTGAGGGCACTGTGAATGAACTCTATATTTGGTAGGCGCACGCTGCAGCAGGTTCGGCGGACTGGCGTCTCTGTCCCCAGGGCAGGTATAATATAAAGCTATTCCAATCTATTTTTATACCCATATTAGTGAGGCCTAAGCCATTGTGACTTGTCACGAAGGGCTAATGGCGGATTTGGAATAAAAAGAGATCGGAATAGTTTTACCTTATGTGGTATAATGTAAAGCTATTCCAATCTGTTCTATAACTTTCTAGTATAACTTAAACGAGAAAATTAAGCATTAGGTGCTTTGGAAAACACTGGTCTATCAGGTAAAAATGGCTTTGAAAAACAGTTGTAGTTTCACCCGAAAGGAGAAGCATCAATTGCAATAGCAAATTAGTAGACAGCTATACGAAATAAGGATAGTAGTTTTATCGGTAGCATAAACCTGTACTCATTTACTTACTAACTAAATTAATAAGCATGGTGTCAACATGCACAAGCAAACCTGAACACGTCTCACTTGATCACCACGCGCACTCGCTGTCAAAACGCTAGAGTGAGGAAGCACGGCAGCAGCAGCAGTGGGCAAATAGACTTTCATGCTGCCTCTCGCTTCAACACCAGCGAAACGGCAAAAACACAGCGCACTCTGTCGCCATCGCAGATCGCTTTCAAGATAGGGCCCGCACGGCTGTGCCATACGCAGTAGCCACTGGATTAGAACGTCCTCTCCCCTCCGGTGCCTTGCGTGAGACAGAAGACTGTGTGCTTTCTCCCCGCTTTCCTCCCATGTGTGCACGAGATTTAGCCGCCATCATTGGCTCGCCCTCGCATGCTCTTACTTGCACATGCAGCATACAGCGCGCTGCGACGAAGGTATCACCAGAGTCCTCTGGTGATACCTTTGTCACCCTTGGACTTCATACGGAACCTGATGGCTACGCCGACGATGCCAGCACGCATGTGCCTGCAGTGTCCATATAATTGCTGTCACAATAATAAACCACAGTAGTTCATAACTCTTGCTTCTCATTGCGGTCTGTTGGTGAAGCGCATTTCCAGGCACGTTGCCCACACTGTGGAGACATTAAAGAAAAATGTATTGATAAAAAATGTGTCGGGTTACATTCAGAAATTTCGGACTCACTATTGCAGAATGCATGTTTTACAGCGTAGCTTTTATACACTAGGTTCTGGTGGTTTGTGTGCGTACGCAGAAAAAGGATGGCAGCCACCCCAGAGCTAAAAGAACTAAAGCATCAAGCAAAAGTGTATCGCTAGGTATGCCCCATCTTCGTTCAATCGCAAGAAGTGGCGAAACGTGTAGTGATAAAACAAATATTGTAATAAAGAACAAACCAGAATAGACACTGTTTAGTATGGGTTGCGGTGTGACGGCACGCGCCCTGTAGGCAAACCACGTAACCTTATCTCAGCTCATTTCCACCCGTGCAATGGATAGGCGCGTCCGGTGAGGACTTCTGAAAAACAGCATGTCTACGAAGAACACTGTTGTGAACAGAAGCGGAAATGTGCGCGGTGACGGCTGGCGACACATAATACGGATGAAGACCGTGCCGCAAACACCAGGCGTATGCATCTTTGGTTGGAACACCCCTTCCGACTCCACGCCCACCATAATTGTGGGTGATTTCAACATAGACGTGTCTCGGCCAGATGGAAAGTGGTTCATGGCGTTTCTATTGGAAAGTTTTGGGATTCAATGTTACACAAACGTCGGGGAGCCCAAGACGTGTCATTGGTCGCGTATAGACCTCGCATTGGCCAAGAAACTTTCCACGGTTGCTACAGATCCACTGGCCATATATCGTAGTGGACATAAAGCAATCGCCACCTTGGTGAGCAAATAATAAATAAAAAAAGCAAACAAAAAAGGTTAAAAGTAAGAAAAGCATTGGGTATGCAATTTAATAAAACAACAAAAATCTTGAAGAAAACAACATTGGTTGTGTTATGTGCCTTTTATTTTCAATCGACGTATTATGAACATATTTGTCACCATATATACAGCTCTGCTGGTCATTCAACTTCATAGAGGGTCATGCCATGCCAAACATCCCAAGCGTGTGCTCAACCCTCTCCGATTCTATTCGGAAAAATTCTGGACGATCATTTTAGCGTGCTATTTGCCCTCGGAAAGTATTTTTGTAAGAAAAAACTTTTTCTCTCTTACAGTGATTTGAATGTTGCCGTAGTGGGCGAAACCTAGGTTACCAAAAGATGCTCTCAAAATACAATACTACACAGAATGCCTTAAATATCTGTTATTTGCTAGCGAAGGAATGGCGCTTTCTTATTCTCTCCCATTGGTGGCCACTTCTGTGTCTCATGAAGTGCTTTGTGGTGAAGCAATATGGCAATTCTGCGCCCATATTGATTATTTTTTTTAATTCTACAAAGCTTACAGACACAATACTACTATATTACACGGCTGGATAGTTAGCAGTAAGCGTGTCAAAAAGTATTGAAGTTGATGACAAAGTACGGTAGTTTTGAAGTGGAAGGGATGCAAACATTGGAAAATGTGTGAAATGCCCCATGTTCAGGCACGTGTAGATTGGTGATGTGATTCAAGTAAAAATGCATGCTTGCGCTCATTTGGAAGAGTAAACCAAGGAGATTTATTTGTGACAGTCGAATCAGAGTGATTTTCGTTTTAAGTGAGAAAAAAATGTTATGTTGACCAATAGGTGAATGCCCGCACAAATGTGCTGGCATGCACCTCAACCCCGCATCCTTTCTATGAAATTCCAATTTGCACCCTGAAAAATTTTGTACGAAATGCTCTTCTGTGTGTGTTGAGTACTGCTTCTTTGAAGAGTAGAGCCTTTAGTGGGTCAATAGCAGTTGACATATTCCATTTCTTTTCAGTGGATGTTGTCCTAGTGCTGGATCAGGAGCGGCTGTACAACGAACTAGTCAGAGATATGCCAGGTTTCGTCAAAGTGGTGTTCACACCAAAGTCTGGAGGTGTAAGTTTTAAGTCTTGTTTCCCCTCGCTCCCTTTCTCCCGGATTGTACAGACTATGCTTTGACATTGTTCTTTAGTTTAGTCTGAGAATTGGCACATATTGTGACACAGATAAAGAGTAGGCAAAATTATATTTACAAAATATGTACAGAGAAGACACAGCCAAAATGGCAGAATGACAACTACCATGAACATGCACAAACATCCTGCTGAGCGCTTTCTTCAGAATACGGTAATGGGCTATGCAATGGAAATGGCCACACCATCGCCTTTCAATGGGTACCTGCACACTGTGGCAGGGTCGGAAATAAGAAGGCAGATGTAAAAGGAAAAGCAGCTTTTAACAGTGGCTCTGAAATACATATTTCACTCTTGTGAACAGATATGAAACCTTGCTTTGTTGAGTTCATACACAACTCTACATTTGAACACTTGGCCCAAATAAATTATGAAGTTATGAACCAGATCAACACCACTGGTGATGGATATGTTGGACCCAGAAATAAAATTCCATATGCCTCGCAAGCTGAGATGAAACCAAACAAGTATGGTGCACTGGATTTGCTTTGGTGTTGCATTTACCATATGTTATACACAGCTCATAGGTAGCAGTGACACTAGTCAAAATTTTTAACACTGTCAGATGCCAAAAACACTTGCACATGTTTTATGTTTGTCCTGCATGCATGAAATAATGACATAGACTGGTCTCTTTGATTGAACTCGTCAATAGCTGACTTGATTAGGTGTTTTGGGTTCTTTGCCTGATGCAAACAGTGCAACCATGATTTTAAGAACTGCTATAGCTTTTTTTACAATCCACTGGGTTAGACACATGGTTAAACATGTTAAACATGGTTGGACACATGTTTCAGCATAGTGCACCTGTATGCATGCCTCTTTTTCATTACCATTGTCACTCATCATGCCATTTTTTCCCCCACATCTCTCCCCCAGAGCAGAGTAGCAAACCAGAGCAAACTATTTCCCAAGCCGACCTCTCTGCCATTCTGTACATAAATTCCCCCCCCAATCTCTCTCTCTCTCTCTCCAAAACATTGTTGGAGCACATTCAGTAGTAACTGGGTATCAGCCAGGTAAATAGTGTATTTGCATTAGGAAACCAACACAGTATCATATGATCAATATTAGGTAAAAGTAAATGGAATTTTGCATAACACTTTTGCTGCAAGGTTTCAGTATGTCAAGCCAAGAATGAAAATATTTTTGGCTCTCTTTTCTTTACCCATCAAAGCTTGTCTAAGGAGATGCCTCTCCTGGTAGTGGTTCTCTTCCCTATTGTGCATGTTGAGTTGACGTGCTAAAGAGATTTGAGATTTAGTTCAGCAAACAAGTTTTAGTGCAGATGCAGTTATCAATAGCATACTTGTCTTATGCGTCTCCTCGTCCTGAAAAAAAGCAAAAACGATAATAATATTCAGCCTATTGTTCACATTATTATGCCATGAAATAAGTCACACATTTGGTCGTTGCAATGGATGTTTTGCATGCTTCAGTTGAGCACTGAATCATAAGATCGCAGAACCTGCATCTCCTGGTTCTTCTTTATATGTGCATGCATTCATCTTCATTATGCTAAATCTGTTTATTGCACTTTACACTTTCCCTATACACTTGTCTGAATCGCACCATATACTCTGGCCACAGGTTGTAGAGCGCAGCAAGTCCATGAGATCAGAATCCAGAGATTCGAGGGTGAGAGAGTACTTCTATGGCTTCAGGACACCTCTGTATCCACACTCTTTCGATATCAAATTTTCTGACATCAAACTGTACAAGATAGGTGGTAAGTACAAAGCTCTTTCAATGAAGAATATAGCAGCGGCGGTGGTGTTCTCCCTCCTTTTTATTTTTTGCACTAAAATTGAAGAAATTGAAGTGGAAGGAACTCTGTTTTGTTATACATAGACAAAGTTATTATAAGTGTATCCACTTTTCTCGTATTCTGCCTCTTAAAAGCATGGCTTTCCACAGTTAAAGTTTTTTGAAACTCTGTTACTTAAAGGTAAAACAGTCGATCCTGGATATGTTGAACTTCAAGTGGATCGCAATATATAGTTCGATATGTAGATAATTCAAAATATATAGTATGCCTATCTGAATCTTATCTGAGATCTCCACATGTCTTGGACAGTTTCCCGAAATTGTTGAGTTTCCCGAAAAAGCAGGAACTTAACGATTTGCATCTTCAAGGCTGTGTTGAACGCACAAAAATTGAATTATTTTTAGCTCATAAACGTTGCAAGTCACTTGGGTGGTGGAATGGTCTTCGTAGTGCTAACCCTAAATGCCCACATTCCCCGAGAGCAAGACTGCAGTCTGCCTTGCGCACATTGAAGTGCTTGTTGTGCATTTTTATTCACGATAAAATGGATATGGACATGGATATGCACCGTGCTGCCACATTTTCTCACTTGTACTGCGAATCACGCGTTAACATGCCTGACTGCATGTCTGTTACAATACCAACAAAATGCCGCTTAAACAGCTGATCGTTATATATGGGCCACAAGCCAGGCAAACTGTCATCAGGTTTCGGAACCTACTTCCAGTTGGAGCCAGTCATCCTCGCTTCTCAACCGCGCTAAGCCTGCACATATTTCCTTGTGTGCCACTCAGCGCTCCGACGCCTCGCGGCCGCTACCTCCCTTTGTTCTCGGCCTTTCCCATCCGTCGGTGACTGCCAGCACAGTTCACATGTTGTTAGTTTCAGAAGTGGCTTTCAGCTTGCAGAGCATCTGAGTCCATTTCCACTCTCGTTTAACCGTGCGAGCATGAATGAAATGCATGCAGTGTAAATCCGCGAATGACACAGTGATGAGCTGCACACCGCTGCAGCAGTGGTCTTTCCACAAAGGGCAGATGTCGCGTGTGATGGATTTGTTAAATTCAAACTAATGTAAAGATCCGTTCCAGGGGAGGCTGGGGTCAGATTCGTTTTGGCCACGCACAGAGTCCTAAAATTCTGTTCTTAAAAAGCTTTTGTCTACAAGACACAGACCGGGCAGCGCAGCATCTCCAGTTCGGCATCACACGCCTGGCGCCACTCAGTGAAAGGATCAAGCATCATCCACCCTTCCTTGCGGAAAAACTATTTTTGGACCACGAGGCCTTTCATGTTCTTTAACCCTTTCGCTGTCACTGACGTACCGGTACGTCATCGCGCTTCCCCCCCACAGTGTCACTGACGTACCGGTACGTTCTCTATCGCGCGTTCAAAATTTCGCGCCTGCGCGCAAAGCTGGCGCTCCCGGACTTGGCCACGCCATCTGTTGACTCTTCCTACAAGTTCGTATTTTCGCCCCGGCCTGTGTTAGTACACGTATTGAAGAGTACGGTGCGACTGCCACGCCCCCCTCTCTTTTTGCCGAGTGGCGCGGTGGCTCCACGTTCGCTGGATCATGCGTCGCGCGCGTGTGGTTATGGGTTCAAGGGTTGTTCTGCCATCTCCGCCGGTTTGAAGGTTTTTATTTTCTTCTGTTGGTGTGTCTGCTACGGCGCGTCAAGTTCAGGCGCACGCGCCGCCGTTGCCTCTCCGAAAAGAGTGACTCGATTGCTGCTTTCGCTCTCTTGCCGCACCCTCGCTTCCGACTTGCAGCAGTAAACGTAAAGCCCTTCGAACTTTGTTTTAGCCTTTTTCCATCTCCCTCTTCTTGATCACACAACGTCCCATTTATCTCCGTTGCACGGGTGACTGAAAGCGCATCCTCCCTGCGCACGGTTACTTTCGGATAGCTGAGCAGCTCGAGACCTTCGTCTGTTCATTGGAGCGGTGGCTCTTACGATTCAGAATACGAGCCGAGCTCGGATTTGGACTCGGACAGCGTCTAACGCGACGAAGAGATGAGTTCCGCATCGTCAGATTCGGATGTTGAGCGGATGTTATAGTCAGGCTGATGATGATGATGATGATGTTTAGTAATAACAGCTGCAGAACATTAAAATGTGCATATTGCATTGACTATGTTATTTGTATACCAATCATAATCAAAAATAAATTGCTATGTTCATTCCCTGTTATGCTTGCTCCCTGAAACCAAGCCGACACTGGGGGTGCGTCATGGCCAGAAAGGTCCGACAGCGAAAGGGTTAAGCAGAGTGGCGATCTGCTCTTGCCGATAACAAACAGCTGCAGTTAGCACGAGCCATCCATATGCGCAGTGAGCAAAACTGAGAGCACCCTGCTCATATTTTCTCCGTGGCATTTACTGCCCGTCAGATTCATTATCTTGTTTTACAGCATCTGCCAAAACAAAGCAGTTTCATATTTGTCGGCATTAAATATTTCCAACCATGCAAGGAGGGTGGATCGCATCTCCGTTCGGAGAAGCACACTTGCTGCAGGAACACGGCATGGTGCAGCGTTCAATATACAGTTAAAACACGATATAACGAAGTATTTTACTTTGCATAACCTCTTGCCCATAGAACACCATGCATTTAGAACCTCAATATAATGATGTGTGTGTGTGTGTGCGATTTCAATATAATGAAATTTCACTGCCGCCACAAAGGAATGCTAAGACCATAAATTGAAACTTTCGCAGACGCAGGTGCTCAAATGATTGAATTACAAGCAGCTCCTTGCAAATGCACCTCTCTAATCGCACGCCACGCGACAAGAGCGACTGCCGAAGCGGAGCTGCATGATGTTCTGCGCAAAGTCCAAGTGCGCACTGAGTGCTTTAGGTGCGAGTGAAAGCATGTGAGGGTGAGACAAGAAAGATGGTGGCTTCATGAGTGCTGCCTTCCCGCACAAGCAAAGGGAAAGGGGGGGAGGGAGGGAGCTGCTACGTGATCAAGCGCACACGAGGGGAAGGGAGGGGGTTAGTTTGCACATGCCTCGATTCCTGGCGCGTGTTTCGGCGCGCATGGTTGTAAGTGCAGCTGAGCACATACGCAGCCGTGCACCCTGCTTTAGAGGCAATCTGCCACGTGTGCGAAGAGTGGGCGTGCCGAGATGACATGACATCATGTAAGCTGTCTTCCCGTACGTTTAATATTGGAGACTGCATAGTCTCAAGTTTCGGTGACCTGTTGGAGGGAGAGGCAGATGAAGCATTCGTTCCTCGTTGCCAGTGCTTTTCATGGTAGCATTGTCCCAGTGCGGGCGACGCTATCAGCTGTGGTGGCAGAGCGCTTGTGAAAACGTGGCTGGCTTTGCTTAATTCGTACCACCAATGTGAAGATATCGTGGACGTGACATAAAACCGTATCATTCATCGCTGACTCCCAAATTAATCAAAATGATTGTTTTCTCACTCAAATTTGCTTTTTTAGACTGCCTGATAATTCGCCAAATTATGTGGCCC
Organism: Dermacentor andersoni; assembly: GCF_023375885.2. NCBI lineage: Eukaryota > Metazoa > Arthropoda > Arachnida > Ixodida > Ixodidae > Dermacentor > Dermacentor andersoni. The sequence goes on from NC_092815.1 coordinate 26,157,792, forward strand.
CTTGTAAGAAAAATCGATTGGCGACTGTACTTATTTGCATAAAAGGTCAAATTTCATTATAACGATGCAAATTACCGATTTTACCGGCTTCATTATAGCGAGGTTTAACTGTATTTAGCTGTGAACGAAAATTTAATGCAGACGTAATATGTTGCTATCTTTTTCCTGGGATTTTCAAAAGGATTTGGCAACTGTTTTATATAGACAGTAATTCGATATATCTGAGTATGATATATCCAGGATCGACTATATACATGTGTAAACATCACCAATGTTCTTTATTATTGGCAGCACAGCAGGGGAGCTGCATATCACTTAGTGGCACATGTATTTTTGTTTAATAAAAGGTCCCTGAATCACTCTTTATCGAATTCGAGAAATGCATCTGAAGTGAAATTAGACTATATCAGAAATACATTGCCGTAAAATGTTCGTCAGTGTGTTCAGCAGAAGCAGAGTTATTGGCAATCACGCATATTATTCATGGTGCTTCCATTCCTTGTTCAATGATTTGCACTGCGAATGCTACAGCAGAGCACGGTGTGCCCACAGCGCTCTGCCTACTGAATGCCACCAGGGCACGCAGTTCAAATTTGATTTTGGATGTTCACATAGACACCACTATTTCCAATTTTGGTGCCCTACAATGGCCAAACACTGTTGCCCTCAGCGAGCCGCAGTGCGCTCAGCCAATGAACTCGTTGCAATACCCGGCGGCGGCCGCACTATCTACATTACATAGCAGACCGCAGCTACATGCAACTGCAGCATTTGCTTTGTGCATGACAGGGCTAAAAAGTGTGCACTCGCGCTCATATACTCCTGTCTGGCTGTGCTATGTGTGAACCTGCTTTGTCCTGCATCAGCTTGACTGACGGATAGTAGCCACATCCAACTTGCGCATATTGAAGCACTGTCAATAGCTAGTTACAAAATGAAGTCCGCCAAGGCATCTAACCAAAAGTGGCCAGGAGCGGGCGCATGCTGGCAAGTGTGCGTGTGGTCTGATCTTAAGTTTCGCATGGTTGAACGCTAGTTGAGTGTTTAAAACTAGTTGAAATTAGCGAGAGTCGACGGCTGCGACACTGATAAGCAGGGTGGCCAAGGTTTAATTCTTACGCGGGCGGCCACAGCTGAACATAAGCAGACGATAATCGGCTTCTTCCTAAAATATGTAATTATTATTGAAATTTGAAAGCAGATTTTCGCTTACTTCAGACTTTATTAAACTGCATCGAAGGTATACACAGTAGCAGTAGGAAGAAGTGCACTGATCCAAGCAACCTTCATTGATGCCAGCTATATTGGCCAATAGCAGCCACGTATGACAATCTGCTACATATATTACAAAATAAAGAGTGAGGAGCAGGCTTCTGTTGAAAAGAGAGTGTTTGAGAGAAAGGTGACTACACACTGCACTTGTGAGATCCATGTGCCGCACACGACTGCCACATTTGGCTGAGATGTTCAGAGCAACATATGCTATCCGCGGACTGTGTTTTTTCACCCAGCCCAAAGGGTGGTTCAGGGCCCCTTTAACTCTTTCCCTACAATGGAGAAAATAGGTGTTTTTTGTAAGTTACGCCAGATTTTTTTTCTGAAGGAATTACGGCACTCAGTATTTTATGTAATACATAAACAAAAGGCAACATGAATGCACTTTTCACGCATAAAAGTTAATTAACGAGATGTATGTCATAAAAAAGATATAAGTTACCAGAATCAAGATTTTGGCATAAATTGAGCAAAGTTTGTAAAGACATGCTCGTATCTACTAAGAAAGAAATCTAACGAAAATTATGAGATATACAAAATGTATGGCCGTCTAATAGGCACCATCACCAAAAAAATTAAAAATTTTCATTGCACACGTATTCCACTACAAAACTTTAACTGCAAGCACTATAGTTGGGCAGGCTAGGCTGCGGCCGCTGATGTTCTGGGCTGGTTTGCATCGTCGTCGCTCTCACAGTCAAAGTCCAACGAAAAGGGAGCATCCTCAGAATCACTGCTGCTCGATCCATTGATAAAATCAGTCGCAGATGCAGCGGAATCGAGAGAGGTCTGCGATTTTTCGAAGTGCGTGCGCTGCTCCCCGAGGTGGCCATGTTTTAGTATTTCTACTTTGACGATTGCACAACGTCGGAACACGTTTAAAAATTATCGCCTGGCAGGAAAAAAAGTGAACTGCTTAGAAAACAAAAATATAGCCACCCTCACATCCGATGGCGCAGTGTCCATGCATGGCAAGGGCTTAGTGAGCGGCACGGAAGGTCTGAAAAGCGGTGTTTAAAACCATCGATAGTGGGCGGCTCTTTTTGCTTTCTACTTTGACAACTGCGAAAACTTCTGAGTGCATTCATGAATCACCACCTAGCAGGAAAGAAGCGAACTGCTTAGAAAACTAAAGAAATTGTTCTCCTCCTTCACGTCCGATTGTAAAGTTTGTCCGTGAGTGCTGTGGAAGGTCTTCAAAGCAGCATTTCAAACCATCAATAGCGAGCTAACAATGCCCAATGGGTGCAGTAGGGAAAGAGTTAAGTCATCTCACCAAGGTCTAACGTGAAGGTGTCAAAAAAGAAGAAACAGCCAAGAAAACCAAAAGAAGAAAGGTATAAAAGCAAAAAGTGAAACCTTTTTTCACTTTTTGCTTTAATTCCTTTCTTCTTTAGGTTTCGACGCTTCTGATGACTGTTGCCTGGACCAAGGAAATATTTTTGGGTGGTCCTGCACACTAGCAGCCCCCCCCCCTCCCCCCTCGTGTACATAAAGCCCTGTTTTCCACGAATAAAATTCATTTGAAGTCTGGCGTTCGTGTTGTCTTTCTCTTCTCATCCGTGTTCAATTGTGCGCTGGAACGATGTTTCATAATGCGAATCGAGATAGCCCTACTGACGGCATGATCGTGTCTCGTATTGACTGAAACAAGGACTGCTTTCCTCATTAAACGCAGATTTATATTTTTAATTCTTGACAACAATCACAGATAGTGACCTTTGGTGCCCTCATGTGGCAAAAGCTCGACAAAAAATAGGGTGGCCTATCCCGTGACCTTCTATTAGTATACGTGGGTGCTCAGCCTTTGTAAGTTTTTTTCTGAAGCTCACAATGCCCTGCCAAATCGGGCAGCAATACAGAGATCGGGCAGCGTGCGCTGCCCAGTCTCGAAGGCCATGGCATCACTTTCCTGTTATGCCCATTCTTGGAGGCCATAGTGGCGCTGTGAGAACTTGTGCCGATGGCCAAAAGAGGGTGCCACATTGCCACTAGCTAGCACTAGGATTTGCAGCAGCCACATATGCTGCAGCTTATTACAGTAGCATTTTATTTTTGGAAGAGGTGAAAAGGTCAGTGTGGATAGTTAATGGAAGTTGCACTCCTGCGAAAGCCACCCATTGTTCTTGCCCATTTGGCAAAGCAGGCTATGGATATTGCTCTCACTTCTGAGTGTCAGGGGTCCTATGTTTTTAGAGATTGCTCAGATCGAAAAATTGTGCTCACAAAATTGCTATGCACTTTTGGAAGTAACTGCCGAGATTATAAGCACTTCTGTGGATGGGCCTTTCATTGCGCCATAAGAAACTGCAGCCTTTAACAGACCTTTTAGCAGCATATGCATTGTTAGCAATGAGTATTTTTGTTGCACGCACTCGTGGCACACATTTGGAACTGCATTAAGCCACACCAACTTTCTTTTTTTTTTCACTAATAAGAAACCTGTGTTATGCAAGAGAGCTGGTGATAAAGTGCTTCGTTGTGTAGATATAAACTTACAGAAATATTATACTAAAAAGAAAAAGGGAAGTTGTTCTCTTCTTGAAACTGATGAAATATAAAACTATTTTTTCAGCACCATCTTTACCTGACTCCTGCATGCCACTAGGCATGAAGGCTGAGGACAACTTCACAAAGCTAGTACCTGTTCCACTGGGTAAATGATGTGGTCTCTATTATTCTGTTTACAATTTGCCCCATTTGTTGCAAAAAGAATGTTTGGCCAGCGTAGAGTTAGGAAGTTAAAAGAACTTTAGCAAAATGTCCATGATGTAAAGCTTCCAGCTGTCTGTGCACTAATGCATCTTGCTTGTCATTAGTACACCCTAACAGATCCACTTCTGCAGAATTGTGATCTGTTTTGAGTGCAAAGTTACAAAGTTGTAAGTTTTATGGTTCAAATTTTTAAGATCAACAGTTTCGATATTATCTGTAAGGAGGTTTGAGGCCATAGATCAGTTATACTTCCAGCGGTCAGTAGAATTATGCTTTCTGCCTTGCATCCAACAAATTTTATTCAAAACTTTTCAGTGCCTGTCTAAGGCTAGCATTTCTGCACTTCGTGTTTGAATAGGGCAATCAGAGTTGGCCTGAGCTGGCACCTAAGCTTCACCTAAGCTGAAACTTTCTCTTCAGTAATAACCACAGGCTTAGCATAAACAAGAATACAGTCAAACGTTGATACTATAACAAAGTTGTACTTGCCGCAAGAAACTTAATTCGAGGTTTTAAAGCTTCAGCAGGATAAATACTTTTCACAAACTCGCAGGACATTCTTGGTGGATAGTACCTTGTCAATAAGCACTTACAAATAAATCGCAAGAAGGTCGGGTCATAATAGCACGATTATGAGCACCAGCGTGTGTGGTACAGATTGCGTAGAGAGCAATACATCAGTGTGTCTCACAGGGTCTAAGATTTGCATGTGTTGCGTTGCACAGCACGGTAAATCTTGGACACCATGACTGACTGCACTTAGTGCCCACAGCGGTCATCAGATTGCGCCCGCAAATGAAAACAAAAGTGTAAAAGGTATGGATATTCACTGTGAGAAGAAAAATGCAGTTTCGCCAGAAAGGCGGACCATTGATGGTGATAGCAATGAGACAACTACACAAAGTAAGGTTCGTAGTTTTATTGGTGTCACGTGTGCTCTGGCAAGCATGAACAGATTTTCATTTGTGTAAAGACTTGACTGTGTTGTCAGTGCATTGAGAGGAGCATCATGAGCAGGTGGTGTGTTGTATTACCCTGACAGCCATTTCCTTTTGAAGCGACTGTGAATTTATTTGTTTCATTATTTTGCTCCTAGGACCAAATGTGCTGCACCACATACTGAGCCTCAGCTTTGCAACTAGCAGTGATGAGGATATTCTACAGACTAATGTGGCTGGCTTTATCTGTGTGTAAGTTGCCTTCTTAATTCTCCTGCAGTATAGCCGAAACTGCCTGGCAGACCTTGTGTACATGTGTAAAGCACTCCATTTCACCGAGTGTGGCAAAAACAACAAAGGCGCCCGTTTTGATGTCACATCAGCCAATCAGGAACAAGAACTGAAAGGACTTGCCCATTGCTTGTTGCTGATCCTCCCATGTGCATTGCAATGCCTAATGGGCAAGCCCTTATTTCTTTTCTGGGAGAGGCAGCCAGTTGTTATTTCCAATTTACTGATGCAACCCATAGCTTTCATCACAACATGCAGTTTTCAAGGTGTTTCACAATTACACTGTTGTAATTTACTGTGTAAGTGCATGTCACATAAGAACACAATAGTTTATTGCAGCCACAACATATTTCCCCCTTCTGACTGAGGCATCTGTAGTGAACTGCAGCTGGAGGAAAAGTAATTGTTACCATACTTGTCACCTTGCTACAGAGGTACTGACAGAATCGGTGCAATGCTGTTATTTCACTTTATATTTCAGCATAGCTCAGCTGGTTTTGCAGAGTAAAAGCCTAAAAAAATTTCAAGGTTTAGTTTGTGTACTTTCAAACACAGTGTAATCATTCTTTATTAATATTTATTATTAATATTAATTTTCTTCATTAATAACTAGAGCCCAGCAGAATCTAATCTATCACATCAAGCTGTTGCAGGAATTTTGAAGTTGTGCTTTCGGCAGTCTTTTGTGCTTACAGCTATTCTGGCTTAATGAGCTTCGTTTTACAGTGAGGCCTACCTCTTCGGTATTCTGGAATCCACCAATCCACCAATCTGTCTTGACTAACATTTCTCTTAATTGTCACATTGATCTTCCCAGATGAACTGAGATGTATGTAAGAAAGGAAGTGTCACATCTGCTTATGAAAATACTGGAGCTTACAGACTGGCAGTCCATGTCCTCCAGCAAAAGCAAGGCTAATGTTCTGGGCCGTACAGCTGTGCAACTTTCAGCAGACAGCTGGCTGTTATGGGCAGTTACTCTCAAATTGTATTGGCAGAAAGAGCTAGAAGCACATTTCCATTGTCAAAGAGAGGCAGTGTGGCTGTGCCAGGTACCTTTCAGTGCTCGTGTGCTTCTGAAGGTCTTGTGCTTGCTAATGAAACAAACAAAGCATTAACACTGGTGCACTGTCTGAAGTCTCCCTATGGCTGAAAAGCAAATAGCTCTTGTAAGAAAGCACTGATATATTAGCATTTTAGGTTTGATCTAAGGAATGCTGTTATTTTGTTGACGCCCTAATGACATATGGATGGAAGATTTTATCAGTGAATGCCAAGCTTACTGGCTCTTATGTGCCTTTGGAAAAAAGTAAGTTTGGAGAGTACCAACTTGTTTGGCACCCTCTTATTGTTCTATTCTGCCACAAAGAACTTGTGTAGGGGGAATATAGTCAAAAGAAGCAGTTCTTGCAGCCTGGTTATGTGGTCTGTTCTTATGTGCACTTACTAAATGTGCTCTGTCTGTTCTGTCACTAAACTTCATGTTGAAATCAAAATTGGGACTGCACCTATTGGAAGACGTACAGTGCTGTCCTCTGTTAAAAGCAGCACATGAGTGTAGAGCATGTGTAAATTTTCCCTTCTGGCAAGGGTGCACTTGCACGGCTTTGCAATAGATAACTTGTGTTTGGTGGCAATGACACCTGTCTACACACTTACGTGCAGTGCATTCACATAGCTTCAGCAGGCACTTGCAACTACAGTGGCAGCAAAGTGAGAGCCACAAGTTAGAGTGTATGTGTACATGACAAACCGACCAGATAGCGAGTGAATATATTTGCTCCCATGCTGGACACCAACGCCTAATCGTTTGCGTGTACAGTCACACGAACGGTGGCGCGTTCAAACGATTGTGTTCGTCCATTCTTGTGCCCTGCTCCGAAGCCTCGCAAGACGGTCTTGCAAAGTGGGTTGGTGCACGTGTGGAATGTCCACGCCACTTGCTGACCCCCAGCCAAAGAGGAAGAGCCTGCTCCCTGTCCAGTATTGCCAAATGTCAGCGAGCAAAAGTAGCTAGATGGCAATGTGAAAGTAGCTAGAAATAGCGAATATTTTTTTCAAGCACTTCTTTATGATATTCTGGGTATATCATGCATTTGATGGCAGCTGTATTATCTTAAAAGATTAAACACGGCTCTCGAGTCATGTTTTCTTGCAGTCAACTATGCAGAAGATGTATGAACAAGTAATAAATGTGCTTCCGTTTTGATTCCAATGATTTAGGACAGGGGTAGCTTTCGTAAAGCGTCAAGGCTTGCACACTCACAAAAGACGAGCTGCGAATGCATCACTGCTCTGTAAACATGTAGAAAATTAACTACTTAAACTTTATGGACATAGCCAATGGCCTATGAAATCGAAACTGAAATTCTTGAAGAAGTGTACAAATTCATATACAATATCATTGGATATCCTCATCAGAATGTGACATGACGGCAACATTGATGCCTTCAGGTAGCATATGTGGGTTTATTGACCAGTTGCCTCCCCCCAAAAAGATCACGTTCTCATGACGCCTGTGGCAAAAAGGACGTTCCACGTCCGCTGCCAACATCTGTGAGTGGTGGTGCTGGCTAACACTCCCGGGGTTCTACTAGGACACATAAATACCCAAGAAAGTGGATGGGGAAACGACGCCGCGGGTTGTTTCCCCATCCCAGCTTGTGGGTTCGGTTCCCACCTGCGGCAAGTTGTTTTTTCATGCACTTTAATTTCCATTAAGTTATCATTTCTTTGTTTTCATTTATTAAGCACAAGTAATTTCCCCTATGTTGTCCTTGGTGTCAGTGTTTGTTGGCTTCTCATGATATGACTAATAAAAATTGGGTCCCTCGGTTAAGCCCCTTTCTTCTCGTTTCTTTTCTTCAGTGACACAGCGAAGCAGACGCATTCACAGTCTTTTTTGTATGTCCTTCTTTCTCTCGAGACTCTATATATCTTGGTCTGGTTTGTATCTTCTTGAAAAGCTACTAGATGGTGCTATATGCCTAACGTCAGTACCATCATGTGTTGTGTATGTGTAGCAAATATTTGTTCACACCAGAATATTGATTCCAAAATGTCCCTAGACTAACGCTAGACTTAGCTAATATAGCTAGATTAGGAGCAAGATTTTTAAATAAGGAGCTAAAACAGCTACTCGTAGCTAAATCAAACTCATTGTTAAAGGCAGTCAACCGTAATGTGTAGCACCACATGACATTGACACGGGATGCCTCGTAAACATTTAATACAACAACATCACAAGTTTTTGTTGCAATTCCACCTACAATGTATTGAGCAGACCATGCTGCTTCCACTTTGGCTCGTCTGTGGGCCAGGACTTCGGTCTGGGCCGCAACACAGGCTGCGCTGCCAGTCTTCTTCAGCTTGCACTTATGGTGGAATGCTGTCCGTGTTGTGCGTTTTTCTCTTAAAAGCCTAGGAAAAAAAAAACAGATTTTGCACTTGCCTTCGCTCTATCCTTACTGAAATTTTGCAAAAAGATTGCATTTTATTGTCCAGATAGTTCAATATAACACTTGGTACTCTTGCCTACTTTAAGAAGAGAAAATTAACAGTTGCCTTTGGCTATGGAGAAGCCAGCTGCTGTCAAGGCACCGGTAGCCTACACTTATGTCACTGCCTATCATTAGCTGCAGAAAGCAAAGCAGCCATTCTGACAGGGTTGGCATGTGGGAAAGGCAGTTGATTTGAAGATAGCTATGTCTGAAAGTGATCAGCCACATCTTGTAAGGCAGCGACTGCCATCAGCAGAAGATCATTGCCACTGGACGATGAGGACAACACATGCAGTGCATGTGTTGGCATGTGTATGTAAATGGAGAAAAACAACTAGCAACATGAATCTGGTGCTGGTGTGTGTGTCACAGTTTTGTGCAGTCACGTGACCAGCTGTGTTTACGGGGCCTAGCATGAAATTGCGCTTCTTTCGTTCCCCTCTGAAATCAAAACTTGGACTGGTCACTATAGACAAGGCTTGAAATAATTACCCATCCTGTGCTGTAGCAAACAAGGTTCCCTGCTGTGATTACTGTTTCATTAGCTACTTATTACAACAGAAAAGACAATCTCAAGAATTTTTGTGCCAGTGCTCCTTTAAACAAGAGGAAAGAGGAAAATTGCTGACACAGTATTATGCTGAAATGTAAAGTATGCCTCATTGTGAGTAGTACCAAGAGGTAGGCATAAGGAACGCTTTAAAACTTTCCTGCCATGCATTGCCCTGTCTGCCTCCTTGTAAATTCGTGTTCTGGACTTGTAGATACACTGTTTTATGTACAATACAGTGTAGTCTTTCTTTATCATTAAAAGTTAATTAGGCTCAAGCAGATGACATTAGAGTCCATGAGTTCACAGCAAGTGGGTTTGCAAACTTCAAGGTGGCATTGCTACACATCTTTCATTTTGATGTACTTTGCTTGTCAACGTTCCTTTTGCAGAGAGAGATTTGGAGACTAGAGAGAGAGAGAAGTTTAATGATACGAAATGCAGAGAGGTCGGCCTAAGGTATATTCCTCTAGCCAGCTACTCTGTGTTGGGGGAAGGGGAAGAGGGAAAGAAAGAGGGAAGAAAGAAGACTATATTCATTCATGTTAAGGACCTGTGTATTATGTGGCTAGACTTTATACCAAGCAGTATTACTTAGTTCCTTTGTCAGATTGCCAGAGTGCCCCGAGAACTTTAGGAAATTATGAAGTAAAATATTGGCATGCAGTTCATATGAAATGTAAACTGTATGTCCTTATTTACTGCACTGTGTTTCCTACCTAGAACGGAAGTGGACATGGAGCGGCAAACACTGACAGTACTCTCACCACAACCAAGGCCTCTGCCAAAGGGAGTGTTGCTCTTGAGTGAAATTCAGTTCATGGATTCACACTGATTAATTCACTCTGCTTTGTTGATTGATTACACAACTCACCTTTTAAATAAATCATCCCATCATTGTTCTCACTCCTTTAGTTTCATGATTGCTGTCATTGTCCAATCCTTGTCTGTGTGTTTATTTATTTAATAATACATACTGCAGCCCAGTAAGCACCATTGTGGGAGTGGTTATACATGAACAACACAAGGGGGGGGGGGGGGGGGATCAAGCAAGGTTGAACAAGTACAGCAAAATAAATCTCTTAATAATGTCACTGTCACCAAGTGTAGACAAACTTGTAGAGCAGCAGACGAGTACTGCCACTTAGTGTTGCAGAGCTCAATAGTCACAGCAAAGATGCTGATTTCAAAGATGTTAGACCGTGCAACTGTGAGCATAATGTTTAATTCATGGTAACTTTATGTTGATTCCTTAGCAAATGTTAAAGGGACCCTGAAATGATTTGGACAATTTTGTACAAACGTACTGAGTCATTAGGGTAAGTCCTTCTGATCATTAATTGATGCATCTAAGTGCTCCACGTAAAGCCTGTAATTTAATTTAAGGTTTTTAAAACGTAAATCACTACCGATCGCAGCACGCCACTCAACTGAATTTTCAGCCGCCCCTGACCATTTGACGTAAGTTGCCCTAATTATGCTAGTAAGGCGAGGTATCTGATTGGCTGCCCAGGGCGCATCATCAATAACTTTTTCAACTTTATGGTGAGCGAATAGCTGGAATTACTAATAGCTGGAATGTTGGTTAATTTGTTTCAATAAAAAGCAAGTAACAGAAAGAGAATGCATAAGGACAATTTCTCACTACATTTTAGCACTTCCAGCACAAAGCAAGTGTCGCCTGCTTGTGTTGCAACATGCTCCGTGTTGACGAGAGCTGCACGGTCAGTGTTGACTCGATCTTTCTTTTTGCAAGCACCAGAGTTTGCCCTTGTCATGTTGTGGGCTGCAAACGTAGCGATTGGAAGTATGTCAAGCTGCAACAGTGCATCCCTCTGCAAGGCAGCAGACGAGCGGAGTGGCTGCAGCACATCGGACTGTCGCTATCCGATCAGTGCCATTATTTGCATTTTTGCGGCTGTCACTTTATGCTGGAGGATTACCACCACAATAATGTTTCCAGTGTCCGGTATTCGGGTAAGCACAAGCGGACTGGGTTTGGCCATTTGACCGTGCAGTTTCACGGGATGAGCAGAGGCACAAACGTGAATGATCTGCACAGTGCAGCCATCTGGTGGCACAGAGTAGCAGTAACAAAGTGTATTCTTTGATGCTGGTGTAAATTTTTCACAGGTGTGTAATTGTGAACATGTTTTTGTAAATGTTTAAAATGTTTTACACTTGGTTAGAGAAGTATTAGCTTTTTGTTTGGCTGGTTCAGCTCTGTGTCACCAGGTGGCTGGACCATCCAGACCGATCAGGCCGCTCCCGTATGTCCATGCTAAAGCTCCTTAATCAGCTTGAATTTATGCCTCCACCCATCCGTCAAAACACCCAGCTCACTTGTGGTTACCGGAATACCAGACATGCTCGGCGCTGCGACAGAATGCTCGCAACGCATGCTGCTTCGATGGCTCTCGCTTGGAGTCGACTGCCAATCGGCTGGCGGAGAGGTTGGAGAGGCTTCACACACTTGCTTCTAGACAACCGGAAGTAGACGACACAACGTGCCATCATGATGCAGAGTCAGTGAAGGCGGAGCTTAGCCCTGATCGCTCGGCAAACAAGTTGAGAAAATGCATGGTTATGGAGGAGGGTAACTTGTAATCGTCTATAGCTTTCTTAATATGAGATGCTTCAAATTGCGGTGCAGGTGATTAACTTTAGCTGTACCCTATGCATCTACAAAATTTGTACGAACCGTTTCAGGGGCCCTTTAAGAGGGTGTTTGAGAGGTGATAGAAAAAATTGATGATACAGTGTAACGTTTTTAAAGATTCGGTATCCCAACGCAGAGAGAGAAGTGTTAAGATTCAGCAAGACAACTTGTGAATGGAGAAAAGTGGTCATAGTGGTGAAAGATAAAGCGTGTTGCCTTCCTTTGAACAGATTCCAGCAAATTAATTTCGCATTGCTTACAAGGAGACCGAGCAATACAAGCATACTCCAACACTGGCCATATCAGGGATTTATACGATAACAGTTTAGTGTATCTGGGTGCCCTTTTAACTGTTTGCTATAAGTAGCCAAGCGTCTTCAATGTTTATTGTATGTATAATCAATGTGCTTTGACCACGAGAGAGTATGGGTTAAAATAACACCCAAGTACTTGTATTTATGAACTTGTATTATTGTTACTCCATTGAGGATTAATTAAACATCGAAGGTGAAGCTCGATTAGAAAGTGTCATAACTGCTTTTTGAAAGTTGATTGTCATCTGCCATGAATTGCACCATGCACAGAACTGTAAATTAATGATTAAGGTGATGGGTGATAATCAACAGGGGACTTCATGGTGTCGCAACATGCAATCATCAGTGCACAGACATATTTTAGAAGCAATGCTACTGGGCAGTTCATAAATTTATAATAAGAACAGTAATGGGCCCAGCACTGACCCCTGTAGAACATCAGAACGGATCTTGACCACACAAGAAGTGGTTGAAACAAAGGCAACGTACTGGGAACGTTGATACAAAAAGCTAGCAATCCAGTTAAGTTTTTTTAGCATAACATTTAGTTCATGGAAGAGCTTAGAATGAAGTACTGTGTGGAATGCTTTTGAGAAATGAATGAAAATAGCGTCTAATTGGTTTCCAATATCCAAATCAAAGCAGATGTCGGATGAATTCACTTAATTGTGTTACAGTGCTAAACCTGCATTTAAAGCCATGTTGAATGATAGTTAAGTTCTTTGTTTCCAGAAATTCCATATGTGCTTGTAAATGACGTGTTCTAATATCTTGCAGGGATAAGAAGTTAAGGAAATGGGTCGACAGTTGCATAGCTGCTGCTTATTAGCGTGGAATTACCTTGCTTATTACCAACATGGAACAACGATAAAGCAAAACATTCAAGATTCCATCGGGGCCACAAGATTTTTTTAGTATCTAGGTTGAACACAAGATTCAAAACACCTTCAACAGTGACTTCAATGTCTTAAATAGAGCTGTCTGAGTAAGTACCAAAAAAAGGAACTTCGTCATTGTCTTGTGAAAAAACCAAGTGAAAATATTTATTTAGGGCATTAGAAATTTGTGCAGGGTCATTAACAACCTTAGACATAGTTCAGTCTTCGTTCAGTAAGAGTGAAGACCAAAACTTTCTCAGGTTATCCCTTGGCAAACAACGAAGTTGAACTTGAAAGAGGTGATTTTTGGCTGAATGTCTCGGTGCTCCCTCCCCTGTGCAGAGTGGCAGGCTAGAGCATGTTAGCATAGGTCGACCTCTCTGCCTTCTTTCAAATAAATTTTCTATCTCCTCCTTTGTGTTGGCAACATGGGCAGAGGTGTCAGGCTTGGTTGGGTCCCTAAAGTGCCTGAGCCTTTATACTTGATGTGAAAGATGCAGTATCTTTCAATTCACCCGCAGTATTTGCAGGTTTTTATGTTTTATTCAGTAGAACGAAATACTCTATACACATTTTAACCGTACTCTCAAAGTATCTTACAAAGGTATATCATTATCACGACTAACACTCAGCATCCTAAATGTGTCAAAATTGTCATCAAAGGTATCTATGATTGAAGTGTCATCTGCTTTGTTAAAGTTACAAAATGTGCTAAAAAGAAAACATACCTTCAGAATGCAGCAATTAATAGTAACCAAGACAGCCCTGTGGTCTGAGATACCTTTAACCACATCACACTTGAAGCCCTTAGCTGCAAGGCTAAGGCCTAAGAACACCAAGTCTAGAACAGAACTTTCTCTGGTAGCCACACCACTTGAGTCAGCCCAAGAGATAATAGTTGGCAAGAGTTGTATATTGAAAACCTCTTAAGTGCTACAATGAACTGTACACGAAGGAACAGCTAGGCAGGATATTACTGTACTGTATGTGCTGCCTATCACTGCACTTAAGTTTTCAAGATGCAAATCAACCAATAACTCGATTGACCATTTTGTTCAGTAGTTCTGCGTGATGTTTTTTTTTTTCTTCCAGCGCTGAGATGTTTCTTTTGTGTACCAATGCCCTTTCTATGTTCATTGTTTAGTATAAAAGGGAGAGAGATCCATCCTCGCCCAGCCTATTGCCCACTTGTGCCTATGGAGCAGTCAGTGTAGGGAAACAGACCAAAACTTGCGTGCATGTTACAGAATGTGGGCACTTGATGCACAAAATGAGTGAATAGGGTTCAGCAAGGCATGGTTATACATGCCCGAGTTACCATAACCTTATCTTGAAAAGTAAGAACTATAACTTTAGTGGAATTGCAAATACTTATCATTCACGAGTCTGGTTAATTAGGACTGATCTCAAACGTGTGGTTGGCCCACCATGATTTTAATGCATTCTGAAGCCATTTAATATTTAAAGCATTAATCACACAATCATGCACGTTTATTCAAGCTTTTAAACTTGCCATGGCCAATGAATTCAGTAAAAAGTGGCAGATACGGAACTTTATTCGGAGTTATTAGGCAAAGTGTGCCTGCATTCAATATTCACGCTGCTGTGTATGTAGATGAGCTTCATTATGCCACACCACCAACCTGGTCACCACAAAACTCGTTAGTATGTCCATTTGCTCCGATACCTGTTTGATGTTGACGGGCACCATTATCAAATGACGTCAACAACCTGCAGACCACAAGAGTAGCTGCATAGTATGTCTACCTGTTCTTATATTCATTTGCATGCAACTAGCTGGTAGCTACCTTGGTGCTACAAGAAGTAATTCCATTTGTCATTATATTTTAATCAACCCACCATGGTAGAAACAATATCTGTGGTCCCCATCAGAAATAATGAGTTGGCTGTGCATTCACTTAATGAATATTTTTAAATTGTAGGCCAGCCAGACCTTTGAGAGCATGCTTGTAATCTATATGACGCTGCACTATACCAGGATGTGGCTTCCAGTAACTGTTCCATGCTGGTTAATTTAGTGTCATAAGAGAAAATAACAACACTATTCTGAAAGTCCATGCTCTTGTACAAGCTGATTTGCTTCCATTATTTTTCGATTTCTACCTACCTGCTTTTACAATGAAGCTGTATATAGCTAGCTGATTTGTCCATCCATCCATCTGTCACATGTGCGCCAAAAAGTCATCCGGCGCAACGCCATGCGCATGCACAAAAAAAAGAAAGAGAGGCGCGCGACTGGCTGTGCCAGTAGTGACGTTGCTGCTCTCCATTGCAGTTGAGTGCGTGCGCAGCTGTTTCTTTCTGGCTCTGAAATGGGTAGGCCATGCGTCATAAGTACTCCTGAGGAGCAGGCAGCTCTCAATCAGCAACGTCGCAAGCAGAACTGGGAACAAGCTCGTCTATGCCATGCCAATGCTGCAGCCCAGGCACAAGAACAGGCTCGTGCAGCTGAGTGCAAGTAGCAACTGTGTGCCGAGGATCTGGCAACCTACCAAGCTGTCATTTAATGAACCATTGGAATTAAGCCATTGATAAACACCGGGGCCACACATTTCAGCTTTGCTGGTTAACCATCTGTACAGAGTGCTTGGGCAGTGATTTTTTTTAGTCTTCGCTATAGTGTATTTTATTTCTCACTACATAGTCTTTGCTTGAAAGAAGTGGAAATGTTCAGCTCGATTATTGCTTCCATGCAGTCTGAATGCAGACGCTATAGTGTTTAGCTCTTTTATAAACTACCTATTCATCCGCACTGATGCTATTCAGAGGGGTCACCTGGAAACTGTGTCACCACTGCTTTTTAATGCAGACACATCCGAACCCTTAGGCCAGCAGCGTGCGAGTCTTACTAATAACAACATAGGGTACTGTAGAGCTACCATGGTCAGTTACAGTGCACTTTGTGAACTGCAATAGAAGAGTGGTTGTTTTTAACCAGACAGCTATTTTGGTGCACTTTTAAAAGTTCCATTATTGATCCATTAAGTGTTTATTATTACATACACAGTTATACAATATTAAATGCATACAATTATTTATCGGGAAGCATCACTGTAGTATGTGCTTCCTAACCTTATTTTTCGGCACGGATTGATGTGGCTGTTTGCATTAATTACATAGAACTTAAGGCTGCTCAATTATGGAGTCTAATTAGGTATATACAGAACCAGCACACTTGCTAAGCATTTTATTTCATTACACCATGTGGCAATTCCACTGGGCCAATCTAAAGAAGCATGGCTGCTTCAAACGTGCACCAACAGAGGCACACTTTCCGTTGGTGCACTCTACAGCTTCCGACTCTTACAAAAATTGGGAACAACTGATGCATAAAAACACTCCTACATTATACATAAGCAGCACAAGACCATATGCAAATGAATTGCGAACAGAAGCCAGCTGGTACGAGAGTGAGCTGCAAAATAGAGGTGTGTGGGAGTCCCTTACATAGCAGAAGTGCATTGGTGACAGCTACAGAACCGTTCAAGAAATTATGCAGATCCAATGCACAGTTCGGAACCTATGTGAAGCAAAGCTTTCTTGGAGTGGTTAATTAAATGCTCTAAATCTTCTGTATCATGTTTCAGTGCATAGCGATTACGTTCCTGCCCGGTAAACCAGCAAGACACTGAAGTTCCACGATGCACCTCGCATGATCGATGAGGCTGCACATTACATTGTTTCTGGGATCAGCCCACTTTTCATCACGCCATCCCCAGGACTGGCCCAGTTTAACATTGCACTATTTATCAGAATAGGTCTACCTTACTCCGAGCAGGCGCACCAGAACCTGTGAAAGCTTCACTTATAATAAAGATCAAAGGCATAAATTTGTTGCACTGTGGATATTTAGGTGCCGTTTTGTTTTTTCACTGTGTAATTGAAGTAAAGAATAGTTCCGGCAATCAGCACATCTGTAGGCACTGTCCAGATCAGGCTACATGTAATCCAATTTGCTATATGAGTGCTGCTCTGTGTATGAATGATTTGGCAAGACAGCAGCAATACCCAGCAGCCACAGTCAGCAAAGTCCAGTAGGATTCCCCTAGGAGGCTTTGCTCTAAAAAAACAGCTGCATCGAAAGCCATGCACGTGGGTATATTGCTTGATGTAGCCTCTAAAATACATGCAGGTTGCGAAGTTGCACAACAGCTTAATGGTTCATGCATCCAGCTCGAAAACTCCGCGTTGTTGCAGTGCCGAAAGTTTGATCCCAAACAGTGTCAGTGGACAAAGCTTTGTGGAGCTCGTGGTGAAGACAATGGGGCAGTGCCGCAACTGTGCAAGCTGTTGAATATGGCATTGGATAGGTATTTAGTGTGCGGGCGTGGTCACAGCTATCACCTTGCCATAAATTAAAATTCGTAACCGCAATTTTTTTTACCTCATTTATTTTGTTAATCTTCACTAATTTTCCAGCCTCCTCTTGGTGATCCATACCTTTTACACATGGTGCTTTCTACATCCCAACCCTTAAATCTCCATCCTTGCCGAAGGGAATTATTTTTTTAAATGTTTGTTTCCCCTCCAACATGCAAACAGCAGTGGAAAATATCCACAGCTACCTCTTGGATATAGCATTTGTTCCTGAAGCATCTATTTCTAGTCACAAGTGCTTCCTTAGGAGTCGAAATTTTGCCTTGTTTAGCTGTCTGGTGAAGCTCTGTCAGTATGTCTTACCACATCACTTTGTTGCCCTCTCAACTGAGACAACCTATGCCACCCCTAGCAGAAGCTACAAGTACAGGGGGAGATATGCCAACAAAGTGATAGATCCACAACAATGTGATAGATCCACGACTAGCAACTTTTGTATTACTAGCTGTGACCAGTAAAAGCACAAGCATGCCTCTGGCACTGCACCCCAAAGGCAGGGAAATTAGTACACACTATGAAAGCGAGTGCTGAGCAATCCTCGTTTTTTAGCATTCCTTTGCAGCTAGCTTAGCACTACCGATTCTGACAAGTTCGCTAGATACTTGGCAGGGAAGCACTTCTGCGCTTGAAGCATCTAGAGCAATGGCTAAAGCGTGCTGCTAACCACCCACCTACATTTGTGGCCTACTAATTTATCAGCCTTGTACAGCACTGTAGTGTTTAGACGAGCTTGAGGAACACCGCTTTTTCTTTCCAACCAAATGGGCCATGTGGTATGGGCTACTTTTTTTTACAAGCAGAATTTACATGTCTACAAGTGAACCTTCGAGTGAGACACTTGCACAAAATGACAAGTTTTCCCATGTTTTATTGCCAAGATACTTTTTTTTCTTCAGGGTCAACTTGTTTTCCCTTGGCTCTTCATCTCATTATAGTACTTTTGTCCTCATTTTTCCCACATACAAAAAAAAAATTGTTCACAATATTGTTGCCTTTATCACAAGGCAGGTCTCTCCACTAGCTTGTCCTCTGCACTGACAAGCATTGCTTGAAGCTGCAGCTTTGCATAAACAACAAAGATCCGGCATCATCTTCGATTCTTGAAAAAATTGGGCATCTCTGAGTGGTACCCTTCAGTGCAAGATGGAGGAGGGGTAGCAACACACAAGTGGGAACAGGAAGAGGAAAGAAATAAGAAAATGAGATGGGAACAACAGACGGTAGGAATGTAATGCTGCCCTGGGGCAAAAGTTGATCGGCAAACGGAAGCTTAAACTACAGTTTGCCACCTATAACATCGTAAGTCTCGTATAGGGTATTGGCTTTCAGTCATGTTCAGCTTGTCGCAAATGCCAAATATTGTGATGGTAGGTTCAGTAAAAACAGATGTAGCTTGGTAAGAAACAAAATTCACTCCCACACCATCAGTACATTTTGCAAGAACATGTTTTAAGTGTAGTCAGCACCTGCAGCAACAAGGCAAGAATTTGACAGAAGTTTCTGAAAACTCAGCAGGGATGAAATACATTTTGTTAAGAATCAATGCAGTGAGTTTTAAGTATGTCACTTTTGTCTCATGCAATTTAGGTTGTGAAAAACAGCTAAAAACGCCAAGCACCATGTGGAGCAGTGCAGGCTGTGCTACCATGAGCTTGTGTGAGTAAGAATTTTCGTAAGCAACTTTTCTTTGGTATTTTCTTCTTTTTTTTTTTTCGCAAACCAGATGCCGCCACATTCACCATGGCCATTCTCTGGCACAACAATCAGGCCTGCCGCTCAAGGTTAAACAGAAATCCAATAGTTGTGGCAAATGACTGTAAATGCGGTTTATGACAGCAAACAAAACCTGCAAATATAATGAAAAAAAAAAGAAGAAAAGGTAACAAGAAAAAGCATGAGAACAAAAAAAGAAAAATGGCAGACAGGCTTTAGGGTAGGTGTGAGAAAGGGAGAGAGCTTAGGCCTTCGTTGAAGGTTGTGTTGGTGAGGTTTGACGTGTCCCTTGGCCCTGTTTTTGTTGATCCCGAAGATGCTTCTCAACCTGCAAGCAGAGCAAAAGGCCATCAGGAAACAGTGAGTGAGTGCTTAAAAGAAAGTGGAAACAGCAGTAGACTGATTTCACGATGAGTTTCACTAATCCACCGCTGCTGCAAGCATGCTGGTAGTAGCAGTCCCAAGGCGGCTGAGGGTAACCATGGTGATATGCATGTATTTTTACCATGACAAGCTGGCACATCAAAAGGCAGGAATTTGAGATGGGAGTGGGATGGAAGAGATGCAATCCCCCCCCACCTTGCAATTCGCTCTAAAACCTACAATTGTCCTCGGCATTCCCCTCAATGCTGCCTTGAACCCCTGTACAGTGGGGGTTCAAGGATGGGTGGGTGCATCCTGCACCAGAGCTTTGAAACAGTGTAGTTGTCAGAGGAGACTAAGGGCTTGACTTCCCAATCCCCTCAAACACAATTGCCAATGAATGTGCTGTTTGGTTGAAGAAACACAATTTGTCCACTGTCTATAACACAATCTATAGCTTGTTGCAATCAGCCTTGAGTGCCACATTCCTGACACTTCGGCGTGAACTTTGGCAACAAGACGCACCATTGCAAAGCAGACATGGCAGCTGTGTCAGATACATTCATAAAAAGTTATTGTGCACCCCCCCTTCCCCTCAAGTGTTTTGCTCCGAAAAAAAAAAAAAAAGGTGTTTTTCAAAAATCTACTTAGATATTTTACTTTGTTATGCAGCATTTTGCAGGATTAATGCAAGGTAGCCAGTTGTAGTACTGTTGGCAAAAGGAACTTAGTATGGACAGATGGCCAACAATAAGTGTAGTAAGAGTACATGCTAGTAGTGGGCACTTGAACTTTGTCATGGATGAATAAACACTGTTGTTTCCTATGCTTCAGCTGACGGGGCTGTGCTGCTTAGGGATTAGCTCCATGAGCATGGCAACCAGAATACATGCACACAGCTGTTTCAATTTTTTTGACAAGGGACATACCTCGCATGTTGCGTAATTTAAGATATGAGCGAAGACATTACCAGTGTATATAAAGGCTGCATGCGATGCAGCCTGCTGCCTTTTCTGAGCCATACTTTACACAATAGCTCAACAAAAGAAAAAAAAAATTTATTGTGACCACACAAAGAGCACACAATAAGTTTGAAAAAAAGCAAGCAACTTTATATAACACATTTTGAGAACAAGCAAGCCAATAATGGCTGCCACATCTCAGATCATTCAACTAGGCAGAGGAGGGACCAGGTAACAACATTTGCATGGGCTGCTTGAAGTACAAGTGGCTGCTTACAATCTTGCGAACATGCAGCACGCTGGCGTCGCTGTCAGATTTCCCCTTGCAGTTCTCTGGCCGATAAGGTGGCACGATGGTTACCTGATTCATCACAATTATGTTCTTCCCCTGCCACGTCACATCATCAATCCTGCGAAAACAAGAGCAGATACAATCATTTAGGTCAGTTCTTGCCTCAGCAGCAAATTTGAAAGCTAAGACCTCACCAGAGGACTACCTGCTGTCATGCCCCAAGCAACAAAGAAAACTGGTCGCACACCACGCAGCATGCTCTGATGCCTAAATCTATTTCTATGAATGCACATTTACTTGAAGAGTGATTGGATTCAATGTCCCAAACAAACACAACAGCACAAAAGATGTGAGAGGTGCTGTAGTAGTGGGCTCTAGGATCAGTTTTGACCACCCGGGTTTCCTAACACCCAAAGTATGGTACAGAAGTTATGCACTCAGCAATCATTATAGGCATGAACTATAGTAAGAGATATTCACTATCAAATTCAGGCCCTAGTGAAAAATGTTAACATTTATTTGGCATAAACAAGCCTTTCAGCCATGCATCAATTAGCTCCAACTGCAAGTAATGCAAAAAATTTTCAGATTCTAGGCTGTGCTTCTACAACATGCACTCCTTTGTGTCAAAGTAAGCATGCCACAGATATCACAAATAGAAGCTGCAAAATTGGGGATATCTAACACATGCAAATTGAAAATGAAAGCACAATGCCTTGAAAAATACACCATGCTTAGGCTAAATGCAAAGAAGACACCGGGTGACTCACGTTTTTCGTATCGCCAGGAAAAGGCGAATGCCATCGTGGGACACACCAGCAGAGATGGCAGCTGCCAAACGCTGCCGCTCATCTATGTTCTGCTTTGCTCTTGTGTTGAGCTGCGTTACATGAACGATACGACACAGGTTGCACATGTGACCTAAACATCTAAAAGGAATAGCAAAGACTCAAGCTTTAATTTTCCCTGTTGCAGAGAGGTCCAAGTTTACAAAGAACAGAGGTGGGGGGTGACAGCACCTTCATATTCCTCATACGGACCCTGCAACGTTACACATTATTGCAATGACAGACCAAGGCTAGCCAACCCATGCCATTAAAAAAAATAACAATGAACTAAAAAATTTGACAATTTATGTAGGCATCTTGTGCAGCAAAACATGGCTGCAAATGGGCAAAAAGACAACGAAACCCATTCCAGCACACAATGGTGTCATCATTCCTGGCTTTTTTGTGCACGTGTGCATATAAACATAAGGCATTCAGAGAATTGATGCGCAGTCTTCAAGTGCCCCTTTTCCAATAACTCATGCATTTCTGCTCAATGGATGGATATAAGCTTCAAAAATGGTAATGCATCATCGTCAACCTATTTTGTCCACTGCAGGACGAAGGCCTCTCCCTGTGATCTCCAATTACATCTGTCCTGCGCCAACCGATTCTAACTAACGCCCGCAAATTTCTTAACTTCATCGCCCCACCTAGTCTTCTGCAGCCCTCGACTGTGCTTCCCTTCTCTTGGCACCAATTCTGTTACCCTAATGGTCCACCGGTTAACCAAGCTATACGTGACATATCCTGCTCCATTTTTTTCTCTTAATGTCAATTGGAATATCAGCTATACTCATTTGCTCTCTGATCCAAACCGCTCTTTGCATCTCAGCATTCTTCGTTCAATCGCTCTGCGTGGTCCTTGACTTGTTTTCAAGCTTCTTTGTCAGTCTCCAAGTTTCTGCCCCATATGTCAGCACCGGTAAAATGCACTGATTGTACACATTCCTTTTCAATGATAATGGTAAGCTTCAATTCAGGAGCTGACAATGTCTGCTGTATGCACTCCAACCTGTTTTTATTTTTCTGTGAATTTCCTTGTCATGATCACGGTTCCCTGTGAGTAATTGACCTAGGTAAACATGCTCCTTCACAGACTCTAGAGGCTGGTAATGCATCAGACTAGCTGTAGATGTGGCAAACAGCAACACCACAGTAATGCATGCTACTGATGTTAAAGACAAATCTCTTTCAGTGATAAAATCTGAATTGCTAACTGGCCTAGCTATGATGTAAACAATGAGCATGCTACGACAGCACACCGGCTGATGAAAATGCTTCATGATAAAAAGTGCTGCATGATGACAGACTGAAAAGCTATTATTGCCTTGTCCAATCTGCTAGTGAAAAAAAAAAGTTTGCAGCCGTGCTTCACGCTGTTCTGCTTTCAACAATCGTTAGAGATCGGTGTAGCTGAGAGTCTACTTTTGCTGTAAAGAATGTTGCGGTCGTTCTTGCAAACACTAAGACGAAACACTTTTTCATCTATGCAATCTACGAAAGTAAGCACCAAACACATCGCAGCAATGGCGATACCGGCACAAAGCCCTTGCTTCGACGCACCTTTTCTGTGTTTAGGGGCTGCGGAGGCGTGAGCGGGCTGGACGCGGCTTCCTTCTTCACGGTCAACTCAGAGACAAAGTTGAGGTTGACCATGCGTATGTCGCTGACATTGGCTTTCCCGCTAGAGCTGGCACACTCTGAGGCAGGCGCGTCAAGGAACAGCACATGATGCAAAAAGTGACACAGCGCGCGGACAATGTCAATACGCCATGCACACATTACGTTTTGGCAAAACGTTCGCTGCAGGATTGTCTTGCAACAGGGAACTAGTCCAAGCAAGAAAACATACACGTGGAGCAAGGGATAACCGCTACGATGGTACCGGTTCCACCACGCGCTACGCAGACACTAAAAGTTTGTCGCGTAAAGGCATGACATCACAGCTCTCTTACTAGGAACGGGAAGTCTAAGATGCCGGGGACTTTGAGACCAAGTTAGGCCGAAAAGAAGAGCCAGTAAGGGTACGTGACCCACTACGCTAAGTAGCCTAGGTTAACATGCCGCGCAATGCTTTGCGCCGCTAAGGGCAACGCGTCAGATGATTGCATCGCCGAGACCGGGAACAAGTAACGTAGCATCTACTTGGCGGTCCTCTTGAGTTAAAAAAAAAATGACTACACAAATAAATAAGTCTGTTAGACGAGCGCGATAATAAGCTTAAGAACATGATAAAGAGGAACACCGCATAATTGTTATTTGCACACTTGGGATCCCGAGGCAAGATTTTGAGAAGCACGTTGCCACTTTCTCTTTACCGGAGGTAGTGGCCGAAGTTGTAGCGCATGCAGCACGCTTCCTGAAAGGATACTTAACATGAGAGCCTTGGTCTGCTGGTCGAAAGCCAACACTTCTCCCTCGATAACCTGGTCATAGCAAGTTTTACAACTAACGAGACTTCCAAGGGAAAAGCATTCTGGCCCATCCGCCATAGCTTTCATTTTCGGGAATGGCCGATCGGCATAGTTGTCGTTATCGGCTTAATGAATCCACAACTTCGGCTAAACACAGCGCATCGTACTTTTCATGCCGTTGCGACCAAATAGAAATTTTATGCGTAATAACAATTATTACAACTTATTTAATACTTATTATAAACTTCAAGCATGAGATAATGTAGTTCAGACAGGTCAAAGTTGGATTACGCTTGTTTTACACAGCATTACGCGGTTCGGCTAGTGGGTGCTGACAGAACCAATCCAATCCAAAATCGTGTTTTGGATTACCATTCTCGCAAAAGGATTTTGGAGAGTCATTGCCAACTTGTGAGTCGCTGTCACCTTGCCTTGCTCCTTGTGTTCCTCAGTCGCACTGTACAACCAAAAGCCGACAAGATGAGTATAATGTCCTATAACGGAGGCGTCGTGGTCGCCATGAAGGGGAAAGAATGCGTCGCCATCGCAGCCGACCGGCGTCTCGGCGCGCGTGGCCATACCATTGCGCTGGACTTCGACCGTATCTTCGAAATGGGCCCCAAGCTTTACTGCGGCCTGCCGGGCCTTGCCACCGACACGCAGACGGTGGCGCAGAGGCTTAAGTTTCGTATAAACTTGTACGAGTTGCGCGAAGGCCGCTCGATTACGCCCAAGACGCTCGGCTCGGTCATCTCCAACCTGCTGTACGAGCGCCGGTTCGGTCCGTACTTCGTGCAGCCCATAGTGGCCGGCCTCGACCCCGTGACAAACGAGCCTTACATCTGCGTCATGGACCTGATCGGTTGCATCGACGAACCGACTGACTTCGTGGTCTCGGGTACGTGCGAGGAGCAGTGCTACGGCATGTGCGAGACGCTGTGGGAGCCCGACATGGGGCCCGACGAACTCTTTGAGGCCACTGCGCAGGCACTCATGAATGCCTTTGACAGAGACTCCAGCTCGGGTTGGGGCGGTGTTGTGCACGTAATCGAGAAGGATAAGGTCACCACCAAGTACCTCAAGACCAGGATGGATTGAAAGGAACATTTCCGGCTGCGTATCTCCATTTGCGCGTCTGAAGTCTCTGTAACGCCATCCTTCGTGCTAGGAATAAATGCACACTTTTTTTTTTTCAAAAAGAGGGAGAAGCTTATTGATTTGTTTAGATCTTCGAATCAGTCTTGTAAGAAAGTTGAGTGAATCTTCAGAGGCTGCAAGTAGTCCAGAGCTAAGCACTTATGAAGGTATAAGGACTTTCGTAATGGAGCAACGTAATGGTGTTCAGAGTTCATTGTCGTGTGGTGGATTCATTAGCACGCCATCAATAAGACAGTTCTGCATTCGAGTGCAATTTTCATCGCCGGCAATCTGCAATGTGTTCCTAGTATAATGGTCCTTGACATATGGGCTAAACCACAGTGTTGCGACGAAAGGTAAAAACATGAAAATTTACATACACCTTTAAATCGTTGAATGAAGTTGTAGTGACTTACCACTTCATATCCTTGGTTCCCCATCATTAGTTTCAAGAAAGGACTCCTAGCGCACTACATTATAGTGCTTGTAAGTTTAGAGCCAGATTTGATAACAGAAGTACCACTTTCTCGTAAAATCTAAAGCTTGTTCATACGTAATTATCTTGGAACAGCTGTGCCAGGTCTAACCTTATAGGGACTCAAAAACTATTTAAGTTGTTATTAACTAGGGCAGACATTTTAGTTGTGTCAATCATGCTCCTACTTCAAAAAGCTTAGAATTGTGTTTACTGTGTCCATCCATTCTTTCCACTATGCTGACATTGGTGGCCACCTTGTTGTCGTTGGCTTCAGTCGCACCATGGGGTGAAGAAAACGCCACCACTACATTACATTGCTAGTGCTGCAGACAGTTCAAGCCCCAGCAAACCAGTTCACATAGTACCGCATATTGAGCCACACAGTAGTACCAGTGAGTGCGTCTGTTCTGCACACTAGAACAATAAATCACAATGTAATATTTTTATATACATAGTCGCCTCATAGGTCATCCAACCATCTAACAGAACCATAGGTCATAAGCCATCCAAACCATCTAACAGAAGAGTGCATGGCGTACAGTGGTTTCATTAGAAAAATATACCTACCACTGGGACTGAATCTTGTATTCCTGCTGCATTGTGCACATTTGGAGTGGGACGCACTGACCACTGCACCATTGTGCAACAATATTTGTTTGTAAATTGTGCAAAATGTTGTACCCAACATAGGTTCTGAGAGTGGTGATGTCTGTGCACCTATTTCAAGGCCATAACAGGCAATACTGCAGGGGGCAAGGATTACACTGTGTAAGCTTTCAAGCCTGCTGCTGTTGCAGAGTTCAGTGCTAGAGGAATTGCTAAGGTCTGCTTTTTTTTTCTTCTCCTTTCTTGCATTTTTTGTACCTGGATAAGTCATAATATCTGGATGATCGATTTCCATGCCTACTATACTACCCATAGCTCATGCATTAATAGTGCTCCAGTAGAGCCGTTGAAGGTAAGCAGATTGTATTAATTCACAGCTTTTTACCATGACATTCATCATCATCAGCCTCGCTACGCCCACTGCAGGGCAAAGGCCTCTCCCATACTTCTCCAACTACCCCACCCATGACATTACCACTTCAATATTGGTGGCTACAAAGACATCTGTGCAAATCATCTATTGCTCAAGTGAAATAAATGTCCTTAACACAACAGCCCAGCTTTGGCAGATAATTCTGAGTAGTAGGTCACTACTGCTAGTCGAATGTCATTCGTCTTATTCCATTGACCTAAATATATGAAGATGTTGGGGCCCTCGCACGTGGAGCAGGCTCTGTAGTTGAGGTGCATAGTGGCATTGTGTCCATGTCGTCCCTTTCAGTCCTGTGTTCTTTTGTTTTTTTTTGTGCGCTAAAAAAATTAAATTATGGGGTTTTACATACCAAAACTACGATCTGATTATGAGCCATGCCGTAGTGGGGGACTCAGGAAATTTGTACCACCTGGAGTTCTTTAATGTGCACCTAAATCTAAGTACACGGGTGTTTTCGCATTTCACCCCCATCGAAATGCGGCCGCAGTGGCTGGGATGCGATCACGTGACCTTGTGCTTAGCAGCCCAACACCATAGCCACTAAGCAACGGCAGCGGCTTTTCTGCGCTAAAGAAGTTGTTACTGAGGTGGATAGATGCCTTCTGGATAGATGGACACACAAACCTGTTGTTTTTTTCCAGTTATTAATGCAATTAGCATTATTAGCCTACTTCACCCACTTTGGCATGCTTCTGCTGTTTAGCCATTGAAACATTGCTCTTGCTCATGAAAAAAGGAAATTGCATCTCCGACTGATAAAAATGAAAATGTACGCTCTTCAAGCTGACAGTGAAAAATTTTTACACCTTAAAAAGACACCTGTGCAATGATGTCACAGTTCATTCAAAACCAGATATGCTGAACCCCAATTCTACAGTGCTAGTGGGATAAAACTAACAGCGGCTGGGAGGCCGCATATAGTGAAGCTTTCTAGTGACATTCGAAGGTGTAGAAGCAGTGGTCTGTGGTGGCCAGCGGTACAAAACCGGCTCGGTACAGTTGGGATGCCATGTTTAGTGAAGCTTTCTTTGTGGCATCCGAAGGAGTAGATACTGTGGTCTGCTATGACCCATGGGTGTATTAATGCGATTAGCATTCTTGGCTGACTTCCTCCATTAAAGAGTGTAAATAAAGGTGTCTTCAGCAATCCGGTGAGTCGCAGCATTGCTTGAATGCTAATCGCATTAACATCTACAGTCATCGTGAGATGGGTTCTACTGAAAATTTAAAGACTGACTGTGCTTGAGCAGCGTGGCCCATCTGTTCCTGTCTCATCTTTCTGGCATTTCTGGAGCAGATGCCACTGGCTGGAAAGCATGCAATTTAAGTCTGAGCATTGTACCAATACCAAAATGCACACCCTTCCAAAGTTCCACATCCTGTCGCAGCATATATTCCACTGGTGAAGCAGTGCCACTTTGTTCACATGGCTGAAATGACTAACCATAGACCTGCAGAAGGGTTAAAGGTTGAGCTTCTTGTTGCACTGCATAGTTCTGTTATTGCCTCAAGATACACCTGGCACATTCATCAACAGGTTACGAAAGTGAAATATTGAACTGGCCAACAAGTTTTTTGGTTCATCTGGGCACATGCAACCCAACCCTTTTATGCAAGCAGTGTCAGTTTAAGAGCAGAATAAAATGTACAAAATACACCTTATATTAGGAGCATTTGTTATTGAAGAAACAACTGATAAGTCGCAATGGTCTGTTTTAACAGGGTAGTGTGCTAATTTGCTCAATCTTGCACTGCACTCTTCAGGCATTTTTGTGATGTACAGGGACGATGCTAATAATGAATTCCATGCAACATTGCATCATGATGCCCCGAAACAATAATACAGATTCATCCTCGCATCTGGTAGCAAGATATGAGTCTGCCGTAAATGCACATTTCTTTGTTTTTGACAGTTATAGCTGTTACAGGCCTGTCCTCGCACTCGGAATGACGATGTTGGAATCCACTGTCAATATCAAATACTTGAAAAACACCCATCCTCTAAATCAACTTGAACTATTCAAAGATGCGGTGGTGTCACAAGGTTCACAAAGATAAATCATAAGGCTATCACACATTTCTTGGTTGAAGTCATACACAATGGTTGAAGCCCAACAAGGAGTAGGCAGTTACTGGCTGTAAGTGGTACCATGAATTGACAAAGGAGTGCAGCTGAATCTTGTTCTTTAATGACAAATGCATGTGACATTGATACATGTTGAATTAGCAAATTATACTCCGCTGACTGTCATCCTTGGTTGATGTTCTCGCGTAGGAGCTGCCACTTGTGCAGGTGCAAGCATATTTGCTGAGAGTATCAACAGAGCAAAGGTGCAACATCACCAGCTGCATAATCCAGTGTAAACTATCTTGCCATAACCTACACTATGCCAGTGCGATTATGTCACCACCAGACTCTCCCGACAACACTATATAAGTGGTTACACAGACTACTCATTTGACTACTATTGTAGCTTAGTTGGAAAATACTTCTTTGATTGCTTTCAGACAGTTGGCGGAGGCAAGTAGACAGCTATGAGTTCCAGCTTGTGCTGCAGATACTTGCATCTTAATATCTGAAGAAATTGAATTGAGTTTATTTGCAACAATGTTGTGGGAGACCAGGAGTAAAGGCAGATCAAACAGTATGAGAGGATGTGGCCATTCTACACACACGTCGGCATAACGGTAGTTATAACAGGAAAAATGAAAGAAAATAAATATACAGTGCAGTGTACATGGCTCACATTCAAGCAAAGCATACTTATGCATGGCATGTATCAGAAAAAGTTATACAAACACTATTTCGATAAACAGCAAAATGAAATAAACAATCAGCAAGAATTTCACACAAATGTATGAATTAATGGCAACGTTATCACTTCCAGTAATACTCTCCGTGGTTTTTTGAATGACATTTGTGAGATGTAAAAGAGCTTTTTTCTACTAATTGCATTTATAAATGTGGGTAGCAATAACTGCAGCATGTGCCCGTCACAATTTGTGCAGATTTTTATTTGCCATTCTTCCGGTTTGCGTGCATTATATTTTGTTATGGTGGCTTCCATTCCAACTAGTGTTGATAGCGTGTTAGTATTGTTGACTATACCAAATGTGTACTGGCGACACAAAATATAAGTCTATATAGAACTGACCTTAATGATACTATGTTTTAAGAAAAGGTCCTCAGTATGAAAATGGTATAAAACCTTACATATTAATCAAACCACACGCTTTTACAACATTGCAAGCTTGTTGATATTTTCGTTCGTGGTTGTACCCAAAATCAGCAACCCGTAGTTAATTATTGGTAAAAAGAGAGCGTTATAAAGAAGCATTTGACATGTACATGGTGTTTCGTCAATTCTAATCGCATAATTAATCACTTCTGAATTATGTTTAGCACTGGTTCCATTACATGACAGCCTCTGTCTGTCAGGCTACCTCGTGAATACCATCTTTACTCATGTATCAGCCCACATAATTACCTGCTGCACAATTTCATTATGAGAAATGAATAAAGTGAATGATACTGAAGATGTGTCAAGGGATAGTGTCTGTATTTAACACAGTGCATTTGTTTACATTTGCATGCTTCATATCATGTCGACACAGTGGTTCATACTGTGCATGTAGTCAGTCCTGTTCTCTGCTATAGACAATATTATTCGATATACCAGTTAACGAGGTGCACTTATATCTTATTTAGTTTTTCTGTGATCACATTTGCTTGCGCAGATCCAAATATAATAACACTGTTTTGCTATTTTCACCATTATGAAACTTCAAGGTTTTTTTTTCGAAGCAGTATTAAAAAAGAACTTTTTCTGGCACATAATTTCTTGAAACAGAATATTTTCTTAGTAGAATGCAGGTACTTATATATAGGGGGTCTGAAAGGTTTGGAAAATGGAGTTAGTGAAAAACTGGTTTAAGATGGGGCAGTGTCATATGTGGTTCAACAGCTTAATAATTTCACATTCACTTTGACAAAAAAAATAAAAAAATATTTGAAACTATGTTGCTTCCACAGCGCTAAAACATGATGTCAAAGAATACTGAGGTATTACTCCTTTATTAACTCCAAGTATTCAAGATACACACAGTACATGTTTGATGTAAATGGCCAGCTAAAGACTTGAAGAGGTGCTTGACCTGGCACCAAAATAAAGTGTGCAATGGTGTGCATTGATGCCAGCCATGACAATAATATGGTGTGTCCTTCACAGAATGCTGAAAAAGCAAAGTTTGCTGTCACAATGACTCCAACTACTCACTCTCCTCTGAATACTTCCCCAGGACATCAAGCAGCATCCTTTTGGCGTGTTCAAATTTCTGCACTTGCTGTTGCTCATGCTGCAACACAGCATCTCGGAGTGCTGTCAAGCGCAGAATGCTCTCTTCGCTCTTCTGAAACATCTTGCGCAAATTTTCATTCATTGTCTCAACCATTTTGCACAACCGGCTGCCAAGGCCTGCAATGCAACATACATAGAAATGATTGAGACATCGCATATGAAATGTGCCTCTACTGTAACAAAATGTCCCAAATCAAGAAGAGTTCAGAAAATATTGAAATTTTAAGGAAATTAGGCAGCTGAGAAGAGGCCAGTGATCACTGAACTTAGGCAAAATCAAAACATTTTATTTGAGATAGCAAGCTAAACTTAGTATTTGCACTGATTTGTGTAATCCTGTCTGAAGTCTCTTGTGGGTCATATGAATAATCATGCGAAAAAAATGATTTCATGGCATGACATGATGCAAAGATGTGAACTAATATTTCACGGACAACAAATGTATTTTGCTGAATGCATGCCAGATGGCACCACACTACTGTGCTGCATCAAAAACACAGACTTCACGTGCAGCTCATTCAGAACATGCTCATTCATGAGCACTTCATGAATGAAGTGGCAATTAATGTCCTGAAATTGCTATTGTGACTACTTTTAGTTGCTGTTTTTGTAAACACTAATTTCTACTATGGAAGCAGTTTTTCTTGTGGTTCTTTGCAAACTTTCGTTGCAAGAATGCAAAGGAAATTAGGTCATTGCCTGACATGGCGGATATCAGGCCAGCCCACACTTTAGGGCAATGGAATTAGTCAAATGACATTCAAGTAGTAGTGGTGACCCACTACTAAGAGTTATCTGCCGAAGCTGGGCTATTGTATCAAGGACATTTATTTCACTTTAGCAATAGATGATTTGCACAGATGTCCTTGCGGCCACTAATACTGAAGCGCTAACAGCATGCTAAAAGGCTGTGCAATAATCCAATATGCTTGCCTTCAACGGCTCTGCTATTTGAATTATAAATTGATTAAATTGAGATGACAAATCTGTAATAGGATTCCTAAAAGCAAGGAATTCTTATTGAATTCATGAAAATCATTGAAAAAAGGTTAACCGCCCCCCCATGCATTCATTCAGGAAGAGGTGCCCAGACAAAAAACTGTGCCTCTCCTGCAACAGAGGCATTCTGAACAGTCCTCAAGTGGATCAACCTGTGTCCCTCGTATGAGACTCCAATAATTGTTTTGTCATATATATTTAAAAATAAAGAAATACTTACTGTTAGGCAAGTCGTTGGGCTAGTCAGTTCATAGATTCAGCCAAATATTAAACTGCGCCTATGTTTCTGTTCATGTCTTGTCTTTATTGCACAGTTTAATATTTTGTTGAAAATATTTGACGATTTCGAACATTACATTCTCAAATCATATAGAAATTGAATAGCAATTATATTCGATTTGTAATTAAAATTTAGAATGTTCAGAAACCCCTAAAAATTGCACGTGGCCTGAGGGCTTAGGGGTTAAATTCATAAAGGAGATTGTTCTTTATAAAATCAAGGCGGCTTGAGTAGATGGGTCCGCTGTTTGTTGTACATCATTCGTACTGTCCTGTATATGTACTACGATTATCATGGCACTGACTTGACACTCTAAAGTTATGCGAGATGGCAGCCAGAAGTGGATGAAATTCAAGGCATCAGCATTTAGGTACAATGTAAAAGAAAAGTGTATAGCTTATTATTTGTATGACTTACGTTCAGCTGACATCTCGATCGAGGCATTTCCACCATTGAAACCTTCAAGTTCCTCTTCTGACTCAGCCTCATTATCACCTATGTCAATAAAAACACACATTGCAGTGACACAGCTGTGTGGAAACTCATTGTTTGGGCTGTGCCCTGACAAATTTCAGTTTGTTCCAGCAACAATGCGACTCCACATACATTATTTAAAGGTGCATTTCACATTCAGGAAAATTAGGTGCCAATCCAAGAAACAGTTGAGCTCACTCGAATCAATTAGTTCCTATCAAGAGAGACAGAGATAAAAGGAAGGCAGGGATATTAACCAGTCAAGAGTCCGGTTGGCTACCCTATGCTGGAGGAAGGGAGAAGGGGAATAGAAAAAGGGGGAGATAAAGTTCTGCCTAATCCTACTTTCTCCCATATGCAAAGTGGCCACTACAAGCCACACATCACTAACATGAGAAATTCAGTATAGTAGTGTGGTTTCCTGGGTCAGTTGGTGCATGGTTCCAGCAAGTACAGACGCGAGCACAAGTAAAAGGAACGGACAGGTCAACGCTGGTTGAATCTTCCGCATAGTAAAATTATAAAAAAAAAGAACGTTATCGCAGTTATTTCATTTGCAACAGCATCTTCACACGTATACTTCTCAAATGGGGTAGACGATAACTGAAGTTCAGCTTATGCCTCCAGTTGTCAGATGGGCAAGTTTACAGTTACTCTTATCAAGTGAATTTCGCCATTAGTGCGCGCGCTGTCACACGGTATTAAGGTACATGCACTATATAATATTTAGTGGGGTTAGCATGCTCTTTTTAAACTATGGCATTGAAGAATGTACTCATGGAGAAATCTATTGGCGAGTTTCGTATAATGTTTAAAGAGCCTTCACGTCATTCATTCTTCATGTTGTTAGGCCACGTACATTCATCCGGCCTCACGAACGAAAAGGCACTGGCGCCAACAGTTTCAGGTTCTTTTGGAAGCACATCTGCACCTGTAAACGTTGGACACATATCCGACAAAACAATAAATGTATCCACATATTCGACACTTGCTGTATTATTCTTCATACCAGGCGACATCTGTGAACGGAAACCTTCGCTGTCGAGGGCGTGATTTTCAGCGGACACGGTCGGCGTTTGTTCCAGCACATTTCGTTGAAACTGCATTGAGATAGTTAGATCGACCCTAATGAGTGAACACGCAAAACCGCGTACGTGCGATGATATAAGGTCAAATGAACGCTACCTCTTTGTTGTCATCCTCAACGCATTCATTTGTATTATCATTTGTGAAATCCATGATAGTGGCGTAGCGAAAGACGGTCAAATGGGACGCAGGGAGGTAACCACTGGGGAACACGTCTTTTACGAACAGATGACAGTTTACGTCTGGTAGAAACTAGAGGTAGAAACAATATAACTTTTCGCATTTTTCCTTCTTTCTTTCTCTTTTTGTTCTGTCCGAAGTTTCCGCTTCATCGAAATTTCGCGGCATACGGTGCCTGTGAAACCGCGACGCCAGCGACGCCATAGACTTTGAGAAACTATGAGCGCATTATGAGCGACGCGTAGTGCATGGCCTCCAAGATTGCTGACGTGCGATAAACAGAGCGTAACTTCTGGTGTGGAGGTGGCTCTCCAAAAACGATGCCGGTCGCCGCGGCCGTTGCATAGCACAGAGCATGTTCGTCGTGTTTATTGGTTTTACGTTGTTGAAATAGTGTTTAACTGATTGCGAAATGCCTTCCGAGGGCAGGGCAACGCTTCCAGTCGCGTAAAGATGACGCTGTGTGTAACGTGTCACTTATAACATAAGCTCGCGTCATCTGCTGAGGACTCCAGGAGTGCAGACATTGGGGCTATTTGTTGGTTCGTCGCATCAATTGAAGTCATAGCGCTGTAGTGACAGGGACATGATAGCGCACGTCCTGCCGTCTTTCATGTCCCTGTCAATCCAGCGCTATGACTTCAATTGATGCTCAGGACTCGTACGTCGTGCGTGCGTTTGCTTCAGTTGACAACAGTTGGGAAGGCGCTTGTAAGATACGCGCATTAAATTTACGTTTGCTTCCTATAAATACCTGTTGCCACGTCACTGCGTGCGGCTTTTATGTAGCGCATGTGTGGCCTACTTGTTTGCCGTTGGCTTGCAGCGGTCTCAGGTTGTACTCGAACACATGTGCGGTGTGCTTGTTCGACGACACCCTCGGTTTTGTTTGTACCGTGTACGTTCCGCGCAGCGACTGCGTTTTATTGGGGGAAACCAGCGAGACATACTCGTATACAGGAGAACACGTGGACACGACGAGCGCTGGACTTAGAAGGGAAAAGTTGAAAGTGCTAGTTCTGACCACTTCTCTTTACGTTTCGTAGGTTTCCTGTTCAATCATTTGCAGCAACTAGGCCAGCAAGACATTCTGTTTGGAGAGCTGGGCTTGAACACAAGAGCGTGATGCCTTTGACAAGAACATTGCAGGGCTCTATATTTAAGGTGATGGTACACAACATCACTAAGAATACTAAACGAGAAAAAGCGTGTTTCAATATTGCAATATCTAAAAATGAATGAACGCAGAACCTGAGTTACAAACTTAGCAACTGCATAGTGAACCGTTATGCATAATAAAAGTTCAGGTGTCAATTGGAAATGTTTTCTGCTCTTCCTATGCCTGCGTAGCATTTCTGACTGATGTTTCAGTTTCGTGCGTGTTACAATAGGAACCCAGGAAGCACAAGTTGACTGCTAGCTAGCTTGATACAGCTTGAGCAGGCTAGAAGCAGCTAGAACTATGTCAAGCTATAGTTTAGCCATCTTCAAGATGGCTAGCACTTGATGTCTCGAAGCTATAGTCACTAACCATTGTGAAGACGTTTAGTTGGAAAAAAATCAAGTCAACAGCCAAATCAAATCAAAAGTCGAAATTTTTCTGCGCCATGGCTAGCACATTGAGGTATCGAAACCATACGCTTCTAGCCATTGTGAAGGCAATTACTTTGAATAAGCGCCAAAACTTCGAAGGCATTCCCAGGGAGTATCCAGAGTAGCCTCAGCGAATCGGAGAGGGAGGTGGGCGGCTCGGCAATGCATATATGTAACGGGGGGAGGGGGTGGCGACACGGTCAATTTTGTAAACGGGGAAGTTGCTGGCATGCGTAGGAAAAAGTAAGGGGATAGTTGCGTCGATAGGGGATAGTTGCGTTGACGGGGCATACGAAACCCTTAGTAGCGTAATCAGCGCCACAAATGGAGCGTGCGGAAATCACGACGGAAAGCCATTCTTCGTAGATTTCACAGGCTGGCGCCTCCTGCAAACAAACATGGATCCCAACCTGGTGACCTGCAGCAGATTCTATCCAGGGCAATACAATGATCAATGTAAATTATGTATGGGTAGGGCGGACATGTCACATATTCTATGGGCATGCTCGAATGCGGCTCCTCGCGAGGGCCGCAAAATTCAAAACCGGCAGCAGTGGGAGACCCTGCTGCTCAGCTCAGACCAGCGAGACCAGGTCTGGACCGTCTGCAGCTAGCCGAGGCCGCCGCTGAGACCCAGCGGGATCTCGGCCGTCTGGATGCTGTTCAAAAAACGTAGCTGCGCATTAACGTAGTTCTAAAGTGGAAATATGTAAGCATGAAAGAAGATTAGACAATTTTATTCAAGCACAGCGCCGATAACGCAAAAGTGCCGCTTCGCGTTGTTTTTTGCTGATTTTGAAACTTTCGCCAGCAGTGGCGGTGGTTCGTTGGTGCTGTTCGCTGGTTTAAAGTGATTCGAGTTTTCGAGTGGAGGAATGCGGGTCGTGTTTGCAAGAACGGCAGTCCAGCAACAACACAGCTTTATTTCGGTTCGGTAAGTGATTTTATTATATGATTGAAGGGCTCCCACTTTGGTGGAAATGTTGTTGCAGGATTTCAACGTTACGAACGTCACTTAAAGGTTGGGGTTGTCGCGTTCATGCAGTTATTCATTGAAGGAGCCTTTTTCATATTGCATGTTTCTTTTTTTAAAGCGGGTCAGCTCAGCAGCATTATTTTTTTCCCTTTTGACTTTTTGCAACTTGAATGAGGTACTGGCTTTCAGGCTACGACTGTAGCTGTGTAATTTTATTAACGACCCGATATGCAGTTTTGTTACTATATTCATCACTAATTAAGCGCTGCAAGTAAACATGATCGCGTAGATAACCACAAAAATATCGCATGAAACTCGCCTCAAAACCGTAAGTTGTCCTTTCAGATCGCGAAACAAGAAAAAGAAACTGTTAATTAATGGCCTGTTAATTTAGCTTATGGAAGTGTGTCCACTCCACTATTAGGCTTGAGGGCAATGCAAATAATACCAACGGCAGGCAGCAAACAAGTGCAGTCGCCGAAGGTAACGGCCGCCTGCAGTTGAAGCCTCTTTTATGATGAGAGTAAAGAACAGAAGTTTACCGTGCTGTTTCAAGGAAAGGTACGAAGGAGTAAAACAAAATCATCAGCAGCTCGTTAGCATACTTATGCAACATTTCATGAAGATTGAACTTTTAAAGTGGTTCAAAAATCTGACGGGCACTGCATGCTATTTAGAGTGCAAAAAAATCATCACCTTTACACATGATGATGATGATGACATCATCTAGATGAAGTTTGTGGGAGGGCAATTGGGGGGGCAAGTGCCCCCTTGCTCCCCCGGTAGATATGCCTATGTGGGCAGGTCATGTAACGCGTAGGTTAGATAATCGGTGGACCATTAGGGTTACAGAATGGGTGCCAAGAGAAGTGAAGCGTAGTCGAGGACGGCAGCAGACTAGGTGGGGTGATTAAATTAGGAAATTTACAGGCGCTAGTTAGAATCGGATGGCGCAGGACAGGGGTAATTGGAGATCGCAGGAAGAGGCCTTTGTCCCGCAGTGGACATAAAATAGGCTGGTGGTGATGATGATGATGACAACGGCTGATCTGGTTTGATAATTAATTATTAAATACACTGACCACAGTCCAAGTGAAAATTTTACTGTGGTTGTTGCCTTGCTTGTGCTTTTGTAGTGACATGTAAAATAATATTACAACCTTCCAGGATCTTAAACATGATAAGTAGAGGTAACTATAGCACATGCGAAACCGAAACAAGCCTGAACATTGAATAGCTACACCGCAGCTACAGCAGTGCTTCCCAAGATGGCTACTAGCCGTAAGTGGAGGGAGCATTAGCTGAGCTACCAGCTGGTTTGTAGAGGTCTAGATTTAGAG
Organism: Dermacentor andersoni; assembly: GCF_023375885.2. Lineage (NCBI taxonomy): Eukaryota > Metazoa > Arthropoda > Arachnida > Ixodida > Ixodidae > Dermacentor > Dermacentor andersoni. The sequence continues at coordinate 26,195,824 of NC_092815.1, forward strand.
TACAGCTTGCAAAAGACGGCTATACCAGCTGTGGCCTTAGCTAGATCAAGCTGGAAGGTAGACGTCTACAAGCTAGCTGTGTGCTCCCTGGGAAGTTCTAAACGGGATGGATGAGTGGCATCATTTTTTTTGAGTACGTTCGAAATATGGAAGAACGCCCACAGTGAAGTTCATGACTCACACTCTCGCTTCAGCGTATGACTGTCAACTTGCTCAGGATGCCAAACACATAGCTTCCAGCGCTTTGCGTAAACCAGCTCGGTAATGTTGTTTACTAATATAGAGAGTAATTACCGTATTTGCAAGTACACAACGCGACACCGAATATAACGTGAGAGAGACCTTCGACTTCTCTAAAAAAAAGATGCACACTATGGAAATGGCTATACAAACAGCAATTACTATACTATAAAAACAGGAAACAGCGCAAAAGAAAGGATGTCCGCAGGACTTTATTCATGGTTACTTCGAACTACCGTCGCAAAATAAAGTGAAAGGGCGAGTGCTGACATATTTATCCATGTCAGCGAGAACGGCCTCTTCGTCCATGACATCCACCAAGGTTATCTGGGCAAACATCATAACTTCCCGCGACATAATTGAACACGGCAAAGCCTTTTAGGCGCGGTGCATCACCGCGCCATCACCGCGTGACGCTATCTCCGATATAAGCTCAGTTCTCTCCACTCACTCGACAGGAAGCCGACCAAACAGACGCACCAAATTTCCAGAAAGGAAAAAATTATGGGGTTTTACGTGCCAAAACCACTTTCTGATTATGAGACACGCCGTAGTGGGGGACTCCGGAAATTTTGACCGCCTGGGGCTCTTTAACGTGCACCTAAATCTAAGTACACGGATGTTTTCGCCCCCATCGAAATGCGGCCGCCGTGGCCAGGATTCGATCCCGCGACCTCGTGCTCAGCAGCCTAACACCATAGCCACTGAGCAACCACGGCGGGTTCCAGAAAAGAAAGTGTAGAAAGCTTCACCTTAATAAAGGAATTATATGCTCGAAGACGTATGCTTATTGCAGCGAGGAAATTTAGGTATCCTTAGTTGCTTCACTGCGTAATTCCTTATAGAAAGTAGACTTGTGGGGGCAGTACACACGGGGCTACATATATAAGCCGAGTCGTTATACGAGTGCCGTCATGCCTGTGTGTGCTATTCGGCAAGACAACAGCAGCAGCACCGGCCCGCAAAATCTGGTAGGGTTCGACTAGAAAGCTGTATGCAGTCGAACGTCTTTCTAAAGAAGTGCTTGGGACCTTCCAGATTCTTCCTTATACAGGTAACTTTGTTATAAAGATGCTCCGTTAGAGCAAGTTAAGCACGTCCAAAAAAAAAGAAATAATTTAATTAACATAAATACAATAGATATGTAGTGAAATAAGTCGCTAATCTTCTTGCACACACATTGTTTAACTGAATATTCGACTACAGCTGACCTTATTGCACAGAAGTTCATGACATATGCTTCGCGGCAAAACGCGGAAACAAGAAGAAAGGTAAAGACGGAGATCGTCGATGTCGCTATCGAATCTCTCGTTGTCCAAATTTTCCGTTCGTTTACCCGCTCTTCAATGGTGCCTTCCTTGACATTCACGTTTTTTCCGCAGTAGATTGCTTTGATGACGTTGTCGGTCGTCAGTTACAGCATCTCGCCGACAGTAACTGTGACGTATTCGTCAGACGTCGCAACTAGCTGGTGGGTCGCAACAAGCAGCATACGAGTTGAGTGTTTGCTGGAGCAATGCAGCAGGACTGTAACACTCGCTATAGAGCACCGTCACGGTCGTCAAGTACGTTGTTAGCGCGGAGCTCGTGTGCTGTTTGACATGGCCCTTTAGTTGTAAAACAATAAATCAACCGCCGGGTATGCCTATATTCCTTCGTTGCACAGGCAAATTCGTTGTAGTGGTCTTCGTTGTAGAGGCGTTCACAATACATATGAAATATAGGAATTCATCCGAGACAGAATTAATCGTTCGTTGTACACGTCATTTCATTGCAGGGGCCGGCGTTCGAATGTGTAATGTCGACTTATATAAGTAACATTTAAGCCTACAAACCTCTTCACGGAAGAGCATATTCTCAACATATTGCTTGATGTTGCTATATCTGGCCTGTCCCATTCATAGGCAGCTACGTGTCACCTGGTCTGTGCCTCGGGGCATGTACTATTGTGCAGTAAAACTAACACCCTTATTCTTTCTTTTTATTTCGAAGGCTTGCCCAACGGCATAAGCTTAAAGGGCCCCTCACCAGAACTCATTGCAAATGCGAGTTATATTTTGGAAGCTGTAAAACGTCCACTGAGAAGTATCTTACCGAAATAATTTTTCCAGTCGGTTCCTATCAGAGTTGATAGAATAAATTAACTGTTCTCTTACCATGACGCCAGGAGGCGCGAGCGTCATTGCCGAACTCTCCCTCGAACTGCCTCTACTAGCGTTTGCAAGCGGTGGTTCTTCCCTGCCTTCTTCCGAAGCCGAGGGCCGATGGGATTGCAGCAGTCCTTAAGACTTATGAAGATTCTTATTTCGAGAAACCCGTGGATAAAGAAACCCTGGGATCGTTGTTAAAGCTTATGCTTGAGCTCAATAACTTTGAATTTAATAATTGTCATTACGTTCAGTTTAGTGGTACGTCAATGGGAACTCGAATAGGTCCAAATTACGCTAATATCTTCATGGGTGTTCTGGAAAATGATTTTTTATCCAGTACTAACCTGCAACCTTTCCTTTATAAGTGCTTTATTGACAATATCTTCTTAATTTGGGCTCACGGAGAGGCTAGCCTGTTAAAGTTCATAGAAGGGTTCAATCACTTTCACCCTTCAATCAAATTTTCGCACAATTACTCGTCAACTTCGGTCAACTTTCTGGACGTCATAGTTACGCTATCGCAAGGTAAATTATTGACAAAGCTTTATCGCAAACCTACTGATAGAAACCAGCTTCTACATTTCCGGAGCAGCCATGTGCGACATTGCAAAACCGGTATCCCCTACAGTCAGGCTCACCGCTTCAAGCGATTGTGTTCGGATCGCAAATATTTCATTTCCAATGGCGAACAATTAAAAAGTGCTCTCGTTAAACGGCGGTATCCGTGAAAGTTAATTGACGACGCCATATTCCGAGCAGATAAATTAAACAGAGCCGGTATTCTTAGCGAAAACCGGTTACCCGAAAAGCGTAACAGCAGCAATCTTGTATACTAACATTCTCGGCATCAGCGCCAAAAGTCTTTTCTATATTGAAACGCCGTCAAAATATTCTTTCCCAACGTGAACATCTTCTCGATATTTTCCCCTAACCGCCTCGCGTCGTGTACGGACGGTGTAAGAACCTCCGCGATATGTTAACATCCTCAAAATTAAATTAGCACAACAAGACGTTTGGCTGCGCCCCATGCAACAAAGCGCGTTGCGAGGTGTGTGTGCACATGCGAACCACAGAGAGAGTGGCTTGTACGTCCTCAGACATTACCCCAAAACTTCGCGGATCTTTTAATTGCGATACCTCGAATGCTGTATACATGCTGGAGTGCACAGTTTGCAGAAAACAGTATATTGGCCAAACAGAAACCTCGTTTCGAATACGCTTTAATAACCACAGATCGCATGCCAATACTCTTCCTAACCTTCCATTATCAAGACATATTCGCTTGCCAGGGCATTCTTTCGAAAAACTCAGGACCACTATACTTGAATCAGGCTTTCAGTCCCATCACGATCGCGAAGTCCGCGAGTCTTACCTAATCTATAAGTTTAACATCGTGTCATCTGGCATTAACGAAATCACAGGCACACTAACCAGCGTGCCTACTAAGCATCCTTGACATTAGCCGTGACGCCTTATGTATGCTATGAGACGCAGCTTTCTTTCAAGAATCCTCTATTATTATTGTCTTTTTTTCGCTGTTGCGTCAATTCTGTGTCACATAATGTCCATAGTCTGCACACGACACTGTATTCCACCTTACACATGCAATAAAAAGCCCTGGTCATTCATCGTGCTCGCTATGACGACTACTGAGCAGTGCGCTTCACCTGCACCCTGAATGTACTATCGCGCGGTGTTTTATTACCTCCATGTTTCTTTTTATTGTATTATATTTTTAATGTTGATTTCAAGTGGCTTACATTGTAATATTGAGTAAACAAACGATTCATTTCTGCACTGTGCGCCACGTGTGTGGTATCGCAATATTTATGTTGTTATTTCTTGTTGTTATTATTGCGCACAACTTTATCTGATGTATCGCGGATTTATAAGGAAGCCCAAATACATGTACATGTTACTTTGACAAAGGCTGGTCCACCAGCCGAAACGACAGTCAAATATACTGTGCTTATTCAACGTACGTAGTACTCTCTTTCTTCATTGTATATATATATATATATATATATATATATATATATATATATATATATATATATAGGTCTACACCAAGGACAACATAGGGGAAATTACTTGTACTTCCTAATTGAATTAAAGAAATGATAAATTAATGAAAATGAAAGTGAATGAAGAAACAACTGGCCGTAGGTGGGATACGAACCCACGTCTTCGTATTACGAATGCGATGCTGTTACCAATTGAACTGCCGCGGCGCTGTTTTCCCACCCACCTCGCGCGCGTAGCACCGCACGCGTAATGCAAAGACGTGGGTTCGTATCCAACCTGCGGCCAGTTCTTTTTTCATCCACTTTCATTTCACTGTTATTCCATTTCGATTTTATTCACCTGTTGGGTTCTAAATGTGAACACAAAATATATTCGATATAGTTTTGGTAAATTAGCTATCTGACACATTTGCGCACGTCTTCCAATCGAATGGATTTAGTGACACCGCTGAACCCGCAGCGTTTAAATACATTCAAATAGGTTTTGTAAATAATAAAGAAACCTCAATTTTGGGGCCACAATGTGAAGGCTGTTACGATCCGCCTGCAGGGGCACTGAACTGCAAACCTTTCACAGCCCGCTGCAGGTGTTTGGATCGACCTGCGGTGTTAGCGATCTTCGGAGAAGCGACCTTCGAACCTTTCCCCGGCCCGCTGCGACGACACACTTTGTAAAGCAGACAATGCACCTCCTGATGACAGCTAGCGGCGCCAGCGAGTCTAGCCACGTCCGGCGGACCGAGTATTGTTAGTTGATTCGCTGTCGCCTTCACGGTGTACTTGGAGCAAGAGAACTGGAAAAGGGTGTTTTGCGGTGCTTTCTCACAGGCCCCGGAAGTCGTCACAGTCAATGGACAGACGCGGCGGCTAGTTGCGAGGTCACCTCTGGGATTAAGAGGTGACTGCTTGGGTCAAGCGTATCAACCCCTGTCTACGACGACCCACTCCCATCGGTGTGTTCGGTGAGACCAAAGTGCGGAAGCGAGTGTGTGAACCCTCCCCTTCAAAGGCTGGTCGACTACGATGACTTTGGACGCTCCCATTGGACGAAGGTTGAACGGCAGTTTTCCCTCACCTAGGGATCTAAGGAGGACAGAGTGTTTTTAGGCAGCCGTTGTCGGCTGTTCGGTGTGCTTTCATTTTCAGTCATGCTAGACTGATGAAATGTAACGTTCTCCAACCTTCATGTAGATATTGTAAATGAATCCCATAATCCTCGTTCTCGATGAAAACAAGTCCCTCCTTTCAACAACGCCCTTAGCGTGGATGAGTCGGACGACGGCATGGGCCAGCTACCACTTAATTCATGCCCGACCCCAACTCTTACACGGCTATTAATGTGAAGGCAACCGTTGGCTTATCATGCTCACGAAGCCTATGCATCTGTGCATGGAGTTTCGGCCTCTTGCATGTAACTTTTGAATATTGAAGTGCGTTCTAGAAGGCCACTTTTCAAGCAGCCTTTCTAACTGATCAGTCGTTAAAATGTCGCCAATTATTCGTTCAAGTCACTAAAAAAAGTCGCTGATACCTAAATAGAAAACTTTTCCGTAAACAGACAGTACGTCACTAAATCTAGCGACAAAATCGCTAATATGGCAACACTGATAAAGACCGGTAAAATATAAGAAGCAAATCTGATTTTGTGTTTTCAAAGATGGTTAGCTTAGGCGGCCGCAACAAACGGGGGATGGTGCAAGGGGTGGTAGAATAAACTTGTTTTGGGCTGCACAGCGACAGCTTTCTCAGCAATGCAGGCTTGCAAGGCAAGTGCAGCAGGCGTCTCGTGCCGCAAAGCACGCTAACCCTTAACTGCTTAGTGCTGCCGGCCGAGCATCATCCCCTACGTGACGTGGCGACGACGCCCGAAAGACAATCCTAGCTGCCCAAGTAGATATACGTAATAAAGAAACCCTACCTATGTGACCTTAATTCTGCGAGGAAGCTTGGCATCAGCTGTTGTTTTGTTCGATTTGTCAGTACATAGGCGATATTGCCCGCTTTCCCAAGTGTGTGTGTGTGTGTGTGTGTGTGTGTGTGTGTGTGTGTGTGTGTGTGTGTGTGTGTGTGTGTGTAAGAGAGGGGCATGCCTTCCTCCTCCCCCCACACACAGACACACCGCTAGACACGCCGATGACTATTTCCGGCCACTACCCCGGAAATAAACATCTTTCCCAATATATCTTATGCATACTTCGCTACTGTATACACCACCATTAGGAGACACACATCACAATGATGTGAACTGAAGTTTCTGTGTACGTATGTACCACAATTACGAGAAAACGTCACTGCAGCTATTTCCGCAATATGTTCAGAAGGGCAGCAGCAGTAGTTTTTTTACGGTGTTAAAATAATCTGCGAAAAATCATGTTAAACAGTATATCATAGCCAGTGAAATAAATCGTTGTGTGAGCCGAGTGTTATGTCATTGCGATGTACTCATGGATGCAGCCGTGACGATCTTGGTGTAATGTTAAAGTAGTCTTCACGTTGTTGGGTAACGTGAACCTTCACCCGACTTCTCGAACGAAAAGTCACCGGTGCCAAAGCTTTTCAGGTTGTCCTGGACGCACATAGTCACCTGTAAACGTTGGACGCACGTCAGACAAAATAGTCATTATTCACGTGCGACGAATTATGAGATGCTACATTACTTTAAGTTATGTAACAGCGCGAAAAAATAAGGAAGGGACAACGAAAGAGAAAGAAGGAAATGAGCGCTGTTACATAAGTTGCAGTGAACCAACTAGCCCAGCAAGCAAACATAACAGATTATTGTCGCACGCGGCGACATACGGCGGAAACCTTCGCTGTCGACGCATTAACATTCAGGGGACGCGATCGGCATTTGTGCCACCGCGTTTTGTTGAAACTGCATTGAGATATAGTTACATGGAACCACATAAGTGAACACACAAAACCGCTACGTCTAAATACGAATATATGAGAATATATGTATGTTAAGTGCTTGTTATCATCTTCAACGCAGTCATTCAAATTATCATTTGTCAAATCTTAGTGAAAGGCGCTCAGCTCGGTCGAAGGGAGCTGAGCACGTCTTTTGCATAGAAACGGCAGCTTACATTTAGTAGAAACGGTATAACTTGTCGCTTCTTTTTTTGTCTTTTAGTTTAGCCCAATGATGTGCCCCTTCATCGAAATTAAATTTTCGCGGCATACTGCGCCTTTGAGCCAGACCAACCCCACCGAAGCTTTTGTTACTTTCGTTGAAGCGACGCTAGACTTCAGCGAAGCTAAGCGCATGGCCTCCAAGATTTTCGACCCACGAGAATCACGGAAGCTGGGCTGAATGGCCTCTAAGTACACATCTGTTCCATGAGGTGGCGAGAGGCGCGCAGCTGAAAGCTCACTTGGTCACTGCGCCGCTGGAGCAACTTTCGCTTTCTGGCCTGCCCTCCCCCGCATGTAAGTGTTCGAGCGAAAATCCTCCGCCCTGACCAAAATATCTCCCATCCGTAGTCCCGCGCCCTACTGTGCCGTTGGTCGTGTGTCTTCCCGTGTCCGCAACAACATTCCTTCAGGAGGATCAAGGACCCACCCTACGACACCGTGTGCAACCACCGTGCGCACGACGCTGGCTAGCTGCAAGCACCGCGCACTCCACGACAAGTGATTCGCGCGATGTGGCGCAGACAGTTGGTGTCGCTCGTCAGAACCGGGAAGTTGTCCAGCACGGATGCACCAAGGTCGTAGGGGATTAAAGCGCCGTCGCATCGTTTCATATCGAGCCGGATTCCCCGTCCTCTTTCCGTGGCCGCCCGCTGCGAACGGACTGAAGGGGATCGACGAAGGGCAGCGGCATCGGGCCTCGGCGGCAAAAAAATGTAACGGCGTGCCGAGGTGGGTCCCACTGGCGTCAGCCGCGCGTCTGCGCGGCTGTTGTCGCTAATAACTGTCGGCAGATGTGCGCCAGAGGGTAACAACCCCTCATGGGTTCTAGCTTGCACCCTGGCGCTCTCCTTCGACTACGGCGCGCGCCTCTTGTTTCGCATTTATTATTCTTGTGGCATTGCATAGTTTCAACGTGGGCTATTAAATTTCCCATGGTGCGATAATTCATATAGTTGGCGAACACTTACGTAATTCGCACTCGATAGTTATCGGCGGGGGGAGGGGGGATGAAATGGGGAAAAAAGCAAGTGTGGTGCTTTTCGTATCTATGCTCTTTCATAATTTCATGATTAATGAACTAGGTCCAAAAAGTAAGGAAGCTCTGTTGAAAGCAGTAGAAAAAAGTCTAAAAGATTGGTTAATACCAGACAGTTAGCGACAATTGCCAATTGACAAGAACTTTATTGATGTGTCCTGACCGTTGACAGGTTAACAATGCAGGCAATTAAAGCTGCAAGCATGGGCAGATAGTAATGGCATTTCGGGAGAACTTCGGAATGGCTTCAGAATAGATAGGCGTCTGGATGATAATTTATTTGTCCTTGCTCAGTCTATTGAAATATGCAGAGCAGAAAGGAGACCGTTATATGCGGCCTTTGTAGACATTACAGGAGTGTATGACAACGTAGACCGCAACATTTTGTGTGATATTCTGGAAGGGGAAGGCTTGGGCGACGATTGTATACAGCTTTTGAGAGCGATTTACCTAGAAAATGCCGTCTGCGTTGAATGGGAAGGGATGAGAAGCGAGAAAAAAGCTGATATCAACGAGGGACTTAGGCAGGGGTGCCCTTTATCCTCACTGCTGTTTGTAATGTACATGGTGAGGATGGAAAGGGCGCTAGATGAAAGTAATATCAGTTTTAATCTCTCATACAAACAGGCGGGTACAGTAGTTGAGCAGCAGCTTCCAGGTTTGTTTTATTCGGACATTATGTTGCTAGCTAACAAGCAAAGTGATTTGCAACGCCTGGCTAATATCTGTGGACAGGAAGGCGAGAATTTAGGTCTGAAATTTAGCGCTAAAACATCAGGTGCTATGGTATTCAATGAAAACAGTGAACAGACAGTGTCAATTCAGTGCCGGGAAATACCTCGGGTAAAATAATATAGATGCCTTGGTATATGGCTAACGAAGGCGATAGATATCTGGAAACACAGGAAAAAATAATAACAGCAAAGAGGAAGAGAAATGCGGCCATAATGAAACGCAGAGCGCTGTGGGGATACAGTAGGTACGAGGTGCTCCGGGGTATGTGGAAATGTGTAACGGTTCCAAAACTTACATTTGGAAATGCGGTTGTTTGCTCGAAATCAGGAGACTCGATGGCAACCAAAGGTCAGTGGGACGCCTCGCATTGGGCGCTCACGGGAAGACTACAAAGGAAGCTGTGCTGGGTGATATGGGCTGGACAAGCTTCGAAGTGAGAGAAGCTCACAGTAAAATTGATTATGAAGAACTACTGAGGAATATTGAAGAAAGTAAATAGTCTGGGAGTGTTTTCAGATATTTGTACAGGAAAAACATTGATTCACAGTGGAGGAAAATAACTAGGAAGCTCATCAGCAAGTATGGGACCTGTATGGTGAGCAACATTGCGACAAAGGACATCAAGCGGAAAGTCAGAGAGGCTGAGATAATCTCATGGGTGGCGGCAATGGAAAAGAAACCTGGCATGAGTAACTACTTAAGAGAAAGAAAGACGAAATCAGGAAAGAAACAATTTATAAGGTTCCCTTTGAGTTATCATAAATTGTTTCTTTCCTGATTTCGAAGCGAGATCAAGGTGCCTTAGAACACGCACTTATAAAGCGAGATATAACGAGGAAGGAGAAGCATGTGCTTGCTGCGGTAAAGCTAGGGAAACCATGGAGCATGTTTCATTAGAATGAGAAGATATCTGTCCAGCGGTAGATTTTGGCACCTTTGCCCTCCTTCAGGCCCTTGGGTTCAGCGAGATCAGGGCGAAAGTAAACATGTACGCAGTAGAAATTAGTAAGTGACGATTGGCGATTAGAAGATTGTTGGAAGAAAAGTAGGGAAACGACAAACAACGGAGGCGTGCAAAAACAAAACTCACAATAGGGGTTCAGAATGTTTGGTTATGGGAATTCATCGTGGTTTTTTTTTTTCCTTTTTTGTCTGTTTTATCACAGGTAGTTCACTAGGCAATATAATAACAAGAGCTTGGTGGCGCAACCCACCACTCCGTTCCAAGCGGGACGCACATAGCGCCCATCCATCTATCCGTCCATCCTCTTTTTGCGTGGACCTCACATCGTTCTCCCATTCTAATACCCCTGACACACGGGCGAAACTAAAGTCCTTTCCAGTAAACCCCTTTTGCTACTCTGAAGGACCCTTTGCAGAAAGGAGTTTCGCCGATGACACACGGCACCGCACTGAACTTCTTTAGGTAGTTCCTCAGATGAACGCCGCAAGAAAAATAGCGCTGGCTGTTAAAGCCACAAGAGAAAACATTCTTAAAAAGCTGCGTATTTAATTACACTTAGCTACTGTAGAACCTAAAGACATATTTTTTTCATTGTTGATGGCTAATAATGCTTATAGTCGTTTGTTTTATTCGCGTTTTTGCGTTGTTAGCAGCCATTTAACTTGGTCCAGCAACTATGTGCAGCCGGTGTTTTGCTGTGCGTGCTGTTTATTCTGCTGATGCCCACGTTTCTGTCGTCCTTCAGGTCTTTGTCGTCCCTTCCTTTTGTGCGCGCAGGCGTAACGCGTTTTATTCAATATGTTATTCCAGCAACTGTGGTTTCTTCTGGGTATTTCCTGCGAGCGCTGATTGTGCAGTCTCCATCTCGAGACGTGAACACACCACATGCGCGCAGCAAACAACGACGACACTGCCGGAATTCAACATGGCGGCACTAGCGACGTTATGCGAGCGTTTGAGAGTATAGCTAGAGGAAATCTTCACTATTCGACAAATTGTATTACCGCTAACAATTAAAACATTTTCGCAGGTAAAAAAAAAATACCTATGGGCACCGCAGTTGTGTGGTAGGTTTCCTTCTATTGGCGAGTTGTGCACGCTGTGTGCGAGAGTAACTCCTTTTCCGCTCGAAAAGTAGTTGCGCGATCTCCTTTCCCGAAAAGGAACTTTGTCGTAAAGGAGATACTCCTTTGTCGTGTGTCACTGCACTTGAACGCCTTTCCGGTAGATGTCCCCTTACCTAAAGGACTTTAGAGTGCCCGTGTGTCAGGGGTATAAGTTATTTCTGTGACTTTACCGCATTTAATACGTTCGCCTTTATGTCCAAGCAGATGCTCGACTGCAATCGAGCGGTCGCTCTCACATTGTTATATGCATTGTTTCAGCGAACGGATTCCAAAAATTTTAAATATTGCCTGTGTCAGATAGCACAATTCTATGCATGAGCTGGTTACTAGAAGAGGAGGACATTACTTGCACAAAAATTGAAATGCCTAATTGACTATTTAAGAAAAATTCACAAAAGAAGTTTTGAACTTAATGCCTTATGGCACACATTGCAAGATACACATTCTAGCAGGTGAGGATGCGAGATGTGTCCACTTGAAAAGAATCGTGTGAATGTCACCATTTGCGAGATGTTGTAATGTTTGGAGTTGGGCATGAATTAGATGGTAGCTGGCCCATGCCGTCGTCCAACTCAACCACGCTGAGGATGTTGTTGAAGTGAGAGACTTGTTCTCATCGAGAACGAGGAATATGGGTTTATTTACAGTATCTACATAAGGACATTACAGTTCATCAGTCTAGCATGACTGCGAGAGAAAGCACGCTGAGGAGCCGCGCAACAGTTTCTTAAATACACTCTGTCCTCCCTAGATCCCTAGGTGAGGGAAAACGTTCGACCAGAGTCATCGTAGCCGAGCCGCCTTTGAGGGGGAGGGCTTACACACACGCTTCCGCACAGGTTTCACTGCCCCCGCCGAGGCAAGATGGTCTTCGCAGAACTGGGTATTGCCCTAATGAGGCGCCTCTTAAACCCCGAGCTGACCACCGCAGAGTGGCTGCCGTGGTTGTCCATTGTCTTGCGTCTTGAAAGGCGCGTGGGACGGGGCCGCCAAATACATTCCTTCAGGAGCTCCCCCGCTCCCGACAGACCAGGTCGGTGATGGCGAGTTCACTAACAAAGCCTGGTTCGCCGAACTCCTCTCGGCATTCCGGCGACGAAGAGTTGCTGACTCGGCGTATTGTCCTCCTCACAAAGTCAGTCGCCGCAGTAGACATCGTGACGCCAAGAGGTTGCGGAATGGCGCCTTGTCCTTTCAAAGCAAGTCTCCACAGTAGTGGCGCCGTTCGGCTGGAGACTGACGATCGCTTCCTGGAAAACGCCAACCCCGCTGCTGCAGCTGCCCTGGGAAAACTTTGCATGTCGGCACCTCTGCAGGCCGTTCCCAACAATGTGCGCCGTCAAACTTGCGACAAAAATGCACTGTCGTTCCACTTACTTTCTTAACAGAACGTCGTTTTATGCATTGAAGAGCAAATGTAACTCGAACGCCAATGGACTTCTCCGCAAAGTTCGGGGATTAATATCTCGAAACTGGTGTCATCCTCAGAATTCGTTCCAAGTGGATTAGCTTTGCGAACTCCCCGGCTAGAATTTGTAAACTGCAGTATGTGCCGTAATGTAATTAGTGTAAATTTAATTAGTGCTTTTTGTTAATTAGCGAATACTGAATTGCAATGTCGTGTGCAATTAAGGTCCACCTCTTAGAGTAGATCAGCTCATGAACTAGAATTGTGTCACGGCCGCTGGATTAAAAAAGAAAGGAAGCAAAAAAAAAGGAAGGGTGCGGCCCGCAGTGTCGCGCGCATCAAAAACGCTGTCCTCCGCCGCGGCGCCACCAGCCGGGGCTGTTTCCTGTCCCTAGGGTGCCTCGATGCGCGCGCCCCCCTGTTTCCTGTCCCTAGGGTGCCTCGATGCGCGCGCCCCCCTCCGCCGCTCCGTCGGAGCGGCGGAGGCGGGCGTCGGAGCGGCGGAGCGGGGCGCGCGCACCGAGGCACCCTACTGTCCCCTGCCACTAGCGCCGTTCGGACCAGCCAAGCGGCCGAGAATGCAACTACGGCTGTCGCGTTCGCTCCCGTTGCAGTGGCAGGCCGCATATCTTTTTTTATGCACCGGCCGTGATTGTGCTACCTGCCACAGGCAATTAAAAAAAAAAATTTGAAAGTCTTCACTGAAACACCCGGTATATGCTTGTACCGCTTTCGGGATGTAGCATCTGCAAGTTCAGCTTCTTCGTTACGTGTGCTTGATTTATACGCTTACTATATTAGGGCTATAGGTAGCGAAAGTATGTTTCTATTTCACACATTTCCCATTTAACTGCTGCAGTTAATAAAAACATCAAAATGCTTCATATGGTCAGCCGATATGGTCATATGGTCAGTAATACTGTCAGCCCGTCGAGGGCTGACAGTATCACTGACACAGTATAACAATACAATGCTATCATGTCTGTAGGTTGTGTGCAAGTTGGACTTCACGAATTTTCGGAAACATTTTACTTCGAGAAGTTCAATTAGTTCACTAACGGAGTTGCGCTAGGCGGAGGGCCTATAAGAATGAGGAATCTACGCTGTGCTAACGGCTTCGCCACTTCGTGGCCGCGGCCACTCAGACAGACCTCAAGCGGCAGCTTTCTTTCATGTTTTCTCGTATATTCGAATAACAATCCGAAGCTGTCGTGTCGGCAACTTGTGTAAGTCGTACTTTACGCAGTTTCTGATGCGATTTACTGTGAAACATCAGTTTAGTACAATAAGGCACTTGGGCTTGGCGGACGGCTTAGAGAAAGTGAGGATGTATATATGTTGCACTTCCCCACACATGTGCGATGTCTGTTCCTTGTGGTGGTGGTGCTGATAGATTTTCTCACTATGCTATCTAGTGGGGAATCTGGCTCTGCTGCGCTGTGGTATGCATGGGAATCATGGTGTAAGACCGTGATGAGAATGCCGATATATTGTGATTTCGGATTGGCATCGTTCTCGGGCAGCCAGGACACCTTGAAGACGCGCCTGGCAAGCACCAATAAGAGTCTGTCACTGTGAATCATTTTCTACTCAAGCAGCACGTAAAAAACTGTTTAAGGATTTATTATTACACAAACACATATTTAATTATGAGAACGTGTTATTGCATGTACGATCGTCATCAGCAGCAGCAGCATCAGCATCATCATCATCCCTGTCCTGCGCCAACCGATTCCAACTAGCGCCTGCGAATTTCCTAATTTCATCGCCCCACCTACTCTTCTGTCGTCCTCGACTGCGCTTAATTCCCTTCTCTTAGTACCCATTCTGTAACCACAACAGTCCACCGGTTATCTAACCTACGCATTAGGTGACCTGCCCAGCTTCATTTCTTCCTCTTAATGTCAATTAGAATATCGGCTATCCCCGTTCGGTCTCTGATCCACACCGCTCTCTTTCTGTCTCTTAGCGTTACGCCTAACATTCTTCGTTCTACTTGTTCTCAAGCTTCTTTGTCAGTCTGCGAGTTTCTGCCCTATATGTTAGCACCGGTAAAATGCTCTGATTGTGCACCTTTCTTTTCAATGATAATGGTAATTCCAGTCTGGAGCTGACAATTTCTGCCGTATGTGCTCGAACTAATTTCTATTCTTATGTAAGTTTCCTTCTGTGTGAGTAATTGACCTATATATATATATATATATATATATATATATATATATATATATATATATATATATATATATATATATCAGTGGCGTAGCCAGAAATTTCCTTCGGGGGGGGGGGGGGGGGGGCTCACGTTGCAGGTGGACCTCCTCCTTAAGAGGAAACATTAGGTCGGATGCTCCTATCTAAATACATGTATGAGGAGAATTCGTTTTTCTCGGCAACCACTGTTCCGAATTTGACGACGTTTGTTGCATTTAAAAGAAAACATTAAATTCTAGTGACTGCTTGTTTCGAATTTTCGATTTAGGTCGTCAATATTTTATTGAAAAGTGGCAAAAATCGAAAATTTTCAGAACACGAAACAAGTATACAACTCTGTAAATCAGCAATGATAATTGATATCACAATTCTGTGAATTGCACATAGTAGTACATCTACAGCGGACAAAATTGATATGTTACACATGAGTCTCAAAAAAGTAAGTATTATGGAAATATGGCTTTTGCAGAGCCCTTGTACATAACATAACCAATTCACGTAAGATACACATAAGACACACGTAAGATACACGTAAGACGCTTTGTCCACCAAGAACCAGGCGCATACTGCTCGGCATCCTACACCGGCGAGACAAGACTTTCTGTTGAGGTTGCGCTCAAGCGAACGCGGTGCAATCCGTCGAGTCCCCACAGTGATGGCGGCTAGCGACCATTGTTTTTTTTTTTCTCGTCTGCTAGCTATAAAGCGTCTAAAGCTCTGCCAGGCGAAAATACACTAGGCCAGAGAAAACCGAACGCGCACCGAAGTGCGCCGCGCGCTGGTCGGGGCAACACGAGAAAAACGCGTGCGCTCTGGCTGGCTCTGGCAACGCGCGGGTATGGGAGCGAGAACAAAAAATAAAATGAAGAGGCTCAATGTGTCCTCGCGATTAAAAGTCAAAGTAGAAAAAGCTAAATAAGAACGTAGTTGCCTTGGCTGGCTTTAGTGTCTTCACTGGATGCTTTGGCGCAGGTGAAAAAAAGATTCTATTTTTTTATGTGACATGACGGCACGAATGAACCACCACAACGCTTCGTCTCATCGGGCCTCGCTACGGGCTTTGTCAACTTGTCTGATAGCGTGTTGATTTGGCTTGTCTCGTTGTATGGCCCAATGTGCGACATTGGAAAAGTCAATGCACCTTTGGCGTCAAATATTTAAGGGAGCATTAAACTTACAAAGTTCAGCAATTGAAAATCTAAAGCACACGTTTGGAAATGTCAATGTACTTTTCACATCAGATGTTTATGAGAACTTTATACCCATAAAGTTTCAGAACTGATATCCACGCGCTCCGTAAATTCCATGATAGAGTGTAGATTCCGCGGCCTCCGCGAAATGCCGCGGCGAGCCCGTTCGCCATGAAAACACCCCTGAAACTTTGTGCTCGGATGGGGCTGCTTGCGCTATGTGACTCCCAGTGCATGGGCGTTGCCGCAAAATTCAGCCTGAGTTCGCAATTTTCGCGGTGAAATGGCTCTTCGAGCATGAAAAAGACGCTCTAGACAAAATCCAGAATGATTTCCGGCGCCGGGGGTTGCTTTTGTCGGCGGTGCATGGACAGCACGAAAAAATTTCGGGGGGGGGCTGAAGCCCCATAAGCCCCCCCCCCCCCCCCTGGCTACGCCCCTGATATATATATATATATATATATATATATATATATATATATATATATATATATATATATATATATATATTGTAGCGAAGAGAGACGCTAGTGGGTTCAGCGCTACTGGCTCTAAACGCTAGTGGGTCGAGCGCTCCTGCTCAGCAACGGCTCTCGTGCTTGGAAGCTGTGACTGCCCTGCCCGTCGACGTTGCGCTGCTCCGAGCTCTGCCAAATAAACACCTTTAGAATTGGTGGAGGTGCGGGGTACCCTCAGACGATCATCCTGGAAATCCGGTCCCGTACCCTACCATCTATCATGCCTCAAGACGCCTCCCAGCAAACGCCTCCTCCTGCACCCACTGCGTGTCCCGGGGTGCCTCGTCATCGCGACCCTCCTATCTACACTGGAGCGGACGACACTGACGTGGACGAATGGTCCGTGACTGTATCAATGCATTGCAGCAGCCTCTCTGACGCCATCGCACTACTTTTACCGTCGGGCCGCTTTTAAACTCGAAAAGGTCTGCTGCTGCCTTTTGCGACTGTGAACGTCAAACAGGGCTCCACAGCTATTTTTGTCTGTAACCCCTTCTCATACCCTGTGATGCTGCTTCAAGGTGAATCTCTTGGCCACGTGGAAGTGATCGACGCCGTACAAGTTACGGATGTTCCCGAAGACACGTCCTGCGCCAGTTACAACACGCTCGGTTCTCTCTCTACGTCCGACCCTTCGCCCACAGCTGTGTTCGATTCATCTATTGCCGATGGCCTCACCCCACCTCAGCGTTCGCAGCTTCTGCGCATCTTAGAAGAATTTCGTTCTTCTTTTGATGTCGGGCAACCTCCCCTGGGCCGGGCGTCTGCTGTCACGCACCATATATTGACACTGGCTCCCAACCGCCATTGTGGCAAAGACCATATCGCGTCTCTGCCACAGAACGTCGTGTGATTAATGAGCAAGTGGACGATATGCTTCGCCGCGAAGTGATCCGACCCTCGAACAGTCCATGGGCATCCCCTGTCGTCCTTGTTACGAAAAAAGACGGCTCGGTACGGTTCTATGTAGACTATCGGAGCCTGAACAAGATCACTCGCAAAGATGTATACCCGCTGCCGCGAATCGATGACGCCAGCGATAGCCTACAAGGAGCAGAATTCTTTTCATCTCTAGATTTACGCTCCGGCTATTGGCAAATACCCATGGCTGACGTCGATAGGCCGAAGACAGCCTTTGTCACACCCGACAGCCTATACGAATTTAACGTCATGCCGTTTGGACTTTGTAATGCGCCAGCAACCTTTGAACGCATGATGGACACAGTTCTCCGCGGTTTGAAGTGGCACACGTGCTTATATGTTATCTCGACGATGTTGTTGTTTTTGCCTCTGACTTCACCACGCACCTTCAACGCCTACGGCGTGTTTTGACGTGCTTAGCAAACGCTGGCCTCCAACTGAACCTAAAGAAGTGCCGATTTGCAGCGCGGCAGCTCACGATACTATAGGTTACGTCGTCTCGAAGGATGGAATCCTTCCCGATCCAGACAAACTTCGTGCCGTAGCTGAATTTCCTAAACCGACGTCCGTCAAAGAACTGCTCAGTTTTGTAGGTTTGTGTTCCTACTTCAGGCGCTTCATTGGCAATTTCGCCGCCGTCATATCGCCCCTGACGAAGCTCCTTGGCAGCAACGGACCTCTCCATTCGTGGTCGTCCGATTGCGACGAGGCGTCCACTAAGCTCCGTCGTTTGCTGACGTCTCCTCCCATTTTGCGCCACTACGACCCAACGGCACCTATTGAGGTACACACAGATGCCAGCGGTGTTGGCCTCGGCGCTGTCCTAGCGCAGCGCAAAGAAGGGTTTCCTGAATATGTTATGGCATATGCAAGCCGTATGCGTACTAAAGCCGAGGCCAATTACACCGCCACGGAAAAAGAATGCCTGGCGATCATCTAGGCGCTGATCTGATCATCCGGCCCTATTTGTATGGTCTCCAATTTGATGTCGTCACGGACCACCATGCACTATGCTGGCTGTCGTCATTGAAGGATCCCTCAGGCCGTCTCGCCTGCTGGGCGCTTCGCTTACAGGATTACGATATCCGCGTACTGTACCGCAACGGACGCCAGCATGCTGATGCTGACGCCCTCTCACGTTCTCCCTTGCCAGACGACAATGCCTGCTGTGCAATATCCCAGCTTGACGTTTCTTCCGTCGACGTTGGGACCATCGCTTTTGAGCAGCGCAAGGACCCCTGGATTGCCTCCACCATAGACTGCCTTGCTGATCCGTCATCACAGCCAACCACTCGTGCATTGCGCCGTCAAGCTCGCCATTTCGCCATTCGCGACGACCTGCTTCACCGACGCAATTACACCTCTGACGGCCGCCACACTGTAAAATAATTTACACCCTAAAAAGTGAAAAAAAGGGTGTAAATGTGTCTATAACTCACACCCTTATATGACGGACACCCTAAGGGTGTGAGTTATAGACACATTTACACCCTTTTTTTTTCACTTTTTAGGGTGTAAATTATTTTACAGTGCAGTGGTTATTAGTTGTACCTCGAAGCCTGCGTTCGGAAATCTGCACATCGTTCCACTGTGATCCACAGTGTGCTCACTCGGGACTTTTCAAAACCTACCAGCGCCTCCGACGACGCTACTACTGGCGACCCGCCGTGGTTGCTCAGTGGCTATGGTGTTAGGCTGCTGAGCACGAGGTTGCGGGATCGAACCCGGCCACGGCGGCCGCATTTCGATGGGGGCGAAATGCGAAAACACCCGTGTACTTAGATTTAGGTGCACGTTAAAGAACCCCAGGTGGTCGAAATTTCCGGAGTCCTCCACTACGGCGTGCCTCATAATCAACAAGTGGTTTTGGCACGTAAAACCCCATAATTTTTTTAATTTTTCTACTACTGGCGAGGAATGTACAACTACATTCAAAAGTTCGTTCGCTCATGCCCCGACTGCCAGCGCCGAAAATCTTCACCCCACCTCTCGCCAGCTGGTCTGCAGCCTCTACCCTGCCCTACCCGGCCGTTCGGGCGCATTGGCATCGATTTGTATGGGCCACTTCCCCTGACGTCGGCTGGTAACCGCTGGGCCATTGTGGCAGTAGATCACGTTACACGATACGCTGAAACCGCCGCTCTCCCAGCAGCTACAGCGCGCGATGTTGCATCATTCCTGCTTCACCGATTCATCCTGCGGCATGGTCCACCCCTAGAACTGCTCAGCGATCGCGGACGTGTCTTCCTGTCGGAAGTAGTTGAAGCGATTCTCAAAGAGTGCCACGTTGTTCATCGTACGACTACGGCGTACCACCCTCAAACTTATGGCCTCACAGAACGCTTCAACCGTACGCTCGGCGAAATGTTTTCAATGCACGTTGCCTCCGACCACACGAACTGGGACGCCATTCTGCCATTCGTCACCTACGCGTATAATACCGCTACGCAGAGCACCACTGGATTTTCACCCTATTTCTTGCTGTATGGTCGACACCCTTCGCACACCATCGGCACCATTTTTCCGTACCGGCCGGATGCATCCGAGTGCGTGCCTATTTCTGCCACGGTCAGACATGCAGAAGAGTGCCGCGACCTCGCACGGGCCTTTACTTCCGATGATCAAGAGCGCCAGAGGAGCACTCGCAGTGACGCCACTGCCACGGTCACCTTCGATCCGGGAGCGCTCGTGTGGCTCTCAATCCCTTTAACTGCCCCTGGCCTCTCATAAGTATGAAGTCCCTAAGTATGAAGGCCCTTATCGTGTTCTCGAACGCGCATCTCCTGTGAACTATGTCATAGAACCAGTTGAGCCATCTTCAGACATGCGCCGCCGTGGACGAGCTCATCGTGACGAGCTGTAAGGTCGCCGGACGGCTCCCTTCTCGCTCCCGGGGGGTGATTGTAGCGAAGAGAGCTAGACGCTAGTGGGTTCAGCGCTACTGGCTCTAAACGCTAGTGGGTCGAGCGCTACTGCTCAGCAACGTCTTTCGTGCTTGGAAGCTGTGACTGCCCTGTCCGTCCACGTTGCGCTGCTCCGAGCTCTGCCAAATAAACACCTTTATATATATATATATAAACACCTCTATCATTACTGTTGTAGAATTCGTCAGTGTTGCCCGCTATGTCCTTATGGATTAGGAATCCTCCGAACTGCTTCTTATCTGGCAGTCCTCTGTAGCAGAGCACGTGGCCATTTGTCAGCACTGTATAAGCCTCACCAATTCTTGCAACCTCACTAAGACCAATGATATCCCAAACAATGCCTGATAGTTCCTCGAAGAGTCCTGCTAGGATAGCTTCACTCGAGAGAGTTTGGGTGTTAAACCTTGCAAGGGTCAGTTTCCATTGGCGGCTTGTCCGGGTCCAGAGATTCTTAGCACCCTCTGCTGCGTCAGAGGCCTGAACGGTGCCTTGGTCACGTGCTCCACAGCTGTTGGGAACTGAGGACCATTGGTTCATCAAATGAGTCATTTGGGAGGGAGTGGCCGAATACTGCACCAGGGAGGCCAGTTAAACGCCGTCAGAATCCGTGATGTCACGGCGAGATAGTGCGGGAACTTTAATTGTGGGAGCGTCGCCACCCGCCTCTCGCTTTTCCGTCTTTTCTGGCTTATGCTAATTCGGCGTCGCCTAACGGTAAGAGTGGACTTGTTCATATTGTTGAAGATTAATTAACTGACACAAGTCAACTTATTTTTCTCTTTAGGTTCTCTTTAATATGTTCGATGTCGAGCTGGGAAACCGGGGAGCGGGCGCGAGGCTTGCACTGCATCTTCCTCCTACTCCTCCTGCAGCTCAATGCTGACTTGGCCCATCTGTAATAACGGATTAATGTGCGCTCTCCTGGAGCGGAGAGGCGTCTTCTGCGCGAATTATCCGCGGTGAGATTTCTTCATTGTGCACCCAGCAGCCGCGGACGAAGGAGGATGTGACGCGTACCACGTGGCACCCTTCACGCTTGTCGAGCACGGCGGGTTCGTTATCCGGTGCGTTGTATAACGGGGTGGGGTTGGGACGATAGAAAGGGGGAAGGCAGCACGGTGCTCCGCTACCCGGTGCCTGCACTGCGAAGAAAACAGAAAGGAAGCGGTCGCAAGAATGCGCGCGAATATCGGAGTGCGAAAGTGGCTTATAGGAGGCGGGAAGGGGAGCGGGAGTATCAGTGAAGGGGAGTGGGAATGTCCAGAAGACCGACCGAGAGGCTTGTCCGTCTCCCGAGGAGAGAGATGTCGATGAGGAGGGTAACGGGCGTGCGACATAGTTTTCCCGTGAGTCACAGCTGCGGTGCTGGGTCGATGGCGGGAGCACGACCCCGGTTCGCGCCCGCTTCCCTCGCATTTCTCTGTATTCCTTTCCCACGGTACCGGGTCTCCCAGGGACCGTGCCGCCGACTTCCCTCTGTGCTTGCGCGTACACTATGCGTCGCTGAAGGCGTGCCGCGCCTGTCGAAGCTATGTACGAAACAGACTACCAGCGCCTGGTGAGGAAGAGGATATTGGGCGGGGGATGTTAAAATTAATTGGATAAATACGCATCACAGACGTACTATGTAGGAGAGAGGCCAGGATTGTTTTTATGTTCTGTCTCCCCTCTAGGCCTAGTCCATTGCTGCAAACGCGCGGGACGTAGGACGGCTGGTAGCATAGGAGGTTTTTGAAAACTCGCGTCAGTGCCTATAAATGCCAAACTTCTAGCTTATAATAGTTGCGTTTGGTCCAAATTGGAATACGCTTCAATAATATGGGACCCTTTCACTAAAAAAGATGTCAGTCAACTCGAGTTCAGCGTAAGACAGTCAGATTCACTTATGGAACATATCGACCGCAAGGTTCTCCCTCTTCTATAACGAAACGAAATAATATACAAACGTTGCAAGGACGCAGAAAATTTAATCGCATCATGTTTCTTCACAACTGTCTTTCTGGGAAAACCAAATTTACGTTACCTTCTTGCACACAGCGTGTTTCTACGAGGAGAACACTCCGCACGCATGATTTTTCCCTAGCGCCGTTGTTTGCTAGAAGAAATTTAGATAAGCACAGTTTTTTCCCACGAACAGTATCAGAATGGAATTGTCTTCCAAAAGAATTTTTTCTGTCCTCGGATTTCGTGAAGGAACTAGATCATTTTCTTTTCCATTTGTAGTCCCTGTATTCAAGTGATGGCATTCTCTTACTTGTACCTTTTTGTGTGTGTGTGTAATCACTGTCCAGCTTGGATTCCATTATATTGTACTGTAGCCCCTCCTGCATGGCCCTGCTTGGCCTGCAGTATTCTCTAAATAAATAAAATAGTGCTTTGTTCTTCTTTCTTTCTTTTTCTTGCGCTTGGTTTGCCACGCGGCACAACGTCATAATGGAGCTAAATATGAGCACGCAAGCCCTTTTCATAGAGATACTGTAATATTGACTGATAAAATGTGTTGTCCATAGCCCATCTTTCATAGTTTTCAGCTTGATCACTGCTCACTTTTACACTTTTGAGCACACTTTCGCGAATTGTCTTTGTACCAGAGCACGTCCAAAGTAGACGCGGGCATCCACCGCAGACGCAGGAGCGGATCACTTCGGGCACTGGACAATGTCTTCGTGTGGTTGACCCCTAGGACAAGTGGTGGCTGGTGTAATGGCCGCCCCGTCCCGAAGTCTCCGGAGGGAGACTTACTCCACCTGAGGAAGATTGTGGGCAAAGGCGCTGACGCCCCGGGGGGGAGGGGGGGGGGGGTCAATGAAAACAGAGCGGGGGTCACAGGGAAGGGCAAGAGGAGGAGTTACGGGTGTCGAGAAAGAGTGAGCAATGCGGTCCACACGGTCATTGTTTTAGTCATGACCATGTGCCTGCACCCAGCGGATGGTAATGTTCACACGTGTAAAATTATGAATTTTATGCACTTGCGTCGGTCCAGGGCGAAGGCTCTTCGCTTTGAAAACGAGAGGCACCGGCGAGCCCGACGCGTAAGCCGGTGTAATATAATGCGCTGTAAGTGTTGCACTTTTGCGTGCAGCATCCGTCGTAGTAAACATTTGCACATGCGCTAGAGCGACCTCCCTTTCAGAACAAAAATATGAAAGCTTTAGTCAGTGATGCCCCTATAGTATGGTGTCCATAGAAATGTGCAGATGCGCGTTTGCGTAGATGGCGCTCCCCTGTGATGGAGGCGCGAAGAAACGCGAATGCTACCTTTCGCTTCTTGCCGCCATCTTAGATTATAGTCCTTCATCTCGGCGCCTGTTTGTGGGTAAGCGCAGAGAATCGCGCCGCTCAATCTTTTTAACGTGTGCTTAAGAAGCCAGGCACACTCCATATATACAGCTTCGTTGTTACTGCGTCGGCGGAGCGGCTGAGAGGTAGAATATTCCGCTGGCAAATCTGAAGCTGAATCGAGTTCTCCCAAGGCACTGCGACCTTTTCTTTCTTTCTTTCTTTCTTTCTTTCTTTCTTTCTTTCTTTCTTTCTCATAGAATTCTCGCCGAAGCACTCTGTGGGATTCCAGCGACGGATACTGGTGGCCCCAGCGGTCATCATGCGACTATATGAAAGTGAGACCATAACAGCTATCGCTTAATAAAAGAAGAAAGTGACTGCAGTCCGAGTCGTTTTCATTTTATGGTAGAGGTGGAAATCAATTTGTCTAAAATTAGCCGACTTCAATAATATTTGTAGAATCTTCATCTATACCCTGCCTTTAAGATTTCTCGCTCTTTAACCGTTATCGTTTAAGCCAATTCCGCGAGTGGGGTAAGCACCATTATGTAAAGAGTACGCACACCAAAAAAGGTGATGATAGTTTCGTACATTGTGGCGCAAATCCACTGTGGGATATAGGCCACGGATCGCGTAGCAATGAGATAAACGAAAAAAATAAATAAAGAAAGGTGACCAAGAAGTAATAGTAGTGGTATTCGTTGTTGCCCAATTAACTGTCGTCGCATAGGTAGACACATGGCTTTCTCTTCCGTCTCTTTCCAAGCTTGCCTTTCCCTTCTTACCGCTGATCTTTATACTATAGTTGTAGAGTCTTTGAGGTAATGATACATATTCACTCTGGGGGAGTGACCAAGAAACGGGTAGAAAAAGAAATAAAACGAATTCAAAGAAGATTTGAGAATAGATAGGTTAGAATTAAAAGATAGATTGGAGATAATTCGACCTCTTCTTCTTCGTATTTTTCTTTGCTGAATTGCGCCAATGCCGCAGTTCCGCTGGCAAGCTAACTTTCTAGTTTTTGGTACAAATAAATATCCCAGTCTTTTGCTCTGTTTCCCTCGTTTAAGTTATTTTACCTGGGTGCTGGTTTAAGGATTAGCTGCAGAGCGACGCTTCCGAAAATCATTACACATCAGCAAATTATTACACACCAGCAAATCATAGCATGGTTCGACAGCACTTTCCAGGCGCAGTATTCTTCCCTGCTGCTGCGTTGGCAAAGTTCCTAGAGGTAATTATCTTAGGCTTCCGTTACTTCGTCCGGAGTTTGAACGTTCGCTGGGCGCAGCGTCCTTAGTTATAATTTATATGTATATATGAACTTCTTGCAAAGCAGTTCGGGTTTCCTGCGACGGATACCGGCGACCCCGACGGACATCGACGCGACTATAGAGGAATGAGCCCATAACAGCTAGCTGGCCGCATGCTTCTTTCTACGATAGAGAACTGCACGTATGCACATTGGTTTTGCGCTATCATGCGCTCATCTGTATCTTGAGAGAGAGCGAGAGAGAAGACGCCTCTAAGCAACCCCTGTCTGCGTCTACCACTTTCGATGTTTTGTCATTTGAGCTTGCCCTCAAAAATGCGAACACAAATTGGTGACCACCGAAGTTACTACTGTGCTTGCTTGAGGGGACAAAAAAAAAAAAAAAAAAAGAGAAAGAAAGGTAACTGAACGTAGAGACAGCCTAATGACCGAAATTTGGCGGTGGTCCAAATGCACGCTCTCCGACGTATGTCACGTGCGCGATCCTATATATCTAAACGCATTCAAAGAAGACATCAAACAAAAAATGAGGACGGCTGCGTGGGCGCCGAGGGGTCGAAGCGCGCCGATCAAAAACGTGAGGTGGGGAGGGAGGGAGCGGCTGGGGAAAGAAGGGCGAGCTGGGGGAAGAAATAGGGGAGGGGGGAGGAATACGGGGCCTGGAAACAAAACAAACCACAGTCGACCGAGAAGCGAGGGACTCGGGTGGGAGGACGCGTTCCTGTGTATCGAGCGGAGGGTGGGTGTAGCAAGCGGTGCTCGCGCTCTCGGTTCCCGGAAATTCGTCCCGGGCCGGGCCCGGGGCCGTCGCAGTTCTCCGGAAGCGGCGCGGTACGCTTAGGCCCGTGCGTGCGCGCTGGTTGGACCAGCTGCGTGCTTCGAAGCACGGCTCTAACCCGACTTTGGACGGGGCTGTGGCCGCTCGCGCAAACACTGCACGCAGCAGGAGGCACAGGCCTTATAAATCTAATCGGAGATGCTCGTTGTAGCCTCCCGAAACTCCTCGTGCATTATAATATTGCGCGTTGCCTTCAATGCTTCTCGAGATTAACTCGGAGGTGATTACGTAACACATATTTGTCCCGGACGTGATTTCATTTCACGCGCGACTGTGTGGAAGTTACTTAATTATGCATATTCTCGCCGCCAGCTATTGACTCTATAATTTGATCTAGATGGTTGTGCCGTCGAAAACGATGAAAAACACTCGTAAACTGCGTTTCGAATACCTCTAGTTGGCATGAAAATCCCAGATGGAACCTAAAGATGACGTAACCCACCGCAAGAGGTTGCAGCTTCATTACCATGTTTATCCTGAAAAAGAACAGCCGTTGTTATCGCATCAAACATGAGGAGATGGTCACTGTGTCCACGTATATACATGCGGGTGCTACTTCTTTCACTTAACGGTGGTACGTAGTGGATGTGGAGTGGGGTATGGACTGGGGCGGGGGACGGATGGGGGGGGGGGGGGGGAAGTTGCGCAGGGAGACTGCTTCGATCGCGGTTAGGGGTGACGGCTAATCGAAGAGCAGCTCGCCGGGCGTGCATGCGCTCATTAGGATTCGAGGCTGCGTAGATTACTTTTGAAAAACACGAACGGAGAGTGAGAGGTGGAGGGTTTACAATGAAGGTCGCTAGGGCCGACCAGGCCTAGAAAATGGCAGGGCGTTGCTTGCTGATATCACGGAGAGCTCGAAATTATGGTCGAAGGAAAAAAAGAAAAAGCAATCTTGCCAATCGGGCGAATGTACATAGGTGGACTCAGTGATGAAGGGACAGGAGAAATATCGTAACGAAATTAGGAGGTAGATGAGGAGATACGGTTGGCTGCGATACCAAGGAGGATCGAAGGGATGCTATAGCAGAAGTATAAAACGGAGAATGCGAAGCAAAACTGAGATTGAATGTCAACCCAAAGAGCAAGTCGCTGAGAAACTAAAGCGGGTGTCGTCTGGTGTCGCGATCTGGTTTTGAACCGATTTCTTTTCTCGCGCATAAGCTCGAAGTGTAAAGGCACGTACAGCGCACATACAAATGGCTCCGCGACATCACCCGTCACGATGGCGGTTGTCGTTTTGCCAGATCTATTGACCACTGGTTGGCTTTAAATCATAGGTGGCAGGCAACGCTGCGGAAGATACGCAAGCATAAACGTATAGTTCGGTCGTGCAGTAAAGTCCGCCCGTTTTGCAGTGCATTTGATCTGGACCTGCGACAGTTCATACGGGATAACTACTTCATATATTAAACGTAGAACTTTCAGCCGCAAGGTTACGTGAATTCACGTACTATCTGTGTACTTTTGTCCTCCACGTATGCGAAGTACTAGGTTTTGGTTGCGAGCGCAAGCGGTGCGGTGTGGCCAGTGGTCGCAACATTGTGTCATTCGGCTCGTTTCATGGTAAGTGGTTTCAGATCTGCGACGCCTTTTATACATTAAATACGGCATATTTTGCGACATAAAAGTATGAGACAATGTTATTGCGTCGAGTCATATGACTGATGTGACGCACGATTCTTTGGCGGCGAATGCGAGCAGTGGTCACAGTCTCTCCAGGCTTCGCAGCGTCGCCTGTATGCACGAAACGGAGCATTGTTGCTATCCGAGAATGATTTGGTTGTATGGTGTACAGTGAATATATGGTGTCCCGTGACGCCATTCCAGCAGCTGTTTGGTGCATGACGTCGACTACTCATGGATTCGGATATCGATTGAACGGCATGGTGAAATGGCTACAGCATAACATTCGGATGAGTTTCTTGGCACGTAGGGTTGTTGCGGTGCTTCTTGGTGTCTTTGTTTGTTGGCATCTTACTGTGACATCATTAATAACAATCGGACCCCTTGGTTCCCCCTTTTCTCTTTCAACACACACACACACACACACACACACACACACACACACACACACACACACACACACACACACACACACACACACACACACACACACACACACACACACACACACACACACACACACACACACACACACACACACACACACACACACACACACACACACACACACACACACACACACGCACACACGCACACACACACGCACGCACGCACGCACGCACACACACACACACACACGCACACACACACACACACACACACACACACACACACACACACACATTATATATATATGCGCGCGCCAAAACTGACCCAAGATAATTGCGTCCTATCATGATCATCATCAGCAGCAGCAGCACCCGACCCCCCTCCCTCCCCTGCCCAGCGCCAACCGATTCCAACTAGCGCTTGTGATGTTAGACTGATCGTTCTCCCTCACCACCTTAGCTTTTATTTGTTTATTTATTTGTTATTAGATTTCTTATGCATGGTTTTCTTCTTATTGCTACCCACCCCCCACACAAACATTTTACTTTTTAGGCTCCAACGTTCAAATTGTTAACTCCCTTGTTTTTTATACACCTAACTTAACGATCCGATTCATGGCCAATCCCCCACTGTGGTATGCGCCACACCCACTCAGGAGAACAACAACCGTCTTTCAGCTGAGCCGGTGATGATGATGATGGTGAAGTGTGCATCACGAAATGCTGATTTCAACTCTCGGCTTCACTTATGCGTTCTCATGAGACATTACTAACTGTTCTTCTACTGATTTGAACGACATTCTGTGACAGGTCGGCCGAAACCTCAACGAGGCCTTTTCACCGTTTTGTGCTCGATTACCTACGGCCAGTCGACCAGACGACGACAATCGAATTGACTGCCGGTCGGGAGTACGGGGCGCATCCGGAGCAGATAAACTGGATCTCTATGAATATAGCTATCGCTGATGAGGGTAAAGGGACTAAGCGATCAGAAAAGGTCGGAGAGAAGAAAGGCTTGACGCGGCGACGTCTGCTCCAGGTAGCACGCTGTGTTGCCAGATCCGGGTGCACTGACTAGAAGAACCGCCTAAAGGTTCTTGTTTTCTGTGGTTCAGGCGTTGCATGTTGCTAATCCGCTTGATGTAGACAATGCTCGCTTCGTTACTCAAAGACGAACTCTGCCGCACTAAGCATTCTCGAGAGCGACCTACTGTAGGCCATTTTAGTGTCAACATCGAGCTGTTACTAGGAACTTCGCGCCCAGTCACGCCGTGTTAACCCTTCCACGAGGCGCGAAACGCGGCCATACAACGGTGCTATAACGACACGAAGCGCATTTCCGGCGTATTTTTGGCGCGCCGCCCCAGCCTCCTCCTCAGGACACATATTCTTCTCTGCGTACGTACAGCTTCCACTCTTAATCAGTCGCACGGAACACAATTTGATCCTCGTTACAGTGCGGACATGGCGCAGTATATAGAGTACACCTTCATGCTGTTAGATACGGGGCCGTTTCCTGAGCCTACTTCGAGTTCCCCAGACCACATCAAATCGCACCACAGCTCATTGAGGAGCGCAGAAACACGGATGCCACATTCCAGAGGCGGGCACGTGCAAACAAGTTGAAGGCCCCCACTTCGTACGCCGCCGGTGGAGCTATCCAATGCTTGACTCTTCCAGAAAGCGAGGGGATAGCCCGGCACTGTTGCAAGTAAAGTGGGTCCCGAAGCAAGACGGCTGTGATGTACCGGGAGGCCTGGCAGCGTAGCCCCCATACGCCCATTGTGCCGACGCGTTGCAAGCCAGCGAGGCAAGACCGCAGGGAGAAGTAAGACACCGTGAAATTCTGCCCGCCTTGGTCCGCCGTCGCCCCCACCTGGCTATTGTGACGGCGAGTTGTAAGTCAGCAAGGCAAGACCGCAGGGGGACCAAGCGGCGACTTTCTTCGCCGGGTATGACACCATCGCACGGGCGCCTACCATTGGTCGAAAATGGCGTCATCTGAGCGGGCTCGCCCATTGGCCGAACGTCGTTTTAAGCCAAGACACCGAAGGGCTTAAAAGACGCAGACCGGGAGCAGCAGGAGAGGATTCCAGAGCATCCCTTGATTCATCTCTTTCGAACTTCTTGCGACGGGCCGCAGCGTCCGAGTTGCTGCCGGCCCGTAATGACTCTAAGACTGTTCATTGACCCTCACTGTACATAATGTAAAATAAACCTCCCAAGTTTTTCATCTCGATTTCCTCCTCAACTCCTACAACTGGCGCCAGCGGTGGGATTTCCTCAACTCCTACAACTGGTTGCTAGCGGTGGGATCGCCCCCAAATGCTACAACTGGTGGCAGCGGTGGGATTTCCTCAACTCCTACAATGCATGCACTGTTTAGGGCGAGAATACATGGCGAAGACGTTCACCTGCGTAGCTGCTTAAGCTGGACTCACACGACGGACCAAATTCGGTGGCTCAGTGCCGTCCAATCACGCCCCACACAAGGACGAAGCAGCTATGCGCTGCTGGCGGTGCAATTCGTTGCGGCTGAAGGCCACGTCATGCTCGTCTGCAGGATTTGGTCTGTCGTGTAAATCGAGCTCTAATCACCGCTATTACAGGCCGTCCCGTAAATCCCACGTTGACGACAATTGCGTACCAATATAGTCGCACCTTTAGCCTTTGGTGAAATCGCCTGTAGCAGACCGGAACTCACGGCCAAAGCCTGGTTTTACGACATGCGGATGCACTATAGAGGCGGTGTTACTGAATACGTCTGAACGTTTTAACACATCTGCGAGCTGTGCTTCACCATCAGGAGCGCTGCAAGCGTTTTGTCATTTCAACTCCCACGCAATTCAAGTAAAAAGCGTTCTGCTCCGAAACTAACGCATCCTCTCTCAGAACTTGAGCCGTAAGTTTCCACCTATTCAGGTCATTCATTGTTAGTGAGGATCTCGACTGTGGCACGAGTGCCCAAATAAATGCCTTGGGTAGAATATACGAAGCTTTATTAGCCAGTTGTCTTCCCGTATAAGATTACGTATTCTACATGACGCTTGCGGCTGAAAGGATGTTCCACACACCCCTTCATGACATTTAATGGCGCTGGCTAACACTCGTAGGTCCACATTTAGTAGACATGCACAAATATCCAAGAAAGTAGATGGAGGGGCTGCAGTGGCCGTATATGGCTCACGCAGAACTGGGAGCAGCGAGCGCTTCGTGCGGTGGTTTGCTTCGCACAGGTGACGAGTTGTCTTTTACTCCGCTTTAATTTTTCCTTTATTAAATACGATATTCGTTGCTCTCGTCCACAATTAATTCCACAGTTCAGTAAAAATGTTAAATTTCGGCGTCATATGTACGCGAAATATCTGCAGTGCATGTTCGTTGTTTTAAGTACATATAGCATACGCAAGAGAAATATTTCGTCCTCTTGGTATTTAAACACGAAGCTGTTGCTGGCGCATATACAGGCAAAGAGAGTGCGCCGAGATTGGCTCCTCATTGTAGGGGTTGGAGGACGGACTTCGGGATGAAAAACAAACTTGGGAAGGTTTATTTTACATTATATACAGAGAGGTGAGAGTCAAGTAACAGTCGTACAGTCATTACGGGCCGGCAGCAACTCGGACGCTGCGGCCCGCGGCAAGAAGTTCAAGAGAGGTGAATCAGGGAATGCTCTGGTCTCTCTGGAATGCTTCTTTTAAACCCTTCGAGCACTGGAAGTCGCGTCATGTTCGACCAATGGGAGAGCCCGCTCAGATGACGCCGCCTTCGGCCAATGGTAGGCGCCCGTGCGGTGATGTCACACCCGGCGGCTCCCCGCGGTCTTGCCTTGCTGTGATGCAATGCTCTCTTCAAAGGCGGAGAAGGAGGACGATTGGGCTCCATTGTCCGAGGGCTCACCTGCTCCCGGTGGTGCGGCCCCGCTGTGGTGGCAAATGCCTTCTTCAAAGGCGAAGAAGGGGGACGCTTGGGCCTTCCCGGTACATCACAGCCGTCCGGTTGTCACGGCGCATTACCGCCGTCAGGCCGTCCCGGCACAATACCGCCGTCTTGGTTTGGCACCCACTTTACTTTCAACAGTGCCGGGCTATCCCCTCGTTTTCTGGAAGAGTCAAACAGAGAATAGCTACCGCGGAGCACACGAAGTGGGGGCCGCCAACTTGTTTGTACGTGTCTTGCCTCAGGAATGTGTCATCCATGCTTCTGCATTCCTTACGTAGCAGTGGCGCGATTCGAAGTGGTCCGGGGGAACTCGAAGTAGGCGCAGGAAACAGCTCCATATCTAACATCATGCAGTCACGGCATCGCTCAAGCTAACGCCACATTTCTCTTCTCAAGCTTGATCAAATCACACTGCTTGCAGAGCTGCTTAAGACTTGCATACTAAATAAAAGCAGTCGCTTTCATAAGTTTCTTTGCGGACCAGTGAAGAACGTTTCTTCCTCACCGTTCTTTACTCGAGAGTGTGATCAATCTCACAACACGATGTCTTTTTTTTTTTTCGCCAGAGTACAACTCCTTTTGGTTGTCCTGCCATCGCTATTACGCTATCGTCGTCACGGACGTCATCGTCTTGCTCACTCAATTCCCACAGTGTGTGGAATCTGCACCATATTGTTTCACTCCTTGACTTTGGTATTGTCCTTCATGCATTTCCACAGCCATCACACCAGTGCAGCGACTTATTCTAGCTCTTCAGTGCTCGAGTAGAGCGCGCACGGGGACGCGTGTGATAAGAGCTGTCATATTTTCTGCCATCCTGAGATCAAGACGCTCTTCGCCGGCCTGTTGTTCGCCATGGCCGTGGCCGAAGCAAAAGGTGCTCGATACCTTCCTCTATGCCTTAGCCTGAGTTGCTTCATCAAAATCACCCTCTTGGACTAAGAAACTTATCACATTAACACATTCGCAGCATACTTCTATATAGGGACGGTGGTGTATCGGGATATTTGGGGATGCGTAAGAACCTGGTTCTCCGAGTTATGCACGAGCCCTTCACCACGGCTCAGCTCAGATCCCAAACGACCCAATGCATATTTGGCGCGCATAACAGCATTGACTGCTCTTTATTTACAAGCCGCAATTAGGTATACCCGCCACGTGTCATGTAGGTAAGTGTGTCATTCCTTTCCCGTGAGGCGTTGTATCGTTTTGCCAAGAGCCACGAGGTAGAATTGACACGCTTCGCAGCTCATGCACCTACCGCTACATTACTCTGCCGCCATTTCAGCACCCCCCACCCCTTCCATCTGATTTCCTCCAACTCCCTTTCTCTGTTTTCGTCTTATCCTCTCCTTCCTTTCTGACGCCCCCTTCCTCTCTACCTGCCATCGCGCCGTCCCTCCCACTTAGCTCGTTAACTGTGTGGGCCGCTTTTCTTACTTCCTTGCCCGCAGTTAATGGCGCTTTGAAGGGCGTGGCTTTTATTGTGCCCCGGGTCCGGGCCGGTTGGTGGAAGGGCGGTAGGTGTATGGTGGCTAGAGGAGCAGTAGAGGAGTGTGCTGGAGAGTGGGCTATGGCAGCCATATCGTCATCTAGTGGAGCACAGCGCAGCGAACGTTTTGCTCGCTGCCACGTGCAGTGCTTTTCGACATCCTTTCTTCAGCCGCACTTACGGACACAGTTAGGGCCAGCCCTCTGCGCGCGATCCCGTCCTACCCCCTTTCCCGTTTATTCCGCGAACGAGGCAAAACGGCCAGCGGACGCGCACGCGCGAAAGAGCGAAAACAGTGGAGAAATCGCGGTAAAAACCGCTCAGCGGGCCTCCCCCGATCGAACTGGGTCAGGGACGCGTCGTCGTCGTGGGTGCGGTTCATTTTCATGCGGAATTCGCGAGTGCCGGAGACCTGAGAAGAATAGTTCGGCGGAGGAAAGCACGTGGGCAGGTTTGGGCTCGGTTTGCCGAACATGGCATCGTTAGGAATGACTATCTGCTGCTTCTCCTCAAGGTACTTCAAGTGGGAAACGATCTCCCTTAAATGGGAGAGACTGGAACGACAGTCTAGGATTTGATCAGGGAAAGGCGAAAATGTTTTCTCCCTCTTTCAGAGGAACTGGTCATAACACGAAAGTGAAACGTGCATTCTAAGAAGCAGTTGGCGGCTTCGTTGCGCATGCACAAATACAAATTTTTTTTTTATTTGAATATACTGCAGGCCCTTCACGGCCCGTGCAGGAGTGGTACAGAGATGCAATGAAAAAAAAATCATGATGACAAGTCAATACACTGAATGCAGTTAATAGAAGAGTCGATGTTATTGCAACACACAATATTGTTAGTTAACTTGTTCCACTGGGAAATGGCCGACGGAAAAAGGGAATGCTTGTGAACATTAACACGACTTGGGGGAAGATAGATGGTTTTGGAGTGATTAAGTCTGGTTGAACGTTTTGGAGGATCTTGCAGGTAATGAGAACGTGCTATTTGGAAATGACCATGGTATAATTGATAGATGAATTTTAGTCGTAAATCCGCAAATGTACACGACTTTTTATTAATACAGTTTCGCTCGAAGAGCGACGCAATGACAGCGATAGCAAGCACGCGAAACCAGTGCTTATGTGCGTTTAAACAGCGCACTCCGAAGGCTACCAGGCGTCATAGGTATGTCGGACGTGGCGGTGAGTCCGCATCTGGCGAAAATGCGTCGTCACTGCATGGCACGTTTTAAGCGAGCGAAAGTGCGGCGCGCGCCAAGCGCCTGAGCCGCGACGGGCGCGAGAGCACTCGCGTGAAGGAACTGAATACGCGGCGCGAACTCTCCGTGCATCTTCAAAGCTGATCGCACTATTATTACTTTTTATGGCTGCACCGGAAAAGGGTCATGCCGGCCGCCGTTCCGACCTCCTGCCGAAGTGCTCCGCCGAGATGATGCGCGGACGACACCACCATCTGGTGGAGTTCTCTGACCGTCCCACTCTCAGCATCTCAGCAAAAATTTGGGGTCCCTAGGTAACAGAAGTTTCCAAGGTAGCGACACTCAATGTTCGTTGCGTCGTCTTCCTCACCCTTGCGCTGAATCTCTCTGTTCTCCTTCATTCGAGTCTGTGATTGGTGCATCGCTTGCAAATGATGTTCTAAATGGCTAGAGTTGGCATTTATTATTGCGTTAGCAATTATAGGGAAACTCCACGCGCATTTCTGCTGTCGCCTTCACCTTGTTGTTCCGTACAAAGTCCAAGGGCGATAACATCGTCGCCGCGCGCCGTATGCTGTATGCGAGAGTAAAAGCGTGCGACGGGGAGCCGACTGTGGCGGCTCAATCTCGCGCACTTTCGCTGTCACATACAGCATACGGTGCGGCTCAATCTCGCGCGCGCGCGGGATAAAAGCGGAGAGAAAGCGCGCCGTCTTTCGTCGCGCGCAAGGCACCGGGCAAGGGGGGGGGGGGGAGCGTTCTACTGCGGCGGCTTCTGCGTATGGCGCGGCCGCGCTGGCCCTATCTTGAAAGCAATCTGCGATGGGACCGAGTGCGCGCCGAGTGCTGGTGGCTTCGTGTGCGCTGTTTTGTCCCCTCAGTTCGCGTTGAAGCGAGAGGCAGTACGACGGTTGATTCGCTCGCTGCAGCTGCCGCGCTTCCTCACTTCAGCGTTCCGACAGCGAGGTTCAGCAGTCATCGAATGACATGGGTTCTTGCTTTCTTGTGCGCGCGTCACACCATGCTTGTTAATTTAGTCAGTATGCGAATGTTTATAAGTTTATATGGCTGATAAAACTACTGTCCTTACTTCGTACAGCTGTCTGCTAATGTACTATCGCAGCGGTGTATAGTTCTGGGCGTAACTGGCAGATTATTGGGTATATCTTAGAGAGTTGTATTTTTTTTTTTTTTTTTTGCTACGTTGTACGGTACAATGATACGTGACAGGTTAGGACCTTTGCCTATGCACGTCGTATACAGTGAATGAATCTCTGTGGAAGTTACCGCCGGTAACCGTAATCGCCAATCTTATCGTGATTACCTAGCAACATGGCAGCATCCATACAGCGCCGATCACGCGCTTCGATCCGAATTCGCACTTGTTACTGGCTCTCTGCTCTGACAGCAAGAAACAAGTAGCAGAATTTGTCTTCGGTAATTCCTATCTCAAGCTGAGGTCAAAGCATTAGATACGTCTTAATTAGATAATTTTTGAGATGGGCTGTTTGTTTTCATGCTGCTAAGATTGCTAGGACTAGCTAGAGACACATCGCCGAGCCGCAAAACTGGTCTGATTTCTAGTTAGCAGATGACGCCACAGCATTAGCATTGGTGATGCGTTGACAATGTGGAACGCTAGAAAGGCCTAATTGTTCACTGCGTGAATAATTTGCTACCGCGCACCTGCCGTGGTTGCTCAGTGGCTATGGTGTTAGGCTGCTGAGCACGAGGTCGCGGGATCGAATCCCGGCCACGGCGGCCGCATTTCGATGGGGGCGAAATGCGAAAACACCCGTGTACTTATATTTAGGTGCACGTTAAAGAACCCCGGGTGGTCGAAATTTCCGGAGTCCCCCACTACGGCGTGCCTCATAATCAGAAAGTGGTTTTGGCACGTAAAACCCCATAATTTATTTATTTATTCTAATATGGTACGTGACGACGGTAGCGAGCAAACGCCAAGTAGACGCCGAGCGGACGCTGTGGCGCAGGTTAGCATCCCTTACTCCGTTCCTAGAAGGCCGCAAGTTAACTGCAGGGGAAGCGTACAAGAGAAGCGAAGCCCCGCTGTCGCATGCGTGTAAACGCAGCTTATGGTTACGGCGTCAAAAAAATTTTTTGTTCAGCCAGTCCACCAACTATGGAGCATGTACCAAGAGGGTGGCAAGCAGACGCTGAGCAGACGACGCGGCATGGATGAGCACAACTCGAAGGGCATTCGGCCTTCCTGTTGGCTAAGAGTTCATGTAGCCGCCACAGTGCTAAAAGGAACTACTGAGCTAGAGTGTAGTGCATATGCGCCAATAATCCGGTCGGATTTTTGTCAGGAGGAAATGCGTAGTCATAGCCTTGACATAGGCCGGTGTTTTAGAGCGTACGACGGCAGTCGCATAAACAGTTCACGCAGAAACTCCTTTGGAAGTTGTCTAACTATGCGTAAGCATCGTGCCACTTGCTCATTTCCATGCAGCCCGGTGTCATTATCAATGTTATGAAACTTGATCCGACCAGTATAAACCATTATCAATCCTCATTGGTCGTTATCAACCTATCAAACATGATCCTATTATCAACTCATATCGGTCCTTATCAATGTGGATTTCCAGCGAAGCTGTTGCAAAAACACCACTACATTTGCTGAGGGGGGGGGGGGGGGGTGAAGGGGGGTATGCAAGGATTTACTGATGGTTCGGGTGCTTGTTTTGAGCTTGTGTTTTATTGAAACGTATGCGGTTCTGTGTGTTGTATGGGTGATTTCAATGAATTCGCTTCACTTTGCTGAGAGCTTGTAGCCTCTGCCTTACGTGGGTATGAGCCATTGCATTTTTTGCTTGCTTACGGGGGTAGGAGCCATTGTGCAGGGGGCATATAAGCCATTGCGTTCGTCTTAGTGACGGACGGGCAGGATTATCGTTGGGTAAGCATTTAAAATTGAAGCACAAAGAGGTGCAGTTCGCCATTAAGGGGCTCAAATACACGGCTTCGCTTGTCTTCCTTTGTTACGTCTGAACATCACGAATGCGTTCATTAGACGTTTGAAACGAGTCAAACCACCACCAATCCATCAGCGCCTGTCCAGAGGTCAACGCAGCGTGGACACCGACTCTTGACGGTTCCCACAAAAGGCCGTCACTGCACCATAACCTAGCAGCCTGAGCGAAGCATGAAAAGGAGGGAACAACGACGATGACCTGGAAGTCGCTGTTAATTAGACGTTTGCCACGAGTCAAACCACCACCAATCCATCAGCGCCTATCCAGAGGTCAACGCAGCGTGGACACCGACTCTTGAGGGGTCCCACAAAAGGCCGTCACCGCACCATTACCTAGCAGCCTGAGCGAAGGATGAAAAGGGGGAGGGGGGGGAGGAACAACGACGACGACCTGGGAGTCGCAGGTTGCTTTCTTGCCACATATTCCAAACCATCGGGCTTCGGAGGCGGAGTTACTGTGGTGTGTTGCGAGCATGGGCGTGGTATTACAACAGAGTCGACGATTGTGATTTGCTGCAGGACAGTCTTTAGATTCTCTAGTCGACTCGCCTAGGGATGACGACGGTAATAAAAGCGGATACTTTTCGAGCAGTACGGTCAGAGGGTTCTGATACGAAATCGGACGTTTAACTTGCTCCCGCTGGAGTGGCCATCGGTAACTGGAGCCGTGTAACTAAGCAAATGAACCCTTTTCCTTCATTTTCTACAACCTGACATAGCAGTCGATGGGCTTTGTGGATTCCTTGCCATAACACCACCCTAAGCCGCAACACTTTCTTCACAGAGTGGAAGGCCACTGAGGTTTTTTTTAAGCTACACCAATCTTTTTTGAAATTGCCTGTGGCAGATAGCACAGTTATAACCCTTGATGTAAATGACTTGATGAGGCGGCCAATACTTCTACAAGAAATCAACATGCTTAACTGAATAATTAGCATGATTACGCCAAATAACTTTTAAATTATTTGCTTTACATCACATATTTCATGTACGAATTGTAGATATGCTGCTTCAAACTTGCGGCGAAAAATGCTCTGTTGTACTACTTATTTTTTGAAGGAAAACGAAATCTTATGCATTGAAGCACGAAAGTAACTGTGTCCGCCGATGCATTTCGGCGGACACTGAAAAATATCTTGAAGCTGGTGTAATCCCGAGAATCCATTCCAAGTGCACACCAGAATGAATTGCGGACCCACCGGCTACAATTCCTAAACCGATTTATGTGCCGTAATGTAACTATATATATATATATATATATATATATATATATATATATATATATATATATATATATATATATATATATATATATATATATATATATATGTACGGCGCTGCCTCGACAGGTGGCGCGCCACTCGCCCGCTTCTTCCCTTCGTCTCGTTTGAGCGCATTGGGGCCGTGCAGGGACGGGTGCGAGGATGCCCCAACACCCTTGCGTTTAATAAGTTTTCTCGCTCTCTCCCCTTCCAACTTCCAGCGTGCGTCACTCGAACCCTCGTGTTTAGGCGACGCGGCTCCTCTTTCCGCTCACAGCGCGATTCCTAGGTGCAGCGTCCGATTCGGGATGCCTCTGACGTGATCGCTGTGCCGTAGCGCGTCTGGTGGGAAAGCATCCCCTGCGATGTGTGCCGTGCTGCTGGCGATGAGTCATGCGACTAGGTGGTGCTCCTGGAACAAATAATTAGAAAAAAGTTGTGTTGTGGACTTAGAAGTGTTGTATATGAAAACTATGTCTTTGTGTGACTCAAGAGCATGCCGAGCGAATGAGTGGGTGGTGCGAACGGGGTGCGATAACGCTATCGCGTTCCACTCTTGAAGGCGAAGCTTAAGCGTCCTTCAATTTTTAAAAAATTTGGTGCAGCTAAAGAAATAATAATAAACACCCGGTATATACGCATAGTGAGCGTTCTCTTACCTTCGTGTCATCCTTTCATTCAGGCAGCAATGAAAAGTTGTCGAGAAAGAGGACGACGAAATTATTGTTACCAACATTTTCAGTTACACAATCAATAAATAAATCGATGATATTGATACCTGCAGAAATCAGCCTGACGTTTCCACTGTGTCGGCGGTTTGATGGCTGTTACGATCGGGACTAGTGATCTTCTAGCCTATCCTAGTCCATCATCATCATCATCATCATCATCATCATCATCATCATCATCATCATCATCATTTATTGCCCCTTAAAGGTCCCTGTCGGGATATTACATAAGGGGGGGGGGGGGCGTATACAAGGTAGATAATAAAAACAAAGGTCATAAAATATAACAATGCAACACAGGGACATAAAAAGTAGCAAAGAACGCGATAGTTAAAACTGTGCTTGTCAATATTGCCTTTATGCCACAAGCGCCACACACGTTGGCGAATGGTTAGGGCAGCAGGGCGAGTACACAATGGTTACAGGGGAAGAAAACAAAAAAAACCTAATACAGGAAAAAGTGTAAAATTTCATATGAACACAAATTGGAGCAAGAAGAACATGTCAACCCAGATGATTTAACATCGTCTTAAACCTTTCGCGTCGTGCTCATTATTATTTATTTATTTATTTATTTTTTTTAATTTTCAACACCCTAAAGGCCCCGAGAAGCATTACATAGGGGGGGGGGGATACAATTCACACATTATATTTCAACGTAATAAAAACGACTGAAGGCAACAATCAAGCGCAGATTTCTGTAAAAGTTACACTTCGTAAAGAAAGAGAATAAAAAAAACGAAAGGAAATTGGGGTGAGAGTACATGGTACAATTCACCTTTGCTGTACATGGCACTTTTCAACAAGGCACAAGTGGCAGGTGGGTGTGGGGAAAATGTACATTTAAATTTTTATGCGTATATATAACAGGCCAGTCAAGAAGTGGCAGCTGAACATTTTATACATTTGAAAATGTGCGCAGGGCTGATTGGAAGGCAGACGGGTCAGTGATTGTTACAATATCTTGGGGTAGGGCGTTCCATTCATTCACTGATAACACCAAAGGGGAATTTTCGAATATTCTGGTCCCAGCAAATATGGGAGACACTTTGCATACATGGTCATTGCGAGTGGACAGATAATTGGCGGGTAAGATGGAAGCATATGAAAAAGATGAAGCGCAATAGTAAAGGGAGTGAAAAGAAAGACAGACGGAAATATTTCCGTCGTGTGTCAAGATCCGGAAGATTAAGGGTCTGCTTTAACGCCGACACACTTTGATATGGAGGGTAGGAGCGCGAAATAGAGCGGGCAGCCTTATTTTGAATTGATTCGATGCAATCAGAAAGGTTAGCTGTGTGAGGGTTCCAAATAATTGAGGCGTAATCGAGTGCTGTTCTGATAAGGGAAATGTATGCACGAAGTCTTGTGTCACTGTTTGCAAGGTACAGACGGCGCTTTAAAAAGCCAAGTTTTTGTATTGCCTTGTTAGTAATATGCTCAACATGCATGGCCCAGCTTAAATCAGATGTAAGAATAACGCCCAGGTATTTGTTTAGTTTAGATAGATATTTAGTTTAGGTATTTGATTAGTTAGCGAATCGGGCAGCAGGTTCCATTCTTCAATTGCAGTCGGGAAGAAGGACTTGTTAAAAGCATTAGTGGAGCCATGAAGTCGTTGGACGCTATTTGAAATCAATAGGCGGAGCGATGTACGAATAGGAGGAACCACGCAGATAGGGGAAATTGAAATATAACTTATGGAATAAACACAGGCGCGCAACTTTCCTCTGAGAGGTTAGGAGGTGAGGCCAAGTGATGCTTTAATGGAGCTTACGCTGGAATGAAAGACGTATGTCGACGATATGAAGCGTGCTGCACGGTTCTGGAAGGATTCAAGCATGTTGATATGGTAGGACTGATGAGTACTCCAGATCACGGATGCATATTCAAGCCTACTGCGGACAAAAGTTTCATATGCCAGTTTTCGTATGTTAGCGGGGGAAGTGGGAAGTGTTCTGATAAAACCAAGTGTACCTGAAGCGCCGGCCGTGATCTTTGTAATATTGTTATCAACCCAAATTAATTTGCTATTGATTGTGATGCTAAGGTAACGATAAGATTCTACTTGCGACGAATCGCTTCGTGAAGCTGACAGTGCGTCCCCTACGGACAGCCTACCGGCGCCCGCAAAGCAAGACACGTTTGGCGGACCGAGTAAGCTGGTTCACTGTCGCCTTCACGGACGAAGGGAGCACGAAGACTCCTGGAAAGGGTGTTCTACGGCATTCCCTCACGGACTCTGGTAACTGCCACGGTCGTCTGACGGACGCCCCAGCTAACTGCTGGGTCATTCCAGGAACCAAGACGCGCAAACTTGAGTCAAGCGTGCCCAACCCCTGGGCCAGGGCCAGTCTACGAAGCCCCCCTCCTTTGTTTGTGTTCAGTGAAACAAAGGTGCGGGAGTGAGTATGTGAACCCTCTCAGTCACGAGACGAGCCCGGTACGTCCATAGCGCACACATAACCCGTAGCGACTACCAGGGGAGGTAAATCCAGCGCCTCTTCCGCTACGTTTCACCTGCTTTCTCCTTCCCTGCTTCGCTCAACGCCGCCTAGGTGGCGCTGCTTTGCCTCGCGCTCTTTGAGGGGCTTTAGCGCGCTTTAGGGCGCCTCGATGTCGGCGCTGCCTCCCGCTCTTGAGAAGCGTCGCATGGAGGCACCCTAGCGCGCTCAGCGCAATCGTGCGTACTTACCCCGGCGCGCGATTCTCTTTGCACCTCCACGTGCCTTCCTCCTCCGGCTCTCGCTTCCCTCGTGGCGATGCACCCAATCCCGCCGTTTTCGCAGGCGGGGTATGTACGCTTGCGCGTAAAAAGATATGTCGGAAGGACGCGAAGCCGCTCCAAGTGGTTCGACTTGACGTGTCTTAAAGCAGTAGCTGCGTTAGGAGGAAGGCGGACCAGAATTAAGTACCGAAATGTTGTCGATAAAGATGACTTAACGAAGATGAACAAATTCCAGCTCGCCTATGCTGCACCATCCTCTGACGCATACGCTACACTCTGCTGTGAAAAAGGCATCGATCGTGCCGTTTTTATTACTGAGCCAATCGTAGACGCGAGATCTTTCTAGGAAATTCTGTCGGATAGAGCCGTAAATAGAGTCATGCGAAGCCGCTTACGCAAAGCGCTTCTTCGCCTTAAATTTTGCGGATACTTCCAAAGGTCCTTTATATATAGAAACGAATGCTCGTCACTGGATATGTGGCTCCGTGAACCGTACATACGACTAGCCTCTTTAACATCCTTGTGTCGCCCATTTCGAGCGAGCTTGACGTCGTTCCTGCATGCCAGTTCGCTTTTAGAAAGTTGCATTATTGAGCACGGAGCGCGTTGATCTTGTTCAGCTCGTTCGTCTTCCATTGCACGGCGCCATTCATTTGGCGAACGTTCATATATATAGCTACCTTGTCGGTTCTCGCGTTTCTCGTCGGAAGCCTCGGTTACGTAAGACGCGCACAGTTCGCCCTTGCGAGGAGCGTCTTCGTCGACTCTCCATGGCGCACGTCCGGCCGTCTTTCGTGCGTCGCGTTCTCCGGTTTTGCCGAGTACGCTCGCGACATTCTCATGCTTTTCTACTCGTGCGGTTTACTCTAACGGGTTATGAGCTTGCGGGGAATAAAAAAAAGAGAAAGAAGTCTTACGAAACACACACACTTGTTTATCATTTGTCTATCAAAATTGTTTTCATTAAAGGTCCATACCGTGTGCTTTCTTTCTTTCGCCTGGCTTTCTTTTTCGGCTTGTTGATATTGCCGTTCCTCTAATTCTAATACACATAGATGAGAGCTGAAGAAAACCACCTCGTAGCGCCCTTTTATGCTCCCGTTAACCCGTATATATATATATATATATATATGCGTCTCATCAGTAAAAGCTTTTGGGACGCGTACCGTGACTCGCTGGAACGTGTCTCGTAACCTTTTTTTCTTCGTCTTCAGCTATAAGATGCGCGCGTATAATTTTGCATAATTATGCGACGCGCCTGACGCGCAGTGTATCCGGTACTATTATTCAACACTAAAACGTGTTCAACAACACGACACGACATGCTCGACATCGTAGAAACGCGCCACAGCGCCCCAGTATGACGAGAGACCGTCAGCGAATGCCGAGGCCGAACCAACATTAATCCGTGTTTCGTTGGCCGAACGTGTCCCGTAACAGGAAGTGTTGCTTGCGAAACTACGTTGACGATTCCGCCCACTCAACTTCTACATTCACGGGTCTGGTCTGGTGATATCACCATTGTGTCATATTGCTGCTATGACGGCGAATCTCTAGAACATTTCTTTTTGGTATGTCGCTGTTTTAAGGTTGAAATAGAATAGATTGTTGGAGGAACCATTACGTGAACTTCACTCGACGTTGACTCTCCCAGTGGTACCTTACTTTGGTGCTACAGAACTGGGTTTTAGCCAAAGGGACGGTTGTGAAGCCTTCTGCAATCAAGACAGAAAAGAATTCAATGCCAAAATATTGTCTTTCATTATTTCTTTGTAATTCAAATTTTGTATTGTGTAATATGTAGCTGCAATGCAGTTCGTATCTATATCGCATAAATTTTAATTCATGCAAGTTCAGATTACCAGTTGTTATTGAAATCGTATTCCTGAAAATTAGTCTTATTGTTTAACCCTTAATTGCATCGACCGATTTATGGCCGATCTTCCTGAGTGGGTTGCGCCATGTCATTGAACAACAACAACAACAACAACGACGACGACAAGAACAGAACTTACGGCCCGGCTAGTGAAATTGACGTGGGGCGCTATAGGCGATGGCATCTAGCGCGCGAAGCGACGTCTCACATGCTATAGCTTGCACGAGCACTTTCCAACTTTTCAGTGGAATAGCTTTAGCTCGGGTGCTCCTATATAAATACAGGGGAATGGAGAAGTCGTCTTTCTCGGCAAACACTTCACCATATTTGATGGGGTTTGTTGCATTTAAAAGAAAATGTTACAATCTAGTGACCGTATGTAGCGAAGTTTTGATTTAGGTCGCCATTTTATTTGATAAATATTGTTAAATAACGCAAATTTTCAGAAGACTGAACTATGAAGTTAACTCAGCAGTAAAAGAAAACGATATCACCATTCTGTAAATTGTATTTAATAGTACATCTCAAGCGAAAAAAATATTGGCATATTTTATATGGCTCTCAAAC
The DNA here is from genome assembly GCF_023375885.2 of Dermacentor andersoni. NCBI lineage: Eukaryota > Metazoa > Arthropoda > Arachnida > Ixodida > Ixodidae > Dermacentor > Dermacentor andersoni. The sequence goes on from NC_092815.1 coordinate 26,240,609, forward strand.
ATACCACTAATATGTGAGTAGAACTTCTGCAAAACTCTTGTAAACAATGTAATGATTGAATGATTAAGAAGTGGATCGGCAAATTTTGATGTAAATAGATAAATTGTCGTCGAAAAATTTCTGGCTGTTCTAATGGCCGCCTAGCTACGTCTCCTATCTGCAAAAACGACAGGGGCCCAGATGTGACAGCTTATCTTAAAATAAACAGTTCCGCATAAAAAGAAACACATGCTGTAGTTGACGTGACGTCAGCGGCTGTCCGCGGATCAAACCCGTAACCCCACAAGGATTTCCGAAGTAGTAACAGTAATTTGCTGATTAGAGTGGCGCAGCTGCTGCTTCATTTCTAATTCGGCAGTGTAATTTCTTGTTGTTTATCCTAGAGGTATAGTTTCGCTTTCACTCTCGAGACGAGTTCATCATATTTCGGCAAATCAAGTCATTCTTTCTGTTCCTGTATTTAGCGGCTCATTTTCATCTTCTCTTCGAGTACCAAGAGGCTATAGCCTCTTGGTACTCTTGGTACACTAGCTCCCAGCTACCAGCGCTCTTCTTGTGTGTGTTATGTCCCATCGTCATTTTACTGTTGCGGAAACGGTGGCGATGAACGTTGCGACTCTTCCGAAGTCAACAGAATATCTATCTATCTATCTATCTATCTATCTATCTATCTATCTATCTATCTATCTATCTATCTATCTATCTATCTATCTATCTATCTATCTATCTATCTATCTATCTATCTATCTATCTATCTATCTATCTATCTATCTATCTATCTATCTATCTATCTATCTATCTATCTATCTATCTATCTATCTATCTATCTATCTATCTATCTATCTATCTATCTATCTATCTATCTATCTATCTATCTATCTATCTATCTATCTATCTATCTATCTATCTATCTATCTATCTATCTATCTATCTATCTATCTATCTATCTATCTATCTATCTATCTATCTATCTATCTATCTATCTATCTATCTATCTATCTATCTATCTATCTATCTATCTATCTATCTATCTATCTATCTATCTATCTATCTATCTATCTATCTATCTATCTATCTATCTATCTATCTATCTATCTATCTATCTATCTATCTATCTATCTATCTATCTATCTATCTATCTATCTATCTATCTATCTATCTATCTATCTATCTATCTATCTATCTATCTATCTATCTATCTATCTATCTATCTATCTATCTATCTATCTATCTATCTATCTATCTATCTATCTATCTATCTATCTATCTATCTATCTATCTATCTATCTATCTATCTATCTATCTATCTATCTATCTATCTATCTATCTATCTATCTATCTATCTATCTATCTATCTATCTATCTATCTATCTATCTATCTATCTATCTATCTATCTATCTATCTATCTATCTATCTATCTATCTATCTATCTATCTATCTATCTATCTATCTATCTATCTATCTATCTATCTATCTATCTATCTATCTATCTATCTATCTATCTATCTATCTATCTATCTATCTATCTATCTATCTATCTATCTATCTATCTATCTATCTATCTATCTATCTATCTATCTATCTATCTATCTATCTATCTATCTATCTATCTATCTATCTATCTATCTATCTATCTATCTATCTATCTATCTATCTATCTATCTATCTATCTATCTATCTATCTATCTATCTAAACCGAAATCTAACTGCAAGATCTGCCCACCGATTGGTCAGCTGCCGCCTACTAAAAGGTTACGTACTCTTGGACGTCATCAGTCAAAAGGAAGTTCCACATCTGCCGCCATGACCATGAGTGGCGCTGACTAACACTCCCCGTGTTAGATCTTGTACACATACATAAATACTGGGAACAGCCGCCGCTATGGTACTATTGGTAGCGCAACGCACGCGTAATGCGAAACTTCTGGGTTCGGTTCCCTCCGGTGGCAAGTTGTTTTTTTTCGTCCACGTTTGTTTCCTATTAGCTTATAATTTCTAGACTTCAAATTAAAACTACAGATAATATCCCATATGCTTTCCTTGGCTTCGTATGGTTGTGAGCAACAGAAATTGGGCCCCTTGGTTTCTCTCTTCTCGTTCATTATCTATTTGTCATTCAGCAATCAGTCAATCCGTTAGTCAGCGGCGAACGTACACTCATACTATATGGTGAAACGTAGATGTCCCTGACAGAGCTCTTATAATGCTCATTCGGTTTCCTTGGCGCTGTCGTGCTGCGATATTTCCAAGCTGTTCGCGGAGGTTGTGCTCCAGATCACACGGCGCACCAGTGTCTGTCTGTCTTCTGCTCAGCCGCCCGCGAATTCGCCTTCCTGGGCATGTTCTCCCGCGTACTTCTCCATTTGCGAAAGGCTGTCGAGTGTGCCCGGCGGTAGCCATTTTCCTCTTCTTGTTGTTCTTCTTCGATGTTTCTTATCCGTCCTTCTGCTCGCCGTCCAGTTCGCGATCGAGTTATCCATCGCCGTGCTCTGCGCAGCGCGCCGTTCGGCGCGGAAGGGAGGGGGCGGACGTTGCCATGGTTGCGCGTCCTTCCCCCTCCTCTTTCACCTCCCGTTTCCCAGGGCGACGTCCTTCAGAACGATGCTGGTGGAGGAGGAAGCGCGCGTGAAGCGTAGGCTTCATTTGGCGGAGTGGCTGTACCCGCATTTCGTCAAGTATAAGGTGGGCCAGTTTGTAGTGTATGCATGGGTTCACTCTAGGAGCTTGCTACGCCAAAGCGAGACAGACAGACAGACAGACAGACAGACAGACAGACAGACAGACAGACAGACAGAGACAGACAGACAGACAGACAGACAGACAGACAGACAGACAGACAGACAGACAGATGTCTGACGTCTAAAAATGCATAAGTACGCTTTATTTGGCTGCCTGTTTACGTGCACCTATTCGGGGAGGAGAGAATAAATGGTTCTTGACTACTGGGTAGCGCTTTAATTAGAGCGACGAGTATTGACATCCACTTATGCTCGCGAACTTACTTAGTGACGCTTCCCGCGCGGTTTGCGAATGGGTGACTGTGTGTAACTCTAAACAGAAATATTAATCAGGCTGAAACGGCTGAAAGATTGACACTACTTTCGGACTGCTGTCCTATATTGGACACTTTATAGGGCCTCTTGGTCTTTATCGAGCCCCCTGGAGATTTCATCTGGCCCCATTCAATGGATAATAAACTGCAACTGCAACTGAAATGCAACATAAAGTCGGTTCACAGTTCGCCAGTTCCATTCACAGTATTATTTACGCATAAATATACTGCGACCGCCAGCTCTATTTAGCACCGTCTTTCGCACACGCGCATGAGCCCAAAAATCACGTGCGAGGCAGGGCTGCTGACCTTCGTAGATTCATTAGTATCCATGGGGATAAACTGGCTTTCCCGTAAAGAGCAAATTCCCCGAAATATTGGGCCAGCACACTAATTGTTAAAGTGATAATTACTGGGGAGCTGGTGCACTGATCTTACTTTCCAGCGTTAAATATGACGAGAAGGAATGTACGAAAGCAAGAACAATGTACCTATTAGTCGAGCATTAATCAGCTTTTCGGAAAATGCGTCGGCCGTCAATATTTAGAGCGGTGCGCACTACGGGAAAGCCACCTTTACACGTTCTTAAAGCGTCGGGGACTTCCAGTAGCGCTGCGTAATACGACATTGAGCTCAAAAGTCAGCGTACAAGATGAAACATGCGCTTGTCTCCCGACAAGTTTGTGTGCTTGTGACTGTCTCGCGTAAGCTGCACCTACAATCACCCGCCGTGGTTGCTCAGTGACTATGGTGTTGGGCTGCTGAGCACGAGGTCGCGGGATCGAATCCCGGCCACGGCGGCCGCATTTTGATGGGGGCGAAATGCGAAAACACCCGTGTACTTAGATTTAGGTGCACGTTGAAGAACCCCAGGTGGTCAAAATTTCCGGAGTCCTCCACTACGGCGTGCCTCATAATCAGAAAGTGGTTTTGGCACGTAAAACCCCATAATGTAATGTACCTACAATTATTTCTCCTCCAGTAGTTAACCAGCCACGAAACAAGCATCGCGGCACGCTTTCTTTTTTGCCTCGTAATTAAGCTTTGCCACAGAACTTAGGGCCATAGGAAGAACAGTGCCTCGCCAGCTCCTCCGCCTGCTCCTACAGCGTCACGAGTAGTGATTCAGTCACCTCCCGTCGGGATTTTACTACAGCCAGCTTCTCTTGAGAGACCGAGCCATTCTGCGTCCCTGTCCCTCTCTCTCTATTCTGGCACCAAGCGCAATGTGCTTGCGGCGATTGTGAAAGAACGCGAGAGTCCATTCTCTCGCAGTGGCTTCTGCAGTTTCCACTAGACCAGGGTTCTTGAACTCACGTCACTAATCGGGCCGTGTATTACACGGCGCATGACTTCTGTGAGCAAGGAGATAGTTTGTAGCGCAGGAGTTGGGAATCTGGTGATATACGGAAGACTGTACGCTGGCCAGACAAATGAGAGACCCCTTCACTGGGCCGTCGGTTTAACGTCTCACCGCCGCTCCTATTGGCAAAGGCGCACCCGCAGCGAGAAAGGTGATGCGGCAGTGTTCCTCCCTCGACAAGGCTATCGGGCGAGGGACACCGAAGGGGTGAGGGCTCGTCGGAAGAGGCAGGAGGAAAGGAGAGGAGAGGGATTGCAAAGGACGCTCTGTTTCCAAAAATAGCGCATCGCGCGCGGCGCTGGTCCCGCTCTTCGTGCGCATCGACTCCCGGGAACTCGGTCGAGCGACCGGCGACGGACTGTGTCGCCGCGGGCGGAAGTGGGCGGGGCACCCCTGGGAGATGGCGGGCGCGCGAGGGAGACAAAGGAGGCCACGATGGAGTCCCGTCTCCCGTAGCCCTTCTCCTTCTTCATCGCCGTGGTCTCGCTGCTGCTCCGGGGCCGTAGTGAGATGCCGCGCTGGACGGGCAGGGAACGTTGCGGGAAGGGACGACGGCGGCAAAACGGAGCGGAGAGAGCGCCACATGGCGTGGCCCGCCCGGCTGCGGTGGCGAAGGCTTCTCCGCTGCGCCGGCGCGGGCCGGTTGCATAAGCGACTGCGCTGGCCGCTCGCCTCGCGCTCTTGAGTCTGCGCCGTCGCGAGATGAGAACGAACTCGTCCGCCCGAGTAATAAGGTGCGCGCGTGTCAGGTTGTGCGACAAAGTCGCGGGCACCAGCGAGCCGTCCGAGGGTTCCCACTTTCTGTACCTGCACGGAACTGAAGAGATTATTGATTGATTGATTGATTGATTGATTGATTGATTGATTGATTGATTGATTGATTGATTGATTGATTGATTGGCTTCAGCATCCCATAGCTACATGACCGACGGATGGATGGATGGATGGATGGATGGATAGATGGACTGTTTGATCTGCGGCGGCTGAGTATAGATAAGCCGACACGTTTCGTTCTCGACTCCAACAATATTATTAACAAGAAAATGTGGTACCTGTGTGCAAAATAGAAAGGCGGGACGAAGCCTCGCACACGGTGTATACACTTACATACAGAAATTTACAATCTAGGCGTGAGTGGATACGGTCCAAGCATAAAAAAAAAAGTTGTGCGGAAACCATCAACGATGATCGTCCATGTAAGCAAATAAAGTTCCTTCATCCACGCGCAACCGCCGCTGGTCGGTGAAAACGTGTAAGGAGGGGCTTTATAAGGCGAATAGAGCCCGAACGAAAGATTAGTGTGGCTAGAAGTTCTAGTCACCCGATGAACGACGGAGTGAGTGACAGGGCTGCTCCCACACTCCCTTCCCCTCATTCCCACCTCTGCCCACAACGTTGTTGCGCGAGAGCGCTTGCCCTTTCTATCGGCGCCTTGGCATTGCCATTCCGACCGCCGACCACCGACCGCCGCCAACCCTAAAAACGGGCGAAAGAGGCAATGAAAGTTATTCGCTTTAAAAATTCTGAGGGATATACGCTGTTGTCTCCAGCAGTCCGGCTTTGGAGTGTGGCAATGGACGAGGGCATGGCCTCGATGGTTCAGTGACCGTTTGACTGTTTTCCAGGTGGTTGATGACAACACCATCATAGATTACTGACCCACCGCGGCCGGTCAACGAACGTAGAACATGGCCTGTTGATTGTTGACCGCAGGGTGTCATGTCCAAGAGTGGAGTCAGTGGCTACGTTTGCGCTAGATCAGAAAATGGTACGTGTCGTGCTCCGTTTACTATTCGCTCCCCATATGTACTACAAGTTACTGTGAAAGCCAAAGTATCACACTCTTCCGCACCAAACTGAAGTATCACGACAGGTAGCACTGTGCGATCTTCCCTCTCGGTTTGGTTTGGTTTTCCTTCAATGACGGCGCACACCCAATGCGCGCGATTGGCCAAGGTTTGGATGGTATTAGGAGACTTCTGTTAATACTGAAATGGGCAAAATTGTCAGGAGGAAATTAATAAAAATAATGTATGAATAACTTAAGAGTATCCTTCTTCTCGACGTTCGAGTTCGTCCTCCTCTTCTCTCCTCGCGCTCTTTACACAGATTTCATTCAAGTCTCTCGTTGGTCATCGTTTATTTCTCCCTCGTCCGATCGCCCGCGCCGCCACCCGCCAACGTCGTCGTCTTTGTCTTCCGCCCGACGCTGTTGTCCGGTGCTGCCATCGTTCTGTCGGATTTCGTGACCTCTTTCGCTATTGGCGACTCCACCACACCACAACGTCGCCCTTGACTGACTCATCACAAGTACCACAGCCAGGGAGGTTAACGATTGCTCAGCTTGACTGGCTACCTGGCTGGAGCCTGGCTGGGAAAGCGAGACTGGTAGATGACGAGGAGTAAATACAAGTTTCCCCGTGAGTAAGAAGCAGCAGCAACAGCTCAGAAGTCTTCTCGGACGATACAAAGACTGCTTTTCGCCGTCATCGATCATTCGACGAACACCAGTTGCAAAGCGTCGCACAATAACCGAAGAGTGCGCTCGACCACTCCGCCAGATACCGAGTTTCGACGCGAGAACGTGAAGCTATAAGGCAACAAGTCGACGAAATGCTGCGTGACGACATCATCCAGGCGTTGAAAAGCCCGTGGGCATATCCTGTAGTCTTGGTGAAGAAAAAGGACAGAACCCTGCGTTTCTGCGTCGATTATCGTCGACTGAACAAGAGCGATCGCGAAAAGATCGCCTTCATCACGCCAGACGGCCTCTATGAGTTCAAGGGCATGCCATTCGAATTGTGCTCGGCGCCTGCAACGTTTCAGCACGTCATGGACACGGTGTTAGCAGGATTGAAGTGGCAGACCTGTCTTCTTTACTTGGATGACGTCGGAGACTTCGCTGAAAATTTTGACGAGGACCTTAGGTGGCTTGCGACAGTACTAGAGGCCGTCAAATCATCAGGGCTCACTCTGAAGCCGGAAAAGTGCCGCTTCGCTTACGACGAGCTGCTGTTCTTGGGCCACGTCATCAGCAGCTCTGGAGTCCGCCCCGACCCGCAGAAGACAGCTGCCATCGCAAAGTTCCAGCAGCGCATCGACAAGGAGGCAGTGCGTAGATTCCTTGGCATGTGGGCATATACTACAGGTGCTTTGTCAAGGACTTTTCACGCATCGCTGAGCCGCTGACAAATCTAATCAAATGTGATGTCGAGTTCAAGTGGGAAACGCCACAGGCCGACGCATTTTAAGGACTCAAACGACGCATGCAGTCGCCACCGGTACTTGTGCACTTAGACGAGGGCGCCGATAAAGAAATCCACACTGACGCCAGTAGCTTAGGCCTTGGTGCTGTCCTAGTCCAGAGAAACGACGGACTTGAACGGGTGATAGCTTACGCTAACCGGTCGCTGTCAAAAGCGGAAGGCAATTATTCTACGACCGAAAAGGAATGCCTCGCCATCATTTGGGCTGCAGCGAAATTCCGCCCTTACCTATATGGCAGGCCGTTCAAAGTAGTCAGCGACCATCACGCTTTGTGTTGGCTAGCGAATTTAAAGGACCCTTCAGAACGCCTGGCGCGGTGGAGCCTTAGACTGCAAGAATATGACTTCACTGTAATCTACAAGTCCGGACGAAAACACTATATGCTGCCGATTGCCTATCACGCGCCCCCATTGACCCGCCGCAAGATGACGAGGGTGACGACGCCTTCCTTTGAATAATAAGCGCGGAAGACTTCGCTGAATAGCAACAAGTAGACCCGGAGCTAAAAAGAACATCGTCGAGAATTTATAAGGGAACGCCCACGTTGTCCCCAGGGCATTTAAGCGAGGATTGTCTTCGTTCTCGCTTCAAAACAACCTACGCGCGTAAAGAAGAACTTCTTACCAGTCCGCGCCAACTACCTTCTTGTTCCCTCAGTGCTGCGTCCAGAAGTACTGCACGCCTGTACATGACGATCCGACCGCTGGGCACCTCGGATATTCCCGGATGATATCGAGGATACAGGAAAGGTATTACTGGCCGCGCCTGACCGCCGATGTCGCCCGTTACCTCAAGACATGTCGAGACTGTCAGCGATGCAAGACCTCACCGACAAGGCCTGCGGGATTACTACAGCCGATCGAGCCTCCTTACCGACCATTTCAGCAGATCGGGATGGATTTGTTGGGACCCATTCCGACGTCAACATCCGGAAATAAGTGTATCGTCGTGGGGACAGACTACGTCACTCGCCTCGCTGAAACGAAAGTTCTGGCAAAACGTAGTGCAGCAGAAGTGACGAAATTCTTCGTCAAGAACATCCTGCTACGACATGGCTACCCAGAACTCCTCATCACCGACAGAGGAACGGCCTTTACAGGGGAACTTACCCAAGCCATTCTTCAATTCAGCCAGACAAGCCACAGGAGGACAACGGCCTATCACCCTCAGACGAATGGTCTTATACGGAGCGCCTGAATAAGACCCTCGCCGACATGCTAGCAATGTAGTACGTCGACGTCGAACACAAAACCTGTGATGCCATCCTGCCGTACGTAACCTTCGCTTACAACACGGTGGTGCAAGAAGCAACACAGATCACGCCATTCAAGCTGGTTTACGGCAGAAACACGACGACAACTCTCGACTCCATGCTGCCGCACGTCACCGACGAAGAGAACCTTGACGTCGCCACCTATTTCCAACGCGCTGAAGAAGCCAGACAGCTCGCGTGCCTGCGGATCAAGAACTAGTAGAGTACCGACAGCAGACATTACAACATTCGACGACGCTACGTCGAGTACCATCCCGGCGACCGTGTTTGGGCTTGGACGCCAATACGCGGACGAAGACTTAGCGAGAAGCTTTTACACCGTTATTTCGTGCCCTATACAAGATCATTCGAAGCATTGGCGCACTCAAGCAGCTTTCACTGCTCTTGCTGTACGAGACATACAGCGAACATCATCACCTATATACTGACGCTTCAACCACGGTGAATGGGTCTGCAGGATCGGTGATCTTTCCTGCAAAAACCTCCACCATAAGGATTCGGCTATCTCACCAGACTACATCAACTGCCGCGGAGCTCGCTGCTATTCGTTGTGCACTTCGTGTAATTTCTCATGAACTACCCAAGAAATGGAGCGTGTTCAGTGACTCCAAGGCTGCTCTTCATTGTTTGGTTTCTGCCTTACGCCGCGGACCCCACGAACAACTCCATAGTTCTAGAAATCAGACTGCTGCTTCACCACCTCGTCGTGCAAGGACACGACATCACGTTACAGTGGATTCCAAGCTACTGTGGCATAATGGGCAATGAACATGCCGACGTAGCAGCACGATCTGCACATGAGGAGGGCTTGGAAGACTCCATTCCATTCTCAAGAACAGACGCTGCCATGGAAATTCGTGTGCTTGAAAATGATGCCATCAGAACTTTATGGAACACACCAAGCTTGAAGCACACACGTCTACACCGACTGGACCCGTCCCTTCGACTTCGACCCCATCTGGACTCTCTCGACTCGAGACAGCAGTATTTTGCCGACTGTGGCTTGGTGTCACTTACACAAGATCTTTCGCCTTCCGGGTCGGTATGGACGAGGGCGCGGCTTGCAGTCCCTGCGGTGGCGAGGAGACTATAGACATGTACTTTGACACTGTCCTCAATACAGCGCGCACCGGCTGCCACTAACGACCGCGTTGGCACGCCTTGACGACAGGCCACTTTCAGAACAGTCAATCTTGGAATGCCGACATGAACTGTCGTCGCACCGAAATTCAGTCAAGGCTTTGATGACCTTTTTACGTGGCACTGGCCTATTAGAAAGACTATAATGATCCCATTCCGTCCCCTTTCATTTCTTTTTCACGCTTTTATTTTTGTCAACGCTCTTCTTTCCGTCTTTACTTCCCCTTTCCCTTGCCCTATAGTACAGGGTAGCAAACCGGAGGTATGAACTCTGGTTAACCTCCCTGCCTTTTTCTCATTTGCATATCTCTCTCTTGGCGCACTCGACTATGAGGTCGTGCCAGGCGGCATTTCACTATCACAGCGACGCCGCTCACAACTTGAAGTAGCCCATGTTGTACGACCTAGGCCGTTCGACCAGCGCTAACGAACTTTGGGACTTTGCATAGCTGAACTTTGGACTTACTTTGGACTGCGTAACCTTGGGCTTTGTTTCATTGTGTGTGTGTGTGCGTGTGCGTGTGTGTGTGTTATTTTATTTTTGTTACTATTGCTTAATAGGTGTCCTTTTATGTTTATCTCTTCGGTTTGTAGCATCGGGACGATGCTTTTTGAGAGGGGGGCATTGACACGTGGACTTGTTTATCTTTTTTGGGTGAGCGCTTTTCACCGCTCACAAATGTTATCGCTTAGCGCGGGACGCGCCCGCATGTATCGGAAGTTTCTCGAGTGTTATCGATGGTTCTGCTGTCACCGAAGTTTGTAAAATCTGATTGCATGTGCGACGCGAATTTTGTAGAACTTTCTGGGAGACACACGGGCACCACCGATTACTCTGGAACCTTCGATGACTCGTGTATAGAAGCCGACGTGCTTGACCGGAAGATCACATTTCGACGATCGCCGACCGTGTTCGCCGCCATTGGTGTGCTTTGAGTGTAGCTTGCTTTTGTGGGCACAAGTTCGTCCAATAAAAAGTTTCGTCATTCACAGTTTTACCGCTGTATTATTCACCGTCACTACTACGTGAAAATATGTGTGTGTGTGTGTGTGTGTGTGTGTGTGTGTGTGTGTGTGTGTGTGTGTGTGTGTGTGTGTGTGTGTGTGTGTGTGTGTGTGTGTGTGTGTGTGTGTGTGTGTGTGTGTGTGTGTGTGTGTGTGTGTGTGTGTGTGTGTGTGTGTGTCATTCACAGGTACCGCTTAAATACATCAGCATTTTCCTCTCTTGTTTCCCGTTACATATTACTTTCAGCATCTAGTTTGTTTAGCGTTATCCTTCCAGGACGTGATCATATGCTATGTATCCTCGCGGGCTGCCAGCGCATCAAAAGCTGTCGGCAAGAGCGTCTTTTTTTTTTTTTTTGCGCTCACAGGCCGCGTTGTCTTGCGTCCACGAATAACGCATAGTTGCCAACAATCATTATCTCTCTGCTCTGCCTACTTTTTATTCGGAGCCATTGACTCGTATTTGAGGGAGGTGTTGATGATGTTAGACGGCGCCGTTACAGAACGCATGCAGCATGCGAGACTCACAGCCATAAACGAGAACGTGGTGGCGGATTGTCTTTTACTAGTTCTGCCGTGAGCGCGTCCCTGGCGATTCAACCTGCGAAGTCGGTCGAGCGCTGCGCAACACGAAGACAGAGGACGGCTTCCCGCTGCTGCAGCGCCACAGCGGCCGCTGTTGCCGGATTTCCGACGGCGGCGGGAAAATTTTTCTAGTGAAAATAGGGAGGACAAGCGTGGACGGGGTAAGGGGGAGTGAGGAGGCGGTAAGTGGGAGGATGGCGGGAGGGCCGTCCAGCTTCGTACCAGCACTGGAGTAATGAATTGAGAGAGCAGTGGACGAACTGGCCTGGGAAGGAAAGGCCCAAGGCAACCGAGAGGTTGGAGGGGGAGTGCCCGTGTGGCGTTGGCGGAGAGGGAAAGGAGCGAGGGAGCGTTTACGAGTGACGGGGCAATCAAGCCAACAGGCAACTAAAGTCAAGGGGCTTTACAGGCAACATGGAGCGAGAGTCCGTTTGGGAGGCGACATGGGTTGCTACAGTCTGTTTTCAATCGTCAAGGTCGCCCATTCCCTTGCCCGTGAATGCGCAGCGTAGAACATGTGTTATCGCACGCATCCACAGTTAACGAGAAATTATAACGCTAGCAACGCTAGGAGTTCACGTGTCCCTTTGAACGTCCTAGAAGGCTGTTCGCTTTCCCATGTCGCTGGTTGTTTTTGTCCCTGTTTTTCTAAACAAGGTGCCTTGAAACAAATTGGGTGTTTGAGCGACGACTGTAGCTAAGTGTCAAGGATAAAAGTATCGAAGATTTTATTTAGAGAATTAATTTTTTTTTCTGACACCGAGATTCATAGTAGTTTGTATTGGATACCAGAATTTGTGCATGGTCTGCCGAATTCTCATAGTTCACTTGTATCGCTGCCGAATGTCCGCAGTTTGATTTGGGTTGCTAGGGCTGACTTACGGTCAATCCGCGCGGTATTCCGCGCGCGTTTGGATGGCCGTGCGGTAACCTTTGCGAGGTAACCGTTTAGTTGAAGATCTGAGAAAAAAAAGAAAGAAAGGTGAGTTAGATATTCGTAGAGATATTGAATGAGTGTTATAGGAGTTCTCAAACTGCAGTCCGAGGCCATGGTTGTGAGCTACGGATGTTTGCCACATATTCGCCCAACACATTGCGCATATTGCGTTGAGGGAGAGAAAGCAGAGAGATAAAAGGCAAGGAGGTCAACCAGAAAAACGTCCAGTTTGGTACCGTAGACACTGGATAAAGAAAACAAAAAGCTGAAGGAGATGGTGGGAACGGTTTATCAGTATGGCGCCAGTTATTCATGCAGGTGGGGCTGAAATCTAGCCTTACCGTAAGCGTACTACAGTGTACGGAATACCTAAATATCGGAGAGGTAGACCCTGTCACATCAGCTTACTTACTAACAGGTAGAACTACTTGTCACCTCGACAAAACAACTGTTGGCTGAAATGAATCACTCGTGACGCGGGCATGTGCCCGCCTCCTGCACTTTGATTATCTTCAGTTTACATTCGTGGGCCGTGTTCTTTTTTTTTTTTTGGCCTTGGATCTCGTTCCTCTTGTTTTGGTCTCACGCTCGTTCTGTAGCGTTATTTTTCTGCTTTTCTTTCTTTTTTGTCTGCACGCTTTCGCACAGCGTTGGCTATAGGATTTGTACACATCAGGGCAATCCTTTCTCGTCTCTCGCTTCCTTCCAGCATTGCTCTCTTCCTGTTCTCCGCCTTTATCCACAGACTTGCGCCTTTGTGCGTGCCCTCTGCTTGTGGTTTACTATCACTTGTGTGTGTGTGTGTGTGTGTGTGTGTGTGTGTGTGTGTGTGTGTGTGTGTGTGTGTGTGTGTGTGTGTGTGTGTGTGTGTGTGTGTGTGTGTGTGTGTGTGTGTGTGTGTGTGTGTGTGTGTGTGTGTGTGTGTGTGTGTGTGTGTGTGTGTGTGTGTGTGTGTGTGTGTGTGTGTGTGTGTGTGTGTGTGTGTGTGTGTGTGTGTGTGTGTGTGTGTGTGTGTGTGTGTGTGTGTGTGTGTGTGTGTGTGTGTGTGTGTGTGTGTGTGTGTGTGTGTGTGTGTGTGTGTGTGTGTGTGTGTGTGTGTGTGTGTGTGTGTGTGTGTGTGTGTGTGTGTGTGTGTGTGTGTGTGTGTGTGTGTGTGTGTGTGTGTGTGTGTGTGTGTGTGTGTGTGTGTGTGTGTGTGTGTGTGTGTGTGTGTGTGTGTGTGTGTGTGTGTGTGGAGGGGACGAGGGGGGTGCTATTCTGTTTGACCCTGTGTGTTTTGTTGCCGTCGTCAGTTGTCGTCGTCGTTGTTGTTGTTACTAGAGGATGGAAACGGCACGTACCCACGAGGAGTGGCAGAGGTTCGTCGTGGAAACAGCATATTTGCGCTTCCCTTCTTCTTCTGCCCACAATCAAGCGCTCGAGCGAAGGTCCTTGGGGCTTGTTGATGCGCTCGTCTGCCTCGCAGGCGTGGGCGCGTGTCGATGGTTGCTAGGCGACGTAACGAGGTTATTTATACCTGTTCCATGCTCCCTCCCGCTCTTTTGTGTCCGCTTCGTAACCCTCAGCCCGTGGTACAGGCCGTTTTGTAAGCCGGCCCGCTTGCGCTTTATTGTTTTTTTTCCCCCGTCCTTCCGTTTCCTTCCACGCACATATGCTTACATCAGGCGGTCATGGCACCCCTCGTGTCACGGTCCTTACCTTGCCGTGATCGCCTATCTTCTGTGTTGTGATGGACAATCGATTTCTGTCACCGTTTTTAGAGAGAGAGAGAGAGAGAGAGAGAAACAGAAGAGAGGAAAGGCAGGGAGTGTAACCAGACGCACGTCTGGTTTGCTACCCCGCACTGGAGGAAGGGGATATAGGGATCAGAAGAGAGAGAGAGAGCACAGTTTCGCGCACATTTGAAGGTTTGCACCGAATCTACAAACGGTCGCCAAGACCTGAGGTATTGCAATAACGCTAATAGTTTAAGGTTCGTATACCCTTAGTGGTGCAATGAATATGTGGGCAAGCGATGAGAAATAAACCTGATCTCTAAACAGCTTTATTCATCTTCAGCATGTATGAAAGAAACTTTACACGAGACGTCTTGTGCGGACTCCTCCATTGCGGTGTTATGTATGACCGTCCCAAGTACTGGACGGCGCTTTTGGTGCTATTTCCCCTAAGAGGCGCTCTTTGTGTGCTTTGCACGTGATCGCGTGTAGTGCTTGTTGACATTTTCTTCTTGCGTTCTTTTTATCTATTGACATCTGAGTAATATATTTCGGTATTGCGGATATTCGTATAGCCGGCTGTAACGAAACCTGCGTTCCATTTTTCTTGCGTCTAACATAATATCAAAAGTACCAAATCTGTGGTAGTGTGGTTCTTGACGCATATAATAATGAAATGAACACGATGACAGTATAGCAACGAAACGGGGAGCTTTTCTTTGAAGACATGATAAATTACACTCCCTTGACTAAAGAGTCGCCATCGTATTGATTTCATTTGATTTTATTTCACGCTGGGAATGAAGCGTGCCCATTATGTGGAACTGGTCAGGAATCGAATGGAAATAGAAAATGACGTGCTGACTATAGAGCGAATGAAGCAAGCAAGATACGTTTGGGCAGGTATTTGTATCGCGTATCTTTGTCCTCCATTTTTTCCATTAAAACATGTTGTGGGGCTAGTTGGTGCATAGCTTTCAATAGATTAAGCGCCAAAAGTGACGGCACACAAGAAGAAATACAGACAGGACAAGGCGCTTCCTGTCTGTATTTCTTCTTGTGTGCCGTCACTTTTGGCGCTTAATCTATTGAAAGCATTTTTTCCATCCTCTGTGCGTCCTGTGCGTTTCTTTGCCGTTGCTGTTCATGAGAGTTGTGTTATTACAGAGGGTCTAGCTTTTAAACTGTGGTAGCGTTTTTCATCCAGATCTCTCGCCGTTGTCTCGTCGAGATTTTTAACGATGCTTACGTCGCCGCTGTCGCGTATTTGAACCGTCGCGCTAATTTAGCTTGGCGTATACTCCCGATTACCTCGACGTTTCTTCGAAGTTACTGATGAGAGGGAGACAGAGAAAACCGAGATGAACGGCAGAGGGATTAGCTGGCACTGCGGAACTTCCATTTCGTAAACATATGGCCCTGTCCAGGCAGTTCTTGTTCCCTTTTCTTCTGCGAGCGTCGATATACGTCCAGACGGATGTTTGCTCCGTAACCTAGGAGTTCCTTATCGG
Organism: Dermacentor andersoni; assembly: GCF_023375885.2. Taxonomy (NCBI): domain Eukaryota; kingdom Metazoa; phylum Arthropoda; class Arachnida; order Ixodida; family Ixodidae; genus Dermacentor; species Dermacentor andersoni. The sequence goes on from NC_092815.1 coordinate 26,256,458, forward strand.
TTCTCCCTGATAAATTTGACCGTTTCTGCTTCTGTGCGTGTGTTTGCTTTCTTCCCGATTAATGTTTCCTTTGCTGTTCGAATATTAACGTGCAATTTTGCCTTTCTCGTGTCAGTTACTTTTAGTTAGCGCTAGAATTTTTAATTGTAAAGGTGCGCGAATATTAACTTTTTCGAATACGAATCGAACACGAATAGTACTTAAGTGTGAAATATTGAATTGAACATCTGATAGTCAAACACAGACGCGCGCATTTACAGCGGCAATATTTATTTAAGTATAATTAGGTACCACGCCCGTACTGACTAGGGCTAAATATACAGCCATCAATGACAAAGAGACACATTTAAAGACATGATCACCAATTCTCATTAAAGACATGCATGTATAGCTTATCAACATCTTTAGAGCCTGGTTGCAAACAAGCTCTCCTAAAATGAATGGCTCCGTATATGACTAGCTTTCCAAAACTGCTAAATACATGGTTGCCCAAAACAGATCAAATCTGGTGTCGAATAAATAAATGAATAAATAAATAAATAAATAAATAAATAAATAAATAAATAAATAAATAAATAAATAAATAAATAAATAAATGTTGTTGAAGGACCTGTATGCAGTAAACACATGCAAAAGAGCCTGTAGCACAGAAAAGAAACCTGGTTGTAGCGTAAAAGATAAAACTCCACCATGACTAGACTACCGAAAACACTAAATTATAGACTACGAGCAAAAAAAAAAAAAGCATCGCTGGTTGTCATGTAGGCTTCCATCGCGAAACCGAAAATAAGGCGTGCATTACCCGTCTTTCTTGTTCGTGCATTGCGTCGAAAAGGTTGGTCGCTTCCTCATCTGTGCTAATATTTTGTGTAGCAGACGGAGGACAGTAACAAAACTTTAACACTGTCTGTTGCGAAATATTTAGTTAGTCACGAATAATCGAAAATACTGAATAGTTAGTTTTCGAATACGAATATAGGAATAGTTAGTCTGTAATACTTTATTCGCATTCGGAACAGTGAATGTTCGATCGCACCTATTCAATCGCTGTTGTCACGTCGGATCACCCATTCGATTCTCTGTCGATGCGCCATAGTGGTAACAGGTTTAAACAACAGCGACATCGACCACTACACTGCAGCCATACCTGGGGACACTGTACTTGTTACTTTTGTTTATAGTGTTGTAGGGTTCGTGGTTATTTTCGTCTTGTTTGCTCCATCTTGTTGTATTTCCTGAGCAGTGTTTAAAACACCCGGGTAGCCGGCCTTAAAGAGCCCCTGTACGATCCTATATTTCTTGAGTGCGTGTGTGTGTGCAATTCGCGCTGCCAAATTGCGAGCAGGGAGCTGGGAAGAATGTTCAGCACTCATCAGTTTTGATACCGATGTCAAACAGTACTATAAATTTCTCTCTCTCTCTCTGTTCATTTTACTTTTTTTTCGTTTTTGATGAAATGCGTACTGATGCTCTCGGCCGTGCCTCATTCAGAAGGTGCTATACGTCACAAGAGCCTAGACCGCTGTAGAGCGAGTTTTCTCCCCCACTCTGTTCTTTTCGACGCGGATTAGCATGCGGTTCGGAAAAGAACACAGCGCAACAGAAAAGATAATAAAAAAAAAAGATATGAGAAAAAAGAAATGGAAAGGAAAGCCGGAGCGTCAGAGAGGAGGCCGAAGCGTCGGCGTTGATTAGCGCAAAACGCGGCAAGCCTGTTTTGCTCGTCTATAAACGGCAACGGGACCGAGCCCCGCCGACGCGCTTGCGTCTATATACCGTGGGAACCTCGTCCCAGGCCTGGAGACACGAGTGTGTTTTTCTACGTCGTAGTCTCTGTATTAGTATTATTCTTATTATTTGTTTTGTTCAGCGCCAGATTCTGTTTCGCGCAAAGTATGCCTGGGAAAATAGAAAAGACCTGGTAACGGTTGCAGCAGCGTTTCTCTGCACGTTCAGCTGCTGCTACTCGTCGTCTCTTTTTTTTTTTTTTTTCCTGCTTTGAGACAGGAACGATGAATCGATAAGCCGTCACGGAACCGTTGATTCAGTCTCACGACATTCAGTTGCCTCGCGAATGTGCTTAAGCCTCTCGAGAGGGGAAAGGCCGTAGTAATAGACACCGTGGGTTGACGCTGGCGTGGCTGGGCTCGGTCGTCCGAGTCACCAACTTGAGGGAGGGCGGCGCGAAGAGGCAGCCGCCGTTGTCACGGTTTATTTCGGCCGGCCATCCATGTGGGCAGCGGTATCTCGGGAGTGGCCGATACCGCGGCTCTCAGGTCGAGCGCGCTAGCCTATTCGCGCGCTCTCTGCACGTCAGTCCGTCTTCTTTTCCGCCTCTGTGTTGTAGAGGCGATAGGCGCGCCTCTACAACACCTCGTTATGGACAGGCCATTTGAAATCATGCCATAGATTTCCAGTGGCGTGCCAACTATATTTCGGGGGGAGGGAGGCTCCCCCTCCCTCCTCTCTCTTTCTTTCTCTCTCTCTCTCTCTCTCTCTCTCTATATATATATATATATAGTGTTGATATAGTACTAATATATTTATATCACTGATGATGACAGCTTAAATTCTGTGTTTACTTTCAGACCGAAAGGTGATTGCCAAGAGAGCACAATTCGAAGGAACAGAAATAATCTAGATTTCATATATATATATATATATATATATATATATATATATATATATATATACATATATATATATATATATATATATATATATATATATATATATATATATATATATATATATATATATATATATATATATATATGTCTCACTGAGGCTGAAAAAGGCCTCAGTGGAAGTTATCTTTGTCATTGACATACCTGATTATCAGTCACACATTGTGATCCATTACAATACAGTTTTGCAAAAGCTTTTTGAAGCGTGTCGCTGAATTGAGACAAAAAGGTTGTTAAAATTAGATTCCCACTTAGTTTTAGTGCATCTTAAATAACGCAGGCGTTTGGAACACTATACTCTGACTTGAAGTAAATCAGTTGCCTAGACGTTTCAGGTTTGTGTGATATGCGTGCAGGTAGGTGACTGATAAACAGTGAATATACCAACAGAGTGTACACGGCCTTTATTTATTTATTTATTTATTTATTTATTTATTTATTTATTTATTTATGCTGTAATCCCCAATGCGCATTTTGGCAGAGCGGATTATGAACAAAACAAATTATAAAATTTGCAAAGATGTAATGAATACTAGACTTGCCAACCTTAAAAATGCGAAAAGTACTACTGCCGAAGCCAAGAAATACCAAAAGTTTTGTGAAGTATACTAGTTGTTTCATTAGTCAAGACGCACACAGTTCATTCAAAAAATTACCTCTAGGGACAATTCAATAAATGCATAAAAAAATTCGGATAAAAAATTATTCGCTTCAGAGAGAAACGGAAATGTTCATAATGTTTATTCGTGAAATATCCACGGAACGGCGGCCAAAAGTTCACCTGTCAGTTTAGTGGTGGCGCTTCCACCCGTAGGTCAGAATAATCTAGCGGGTCCAAAAAGTAAGGCTTTGAAACATCGCTAGACGACTATATATTTGCATCCTGTTGACATAAGTTCAACCTTACATAGGACGCAAATGATTAGTCGTAAAATGATTGGAATCAGTACGACACTCGTAACCAAGCTCTAGAAATCGAGCATTCTACGATAAAATCGTAAAAACTGGCACACATGAAATACAGCCGCAAGTCACAGCATACAGTAGAAAGAAGAACACGATTTCAGCACACTAGTTCAGAAAAGAAAGATTCTACACTTGAAGATTTTTATCATAGTTATACTGTTACAATCGTTAACAACTCTCAGAAAGAGGGAATACTTGAAGTAATTAACGCATGTGCGAAAGGGAGTAACTGTTGTTAAGAACGGCCAGCTGCAATGCAAGTTTGCCACCCAGTTTCAACTTCAGCGGCAACATTCCGGGAGCGTCGCCGCCAACTTCTAGCCACAGCGTGACTAAATCGACTGTGTGTCGGGGAACAAGACGGGTATCCCCCACTCTCCGTCGCTTCAGCTAGGATGCGTTCGATGAAGCAGGCTTTGTGCTGAAACCGCCAACAACGTCTAACCTCATCGCCGTTGTGACGGAAGTTCGGCGGGCCAACTATTGTTCCCAAACTCCCCAACGCGCTACCCGGAACGGCTCCGAGTTCTACGGGGCCCCTCTGACGTCGGTTCCGGACCTTCGAACGTGTGTGCTTTTGTGCGTGTAGACCGTCCTGCGGAGAGGCGGCTAGGTTGCGATCACCAAACGAACGTTCGCGTCGCCTTGTATTGCGGGAGGACCGAGTGTTTAAGAACTGCTGTTGTGCGGATGCTCGACACACTTTTCTTAAGCAGTCATGTTGGACTGAGAAACTCTCTCTCAAGCAGTCATGTTAGACTGATGTACTTTCTCAAACAGTCATGTTAGACTGATATAAATACTGTACATAAATCCATATTCCTCGTTCTCGATGAGAAGCAGTCCTTCCCTTCATCAACGTCCTCAGCGTGGATAAGTTGGACGACGGCATGGGCCAGCTACCTTCTAATTCATGCCCGACTCCAATCTTGACAACGGATCACGAGCGATGGGATTGAGCCCCCAATCCTGACACTGTTAAACCGTGCCTTTGCCTGGTGGCATATATATCCGGATAAGAAAGAGACTACTTATGGAGTATCAGTGTTGTAGGGCCCATAAATTAGCCGGTAAAAATTAATACGGAAGAGCTTCCTCGGGCACAAGACAGGTAAATTAGCCTTGGCCAAAAGAGCTGTTATTTAAGAGCGTCCCAAACTGTTATCTGTAAAGCGGACATCATTTTTTCTTGTATTTTCTCTGTTTTGTCAGTATCACTTTCAGTCTGAGAGTTGCAGATTACAAAAGCATGGTCTGCTAGTGACAAGGCAACAGTTTTATAGGCTACCAACCCAAGAGCAAGGGTTGATCATTTTAAAGTTTTTCGAAGAAGGAGCATTTTTCGGGTTGGGTTAGCTGTAACGTGGTCAATGTGCTTTGAACAATGAAGGGTGGTTTTTTCATCCAATGTCCTAAATATCTAAAGCGAGCTCATTTATCGAGAAGCACACTATTTGCACCAAACCTAAATTGTATAGGTTTTAGTTTCAGAGTAATACTCAAAGATATTTCCGAAATTGGTTTCCATTTTCCAGAATCGGCATCATTCAATAATCTTCTGGAAATCCTGATTCAGCTTTTCTCAATCAGAATAACTTTTGATCTCCGATCAATAACGCAATCATCAGCATACAAGTTAAGTTTAACTGAAATATCTGTTATTTTGTCATTAGTGAATATGAGTGAATATGAGCCCAAGCATGGATCCCTGTAGGACGCCATGGTCTACTGAAAGTCGTTCTCAAGAATGACCTTTGTAAAAAACATATTGCTGCCAGTTTATTAGGTAGGCTGACAACCAGGTTATTAATTGTTTGCTTTTGAGGACTTGGTTTAGTTTATAAAGTGACGTTTTGTGGGAAACGTTGTTTAATGCTTTGTTGAAATCCATAAAGATTGCGTTAGTTTAGTTACTATTATTAATTGCTACTGCGAAATTATGAACGGTTTCAGTTAGCTGAGTCTATGTATAAAACATTTAATAAACGCGTGTTGAATAGTACTAATATATTTACATCACTGATGATGACAGTTTAGATTCTGTGTTTACTTTCAGACCGAAAGGTGATTGCCAATAGAGCACAATTCAAAGGAACAGAAATAATCTAGATTTTCTAGCCCGAAAAGGCACTTAGTCTACATTGTACCTAAATATTTCTGGTTCCCGACATTCGTGATTGGAGAAATAAATTCTTCGCCGTATGTTGTTAGCACGGCGATGACAATAACCTAAGCTTTATACAGGCCAAATACCACGCTTCCGCCCTTGATCGATCTAAAAGCGGCCGTGAAGTATTAATTGGTCGGAAAGCCGTGAGAAACGGAAGGCGATTTCTTCAGATTCGCGTGAACGACCTCAACCGCTCCGAGATCTACGCCTTTCTATACACTGGACCTGAACATGATATTTATTCCAAATGATTTTGGGAGATGATTTACTGCTACGCCTGCGAATGTGCTCCAATCGAGTGCATTTACTGATGCCTCAGCACCGGCAGCGTTTCAACCTACTCAAATCTGTTTTGCAGAGAATAAGCAAACAATTTTGTGAGTACAGTATGAAGACTGATTGACCTCTGTGCTGTGAACCACAATTGCAATGTGGAGACTGCCGGTGTGAAAGCAAGCGTTGCTTCATCATGGTCATGGAGCCTATGCGTCATACAACGATTTTCGGCTTCCCACATGTAGCTTTTGAAAAATGAACTCCGTTCTAGAAGGCAATTTTTGAGGCGACTTTCCTAGTTTCTAAGTCACTAAAATGTCGCTAATTGTTTATCCAAGTCGCCAAAATGTCACCGTCGCTAAACAGAAAAGAAAGTCTCTAAAGCTACCGACAACATAGCTTAAAGGAGTACTGGCACGAAAAAATTCGATCTGGCTTTTTTTTGCTTTAATAAGAAATCAATGACTCAGTAGTCACGCCATGAAGCCTCATTTACTTCAGAGCTCGACAGGTAATTATTTGGAGTCTTGTCCTTAGCGACCAGCCCAAGTTTCGGTTTCAGACAGCAACAAGATGGGCCAGAGAAGGAAAGTAAACGTAGCTGGGCACGTGATCGTAAAAACCTCTGACGTAGACCTGACGCGCACGCCAGTGCGCACGCTGGCGCGCGAGTTTCGTGTTGCTAGTTCGATCGTCTGCTACGCCTGCTCGTGCTTTGCGATGTCCTGGCCGCCATCGTCGTCGTCCTTGTTTTCATCGTCCAGCGGCGACGATTTCCTGCAGACGGCCAGTCATTATTATACACGTGGCCAGTCACATTCTATTCGACCCGCTAGAAAGCAGCGACTCGGATATTGCGGCCGACGACAGCGAGGACGAGCCTCAAGACCCTCTCATCGGCCACGTTCAGTGGTAAGGCACGATAACTCGGCGTCGAACGTCGTGGCCTGCACGGTATTTAACACGACAAAAACTGCCACTTAATTCTGCAGTTGCAGCGACACGAAGAGCGCCCCACTACAAGCATCAACTGAGAAGAAGGGCACATGCAAGCAGCATGGCAGCCAACGAAAATTCGTGACGTAACGTTCTCTCGGTTGTTTACAATCCTTCCTCGATGTCGGTGTGGCGAGGTTTTGCAGCTGGCTGCGCGCATGTACATAAAAATTGATTTTAAGTATGTCCCAAGCTATATTCGGCGTTGGTATTTTGCAGACGATGTGTGTGTGCCCACATAAATCGATCGCACGCGTTGTCTCCACTGCAACATATATATATATATATATATATATATATATATATATATATATATATATATATATATATATATATATATATATATATATATATATATATATATATATACATATATATATATATATATATATATATATATATATATATATATATATATATATATATATATATATTTTGCAGTGGCGACAACGCCTGCGATCGATTTATGTGGGCACACACACATCGTCCGCAAATTCCAACGCCGAATATATATATATATAAAGCGGATTTGGTGTTTTCATAGATGGTTAGGTTAGAAGACCCCAAGAAACGCGGGATGATGCAAGCAGCGGAAGATGGAACTTCTTTTGGAACGCCCGACTAGGGACTACAGCCCGACGGCAGGCCTCCTCAGCGGTGCAGGAGTGCCAGGCGCGTCGCGCAGGCGACGCGCACCGCGAAGAACCGTACTCTGTTTAGTGCGGACGGTCGGGCACCATCTGCAAGGCCTAAAACACAATCCTCGCTGGCAAAGCACGGAATACGTTGTAAGAAAAAAAAAAGTGAAAAACATACTTGTTGGGTTGCTATTCTGAAAGACAACTTGCCCTCTGGTTGTTTTGTTATATTTTCCAGTGTGCAGCCGAAAGTCGCCGCTTTCGAAAGGGGGGAAGGGAGGGGGGAATGGCATACTTCACTCCCCCCCCACTTCTGACACTATGTGCGTGTGTGTGTGTGGGGGGGGGGGGGTAGGCGGGTGCCCTCTCTGTATTTACGCCTGTGTACATTTCGATCTACTTTGGCGGTATTTTAGGTGCTTTGCGTGGCACAACTATAGTCTGCGATGAATGTAAACACTTTATATATTTAATGCTGTAAACGAATGTGCTGCCTTGAAAATATTGCGAGAAGGCAGAGAGATCTCAAGTGCGGTTTTCAACTCTCGACGTGAACCATAATCTCTAGAGAAAAATTAGCGTGTCTCCTCTGTCTGGTTTGGCCTTTTTCATTGTTGAGAAAGTGTATGAAATGAAGTACATTGGTACAATATACTGCAGTCTACGAGACAGTGGATTATGGTTTATAAAAGCAAACAGACCCCGATGAATAAAACTTTATCATTCGTCCAAATTGTATAGCAGCGAACCGGCTGAGGCTTGAGTGACAACGAAAAACGGTTGCGATACACTGCTGATTGAAATTAATTAGTGGGTAAATTATGGGGTAGAGTGGACGAACTACACGGAGCAGAGCAATGGGAACGGACAGAAGGAGCGCTGTCCTCTCTGTTTGCTCTTTCCCTGTGTCGTGTAGTATGAGCTGTCTTTGTGCTATGTACAACGCAAACCAACTATAGCCCAGTTTTCGCTTCTTCGGGCGCCCTAAACAGCGGCCACACAGAAAATGAAAATTAGCTATAGCGCAAGCCTGACGTATCCGCTATTTTAGTTTAAATCCCTGTGATATCCGCACTTTTACGATTTGACCTTAACGACAAGTATTGTTAGCTTTTTAGTGTTGACATACGTTCGCGAATACTTTAGGGCCACTTTGGTCCCGCCGCGCATATGACAGCGAACGTGCGTGCTGTGTGGTTCACTGCCCACCAATTTATTTGAGTGCCTCGCGTGCGCTTGGCGACTTCGTTGCGTCACACACCGCTTCGTACCTGTGCCATCTTCGCCATGCAGAGTAAGGGGGCACAGTCGGTCACGCCAGTGTTGCCGCCATAAGCAGCATTTGCGCTCACAACGACCGTCCTTTCTCCGAATGAAACTGCACTCGTCGCGTGCCTCTTAGATTACCAGTGCTTTCCCGATTGTATATGCATATAGTGCGCACACAGGTCGGGCATCGTGTCTTCAGCTAATGTCGTAGCACGCTATATGGGAATGTAATAACCCTTTTTGGTTAGCGGATGGATATGGATCGGTAGATGTTTGCTTTTAGTAGTTTGACTTTCCACTGCTCTGGTGGCATATTCCACTATTGATTACGTCACCCGAAGACCCATGCGCTTATACTTCCACTCGGCTTCGCACCGCGTGAAGTCACTTGAGCTCAAGATCATCCTCTGTGACACAGGTACTTAGTCCCATTAAATATTCATTCTTCAAAAAACACCTTTTTGAAATCGTGGCCATATGCGTCGCAAGCTCAGAGGGCGATAGCTGCATTGCCGCGTTGTTGTGCAGCTCCCGAAGTCGACATATATTGTAATCTCAATGTGCACCTCCGCATGAACGCACCTTGAGTGCTCTTTTTCTTTCTTTCCTTCGTTTTATCCCTTACCCCCCTTCCTCCTGCGCAGGGAATAGTAAACCGGACATGCGTCTGATCGACCTCCCTGCCTTATGCGTAATTTCTGGTTTTTTTGCGATGCATTGTTATCTGTACGAGCGGTCTCTCTCTCTCTGTCTCTCTCTCTCTATCTCTCTTCTGGTTTAATTCGTGAGTTAATTATCTGCGCTTGCTCTCCATCTTGCGATTTCAGCTCTCCAGCAACCCCACACTGTAAACCAATTTACGACCTTCGCGGGCATTAAGGGTGCAAATTGGCGTACGACTCACACCATTACACCCGTAAAAGGGTGTAAGGGTGTAAGGGTGCAACTTACAGATAGAAAGCGCCTTAATGGTGTAACTTGGCTTGCAGTGTACTTACTCATTACTCCCCTATTGAAAAAATATGTATGAGAATTGTACGAGAACTTCTCTACGCTATTATTGCTCCGTAGACTCAACGATGTCGTACGTCACATGTGTACGAGAGGACATCGTCACTGAACGAGATCGTTCTCGTATGGGTACATTAAACGAGATTATTCTCGCATAGCTATGCTTGACGAGATAGTTCTCGCACGTCTATGCTCAACGATATCGTTCTCGTTTGTGTATGCTACATGAAAATATTCTCATTCAGCTATGCAAAATGACACTATTCTTGTTTAGCTGCATTCTACAAGTGTTCTCATTTGTGTTGAATGAGTTCTTTTGTTCATGCAATATTTTTGGTGAAGTTCCACACAGTAACATCTACTGCCAACATTACAGCGAGTTAATTTCTATCAAGTGAGTCGGCCGATGTGCCAGCTCGGAGACAAAGAGGACACTTTTTAGGGCCCACAATTAACACAAACCATCTTTATTTTGCATCCCGAAGCATGGTGGCCAGGTGCTTGTTCAGGTCCTTCAGCCTCCTTGCCTCTGTATCCACGGTGCTTGGCGTTTTTGAAACAAAGTGCTCGTATGCCTCTGCAAAAAAATGTAAACAAAGCAGCCGGCACTGTTAGATTCTAACAAGCCATTGGAACTGACATGCACAATAGGTGGCTCCACTGCATAACTGAATGGGCTGGTTCTTGCATGATATTGAGTAAAGCGTGAAAATCTCACAGAGAAACAGGAAAAAGAAAACACGGAGGCTTATGAGTTTTTTACCTATGTAAATTGATATTTCAACATTAACCACAGCAGTTGAAAGCAAGTGCTCGTCCTCGCATTGTCTTGTTCCTGTCTCTTTTAAATGTTCGTGTTTTACAAACAATATAAATGGCTGCAGAATTCCAATACAAGACCACAGAAATAGTCTAATACTTTTCCACAAGTATTTTACATTAAATGAACAAGCATAACAAGCTCATGCAAGTGAATACACAGATAGCACAGCTCTTTGCTACCGCACTGCGGAATATGCAGACGGAAAACACTGCATAGATGCCAGTGCAGAATTGTTTATAGGAAAGATTAATGCACCTTTAATACCACTATAGAAACTAAATGATAGCTTTTGTTAGCGAGCTAGAGCACAGCACTAAATATACGCATACAGCTATGCATGCCCCTGATGTGTAGATGTGAACTGTGTCAGCCCATATGAGAGATCACCTCAATACAACCTGATCTTACCGACAGCCCATTATATTCGTGCAGAAAAAGCACTGTGTGATAGGCATTACTCCTTTAACTTCGAAACACTTTGCAATCCTTATGAAAACATAAGCTAGCAGGACAGGGTCTACTTACTTAGATATGCACCAAGTTTTTGTGGTGTCAACGCTGGCTTGGCCTCACCACCTTCCTTTAGCTTTCGCATACATATTTTGCTCGTAACACTCCTGTGGATTAATTCATGTGCCTGCCACAAGCATTGGGCAATCTCCCTGGCAAACGTGCTGTCCGTTTTGGCTTGGTTTACCCACATCCACTTGCTAGCACAAATAAATAACCCATTTGGATTGTGAACCTACGAAAGATGAAAATTGCAAGAGATTAGTTACTCAAATACAAAAATAGCATATGTGCTCTCAGAAAAAGTATCTTTTCCCGAAATAATGGATAAAAAAGGTAACAGTTATTTAGGGAAACTAGGTTGCCAGACACAGTGATGGCACTCAAGGATAAAACTAAGATATATGCAAAAGGTTCAAAGTTTACATCCTGGCTGTAGGAAAGCCCTAGTCAATGAAGCTTCACTGATAATGGGCCAGGGACAATTCTAGCTCAGAGGATTCACCACATTTAATCCCACAGTCAGCGACAAGCACCTTTTGTACGGGATATACTAGATTTTCTTTACATTTGAGAAGAAGTTTAGGGAAGCAGATGGGAACAGTAGAAAACCACAGTAAAACTTCTTGCATCCTTAAGGAGCTGCTTTGTCCGAGCTAGAAATCTTACCCTTGAGGCTGAAAAAAGTTCTTGCAGTAACCCAGTGAGCTCAAATTACACATGCGGTGAAAGAAGGGGTGTATACAGTAAAAGCTCATTCATTTAAATTTCCCAGGACTGGAACAAAATTCTGAATTAACGGAATGTTGAATTATTAAGGGTATGAAAATAAAAAACAAACGTTCACACAAACACACTTTTATACTGAATTAATCCAGAAATCCTGTTTCTATTTCACACATAAGCAGTATGGGAGCTGCAAATGTCAATTCGCGACTGATTATACTGCTCGTAGTGGCAAGGGCCTTGAGGAAGTACTCCTTTGCAGTGCAGTCATAGCACAAGACTTGGTCACATCTTTATCAGAAACGTGCTATTCACTACCACGGGTCCATCCCGATAATTTTTTCACCATTGAGCTGGCTGTAACAGATTGTTCTACAAACTCAATGTAACTGGCTGATTGGATGCCAGCGTGCAGGCCACAGTACAATTATTGTCCTCGATAGCCATCATGTTTGTGAGACTGCGTGCATTGCACCAAGTCACAATGAAACTGCTACTTGCCACAGTTGACCGCTGCGAATGAAACCGTGGTCATGATCATCACAACTACAGAGTGTGACTATGCAGTTCTGAAAGGCGCCAGCCGCGCCCCGCGGCTGGCGACGTAGGCGCAGAGTAGGTCAATCGCGCGCGCCGGTAACCGAACGAACACGCCGAACAACCACCTCCGATCGCCCCCCAGCATTCATAGTAGCCATGCCACGTGTCGCATTCGCAGTTGTGCGAGCAACATGCATTGCCGATTTATCTGTTCTTGCCCTTTCGCTTCTCACTTGATATTGCTGGGAAAGCAGTCAAACTGGATAGTTGTTAGACACTGGCGGTCATCTCCTTACCTTCCTTATGAATTGTGCGTTAAATGAGGCTTTTTTCTTGGTGAAAGAGTTCTAGTTTAAGGCCTAAAGAAGCTCCATGGCAGTTTGCATTTAAGGAGTGTAAGCATCCTCTGAAAACATGTACATGAGGAACACTGCAGAAAGAGCACTTTAAAAAAAGAACACGAGTGTATTTATCACCAAGGCCAACCCTTGTGTCTTCTTAAATATTTATCAAAAGTCAAACTCAAAACTGATACTAAGGTGCAAGGTGTCCATATTATATTACCTTGTGAAAGCACCGTGGTGCCTGGATATTGTGGGACCAACTCGGACGTGGAGATCAGCACTGATCAGCAACACTGCAGTCTGCTTACAGCTTTTCTGCAGGCCCAGCCACACCTGCATTAAAACAAGTGAGCTTGGTGTCACAAGAGTACTGTATTTACCCGCATAATGATCGCACTTTTTTGTAAAAAAATGGTCGCAAATTCAGATGTGTGATCATTACGCCGGTTAAATTTCCCGCAAAAAGAATTTTTTTATCCCGCGTTTGCTGCGGGATGGCAACAGGTCAACAAATAGGTGGCTGCCACTGAGTGTAGTGCGGAACACCAAAACAAAAATGGGGGCCGGCGCAGCAAGCTGAACACACCAAATGCGCCGAATGCGATTTTTTTTTTCTCGTGAGTATGCTACATGCATTGAAACAGTTTCTTCCGTATCCGGAATGAATAATATCATTAATATCAGTAAGTCTGTGGCAATAACGTAGCCATGTCCACTATGAGGGGGCAGAAACAGATGGGCGCGCTTAGCTGCCAGTGACGTAGAAGGACACGGCGGGCATGCTGCGGAAACTGCGGCATTTGTCTTCACTACTATCCTAATACAGCACGTTTCCGCTAAGGGTGGGCGAATATCTTAGCTGTGTTACAAGTGTTACAAGATTTGTTGCGTGCCCACGAGTGCAGATGAGAAGAATCGAAAGGTGCCTTTTTTGTTGTTCTTGACCACAACCATTACAAAGCCTACACATAATAAAGGCAATTTTGGTTGTAGCTTTTTTGTCATGGAAGTGCGGAAAGTGATGAAAGGAATGAAATCGGGCATCTGCTGAAGAATGTTTGGTGCGTGCAGACTGCTTGGTTTGTCTTGAAGAGTTGTTCGCGTAGCATTCGACAGATGGTAAGCGCGATCATTAATAGCTAGACTTGGCACATGACAGATCGCTGCGGCAAGTTCGGAGTGTGATCAACACAGGAAATAAAAAAAAATCGAATTTGGACGACAAAATTCAGGGCTGCGATCATTATGTGAGTAAATACGGTAAATATAGAAAGTGACACTGTGAACAAAGCAATACTTATTAGGTAAAAATAAGAATCAAATGCTGATATTTGCCCATAGAAAGCTTTAAGTAACAAAGCTTGCAAGATAAGAAAAATGCAATGTATGGGCCATCTGTACAAGAACATTAATCGAAGGTCCCTTCATTTTTTAGTCCCTTCTCCTCATGCATAGATGGCAGTCGGGTTAAGTAAACTGGGCCAGATTACCACAAGTGTAAGCAAAGGTGGTCACTTTGTGGGCCAATTATGATACCATAGCACGACACGCATCCCTACAGTCGTTTTAATGTGTTCTGTAATGCTAGCCATCTTGTAGGCCCTACAGTGTCAAAGCATCCATAACCCTAACAGCGTTACCCAGTAGGGATAACCAATAAGTGTGCACAGCAGCACAACTCAGCATATCTATCAGGAGGCTTTCGTTACACTTTTACAACTCTCCTCCTATGGCTTCATCCCAATTTTTGTCAATACAAGCTTGAAGCATCTGCACAAGCTGAATGCACCAGGGCACCATAAGAAATACCACATCTTTCTACCCAATTCCATGTTGAATATAAGACTGGCAAGTTCACTATCATGTGTAGAACAAACCAAATTGTTCTGGAATCAAGTAATCTTCCACTACGTGTGAAAAAAAAGCACGCAAGAAAGAGTACGTAGAGCACAGGGGTGTTGATGGATATTAAATACCACTGTCGTGCAGTAGACACTACGTCGGCAAAACAGGCCAATGTATAAATGACTGGATTTGCAACCATGTTAACTGAATGCTCAGGTCATTTCGTGGTCACTTGGTAGTGCAAAGCTCACTTGCATTATTTTGTTTGAAAACTGTGCAACCGTGGCAATGTATAAGGACCATAGTGCTGGCGAAATTCGTTAAGATTTCCTTATATGTGTGACAGGGAATCTGAAAGTTGGCTCCACCTCCAGTGGACTATCAGATAGCAAGACTGCTTATTTATCATTGTAAAACAAGCGTCACAGTAGCCATGCCATGTGTCCTTTTCGCGGTTGTGTGAGCAACATGCATTTTCGATTTATCTGTTCTTGCCCTTCCACCCCTCGCTTTATAGTGCTGTGCAAGCAGTAAAACTGGATGGTTGTTAGACTTATGTCCTGTCACTTCCTCACCTTTCTTATGAATTGTGCATTAAATAAGGCTTTTCTTTTGGTGAAAGAGAGCTACTTTAAGGCATAAACAAGTTCCATGGCGGTTTGCATTTAAGCATCTTCTGAAAACATGTACATGAGGAACACTGCAAGAAGAACGCTTTAAAAAAGAACACGAGTGTATTTATCACCAAGGCCAACCCTTGTGTCTTAGCATATTTCTCAAAACTGATACTGAGGTGCAAGGTGTCTATATCATATTACCTTGTCAATGAAGCAAAGCACAGTGGCGCCTGGACGTTGTGAGGCCAACTCAGACGTAGAGATCAGCACCAGCACTGATCAGCAACACAGTAGTGTGCTTACACTCTTTCTGCAGGCCCAGCCACATCTGCATTAAAACAAGTGAGCTTATTCTCACAAGAGTATAATATAAAAAGTGACACTATGAACAAAGTAATTCTTATTAGGTATAAATAGGAATGAAATGCTGATATTCGCCCATAGAAAGCTTTGAGTTAACAAAGCCTGCAAGATAAGAAAAGTGCAATGTATGAGCCATCTGTGCAAAAACATTAATCGAAGGTCCCTTTTTTTCGCTTCTGTCCTCCTCGTGCATAGATGGCAGACAGGTTAAGTAAACTGGACCAGACTGCCCTGTAGGGTAAGCAAAGGTGGTCACTTCTTCGGGGAGCAGCCTATAGGCTGCTTCTTGAAAGAGTATTAGAAAATGCGAATAATGCATGTATGCATTATTCACAAGAGGCCTTGTTTCTCTGAGAATGCCACAGCCAATCACATATTTCAAATTGACCATTTTAAAATGCATGCAAAGTACAGCATGGCTTTGAGGGTACCCCAGACTACTGAAATTCACATCAGCCAAGTTCAGCAGACAACACCATAATTAAGCCTCTAGAAGTTGTGCATTTTACTGCAAGTTAACAGAATAATGAGGAAGAGAAGGTGAGGGAGATGGTGCCACTATAGCATAGTTCAAGCTCTATCCCACATCATGTGCAGAAGGGCAAAGAATGCCCAGCTTTCGGTTATACTCGCACCTGTGACCACTGCACCATGTTGACTGACATGCGTAACAAGCAGTTTGTGATACCACGTTATTACATCCTGCAACTGACGTGACATCAGAGATCAGCTTCAAGCTTGACGCTATGCTATACTAGGGACAGATAATGAACCGGCTACATTAAAATCTAAAGCAAAAGTGTTGAACATTGTTTGCCAAACCTGCCAGCCTCTGCACTTCATATTTTGCAAAAATTCTAGACAGAAATCTTGTGTTGGAAAGACAGCATGCACTTTCCTAAAGCTTTCTCTCAGCGCCCACATTTTTCTATGCATACATTATTAACCACTATTTACCTTGACACGCTGTACACAAACAGCATACTTGGAAAAGCAGAAACTAATCGGGAAAGTTGGCAGGTACCAAATACACGGATAGAACCTAGAACACATAAATGGCTGTGACCGTTTTGTACGTACCTTGTCAAAGCAGGCAGATCAGATGCTTTGTCGTGCTGTTCTGGCTGCATAGTGCCGCAGTCTCCTTTGTGGTGCAGAGATGCCTCCGTCTCAGGAAATTGTGACATCCCTAAACAATAAATGTTCAGCTTATTGTAATCACTGCTGAATCTGCAAACTTGTGATTTAACAACATCGCGTCAAATTGTGGAAAGCTCTCGTACAGCGAGCTACAAGAAGCTGCATCCGCTTAGACAAATAAATATTTCATCCTTACATCACAGGCGGTTATTAAACGTGTCAAAGGCACGAAAACAAACAGAACACTAAACACAAGAAATACAGGTTGTCTTGGCGACAATCTATAAGCATCAAAGTTTGCATACAAGCTAAAATCTTCTCACGAGTCAGATCATTTGGATGCCGTCGCGCGTTGACGTTAGCTGTGAAAACATTTGCACAACACATCAACGTACTTCTAGAATTGTCTATACGATTTCTTGCTGAGGAATTACGTACAGAAGCAGTGACATTCCCTGCTTGAATTTTTGTGCCCGTTCAGACCAAGCGATGCCCCGGCGCTAGCATACTTCATAACAAAAAGAAAATAAACAATAGATGAAGCTCTTAACAACATCAATCTCGGGGTAATTTTCGTGAAACGTTTTCCTAAATGTGCACTACGATATCGAACGAACATTAGGGAATCACTGTCACTGTTTTTGTAGCTGTACTAATCATCTTCTGCTGCGCATGACAAGGTACACTACATGAACCATAAGAATGCGCTAGGCGCCGGACTTACCTTCTGAGGCGAGCGCTCCTTCGTGTCCGTTCACGCCGCATCGACTGCACCAACAGTCCGTCCAGCGTAGTGTTGAATTGCGGTGAACTACAGCACGCGATAGCACAACTATCAACACATTCTTCCGTGCACTGTGAGCCGATGCGGGAGCGGCGAGAGTACAACACTTCTCATGAGCCGGGCACAAAGGAAGCGCGTGTGGACCGCACTACGATAATCAACAACGGCGCACCGCAAGAAACATACAGCGAGCTAATAGCATTGCACAGGACCCAGGGCTTAGTGATCGTTAATTCACACAAAAAAGGAGCACATGTTCTCTACGCACCGCGTAAATATGATCAAACGATCAGTACCACATCGACCGCCCGTGACCACCGGGCCGCCGCAACAACGTTTATAGATCCTCTTTAAGTACCCCAACTCCTAGCCTATGCGCACCATTTAGCCCGCTACCGTTCACGCCACCACAGCGCTGCCATCGACCTCCGCGCCGAGCGTCCAAGCATCGTCTGCTATAGCCTGGCACGGTTATAGGTGCTTGTCGCGGCACTCGGCATTTACATGGTGCTCGCTGAATAAAGCAGCCGTTATTTCTTTCTGTTGTTGTTTAAGCTGAAGTATAATATTTTACAGACACCATACATGGGGGTGCAGGTCCGAAAAAAGGAATGAGATGAAAAAAAAGTGGGCCTACAAACCAAAGTGCGCACGCAATGTTAACGCTCGGTGACCCACACTTCGCCGGTACTGGCGTCTCCGTGAGCGCAAAACTTGAACCGGACGCAAAAGACCTCGACCGCCAGCCACGTGCACGAGGACAGTGACAAGGCACACGCAGTGAGAAAATAAAATCGGCTACAGCACAAGAAGCGCAAACACCCGCAACTAACCTGCACATGTCAGCAGAGCAGCACCGCTCACTTGGTGCAGAGCTCGACCGCAGCGCCCTCACAGTCCCAGGAACAAGTCGCGCCTTGCTCGAAAGGAAGAGTCGTGCAACTGAGAAAGTAATTATAGGTCTCGGTCCGAAATGAGGGGAAATGACGTCTTTTGTTTACTTCGCCGTCTGTGGTTCCGGTAACCGTGATCGCATGGGTAGCGTGGGTAGTACAGGCGTATTATTTCAATGTTCTTGCGTGTTTTAGGCGACCTTTTTCAACAACTTTGGTGACATTGCTTTCAACAGCGAGGACAACCTGTGGAGCAGCCCTATCAACCGGACAGGGCCGTAAAATCTGTTTGAAGTTCGCAGCACATCGTCGTTTGGTTTGTGAATGTTAGAAGTGTTCGTGATTCTCAGCGGCGTAATCGACGACAGATTTGGCGTCGAGTGGTGTACACTTTGTTCAGGCTTGTTGTGCGCCGTTCTACGGATGTGTACTGTGGTGTTGTTTGTGCTTCGGGAAATGGTGCCACGCCGGCGGGATTTGCTTTCTTGTAAGGCGAGTGCTTTCGGAAACTGCTCGCCTTTTGTGCTTGTGTGTGTGCGTGTGCGCGCACGCGCGCGCTTCTGATATGCGTCGAACGCGTAGGAACGTCCGTACAGTCTTTCGTGAGCGCTTTCGGAAACTGCTCGCATTCTGTCTGTGTGCGCGCGCTTGACATTCGTCGTTATTGCGATTTGCAAAGGTGTTTTTCATTTGGTGACTGCGTCCGCGAACGCCAGGATGTGATACACGTTCGTCATTTAAAGACCCTGCTTCAGTGTAGGGTCACTTACATTTTGGTTGCTTGGAGGTCAGCTTTCAACACATGGCAAGGCATTGCAGTGCGCTTAACCATCATTGGCACGCGAACTGCTTTGTCATTTCTCCTTTAAATTTAAATTCAGTTTTGTGTAGTATGTAGGCAGATAATGGTCACCAAGTTGCGACGCTCATCTCGTTTTTTGTCACTGCTGTGCACATATGAGGATTTTTTACTATGTCAAGCTCTCTTAGCAAGTTGTGAACACTTAGTGCAAATAATTTTTCACAGCAGTAACTGTGATCATGACCACAATTGATCACATGACATTTTTAGGGATTGTTATTGTTATTACCACATTTTCTTATTTATTTGTGACAAAGTGCGATGGATTTTGACTGCTATTTTGGCTATCTGTTCACCAACCTATTACACTGTTTTGTGGTTGTGCTTTTTATTTTTATATGTGGGCATGCATGGCCAATCTCATGCCTACCTTCTACAATTTGACATAAACAGGCACTAACATGCTCTTAGCAGATTTGTATTTGACAGTATTGTGGTTGACGCACTTGGCTATTAGGAAAATATGCAGGTTCAAGTTCGCCCATTACTACCTCTGACTGATATCTCTGATGCAAAGCAATATTATTAGGATGTGACAAAGTGCATGCATAATTTGTCACTGATCAAACTGCCTGCAATAAACTTTGCCAACTCGTCCTTGTTTGAAGTGTTTCCAATGTGCTATAATCGCATTGCCAGATTATTTTATTGCGTGCACAAACATATAGCATTTTATTATGAAACTTTGATGGTACCCGACTCCTATATTGCAATAAAATCTTAGGCAGATCTACTCTGAACAAAGGATTCATTCTCTGATGATAGCTTTCGACAATATCATGGTGCTATCCAGTGCCTATTGGCTGGTCGAAGAATGCGTCATGCAAAGGCAGTAGTATCGCCATAAGTGTTCATCCGAGAATATGTCCCCAAGTGAAAATCATTGCATCAAAAGTACCGACAGCAGCTTTGATGGGGATGTATATGTGTTCGTTGCATGAAATTCCAGAAGTTGAACTCTGAACATCTTATTTACTCTGTAGTTTATGCTGGTATATATGTGTCACAATGGTTCAATGTGATCATGCAGCACATTGATCACGCTCTTGCATGTACTACAAACAACTATTAATGAGCTTTTGTATGCACTACGACTTGAGTACACACACTTTGTATGCAATTCATAGTCATCCACAAAGATCAAGTTGCTCATACGACTACAGTGCGTACACATCACACACCACCTCACACACGTCATACATAATCTCGTCAGGTCTACGCAACTCATCGCACACATGTCATACAAGCTCTACGCATTCTTATCGCAGATCGCATAAATCTCGTGCACTTCGTAAAAGTCTGCGTAGCACATCATACAGATCTCGCTCATTTTCTACGAGAGTTCGTTCAATATGCATTTCATATCGTTCATTTCTCGTCAAATCTGTGCGACATGCATACATCTCGTTCAATTTCTCGTCAAATCTGTACGACATGCATACATCTCGTTCAATTTCTCATACAAATTTTTCAATAGGGTCATCACTTAGTCTGCAGTGTTGTTCAGATTAACCGCAGGCCGGTGTTACCAACGGATGTTTCAAATGGCGCGTATATTTCGCTTCACTGGACGGACGGACGGACGGACGACCGGACGACCGACCGACCAACCCGCTGGCTCTTGCCATCTTCTCAGCTCTCTGGATCAGCTTGAGCTGGTCGTCGAGGGCCGAGCTGGACAGCAGTGCCTCCCATCGCTCCCTCGTGGTGTTCGTGTCGGGGTCTTCTATGTTCGATGTTGTGTAGTGTGCACTCCCACGTAATGTGGTATAGGGTTGGTGTGGCCCCGCACCACGGGAATTCGCCCCTGTAGGCTGTGGTGGGTATACGATGTAATATGTGTAAGTTCGTGTAAGTGCCTGTCTGGAGCCTATACGCCAGGCAGCGGCATCCTCTGTCTTTACATTTCGATGGGGTGGTGGATATCGCAAGCGACTCCCTATGTGGTAGTTCACGATGGCTGAATACTCGAGATCGACGGGGTCCGGGTCTTCTGCAGCCGGCGGGATGAGTGCTCGGTTATGCCCGAATCCTCGAGCAGCTCTGTCGGCCTGCAGGTTACCCGTGATTCCAGTGTGGCCCGGTACCCAGGTGATGGTTTGAGTGGTGATGGCCTCAGGGTCCCCCTTGAGTATTTGGGCTAGGACTTGTAGGAAGTTGCGGCAGGCCTGCTGGGAATCGTGAGGATCGTCAGTGGTTTGTTTGCATGTTGGCCTTCGCGGATGGTTGGAAGTTCCTGAGCCATATTATCAATTTCCTGTTAATGAACAACAAGCAAGTGTCTTTTGCAACTTGTCGCAGAAACATCAATAATTTCGGAGATTTATAAGGAAATATACGTATGCGTATTGTAAACGCGTTGGATGCGCGTGGTTAAAACAGGATTACGCTTTCCGATGTGAGGTGCATTCAACTACTCTATTTGCATGGCTCAAAAATTGCGATTTCGGCGGTCTCAGTGACTGACTTGCAATCCATGGGGTGTGGCTAGACGTAGCTGCAGCTCTTGAGACGCATAGCACACTGTTCACTGTTTTCTTGTTACTTGTGCCGTTGCGTGCTTTCGTGTACGCATATTGAGAGCTGAACAGAGGGAACTCGCTGAGCCGCGGTCGCGTTGCCGCTGTCAGCTGCCTGCTGCAGGGCACGCATACAGCACCCGCATCGAAGCGCTCGACAAGCCGCAGTTTCACCATCATCCTAATTTAGAAAGTTTCAGCGCCCCATTGTGTGTTCCAGTTTGCAACCTGTTAGTCATATACCGAACAGTCGAGTTGGTCGTTTAGTAAAGCGGCGTTCGGAACGTTTCACGAATTCGAGCCCGCGTGCTGCTGAGAATTATCACTGAGCGCGTCGACGCTGCTGTTCGCGCACTGCCTGGCGCTGACGCTCGGCGTCATTACGCGCCTCTCCCACTTTGCTGCTCGTAACGAGTCACTTGCAGGGCAAACCGACGCCTTATAAAAGGGCGCACGCTGAAAGCGAGCCTTACCTCACGCCCGCAGGCTCGCTCGCAATAAGCGTAAAAGAACACACGCTGCGAAACATGCCGCACGCGCTTGCATGCATAGCTTGCCGTATAGTCGATCGGCACAGGTTTCCAGTGCCCGACCGCGCGCTTTGTGCGAAACTCGTGAAGCTCGGGTTGCGCACAACCGTCCGCTCCCGGGCCTACGCCATACACTGCATCTATAGATAGCGCTCAGTGCACCGGCAGTACATCGAGCGTGTTGTTTGCCGCGCCGATTTCGCCACGGACCGTTGACGGCTGTTTTCCCGGTTCGCGCTGCTCCACCATGTCTCGTCCGCATGATTCTGTCGCCCCCTTTTGTCTCTGCCGCGCCGCCGGTGTGTCCGTGTTTGTGAGAAACCGGCTTGCGCGCGCGCTGCAGCCCGCATTGAGCTCTTCCTTTGCATCGCCTCCTCCCATCATGCCCTGTCCCCGCTGCTTGCGATTGTGGTCGCGGCACCTGTCAGTGACACTGCGGTAAACGGTGGTGTTGGCGTCTGGACTGGTTTCTTTCGACACCGCCAGAGCTGGCGTACGTAAGAGGCTCGCGCCTGACGTCTCCGCGCGGCCCATTGTTGTTTCGGGGATTCGTTCTGTGGGACGCAGTGTGTGGAATTCATGACCCGAACGCTGATCGGAGTTCAGCTTCCCCGCTGTATGCGGATAGTCTACAGGTGCACATAGTTTGTTTCGCTGATAAGCTATAGGGTAAAGGAGTGGGGGTTAGAACGGCTGCGCATAGCCAAGGGAAAAGAAACGAGTGAAGTGTACGGGGGCCAGTTGCCAGTGCTCGTAACAGCCGACGCAGACGTGCTTCGTTCAGCGCAATGTACCTTGGTTTCGAGTGGCAGGGTGGTCACCTTTAACTTAGCGAAACGCTTCAATGGTTCATACGCGCACGCCCGCCCGCCCGCCCGCACTCACTCACTCACTCACTCACTCACTCACTCACTCACTCACTCACTCACTCACTCACTCACTCACTCACTCACTCACTCACTCACTCACTCACTCACTCACTCACTCACTCACTCACTCACTCACTCACTCACTCACTCACTCACTCACTCACTCACTCAGACAGACAGAAAGACATGTACGCGCTCATTTGCGCACGCAGGTAACGCCAGCACTACTGTCTGCAGTCAAGGGAGACGTTTTTTTTTTTTAATTTGTATTACGCAAGATGCCAGAGGCATTGCAGAGGGGATGTTTGAGCAGGGGCTGGGAAAGGCAGTCGTACTAACCTTGATACTAACACCAAGGCACCAGCGTAACAGGCAGCATTATATCTTTCTCTACCTATATACAAGAAACACCACGTAAATGTTTCAGGGCCCTTAAGTGTTTCCTTTGCTGTTGTTGCATCGTCAGTTCCGACAGCATAGAAAGTTTGATTTCAGAAGCACCGGCCACTTCATAGCGAAGAACTTACCACAGAGTACTTTAATAAGAACGGTAAGAAGGCGAGGTAGAAAAAAAAATGAAACAAGAACAGACTCTTCGGACTATTTTTTGCTGAGTCTCAGAAAAGACTGAGTCGGGAATTTAAAAAAAGAAAGGACAACAACAACAAAAAAAAAAAACAGAAAAATACCACGCCATGAGTTTATACGCGAGTTCCAGTCGTGTACGGTCACACAAGGCTGTAAATAAACGTGTTCGATTCTTCTCTCTGTCTTCCTCGTTCCGTCGACTTGGCATATGACTCGTGAAAATATCCACTGCTGGCACCTCTATGTTCTGTAATTGCTTTGGATACGCACAACAGCTATGATATTATTTTCTTGACCCTGACACGGGCGCGCCTGAAACCCTTCCTCGAAATGATGTTGAGCTCTCCGTTCCAAGCTGACAAACGTCCGTGTGGATGAAAGTCAGCGCGCGTGCGTATGGCGTTGTGCTTAATGCGAGTTGCGATCATTATGGACCTCCTATTTGTTTACACGTAGGTTTTGCTCGGCGTTTTATCGTGGCCCGTGCCTTCTCTTTCTCTCTGTATCAGCCTCAATTCGTCTTCACCGCGCATCGATGGTATTAATTCTAAAGTCTTAAAAAATACTAAATATGTTACAAGCGAGATGTTAGGTCACATTTTTCAGCTTTTCTTTATCATCAGAAGTGGTGCCGGATGACTGGAAAGTGGGTAAGGTTATCCCAGTCCTAAAGAAAGGTCCTTCATCATCATGTAGTAGCTACCGCCCAATTTCTCTAACTAGCGTCTGTTCAAAATTAATGGAACATGTGCTTTACTCCCACATTGCTACATTCCTAACATCTGTCAGTTTCTTCCACCCTAACCAGTATGGCTTCCGTAAAGGTTTATCTTGTGATAGCCAATTAGCACTCTTTATAAATGACATAAGCTCTAACCTTGATCAAAACATCCCAGTTGATGCCCTCTTTTCAGATTTCGGAAAGGCGTTTGACAAAGTTCCGCATCAACGACTTCTCCTAAAACTTTCTCGCTTGCACCTTAATCCCCTTGTTTTTAACTGGATACGAAATTTCTTAACTAACAGACAACAGTTTGTGTATGCTAACAACCACTCCTCCTCTAAAAGCCCTGTTCTCTCCGGTGTACCCCAAGGCACAGTTCTCGGGCCCCTCCTATTCCTTATATATATATTAATGATTTACCGGCTAATCTTTCATCTAACATTCGCCTTTTTGCTGACGATTGTGTCATTTATCGCCCAATCCTAGCTGATACCGACAACCACGCATTGCAAGATGATCTAAACAAAGTTACCTTTTGGTGCAGCATGTGGCTAATGTCACTGAACACTACAAAGACTTTACTAATACCTTTTCATCGACGGAAACTTCACCATACTCTTAAGTACGTTCACTGCAACTCGGAAATATCATCAGTGGAGTCATGCAAGTACCTTGGCCTTACACTCTCAAATAACCTTTCTTGGTCCTCTCATATTACGAACATATCACTAACGAAGCCAATCGCACGCTTGGTTACTTCCGCCGCAACTTGCGCTTCGTACCACCATCCTTAAAGATACTAACTTATCTAACTTTTGTCAGACCTAAGCTAGAATACGCATGCTCTGTTTGGGACCCACACTAAACCACCCTTTCTAACACTCTAGAAGCAGTTCAGAATCGTGCAGCTCGCTATATTTATTCTGATTAATTTTACCACACTAGTGTCTCTCAGCTAAAATTAAAAGCAGGAATTTCCAATCTAGATATAAGGCGTCATGTTTTCAGACTGTGTCTTTATCACAAATTTTATCATTCTGCTCCTAGTACTTCAGCCATCACTCCAGCACACCGCCAGTCTTGCCGATTACGTCACGAAAAATCTGTGTATCCTCCGCCCGCCCGGACCACTGCGCACCTACATTCTTTCTTTGTGAAGACTGCCCGGGACTGGAATGACCTTTCCGCCGACGCCGTGTACCACTCAAATCCACATCATTTCAAGGCTGCCATTGAGTCCGTATTCCACTCAAGTGGTCACCCATCCCTCATGTAATACCCCACACTGGGGCCTTTGAGGTAATAATAAATAAATAAATAAATAAATAAATAAATAAATAAATAAATTGTGCGCTTGTGTTGGCAGCGGCTTCTTCGCGCACGCCACCAAGTCTCGCAGGTCCTGCACATGCAGAAACGTGAGATTTCCACAGTGACCGTAAATGGTGGCTAGCTTGATATACTGAAAA
The DNA here is from genome assembly GCF_023375885.2 of Dermacentor andersoni. Taxonomy (NCBI): domain Eukaryota; kingdom Metazoa; phylum Arthropoda; class Arachnida; order Ixodida; family Ixodidae; genus Dermacentor; species Dermacentor andersoni. The sequence continues at coordinate 26,282,617 of NC_092815.1, forward strand.
TGCACATGCTCATGTTGTAAAACAAGTTACACCCTTAAAACTGAATAAAGTTTTAAACCGGCCTATAATTCACACCGTTCTACTCCTTTTGTGTGTAGGGTTTAATTGTTTACGTTATAGGGCCGATTTACACCCTTATTCAGTTTTAATGTTGTAAATTATTTTTGAGTGCACGCGTCTTTTCCCTTCCGGTTTACGAGCGTTTTATTGCACTGCACTTGCTGCTATCCTTGTGACAATGGCTCCGGCCACATGCATGTACAAACCTTTGTATATTAAAGAAAGAAAGTATTTAATGCAAAAAAAGCTCTTTCATATAGCGAACAACGCAAGAGGCGCGAAGGAATGAGAAGATGACAGAGGCGCTCAGTAGCAGCAACTGAATGTTTTATTCAACTGAGGAAAATATCTTGCGTCCGAAAATTTAAACGCAATGTACCGCACACGCGATAGAAATAAGCGTCGTGGTCGTCGGCATCAGCGAGGCGGCATGGCGCCAATAACCAATAGGCCTGACATGGCGATACAGCTATAGGGTGCACATGGGGAAGTATATTTCACGACAGCAGCGCGTGGTGTAAAGTCTACGCGATACAGCTAATGTAAGACGCAGTTAAACTTTCCGTGAATTCGTGACCTGCTTACTATACTATAGCTGGGTGTGCGGAGCGCGAGTGCGTGTTTTGGAGCGAGGTAAAAACTTGGAGGACGCTTAAGCTTCGCCTTTAATAGTGGAAAGCGATAGCATTCAAAGATCTCTGACTACTACTCACGCTTCCTGGCAACTGCAGCTTATGTAACCAACCGTAATGTTTATTGGGAAACGCTGGTGGCGAACGCTATGGACAAAGGCGAGCTTTCTGGTAGAAACTCGGCCTCTTGTGGGGGGCCATTCTAAAGATAGTGCACAGCCGCGCCAAAAAAATAAAATAAAATAATGTTCAGGTTTTTGTTATAGTTTCGCACTTTTAATATTGAACTCTGAGAAGACTTAACATAAAAGGCATGCGCTGTCGGTGTTTTGTTCCATGATATTTCTCTGTGGGCTGTCATTCTCAAAATTCTGATGAATAACTTTGTCAAGAAGGTAAGACAAAAACCTGAGCAACATGAGTGATGGGATGGTGTGGCAATATAACCCGCATATACCGCATGTCATATAGCACGGTGTGGCATACACATACACCTAAATATATACGGAAATTTTCGCTCACGGACAACTCCGCCGACGCCTGTACCGGATTTTCTGCGACACGGGGCCCTTAACGCTGTGGCGTGAATAGGCTCTCGTATTAAAATTGTGCGAAAACCATCGAGAATGATTATCATTGTAAACGAATAGCCGAACGCTCCTAGAAAACTATTCGCTTTATTAAAGGAACTACGCTTTCCACTTGAAGGTACCAAATGTAAAAAATATGCGAATCCAAGGCACTGCGGGCATCGATATAAGCATAGCTTAATAGGTAATTGTTAATTCTGAACAATTACCAGCGCACAGCAAGCGTAACTAGCATCAGACTTGCCCTCAACATATCTCTCCTTTCCAAACGCAGAAAAATCGCTCGCCTTTGTCTGTTCCATAAAATATACCACTTAATTCCTACACTCAAGTCACGCTTTATCGAACCAGCCTCTTTTACTTCTGCACGCTTGGACCATCGTCATAAGGTGAACATCCCATTCCACAAAACGTCTACCTATGGTAATTCATTTCTTCCAAAATCATGCCAGGAATGGAATCACCTACCGGATCCACTAGTCTATACAACTAACAGAGATAACTTTCGTAAGGCACTTACTAATATTATCTAGCATGCCTTGATGTGAATGTATAACGAAGCAATTCCGTTTTCTCCTGATCAGTATTGTTCATAAGTTTTCTTTTTGATTATCTACCTAATGTACAAACGGTGTATTTCGCATTATGCTTTATTTTCTATCATTCTGTGCTTATTGTCTCATTCTAACTTGTCCCATATACCATGTATGTATATTTAATCTGTATTACCGAAGTTTTCTGTTTTTCTTTGCATAATTATTTTTTTACCGTAATATGCTTTTTTTTGTGTCGCTCTCGCGTTATTTTTACGTTGCACCATGAATTGTCATCTGATTAGTATTCGTGTTTTCGTTTCTCCTTTCTTGCATATTTATCTGTATTTGTTAGCCCCTCCCCTCTTTAATGCTTCATTGTAAGCCCTGAGGGTACTATAAATAAATAAATAAATAATTAAATAAATAAACAAACAAATAAATAAATAAATAGCTTACTGTGCTGTTTGATTGGCGGTAATTAGCGGTGATGTTAACGGCGAATGTTTAATTTCTTCAACGTTCAGTCCATACGAGAGTGACGAGTTGATGTTAAACGTTACCTTGCGTGCACCACGGCTCTTTGTCTGCGTAGTACACAGAGAGACGTGTTTGCTTGAGGCGTCGTGTTGCGCCTTTGTTCATAACCTGTGAGAGGGTTGAACATTGTCATTGCCTCACATGGCATATCGTATCGCGGCAGAAGTGCCCAACTTTAATTCAATTATGGGGCTGTACGCGCCAAAACCACAATCGGATTATGAGGAACGCCGTAATGACGGACTCCGGATACATTTTGACACCCTGGTGTTCTTTAACGTGCACCCAAATCTAATTGCTTAGATTTAGGTGCCGAGTGCTAATCGCATTAATACACCCACGTGCCACACGTGGGAACACCCGCTGTGTCATCGAAGAAGGTCTGTCGGCGCACCTGATGTGGGAGGTGTGGTGACATGCTAATTATTGGCAGGTAGTCGAACGATATAGCAATACTGTAGCGATGAAAAAGGCCAGCTGACTAGAGACGATGAGGGCGAAGTTGTATGGCTTCTGCCACTGGTTTCCGGCGCCATGTTTCAAAGTTTCATCCTGAACCTCCTAAGTTTGGAACTAAGTCCAAGCCCTTTTCATAGAGACACTGCAATATTTATTTATAAAATGTGTTGTCCATAAGCCATCTTTCATAGTCTTCAGCTGATCACTGTTCGATCTCACACGTTTAAGTAGACTTTCGCGAATTGTTTTTGTCCCAGAGCACGTCCAGAGTAGATGACGAACATCCGCTCCAGACGCAGGAGCGGAGCGCTTCGGGCACTGGAAAATGTCTTCGAATGGGTTGACCCCATGCACAAGTTATGGCTGGTGTAAGGGCCGCCCAGGCCCGAAGTCCACGGAGAGAGACTTCCTCCGCCCGAGAAAGATTGGGGAGAAAGGAGCACATCGACACGCGGGGGATTAGAGCATGCGTGTAACGCCGGAGGATGGGTTTTCGGGTAACGAAAACAGAGCGGGGGTCAGAGGGTAGGGAAATAGGAGGGTTTACGGCTGTCGAGAAAGAGTGAGCAATGCGTTCCGTAAGGTCATTTTTGTTCTCATGACCATGTGCCTGCCACTGCACCCAGTGGTCACTGCACCCACTTCACCACTGCACCACTGCACCCAGTGGTCAATAACGTTCACACGGGCAGAATTCTGAAATTTGTGCATCTTCTCACAAATACGCAACATTTTTGCTTCTTGTTTGAGATGCTTAACTGCGCCGAGGCTATCGATATAGATGTGGGCTTCGTTGATGTTAGGCAAATTGGCAAGGGTTTCTATCGTGGCGCGTATAGCCTGCAGCTCAAATAATAAGAGGTCTGAAAAGTACGTTGCATAGCTGTGAGTGACTTGGATCTCGGTGTGTGTCGGGCTTCATAAGGCTATTTGCCCTCTTCTTGAGTTAACCGCCGCGTTCGTGTATATCACACAGCTACCCGCAGGTACGTTAGTTTCAGTTGTTGCAGTCGGTTGCACCCACCAGCGGAGCTTTGTCGTCTCGTTATTAGTTAGTGATGTATACTTCTACGGTAGAAGATTGTCCAAGTTCGTTGTCATGGCACAATATCCATAGGAATAGGAACGGAGCGCTGCGATTGTCGGTATGTGGCATCTTTTCAGCTTTCTTGCTTGCTGTCGCCGCTTAACAAGCTCAGAAATGGTGTCAAGCTGGGCGTGCTCTTGTAGCGTTGGCACAGGGAGGGCCGAATAGCTCCCATGGCACTTCCTTTGATAACCTCAAGTTTGTGCCACTGTTGAACAGACAGTCGCAAGAACTGCGCTTGATATACATATGATGCGAGGCTGCAGAATAGAGCGCACGAGGCAAGAATCCACGTCATTGGGAGCCCCACCACTCCGTGGCGCAATTCTTCCAACCAGCTGAACTGTTTCTGATGATGTTTTGTTTATGTTCTTGATCCACTTCATGCTAGACCCCGACTGGTAAACTTCCAGGCCAAGTATACCGCAGCTCTTCAGTCTCAGGAGTCAGCGATGAGACAGCCTTGACATGGAAGTCGCAATCGCAAATTGACTTTCTGCGCGGTTTGTTGGCAAACTTGTATGCAGCGACATTTCTATGTCGACATCGGGAGTCCAATAGCCTGCGCGTATTGGTGTAAAACACCAAGACCTTCCTGCGCTTGTTCACACCGTATCTCAGGGTCTGTGTGAGTGAACCACAGTTTGACGTCGTACGTCGGCGTAAATGCGCAATCTTATGTGATCAACGTCCTGTAGCTTATAACACGCTAGAGGCATGAAGGCAACAATATATAACGGTGCTAGAGCGGAACCTTGTTGTACCCCCCGGTTTGATGTGAAAGATCCGAATTTCCGCCCGTCTACATGTACGTACAGAAAATGTTCGGCGGGATAAGAATGAGTGCATCATTTTTTTCACCTGAAAATAAAGCGCAATGGTGGCGTCTTTTCGAATACAACAGTAACGAAAGGGAAGGAATAAAATTCGACTGGGGAACGATCGCGTTTGTGCGCGTTCACGATGCGACATCGATGTGTCACTGTTTGCGTAACTTCCGTTGGGCCTTGCTTTCTTTCTTGCTTTTTTTTCTCGCGTAAGCTCGTGTTGGTACGCCGAACGCTTAGTAAACCTAACGGAAGCGCTCGAGATTTGGCATTTCGGTCCGCACGACGTCTCGTGCGGACCGAAATGCCAAATCTCGAGCGAGTCCGCGATGACTCCTGTCCGATAAAGCGTTTTCTAAAAGGCGTGCTTGTTGTCTACGTACACGTCACGGCTGGTGCATCTGGAGGAATCCAGTTTGTTGTTTACGTTGTGGAGATACCGTTGTGTAAGTGTAATCAGTCAGTCCGGTCTTGTGCACGTGAGTGCGTGATCTTCTTCGGTGCTGCTCCGTGTTGGCCGTCGTGTGTCGCCCCGCATTATCATCGTTGCAGAGCAAATATCTCAAGTACCGCATTTTTCTCTATACAGGCTGTACTCGCTATACTTTCCCTCACTGAGGTTTCTGCGTAATGTACACAGCAATCGCTGCGCGCTCCAGGTCTGGTGGCTGGTAATTTTTATTGCGCAAGGACGATACAGAGCATGTCAAAAGCGGCTGAAAGGACGGTGTGCAAAGAACGCGAAGTATGCATAACACTGGCAAGTCCTGTGCTTGTGAGTAATTCAGCGTTCGTCTTGCGTACTTCCTGTTCTTTGTCACGTTTTTTTTTTTTTTAAGTATGTCTTTAGAGGAGAGGTTGACGTTTTCATAGATGCCGGCCACTCCCCGTGCAGGGCAGGCAATACTGTATACAGGAAAAGCACACGGGAAACAGTCAGATAACACGGACATTTGTGAAGTTCCGCGCAGGCGTAAAGGAAAGTACAGATGTACTGCTGGACTGTATATTTTTTATTGATCCGGTGTTCTACTGAGTGTTATATTTTGTGCCGCTATTCTTCCTTTGTACGCAAATTTGTTTCGTTTGCCAAGTGACAAGGAGTAGCCGGTGCCACCATAAAGGCGCCAACCTCTCCTAACATTCACTTCAATAAAAAAAAAATGAGAGTAAACGAAGAGTAAGGGACACACACACGCTTCCGTAAACACGCGAAAGTCCCTTCAGCGCTGTTAATACTTTTAACCGCTTCCAGTAACAACATCGCCAAGCTTCCAGCAAAATGTCGCGCGCTAGTTTGTGTGTGCTCGTGTGCGTTCGGTAACGAGCTTGCTTGGGTTTTTGCGAATGGGGTGGGACAACGTCGGTTGCGATGCTCACTCACCTTGTGTCTCGCCTTCCCCTTACTTCGCAGCGCCATGCGGGGCCGATGAGCGCGCAGCGTGCGTAGTCGTGGCGCGGCCGCAGCGTCTGCCCCCAGGCGGAGCCAGCGGCAGCACGCAGAGCCATGGCGGAACCCACCAAAGGTGAGCCAGGTGCCGAGATGCACTGACGAAATCGCGTCTAGCTTCCTTCGTAAATTATTACAGTTAAATCTGCCACTGCGATGATTCAGCTGCTGTGATAATGATGGGTAGCAGATTTACGTAATCGTAGTGCTTGTGGCTTCCGACGTTCCTCCTCCTATTATTATTATTATTATTATTATTATTATTATTAGTAGTAGTAGTAGTAGTAGTAGTAGTAGTAGTAGTAGTAGTAGTAGTAGTAGTAGTAGTAGTAGCAGCAGTAGTAGTAGTAGTAGTTCTTAATTTACAAGCAAGCACACTTTTCTGAACTCATATGGAAGCGGTAAGTTTCGGCACACATTAGTAATTGTTGCGAACGGTTGCGAACTGTGGGATTTATAGAGCAATATTTTGGCTGAAGATGTGCAATTCCGCGAAGTCGTTTCAACTAAGCCAGGAGGAACCAAGTTTTGGCAAATTCATGTTCTATCCATCATTTTCACACTGCCTGAACCGCCACACTCGCAGCGCAGCTAGACACTATCGTCACGCTTTCCCTCTAGTAACTTTTTGTGTATAGTAAACGAACACGAGGCGGTGTAACCACACGTACGCCTCAACCACGGGCCACGGGATGCGGCTGCCGCGGGGGCAACTGTCGCAGGATCGAAGCCCGTGACAGCGGAACGCGCAGTCCACAAAGGGCGCGGTCAGAAGCGATTGTGCGCTTCCTTGTGAAACGAAAGCGGCTTAGACCCCGAAAGTCTTTAATGGCTGATTAGCTTGTTCTGTTAGAATAGTTGTGAGGAAATGGGTTGACCTTACGGGAAATCGCCCGCAACTTTTAAATTAAGTAAGAAGGTTTTAAAATAGACCCTTAAAATTAGCGCTTGCAAACTGGGGCATGCATTGCAGCTGCATTATTGAACCTTGCATATTAGCGCCGCAAATTTTTCTAAGGCTAACATAGAGCGCAGTGCGTCGCTATGCCATTACGACCACGGAGCAAACACTTAGCCAAGCCAGTTTTATTGTTTTATTTTTAATTTTACTTGCCACACGATTGTATCGAGAAGTCCTACGATATATCGCGACCGAGGTCACTTCCTTCCTTCCTTTATTTATTTATTTATTTATTGTGGTTCTTGATATACACGTAGCTATATATACCGATGCTTTCTAATGCCATAACAACATTCGGTCACCGACTACGCCTACGAGACGCGATTTCTCCGCTTTGACTTATGTCCATGCTGCCGCCCGCAAAAGCATATCGGTAAAATGTTTAATGCTCGCATGAATCGAGGCAGTCATAACTGCAACTACAAAACCACGTGCTGGAAAAACGTTTGGTGCGCCTGATCGAAAAATTTCAGACGTCCGGCTCTCGCAAGGGTCTTAGCCGGTGATTCCATGTTGCTCGTGTCACACAGAGCGGTGTGTCAAGAATTACGGCACATTTTTACCGATCGAGTTCCCTAAATCACCGTCCGGGCTTATCGGGAAGTGCAACGGCTGACTGTCAGACTGAACATTACGTAACAAATAATTTACGGTATTACCATACACAACAATTGAGGCGGCTGACCAGCCGCTTCAACGGCGATGCCTGTCGCTGACCTTCGAGAGGGCTGCCTGTTGAGGCCTCGAAGTAGTGCTAGGCAGCCTGACATCAGAGCGCGCTGTCTCGCCTTGGCCCTTACGCAATGCCGCAGTGCGCGCGAGCGAGCCGGCCCTCAAGGGAGCGGGAAGGGGATCCCTCAAGGCTTTCCACGATCTGGGGTCGTGTTCCCGCGGTCATCCGGTGCTCGGATCGCGAGGCCGGCGGGCGCCTGATAAGCGCCGTGTCCGCGACTGTCAGGCGCCGCCGCGCACTCGACTGTGGGGCTCGTCTTACTGCGAAATGACGGGGAACTGCTGCCTTATCTGCTATGCGTCTGTGGGTTACTAGAATCGCTGCTATTTCCAGCTGTGGGTGGGTGTCCGCGCGTAGGTGAAACTTTTACGAACTCTCTCTCTCTCTCTCTCTCTCTATGCGTGTGAGTGTGTGCGCGTTTGTGTGCGTGCGCGGGCGTGTCTGTGTGTCTGTGTTTTGTGCTTCTGCATAACGATGCCTCGTGACCAGAGATAGCATTGAAACCCTATTCCTCCGTTCCCGTGTTGGAAGGAAAACTCGTGCAAGGACAAGAGCATCTGATTGTTGGCCATTGCGCAAAACTGCTCTCCTGACGGCCACTCGAGAGCCATCCATCACGGCAGCACTCTATGAGGAGGTGATTTCTGTTCTGGGCAGAAAAAAAGAAATACAAGCCCCGTCATTTTTATCTGCATAAACAACGAATCGGCATTAAGCGCTCGCGTGCGGTATGCGCGCGAAAAGCACAGGGGCGCTCGCGGAACTGTTGGGCACGTCTCACCAGCACCTTCAGCAAAGGTAATTGTTCGACACGCGCTTATGCAGTACACACGTGCGCTGTGACGGCGGTGGCTCGTTATCACGTTTTCGAGTGCGTGCGTTGAAAGAATATGCGACCTCGACAGCAACACCTAGTTGCACAATTGGCAGCTTTTGGAGTATTGCTTACTCCAACTTTTGTCTCTCTCTCTCTCTGTGTGTGCGTGTGTGTGTGTGTGTGTGTGTGTGTGTGTGTGTGTGTGTGTGTGTGTGTGTGTGTGTGTGTGTGTGTGTGTGTGTGTGTGTGTGTGTGTGTGTGTGTGTGTGTGTGTGTGTGTGTGTGTGTGTGTGTGTGTGTGTGTGTGTGTGTGTGTGTGTGTGTGTGTGTCTACTGTACACATGCGCCGGGAAATGCATGAATGCAGAGCATAGTTCCTGTGGGTAGTAAGGCTTCGTTTGGTGGGGGTTCGAAACAATCCTCCATGTGAAGTTCACACGACCCTTCGTCGACAACCGTTATGGTATATGAATTTCCTGCTTCGTCGACTTTTGTCCGAAGTAAATATCTACTCTGAAGTGTGTACACAGTTGTACTATGGCGGTACACATCCCTTCAGACGGCGCTAGGCGTCGACGAAACTACATAGCTCTGTCGCACGGCGAGCCGGTGCTTTATACAGTTTCAAGACTGCGCCAAAGGCGTTCATTTTGTGGCCGCGGGAATATACTGCGTGCGCGTAGCGCTGCGTCGCTGCGTCAAACGGCTTGGTCGCTCCATCTTGCTACGATTGTTTTGTCTATTCGTTTGTCGCGTCTCTGCACTGGAAGATAGCACTATGCATTAAAACGCCGTCGTAGCACCTCGACCTTCCGAGCACGCCCCGAAAGCCTGCCATATGAATGGCTTATGTTGAAGAAGGGCTAGGTGATCCCTTGAATTGTGTGACATGTTTGCAACGCTGAAGACGCAACACAGCATGAAGACGGACGAGACGGGCGCTAGGTTAGCAGCGATTCGATATTGACCACCGACGACGACAGGCGTATGTAAAAACAGAGGCTTTGCGTACTCTAAAGCCGTGTCTTGATGTTAGAATCTAAACGCATCTTTTTTTCAAATGATGCGGCGATAAATAGGCATCTATCCAGAGAGACCGATATGTTTTACTATATGTATTGCAGTCTCGGATTTCGTCCATATCTACTTTATGCTGTAAATGTATATGGCCTTGTGACGACCCCAGCCCCGTCTCTTTCCTACATTTTTCTTAATCGTTTTCTTTTTTCACCAATACTCTGAGCAAACCTATCTTGCTTATAGCGACTATCGACCATACACCACTCCCATCTACAGCTTTGAATCCCGGCGCTTCGTGTGTGGAAGGTGTACATTCCTTACGGTTCTTACTGGGCGAGTGTCTTGGCTTTCCGTTACAATGTGCTGAGTCGTCTCCGATTTTTTTTTTTTTTTTTTTTTTTTTGTGTGTGTGTGTGTGTGTGTGTGTGTGTGTGTGTGTCTGTGTGTGTGTGTGTGACGCGAGCAGGAGGGTTGCGGACCGAGACAAACATGATCGCCCGAACACCGCCTTTATCCTTCGTCTTCCTCCTTCACCACTAGTGCACCTTATTGTCCCCTTGCGTGCTTCGTCACACTCTTCCCCCTCCCCCTGAGAGAGCCGTAGCTACAGGGGCCGACGATACCGTCATGCTTCTCACATGGGCGATGTCAGTCCGGTGGCGTTCAGCCGAGCTCAGGTGGCCGAGGCTGGCTGTTGCACTCCGGACGACATATGTATGCCCCGATGAAGGAAGGTTTGGACACATGGCAGGTGTGGGCACTCGGATGTAGCAGGTGTCGCGTCCTGTTGACATGCGGAGTCTCCCGCCCGCACGTTCGGTGGTCTGAGTAGCGGGGGCGAAATCTTAGTTTGTCCGGTATGCCAGGGAAATGCCCGTGTTGTTTTTGTGATTGTGCACAGCGTCGTCGCAGGAATCCTTGCGGTGGGTGCAGTCCTCATAGACGGTGCTGAAGGTGTACTCGGCAATGTTCTTTCTTGCAAAACGTCGTGTTTGTTGAGTCGGCCTTGGGTTTAGCTGACTTGCTCACTGACGTATTCCTCGTTGCAACTGTTCTTGATGCTGTTGATGTTGATCTTTGTGATGTTGTTGCGACAGTTGTTGATGTAGCGTATCTATTGGAATATGCCTTTGATTGCTTGCGCAAGTTGACCTGGAGATGAATGGGTAGCTTGCATGCATACAGCTCCTTTTTGTGAGACTTGTCTGGTGGCGAGTGTAATGTTCCAGGCTTCTCAAAAGTCTCTTCCAAGGCTGCTGCGACGTCATTCAGGAAGCACGCTTTTGTCATTTGACAGCTTGCGATGCTGCGCGGCGCGTGCGAAGCTTGTGAAGTGGCAGCGGCCTGTTGAGGTGTAGTACGCAGAAGAAGGCTTGAGAGCCGCGGTCCGCCTTGATCTCTATATGTGCGTTGCTCCAAATTGTCTACGCCTTGAAAGTTACATGCGTTGGCGTTGGTACTCGTATTCTGGTTTCGCCCTGGCAGTAAGCAATTTGGCTTCGTGTCACGAGAACAACTGACTGTTGAGGTATTTTCTCGATTCGTGTTGCTGAAACTCTAGTTTGTGTCCATGCTGTTTCAAATTCCTGGTGATTGAGCGCTGGAAGATGTCCCAGTGGATGTGGCTCGATCATGTTCTCTCAAAGAAAGGTCATCTGTCTGCGATGCCGTGGCGTCGTGCTCAATCGTGCAAAGCGTGCATTGTGGCCTAATGTTCATACAGCCAGTTGGGACCTCGAAAAGTAAGGCACAGATCTGTGTTATCATAACACCGCCTGGAAGTCACTTGTACGAATTTCGGCACTGGAACTTTGCTACTGTCTCCTGCCGTATAGCGTGCATAGATCGACTATTGTTCACGATGCTTGTATTCGCCGTGTAGCCGAGCCAGCGTCACAAAGCATAAGCGCCGGATCGTATACAGGCTCTCTCTAGTACATTTTTTCACAGTATTCATTACCAAATGCAGTGAGACCACAGGCATCGCCTACTGTTTTGAACTCTCTGTCATCTAAAGACCAATTGATCTCGCGTACTGCGTATTTAGGGTCTGCGGACCTCGGTACAGGTGAACGATCGAAGAACGCCGATGTGTTTGTTCTCCGCCTCAACGCTGCCAAAAGCTCTGGTGCCGCGGCTGTACGCCGACGTATATCTCAGATGATGGCAACCCTTTTGCCCTTTCTTTATCCGTTGGAAAAGAAACGCCCCCAAAAAAGAACACAGAGAAGCAAACGACCGCGGTCAAAACTGTTGACCTCGCCGTGCGTAAACGGGACGTCATCGGCGCTCTCTCTCGTTTGACAGTTGGGCTGGTCGGGCCACAAAACCAGACGACGGCGGTCGCGTCGAATCCGTTACAGTTATTTTGGTTGTCCCCCACCAACCGGCGGGTGGTGGCGGCAACGCGCTCCGTGACGCAACCTTCTGGTTGTTGCAGAACGGCGCTACGGGCCCGAACCGGCGCAACCTCGAGCCTCCTTCCCCCTCGTCTGTTTATGCGCTTCAGTGGAAAAAACGGGCGACAGACACGGGCGACCCGCGTTTAGAAATGGTCCCCGTTCTTGTCGCGATTGCTTCTCCCGGTCGCAAGGCGAGGAGGCCTCTTCTGTGGGCCACCGAGCGACGGCTGCGGCGAAGCCACTGAGCGCGCAGCGGAGGGAAAGCTCGCTGGCGCCCTTCTGCGACGAAGGCGACGCCCCGGCGGTTTCGACCAAATACGCTTCTATTTATACTGATATGCCGAGCTAGCTCGAGAAAGAAAAAAAAGAACACGAGAAGGGGGGCGTCGCTAGGCGTACCAAAACACGCGCGCAGCGTGAGAAGAGGGCACGTCTTTCATGGTGGCAGCAGGCCTCGTCTCTGTCAGGACCTCGGGCGAAATCCGCGGGGACGTGGTTGCGGTGGTCCCCGTTCCTCTCCCTGGTGCCGCAGTGGCTGTGTTCCACTTGCTATGACGTATGGTTTCACGCTTATAGGAAAAGCAAGATTTTGTTTGCGTATTTTGTCTGTTTCTTTTTGCCCGTTAGGGAGGAGGAATTTGGGAAGTGGAGGCGTACGCGAATTGATTACCGTTGGCGCGTTTGTGAACACTGATTAATCGACACCACTGCAGAAAGGGAGCGAGGAGTGGACATGATGTAGCTAGATGAATGTTTGTTTACGTTGTTTATTTTGAATACCCAGAAGTGCTAGAGAGGATCTCACGAGGAAGGGAGAGGCAGCTAATGTGCTACTTAAGTGGTTGAGAGGAAAGGCAGAGAACCACTCACTAACGCGCTATCATAAGAACTCAGTGAGCGAAGGTAAACGTGTTATACATAATACATTACATAACGCACATGCTGCAAACTAACATGACGTAATAGATCGTAATTAGTTGCATAAGGAATACGGGTGATAGCGAGTTTGCACTTATTGACTGCTATTGGAGCCTTCGATGTACGGTTTCTTTTTTGTGCTGCTGTCTTTACTAAATAGCTCGAGGTGTATTTGGCAGCGTGGTATGCTGTACTATGCAGGTACTGGGGGGAAAATACGGTATACTTAACGGTAAAGGAATTTACGCACAGAGACAGCGCGCTCGCTGACTGACACGCACACACACACACACTAAAACCTTCGCGAACTCTCATTATGTCCTGTATAGTTACAACAAATACTAGCTCTTTCGTTGCGCCCAAACCGCAGACAGTGCTTGTCCGCGATCCAGAGTTCAAGTCCTGGTCTGCAGCGGTCGTTGTGGGGGGAATATGTAGTTCGTGTGCGCCTATTGGGTGGGTGGGAATACACACACACACGCACGCACACACACACACACACACACACACACACACACACACACACACACACACACACACACACACACACACACACACACACACACACACACACACACACACACACACACACACACATATATATACCACTACATTTATTTATTTTTATACACGCGCAAGTGCGTAAAATCTGTATTCACGTGATGATGATACATGACCGGGGTAGTTGGGGTAGATGATGATGATGATGATGATGACGATGATGATGATGATGATGATGATGATGATGATGATGTCCTTGATGCGTTTGGCGCTTACCCACTCACGGGGATTGGCCAAGAGTCGGGCAGAGTTTCCTTATGTGTTCAGAAAAAGAAGGTAAAAATCTATAATTTTGTCACCTAAATTTAAGCGAGGAAAAATCAAAACGGTTCAGCAGATTGTCATGCTATGAAGAGGAAAAAAATATAAAAAAATTATCTATAATATATAAATGAAGCAATAGAGGAGGAATGAAAAGAATAATACGGTCATCAATGAAGTCGGTTTGATTCAATAATAAATTTTTCTAGGGCGAATCACACATTCCTGTGTGAGCGCCCAAGCACTGACGCTCCGAAAGACAGCAGTACCGGAGTGTTCAATGGCAGGCCGAGCTGTCGCACTGTAATTTCTAATGTCATTTTCTTCATGGAGGAGAAACGCCGGCATTCCAGTAAGTAGTGCTCAATCGTCTCTAATGCGTTGCAAAAATGGCGCAATGGGGATATCGCCAGACCAGATCAGTGCATGTAAAAATTTAGAGATGGGACTGGAAAACGTAATCTCGTTAATGTGACTTCCGTTTGTCTTGTTTTGCAAAATTTCCTGCTCCAAGGGAATTGTAAGTGGTGCAGTTCCAAGGATGATTTAAGATTTTATTGTAATGTTAAACGGATGTATCCTCTGAACCTGACGGACGTGATATAACCCATCGTTGGAAGAAGGGGAAGCACCGCGCCGCTGATAGAAGCCTTGGCCAAGCGGTCTGCCACCTCATTCATAAATATGCCTGTGTGCTCAGGTACCCATATTAATCGTAAACTTCGCAAATGACTTGGAGCCAGTACAAAGTTTTCAATATGTGTGACTCGCCGGGAGCAGTAAGTGAGGTGCACAGCGACAAAGAATCTGTGATTATTACCGCGGTTGTCCTGGAAGATTGTCGCTTTCATAAAGCTAGTACAACAGCTAGGAATTCCGCTAGGTATATTGGAGTGAAGTCGGGAAGCCGAATAGAAAAAGACCAGTCCAATGACGAAAAAATTCCAACTCCTGCCTTTTCCTCACTTTTTTTCCTCACGTTTTTGTTTCCTCTCGCTCGCTTCTTTCTCAATATGTATAAATAAACTCTCTGTGACTGCAGTCGCAGTCTTGATTAAGACCGGACCCATATATATATATATATATATATATATATATATATATATATATATATATATATATATATATATATATATATATAGTCGATGGATGCGGCTGACTTGCATTGCACGGTCATGGCCTCACCCTGTTGCGCTGTTTGTTTGTTTGTTTCTTTGTTTGTTAACTGTGACAAAATGGGCAGTGTGACTGCCGACGAGCCCGCTGTCCGAAAATCATAGCTAACAGACACGCATATTAAAAACTACACGAGGGACAAAATTAAATAGAAAAAGAAATTGACTGCATATCCTGGTATGGCGCTACACTTCATCACACGCAATTCAATATGTCTAACCGACAAGCTCACATCGCCGCTCTGGTTCTCCCATTCTTTGTCCGTTGTCCGAGCATGTTCTGCCTACTTAAACAGTGCTGGGGCTTCACAAAATGTAGCAGTAAAGGGTTTGGTTGTGGGTGCTGCATTTTGATGCTTAGATATAGAAAACCATATGGTACATGTAGTGTCGTCATAGATATGGTGCACCAGCTCTTTTAATATGTCTGCGTTCTTTTATTTATTATTTACTTTATGTATTACATACTGCCGTCCTATTTTTGAGGCCTTATGCAGTAGTGGGAGCAGAGATATAACATAAAACAATCTCTGTAAACACAAAAAAAAAGAAAAGAAAGGAAAGAAAATAAATGGAGGACACAGGCAGGGGTGAGAGCAGGCACAGCTAATACAAGCTCAGTACGCAAAAGCAAAACCGGGGGGGGGGGGGGGAGGATTAGAGGAGGACACGCATGAGACAATGCGTACACTCAGAACGAAAAAAAAAACGTTATAGGTAAAAAAAAAAATTACAGAACAACTTACGAAGTAATGACTATCATAGTACATAAAATGTGAACATATTGTTAGGCACCCTGTGAAGCAGTGACATTCATATTATGTAGAAGCGAACAAGGGATAACGAAAAAGAAAAAAAACAGCAAGAGTGCACGATGCACGCGCGCGCATTTATTCGAACACTCAATAGTGCGAAAAAAGAAGAAAAGTGAAATAGCAACGACATACGGGCAGATTACGTGACGTGCTGTAAGTGCGGTCCCCCCTATACGGCGCTGTATTTCTAATCGCTTGCAGAAGTGAATGAAGACTTGGTCGTTCGATTACATCAGCAGATGGCATTCCAATTGGCAATCAGCCGAGAAAGAAGAGTTCTTGAACGTGCTTGTTCTGCATTTAAGCTCAGTCACCTATTTTCGGGTGAAGAGACCGAGTGAGCTGTTTGTTGCAGGTGCTACGAATGCGAATTCATCAATTTTTACTATATCGTGGTATAGCGAATAAAAGAGCTTTAACCTGTCATGGTATCGCCGTGTTTGAAGTTTGTTTTTATTGTGAAAGAAAGTATATATGTACTTTAGGCGCATCTCTGCCGTCGCTGTAAGGTTCCGTATAAAGTCCAAGGGCGATAAAATCATCGCCGTGTGCTGTATGTGCGAGTGACGGCTAACGAGGGTGAGTCGGCGATCGCGGCTCAATCTCACGTGCGCAAGGGAAGAAAGCGGGGAAGAAGCGCGCCGTGTTCTGTCGCGCACAAGGATCCGGGGGCAGGACAGGAAGGGGGGGTGGGATCGTCCTAGTGCGGGCCGCTGTGTCTGGAAAGCCATCTGCGGCAGGGACCGAGTCCAGCCGCGCGCTGTGTTTTCACGGCTTAGTTCGCGTTTTTGCGAGGCGCCGGACGAAGGTCCATTCGCTCGCTGCTGCTGCCCCGCTTCCTCTCTCCAGCGTTCTGACATCGAGTTTCCGTGATCATTTAGTGAGGTATGTGCATGTTTGCTTGTGCGCGCGTTATACCGCGCTTGTTAATTTGGTTGTATGCCTGTGTTTACAACTTTATACGGCCGATAAAACTACTATCCGTACTTCGCATAGTTAGCTGTTCATTGATTTGCTATCTTAATCGATACTTCGCCTGCGATTTCTTTTTTTGTTACCGTGTAAAAGTCTGGCCCGTATTCACGAAAAGGTATTATAGGCCAAAATTGTTTGTAAGAGTAAATTCCAGCCAATCGTTTTGCGGGGAATATTATTAGCGAAGGTGGGCAGCCAAAGGCCAATACGCTTACGAACTAATAGCTTTGTGAACGCGGCTTCAAAAGCTTGAGTTGATTGCTCGTGATTTAACCAATTTACTTTATCGAAAAAGTGCCACGAACCACCTGTTGAAACTCCGTAATGAACATGCAAGTAGAGCGCACGGAGCTGTAAATATCTCAATCAAGTTACAGGCGGTGTGGAGCTGACAACCGGGATATTAAGACAGCGCCCGCTATTTTCGAAAAAATCCAGAGCTAGCAGCCGCCATTTATGAAATTTGCTCGGATTTGTGCAGCGTCACCAGTGACATGTCAAGAAATGGGCGGTAATGGATTGCTGCGTTAGTCATCTCAGTACTCGATTTACTCGAATATAACACAACCACGATCGTAACGCTAGGGTCGATTTTTCAGTCCGTGAAATAAAATAAATACATAAATAAAACAGTTAATTTAACGCGAGATGAACAGAAAGACAACCGATGACTTTATTCAAGGAATCAATTGGGAAGCGAGTTCACTTGTCGTCGTCACCTAAGAAGGAGACGGAGCTTTCCTTGGGTGGTATTGTGGGGCCATCACTTTGGGAGATAGTCTTACTTTCGCGAAATTTCGCGTGATTCGGCATCGATAGCCTCCTCGTCAAGTGCTCCTGGCGCTGTGCCAAGCTCTTTATCAGTGCCAAGAGCGCTGTCGCCGGTAGATTGGAGAGGTTCGGTGCCGATACGAGAAGTCTCCCGAAAGCGAAACTACCAGGTTGCCAACGAAACGACAAAACCGCGAAAATTAGAATATTTGTTTTGAAATCGTAAATGCTGCTTTTATTTTAATGTAACGCGAGGGTGTACAGTCCAAGCGACGAAAATAACGAAAAAGAAAAGAAAACTCGCATTACAATCGAGTAAATAGAGTAATCCTGTTAGAAGCGACGGCCGCTGGTTACGAACCAGGGCGCGTACTCACAAGAAGCTCTTACGCAAGAATTGTTCGTGAGATCGCATTCCAGTCAATCCTGATGATGGCCATAATATTAGCGATGGCGACCGGCCAATGACAAAGACCACGTATGAACACACACGCAAACGAACAAATATCTGTTATGTTAGAGGTGTTCGGAAGAACGAAGTCCGACCAATACTGATACAGGTCATATCATTACAGAAGGAGACCGGCTAATGGCCGAGAACACTTACCAAGAAAAACCTCTTACATTATGGAATTGATTTCGGAGCTAGTTCCAGCCAATCCTGATGCTCGAAGCGTTATTAGCAATAGCGGTCAGCCAATGGCAAAGAGAACGTATGACTGAAAAGCTTTGTAAATTTGGTCCCGGGATCGTATTCACAAAACGAAACTCGTTGTTTTATAGAGAGACTTGTTCAGGATCAGGCACTAGCCAATAACTAGTGACGCCGGGCATATAGAATGCGGGTGGCCATTGCTAGACTGGGACTATATTTTGTAAAGCGATAAATTTCCTTTTTCGTTCCTTTCATCAACTGCGAAAATCGGGTGGCCGATCCAGACGCAAATAGCGGCTGGACGACGGCCGAGACGAAGGACGAAAAGAATGGAAAATGAGATGGATCGTTGCAAAACGCTGCTCTACTTCTTGCGAATTGAAAGCTCCGTAGACTCCACTTCCGGGTTGCCATTTTGCAACGATTTCATTTTCATTTTTCTTTTTCGCTATCAAGAGCTCGCTCGAAGCAGCGCCCTGTGCTATATATTGCTGGCATTGGCCGCTCAGCTTTAGTCGTCTAATAAATAAATAAATAAATAAATAAATAAATAAATAATGATAATTTAAATAGTGATTTTCTTCAGATAGTTGAATGTGTCTTTCAATTCCTCGTGCAACTAATGTCCGCCTATCTGAAAATGCCCGCTCAAGGACAAGAACTGTGTTTTCTGCGAAAAGAAATATAGATTATCAAATATTCCGGAATACTTAAAAATGACCACCCTGCAGGGTGAAAACAATCCTTACAATATATGGTCAAAAGAGTACCCTAAGTGCTATAACCTTGTAACTGTAAATTTCATTTTCCATTCTTTCGGATTTTTGCCATTCGCTCGGATGTCGGCGCACCGCCGTTATCGCCGTGATCCGCTAAGTGACATGGCTACTGAGAATAGGAGAATGAAAAAAATGTAACCGAATAGGCATACAAAATACGGGCCCGTGCTGACGACGCAGTTTCCGTAAGGCCGGGCGTCGGCCAGTCATGATAACGAGCAGTTTGATAGCGCGACAGGTTAGTTAGTTAGTTAGTTAGTTAGTTAGTTAGTTAGTTAGTTAGTTAGTTTAGATAGATAGATAGATAGATAGATAGATAGATAGATAGATAGATAGATAGATAGATAGATAGATAGATAGATAGATAGATAGATAGATAGATAGATAGATGGATGGATGGATAGATAGATAGATAGATAGATAGATAGATAGATAGATAGATAGATAGATAGATAGATAGATAGATAGATAGATAGATAGATAGATAGATAGATAGATAGATAGATAGATAGATAGATAGATAGATAGATAGATAGATAGATAGATAGATAGATAGATAGATAGATAGATAGATAGATAGATAGATAGATAGATAGATAGATAGATAGATAGATAGATAGATAGATAGATAGATAGATAGATAGATAGATAGATAGATAGATAGATAGATAGATAGATAGATAGATAGATAGATAGATAGATAGATAGATAGATAGATAGATAGATAGATAGATAGATAGATAGATAGATAGATAGATAGATAGATAGATAGATAGATAGATAGATAGATAGATAGATAGATAGATAGATAGATAGATAGATAGATAGATAGATAGATAGATAGATAGATAGATAGATAGATAGATAGATAGATAGATAGATAGATAGATAGATAGATAGATAGATAGATAGATAGATAGATAGATAGATAGATAGATAGATAGATAGATAGATAGATAGATAGATAGATAGATAGATAGATAGATAGATAGATAGATAGATAGATAGATAGATAGATAGATAGATAGATAGATAGATAGATAGATAGATAGATAGATAGATAGATAGATAGATAGATAGATAGATAGATAGATAGATAGATAGATAGATAGATAGATAGATAGATAGATAGATAGATAGATAGATAGATAGATAGATAGATAGATAGATAGATAGATAGATAGATAGATAGATAGATAGATAGATAGATAGATAGATAGATAGATAGATAGATAGATAGATAGATAGATAGATAGATAGATAGATAGATAGATAGATAGATAGATAGATAGATAGATAGATAGATAGATAGATAGATAGATAGATAGATAGATAGATCTTACGGAGGAAACAAAAACTTTCCGACGTTCGGTCCGTAGCTTTTGCCGCAGAGTTATTATTCTGCAGCTACCACCGGCTGTAGCAAACACGCTGACAAGCAGGCGCCACACTTTTACACAGGCATGCGATCAAACGCTGCGCCTGTTCGCACTGGGCACAGACGGATCCGCGGCCTGCGTTGTTGAGTGAGGCACCGGAGAAGGTCGCGCTCGCTCCTGTCCTCGCACGCCCACGCGGCGACTGAAATGCAGCCCATGGCCTGGCATCCGCAGTGGCGACTCGCAAGTGCGCCTCGCTTGGACGATGGCCAACGAGGAAATCCCTATAGCATCGGCGGAGAGGCTCTCGAACCGTGCCCGCTGCTGCTGCAAGTGCTGTTTATATCGTGACGCTGTTTGCGTGTGTCAAGGGGCGGCAGCGTGGCGCTTTTCTCTCGCCTCCTCTCGCGCATCCGTTTGGACGGCGGCAGATCCGCCTGCTTGTTTTTCGCGCTCCATCTGTTGCCGATCACTTTACGGAGTTTGGTAACGGACCCTCGCATCTATGAATGTATTCGTCCGGTTACTTTCGTGAGACAGAGGACAACTAAAATGTGAGAAATTTACGTATGATGATCGATCTTTTGAGTGGAAGCATCTAGCTTATCGGTCATATATACCAGTCATACTGCGTACTTTTAATTGTGACCTTAGATTATATAGCTAAACGGCTGCTTAGGGTGCACTGTAGAAAGGCGCAAGAGTATGAATGAGTTTCTGCAGTTGCACGCTTATGAAGCACCAAATATTCGCATTGGATTTCTCCGCGTGCCACCCTTCACATCTAACATCAGATCCGTTCGGGAGCCATAAGGCATCGCACCAAGTGTCACTATATCCACTGTGTCCGCTTATTACAGTGCGTGCCGATTCTGTAATGTTGTGTTCATGTGTATGTGTGAATGAGTTGCATTATTTGCCACGCTTCGTTGGTGGAGTTAGTATGAGAAGCGCATGACCATGCAAACATCTCCGGCATCCCTCTGATTTGTGCCGTTGCCCTGATAAGCAGACTCTTTGTTATTGCGCTATGTGCAGCACACACCGAACAGGGACGAGATGAGCACTGACCGGGAACAAACTGACACGCAGAAGCGCTTTTCTTCGCGCCACTTTGTGTCTTCGTCACCAATCAGTGTTCATCTTGTCCCCCTTGGTGTGTGCCGTATACATAGCGCAATAACAGTGAATGTGCACTAACTCGTCCATTCAACGCTCCGTTAAAGGCTCATTCACACTAGGTCAACACGACGCCGATTTCGATCTGCCAACTGTCGGTGACAGCGTTTTTTCCTTCGTTTCGGCGCCTCTGTCACACTTGTTATGGTTGGGGTCGGGCATGAAATAGAAGGTAGCTGGCCCATGCCGTCGTCCAACTCCTCCACGCTGAGGGCGTTGTTGAAGGGAGAGGCTTGTTCTCATCGAGAACGAGGAATATGGGATTTATTTACAGTATCTACATCAGAACGTTACAGTTCATCAGTTTAACATGACTGAAAGAGGAATGCACACTCAGGAGCCGCCAACGGCTCCTTAAGTACACTATGTCCTCCCTAGATACCTAAGTGAGGGATAACGGCCGTTCAACCTGCTACCGAATAGGAGCGTTCAAAGTCATCGTAGCCGACCCGCCTTTGAGGGGGAGGGTTTACACACACTTCCGCACATGTTTCACTGATAACGCCTAGGTGAGAGGGTTTTCGCAGACATGGTGCCTGACCCGAGCAGGTGCCTCTTCATCCCGGTGTTGTTGACTCCGCAGACAATGGCCGCCGCGTCTGTCCATGACTTCTAATCCCCGTGAGACAGCCGCCAGACATCTTCTCCCAGGAGTTCCACCGCGTCTAACAAGCCGTGGCATCCACGGCGAATCCACGAACGATACTTGGTCCGTCGACCGCGTTTAGTCATAGCGGCGCCGAGGTGGTGTTGATGCGGCACACCGTCGTCCCTACAAAACGAGTCGCCGCGGCAGGTGGGGAAGGTTTCCATGGTCGCTTCTGGGAAGCTCGCAGCTGCGGCTGGCTGGGAAAATTTTGTAGGTCGGTACCCTTGCAGGCCGTTCGTAACACACTGTACAGACGCCGAGCTCTTCGCTGACCGTCGGCAGATTGTCGGCTCCGGCACAGTGTGACACAGGCGCCGACACCAAGGGGGAAAAAAACGCTGTCGCCGACAGTCGGCGGACCGAAATCGGTGTCGTGTTAGCCTAGTGTGAACGAGTCTTAATTAATAAGCAGAGGCGTCTCGTGAGTGCCCGTCGCGATTTTTCGTTTGGCGCTGTTGTTATGAACTGATTTTATAGGTGACATTACGTGTCTTATCCTCTCTACATTGTGCTCCTTCTTTAATCGTATTGATGTCATAGCCTTGTCCTCACGATGTGTATACATCAAAAGACTTGTGTGGACTCTTTCGCTTCAGTGTTATGGCCGGGTGACTCCCCTATATAGTTATCGGACTGCGCTTTTGGTGCTGTAGTCAGTAGACACTTTTGTGCTCGTTGTTCATGTGTGCATAATAGGCTTGTTGATATTTTCTTCTTGCTTGTTTTTAATTTTTGTGGGAGGGGGAAGGAACTAGGAAGGCCAAGAGGTTAGCTGGAAGAAACAATGCGGTTTCCTATCCTGCACTGGGGATGGTATAATGGGAGCCAGAGAGATAAATAAAAAGTGGATAGGAAGCAAGCCAAGGAGCACCTGCACACCATCGCAGCCGTTCACGATCACATCACAGGATAACAATGAACACCAATGAAAAGCCAAAGCCGACTAAACCACTTGGACTCCTTGCTCAGGAATCCGGACTCTGCCGTCGCGAGTCTACCCTGTTTTGTTGGCTCTGGCTAAGAGTGGCTTTTACGAAGTCTTTTGTTGTTTGCCTTAGAATGACCGACAAAGCTGTCTGTGATGGCTGCGGTCACGAGGGCACCCTTTAGCAGGTTTTACGTGACTGGCCTCGACACAGCGTGCAAGAGGCGAATCGTTCGAGACTGGCGCTAGCTCACGTCGATGACTGGCCATTCTCAGAACAAGCCATTTTTGGAATGACGACCTGATAAGCCACTGCAGCGAAGGGCGTCAAAGGCATTGATGAAATACTCCAGGACGACAAACCTGCACAAGAGACTTTAGCATTGAGCGCTAGAATAGCGCAATGACATTACGCGCGCCGTTTAATTTGCCTTGATTCGTAGATTTTTGCGAACTCCATGCGCTTACATTATTGTGTTTGCTTTTAGGACTACCGGAACAATATGGTGTTCGTGTGTGCGCGTGTATGATCGACAGTGCTTTTGTTGCACAAAAGGCATGAACTTCAATTGATTAACGTCAATGCATATACGATGCCTCTTCTGGTCGGTCTTTTTTTTTCTTCTTTTGTCTTCTTGATACTTACGGGTGTTTATTTTTCTGTTCTTTCTCTCTTTTTCTTTCTGCAGACTTAGTGTGCTGCTGTAGCAGTCTGTGGAGTGTGCGCGTGCTATATGAGCAAAGGGTTAACTTCAACTTCTTAACTCTGGTCTGGACTAGCCGGCTCTGATGTATCCTACCTTCCTGTTCCACAATAATAATAACAACAACAAAGAAAGCCGGTTGACGCGCTCCCCATCCAAGATCTCTACCCGACGAGGTCAGTGTCCTAGCGAAGAGACGCTGACAACGCCCGCGTGACGACAGTGCGGGGTTTCTCTTTCGGGGGGGTGTAAGAGGAAGCAGCGCGCGCGGACAGTGTAGCAACAGCGGCAGGCGCGGCAGTAACATTCTTGCAGGCCTGCGACGGCTGGCTTGCGCCGGCCGTCCCCGCGTCTTCGCGGGCGCGCATCTCGGTCCGGACACATTCCGAGCCCCCGGCGTGGCCGCTCAGCTCTATCTCTTCCGGACGCGATTGGCGCACTCAGTCGCCGCCGACGTGCGACCTGCTGTCGTCGCGATGCTGCCGCCGCATCGTATTCACCGCCCTGAGCGATAACCTCGGAGTGAAGAACCTGGGCCGCACGGACGAGGGACTCCTGGTCCGTTCCGAGCGGAATATGTGTAGCAGCAGAATATGTGTAGTGTAGCAGAAAACAGTGAAGCCGTCTCGACGGATGCATTTTCTGTGAGAGATGTTCCAGCGGCCGGCCGTTCATGCGGGTCGCGTCAACTGCGGACAAATGTTACGCGTGTAACCCGTGTTGATTGGTTTAACGTTCACATCAAAAGAAAAATTAGAAAAAAAATCTGGTGTAGAACGTCTCGAAAGTGCACAGTGTGTTACGAGGGACGCCGTAGTGGAGGGCTGTGCGTTAATTTCCGATCGCATGGAGTTGCTTAACGTGCACCCAAACGGTGCATGTTAAAGAACCACATGCGATGAAAATGAATCAAGAGCTCTACCGCCCCCATTGGATTGCGGCCGGCGTCACATTGTGCTCAGAAGCAGAACACTGGAACACTGCCATTGAGCCACCGAGGCGAGTCACATATAGCAATAGTAATTAGACGGTTTGTTTTATTTACTAGCGATAAGGTTGAGCTAAGAAAATACCTGGCTGGACGTACTGCTACTGTCTAGCATTACGGCTTGCTTGCCAAAACGGTTTCTAAAAAACAGAACGGTGCTGTTGCTAAACAGCCGTGCTAAAAAAATCACCGCCCAAGCACACCGTACAGATGGTTAACCAGCGAAGTTGAAACGCGCGGCGCCAGTGCTAATGGGTTAATCCCGACGGTTCACTTAACGACGACTTCGTAGGCTGCCGGATCGTCGTAGGCTGCCGTTCTAACCATTTATTTTTCGCGCATGCGCGAAGAAATAAATGGTTAGAACTATAAAAGAACGGTTACCAGCAAGACGGGGGTGGAGGGCTAAACGGCATAAGGGGGGGGGGGGCACTGTAAAAAGCCGCCACTTCGAGCATTCAAGTGCTCATCTTGTGGAATTGTTTGTGGTGTTCAGCGAGAAAAGTACAGGGTGGTGGTCGTTTTTACAATAATACCGTCAGGGTCGGCTTGCACGGTGCATCTTGCGGGACTCAATAAATAGATAAAGGCTATGCTAAATTAATCCGCGGGTAAAATTATTCCCGGGTCACACCGGCGCTTTTGATCGCGGTGGAGCCTGACTGGAACCACATTTGTCGATCGAAATTGGCTCGTTTGCGCAAACTGCGAAAGGTAGCCAATTTCGATCGATAAATTCGATCTCAGTCGGGCTCTATGATGCAAAGTGGCCCGTGTGACAGGGGTATAATTAATCGTGGTAGCAACAATCTGGCCACTAGTTTTCACGCTGAACACCGCTAACCACGACTAGCATTTTCGGTCTATCTCAATGTTCGAAGCCCAACCAACCACCATATGAAAACACCTCAGGCAAATGCTCTCGTCTTAGCAGCCAAACACATGAAAACATCTCGTGCCTGACAAAATCGCAACAAGGTTTTATAAAAGGTTATGTGAATCGGCAGGCATAACGTGAAAGTGTTTGTCGCATAGCAGTTGTAACGTAATCAAATAAATAAGTAAATCTTATATTACTGTACACTGCTGAAATCCTGCGTTATTATTATTGTTATTATTATTATTATTATTATTATTATTATTATTATTATTATTATTATTATTATTATTATTATTATTATTATTATTATTATTATTACCAGCCTTCCACACAATTCGCTCTTTATAACGCTCATTTTTATGATCTTCATATTTTTCGTAACTCACTGTCATCGTTTTTTTCCGAGCTTTGCGTTGTTGTGTCGTAGTTCCACATATTGTGCAACTGCCTTTATCCTCCTTTTTCTTTTATATTCACCTTGCGCCTTGCTGTGTACACACTCCTTTTTGAAGATTGTTCTTTTTATTCATTTTTTTTACCTATATTCCCCTGCTGCTTTTTCTATTCTAATGCATGCGTGCTCCACCATTCAGAATTCGTGGTTGTTCCTGGCCATGATAACTATAGTGATTGATTGATTGATTGATTGATTGATTGATTGATTGATTGATTGATTGATTGATTGATTGATTGATTGATTGATTGATTGATTGATTGATTGATTGAATGATTGATTGATACGAAATTCGCGTTGTGTCTTGTTACGCGATTACGAGGCGCTGCCGTTCGTCCTTCCTTTCCGTGTTTCTTCAGCGTAAATATTAAGCGGGCAGCCCGCAAGTCGATACATGTCCTCGTGTCCTTGAAAGCTGTACACACAACAGAAAGCTTCCTGTTGCGACACGCAAGCACCGCGCCGGCGTTACCCATTATTTAGCGAGACGGTGCACAACGAACGACTGCAATGACGCAAAGCAACGTGCGGCGAAGAAATAAGGAAACAACAACAAAACAGGAAGACCAACTCGAAGGCACGAAGCGCTGCGCATGCCAGAAGGCTCGCGTTCACTCGTAAGCAATGGCTCCCGTTCGATCACGACGCGCGGCTGCCGGTGCGATAAGGCTGCGCCAAGCGCTCCTCCTCCCGTCCGCCGACGCGACTTGGAGCCGCGATGTATGAAGGAGACCTTCGTTATGGCCGAATCTGGCGAATGCGTCGCGCCTCGACGCAGCTAAAAATAGTGGGCGCGCCCTCGCTATGCGGGGCAATATGTTGCCATTAGGATATATGTTGCCCTGTCTTCCCCTGCCACCGTTCCTTTCCTCTTCGCTTTTAGTTTTGTGCGTGTGTGCGTGCGTTCTGCCTTGAGTTCGTGGACGGCGAGCATAAGTGCGCGTTTTGTGCGGCGAGGGAGAACGAAATTTTTTTTTTTTCCTTGTGGTGGTTTGTCCGCAAACTCCTCTGTCTCTGGTGCAAGTGCACCTATAGCTGCTGGTCGACTTGACGGATGATGTATAATGTCTCGGCAGATCTTAGATCCCCCCCCCCCTTTCGTCACCCCCGAGTCTATAAAAATTGTGTAGGAGTTAATGTAAACTCATTTGTATGCCAAAGATATAATGTTTATGTTGACACTATATTATGGCACCGCGCTACTGGCATTCCATAAAATATAAGAGCACGCCTTTTCTCTACACCACAAAATGAATATCAACTGTCTCAAGAAAGTGGCCGTACCTTAATTCAGATACTGTTTTATACTCCGTAGGTCATGCAAATTGCGGCTGTTTAAAGTGTAGTGAAATCTGAAGGACGCTTGTGTTACTCACTAATCTGATCTTTAGTTCAACGCAAGACGCATCTGTACAGCACTGCATCGCTGTTTATAAAGTCACTTTACAATTATTCCGGCACATGTGCCGGTATAATTCAAGTATGTGCCTTTCTGCGCATCGTCAGTGGCCCGAGCGGCACCCAGACGACCGACAGAATCGAGCGAAATGAATCGCCATATTGTATCCTTGTTTCATAAACTGCCCGTATTCAAACACACACACACACACACACACACACACACACACACACACACACACACACACACACACACACACACACACACACACACACACACACACACACACACACACACACACAGAGCCGTCTGGAAGACGTTTTTGCGACACACACACACACACACACACACACACACACACACACACACACACACAGCCGTCTGGAAGACGTTTTTGCGACGTGGCACCACTTCGCGGCCGCAAGAAAAAGTTGAGAAAAGCACACATTGTTCTGTATTTCAAGTCTTTGCACATTCGAACTTATGCAAAACACGATGTAGCTTACATTAAGGGCGTAGGATAGCGCGTCTGCGTTTTCTTGCGCGCAGACAACCTTCCCGTCGAGTTTCCAAGCGTCCCGCTCAGCCCCGTATTGTTTGGACAGGCAAGTAGCCTGCATCGTTTTTTACGTCGATGCTGTCTTCGCGAAGCTGCCTACATCGACGTCTTCGTGAGAATTGGAACGAGACTTAAGATGACCGCTGTCCGCTTAGCCGTCTACTTTGCTCTCTACAACAAATAATGGAACACAGCCTGTGTAGCCAATATCAGCCGCCACGAATCCAACCACACATATCTTCGGAGCAATATCTTCGGCAAAAGCCATATCGAAAAATGTGTTCTTGTGGACACGCGAGAACGTCCCGCAATGCCCGAAGCGCCCGCAGCGGACGCGCTACGCAGCTTTTGAAAACCTGCGGGCGCACGCAAGAGAACGTGCGTTCTCCTGCGTACTACGCATGCGCACTGTAACCCGCGGAGCAACGCGAAGCCTGCGCAGATTTATATCTTTTTCTGCTGTCAACAGCGGTAAATGTCAAGAGTGTTCGTAAATTCTTCAGTGATGCGGGTTCCTGTGTCGTTGGGTCTGCTCCAGGCCACCTTCGCTCCTCGAACTCGAAGAGGCAGCACGTGTGCCGAGTGCAGCTTCTGAACAACACTTTGCAATGTCGTGAACGCGGTTTAAATCATGGGCCTGTGAGAGATGCGACGTAATGCTAACGCATTTCTCTCACATTTAACGCTGAATCGCTGCTGAAAAATCTTGATTAGGGTCGCACACCCTTCTACAAAAAGGTTTTTCACGACATTAATCGCGCTTCAGGTTGCGAATTTTATAATTTACATTCATACAGAACGGCCGTTTGTATTCTTAAGAGGCTGCAGTTATGTAACGTCCACCTGAATTAAGTTGGAAGCGACACCTGAATTCTACCTTAAAGACCTAAAAAAACAAATTTTACAACATCTGCAACTTACTTCGTGCTTATGCAAAGAAGATGGCAGCATAGGTGACTCATTAGCGCGAAAGCTGCAAGAAGGTTTTTTTTTTTCCAGCATATTTTGCTTTCTCTCTCTCTCTCTCTCTCTTTGTTGTCTGTCTCGTGTTTTTAAGCAGCGGATATGTAATTTCTGCTGCCAGCAGGATTACGTTTTCCTGTGTTATAAGTTATACATTGTATGGAATTTAGTGTTCGTGTAAGAGAGAAAGAGAGGGTGTTGTTTTCTTGAAAATTACAGCCTGACATCCGACGAATGCTCTTCAAATAACCTATCGTATGTATATTGCATCAGCAATATTACACCTGGTGATTTAAGAGAAGGAAAAGCGCTTTGCCCGCACATTAGCCTGTCATGCTCCCTGATCATTTTTACCCATGCAGTCTTATTTGGCGATACGTTTTTCTTCAAGATGCCACTAACCCAACAGACTCAAATGTAGACGCGATTCGAAACCATTTATTTTCTTGTTTATGATTCTGCCTCTAATAGTATTTAAACAATACATCTCGACTGTTCTCTCTCATTTTTTACGTCAGCCCTCCGAGGGCCTGTCGCGACCCGCAATCACCTTCAGATGGATGCTTGATACGAGATCCGCGCTGACAACAAAGGCTACCCACTGTGTGCTTGCGCGACTGCGGAGCCGGCGAGACGTGTCAGCCAGTGGGAGCACTGAGAGTGACGCGCTTTTTTTAATACATCCAACCAGCAGAGAGAGAGAGAGTGCCATCCGCTCCTCGTTGTTGACCATGTCGCAACACAGGGCGCGTATGCACAGTACGTGGATTGCACCGGTTGGCCGCAAGCTCGAGCTCTTGGAATAAAGAGAACTGCTTGGGAGTAAAAAGAAAAGAGAAGGCAGCAAGCGAGGGGCAAAACTTAAATATAGAAAAATACACGGGAGGCGCGCAAAACGGCTTCGCGTGTGTCCCCTGGCTCGCATCCAGAGCGAACAACAAGAACTGCTCGAAACTGAACAAGAGCCGCGAAGGGTTCCGGGCCGCTGTCCTCGAGAGGCGAGTGATCCTCGAACGAGATGAGAAACGGTGCGTCTGGGACCTCTCGGAGCGGCTTCCTTCCGCAGCCCTCCGTCTCCTGTGCAGCTCCTGCAGTGCAACCTTTCGACGGGGTGTCCGTGTTTGTGCAGGCGCGTGCTCGCGTATATCCTGAGGAACGAATGGGTTGCTTCTGAAGCGAGGGAAGGGAGGCTGTGTGACCGGGACTTGCATGTGGCATAAGGCGCTTCGCGTGGTCTGGTCGTGACTTGGCTTGACTCCCGTTGGACGCGCGGCGACGGGGCGGTACACCTCTCTCCGCTTGCCCGCTCTCTCGCCTGCAACTTTGTTTATCGAATCTTGGTGTTTCCTTTCGTTTTGGTCTCGGTTTAATTCCTATAGCGCGGCATGCTTCCTGTCTACGCGTGTACTCTCTTTCATGTCTTCGTGTGAAATGACATTGCGGAGAGACGAACAGACTCGAAGTGCGTCTCTTAGTGAGCGTCATCTTGCTGAGTGGGCGTGAAGATAACGTTGTGGGCTGCGTCTGAGATCATCGGCCCGTGAAGAGGACGACACTGTAGCGTGCGAAGTTGAAAGTTTTATACATTTGTTGGGCGGCTGTAGGTACGAGACTCGCTTCTCTGCGTGGTCCGGCGCGAAATGGAATTTTCGTGGTAACTGAAACTGGCTGCCACATGACTTCCATGCTCGTTTCAGATGCTGCGAGGAAGAGAGAAAGAGCAGGCAATCTATGATGGGACCAATAATGTGGCAATTTCTGATTAGTATTGTTGCAATAATTATCTTGAAACAAAGGACGTGTAGCAACAGAGTGGACGCGCAAAAATATAAAAAATAAATAAAAATAAATGCAGGGGGAAAAGCGATAGCATCTCTTTGTCACTAGTCATGTTTTCATGTTACACGAACTACTTTGTTCATTGATACATCCGCTCGACCCACTTCCCCTTCCTTCAAGCGGCGTTGGCACTGCATAGCAGTAATGATTATCGACCGCGACGTTGCTTTCGATAACAAAGGAATTCGGTGTTGTACGCGCTGTCTGACGCAGTCATATTGTGTACGTTGCCTAATCTCACGCTCGATTTACGGCAACGAACTAAGGTCATCGTCTTAGCTGCCAAGGCCTGACGTGATGCATAAACGTTCCGCGCCAAGCGACGAAGTTCGTCGAACTCTTTTTCTGAGCAGCATCCGAACGTTTTAGGAAGGAGTGCCCAATCTTTCAGCTGCTGAGTTTCGACCTTCTTGCGTAATCCGCAATTTACGTGACTCGGTGATGACAGCAAATATAAATGCAATAATTTAGAGCGTAGGTTGTGTTTTAAAGGTTACTGTGTGCACGCCATTCAGGAATGCCTTGCCGAGAGCGCGCCGGCGTCCCAGCCTTCGAAGATACACCTCCACGTTGAATCGTGCTTGAAATAAGATTGAAAGGGAAATTATTGAGGCGAATGAAATCGCAGAAATCAAGGAAGAGCGCGTAGCACGCCTTCTGTGAGATTGTGGCGAATATTAGTGCAGGCTCTTGATGTAGCCTTGTGGGCTGTATATTGTGCTTGCGCTGTCGACAAGCGTAATCGTGTAATCATGGATGTATGCCTATGATTGTCTGATTGAAAAGAACCGTATGATGTGCCTGTTGGTTATTACTACCCGAAATTACACAATGCAAAAGAAAAGACAAGACGGGCAGGGAGACCTTATCCGCCCTGTCTTTCTTTTCCCATTGTGTAATGTAGCACCGCACTCTCAACATAAGAGTGTATGTTGTTCTTGTCCTCTTCGTGTGGACAAGAATATATAAATTGTGGACGTGCGAAAATAAAACCTGTAGCTGAAAGTAGCATCGCGTGGCTCTTACTTCGACTAATCTCGCTCCAAATTTTAGTCATGGATTGCTTACGTTGAACTTTCTTGTCTTATGAGACGCTGTGGATACGTCTCACACAGTCCTTAGCATGACCTCGCCGTATCGAAAGTTAGCAAAGTCTTACATGCTGTCGTCGCTGCATGGTCGCGTCGGCGGATATCCTATCAGAATCAACACACTTGTACGGTCCGAGAGTTCAGAGAGAGAGTGTGAGAGGTCAGAGAGCTACCTAGTGGAAGCATTGTACCACGTAAATTCATGATTCATCATAGACATTCATTACAGCAAGTATCTATATAACCAGAGAACGGGGTTTTGTGATACGTGTCGCAAATACGTTACTATCTCTTGTACAACTAAGTGAAGCACACCGACGTGGGGAAGGGGAGGGGGCGGGGTTTAGAGAGTTGCAAGCAGAGTGTCTGCTTCTGTGAGTTCTATATATGATTACACTTAAACATACTAATAAAAAATAAGAATGGGTGGGCTGTATCAGGGATGCAGCAGCAGTGTGGTACGTGAAACGTCTTGTGGCTGCTGCAGAGCCCTATAGTGTACTACAGTGTGTACTATAGTGTATTGGCACTATAGTGTACAGAAATGACGTAACCAAATGCACAGTTTATATTTATTCACGCATTAGAAAACTGACACATCTAACTTAATTTAGAGCTATATCGGGCGTCTTACGGTCTAATTTTGCAATCGTGCTCGCTCCCTCTTCGTAGTAGGCCCTTTTCTGCAGAGGATACTTCAGCATTAAGGTGTAGAGTGCCCCTATATGAATGCGGACCAAGAGGATAAATTTAGCTCCGACTACGTCATGCGTGATGCGACAGCGGCATCGCGTGTACAGGCGACACATGCATGATCGAGTAATGATTTCTTTTCTCTTACAACGTTATCAAAGGAAGGCGCGTGGGTGGTATGGTCGCAAAGATACATATAAGCGATAAGGCTACAACATGTATACGTGAGAATTTAATTAGCAGGCGACCCCTTCTAACCAATGTTAAAGACGGTTCACAACTAAAAAAAAGCACTATCCGAGCGTGGTTTTCGGGTAAATTTTTATCCCTTATTTTTACACTATTGGTATGGCTCGGATGCCGACCTGGATTTTTCAGTTGCAAACTGCTTCCGTGCTTGCTTACTAGTGGCTTATTCGGCTAGTCATTCGCGCTTTGAGGATAACGAGACTGTGCCAGTGATAACACGACTTTATTATATCCTTAATTCTTATATGTGACATTCGAAGTGCTGCCCCTGAACGGCACTCTGAAATAGCCATTCGAATATGCCATACCTTTGTTCCATCAAAAAAGCCCAATCAATGTCGCCAAACGCTGCATCAACTTTGTTCTATGATCGCCTGCTATGATTGTCTAGCGGACTTTACATTGGCTCATAAGCACGAGGAACGTTGAGAGACGCGCCGTTCGATACGTCGCTGAAATTTCTGTTCAAGAGAGGTGAATTGTAAGTGTGGCAGCAATTTAACCTATACAAAAATAAAAGTGTGGAAAGGTCGACCGTGTAAGAGCGTGCCTCGGGCCTGTTGCTCTACGAGAAGGTATGACCGCGTAAGGTTGGGGAGAGAGAGACAGCGCCAAAGTGAGAGGAAGGTATGAGGTGACTATAAATTACTACGGTGATGGTCAGCAATGTGTCCAGTGGGCGACCCGCGTGCCTCGAGGCACGATCGCAGGCAGGCGCCCCTGTACCGCCCTCTCAAGTTATGCAGTTTACACGTTTATGCCACGATATGAGCGCCCAGTGATTCATTGGTTCAGAGGGCTCGGTATTCTCGACCTGCAGCGCCCGCCGCTTGCTCGATGTCGGCGCGGTCAGCTTGTTGCTGCTGCGAGCGTCCGGTCAACAGCGCGGCCGCGTCGGCACGACGTGCACGCCCGCAGTGCTGCTGACCCCCGAGGGCAACGCAGTGTCAGCGCACGGCCGAAATAAACAGGAAGCCGGTGGACAGAAAGACGATCGCGCTTAAGACCGAGCGAGGCACCGCGCGGCCCTGCTGCGCAGGCATTCGCTGAACCACACTTTTCCCGTGGCCACGGGCATTTGTTGTTACGCGAGTGACACAGCGAGGTGTTTTGCCCGGCGCCCGCATTACAACCCGTCTGCGATAATGTTGTAAGCCGATCTGAAAAGCCTGTTCGGCGGGAGACCAAGCTGCAGCAAGAGGGTGCGGATTTATTTAGACGTCAGAAAAGGGGGCGCTCGTATATATCAGCTGCACGCTGCATAAAAACCGCGCACTGATTTTTTCTAACGGGACGTCAGTTCGTGGTAAGAGCGGTGGATCAACGGAGCTGAAACATCCGTAAGTATGCTATTTGTAGACCACAGTCACGCAACATGTTGCGGTCTCACAAGTGGCACTGTATACCCGGGCGCGAGGCTGCACTCTACTGCGAAAGCGTGGTGCATGCGCATTGCGCGCGTATGCACTGTACAGATGGTGTTCAAGCATACAGTTACACTGCTGTACCATCTTGATGTGATTATCAGTCACTAACCCGCCCAGGTGCTGATCCTGTTGAGCTTTAATACTACAGTTGTAGGTCCGTACTCGGGTCGCTCGCAACGCTGTACGAATGAAGTTTCAATCTTGTGACGGAGGCCGATTAGCCTAAAAAGCATAGACAAACGTCACCCTCATGCATACTCCAATACAAGCGGTTCTTGATCAAACGTGTACGGAATCCGTAAAAAACTCCATTTCGTTTTCTTCACAGGATTAAGTCCATCCAAACATTTCCATCTCGGCGTATACTGTTAAGAACGGCCAGCTGCAGTGCAAGTTTTGCCAACCAGTTGCGACTGTGGAAGCAACATCTCGGGAGCATCGCCGCCAACCTCTAGCCACGGCGTGGCGAAGTCGACTTTGTGTCGATATCAATACGCGCATCCTCCACTCTCCGTCGGCTCAGCTAGGAGCCGTTGTGACGGAATGAGTTCGGCGGGCCAACTATTGTTACCAAACTCCCCAACGCGGACCTGATCTGCTACGGGTGCGCGAGTTGCCGCGGTAACGCCGTTTTGCGCTCATTCCCATGCACCGATCAAGACGCAAGACAACGCGCTACCCGGAGCGGCTCCGAGTTCTATGAAATTCGCGTGGTGTCGGTTTCGGACCGAAAACACGTGTGTGTGTGGATGTGTGTGTGTAAACTGTCCTGCGGAGAGGCGGATAGTTTGCGATGACTAAACGAACGTTCGCATCACCTTGTATCGCGGGAGGACTGAGTGTTTAAAAACTGCTGTTGTGTGGATGCTCGACACACTTCTCTTAAGAGTCATGTTAAACTGAGACTCTCTCTCAAGCTGTCATGTTAGACTGATGTACTTTCTCAAACAGTCATGTTAGACTGATATAAATACTGTAAATAAACCCATATTCCTCGTTCTCGGTGAGAAGCAGTGCTTCCCTTCATCAACGTCCTCAGCGTGGATAAGTTGGACGACGGCATGGGCCAGCTACCTTCGAATTCACGCCGGACTCCAATCTTGACAACGGATCACGAGCGATGGGATTGAGCCCCCAATCCTGACAATACGCAGTAGCCGTGAAACACCACGGGCTTAAAAGTAATCCGGTACACCGCACACGACTACCCTTTGCCAGCAACTGCGGGCAACAAGTTATTACAGGTATTGAACATAAAACACATTTTCAACGGGTTTCTCATAGATTCCAGCAGCGTCCAACAATCGTATAACGGCCATCTTTGCAACGCGTCATACGGCAGGTGGGATATTATCGACGGGAACGGTGGTTCCCGGTCTAGCAGTGTCGATTTGATTTCGGTCTCTATAGACCCCGCGCACAATGTGATCCCGGATCCTGAACCACCGTTTCCACCGCGAGACTCGGCGATGAACCAACGAGAGCAGAGAAGCATCGCGGCGAGCAAACGAGCGTGTCTGTCAAAGCTCTCCCGTGTTGACAAATCTCGGCCGGAGTCCCGCGGGCAGGTCACCGCGGAGGGAAAGTGCGCGTGGTGTGTGTGTACTACACGGCAGACCGTGATTGCACACTGTCACGCACTGGCTGCTCCAGGGTCGCGCGCCAGCCAAGCCAATTTCGAGGGCCGCGTCGTACTCTATTCTTGTCTCGCCCCCCTCTCCGTCTGTAGCTTAGCGAAGGGCACGTTGAGGAAGGGCGAGCGGACCTCATCACGTGGTGTGTAACAACAACTGGACGGCCTTCAGCCTCAACCGACCCGCGAAGCGTCGGCGCGAAGTTCTATAGATCCGCGCTTAGACACTGGGGAAAAAGAAAAGAAAAGAAATAATGAAAACGTTTATGTAATTTTCGCGGTGTATTCCCTACGTCCGCCTCATTGTTTGGCCCCCTTATAGCACATATCAAGAACAAAAGAAAGCCGAGACAAATGCGATGGGAGACTCGAAGGCGTCATTTTCTTCGTGCTCGGCTCACTGGAGGATCCAGAAGCCCCTTCCTCGCCTTCCATATCCCTCACCCCTCCCAGACAAGCCAGCACTTGGCTTCTGCTTCTGACTCGTCACTTGGTCTTGGTAACATATATCCTGCGCAGAAAGTTCATATCAGCTGGCAAAATGGGGCGTCCAGTGAGGCCAACTTGTCTTAATGAAGGCCCTCCCCGCATACCTCACATTTATGATACCCTCGATCCGCCCCTGCGTTGACTTTGAGTTTGCCCTCGTCTTTTCTGGCACATTATTTATACCTTAATCATGACCGTTATCAGCGAACACGCGCCACTACTTTCATTGCCGCAGACGCCTGTTGCCTCTACGTACTTTATTGGGTAACTGGAAAATAAGCGGTGGTGCAAATCGATTCCACGAGTTCCGGAAGCGGTGAAAAAAAGAAAAGAAAAAAAAAAAAACAAGATAGTGGTGCGCACATTGTGAAATAAGCTTGTAGTTAAAGTTATTGTTTCACTGAGAAAGAGAAACCATC
This sequence comes from Dermacentor andersoni, assembly GCF_023375885.2. Lineage (NCBI taxonomy): Eukaryota > Metazoa > Arthropoda > Arachnida > Ixodida > Ixodidae > Dermacentor > Dermacentor andersoni. Next base: position 26,319,557 of record NC_092815.1, read on the forward strand.
AGCATCGGGCCTTATACCTTCGCTCCTGATGGTTGCCGAGAATCTTACTAAAATTGTCGCGTCAGGATCATGTTCCACTCAGTTCTGGCACAGTTAACACATGCGAATGCGAGGCGTCAGCGCGCAGTGAACTATGCTGTACTGTCTGGTGAGTGGTCTGGGAAGACAAGAGGCTTCCCAGTGTACGAACAGCATGAAAAAGAGCAGGTAAGGGGAGGATGACTCTCAAGAACTGTGTATATAGCGCTTAGTATAAAACCTTTGACTACAATTTACAAACGGAAATAAAAGCCGAGTTCGTGATGTCAGTGCCACTTAAGAGGAAGCTTTAGCTCGGGTGCTCCTATCTAAATACATGTAAAAGGAGAATTCGTTTTTCTCGGCAACCACTGCACCGAATTTGACGGGGTTTGCTGCATTTAAAAGAAAAGCTTAAAATCTAGTGACTGTTGGTTTCGAATTTTCGATTTAGGTCGTCAAATTTTTATAAAAATGTGGCAAAAATCGCAAATTTTCAGAAAACGAAACTATCAAGTTTACAACTCCGTAACTCAGCAAGAAAAAATGATATCGCAATTTTGTGAATTGTACCTGATAGCACATCTAAAGCGGACAAAATTGATATGTTACACATGAACCTCAAAAAATGGAGTAATGTGTAATTACAACTTTTGCAGAACCTTTGTAAACAACGTAACAAAATCACGTAAGATGTAAACTGACGTATCAAATTTGTCCGCTTTGAATGGTCTAATGGATGCCGTTTACAGTATCGCGATATCTGTTCTTGATGCAGAGCTATTAGCTTGTAAACTTCGTGCTTCTATTTTTTTCAAACGCCTGAATTTTTGAAAATACTTTTAACAAAATTCAAGCCCTAAATCAAAATTCCGCTTCCAACAGTCACTAGAATTTAACTTTCTCTCTCGAATGCAACAAATTTCATTAAAATCGGTTCAGGGGTTATCTCAGAAAACCGTTTTTGCGTTTTTACATGTATTTGAATAGGCCGCGTCGGAGTTGGGCCCGAGCTAAAGCTTCCTCTTAAATGCGAACCTCGTTACCACTGCGCCTTGTCCGATGACGCAGTAATTAGCAGTGACGCAGCACTTGTGAGCGGCGTTTCTCAGTTGTTTTTTTTTTTTTTTGGCCTTCTGCCTCTCCCGTGAGATTGTGATTTTCGCACTTCATCTTGAGCCTGCTTCTTCACGGTGAGAGTCGAGACAGCGTGCAACAAAACTGCATTCTCATCGGTCGCCTCACAGCAGCGCTTCTGCAAATCGTGACGTATCGAACTTCCATGTTCATGTTGCTTGTGCGTATCTTCGAGCGGCATTCAAGGTTGATTGGAGTGGCGAAAGCAGGTGATTCTTGCTCGCGATTTATTCACAGTCGGCGGTTGCGTCACACCTGCCGGTCACTCGCACCCCTTGACGTCGCGTTCGCCGCGGATTTGATCGATTTCACGGCGTCCCATGGGCCGCCATGGATTCAATCGATTTGTCCTTTGCCCAAAAATAGCATCTGTTTTCGCTCGCGTTCTCCCCCCTCCCTTTTTCGCCAGTACCCGTTCTCCTTACTTACCTTTACCCCGCCGTTGTCAAAAAGTTCTTCCCGACTGATCAGCGACCTTCTTCCACGCCCTTATCTCGTTCGTTGTCGTCTATACCGGCGCCACTGTTTGTTCGGTCCGCGCTTCAGATCCGAAATGATGTGCTTCCCTTGTAACAATGTCAAGGGCTCCTATACCGGTGGTCTAGCCTGTTATTTTTTTTTTCTTGAATGTTTAGTTTCAATCGACCGCTTCTGCTATTTTCTTTCTCTGTTTTCAGTGTTCTTGTCGCTCGCACTGTTTTCAATCTGCCTTTGTCAACTAAAGGAACATTTCTGTCTGTTTCACGTTTGCAATGGAGCAGCCCTCAGAAAACATGTACTGCAATGTTGTAGGCTGATCTGCGTTATCTGTACTGTTTTCTTTCCTTCTCTGTCTTTCTTTATTATAATAATTACACAACGATCACGATGCAGGGTTTCATCTTTGTGGTTTTGTAGCAGAGTGATTTTATCGGAAGACTTTACGAATGATCCGAGTCTGAAGATCCATCGCTCTAGCAAAAATATTAAAGAAAGAGAAAATGCATTGCTCAATTCATAGATTAACATACTTCTGGTCACCAAGCATCATTAAAGTCTGCAGCATTTACGTGCGTCCATGCGTCCGTGCTTGCGCGCGTGTGTCTCTCTGTCTCTCTCTCTCTGTGTGTGTGTGTGTGTGTGTGTGTGTGTGTGTGTGCGCGCGCGTGCGCGCGCGCGTTATAATTGTCAGTATTGCAGCAACACGAGATAACATATAAATTACGAGATCAATAATTTCATTAACAAAAGAATACTCATGATATCAGACGCACTTCTACTTAATATATTGACGCGTGTATTCTATGCAGACGACGACGACGATGGGAGCACTAGCGGACTCCGCCTATAGTGGGTCAGAGTGAGATTGGTCGATGACGAAGAAGACGTGTCTCTGCTCTGTTTGTTTTTGAACAGATTGTCCTGTTGTTCGTGCAGAACGTCTCCCTGTGTTCTGTCCGCGTTGTACCGCGACACTGGTGGAGGTGCTGGGTACTGACCGCGTCTGATGCGTCGGAGTCCTTCTGGGAGTCGGTCATCTAGCCCGAACGCACTATCGCCAGTTACGACACCGGTGCATCGCTTTAGTCGTCGACTGCTAGGCCTTGCCCCGGAGTTCTCCCCTCTTCAACCACCTCTCTCCAGGAGCTGCACACATTCCGCAATGACCGAAACCAGTCCAACACAAGCACCCCAAAGCAGTCGGTTTCCCAGTCCACAACAGGTAACCGTTCTGCATCCGCTGGTTCCCGATCGCTATCGCGGAGCAGTCTTCGAAGACATTGAAGACTGGCTGTACAAGTATGAACGCGTCGCACAGATTAATCAGTGGACCGAGCAGCAAAAGCTCTCCCACGTCTATTTCGCCCTTGACGACACTGGCCGTACTTGGTTCGAGAACCGCGAAGGCAGCCTCACGAGCTGGCATGACTTTCGGCAGAAGATCACCGATACCTTTGCGAGTGCCGACCGACGCGACCGCGCCCAGCAAATGATGGAGCTTCGCGTGCAACAACCTAATGAGTCGGTCACAATGTTCGCTGAAGACATGGCCCGCCTCTTTCGTAGAGCCGACCCGAACATAACCGAAGATAGGAAGTTGCGCTACCTCATGCGAGGTGTAAAAGAGCAGTTGTTCGCGGGGCTTGTGCGCAATCCGCCAGTCACTGTTACTGAGTTTATCAAAGAGGCTACGGCTATTGAGCGGGCCCTTCATCAAAGATGCAGGCAATACGATCGACTGTCCACCAGCACTACAATCAATGCCGCCGCAATGACTACCGAGTATCAGAACTCCTTGCGTGAGTTGGTCAGAGAGCTCATCAGAGAGGAAATTCAAAAGATCCTGACACCGACACTAGATAGACCCGTCGCGTCAATCGCCGAAGTGGTGCGTGATGAAATCCGGCAGGCGTTCCCGGTAACCGATCTTCAAGACCACCAGCGACCCCTGAGTTACGCCGCTGCTGTCCGATGTCCACCACCGGTTGCAACCACATCACCGTACCAACAGCCTCCGACAGCCGCTCCTTGGTCGTCGCCGCAAGAGGAGGCTTCGAGGCGCGCAGCCGTTATGCCGCTTCAGTCATACCGCCAGCCGTCGTTCGCCGCGTCTTGGTCACCGCCGCAAAACGACGCTATAGTATACGGGACGGCCGCAACTTCGGAGAACCGACGTATGGCGCACTGTCGATAGGCGCCCACTCTGTTTTCACTGCGGAGGCGCCGGCCATATTTCGCGTCATTGCTGGCATCGTGACACATCATCTCGACCTCTTCGTCCGTCGTACTATGGTCTACGGGCAAATGACGACGCCATGCTACGCCGCGACGACGCTGCTTTTCAGGGACCCTCAATAGTGCACCCGAGTGACGAATCCATGCCCAATGATCGGTCCGAATTCGGCCGTCGATCGCGCTCTCCAACTCCTCCACGTCAAATGGCTTCATCTACTGGACGTACTTTTGCGGAGCTCCGAGGACGAAGGTCGCCCAGCCCCCGCCGGGGAAACTGAAGGCGGCGACCTCTGGGGGCAAGGTTGCAGGCCCGCCGCAAGACACTAAAGAGCCCCCAACATTCTCGCTGCAGAACGACGTGAAGGCGATAAACACTGAAGAAATTGTGAGCGCCGACATTGATGTTTTCGTGGACGGGCAACCGGTGACAGCGTTAGTCGACACTGGTGCCGACTTCTCTATAATGAGTCAGGAACTCGTCCTCCGCCTGAAGAAAGTGAAGACGCCATGGACGGGACCTCACATAAGGACGGCAGGCGGCCAATTACTGATGCCTACTGGAAGATGTACTGCTAGAGTTAACATCGGGGATTCTTCTTTCGTGGCCGCTTTCATCGTCCTTCCTGTATGCTGCAAAGATTTGATTATTGGAATGGACTTCCTAATAGAATATGGCGCCGTAATTAACATTCCGGACCGCATGGTGACGTTTTATAAGAGCTCCGGTTTAGTCCATTGTTTATCGCCGCAGCACAACTGCTTTCGTCTAACAGAAGACGACGTCGTCATCCCCCCTCGATCGTGTGCCCTTGTTTCAGTAGCATGCGACATACCGTTTCGTTGCGAAGGAGTTGCCGACCAAATAACCTCGTTGTTGTTTACTCACGGTATCTCGGTCGCGCGAGGAATCGTGAATGTCACCGACGGGCGCACAAACCTGTTGCTAACAAATTTTAGCACAGAGCGACGGCACCTTCTCAAGGGCACAGCTGTGGCTTATTTTGACGGCGTTGCGGATGTTCGTGGCTGCTGTTCACTACTCGAAGAAGCGCCTACGCGAGACCCAGCTCCTGCACTTGACGTTAGCACTGCTTTGTCGGAGCACGAACGCGAGCGGCTTCTTACGCTATTGGCCAAGTTCAACGACTGCTTTGCGTCGACGTCCAGCGTCGGTCGGACGCCTCTGACAAAGCACCGAATAATTACAGAGGATACGGTAACACCAATTCACCAAAATCCATATCGTGTGGCGCCTAGAGAACGTGAAGCCATACAACAACAAGTGACACAAATGCTTGAAGATGACGTGATCCAACCATCAACAAGTCCCTGGGCATCTCCTGTAGTTCTAGTCAAGAAAAAAAGACGGCAGCTTGCGTTTCTGTGTGGACTACCGAAAGCTAAATAAGGTGACAAAGAAAGACGTATACCCGCTTCCCCGTATAGATGATTCACTCGACAGGCTTCGACAGGCACGTTACTTCTCTTCAATAGACTTAAAAAGCGGATATTGGCAAATCGAAGTAGACTCGAGAGACCGTGAAAAAACTGCTTTCGTGATGTCAGATGGCCTATACGAATTTAAAGTCTTGCCTTTCGGTTTGTGTTCTGCCCCTGCTACGTTCCAACGCCTCATGGATACTGTACTTTCGGGTCTGAAGTGGAAAACCTGCTTAGTATATCTCGACGACGTCATCGTGTTCTCCGCAACGTTTGAAGAACACCTCGAACGGCTTGAAGCGGTTCTGCAGTCCATACGGTCCGCCGGCCTCACCCTGAAGCCGCAGAAGTGCCACTTTGGCTTCGAGGAACTGCAGTTTCTCGGTCACGTCGTCAGCCACACAGGTGTCCGGCCGGATCCTGAAAAAATTGCAGCCGTCGCACAGTTTCCCGTACCATCCGACAAAAAGGCTGTCAGGCGCTTCCTCGGCCTCTGTGCCTATTACCGGCGGTTTATTGCAGACTTTGCGCGCATTGCGTCACCGTTAACTCGCCTGACGAGAGACGACGTTGCTTTTGTATGGGGCGACGAAAAGTAAGGTGCATTCAACGACTTGCGGCAACGTCTCCAGACACCTCCAGTGCTTGCTCACTTTGATGAGACCGCTCCTACATTGATACCAGCAATGTTGGCTTGGGAGCTGTTCTTGTGCAATGGCAAGAGGACACAGAAAGAGTGCTTGCCTATGCAAGTAGAACACTCTCACGTACGGAGGCTAATTACTCCACAACTGAGAAAGAATGCCTCGCCGTGGTATGGGCGGTTATGAAATTTCGCCCATATTTGTATGGCCGCCACTTCACCGTTATCAGCGACCACCATTCACTATGTTGGTTGACAAACCTTAAAGATCCTTCTGGACGACTGGCGCGTTGGAGCCTAAGGCTGCAAGAGTTTGACATGACTGTCACGTACAAGTCGGGGAAACGACATACGGATGCTGACTGCTTGTCTCGATCGCCGATAGCGTCACCTGCTCCGCCCGAAGAAGACTCAGCTTTTCTTTGTGTTATGGATACATCCGCCATCGCGCAACAACAACGGGACGACCCTGAGTTGCTTGAACTAATCAATTACTTGGAGGGAAGATCTGCGAAACCACCTAAAGTTTTCACAAGAGGACTGTTGTCGTTTTGTTTACGGGCCAAGGTCCTTTACAAAAAAAACTTTTCTTCGAACGGGTTCCCCTATCTGCTTGTCATTCCTGCAGTTCTTCGTACGGAAGTACTTCAAGCTTGCCACAACGAGGTGACTTCTGGTCACTTAGGCTACACGCGAACATTGGCCAGAGTGCAGCAAAGGTACTACTGGCCGAGACTTACCACCGCCGTGAAACATCACGTTCGCACTTGTCTCGACTGCCAGAGGCGCAAGTCGCCTCCGACGAAACCAGCCGGCCTCCTACAACCCGTCCAGGTCCCTCGAAGACTATTTGATCAAATCGGAACGGATATTTTGGGCCCACTCCCTACTTCTACTGCAGGCAATCGCTTTGTTATCGTCGCAACCGACTATCTCACACGTTACGCTGAAACAAAGGCTATCCAGAGCAGCACAGCAGCCGAGGTAGCGCGCTTTTTCATTGAGCATGTGGTCTTGCGACACGGTGCGCCAACCGTCGTAATAACCGACCGAGGAACCGCATTTACGGCTGCACTTTTAGATCACGTCTTGCTACTAAGTGGAACGGCCCATCGAAAGTCCACCGCCTACCATCCACAAACCAATGGGTTAACAGAGCGCTTAAACAAAACAATTGAAGACATGCTCTCCATGTACGTGGATGTTGATCATAAAAATTGGGACGACATCCTACCTTACATCACCTTTGCATATAACACGGCGAAACAAGAGACGACGCGCATGACTCCGTTCTCACTTGTTCACGGACGGGATGTACGAACGATGCTGGATGCGATGCTTCCACACGACTTTGACGACACTGATACGGAAGCCGATGTACTTACGCAACGCGCAGAAGAAGCTCGGCAGCTCGCGCGCTTGCGGATCTGCCAGCAGCAAGACTACGACGCAGGCCGCTACGATCTTCACCGTAGAATAGTTACCTATGAAGTCGGCGACAGAGTGTGGGTTTGGACACCCATACGGAAACGAGGCCTCTCCGAGAAACTGTTAAGGCGATACTTTGGACCATATCGGGTATTGCAGCGCCTCAGTGATGTCACCTACGAGGTCGTTCCCGATAATCCCAACTGTACGCGGCGCCGCACACACCGTCCTGAACTTGTGCATGTTGTGCGCATGAAGCCGTATGTGAGCGAATGACTATGCTAGCGGCCTTTACTTCCCGCAAGTGACATTTCTTGTTTAGCATCGGGACGATGCTCTCGTAGGGAGGGACAAATGACGCGTGTATTCTATGCAGACGACGACGACGATGGGAGCACTAGCGGACTCCGCCTATAGTGGGTCAGAGTGAGATTGGTCGATGACGAAGAAGACGTGTCTCTGCTCTGTTTGTTTTTGAACAGATTGTCCTGTTGTTCGTGCAGAACGTCTCCCTGTGTTCTGTCCGCGTTGTACCGCGACAATATTAACTACCATGACGACATGCATATAATATGGAAACGAACAATATACGAGTGGCAATTTAGGAGTCGCCATAACGACCATCATTTGCAAGTAATGCGACGAAGCCAGATGTGCGCCCAGAAAGTGCCCAGACTGACGACCTTTCGCTGCAGGTGTGACGCCATATGTGACCATGCTTGTCTGTAAATGGCTTACGTGACGCCTTATATATGGCTGTATGTGAACCATATATGTTCCTTATATACGCCAATATGTGACTTTATATGCATATGCGGTTCATGTATGTCCATACATGTACAATTCCTCATATAACTACCGAGTGCGCGAGATATTTGACGACACCATTTCGAATCGCCATGGACATTAACTTTGTCATTTAATTTGTCTAGGCGTTTAACTTCGTCTTGTCAACCTCTCTGCCACCTATCTAGCAGATCTATTCCAGGGCAACAGCTTTCAGTCTGACACAGGAGATGAAGGCGTTAGCTGTTCTAATCGTCTTACAAGCCGAGCGCAGCCGGTTGGAGATCGCTTCTTTCTTGATTCTCGTCAAATCATTTCTCTTTGGGGGTGAGACAACAGTTTATGGCCAATTGTCACCTGAGATAAAGAGAAATAGACGCCGCCACTGGTGGAACGCCGTTCGGGTGGTTGAGTTTTTCCGGCAGGTAGTGGTCATCATGTGTGAGAACCCTGAAAAAGCCAATTATGATAATTTCTAAGCAGCATCAAGTAGCAGAGCCAACAGCCAAGCTTTCTGTGCAGGGTACGTGTCATTACTATTAGGCGCCATTTTTAAGTAGTGGTTTTTACAGCGAAGCTGTTAAGGGCTAGTTCCCCCAGGATTGTGTCCGTGTGTCGACACAAAATCCGGGAGATAGTACAATGCCGTACCGACCCGCGGCGCAGGTGAGCCAGGTGTTAAGAGCTCCCCATACGTGGCCTGATCCCGAATATAGTGCAATACCGGGCCGACCCGCAGCGGAGGTGAAGCAGGCGTTAAGCATTCCCCATATGTGGGCCGATCCCGAAGATAGTGCAATGCCGGACCGACCCGCAGCGGAGGTGAAGCAGGCGTTAAGCACTCCCCATATCTGGGCCGATCCCGAAGGTAGTGCAATGCCGGGCCGACCCACGTAATCTTCAACGGGGCCTCAATGTGTACTATGTATAATGGACAGGCGGAACCTTCGTTACCCGCCGCATAGACAGGCAAGCTCACGCATAGGGCTTACGCTTTCTTCGTTTTGTTGAAATTCTTAGTGCCATACGTGTATTACGCTTTGTGAAATGGAGAATGTAGTGTGGGAACTCACTCCCTTAGACGATCATCTCAAAAACATCGGTAGAGTTTTTTGCAAATGTAGAAAGAATCCTATGAGGCTGATGATGAGGATAACGATGATCATAATCATCATGATAATGATAGCGGGGGTGTTATCGTGGTGATGATTATGATGATGATGATGATGATAGTTTCTAATGGCATCTCCTTTGAAACGCGGCGGCGACAAACACCTAGAATGCTTGAGGTAATCAGGTTTTACTGCATCTCCTGCCGTCTAGCACATTTACTATTTCTATACTTCATATTCTTCCTCATAATTAGAACCCCTATCTCTACACTTTAAAGCAACCTATGCGTGTAACGACCCCCGTTCCATCTCTGTCCAGCATATGGCGCTCGTGCTGCAGCGCCAGCTTGTGGTCTTTACAGGCAACTGCCTCACGATCCACTTTTCTTTTTTCCGCCGATAAGGTGGCAGCCCGTGCCTGTGCAACTCTTTCCGCGTCCTTCATCTTTTGATTTCTCTTTTTCTGTTCGAACCGACATCTCGCATGTACACACACAGCACTTCTCGTATAGCACTACGCGAGGCTCCACTTCCCTTTTCTTTGTTACGACACCCGCACGCGTCCGCACGCGATGGAGCGTCGGAATACGCATCGTCGATAAGATGGCACTACAGGGAACTGTACAGCATTCGAGTGGCCGACGCGAAAGAAGGAAAAAAAAAATGGCAAAGGAGAACAATGCAAAAGCAAAGTCAAGGACGCGAACGAGAACGCCCTTCGAGGCTGCGTTCTCGGAACGGCACACGTCACCGCGGCCGCAGCTCGACGGCACGGCCTGGCAAGGCCGGCTGTGCCAGGCAGCGTGGCCAGCGAGCGGAAGGCGGATGTGTGTCGGCGAGATCCCCGGATGGCATCCGGCGTGTAGCCACTGTCCGACGCGCTTGCGCGGACTTGCCCGCGGGGGAATCCGTTGTTGCCTCTTAAGGCATGAACAATCCTTCATGCGGCGCTTGCCAAACGTTCGCGGCTGTTGAGTTTTCCACTGCGTCGCAATACCCACAATCAACTTTCTGAAAACTAATAACAGTTTTATTTCTTTATCACATGATCGAGGCCGAGGGCAAGACTAAAGACGCAAAGCCTGATAACACTCTTAGCTGTCTCGACTACATGTCGAGAGCATTTACACAGTGTATGCAAAAGTATGCTATATATATATACATACATACATATATATATATATATATATATATATATATATATATATATATATATATATATATATATATATATATATATATATATATATATATATATATATATATATATATATATATATATACACACACGATCTCCAATTACCCACGCCCTGCGCCAACTGATTCCCGCCTATTCTGCCGTCCTCGAATGCGCTTCCCTTCTCTTCGCACCCATTCTGTAACCTTAATGGCCCACCGGTTATCTAACCTACGCATTACATGACCTGCCCAGGTCCATTTCTTTCTCTTTATGTCAATTAGAATATCGGCTATCCCTGTTTGCTATCCCCGCCGCTCTCTTCCTGTCCCTTAACGTTATGCCTAACATTCTTCGTTCCATCGCTCTTTGCGGGCTACTCCTTGATTACGCATATTGTCTCTGTGACTGCTAGTAGTTCTTCTGAATCTAATGCCTTTTGCTAATCTATGAAAGCCATATAGAGAGGTTGATTGTGCTCTGCACATTTCTCGATTACCTGATTGATAACATGGATGTGATCCATTGTAGAATATCCCTTCCTAGAGCTAGCCTGTTCTCTTGGTTGACTGAAGTCAAGTGTTTGGCTGTGTATGGCTGGCCGATTCCTCCGTCCGTCTGTCACCTGCACGCCGAAAATTCCGGCGAAACCCCATGCGCATGCGCCAAAAAAGATAAAGAGAGGAGCGCGATTGGCTGCGCCAGTAGTGACGTCGTTGCTCTTCGTCGCAGCCGAGCGCGCGCGCAGCGGTTTCTCTCCGGCTCCGAAATGGGTAGGCAACGCGTCATCGTACTCCTGAGCTTCCGATCAGCAACGCCGCGAGCAGAACCGCGAACGAGCATGTCTACGCCTTGCCGATGCTGCAGCCCGGGCATAAGTACAGGCTCGTGCAGCCTAGCGCAAACAGCAACTGTGTACCGAGGATCCGGCATCCTACCAAGCCATCGTTTAATGAACCGTCGAGCTTAACGCAGTGATAAACATCGGGGCCGCATGTTTCAACTTCTCTGGTTAACCATCTGTACGGAGTGCTTGGGTGGTGATCTTATTCTGTTGGAAATTATCTTGGTGTGTGTTTTATACAATACTGAAAGCAAGCTAATGGGCGCACAATTTTTCAATTCTTTAATGTGTCCCTTCTTATGGATTAGCGTAATATTGGCGTTCTTCGAGTTCTCTGGTACACTTGAAGTAGTGAGGAATTGTGTATAAAGGGCCACAAGCTTTTCAAGCATGATATCTCCTCCATCTTTGATTAAATCGACTGTTAGTCCACCTTCTCCTGCCGCTTTCCCCCGGGTCATGTTTTGCAATGCCCTCCTAACTTCATCCCTAGTTATAGAAGGAGCCTCTGTAACCCGTTCATTACTACTTCGAATGGAGGTCACTATAGAATTCTTCCGCTTCTTTTACTACATCTTCTAAATTGTTGATTATATTGCCCTGTTTATCTTTCAGTGCATACATATTGGCTTGACCTACGCCAAATTTTCTTCTCACTGATCTTATGCAGCGTCCATATTTTACTGCTTCCTCACTCTTTCTTACGATATATAATTTGGAATATCCCTTATTTCCTCCTTGTTGATTAGTTTTCACAGTTTCGCGAATTCTATCTGATCTCTTGAGCTGGACACTCTCATTCTTTGTCGTTTCTTTATTAGGTGCTTTGTTACTTGGGAGAGCTTACCTACTGGTTGCCTTGGTGCCTTACCTCCGACTTCAATTGCTGCTTCTGAATCCAGCCTAGTTACGGTTTCGTTCATTGCCTCTATGTCATCTTTGTCTTTCTGTTCTAAGGCTGCAGATTTGTTTGCAAGTGCCAAAATGAATCTCTGCTTTTAGCCTTACTGTATCTAGGTTGGACTGTTTGTTGACCAATTTTACTCTTTCTATCTTCATATCGAACGAAATCCTAGACCTAACTAACCTATGATCACTGCACTTTACTCTATCTAACACTCCTACATCTTGCAGTATCCTGGAATCGGCAGAGAGTATGAGATCTGCTTCATTTTTTTTCTCAATTAAGGCTTTTCCAGATCCACTTCCTGTTGCTACGCTTCCTGAAGAAGGCATTCATTATTCAAGTCTTATTCCTTTCCTCGAATTCTGCCAACATCTCTCCTGTAGTGTTTCTAGAGCCGATGCCGTAGTTGCCAATTGCTTGTTCACCAGCCTGCCTTTTCTCCACTTTTGCATTGAAGTCGCCCATGACTACAGTATACTGAGTTTGCACTTTTCGCGTCATTAATTGAACATATTCATAAAACTGTTCAATTTCTTCATCGTCGTGACTGGAGGTTGGAGCGTAGGCTTGTACTACCTTTATTGTGTACCTCTTGTTAAGATTTATTACGACTGCAGCTACTCTCTCATTACTGCTGTAGAGTTCATCAGTGTTCTATGTCCTTATGGATTAGAGGTCCTACCCCGTATTGTCTCTCATCTAGAGGTCCTGTGTAGCAAAGGACGTGGCCGTTAGTCAGCACTGTATAAACCTCACCAGTTCTTCTAACCTCACTAATGCCAATAATATCCCGCGCAATGCCTAAAAATTCCTCAAAGAGTCCTGCTGCGCTGGCTTTACTAGAGAGGGTTCGTGTGTTGAACGTTCCAGGTTGTTTCCAGTGGTGGCCTGTCCGGGTCCAGAGATTCTTAGCACCCTCTGCCGCGTGTGCTCCGCAGCCGCTTGGGACTGAGGGCCATGGTTTGATTGTAGGGTTCATGAAGTAGGTAGTGCCCGAATACTGCACCAGGGAGGTCAATTCCTGTTATGTTGAGGGGGTGTCTTTGTTGAAGCTTAGTAGGCCTTCCTAATTTGGTTTCACCTGTTGTAGTATAGCGCCAGTGGCTCTCACCTTTTTTTTTTTTTCCCTCCAAGCCTGAAAATGTAGTGTACTGGAGGAGGGTGCGAGCTTACGACCTTCAGATTAGAGGCCCAGTGTTCTACCTCTGCTCCACGTCACCGCCCCAGTCACATAGCTACAAATGGAATACTTCCATTGGATTACAAAACTATGCTGCTGGCCATATAATGACGTTCAGAACCCACCAAGGCGCGCTCCAACGAGCCGCATGAATGACACCTAATTCGGTCAAGTGGGTACTGAGTGACATGTGAATTGGTGGTCATCACATACCACCGAAAGAAGTTAAAAGAGGCAAACATATATATATATACACACACACACACACACACACACACACACACACACACACACACACACACACACACACACACACACACACACACACACACACACACACATATATATATATATATATATATATATATATATATATATATATATATATATATATATATATATATATATATATATATATATATATATATATATATATATATAGAAAGAAACTTTTGTACATAACAGTTAAATAACATGACATGCAATACCGTTCTTTTGCCTGCTTCATATGCTTCTGTGTGTTCTCATAAATAACTGTTCTCATTAATGTGTCCTTTTTTTTTAATGCACGCATTGACGAGAAGGAGGCACACATGAGAGTTGGAGAAACGTCGCCGATTCGTTTAGAAGGTGCACGTAGTTAGCGTTGAGTCAAGTTCGGTAATGTCGACTTGGAGGCTGTAGGTAAATTTGAGAAGAGTCGAGCTACGGTGGTTTCTGCGAGGATGGGGCACGTTGGATTGTGGGGAAGCTAATTTAGTTCAATGTTAGTTTAAATTAGTTAAGGTTTTGACTAGTGCAGGGCGAAGCGGAAATCTGGCGACATTGCGATTTTTCAAGTGCTTGCATGAAGTGCATAACATTGCGGATATGCTACTACGTCGTTCTGCAGCAGGGTCCAACACCGTCGACTTGTTTTGGTGTATATTGTCACAGTAGACATTTCATTCAAGAGGCACGGTGGGGTGCCTTGCGATAAATGTCACTCCAGGACATTAAATACTTTCTGGGCCGCTATGTAACGAAACTCTTTCTGCCATGTCGTGACTGCGAAGTGTCGCGTCAGCAGAACCGAGACGCATATGTGTTTTACTTGCGAATGGCTCGACTCGGCGATACGGAAAACATTCCCTTTAGCGGAGGCAGTGGGAATGTACTCTTTTATGCGCAAATTATCACCTAATGCTACAAACTATGCATAAATATGTGTGAAATAAAGTGCTGCACTATTTCGCCTTATGCCGCTGTATACGACCGGAAGAGGTGAGCGGCAGCCGAACGTTAAGGGAGGTAAACACTATCATGGGTTTAGATAATGTAATGGTGATATTCCGGTGCTATTACTATTCGCACTTCGTCAGTGGTCCGGGCGGCGCTGCTCCCATGTATCACCGGGTACGGTGGATGGTGAGACACGAATAGGATCGAGCAAAAGGAATCGTTATATCATACCGGCAACGTTCTTGTTCAGCTTTGTCGAAGAAACGTGAAAATTTCGCCCGCGAGCGTCCTAGTCGCAACCACTTCATTAAAGTTTCTATGACAACTCACCAGTCATTTAGCTTTTCTTTCCTCGTGCGTGCGCCGCCCGGAAAAGTGATAGCCGGCCCGACGACCGCAGTGACTACGTTTACGTGAACCCAACTAAGGCGGGTCGGTTAAAATTTCGGGCTCATTGTGCCCGACTCGACAGCGTTTCCATATGCTCGCACCTGGCGGGTCGAAATTGTTGGGACAGCCTGGGTCGAAGCTGAGACAACGCTTCGGGTTATTCGCTTCTGGATGCGAATCTACCCGTCCACAGTTACACGTGCGCTTCAGTACATCGGGCTGCCTCAGCTCAACCCGACGCTCGTTCAACCCAACCGACTAGCGTTTGCATGAGCACGACAGGTAAATAATGTATGTCTAATTAAACAAACAGAGCAAGAACAGATTTGGCCTAGGTGTTAAAACCAATTTGGCGTGATTGTATTGGAAACTGAGACGTACACAGTGTGAGCGTATTGCCCTCGCCTCTGAACGATGCATGCCACGTTGGCGCGGATGTGCAATGTTTCCTGCTGTGCATTGTGTTGTATCTTTTCTCGTCGACGCTATATGGCTTAGCGCGCCTAACGTGGCTCTATTTTCTCTTTTCCTCCGCTCATATCTAGAGCACTCTTGTTATCGGCCTGTCACCGTTCACCGGGTTGGCACTTATGACGTGGAGATAATTCTAGAAAGATTGCCACCACATCCGGAGGTGTCGAGTTCGCGGCGCCCGTTGCGAAAGTTCGTGTATAATAGTGTCATAAACGTTTTCTGGACAACCATCTCCGTATAATTCTTCCTGCACCCAGTTAGCGCGCTTAGTTCTGCCTAGATTCTCCCATCAGAATAAAGGCAATTGTATACAACTACTGATATAGCAACGTGCTGTCAGAATAAAATTAAACGCTAGCAGCCGCTCCTGAAAGCTATATGTAGTACATGTATTTTTCAATGTCCCCCCATTCGCTCCGCAGTACATGGGAGATGCATGGGAGCCATCGGTCCACTGCAGCGGCACCACATTCCCAGTCATTAATGACCTGTTGTTGCGGAAGCATAGACAGCTTTAGCTCGGCGCTGCTGCCGCTTCGTGGCCGGTTGGCCCGATACTGGCCTTTTTTATTACGTGCGATTACGTGCCACAAAAGTTAGCTGGCGTGAATTTAACCTTGTCGCTATAAACTGTGACCAGTTGGGGGGAAGGCGGCGCCCTTTCAGTGGCCCCCGGTTTTGGCTTCGCTGGACTGGCACAGAAGAAATATGGTGGCTGAGCATGCGAGAGTTTGCCACCTGCTTGCACGTATCATCTATTAACTGGCTCGCCGCTGCATCGGCGCGCATGCGCTTGGTGTGCTCACGAACACGACTCGGCAAGTTCGCTCTCGTGAGCCAGCACAGCAGTGGCTCGACACGCGCCGTCGACCTGCGCCGGACGCGTGTTTTTCCGTGCGCTTCGAGGGCACCAATTATAGCTTTCCCGCATTTTCGGCCTTGTTGCGTCATCAAACTAAATGAATGAAATTTTGAATGAACGAGAATGAACTCGGAGAATGGGAATTCTCGGAATTGAACTCTTAGAATGAACTCGGAGTGTGTTCGCGAACTTTTAATTGTTCACCGAGCGGACCTCATGAGTGCGCTGTTCAGCAGAATCTCGTTGTTGTAAACGCGGTTGCCGTGAATATTGGTGATACGAGTTTTTGCTTAATTACAGTTGGCTCTAAATTTCTATTTGGTCATGTGATTAGTTCGTTTCTGGGCCATTCCGTGAGGCTCGAATGGTCTTGCGTGTCAACCGAGGGTCCGCTGCATAAGCCGCCCACTCGTTCCGAGCTCGGAAAGTATGCAGGCTCGTAGGGCTTTCTCGTAGCGAGAGAAAGACGGGATGCCCTGTCTTCGAATCCCTGAGCACTTCACGACACGAACGAGCGCACGCCCGGGGGCCGTGATATCGCGATAACGGCGCGTGATGCGCGTCACACCGCGCGCGCAGGCAATACGGACGAACAAAGATAACACGTCCGCAAAACAGCCTCAGTGACTATTATAAATATAGTTGCGAACGGCTGCGGGCTTCTGCACTGCACTGGCCCCGTAGAAAACGCTGGCAGACTGCTGGGAAAGACCCCCAGCATCGCCGCGCGCTCTTCCGCTTTGCGGCCGTGCCAGATCCGAACGCCGCCTCTGGCGCCAGCCACACGCGACGGCCATCGAGGCACCCCGTGGGCTGACGTCAAAACGACGTCACGCGATTTCCCTGCCGGCGCTGGCGTCTACGCAGTGTGTCGCTCGCGCGCTTTATTGCGCCACTCGTTGGAGTCTTATGAGCGGGCCCGTATTTCGTCGCTTTATTATGTTGTTCTGTCTCGTTTCATTTCCGCAGATTTCGTTGTTTTGCGCAAGATTACGCGGAACTCGGCGTGTTTATGCGCGCGGCTATCTACGTGCTCACACGCGGGCTGGAAGGGTCACGCGCCTCTGTTTTCGAGAGACGCTGGTTCTGAGACGCCGTTGTGCTCGTAGGGCAGCGTAAAACCGGCTGCGTCATCCCGAAAGAAATGTCAATACGGGTGTCGCTTTCTGGGTCGAGTCGCAGAGCCGGTGCCAAGTTTACGGTGCGAAAAAAAGGTCTCGACTCTTTGGGAAATGGGCGCGAGCCGAGCGTGGTTTTCGTCTTTTAGGGCATCCACGCAGTGTTGCTGAACATGTATGTTGCAGTTTTATTCCAGAGGCAGGGCGTAAAAATAGTACTCGCTATAGCGAAGAAGCTTCGTCGTAAAATGCGTTCCGTCATCGAAATGCTGCAATAAAAACATCCGCCTGCTACAGAGGCGTCCAGCAGCTGTACGCTTTTTCACATTGGTGAGACACTGGCCAGGCCGCAGTATAGTAGCAGTAGCAAATAATAATAATAATAATAATAATAATAATAATAATAATAATAATAATAATAATAATTTAGTAACTTCTGCGAAAACACGTAGACAAGAAAGATGACTGGTGCTCCTATTCCTTTGTGTTGCGGTGACATGATTACAATCAATCATAAGTACCACAAACAACTAGCGCGGTTACCAGTTGTTTTGGGTGTTTATTGACAGTTACCAGGAACAACTTATCGCAGTTTGTACCGGCGCCACTTGGCACAATACTTGAAGTACAAATACGTGAACCAGACAAGAAATGAAACCGCTGTGGTTGCTTAGTGGCTCTGGTGTTGGGCTACTGAGCACGAGGTCGCGATATCAAATCCCGGCCACGGCGGCCGCATTTCGATGGGGGCGAAATGGAAAAAACACCCGTGTACTTAGAGTTAGGTGCACGTTAAAGAACCCCAGGTGGTCCGAATTTTCGGAGTCCCCCACTACGGCGTGCCTCATAATCAGATCGTGATTTTGACTCGTAAAACCCCACAATTTTTTAGGCAATGACATGAATGTGGTAAAGAAAGAAAGAAAGAAAGAAAGAAAGACAGAAAGAAAGAAAGAAAGAAAGAAAGAATGCTCGCTTCCGTGGTTCCTCCGCATGGAGCGAACTCGTTTACTGGGCCAGTGCAGCAGACTCTCAAGAATGAGACCCCGCCATATTGATTGCTTGCTTTCCCCTTAAATAATGGCGCTATCTTCATAAAGAAAGCATCCAATTGTTCTTGTTTCTTTTGTCCAAACACTTGCTCATACCCGCTATGGGGCATTGGCCAAGAAGCAAGTGGTTTCAAGTGTTCTTATTATGATCATAACAAAAACTAAATTTGCATAGCGTGGGTTAAAGAAATGAAAATTTGAAATCAGAAAAAAAAAAACATTACTGTTAAGAATTTTGAGATTAAATACTTTGACATCAAGAAACGAAATAATAGAAATAACGGCATCACTTTGCCACTGATGATTATTATTATTATTATTATTATTATTATTATTATTATTATTATTATTATTATTATGATGATGATGATGATGATGATGATGATGATGAATCAGAAGAAGAAGAAGAAGAAGAAAACCTCATATTACGGCTCATACCCACACTGGGGGATTGGCCAAGAAATGTGTGCTGAAACATTTACTTAATATTTCGAAGTGTTACATATTCGATTAAAAAACAAACAAATAACGAAAGAACGTTCAAAAAGTTATTCGTTTAGTTGATTACATGTAACCGCAAACGGCATTAAACACTTTGCCGATGCATATACAACGTCGTTTTCCTCCGCTACATGTATCGCTTCGTGTGGCCTTTGAAGCACGCATGCACGCACTGCACGTGTGACATGCGAATTGCCAGCCGCAAGTAGTAGTAGTAGTGGGAAACATCTATATGAAAATAGAACGAGCGTTGAAGCTGGTGGAGCTTCTTCGCTCGTCTCCTGTTGGCAGGCTGCTTAGTCCGCCACAAACCCAGCAGCGCAGAGGCTGTCTGCTGCGCCCGCCCTATAAGCAGCCGGAGCTGTTCGTGCGGATCTGAGCCCGGTCGGCGCTGCTCCCCGCTGGCGGGCTTGAGTGTGGCCGCGAGGCTGGCCGTATGTACGCGCGCATGCCCAAGCTGCGTGACAAAAGGAGGCGTATTCATCACAGTGAGGACATCTATACAGTGGGATGCATAACACGGTATAGGCTAATGTAAGTATTAGTAGCGCAAACAGTTGCTCAGTGGTTAGGGCGTCCGGCGCCCAGCTGCACAAGGCCGCATAGTTCGATGCCCAGTGGTGGGGCCAATTCTTCGTTTTCTCGAGCCGATATAGCGAGACCCGAAGTAGTAATTGGTCGTTTATTTTCACAATTACGCGAAGAAAAGGAAAGTAAGGAAATCACTGCTGATCGGGCTGTAACCTGTCCTGCTACATCCTATGGCAGCTGAACAGCGGTCAGCGAGAGGAGGGCAGGAAAAACGATATTCTTCCTTCGTCGAGGGCTGCTGCTGCGAACAGTTCTTCCGGTGACATGCGGGCGTGCACTATAAAGCCGAATCCGGTCTCGGACTATATAGGGCTGCATGCAGGCACTGCACTGAGGTGTTTGTGGGTATATAGATGTCTAAGCGAAGCACCCGTCAATCCACCCCTCTCTTTTCTATTTACAACCTGTTGTTTCGCTACGTCTTCATATATTGCCCACCGTAATTTTGCAGCCACGCGCGTCTGTCATTTCTCGCGCCTGATTCATCTGTCATCGAAATGTTGTTGTTGTTGTTGCCTCAAACATGCCGCCGGCCAGACTGGAAATCCAAACTTCCTCGTCGCTTTCGGCAGGGTGCATGGTATATGCACGGCACGCCTGCTACAGCGCGCTGAGGGCAGCTGGGTGCAAGCTTAAAGTTTGCCCCGTCATCGCAGCGCATGGACCGACCCAATCAATAGCGTCAAAAATGGACACTAATTTCCTTGCGTGCGCGACGGCGTCTACCTTGTTTCCATCCGTATCACGTTCCAAGGAAAAAAAACCGCAAATCCCGATCCAAGCCAACGAGATTCTTCTTATAGGTGATGCAATACATGTTGGCACGCTGGTCACCACCACTTTTTGGCGCTATATAGGAAATCGGCCGGCCACATGTCTGAAATCCACGGAATCTTCCCTACTCTCGTAATGATGGTAATGATAAAGCCTTGTCTGGTTGAATACAGAAACAAAAGACACATATCTCGATGCATCTCTCCTTCCCGCTTCTGCCTATCTCTGATACCTTTTTTCTACTATTCGCTCATGCTGCGTATACCGATAAAAACAGCGAGTGAACCTTCGCGCTTGATTACATCTCGATCGTAAGATGTCCCACCAAAGCTACGGGTTTTCTGTGAGCACGTCGATGAATCAGCTCTTATTGGAAACAAGCCTACTTGTATGGCAAAAAAAAAGAAAAAAGGAATAAGCGAATATACAAAGAAAAAAAAAAAAACCTTTGGCTCGTCGAGTGCGAATGGCTCCTCGAAAGCTTCTTAGTGCCAATGTTTGACGCCACACACGCGAGACTCGCGAGAATATAATAGTTGGAATTAGCCAGTTTTCTTCCTGGTCCTCCGCAACTCGGTGACCAAGAAAAGAAAGCGAAACGTGCCAAGTCGTGTTTCATCATTCATTATAATAATGACGATAACCTCAAAGCGTGGCGCATATCCACTAAGTGGAATTGACAATGAGTCGAGTGGCGCATACAAAACTGCATTAATTGAATGTAGATTTAAAGCTCTAAAGAGCAACCGAGAAGGACAGACGATGTACGATTGGGAATAGTCAAACATGGATGACTCAGGTTGGGTGTTTTAGGTAAAAATAACAATAAGGACTATTAAAATAAAATTGAAAATGAAACAAATAAAAGAACAGTGACGTCAACAATTTAGTCAGTGTAAATCACTTTTTTTTATTTACAATACTGCTACTCTCATTTGAGAGCGTGGCAGTTGGGCGTTACAGTAGACATGTATATGAATACGCATTTAGGCAGTACAGTTAAAAAAAATGGAAGAAAAAAGAAAACAATTGCCCGAGGATGGTAATATAAGAAGAAGCTGAGTTTAGAAACAAAAATGCAAGTTTTCACATGACAGTTCATTAACATGATACTGGCAGTTAAGAACACGTAATTAACTAGTTTATACATAAAATAGGAGCGAACTGAAAGATAACACTTAACGCGTGAAGAAATTTTAAAGTTGTGTGAAGGGATACGCTTTAAAGCATACACTTTGAGAGCGAGAAGACAGGAATGGAAAAAGAAAGAACAATCTAGGCAAGCAATCAGCAGGAAATGGCAGTTACAACAATTATCTTAGGACTAGCAGTAGTACCAGTAGTAGCAGACTTTGCCTCGGTCTGCGTGCTTTTACCGCTCGTCTCTAATTGGTCTCTGCATCTTCGTAATCATAACCTCCCCCGCGCTTTATTAGATATTTATTTATTTCAACGCCGCGCTTGGTTGGCTACTTAAGTCGGGCAGGAACGCGTGTGCGATGACCCTACGAAGACAGCTCGTGCCGTATTATTCTAAAATTATCCCGGAGCACAATGCTTGGTGGTAACAACTTTATTGAGACTCTGCTCAGTTATGATCTGGCAGGCCCGAGTCCTAGAATGGCCCCTCACGAGGAGCGACCCTTTCGGCCCAGGCAACGAGGGCTTTTTGGAGTTTTTCATCCGGCGTTCTGAGCAGCTCCTCCCACGTCTGTTGTGAGGGAGCTGACAGGAGCGACCTGGGAGGGGGTAAGCCCTCGCACCCCCAAAGAAGAGAGAGAGAGAGAACAACTTTAGTAAATATGCCTGCAGAGTCGGTTAGGCTCCCTCCACGCAGGGAGGACAAGCTTTTACCGCGACGCGGCCACTACGTCAGTCTCGTGCATTGTGCTCCTCGAGGTCTTGGTTCCTCGCTACTTCCGCGGATCCGAGAAGGCCGCCACCCCCTTCCTGGGGCTGCTGCCCCCCTTCTCCTCGGTTTCGCGAGGTCGCTGCCTCTCTAGAGCTGCCGAGACCTGCTGGACGGCCCCCAAAGAAAGTGATTTTGGGTAGCCAATGTTTGATTTGTGCAGTTTTGACATATTGGGTTCCGTTGCCCGTTGGTAATTATGGCTAGCCAATGTGGGCTGGGGAACGATTTAGTTTGGATTCGACGCAGGATCGAGGCTTGCGCTCGCGTGAGGCTTGCGTTTGGAGGCGGGTAGATTCGCCTTTTTTGTTTGTAATAGTTTGTTATTTCGTGGTATGTCATCGGTGCCTCATCCATGGGATCCGAGTCTGAGGGGCACACCTCCCGGTTGATTAGACCTCGGGCTACCCAGTGCGCCTCCTCATTCCCTTGATTCCCCGAATGGGCAGGGACCCATACGAGTTCAACAGTGTTTTCATTATTAAAGTCCCGTAGGACTCGCGCTGCACAGACGCCTATGCTGCCTCTCGAAAAGTTGACTATTGCCATTTTGGAGTCGCTTATGATAGTTTGCACAGAGGGATTCATGATGGCTAAAGCAATGGCAGTCTCTTCCGCTTCCATGGTGGACGCTGTTTTTATGGTCGCGGCGTTGAGGATACTTCCCTCTCCGGTCACGACGCTCACTACGTAAGTTTGGTGATTTTGCTTTGCTGCATCGACATAAGCGGTGTGCTGGTTGCTTTGGCACCTTTCTTGAAGGGCCTTGGCTCTGGCAGACCGCCTCTTGTCGTGTCTCCCAGAGCACAAGGCTTAGATAGCGCAAGCCCTGAAAACGAACTGTGTGCGATATCTTGCTAGCGGGCATCTTCATTTTTCATTGGAGTCGCAAGACTGTTTCCCGCAGTGAGTGCCAGAAATCCCTTGCGAATGTGTGCACTGTCTGCCCAGTAATGCAATGTCGTTCCGACCTTTCATGGCGCTGTGCACCCAGGAGGCGTTGCCTTGAAATTATGGGGTTTTACGTGCCAAAACCACGTTCTGATTATGAGGCACGCCGTAGTGGGGGACTCCGGAAATTTCGACCACCTGGGGTTCTTTAACGTGCACCTATCTAAGTACACTGGTGTTTTCGCATTTCGCCCCCATCGGAATGCGGCCGCCGTGGCCGGGATTCGATCCCGCGACCTCGTGCCCAGCAGCCTAACAGCCACTCAGCAACGACGGCGGGTGAGGCGTTGCCTTGTCGCGCCCTGTCTCTTGTGGACACGCAGGCGCGTAAACGCGAATGGCGCATGGTTAATGGGTTTGTGTAGTTACAACATTGAGTATTCTAGCGCACGAGTCTGCATTATTGAGAAAAAGTTTGAACCTTGTTATAACGAAACTGAACTGGACTGCAAAACCTTATGGTCCTGCAGGACGCGCTTAGCGCGCAGCGGGCGTGTCCCACGTAGGGACCGACAGGGAGTAACGAAACGGGATACAACGAAACAATGGATATAACGAAGCAAATGAAATCCAGATCCATATATGTAGATGTAGGAGATTCATCCACGTAGATCAATGTACCTCATACTTAAACAAGTGAAATTGTCCGGCCAGTAGGTAGGACGAACTATAGATTCGTCTCCGAAGCCAAATAATACCAGACCATTGCGCGTCGAGTACATCGCTTTCCGCTGGGTTCGGCACTCATTTGCCGCAGCAGTTCAAAACTCGCCGCCTCACCCCGTCGAATACGCTGACGAGCAACGCTGGTCTTTTTCACTGCTGCGCGTAGCTGCGCGTAGCTGCGCGCAAGCAGCAGCTCACTATCGCATTTCTCCACCCACCCTCTCTCTCTCTCTCTCTCTCTTGTGCGTGTCCAGTTGTACGAGCCACCTACGCTGCGCAGCGACGGGGCGGTATGAAAAAGTTAGTGTATTAGTTAGTTAGTGTTAGTGTTGTGTAAACAGGTACAGCTGGGCGGGGCCTCTGACGTCCCCTCGGTGCAATCTCGGGAATCATGCTTAATCAGGCGCAGCGCCTCCGAGATCTCCCCGACGCAGTCTTGTGGGTCCCGCTCAGGCTGTGCCTGCCCGCCTGCCTGCACGAGCCGCGCCACGCTTCGCTGGCTACGCGTAGCGGTGCAAGAGATTTGTGTATTCACCGCCCCTCTTCCTGTGGCGCATCTCGCGGGCCGGCGTGGCCTCCGAGGTCACGTTGGAACCGGTGCAATCTCGGAGCCGGCCGAGCCAAGCCGGCGCGGAGAAGTTCGTTTGCCTCCTCGATCACACAGCGGAGTGCTGTGTTGTGTGCCGCGTGCGGCTGGACCGCGACGAGCCATGTGGAAATGGTAAGCGAAAGACCATCACAATGGAGCAGAATGCAGCTACCGAAAGGCTGTCGCGTCAGGTGCTAAGAAGTCGCTTGTTGCACACGCCGGAGTCTGTTTTGTTGTTTTATTGAAATTTCATCGCACGCTTGGCCGTGTAGCGGTTCCGCAGGCTGTAAATCCGCAATCTTATTTCCATATTTACAATTGCGCGCCCCATTGGGCATATATTGCAGTAAATAGCAATAATGGATATAATTAACTAACGGATATAATGAAGCCATTTCAGCTGCTCCTTCAACTTCGTTATAACGAGGTTCGACTGTAGATGTTTTACCTGCGGGAATAAAGGAAGATGGCGCATCCAACTGGGTGCGCACAAGCCCCTATATAATTCCCAGCTGCTCGGCACGTGCTCTTGCCAGTGCACGCGAGCGCATGCACACATAAATGTGACTGGCACATAACGCTCATCGTGATCGTCCACAGAAAAGTACCATTGGCTGAAGGAGTGCTTGAGTCGACGGAGCGTGTATGTAGATATACTAAACCAGTTATTGAGGGGGAAAAGGGTGAGCAGATACGCATACATCCGTCTCGTAGCACTTGCATGCTTCAAAGCGTCATATATATTTACGGAGAACACATTTTTGAAAAGTACAGGTTTACCTGACTCCCTGCTTTTCACAGAGATTTCATAGTGGGAGAAAAAAAAATCAGAAAAGGAAAACTGTACGGTGGTAGTTTTGTGTGAACGTTTGTAGTCGGTAAGCGGAATTAGAGACGGACGGACGGGGAAAAAAAAAGCTTTATTGGTAGGAGCACCTGCGAGGTTGCCAGCCCGGGCTCAGGCCACCCGGGCGTTATGTGCGGTGAGGCCTTTCCACCGCTGCCCGGGCCCGCTGGATTGCCCATAGTTGGTCGTGTAGATCCGATGCGCCGACTGTATACGTGGAAGTGGAAAATTACGTGAACGTCCTTGGTGGATTACGTGCAGGTGTTACGGCGGCAGCATCTGCGTGTTCTCGCTTTCGTTTTATAACAGCATAACCGCTTCGCTCTGGAACCGAGCCTGCGAGGCGACGCACGTTCTCTCTCTGCGAGGTCTATTCTTAACGCGCTGTCGCCAGCGGCTCGAGTGCATATACGCGAGTCGTGGTGCTGCCATTCATTGCACTTCGAAGCTGCAAGCGGTCGCATTAGCAGGAAATCATTTCGCGCGTCAAACGTTTGGTCGGCTGCTTGATAATAGTTGAATGGTTTTTGAATGCATAGTTTTGACAGCCCGTGCACGAAGCAAGCGGGATGTGCTGTTAGCTGTATTATATGCTAGCCGATTCATCGTCATTGGCGTCAACAGTGTGTTATCATAATGCTCCTTACTCACGGACAACTTTTCTGTTGCTATGCAGGAAAAGCTGCATTTCACAAAGCTTTTGTTCACCCGTTCCGTTTGCCATTGGCCGGCTGCTTCGTTCATAATATGTCGAAAGTTACAAATGGCTGGCACTTACTCTAACGAGCAGTTCTAGCGTAATAACTTTCTTTTTTTTTTGGACGTGTGTGTATGACCCGGCCCACACGCCTAGTCCGGTCCAGTTGATATCGGTTTTATTTTGCTATCTACAACGCCACCGTGAAAAGGAAAGCTTTTAAATACATAATTTATCTTGTTTTTATGTCGCATTGGAACAATCAAAACAGTCTTAGGAGACAAGACACATATTTATTATGTAATATTCTCTTGCTCTTTCTCGAGTTGAAACGAACAAACTTTGCACATTTGAACATGCTTTAACTCTCACTTTAACGTCTCCGTCAGTTTTTGATTCTTATTTTTTCATTGTGGTCAGCTAGATTTAGAGTTGTTTGAAGTTACGAAGAAGCTTACCTAACAGGGCCCGCATTCACCAAACGTTCTTACGCTTCAATTGTTCGTAAAAGCATATGATATGCAATCTTGTTGTTCAGCATATTATCAGCGAAGGCGGCCGGCCAGTGACAGACAGCTCTTACGAAGGGAAAGCTTTTTGCGCTACCTACGGTGCCTACTTACGGTTAACACGACGTTTTATATTATTTATCCTCGTTGTCAAGAGCTCGGCATGCTGGTGATTCCGTGGCTTTTTGTTGTGTTAGTATACGATGGCTAGATACACTTATCGAAACCTCATCGTTAACAGAACAGTGCTATTCTGTTAACTGGAATAATAATAATAATAATAATAATAATAATAATAATAATAATAATAATAATAATACATGCACAGATTTTAGCAGCTTTAGCCGTGTGCATATAAAAACAGCGCGGGAAAAAAAAATAGTCCACCCTTCGCTTGAGCCAATTTGAAAAAAACAAAAAACAAAAAAACATCCGGTTCTCCTCTGCCAGATTAGATGCCGGTTTGAGCAACAGTGCACCTCGTTTTGAGTTCCACGATTTGAGCGAAAAATATGCGTAAGCCGGAAACCAGTGGCTCGATGTGTAAACACAATCTCTCGCAGCTGTTGCTGTGTGCGTGTAAACATGGACTTGCGCTCGATTTAGCAGCCCCCCTGACGTCACCCCCCCCCCCACCCGCCCCCACCCCCCTGTGATCGATCATCCGTATCCCCGGAGCACGAACACGATGGCGAGACGAAAAATGTCAGGCTTTCTCGCTTTTCGCGCTCTCGCACGTCTCGGCGCCGTACCACCGGATTCCTGGCGCGAGACACGAGGAAATCGAGCCATTGCGATCACGTGCATGGCCGCGGAGAAAGAAGCGGCCTTGGTCATCGTCTGACCGTCCGTAGACGGAAAGCTAAATCCGTTGCGAGCTTTCACGAATGCCCGCCGGGCTCATGTCGCTGCGTATAGCCGTTTCTGGCAACCCTCCTCCCTCGTGCCGATGAAGTGTGCCTGACGCGCTGCATGCTGTCGTCCGCGATTTGCAGATAGACGGCCGCATTTATCCCGCTCTATTATTTCACATGCTTTCGGCATGCTGCGCGACGTAGCTGGATGGATAATTAGGAAGAGGGAAAAAGAAGTTCAAGGGTACGTGAGTTGTATGCTCATGGCTCCTGGCGTCAGCCTGGCGCCTGCTATGATCGTTGACATTTTTGGCACAGACTGCTTTATACGGAGCAATTACTAGCTTCCCAGAACCTCTGGAACGTCGTACGAAACATCATGTGTCACGCTCTAGCGGAAGCGCTAGGCATTGACCTACATGACATGAAAAAGTTTTTCACTTTCCCGTAATGCTGAACCCTGGATTGGTGTGTGTGTGTGTGTATACACACACACACACACACACACACACACACACACACACACACACACATATATATATATATATATATATATATATATATATGGTGTTTCAGCGAATACTTTCAAAAATGTTTATGTGTTCCCTGTGGCAGACAGCACAATTCTAATTCATGAGCTGGTAAAGGCAGACTTTACATGCACGAAAAATCTAAATACATAATCGACTAATTAACAAAAGTTCCTTGGCTTTGTATGGGCCAGAAAAGACGCAGATACGAATTCTAGCCCTGGAGTTCGCAAGGCGGATGCACTTGGACCGAATTCTCAGGATGGTACCAGTTTCGAGATATTCCGAACTTTGCCGAAAAATTCATTGACGTTCCAGTTACTCTTTTCAGAAAACGTCGTTTTATGCATTGAAACACGAAACTAACTAGAACGCCAGGGAATTTCTCGCTAAAGTTCGGGAAAGAATTAAAACTGGTGATATCCTGAGATTATCCTGAGATAAGACATCCATCGCACACTTTCGGAAGGAATATCTCTAAACTAGTGCCATTCTAACAATTCGTTCCAAGTGAATACGCCTTGCGAACTCGCCGCCTACAATGCGCGAACTGCGATATGTACTGTAAATAGTTAGCTAGAAAGTTAATTATCAATCATTCGTTAATTAGCAGATCACGTATTTCAATTTAACGCACAAGTAATGACCGCCTCGTCGAGTCATCCAGCTCACGGACTAGAATTATGCTATCTGCCACAGGGGATTTTAAATAATTTCGTACAGTCAATAGAGAAAAAAAAAATACATTTAGTATAGCGATCATTTTTGCAGTTATTTGCAGTCGACAGGCGCATTTATATATATTTTTTTTCTTTTTCAACACTTACTACTGCAGAGCTCACTTTGTGTTCCTTTCCTCAGAGATTGGGTACGCTGCGCGGGATAATACCGTGGCTTCTCACAATTGATGAATACAAAAGTCAGTGACGGTCAGACAAGAATAGACATCTGTACACATTACTGCACCAAAGGCTAACGAATTCCATCGTGTTCTCACCTCGAACGAATCAGATTTAGCAGCCCGGCAATTACATCGGCAGTCCGCGTAGCCCAAACATGTGGCTCACATCAACTGGCTAAAGTATGCCTCCTTTGAAGAGACCTACCCTAATGAGAAAAACGCAGCCTACATACGTAAGTCCTCTGTTGTGGCGTTCTTTTCCACGAGTCTTGACATTGGCATTCTTATCCTCCGCACGGCCTCCTGTCTCTCGAAGCGGTTCCGAGCTTCCTTTATCGCATACAGCCTCCCTGTAGCCGACGGCATGTAGCGGTGACCGTAACCCATCGCGTCGCTCTTTCAAGTCACGCGTCCGTCGATAGGCGAGAGAAATAAGATCGCGCGCCGGGCGGCAACATAGCCAACGGTGGCGAAGACTGCGTTCGCAGTCGCCGGTGGGAGCAAGTGACACTAATTTCGTGCATCTTCTTTGAACTCTGGAACCGAACCACGTTCGGCGTCTTCTTAGCGCCGCTGCATCACGCCGCTGCATCGTTTGACTCTTCGATATGTAGCGTCAGATAGGTCGAGCGTCTTTCGATAACACCATGTTTTTGTACCCAGGACGCCGAGAGCCGGCCACTATACTTTGGCACGTCTTCTGCGCACTTCACGCACCATTTACCGGCTGGACCGACGTTGGACGCGTTTGTAGTGGCAAAAAAAGTACGTTAAGTTGCGCGACACATACCCAAAGTTATAGGTGTACGAAGATAAACGCTCGTCGTACTGCACGTAAGCGTGGTTAGAAGCATGTGCTGTTCCGGCGAGTACAACTGCTGTAGGGAAAGTGCAACGTGAGAGACGATAAATAGGGGCAGTGCTGCACGTAACTTCACCGAGAAAGTATGCAATGCGTGGTGCATTGCTGCGCGTAACTGCCACTGACGGGACGTGTGACGTTCACTGTATGCGTTCGCTGCCCGCCTCCTGGGTGATACAGGGGTGCCAGAGCCGGATGTAATACCGGTTACATGGCTGCGGCCGGGGCGCGACAGGCGCGGGCTGCCAGTCCCGATGTGTGTACACGCCGAAGCGATTGCATTCCCCTCGCGTGCGCCGCGTGCATGCCGCACCGGGCGCCACCGGCGTCACGCCGGACGTGCGTCCCTCCAAGGCTGCGCGGGGAGCTCGCGATGTCGACGATCCAGACGCGGTGGCGCCGAGGGCTCCTCCGCCTCTTGCGGCCGTGCGACGCTGCCGGGAACGGCGTAGCTGTATCGTGCGCCGTTGCTCGATACGTCTTGGCCCTCCCTGGCTCTCGGCGGCGCAGGGCGCCCGGTGGCGTATGCACGTACAGCCTTGGGGGAAAAAGTATTGCAGCCACTGCGCCAGAGGCGATCTTTTTAGGCGCTGTTCTGGCATGAAGATGCTTCATCGCACTTTGCGTCGCTGTTATTAGGATGCACTCGCTAACGCCGACGGTTTTCCTTCGGTCTCATCTCGTGCACCATCGAGGTGCTTGCGAAGCCTGCAGTGCCGCTGGCGCGCTTCTCACCACGATAGCGTTCTTAAACGCCTTCAGCGCGACGCTAAACCTGTCTATCGTTTCGATGATTCGCCATCGGGCGAAAGGGGCAATTATTTAAGCGTTGGCATGCATCAGGAGCGTCAAAGTAGAAAAAGAGTGCATGTGTGTGAGGTATGGGAAGCCGCGGTCACGTGGTAGAGGTGGAAAAGGGGGTGGAAAAGCTTAGAATAGCGTATTAATTAATTAAGGCGAAAGCTTGAAACGGCTAATGGGATGAAGATTTGACCGTCCGGCGTTATGGCACCAAAATTCAATGGCACAGAAATTAGGGATCGAACCCTCGACCTTTGGTGGGAGTCGAACCAACGACCATTGTTGTTAATTACACGACAGTTAATTAACGCGAAGGTAATTAGGCTATAGTTAATTAAGGCACTCGAAACCATGTCCTCTTGTGGGAAGTTGAACCCGCGACCTTTGGTATTAATTAATGCGAAGGTAATTAGGATAGAGTTAATTATAGCACCGGTACCCACGACCTTTGGTGGAACCCGCTTGGAGATATGGGCGAACCACCAGCCAGCTCTCCAAGTTGGTTTCCAATTGGCATCGTGAAGGTCGAGAGTCGGATCCATGACCTTTGGTGGGAGTCGAACCCACGATCCTTGGTGTTAATTAAGGCGCAGTTAATTAAATGAGAGTTCATTAAGGCACTAGAACCCACGACCTTTGGTGGGAATCGTACCGGCCACCTTGCTGTTAATTAGGGCGATGTTGATTAAGGTACAGTTAAAAAAGGTAGAGTTAGTTAAAGCACTCTAACCCACGAGCTTTGGTGGGAGAAAACAAGTAACAGGAAGTAACAACGCATTAGAATGAAAATGTCAAGTAATGCAGTGAATGCCTCGTGAGCGCGCAGGCTTTCGCCTTCATCCTCTTTACCGTAGGCTAAAGTGACTGACTTCTCATTTATTTATTTATTTATTTATTTATTTATTTATTTATTTATTTATTTACATAGTGCAACTGACTGTGGTCGGCAGTTGGAGGAGCGAGATGCACTTCGCTCATCGAAGAGGCAGGACGTGCGAGCACGATACTTTGCAATCTGGTGAACGCGTTTTAAATGATGGATCCGCTACCTCAAAGAGGTGCGACGTAAGTCTAACGCATTTCTTTCGCATTAAATCGCCACTGAATTTTATTTACAAAAAGCATGTTTGCCTCTTTCATTGACCTTTCTTACATCTTGAGTGCAACATCTGCGGGCCATAAGAAGCGCAGCACTGGACAGTGATCTTGGCTATTTGATGTGTAGTAATGGGCACGCGTAAAGCTTATGACACGTGGTAGCCACACAGTTTTCATCCAGGTATACTTTGAACCTTGCAGATTATATAGCACTACAGTTTATTCGCGGAAATGATGGAGACAGAAATGTGCGCATTTCATTACTTGTGTGTATCGTGCTTGTAAAGATTCATGCGCTTACGAACACTATATTCAATGACGCCCGCATGATTATCTTCACCCGATGGAACCGGGCGGAGGAGGACACGGCAAAGGGAGAATTTGGTGTAGTAACATTCGCAAATTACGTGTAATTTTTCCGGCATTTGAAATGAGCCTTTGAAATATTGAAAACACAATCAGTCTTAGAGTAAGTGGAGGCTTTGTATAGACTAGAAAAGACGCAAATACGAAAGACAGGTATCGACACCACATCTATGTTCTATGTTCCCGCTCCTATACTCTTCGTAACGTCAAGGATTTCGGCAGCGAAATCCTTGACGTTAGTGAAAGGGACACTAACAAATGAAGATTAAGAAATTGCGCTTCCGCAATAACAAAACGGACGCTCCTATCCTGAAGGGTGTACTGTAGTAATCCAGCCGAGACCCAGCTCTATACCGGTACGTCATAGATTTTGACAGTGTGTGCTCGGGTCTAATGAATTGTTTCTTTGGGTATGAGATAAGACTACGTACATTGCATCCTAAGCGAAACAAAGACTAAACCTAGTAAGTTTCGATAACTTTTACTGCGCGAGAACCGCACAAATGTGGGTTAATGCATTGAAATTCGCTGCGTCACACTTACGCACCGGCATTGAGGTTTCTCAAAATTCAGCAAGTTCGGGAAGTTTTACTTTCAATTTTCTTAACCATAATCAAACTTTTCCTGCCGAATAAACGAAGAGCGTATGAAAGAATACCAGTATAAACTGATTTAGACGTTGTTAGTTGGTGTTCTTTTATGAGAATGGCGGTACAAATAGCGCATAATGGCATGTTCTGCAGCAGCTGATCATGACACGGTTTCTTGTATGCCTCCTTGCTAGAAGGGGGTACCAGTGTAGCTTTTTTTAAAGAATCTCTGCGTCCCTTTGGCGTTCCGTCTCCTGTCCCGTTTAACCTTTCGGACACTTTGTTGTTTCGACACGCTTACTCTCGAATTCGACAAACACTGTCAACCGCGGGCATCCGCCATGCTACGCCTCGTTGTCTTGCATTCCTAAAACTGTCCAATTTAAAGGGTGCTGCTTACGTATAAGATGGGTTACGCTCCTGTAACGTTTCGCAAAGCGAACCGTTTGCCTGTACTCGCATGATTAGTCAGAATCGCGCATCTGTTAGCGAATGTGCCGTTCTGACCAATCAGACGAGGAGAGATCGAAGATTCGCTTCCCGAACCGTTACAAGATCGCATCTCTGACCAGTGACCT
This sequence comes from Dermacentor andersoni, assembly GCF_023375885.2. Lineage (NCBI taxonomy): Eukaryota > Metazoa > Arthropoda > Arachnida > Ixodida > Ixodidae > Dermacentor > Dermacentor andersoni. The sequence goes on from NC_092815.1 coordinate 26,352,675, forward strand.
TGAGGATGCCGTGGGCTTGAGAAAGCATACCTAGTCGGTCGACTTGTGCCAAAACTGCCAGGGTTGATTTACAGTTAGCTTTCCTTAATCCCAAAATAGGAGTGTTCTCTAACCTACTCTAGTGCGGCTGTACCAAGAAGGAAAAAAAAATATGTGCTCATCAATATGTATGCCATGGATGGCGTAGAAGTAGAGACGGGAGCAACCCATTTCCTCTTGACTTCTCTGGCCGCAATTTCGCGTACCAGACTACACGTTTGCGCGAGCAGATAGCGCTATTTCCTTTGTTCTTGCTAGTCTAGCTGTTGCTAGAGGTTACTGGACTAGAGGAATGGGCTAGAGATTAATCAAATGGCTGTTGAAAGTCTAGCTTTGAGGCAGTCCAGGGAGATATGGACTGGGCGTCCTCTGTGGTACAGGAAGCCCAAAGCAAAATCTGCTTCGAAAAACGACTGAGAAATATGAGAGAGAGAGAGAGAGAGAGAGAGAGAGAGAGAGAGAGAGAGAGAGAGAGAGAGGGAGGAAGGGAGGGAGGGAGGGAGGGAGGGAGGGAGGGGAAAGGAAAGACAGGGAGGTTAACCAGAGAAACGTACATATCTGGTTGGCTACCCTTTACCGGTGAAGGAGGTGCAAAAGAGGAGATAAAAAGAAGAAAAAAAAACAATACAAGACTGTTTCTGTTGGCGCTGTCACACAGTCTGCGAAGGCGTTACGTAGTCAACGTCCCACTAGTACATTCTACGTCACACAATGCACAGTCACAACTTGTCAGACTGTCCAGTGCCTTTTAAGTAAAGTTTTTAGGGACCTATATGCTGAAAATAGCGTCGACTCAAAGTGGAGAGAAAGAACAAGGAAACTAACCAATATATATACTACGCTAACGGCGGTAACAGCAAGAGTAGACAGTTTTAGAATAGCGTTTTTCGCCTAACGTGTACGTTAAACGTAAGCACCATTGCGGGACGTTACGGTGCGCGTCCTTTCAAGTCCTTTAGTTGACCGTATGGAAACGTAAATGTAAAGAAGACGTTATAAAACAGGGCGCCGTCTGGTGCCTTGTGCCAAACTTATCCAAGCCAAGACGATCCATCAGTAACCACCCTGCTGTTGCTATGTGGACGCGTGTCGTTAGGCCTACGGGCTTCAGAATCGCCGAGCGATCTCAGAAAATGGACGCGCTATGCGCTCATAACTAACCTTTCAGGTGAGTTTAGACAATGCGAAAGCTCATTACAATAGTTATTGGCGATCAACGCAAGTGATAGCGTAGCTATCACCAGAATTCACGCTGAAGCGGGAGCCATGGGTGCCGCCATGTCGACAACGCTATTTCTTAGCGTCCGTAAAAAATCCGAACGTTAAACTCGCAAAATAACCTACATTATCACAGCGCCAGTAAACCACAGAAACCTAATAACGTTCGGACCACGCGCAGTGAGAACGACGCTATTTCTTTACACATGTAATGTGATTACGTTTGGTTGTAAACGTTATTCTAAAACTGTCTAATGAAACAGGGATCAAATGTAGTGTTAGAGAGGCAGTAACAGCATGCTGGATAAGAGAGAGAGAGAGAGAAACAACTTTATTGAACCGAGCTCGACATCTTCTTAGACGCCGTCGATGGAAGTGGTTCCCTCTTCACGGGACCCATATGCTTCCCTAGCCGCCTGGCCCCTGGAGAGCAGGACGAGCTGGTCTTCCAGGGCGGTGCTGGTTAGCAAGGTCTCCCATCGCTCGGTAAGGGTGGATGAGGGATGGGGTAAGGTAGCGGGGCAGATAAGAGGTGGGGGGATCGCCTTGATGAAATCGCATACTCTAATGACGTGTTGGAGCGTGCCTAACTGAGTTTTGCAGAAGTTACAATCCTCCTCGTACCTTTCCGGGTACATATTGTTTTGAAGGTAAGGGTGCGGGAAGGATCCTGCCTGTATTTGCCTGTAGATCGCTTGCTGTTCTCTGCTAAGCGATTTGTGAGGATCGGGGTAACGGTGCCTCTCCGTCTTATAATGGTTCGTAATGTCTCTGTAACTAAATATGGACTGTGGCTCACCTTCCTCAACCCGGTGTTCCATCTCTCGGGCGAACTGGTGGGCAAGTTCGTTGCCCTCCAGCCCAGAGTGAGCCGGTGTCCATATTAACTCAACTTTCCTTTCAGGTACGTCGCGTTTACTTTGGAGAATATCTAGTGCCGCAAGAGACACCCACCCCTTCCTGTAGTTGTTATACGCCTTTTGCGAGTCGGTGACAATTCTTCCCACCTTGGGCTGCGCGAGTGCTATCGCTATCGCGGCCTCTTCTGCCACCTCTGGAAAAGACGTCTTGATGGAGGCGCGATCTTGATGTCGCGCTGGATAAAGCGCGATGGAGAAGTGAGCAATGCAGATATATCAAACAACGAAAGTTCAAACCAAAACAGAAAATTTATACTACAGTTCGAAGCCTGTGCACTTTGTTCGAAGCCAGGCCAAGATGTCTGAGAACCAGGTGTCATGGGAGAAAATCATAGGGAAACCGTGAGGCATATTTTGTTAGCGTGTCGCGGTGTGTATCCAGAGGTCGGTGAGACTAAGTAACTTTGCCCGATGCGTTGGGATAGAAAGTAATGTTTAATGAATCTGCAGTGGAGAATAGTGAAAGATGACTGGAGTATTGGTGGCGTAAAAGCAGGGATAATAAAGAGTAGATCTTGGAGCAATGTATTTTTTTAGAGAGCAGCTCCTGCGGCGAGCGTCAGCGGCGTCGGCAGCGTAACAGCGAACTAGCACAGCGAAAGATGAAAGAGCAGACGCATAGCGGGATATGAAAGACGCGAGCCTCGAACAGCGGAAGCCAATAAGAGCGGCGGCCCCTTCGCTGACGTGTTTGCGGGAAACTGGTGTCATGCGGACTGTCATCCGCTCGGTGCGTACTTGTAACTGGTCTCAGCCGGACCGTTCGTTTCGTACTATCGCCTGCTCGCGTCATACTCTCGCTCGCGCTTGTTTGGTTTGCTTGGTTTTGTCTTGTTCGCACTTGTTTCGATTGTAACGGTTTGCGATTGTTTTGTAATCTGATTGCATGCGCGACGCGAATTGTGTAGTGCTTTCTGGAATCCACGCAGCACCATCGATTACACTGAAACCTTCGACGAGTCATGTATAAATGACGACGCGCTTCACCCGCAGATCAGATTTTCGACGATCGCTGACTGTGTTACTTGTCTCTCTCAAATTATTTGCCTCAATATATCGCGAAATGAAAACACGTATAGAGCTGCGCTCGAATTTCACATTAGGGAGTATCGTAGTCGTCGGTGATACTTTTTTTTTCAGGGTAATTGGTTTGTGAACACGAGCCGTATGTCCCAAAGACTGAAAATAGGCGCAGAAGAAAGGTAAAAGTGACGAGGTTGGTTGCGTACGCCCACCACCCCGATTCACAGGGGACGCTCATATACCACCCATCTATACATTCATTGCTTACAGCGAAACTGGCGTCGTAGCTGGCTGCGGCGAGAGTAAAACACGACCGCGAGGGTGGGACCTTGGGTATCGTTCTGGTTTTCCGCTTTCTCGTATGCGTACCCACGTGTACCTATACCTGTACCGCCTGCACGGTGCACGCAAACGCTTGCGCGAGATCGCTTTGCGTCCCCTACCTTGTGTGTCGCTTGTGTTTGTTTCCTTCGCGCGCAGCTCACTCTGCGTTGGCGCCGCCTACCTCTATACGCTTCCATGGCTGCGGCTGGGTTTGGGCAGTTTACGACGATCCGTGGTCGGATCGTCAGTCGTCGCATGGCCGCTGCCACCGACCGGCTCTTGCGTCGTTGTCGTCGTTTATCGCTCACGTGAAGCGGGCGTGATCTCTCCACGTATGCTGGAAGGGGTGTTCTCCGCGGTGGTGGGTGGAGAGGAGGACGCAGCGGCGCGCGGTGTGTCCGGTCTTCCCCCAAGGTCTCCGCTGCTGGTGTTGAGGGATTGCTGTGGAGAGAGCGAAAAAGCCGCAGGGAAGTGAGAGAGAGGGCGAAGACTGCGAACGAGAAAAACACGAGGCGCTAGCGCTCGCGTGTTGCACGGCCTTTCGCAAACGGTTGCGCGTCGTCGCGTTCGCGAGTAAAAATAACACTCGCCCCTCCTCCTCTTCCCTCCGCCCTTTCGCGTCCGTCCGGGGCGTTTTCCTTTCCCCCCGTAGTTCGTAGCGAATGCACCACCACCACTGCCGCGCCAACGTTGACGATGGAGAATCCATTGCGTCCTGTTTCCTCGTTGCCTTATTCCACACACTGCTCTCCGATACTAATCTGGGCGCCCTTTGTTCGTCCCCTCTCGACCTTCGCGCACACACACACACACCGCCGCATTCATTCTATTTTCTTTCTTACTGATCATTTTTCCATTTAGACCATTGTTGACCGCTGACTTGTTAATTCGGGCTTTTTGCTGATTTCTTTCGTTCCTTTCTTTCTCCATTTTTCTTCTTCTTCTTGGGCATACCCCATTGTCGAACCTTTACTTCTTTGTCATTATTTTTGCTTTTTTTTTCTGCAAGTAGTCACTTTCACCGCCGTAGGGCTAAGCTACCAGGAAAAGCTGCGCTTATTACAAGTGTAGGCGGATTTAGGCCTCTCGCTTTCGCTTAGCTGGTTGTAATGTGTTCGTGCGTTTGCTGCGGTGTGTCCGTTTACTTTTGCTGGCATTCACGCCTCCCCCCCCCCCCCCCCCCACCACTGCCTTCGCACACACACAAAGAAAAATAAAAATAAATAGAGAACGAAGGATAGCTTAAGTTCATGCTCGCACCAACACGATAACATTTTCGACGTGGCTTCCTTGAGCTGGCTGTTTCATTAATCTAATGCGTACGTCTCGGTGCAAGAAAAATAAATAAATAAATAAAAATAAATAAATCGAGTGGTTTCTGCCGCTGCTGCTGCTACTGCTGCTACTACTGCTGTTTTTTTTTTATTTCTTTTTTCACCTGAAAAGATATGCGGGAAAGTACAAAGTGTTCATCACGGTAACCTGCTCTCATCCTATTGTAATAACGGGAGGTTTTATGAAATATGGAACGTCATATACATGTGGAATCGGCTCCCAACTAGCATCAAATAATGTGATATAGAGTTATATTTATTTGAGCCTGTTGAAATTGCGCGCATTCTTGCCTACTATTTCTTCAGCCGTTATTTACTTGTAATGTTGGTTTTATTTTTTTGTAGTCGTAGTTTTGCATGAAATATTTGAAACCGTTGTTACTTACTTGCTTTATACTTGGCAAGTCCTCTGTATTTTCGTTGCTAATGTTGTATAGTAGTTCTGCAGGAGGTTCCTCGTGATAGGTCCTTTTTTGTTTATTTTTCTGAACTGCCTTTACTAACTTTTCTCATTAAGTCTTTGTAACATGACATTGATTAGTAAACCTGAACCTGCCGACCCTGTAAATTGTGCTTTCTGAATTCCTAGACGTATTCTTTATAGGAAATGATACGTTCGCGGCGGGCAATTTTTAGACAAGCTGCGCCATACCTTTGAGCTTGTTTCTGTAGACGAGTCTTCGCTAGTTGTCCCCTTCATATGCTCATCCAGGGTCGGATGCGGTTAAGTTGTGGCATAGCCCCACTATGTGAGGGCGTCATTACAATAGTAAATTTAGGCAGTCGATCGATAGACTTGTCTGTGCACACCTTGTAGTAACGTTTCCTCTTATGGACAGAAGGAAACCGGCTAGCACAATTTTAATAGTGACTGGTTCTTTATGTAACGCCAGTCTAAAGTGCCACAAAGAAGAGAATAGCGTACGCTAAAGAAGATGAAGGCGGAAGCCTGCGCGATCACGAGACATTGATTAAATTACTTGACATTCTTATTCGAATGCGTTGTCACTTCCTACTGCTTGTTTTCTCCCATCAAAGGTCGTGGGTTCTAGTGCCTTAATTAACACCCAAAGATCGTTGGTTCGACCGTCAATGGTGGCACCATCAATTTTGGCTCCATTGAATTTTGGACCCACCAAAGGTCCTGCGTTCGACTCCCACCGAGGGTCGCGGTGTCAAGGGCCTTAATTAACACCAAAGGCCATGGGTTCGACTCCCACCAATGGTCCTGGGTTCGACCTTCAATGGTGGTACCATCAATTTTGGTGCCTTGAATTTTGGTCCCACCAGTGCCTCCTTTACTAGATGCCTGCCGCGTTGTCCGGTAATCTCGGTTCCGTGCCCTCTCTCTTTTCTCGGCTCCGCGAAAAGGCAACGAGCGCCTTTCATGGCGAACGCTTGCAACTTAGATTACGTGCTGCAGCCTCTGAGATTACCATGGCATCTGTCACCGTCTCGGAGGCCCGCGAGAACGCTCGCTAACAGACGCCCGCGCATAACGGCGCCATCGGCGCTACGAACGCGCCGGCGGAAGCATTCGGCCGCCGCTTCCGGAAGTTGAAAAGGCAACGAGCGCCGCCTCACGGAATTTATGCTGAACTAAGGGAACCGCCACAAGAATGGGAAAGCGAGCGACGCGGCGGGCATCTAGTAAAGGAGGCATTGGTCGCACCAAAAGGTCGCGAGTTCGACTCCCACCAAAGGTCGAGGTTTCAAGTGCCTTAATTAACACCAAAGGCCATGGGTTCGACTCACACCAATGGTCCTGCGTTCGACCATCAATGGTGGTATTATCATTTTGGTGCCATTGAATTTTGGTCCCACCAAAAGGTCGCGCGTCCGACTACCACCAAAGGTCGTGGTTTCAAGTGGCTTAATTAACACCAGAGGCCATGGGTTCGGCTCCCACCAATGGTCCTGGGTTCGACCTTCAATGGTGGTACCACCAATTTTGGTGCCATTGAATTTTGGTCCCACCAAATAGTCGTGCGTTCGACTCCCACCAAAGGTCGTGGTGTCAAGTGCCTAAAAACCAAAGGCCATAGGTTACATTCCCACCAATGGTCCTGGGTTCGACCCTCAGTGGTGGTACCATCAATTTTGGTGCCATTGAATTTTGGTCCCACCAAAAGGTCGCAAGTTCGACTCCCACCAAAAGTCGTGGTTTCAAGTGCCTTAATTAACACCAAAGGTCATGGGTTCGACTCCCACCAATGGTCCTGGGTTCGACCTTCAATGGTAGTACCATCAATTTTGGGGTCTTTGTATTTTGGTCCCACCACAAGGTCGCGAGTTCGACTCCCACCGAAGGTCGTGGTTTCAAGTGCCTTAATTAGCACCAGTGGCCATGCGCTCGACTCCCACTAATGGTCCTAGGTTCGGCCATAATGGTGGTATCATCAATTTTGGTGCCATCGAATTTTGGCCTTACCTAAAGGTCGCGAGTTCGACTACCACCAAAGGTCGTGGGATCGAGTCCCACCAATGGTCGTGGGTGGCATCGTCAATTTCAGTGCCATTGAATTTTCGGGCCATAACGCCGTATGGTCAATTTTTCGATAACGCTGGACAACGGATTTTTCGACCCATGAGCCACTTAAGGCTTTCGCCTTAATAATAGACAGTGCATGAGCCCATAATGAGCACTGGCCTCAGAGGCCAAGAATCTTAGGAAAGCGCAGTCGGGTCCTATCATGTCCTTTGTTCCGTAAGCAATCTTCTAGCCAGACGATTTGTACGCTTATTTCACCTTTTCAATGGCATATGCTACTTGCAGTTACTATATTAATTAGGTATAAGGCCAAAAGTCCGTAGACTCTCACTCTGGTATACACATATATAGTCTGTGGACATATAGGAGTAGGCATCTATGATCTATAGACATATGTTCTGTTGACTTGCTTTAAACGGTAGATAGTCTGCAAACGCTTTATACTCTCTGAAACGTCTATGGTGTCTCATAATCCTTATGGAAGCACACCGAATTTCCATTACAACTGTCTGCATCGCCAAGGCGCCTTCCTTCGACTCTGTCCCCATCTGGACTACCCCGGACCGAGATAACAGTACGTTGCCAACTCTGGCTTGGTGTTAGCGTTCACGAAATTCTTTGCTATCCGCGTCGGAATGGCTGACAGCGTTGCTCGTGTCGAGGTTGTTCTTTATAACTTGTTCTTTGCCGTTGTTCTCGATAAAGCGCACACAGGTAGTCGCTCGCGGCGCGCTGGTTCATCTCCACCACAAGCCGCTTTCGGAGCAGACATACCTGGCGTGCCGGCTCATAGGTCGTCATACCAGAAGTTAGTCAAGCTACTGTGGAAGTTCCTGCTACTCGAGTAACCTGTTAGTGAGGCCCTCATACTGTCACACTCCTTGCTCATTTTTCCCTCTTTGGCGCCGTCAACCTTCTTTCTCCACTATTATTTCCGTCTGGCTTTCCCTCCATACCCCTCCCCCATAGTAAGGTAGCAAACCAGAAGCCCCTCTTTCGGTTGTAAAGGAAACCTGCTATTCTATGTTCCGCAGCGAGACATCATGGACGTCGCTGTGGGACTATCACTTGCGCTCTCGTCGATAGTCGTCGTCTTCGCTCTAGTACATCTGTAGTTGGGCGTTTTATTAGATGCGCGTGTGGGGCACAGGCATTGCCAGTGATAGGTCGCATCGCCCTGAAGCCGCGACTAATTGCAAGCTGTCTCGCTGCCCTTAGCGCAAACTCGTGTAATATGGTATTTCAGGAAGTCTGGCTTCTGGTATGCGAGTACTCCCGCTCATGTTTCCCTTGCTTCATAGCATGCCGCTAATACAACGCTATTATAGTGTGCTCTGCGCGAAACGTTTTGGTATTGCGAAAACCTGTAACTATAAGGTTTGCGCTGGTTTATTGAAAGTTCACGAAACTCAGATGTCCAACTCGTTTATCGATCAGAAAACTCCTGAAAGGGCGAGCTCACGAAGTTATAGTCGTCGACTGGCCATGAATAAAAGTTGGGACAGGTTTTGCGGCTCTTTTGTCCTTGATTTGTGACACTTTCGTTTGTTCGCACGGCATTTTGGCGTCTGTCGTCGGAACAAAGGAGGGCAGCGTCCGTCTTTCGTCCCCTTCTGTTCGTGTCTCTGTCAGCTGGCTTGTTCATTCGTTCTTGTGCTGCTCACGCAGGGGAGGCCCACACACCAGCTTAGTCGTAGCGCCTTTATATTGAAAGTTCATTTGAATTGCTGACAACAGACTAGACACGGAATCCGGTAGTGGCTTCATGGATGAGACTTCTGAATGTTTATCATCAGAATGTTGAACTCGCTTTCACCGTTGCGCATCCCTCTTTCTATTCATCATCATCCCTCATCACGCCTTTATATCCCCGTTCCCCCTCCCCCTGTGCAGAGTAGCAGGCTAGAGCGCGTTAGCTCAGGCCGACCTCTCTGCCTTCTTTCAAGTTAGTTATCTCCTCCTCTTCCTTGCTTTCTTTTTTCGTTTGTTTTTATCGTTCTTTGGTTCGTAGTCGCGTTCGTGTGGGTTAGTATAACAATAAATAATACTTAAAATTTATTTTCCTGTATGAAATGTGCGCGACGACCTCCGACACGTTCTGGTCGTCTCTTTTTCACGGTGCAGAACTCGTCGTGTTTCATAGGTTCTGGAGGCTGCGGTGTAATCTGATGTCAGTTGCATGCGCCTTCGAGTGTCGGGCAGCCTGAATATCGATGCGCTGCGACGCAATGGTCAAAGAGTTCCACATTAAAAATTATTTCAACCGACGTCACTACTAACCAAAACGTATTGCTTGCCTTCAGCCAGAGTGGGCTTACCACGTCGCGGCCACGTGACCTCCGCGCTAGCTCCTCTGCCAGGGTCTCAATAACTAATACGCCTGTAACAAAGTTTACTTCTCTCTCTTTGCCTCAGGCGAGAATCTTATGAAAGTTCTTCTAATACATCAGGTGTGTCTTTTCCTGCGTCACGGTATAAAATACTATATTATACCATATACTACACTATATCATACTGTACTATACTATACTATACTATACTATACTATACTATACTATACTATACTATACTATACTATACTATACTATACTATAGGGGTGAATTGCCTGAATGTGAAGACCATTTACATCAACCGAGAACCCCAATCAAGACTACCACAATGTCTACCACGGCATCTGGAGACCCTCTATCACCGGTTTCGATTAAACGTTGCATACGCGAAGTCTTCTTTTCCGCAATGGCCAGATTCCAAGTCCATGTTGTCACAACTGCGCCACCGTAGAATCTCTAGAGCACGTCTTGATTGAGTGCCCAGCGTACAGAGACGAGCGACATCGATATAAAATGAACATGGGAATCTCGACCAAGCTCCCTTGACACTGGCACCGATGATGGGTCCCTGATCTTGCCCATCAAAACAGCACAAAGCCCTGAGCTCTGGGCTTCTTGTGCGTGTATATATATACCACAGTCTTGCCGGATTCGAGACCCTCGTTATGTAAGAACGAGAAGAAAGGGGGTTAACCGAGGGGCCCGATTGTTATTAATCATATCATAAGAAGCCAACAAACAAAGACACCAAGGACAACATAGGGGAAATGATTTGTACTTACTAATTGAATTAAATAAATGAGAAATTCATGGAGTTGTTCTTTCATTCACTTTAGTTTTCATTTATTTATCATTTCTTTAATTCAATTAGTAAGTACAACTAATTTCCCCTATGTCTTCTTTGGTGGCATTGTTTGTTGTCTTCTTATGATACGGTTAATAAAAATCAGGCCCCTCGGTTCCCTCGCTTCTCGTTTAGGTTTGCGCTGAACCACACGCGTCGTCTAATCCGTGACCCACACTATGAGCAGCACGCTTCGTGTATGCAAGACTGTGATTTTACTTTATTTTGCATTAACTGTCAAGTTTTAAGAAGATTGCCTACCTTAATCGCCTTGGACGATTATTCTGCTGCCGATAGCAACACAAGACCTGCACCTTACGAGCCGGAGTGTTGTCCGGGCTGGCTATACCTTGCTATGCAGCGGAGCAGCTCTTGCACGTTACAGAGCGTTACAGAGCTGCTTTGCTGATTGAATAAACCGATCGAATGATCGATTTGTCGTGCCGAAGTGTATCGTGTATTGATTGAGCCTTGTATACAGTGCGCGCGCCGACGCCGTGCAGCCGAGAGTATATGCGGCATAGCGCCCACGTGAGGAGCGCTTGCTTGTCGTTTCCCGGAATAAGCTTCACCATAAAGAAATAAAACAGTGACAGAGAAAAAAAGAATTAAAAAAAAGGAAAAATAACTTCGCCTTGCGTCCGCCCGTATCACACACACATTGCAAAAGCGTTTGTTGTGGGCGTAGCTGGAGAAAGCAGCGAGCGAGTTCTCTCTCTTCCCTCTCGATCGCCCCCGCAGTGTGTGTGTTCATCGATGGACGAGTGGGCGCCGTCGTTTCGGTGTTGACTCGATCCGACTTTGGTGCGTTTATTCTGCGAACGCGTGACGTTTCTTGTTTTCAATTTCTTTTTTCGACCTTTGTTGTTCTCAATTTCCTTTTTTTTTGTTCATTCTCTGTCTGTTTCTTTCACGAGTATCTACGCAGTTGTTGCTTAATTAGCCATGAATTTATTACTGAACTTCACTTGAACTTAGACTCATCACTTCAAACTGACGTCATATACCTAGACTTTGCCAAAACGTTCGACTGTGTTGCCCATCACCGACTTTTGGCCAAGCTCTCGTGCCTCGGTCTCGACCCTCTCGCATTGTCATTGATCCGTTGCTTTCTTACTAATCGCTTTCAGTACACAGCTGTCGGAAATCACTGTTCCACCACTTCTGGCGTGACCTCCGGAGGGGTCCGTCCTCGGTCCCCTTCTCTTTCTTATCTTCATAAACGACCTTCTTAACGGCATATCATCCTCTATCCGACTTTCTGCGGACGACTGCGTACTTTATCGTCGCATTACAGACCAAACCTACCATGCAATGCCTCAAAAAGACTTACACCTAATAGAAACCTGGTGTTCCATTTCTTTAGTGAAGCTTAACATCTCCAAATGTAAAGGTATGCAGATTTCCCGTAAACACTCTAACTAAGATTATCCGTACTTTTTAAACTCGACAGCCCTATCCGCTGTTGAATCATATCGTTATCTCGGTATTACTGTTAACAGCAAGTTGATCTGGTCTCACCATATCACAAAATTGGCTACCGACATGCACTACATCACTTGGTTACGTCAGACGTACGTACCCTTGCCCCATGCCCCTCATTCACAAGGAAATTAGCTTATGAAACTTTCATTCGAAGTAAACTTGAATAAGCCTCGGCTCTTTGGAGCCCGCACCAAACTTGCTCAATTAACACTTTAGAATCAACACAAAATCGTGTCGCTAGATTCATCACTTCAGGTACAGCCGTGAATAAAGCGTCAGTACGATGAAATCATCCCTAGGACTTGGAACTATTGGTGTTCCGTCGGAAAATTGCAAAGCTGTGCCTTTTCCACTGACTATATTGTAGCTCCCTTCAACTACATGGAAAGCGTCTAATCCGGTATATCTCGTCGCCTTTTTGACTCTTGCAGCATCCAGCGCTTGCATGGTTCAACATTTTCCATTAATAAATCGTTTTTGCCTAGCGCCACAGTAGAGTTGAACAATGTACCAGATAGAGTTGTCAACGAACGTAACCCCATTATCTTCGAACAGCTGCTTACTGACCACCTGAAACCGTAACCTTACAGTGACCTTACTGTGTTTTCGTTCTTTTGCGATTGCCGTTTCACATTGTGACTCTTCTGCTGATTTGCTTTTGCATTGTATTCACCGTGCCTGTTAGGTTTTCTTTTTTTTCTGTTCTCATACGAATCCAGAGGCTGAGTTTGGCAGGAAACTGTAACCACGTCTTTGTTTCTATTCTTATCTTCTGTAACCCCCGTCCCCCTTATGTAATACCTCGACAGGGGCTCTTATGGGAAAATAAATGATGATGATGAAAGCGCTGGGCATAGCGGCCTCCGAAGTGGCCTAGCTGTTTTCCTATCTTATCGCCATATATACACAACGACACTCGCACGCAACTACAAAATTGTTCCAGAGATTGGCGCCTTCGCCGAGAGAAAAAAAAAAAGAAATAAGGAAGTAAATAATTCTAAAAAGTCTGGAAGGTATAAAGAAAGCGGGCGAATGTGAGGAGTCGTCTGAGACCTGCACGGTAGTGGAGCGACGGGGAAATGTACACACGCCTTATCTGTCGCCCCACTCGTCGTGCAGTATGTGCCGTCGATATAACTGATGGAATCTCTAAAGCCACGTGCACAGTGGCTGCTCCGACTTGGTGGAGTGAGCGATTTAAACGGAACGAATCGTCTTTCCATTTGCTTGCTCGAAAATGTATACAGGGTGTCCCACGTAACTTGAGCCAAACATTAAAGATACGCAAATGCCACGTAGCCGAACAGAACCAAGGTGATTTCGTTTGCCGTCGCTTGGAGATACTGAGATTATCTTGTTTTTCATTCCGCCTAATTAGATAATTAGTCCTAATTAATCAACTTCTCAAATATTACAATTAGGTGAAAAGTGTCAATGAGGAAATTGTAGAGCAACATGAAAAGCTACCGATGTAGCTAACTTTTGTGTTGCTCATAAAAGTCTTTTTGCGAGCGTGAAAGTAGCGCGCGAATACACGCAGAGTGTCTCAAGTGGCGCGAGTCGCGCAGCAATTTTGCGTGCTCTTGCGGGCTTATTTCACGCTCGGAAAAACACTTTTATGGAGCACGTACGTATCGAGCAACAGAAAGCTGCATCGGGAGTTTTTCACATTGCTCTATCTTCAACATCCCCAAACGACGGCAAACAACATTGTCCAGCTACGTGGCATTTGCATATTGTTAATGTTTGGCTGAAGAAAACACTGCCTTTCGACCACGGACCGGTAAGCCTGCGTTTTCAAATCCGCGTTTCATTTTTTCTTTCGTCTCTCTCTCTCTCTCTCTTAAGGCTAACGATTCACCAAGAAAGGGGAGATAGAAATGAGCGCATCACATCCGAGGCGACGACCCCCCCCCCCCCCCCCCCCTTTTAGCTGCCACCAACGAGGCCCCGTACCGAGCAGACGGCGTGGGCGCGTGCCAAGTGCACGGGGCTATCGGCGCTATCGCTGTGGCGGCCCTGGTGCAGCCAGACTGGCACCGCCGGCCGCAGACGCTGGAACGGAGGGGGGGTTTCCTCTGTTGGGCAACTTGGCACGTGGCATGTTCGTCGCATTTCCTTTCCCGGCTTGCTCACGCCTCTCCGCGGCGTCGTTATAGCACGTCCGCCGCGCGTGCCAGCACCGCGTGACGACGATCGCGTTGTGTGGCTTGTTTGTACATACGCTCTGCGTCGCTGATCGCTCTTATAGCTGATAATAGTCCGCGCGGTTTTTCGCTGCGCGAGCGCGGGCCCGTGTTCACGCCATCGTTCGGGGCTGAATATGTTCCCGGCCGCTTACACGCGTCGGCCGGCAAACGAAATCTCTCGGATTTTTCGCGCAACTCGCGATGAATGTGTATACAATCTACCGACGCAAGATGTTTTGGAGCACGGAAGTCGCAAAAAGAAAAGCGTAATTGCACCGGTGGCTCACCTAGCTGGGCTTGTAACGTGAGCATACCTGTAAACGGGCCCAGTGGCAGAAGAGGGACTTGACGACTTACGCGGGGTCCTGCCCTCGGTGGCCCGCGGTGAAGTTTTCCAACGTAGGGTTGCGACGCACACAATCTCGACTGCAATGGCCGATCGTTGCACTGATTGCAGCGCATGGTTGGAGAGCGCTGACGGAATGCGTCCGAGCGACTGGTTTGGCCTGCTGACGCTTGGTGACTTGAAAAAGGGCGAGGGCAGGGCACTGCAGTGGAGCGTTATACTATGTGAGCTTCCAAGGCAAGAGCTAAGGCAGCGTAAACTGTAGACGGGTGGGTGAGACGGACTAAGCGTTGAACGTTGAGGTCAGTGATGGCGTTGATGAAGGTTTTGGTAGCAATGAAGTCGGCGGTGGAGTTCGCACAACCAGCCAGGGCCTTCCGCGACAGCCGCTCAACATGAGCAGTGAGCTCTTGCAGGCTGTAGTGGCCCTGTCGCACGTGCCGTAATTCTGTAAGATGTAAGTGCTGAAGATATGCATCTATCACGATAGCGAGACTCGAGTGCGGAGACGAGACTTGTGTAGTTGGAACGGTCGGATGCCGGCAAGAACTCCAGAAATTCAGCGGCAGCAGAACGTAGCTGAGCCACGAGGATTCGAGCTCTGCGATGAGGTGACCAGGAGTGAAGAACAGCAACAGACTCAAACCGCATACGAAAAGCAGACCATGACGTGGTACCGTAAAATGTAGGTGGTCTTAGGAAGGGTCCATGGCATTGCTGCGTGACAGAACTGGGAAAGGGCGATTGAGGTGCTGAGACAGGTGGAGCTTGATAAGTGCAAGCAGGAGACATGAGGCTCTTGAAACACGTGTGGTGAGGTCGGCGATGCGACTCTCCGCGGAAGACATATACGCTGGACTAAACAGTTCTCAACGGAGAACAATCGTTGGTCGAGGCGTGCTTCAAGAGAGTCCAGAAAAGCAGCTAGGTCGAGCGCAGGCTGACGGCGACTGGAATCCGAATCGGCAGAATGAATGTTTCTAGGTATCGTACCACAATCTGAAGCGTGAGATGGCGGCGAGTGTTGCGTACTGGTGGCAACGCTCGCGTAAAGGACGTGGTTCAGTGGAGTATCCGATGACGGTGCCGGCGTAGATTGCGGCACCGACGCAAGCGAAGGCATCATACCGGGGGACATCTTGCTGCAGGGGTTAACACGACCGCTGCCACAAAAATGTAACGGGAGTCCGGCGCCTTGAACGAGTTTCAAGCGTTACGCGACACACCTAAATCTCAGCCGTTTCAAAAACATTAAGATGATGACCTTAATGTATTTGGCGCATACCCCCACTCACGGGGATTGGCCAAGAGTCGGGCAGATTTTCAGGGGCCACAGATCAACTGCGGGAACAGCTCTCCAGAGCTATTAAACCTCTATAAGGGGCTAAGATATCAATATCCCCCACCACATAAAGCATTAACAAAGGAGGAGGCCGCAGGATGGCGGAGACTGCAAACGGGCTCCTTCCCAAACTTACACATACTAAGTAGGATGTTCCCCACGCAGTATAGCGCATCCTGTCCGTGGTGTGGAGCTAAACCAACATTATACCACATTACATGGGAGTGTACAAGAAACCAGGCATTCCACAAACACAAAACACCAAGTGCGGAGCAATGGGAGAGCTGTCTCACCAGCCGCGAGCTAGAGGCTCAAAGAGCTCTAATAGCGCACGCGTGCGAGGCGGCCCGGCTCAGTGGAGCCCTGGACTAGGGGCCCATCCATGGCTGAAGAGGACCCAAGCTTCAAGAATGAAGACTTCGGCCTCGACCCGGTAAAACCTTAAAAGAGTCAATGAAGTTTTCCATTCCATTCCATTCCTGACTCACTGCCTGCCTTGCTCTTGTCTTTCTCTTCTTTCACTTGCGTTCTTCGTTACCGTTCTAATATATATATATATATATATATATATATGTATGTATGTAGGACGACGCAACGAGCCATGAAAAGAAGAATGATGGATGTAATGTTAAGGGATAAGAAAAGAGCAGATTGGGTGAGGGAACAAACGCGAGTTAATAACATCTCAGTTGAAATTAAGAAAAAGAAATGGTCATAGGCAGGACATGTAATGAGGAGGGAAGTTAACCGACGGTCATTAAGGGTTACGGACTGGATTCCAAGGGAAGGGAAGCGTGGCAGGGGGCGGCAGAAAGTTAGGTGGGCGGATGAGATTAAGAAGTTTGCAGGGACAGCATGGCCACAATTAGTACATGACCGGGGTAGTTGGAGTAATATGAGAGAGGCCTTTGCCCTGCAGTGGGCGTAACCAGGCTGATGATTATATATATATATATATATATATATATATATATATATATATATATATATATATATATATATATATATATATATATAATCTTTGATTTCATATACCATCATTTTGCCGCAGCCATATATATATATATATATACAGTGAACTCTCACTTGAGTGAACTTCAAGGGACCGAAGGAAATAGTTCACTTAACTGAAAGTTCACTAAACTGAATATTCACTAGACCAACATAAGACATGGCATACAGAGTCAAAAGTTTGAAGTGCAATTCATGGAGCAAAAGACGTGGAATCCATAGTGTTAGAAATGTGTGAAATGGAATTTGTACATATCAACAAGTACGAGATTCATAACAGTTATAATGCTGCCTTTATCACTTAGAAAAAAATATGTAATCTTCTTCTGCACTTGTACTTTTATAGCACAGGAAGTCAATGAGTCAATGTTCTTGTACACTTCTTCTGGCACAGCTTGCTGTTGAGACACAAAGACTCTCAACTTTCCAACGCACCCTACAACCTCAGCTAGAGTTATAGGGCTTGAAACTGGCTCTGCAGTTGCCTCTTCTTCGTCGCACTCTTCTTCTTCAGGACGAACACTGGAAACAATCTCCAGATCCGTATGTCCAGCACAGGTGACAGATCGCCGTGTGACAGATCGCCGCATTGCTCTGGCGGCGCTGTAAGCACCAGCGATGTTACTTTGTTCATGGCCTCTGAAATTACATGCTTGTTCGTTTTGTGCGGGTGATCTTGGAGGCTATGCCTCGTTGCCGTTCGTTTTCCGCGCCGCCG
Source organism: Dermacentor andersoni (assembly GCF_023375885.2). Classification (NCBI taxonomy): domain Eukaryota; kingdom Metazoa; phylum Arthropoda; class Arachnida; order Ixodida; family Ixodidae; genus Dermacentor; species Dermacentor andersoni. The sequence continues at coordinate 26,370,290 of NC_092815.1, forward strand.
CTTTGCCCCAGGGGCGCTGTATTGCCAGCGACGTTACATTGCCATTAGAGCGGTGGTTTGATGAGGGCGGGCATCGGTTGCACCTGCAGTGCAGCGCGCAAAACTTCGTTGAACTGATCGTAAAAATAAGCCTTGGTCCTCTGAGCGAATTCGTTAAATTGAAATATTGACTGTTCCGAAATTCGTGTAAGTGAAACATTTTTGCATAGAATCTATAAGAAAACTGCCGGGAATTTCCAAAAAGTTCGTTATTCTGAAATATTCGATAAACCGACGTTCGTACAACTGAGAGTTTACTGTATATATATATATATATATATATATACGGCTGCGGCAAAATGTCATTCTATCTCAGAATACGGGCTCTCAGATGATTTGCGGTCCAGTGTATCATACTAGCGGCAGCCTTCTGTCTAGACAGCCTTCAGGCACGTCCATAATACAGTGTTCGTGTCTTAAGAGAACGTCCGCGATGCTTTTTTGCACCTGCAGCCGTTACACCCGTCACTGGGATGTTTTCACAGGTAGCGATATAATTAAGTCCTGATCCAGGCCTTGGGCTAATCTCTCTTTCTTTCTCTCTCTCTTTCTCTGAATGCGACACTTCTCCCTGAAGCTGTCCCCGTCAGACTCCGCGCATACAATGTGCAAACTTCCCACTTAGATCTCTGCATAGTTCGATGCAAACTGAAAAGCTTGCGCCTTTTCGCTCCAAATTGTTCTTCTTTTTTTTTTTTGACAGACCAGGGCCCATATTCGCGAAAGGCCCTTACGATAGGATTTTTCGCATGAGCATTTTTCAGCCAATCCTAATGCTACACATATCATTCGCGAAGGCTGCTACCCAATGACAAAGATGACTTACGAACGAAAAGCGTTGTGCATTCGGCCCCGTGTCTTCTCACGAGCAAAGTATTGTATTACGTCTCACCAAATTTCCTCCCATTCCCTTATAGATGGGAAGGCTCGGCCCGCAGTGTACATTTTACTTTCGACTAAGGAACTCTACTCATTGCTGCATATTTGCGCGGGTGTTTGCCATGGGCCGGTCATTGTCGACCAGCTCGGACACTTTGTGTACAGTCGGCGTCACTCTTGTGTAGAGCGCGGAAACGGCGGCCTCCGGGGCGCCCAGGAGGCCGCGCCGTTCCCGCGCTCTACACAAGTGTGACGTCGACTGTACATCGTGGAATCTCGGCATATATTTCGGTTTAGTTAGTCGGCATTTTATGGTCTGCAGCGACCGCCCAGAGGCAAACGCTGTGCTCAAATTTGCAGCATCAAAAAACAAGATAGGAAAACGTAGTCTTTTTAGCGGGAAGTAGCAGCACGTTCAGCTGACGTCACGCCAAGCATTGTGACTGTCTCTTCGATATTTAAGCGGGCGTTTGAGTTTTTCAGGTCGTAGCAATACACGGAAGGTGGTTTGTGTTGTTGTCAAAGCTCGAGTGGTCTGCCATATGCAGCTATAGCCTACAGGAGCGCATAGGCAAACTCGAGTGTCTCTTGCACAGCGCCTTCGCCTGTGTTCGAGGCGGCGGCAACTTGGAGACAGATATCTGGCCCGCATAGGGACACCCTCGTATCGCCTTATCAATACAAGCCCAAAGCGCACACGTTTCCTCTCTTGTCTCGAGGCGGCGAACGTCACTTTGACGTTGGCGCTCAAACCTTGGCCGGCCCAGAAGAGTTGATTGCCGAGCGAGGTGCCCACTCGCTGGGGAACTGCGAATCACGTCACTCGTATAGCTTGTACTGTAAATACGATAAGCGCTGCAATTGTTTTGCGGCGCCTGCAACCATTCACTTAAAGGCAATTGGAGCACAGTGTGATTCGAGGTATATTCAGCGTATACAATATTTTTGTAGGGAGCGAGTAGAACTGCAGTTGCTTGTTGGAGGCATAGTAGGCTGTTGATTCGACACGCCTTTTCGACCTTGTTTAAGCGTCCAAAAAAGCGTTCATACCTTATTAACACTTCTTTATATCAATTCGGTTATCGTATAATTATTACTGATATTGCGTACGTATTAGTCCAAAACAAAACTTTTTTAAATGTGAAAAGAAACGGCTGCACAGAACGCAGACCTCATTGAATAGCTGGGTTCGACAGTATTACCTGAGTGTGGGATGAACGTTACAGCCACAAAAACTAAGCAGGAGTGGAATCCGGTTGGAACGTATTATCCACAGTGCTGAATGTAAAGAGGCATCAGATCAATCGATAAATATATCACCCGCTTTATCATAAAAAAACTTACTTTTATGGTGTGCGCGCTGAAAAGTCATTTAAGAGCATGTTACCCGTTCGGCTGCAACTAAACGGGAGAAATCAAACATGTGCAACGTTACGGGTCACGTTATCCCATAGAGACGAAGAGATGAGAAAAGTTCATTTGAATGTCCGCTTGCTTGCTTGCTTGCTTGCTTGCTTGCTTGCACGTTTTCACGCCTCTGCAGCGTCGTCACGACATGTGGGCCACAGAGCGGCGAGCCATGGCGCCATTTGTCGGCGGCTCGATCCAGTAGGTCTTTTCCATTTGGCATCGCGCCAGAGGGATACCCCCATTCCTTCCGCCATCTCCCTCTTCTCCTGCCTCCTTCATATCTATCTCTCTCCTCTCGCTTTCGCGAGATCTCGGCTATTTATCACCCGCATATCGACGGATCCGCGCTGGTTGTAAAGCATGGCTCTCTCTCTCTCTCTCTCTCTCTCTCTCTCTCCGTCTCCGTGTTCTGGCTGCCGCCCTCGTAATCGCTTTTCCACCCGCGCTCTTTCATGTAGCTTCATTGTTTTTCATTCTCTATTTTTCTGTATACTGATTACCGATGAGAAAATAAAAATGTGCTGACATTTCCTACTACTCGTTATGACAGAACCTGATTTTCGCCGCCCGGGTCAATCTGAATCCTACGTTGGTTCATTTTTTTTTTTTTCGTGGAATGCTTATACGTGTTCCCGTCAGCGCGCATCATTTCCTTCTATATTATACGGCGCTCCGCGTTTGCCGCTGCCGAATCGACGGGCCCGCGCTGCGCTGCTCTGCCCGGAACGCTTTCCTTCGGTCGTTTCAGCTTTGCGGTCAGAAACAAACGCGGCCGCTTCCGTTCGAACTCCGGCTGCTGCGCAGCTGACGGCGTATCTCCGAAGCTTCGTGCCTCTCCGTGCGTTCGGCGACCCCACGACTACCATTTGCGAATGGCGCGTTGAGAGAACGAAGTACGGAAGGTATGTTACTTCGGCGCAAGCGTGCACGTCTTCGCTCAATCGCATTGGAATGCTTCTTACAATCCGTGTTCCATATGGATGAAACGGGAGCATGGCGTTACCGAGAATACGGGGGAACACGCAGTCGTGGCGTTTGTGGCACACCGTTGCTGAGTCGGAAATGTACCTTGACTTCAACATTGAAAACAAGGCTACTTCTTTGCCGCAAGAAACATTCAATGCGACAGCATTCCAGTGCTATATATACGCGGTGTGTGCGAGCCAATGACGAAGAGCAGATGGAGGAGGAAATTTAAGATATAGTCACAAAATACGTTCCCTGGCAGTGTAATTCTCATCCCACCTGAACTTGTTTCTTGCGTATTGTGGGTTTTACTCACGTGTGACCTGCGCTTGCCTTTACGGCTTTTATTTTTTTATTATTTGCATTTGCACTTTTTGCTATTGCCATTATTCATTGTGTAGCTTTGTTCTATATCCCGTATCTAATAGCTCTTGCCAGGGTTATTTATGGGTGCGTTAACAAACCAAATATCTAACCATAACTAACAGGGCTGCCAACTCCCTTACCCGCCGTGGTTGCTTGGTGGCTATGGTGTTGGGCTGCTGAGCACGAGGTCGCTGGATCGAATCCCGGTCACGGCGGCCGCATTTCGATGGGGGCGAAATGCGAAAACACCCGTGTACTTAGATTTAGGTGCACGTTAAAAAACCACAGGTGGTGTAAATTTCCGTAGTCCTCTACTACGGCGTACCTCATAATCAGATCGTGGTTTTGGCACGTAAAACCCCACAATTTAATTTTATTTTTTGCCAACTCACTCGCTTAGTCATTACATTCACCCGCTCGCTCGCTCACTCACTCACTCACTCACTCACTCACTCACTCACTCACTCACTCACTCACTCACTCACTCACTCACTCACTCACTCACTCACTCACTCACTCACTCACTCACTCACTCACTCACTCACTCACTCACTCACTCGCTTGCTTACTCATTCACTCACTCACTCGCTTACTAACTTATTCACTCGCTTATTCACTCACTCACTCGCTTACTAACTCACTCACTCGTTTATTCACTCAATCACTCTCACTCGCTTACTAACTAACTCACTCAATCGCTTACTAACTTACTCACTCGTTTATTCACTCACTCGCTCCGTTACTCTTCTCGCGCGCTCGCTCACTCGTTTGCTCATTCATTCACTCCATTCACTCGCTTACTCACTAAATCACTCACTCACTCACTCACTCACTCACTCACTCACTCACTCACTCACTCACTCACTCACTCACTCACTCACTCACTCACTCACTCACTCACTCACAGAAATGAAATAATGAAATCAACGCAGTCCTCCACCCGCGGCGTGGCATCTGCTCTCCAACGCAGAGATCCAAGACGCCATCAATGGACTCATCGATTACCTCGATGCCCAGAACATACGAAGCTTCACAGTCGTACACGGCCTCCGAAACTGGGACAGCCAGCCGAGCACAGCCGTGCCCACGTGCTCGCTCATATATCTACCTACCTGCCTGTCTGCTCGCAAGGCCCGCCGACTTGCATCGGGCGCGACGCGCAGCTTGTAATGCGATGTGAGGCACGCATCGAGGCGTCGACGGCTTCGGCTGCCTCATTAGCTACAGCGTGCAGAGCGAGAGATCAATGCGCGCCTATGTAACGATAGTACATCCGCCAGCGGCCATATAAATCCTCACTCCCGTTGTGGCGCTGATTGCGCCGGTTCCCATTAGCGCTTAGAGCTCCGTCGCTAATTATTCGCTCCTCTAAAGAAATAGCTTCACTCGTCCGTTCATCCGTGCGAGGTGAATGCGGCGGCGCAGCAGTTGTTGTTCATGCGCTGAATGCACTGAGCAACGCGAGGCGCTGTCTCGCGTACGCCCCCTGGCCGGTGTACGGTGAAGTGTATTGGGGACGCGCATGTGTTCCCCTTTCAATGGCCACCACGCGATAATCTGCAGCTCCCGAATCGGACGTCCTACGTAGTAGTCGTGCGCGGGAACGCGCGGCCTGTTTCCAGGAGGCGTTGCGCGCTGCCCCGTTCGCTGTGTAGCTCTGCATGCGAGTTGCACGTGGGATGGTTTTGGTGGTGCAGAGCGCGCGTGTGTATTCCTTGTCTTTCAAGCTGGTGCACATACATTTGCAGCGATGTCTCTGTTATGGCCTTTTAATTGACTCTGTCTTTACTGGTGTACGGCAATAGTATGCACGATGCCCTGCGGTGCATGGTTGTGGAAAACACATTTCTCTCGATTCCGAGACATTTGTGAGTGAACAGCGGTCACGTTGCAGACGCATGGTCAAGCAGTCGAAAGGTCTTGCATGAACCGTTTTCTGCTATCGCAGTGAAAACATTGTACCTGGATTGATCGCGTAGTCCTCGGCGTACCAGCATAACGCGCTGCAGCGAAGAGCGTCAGCTGCTCGAGACGTGCCGCGTAAAGCCGAGCGCAGCTGCGGCTGCCAGTATTCCTAGTTGGCAAGGCAATGTCGTTGAAGGGAACAGCACTATAAATGTGTATTGCCACTCGCTTTGGCTCGTCGTTTGCTCGTCGTTCGAAGACGTTCCCGATTGTATTTGCGTATCCGTTTGTCCTTTCGTGTCTGCATGCCGGCAGCATTTGTCGTCGGGACAAGTCCTCTAATTCTGCGCTGCTTTTCTCTCTCTCTCTATCTCCGCGTGAGTGTGTGCGTGTTCGAGCGTGTGTTTCTCGTTGGCCCTCAGTGTGCACAAGTGAATGCCGCGTGTTGTTTGTGTGCCAGAAATGCTTCGTGACTCGTTGTCGTCGCTTTGCGGGCAGCTATGCAGCCGAAGTGGGGAAAGTGCGAGGATCGGCTTGCGAAGGATTTCCTCGTGGCGCCTGTTTCCATCCCTCCTCCACTCGACGCGTTTCTCTTTCTTTGCACGCGTTGCGCAGTGGTAGCTCCTCCTTTTGTTTTCGCCGGCGCGACCCATGCGCGTGGTTGCCTCTATTGTGTCTCAATAAAAACGACGCAGCGTTGTTCGATCTACACGGTGTCACAAAACAGAGTCCAGTACCGTGCAGAGAAGTTGGCCTTGGGTTTCAGCGGCCCTTGCAAGCGCATGACATTGTGTTTGGAGCAAACGGAACGTCTCAGTGCTCGCGTAGAGATTCATAGCGCAGCGGAGATCGGGTTCCGGTGCGTTTCACGGTGCTGGCTATGCGTATGAGCAGAAGTCCCCGGATGCCTTGAAGACGAGCATCGCCGGCGTCCCGCCTTTCCGGATTGCACTGAGGCAGCGTGGTGTAGGCTGCGCATGTTCTGAGCCGCATCTGCCACCGTGCCGTTTGATCGCCGTTCTCGCAGTGCGGGCGGCGTGATTTAATCTGCCGTGTCGTGGGCGTGGTCGCGAATGACAAGCCGCCGAGGACGGCACTGCGTCGATGCTCTCACCTCCTTGATTGGAAGATGGGATGTGTATCCGCGGCTTCCACAGCGCCGCTTGGTTTTAATAAGACGAAGCGCATAATCTCCATTACTCTGAAATAATGAATACATTGTAGCGCCAGAAAAGGAAAATAAAGACTTGAGAGGGAGAGTACCAAACGACAGATTGAGTGCTGAACTTCAACTGATGTTATTCTTACAGTAGGGCAGGGAAAATGAACAAATGCGCATGCGTACTGTTAGTAATGTTTTTGACACCGCCCCAACGACCGAGCTCGGGTAGCCGGCTGTGTGTAGCCTCGCCAATTGCTTATCAAAGCTAGCCTGCATGGCGTGAGGGCACGACTTCATGGGAGCAGACGCAGGTTGGCTGGACTGTGTCCGCGCATAAGCCACGTTGACAAAAAGTCAGGATGCCAGAAAAAGCACACTAGACAGTACGTGAAATGTGCGACGGGTGCTATATACGCGATACCGCTGAAATGTGGGAAATCCAACGTTGGACAAACGGGGAGATGTGTTAATGACCGGGCCCGGGAGCATGAATTGCCTGTAATCAGCAAAGGTAATGCGCATTTACCTGCGCATTGCATGGTTTGCCTGGGAGGCAGATGCCAGCCACTACTGCGTGAGATAAAGATACTTGGCAGGAGTGGTGATACGTTAGCAAGAGAACTTTTGGAGGCATATCACATAAAAGAGAGAGGCACGAGTTGTATTAGTGATACGTCTGTTTTTCTGTTTGAAAACGAGTTGCAACTGTTAAAAACGGCACTGTAATCGTTCTAGGCAACACTTATGTATGCATGCGCATTTCTTCATTTTCCCTGCCCTGCTGTAAGAATAATATCAGTTGAAGTTCAGCGCTCAATCGGCCGTTTCGTACTCTCCCTCCCAACTCTTTATTTTCCTTTTTTGGCGCAACAATGCATTCATTAGATCCCAACCAACTCGCCCAGCAACAAGTTCTATTCTAAAATATTTTACCGCTGCTCAGTCGGAAGCAGCGGTGTGGTCGCACGCGAGTCGTTGGCACGTGTAGAAGCGCTGCGCGGACAAAGAATGCGCGCTGAAAGCGAGATCGGTACGAGCTGCGTGCCTCCGCCCTCAACGTGTCGCAACTCGCTTTCGAAGCGCCACGTTGTAAACAGATATATTTCTGTACAAGCGACGTCCCTATCCACCTACGTTAGCTCTCTTCCGTTCTTGTTTTCGTCCTGCCTTTTTTTTCTTCTTTTTTTTCATTTTCGACACAAGCCCTGTTTGTCTTCCGGAAGCGATATGGCGAAGCGGCTTTTCTGTAGTTGTTATTTCTTTTGCGTGTCCTTTTAGAACTACCTTCATCTGTTCTTTCGTCGGTCTCGCCTATTTCCTATCTCTTGTCCAAAAGATCGCTGGTGTACGCAGGGCGCGTAAAACTGGCAAGCATCTTTATTTATTTATTTCGTGATGGGCATGTCGTACATCCGCCCGCAAACAGTTTGCCTTTTGTTCTCACGTTCGCGGTTCAGTGGCTCACACATGGCGAATTCATTTCTCTCAGTCATATAGTTCGCCCATTCATTCATTCGTTTGTTCGTTCCTTCCCTCATATTCAATCGCTCGTTTACTCGTTCGTTCGTCCTCGATCTAACGTGCGACGTAGCGAATTCAGTTGGTGATGGTGTTCCAAGTACCGTATTGCTCTGCTGTATAATCTGGTTTCGTGTGATTTCAAGCGTAGATCGAAATTAAGGCGGACTCGTCCACTGTACGTGGAGCCTCTCATTGCCCCAGTGCTGCTTATGGATGTTGTACCCCAGGAATCAATCATATTGCTACGGAATAGTATTACCGATGACGAAGAGGCGAGCAGTAAGAAGACGACAACGATGATTGGAGGCTAGCGCGGGCTGTTGCCTCTTGGCCAAGTGCGGCGTATTACGTTGTAAATATACTTGTGTATAGCTTTTCATCTGCGTCTTCTTACGTAACAATATAAATCAGCGTGAGCCGAAATAAAAAATAATCAGATGGGCCATAGTTGTTCAGATCCATCTTTACAACGCTGAGTGGACGATGCTCATAAACACGAGACGAGATCGCTTATTGGTGCCGTCCTTTCTTTTTTTCTTTAGAGAATAATAAGAATTTTATTCAATCGCAAGTCGTAGTTTACATACTAATCATCTGGTTCCTTAGCCGATCACGGCCAGAAATGTGCCCATGAGAAATCAGTAAACATGCTGAGCGTGTGTTAGTTTCATGCGCGCTCGCTTTACGTACTCAGTTTTGTGTGTATCATTTTCGTTTGTGCTTAAATATGGATCAGTCTAACTCCTTTTAATGCGAATTATTATATAGGAAGCTCTCAGCCAGGTCATGCAAGGTTATATTCAATCGTTAGGTTCACCGTAAAAAAAAAAAAGAAGAAAAAAGAATCAAATTGCCGCTCACTAATCCGGCAAAAAATACTAGTCTTAAAACAGACCTAACAATGTCTATAATACTGAAAAGTAACGAAGATATATGCAGTACTTAATTATTGAGATTTCAAATAAATGTCACTCTCTTGATTTTGTGAGGATTGCGAAACGATAAGCAGACGTAGGTGTTTTAAAATAGTGAATCTGCGTCGTCGGGGTTCACTTAACGTGACTCACGTGGACATGCGATAGTTGGGGTTCCAGGAGCGTCCTCTGAGGACGAAGGCCGCACCACTCGCGACCAAAAGTGCGAAGCTCCGCCCCTTCGACGCGCTGGAGCCGCGGCAGCGCTCGCTCGCCGGCACTCTCCACAGCTGCTAATTACTAATTGTTAATTACTAATTTCACTAATTAACTACGGCACACATACTCGCGATACTTCACCATGACACACATTAACTGTTAGGTACAGTTTAAGACTGTAACATTATTTTCCCGGATTTGTAAGCGAATTTTTTATTTTTTTTTAGATGAGCCGGGAAGTTAAAATATGACTTTGCTGAGAGCTTTCTATGTAATGCTTCGCGTTAATAAGTTATGCTGAGATGTATTACTCGAATTCATTTTGTTAAAGATGCGCGAACATTGGAACCATTCGAATAACGAACCCAATATTCTCCTGTTGGATTCGGTTCTCGAATCGAATAGTCACTGTTGGAAAATCTTAGTGTTTCTTTTTTTCTCTAATTTTTTTCGATTACTTCATGTCGTCGACTATGCACGATCAAACATCAAGTCGAAGCGAAGGTGCGATAACTTTCATTCCACTCACAGTGGACATAAGTAGAATTCGCTGCGCATATCAGGGAGTCAGACTGTTCCGGCTAAACCATGATCACTCGCAGTAAAATTTCACTCAGTTCGGCAGTGCATATATTCTTTAGTAGTACCAGAGTCCTTCAGTGGTAGTACCTTTAGATGCAACACATATGTCCTCTCATCGTGTTAAATCTGAATGCGTTTCACTGCAATATACTTAGGGTCCTTCATTTTCGGGTAAAATTCGGTTTCTCCCCAAAATTTGTCCTTCCTTAAATAATAATAATAATAAATACAGGCATTACAAAACTAATGAACGCTGCCGACCTTTTGTGACCAAGTGGTTTAGTATATATCATAATATTAATGTTATTAATATGTAGATATAGTATATGCCTCGTTCGGTGCCTACCGACATTGAGTGAACGAAAGCATTATTTAATTGTTGCATATTTTAGTATCCCCGTTTAATTGAATACAACAACGGGGCATTGCAACGCACTTCTCGCACGTAACATGCATGCAAATGGCGGCAATGCACTAGGAAGCGAAATGACGCAGCGCCTGCATCGTGTATGGTAGCTGTGACATGTTTACCCGACTGCATTGCGTTCCAAGAAGGGTAATTCCATTGATTTTGTTGCAAGAGCGTATTTTGGGAACCAGTAAAACAGGATGACAACAGACGAGAACGAAAGGCCTGACAAGTCCTCTAAAGGACACAGAAAGTTTCCCTATGCATATGATAATGTACGTCAACAAGGGCTTGCGAGATTTTAGGAAAAGCGTCACACCTCCAGCGAAGCATGCCCACCTGCGCTACTTTTTGTATGTTTTTTTACAGCGAAGCTGTTACACTCTAGTTGTTCTGAATTTTTCGTGCCGTGCTCACCAAAAAAAGAAAAGAAGTAGAGAAACAGCAGCTGGGCAAGGTGTTTGTGTTTGATTTTCCGCGTAACATAATTCGCGTATTCGAATTGCAATCCAATGCTATATCGTGTCTGCAGGTTGTGTGTAATTCGTACTTTACGAATTTTCTGACGCATTTTACTTTGGAACATTCAATTACTTCAATAACGCACTTGCGCTAGGCAGATGGCCCACAAGAATGAGGATGTATGCTGTCCTAACGGTACCGCCATCTAGCGGCCGCGGCCACTCAGACAGATCTCGAACACCAGCTGGGGAAAAGTGCCTTGACTTTCAGTTTCCGCGTAACAGATTTATGTTTTCTCGTATATTCGAAGAACAATCCAAAGCTATCATGTCTGCAGCTTGTACGTAAGTCGTACTTTACGCATTTTCTGGCGCAGTTTACTTTTAAACATTAATTTAGTTCGACAAGACTTTTGTGTTTGGCGCACGGCCTAGAATAATGAAGCTGTATGCTGCACTTCCGCACACGTGCGTGACGTACGTCGCTTGTGGTGTTGGTGCTTATGTGACGTCATCTAACGTCAGTTGGGGTGGTGGTACTTGTCTAACGTGCGCACCACCTTCACTGTATATCCATTTTCGCAGGGTGGAATGGAGGTTGATTTCGGTTTTTACTAATAAAAAGTGCAGATGAGAAAGTAAACAAGGGATAACCGGACCCGTCTCTTCCTTTGTTTTTATGATGTAGATGTTGTTACTTGTTTTTTTTTTTTTGTAGCTTTGTTGTTGTTGTGGTTTTTGAAATATGGTTTATCTTAAACGTAATATTGATGCCTAAAAACGAGGACTAGTTATTGTACTCCTTTCCTCTGTTAAAAAGTGCAGAGAATGACGTAAAGGAGGAATCGGCAGACGCGTCTGCATTAGTTTCTTGCTTTCTTTTTTGTAATGTATTTGTTTGTAAACGTAACAATGAAAATTAGGGTTTGTGGAGGTAAGCTCGTCACATGTTTTGCGAGCATCTCTATTTGCCATTACACATTTCTGTGAGTGGCTTAGTCTGTTTAAGTAGAACATCTGTGTCCAAAAGGAGGCCATTTGTGTTACTGGTTTGTAAATGTTACGGTAAAATCCCGAACATTAGGCTGCCAGAACCCCCAGGGTTATTCCCGATTTTCTTGCCAGTCAACAAACACCCTCAATTTCTCCCCGGTTTTGCTCTTTTAAAATGACACCCGATTTTTACCCCCCGAAATTCAAGACATGGGAAACCCGAAAACGAAGGTTCCTAATTATATTTGTTACGAAAGTGGCGCTATCTGCCGCACCATTCTAATTTAGGGGAAAAGCGTCCTCTTTTTTTTTTTTTTTTTCGCTGCGCCACCCTCGCAGAGTACACGTACTTCTGGTTTAACCTGGAAGACATGCATAAACGCAATTGACTGGCCCACAAAGCTGCCTCTGTAAGCTGTATATGCATGAGCCGGAAAATCCTTAGTTTTCGAATAAACTGCTTAGTTGTTTCTAATGCTCCCTTCGTGATATTTTCTAATCGGCAGTTTAATAACAGAAACATTCTAATACTGTGAATACTAGGAGTGAATATTCTTTCATATTAATAACGAAAGGCTCGCAAACTTTTCAAAATATATTCGATTCGCTTCCGGCACTATATTCGATTAGCATTCGATTCGATCTGGTAAACTAGTATTCGCACCACCCCTGCTTTCTTTCTGAATGTTATTCAGTGCTTGGATACCAAATAATGTTAATACAAATTCCGCTTCGAAAGGAAGATCGAGGATGACAGGTAACTTGGCGATCATGCATGGTCTCATTGATACCATCGTGGAAATGTTGCAGTCTTCCTGGACGATATCTTGTGGGAATTTCGAAGGGGCAGGAAATCAGGAGATTCTCGCAACGAGTGCAGTAAGAGAGATGACACTTTTAGAAGTAAACATCTAATTCACGGCTCTTTAGCGTGGAATGACGCGTATCGCGATCTTGTCCGCGTCTATCGTATCATGTTCGACTGGAGCGCTTACGCTGTCTTGATACGTTCCTGTTTCTATGACTTGTGGGTCAAACGTCATTGCATCTCACTCACATCGTGAAATAGCGCCTGTAACGCGACTACGTAAACCCCCTACGACTACGGAGCGACCAAGGGGGTCATATACTTCCGGAGCAGAGGTGGCTCTTCAAGAGTGACGCCGGTCGCTGCCATCTTGCTAGAGGCAAGAATCCCGAAACGCCGTAGTGGCCGTTGTATAGCGCAGGGTATGTTCGTCGTGCTTATTGGTTTTTCGCTCTTGCAACAGCGGCATGCTTTCCGAGCGCATGTAGTGCGCTGGGAAAGCATGCAACCTCAGCAGGTCTTAGCTGCACCAGTCGCGTAAAGATGACGCTGTGTGTAACGTGTCACTTTCATTAATTCATTTCTTTATTTGCTTGACAATACATGATTGTCGCGATGCAGGAGACTAAAAGCGACGTTAAGGGTCGCCTGACTAGGCCTGTAGCACCACATTGTGCATTCACCACACAACGGCACTGGAAAAAAAGGAAAACACGGAAAGCAAAATAGCATTGTAAACAGCTAGAAAGAACACACACACACACACACACACACACACACACACACACACACACACACACACACACACACACACACACACACATATATATATATATATATATATATATATATATATATATATATATATATATATATATATACACAGCAAAAAAGTAGTTGAAAACAGATATGCCTTAAAAATAAAGGAAAGCAAGAATAAAGATACTGTTTTTACAACGTACACATTAAACGTGAGCATAAGCGAAAAAGCACGTATATAAACACTTGTGTTCATACATATATATGCAAATGAAAGAACTAAGCACATCCAAGAAAGTATTTTTGTTTTTTGAATGATGATATGGACGGAGAGTGCTTTGTCAACGTCAGTACTTGCGGATGACTATTTAGCAGATGAGGGATTTGACATTTTAAGAGTTCCTGTCCATAGTTGGTTGTAGCTGTGGGTTTCGAGAAAGCGAAATGTCTAAAGTCATAATCAAGGAATGCTGTTAGAATGAGTAGTAAGAAATTGTTCACACTCATTGGAATACTCCGCATATGTAAGTTCAGAGGGACGTTGCTTATACACTTCACGAATGCTAAGAATATGCTCTGACGTAAAATAAGATGACACGTGTTCATGATATGGTAGGTCATGAGTAAAACGAAGATCAGGTGTCGACTGGAAATATTTTCTGCTGTTCCTATGCCTGCGTAGCAATTCTGACTGATGTTTCAGTTGTCGTGTGGGTTACAATCAGAACTAAGTTCTAGACGGGGTGGATGAGTGGCATCAATTTTTCTGAGTACGTATGGAATATGGAAGAACGTCCACAGGGAAGTTCATGACGCAAGCTCTGGCTTCAGCATATGACTATCAACTTGCACAGGATGCTAAACACATAGCTTGCGGCGCCTTGTGTAAACCAGCTAGGTAATGTTGTATTCTAAGATATAGAATAATTACCGTATTTGCGCATAAACAACGGAACCACAAATATAACGCGAGGGGGACCGTCGCTCTCTCTGAAAAAGAACAAAATTGCTTATTGTAGAAATTACTATATCAACATCAGTTAGTACTATAAAAACAGGAGAAAAATAAAATGTATACCCGCAGGGATTTATTCATCGTTACTTCAAACTGCCCTTGCAAAAAAAAAAAAAAAAAGTGAAAGGGCGAGCGCTGACGTATGTATTCACGTCGGCGAGAACGGCGTCGTCATCCATAACATCCACCAAAGGTTACTGGACAGAGATCACTTCAGAAATGCTCGCGACACAATTGAACAGGGCAAAGCTTTACGCGGATTGCGCGGTGATGCACAACGCGACTTCGAAGACCGTTCACTTGACGCGCCGCACAACAGCGCCTATCGCATCTTTCACAGCAATTAGTTGGTAAACAGCGTTGAATATTCATTTCTCACTCACATCACACAAGTTTAGTTTGTGTGAAGAGACCGTTCATAATTTAACCAAGCGAGGAAGTGCGATTGGCAAAGCGTTCCGTTGATAGCTTTTCTCAGAGCCTGCGGTAATAAATCGACGCAGGAATATTTTTTTTTCATCCACAACAGCGATACGCAGGTGCGCACTGCTATACTTTCTAAAGAGGTTTATTTTTTTTGTTCATTGCGGAGCCGCAAAACACGGCGAGCGCCGCGCGTGGACTGCGGCCGCCTGTGCTACAGCCGCGCTGTTTTGCCTCTAGCAACAAGGCTGCCGGCGGCTTCACTCGCTCCAGTAGGCGGTTGCTAGGACTGCCACTCCAGAAGTTTTATGTAACCTCCTTGGGAGTGACAAGCTTAAAAAAAAAAAAAGAGAGAGAAAGCAATTGTGGGGATGTTCTGTGGCGTCCTCTCTCCACGCGCGCTGAAAATAACAGCTGCTGGCGAAGGCGCCGTCTGGCGGATCGTTTGCAAACCTTGGCGCCACCGCCTCCCGTCGATCCCGAGCAGACGTGCACCGAGCGTACTCCGGCGTTGACGCAGTGTACAGGCGTCGCGCAACTAGCACCGTATAATTGCGAGGCGTGTTGCCCAGTCACTTGTTCTTTCCGTGTTCTTGCGATTTTGGCCTCTTCTCCTCACGGCGATCGTGTGACCTCCGTGTGTGCGAGACATCCTGCCAGTCCGTTTCTTCGTTCTTGACATCGTCGAGAACGGTGCGCCGAACGTCGTTGGGCGGAAAGGAAAACAGACAGCCGCTGGAGTCTCGCCGAACCCCGGAGCCAGCCTAAAGTTCGTGCGTGCGGATTGTCATCGCCAAGGAGATCGTACCTAACCACCGCGGATCCTCGGATGTCCACCGTGACGCCTAACTGAGTGTGCTTGGAGGGAGAACCAACCCTATCCTCACCGCCACCCGCAGTATATCCGTTTTATTTCCTCAGCCCGTGACCATCGTCGTTGTCGTCGTGGTGGCTTCCGTCCACCGCGCTTACGGATAATGGAATGGCGACCCGGTTACATCGCATGAGCTTTTCGCCGGCAGGTATGTGTGTTCCGTATCTGTTACCAGGTTACCGTGGAGAGGGCGCCCCGGCGTCGCTCACCCCTGCACGGATGCATCTTCGCGCATGGTTCTGTTGTTCGTGCTGTCGGGGTTGCTTTGCTTTTCTTTTTTTATTGCGCACTCGTAGGGGTGTCGCAACTTTTCTCTCCCGCTCATGCCTGCCACACACTCATTTTCTTCCTTTTCGCCTGTGGGGCGCTTCCTGTATATACCGCACCTATAATGCGAGTACCGCTGCATTCCAACACGACCGCTGCGGATGTCACTTTATAAAACGCGCTGTTTTCCTTTCTCTTTTACTTGCGTTTGTGCGTGTTTCTCTTTTTGATGTTAACCGATCTCTCTCCGCACTGTGCGACCCGTTAAGGCTTGTTGCTGGGAGCCAGTGGTAACGCGTCCTTTCGCCCGTTCACCTGACATGCATCCCTCTTTCCTTTCTTTAGGTGGAGAGTCGCTCGCTCATTTGCTCGTGGTGGTACACAATGCCGGATGTGAGCAGATTACGCAATAATGATCTACCTGCCCGTCTCTCGCGGATTGTTTTCGTGTTGTCGTGTCTGCGTTGCCTGCAGGCACTCGTTGAGAACTCGATCATGACGGATTCTGCGCGGCGGCAAATTACCACATCCTGCTCACCTCTCTTCTATTGTGTAGAGTGTTAAAAAAAAAACGCGACTGCTTTCTTGCTCGTCCTGTAGCACGCGTCCAAAAAAAAAAAAAAAAAGCATTGTCGCCAAAAAGCATTGCGACCATTGTTGTACCACCAGTCCTCACACGTTTACCTTGTCCTTATCGTTCTTGCGTCCGTGTATTGTAAACCGATCTTATTATGTGAATCATGGAGGAAGGAAAAAAGAGGAAGGAGCATACCGCAACGCGATTGAAGCCGAAATCTGCTGGGCCACCGGTGGTCCAACACGTGATCCCACGTCAAAGTGCGCGGTTGGTTTTAGTGTTCCCGCTCTGCAGGCAGAGCCACGGCAGGGCAGCGGAACAAGGGCGTACCGAATAAAAACTACTGGCATGGCCACTGGGAACCAAACATGTCAGCAAACCTCGATTCTTGCTCCGTGATCTCGACGCAAGAGGTCACTTGTTGGGCCACAACTGTGGTTTCACGGAGCGTTCGCTTGCCAAGGTTGGCTGCGTGACGTAATGCTCCCTCCTATATTTTTCCTTCTTCCATGATGTGACTCCCTACCAACCTGTTCAGATTTCTGTCATCCTAAGTTTCGTAATATACTAAATTTTAAGGAGCGAGACGGTTAGTTCTGTCTTTTATTTGATCTGCTAGCAATTCGAACTGTATTAGTAAACTATCATTCTATTACACAAAAAATAAAATAAACTGCACCCTTTTCGTGAGAAGAGGCTCGGTATAAGACAGAAAAGGCGCAAAAGAACGTGTGTGGCGACGCTGCCTTGAACTTCCCGCACTAGCCAGCCATGACGTTATGAATTTTGACGCTTTCTGCTCGTGCCTAGTTTAGTCCTTGTCGATAAACATCTACTGCGTTGTATTGTAAATAAGCAAAAGACTCAACTTGGAAAGTTTGGATAACTTTTACTGCGCACCAACACGGAGGGCCGAAGTAGGAGAAAAATACCGACGCTGGTGTTTCGGCGCGAAATTCGGAAAATGAAACTTTGATCTTCATTTTCTTTTATAATATTCAGTCTATTACTGCGAAATTAAGTAGAACATGGTTTTGAAAGAATACTTTATAAATTTTGGTCTATTTCATTATTTTTCTTTAGTGTGTTTTTTAACGAGCTCTTTGTGCGTGTGCGTGCTCGTAGTTTTCGAGTATGCTTATCTTCGCATAACTTGCGTTCTCAATTGTCTAGTCGTTACATCGAGCCCTGATCAAGGCTGTACGGCAACGTATACAGCTATCGAGTTATTTACTGAATGCTTGCTTATGAACAAGATCAAGCGATCACCAACCTCTGATAAGAACCGGGAGAGACGAAAAAAATAAATAAAATAAAGCGAACACAAGCGGATGTTCGGCGGATACCGCAGCTGCCTCGCATCATTTTGCCCACATCCCTTTCTGATGCACTCTCGCGTTTTCATGTAGCTATCACCAACAACATATTTTAAGTTTACTGCAGGACGAAGGCCTCTCCCTCCGATCTCCAATTACCCCTGTGCTGCGCCAACGGATTCCAACTTGCGCCTGCGAATTTCTTAATTTCATCACCCCACCTATGCTTGTGCCGTCCTCGACTGCGTTTCCCTTCTCATGGCACCCATTCTGTAACCCTAATGGTCCACCGGTTATCTAACCTACGCATTACATGACCTGTCCAGCTCCATTTCTTTCTCTTAATTTCAATTAGGATATCGGCTACGTCCGTGTGCTCTGATCCACACCGCTCTCTTCTGTACCTCACGGATAAACACATTCCGGTATGGCGTACGTGTGCCGAGTGTGTTCGCGTATGCGAGTACCCGCCGGTGTGACCGGCCCCGCTACTTCGCACCTCGCGTGGAGCAACTTGAATGGCTTTCACTCGGGAGGAGCCCGCATTCCGACGCGTGTTCGGCGCTGCATTGACGTCGTTTCGCTGTGCCTTGTAGTGCCGAGCGCCTGTGTTGGCGAAACTGATACTTCGTTGGACTGCCAGTCTACTCAGCGAACGTTGTCGCGACCCCTTCGGACGCGGACCTTAGTGTCTCGCGTCAGATCCCCCCTCTCTCTCTCTCTTTTATGTTCGTCTGGGACGCAGTTGCATCGTTTTAAGGCTCGGACGACGGTTGTCCTGCCGGAATCGTTTATGGCCGTCGCCTCAGCTCGTTTGTCTCGCGCGGGTGGCGTTATCTCCTTTCGACTACGCAGGCCTCTCTCTTTTCCGCCCGCCAACGGCGCCCGATAACGGCCTGTCCGCGCCATGCATGGCCGCGGTGTTTTCCGTCTCGGCGTGGCCTGACCGCGGACTGCGACGTAGAGGCTTTCCGAGGTTCCAGATAGGTTGTCGGATCGGAACGCATCTTGTTGCCGCACTGTTGTCACCTGTCACGGGCGGGGATGTCTCAAGGCGCGTTGTTGGCGGCTGTTCTCTTCGAAAGCGTGCCAAGTTGCACTATGCATCTGCGATTATGTCGAGGCCTGTTAAAGGATCGTGCTTCTATTAAGTAACGTGTCTAGGATCGGTCATAAGAGACAGAGCGGTTGCTAATATGAAGAGCATTTCTGGTCAGACTTCCATATCCTTGAGCGCCCCTTTTGTGCCCATTGATGTCACGCGTTCGGTCATTTATTTCCCTTTATTTTGTCCGCCATCACCGTACTACGCAGGAGCCCGACGGTGAAGCCCCTAGACTTTTCACGAGCTTCGGTCTCCTTGCGCGCACTAGCATAAAAGCATCACAGGAACACGGAGATCAACAGTGATCGAACAAGGGGCGTATTTGAAGCTGCAGCGTTACATGTTGTGCAAAACTAAACGGATAGGATCGTCACTGTGTCCGGTGTACAATATACGAGAGGACGGGTGGCGTCGTAATGACCGCACTAAGTGTCCCTCGGGGCTCACACCTTGAACTGTAGTACGTATACTTGGACCGTGCAGTCCCCTGGGTGTCCTGCGCTATGAAAATGTTTTAAACTTTTCTGCGGTACACTGGTATCGACAATACACCGTAAATATGCATTTTTGTGTAATGCGTGTGTTAAGGATCGTGTATACACTGCGTGTATATAATTTCATTTGCCATCGCATTCGCCTGGAGTAGTATCCTAGGCGTGAAGCCGGGCAAGGCTCCGCACTCTCAGTTAAAGATTCTCTCTCGGCAAGCGGACTTGTCTTTTGTCAGGGCAGTCGTAAACTTTGGCTATCCCTTGCTTGAACACTGTCGGTCAATTCAGTTCCCAATCATGGCGCACCCTGAAAGTTATCGGTCGAGAAATACGGGCTCGTGTTTCCGCGTGTCGGTATCGGTCTGGTGTCGATGGGCGACTTTCTTTGCTGGTTGGAGACGGCGCACTGTACGCGGGTTAATAAAGGAGAAAGAAAGAAGAGCGAGGCATTTAGCGAGCGCAGCGTCCGAATAATTTCTCAACATGCGGTGTAAGTGAACTTGTGCGCCACTCTTTTATGTCGACATTTTTTTGACTGGCGACACTCTTTATCTATTTAAAGCGGTCGCGGTTGTAGAACCGAATTGCAAGTTTTACTCGCAGAAGGTCTTCCTGCGCCGATTGAACAGCTGGGCTGACGTCAGAGGGCCGCCTTTGTCGCATCGGCGTGTATAGGGTGCGTCGACGTAGCAAGGAGGAAATGGGGGCACCGTATACGTCGGCGGCTCCTGCTTTTTGCCATCTGTCGTTGCGGAGCAGCACAGAGAAACAGAGAAAGTAATTAATATAAGTGTTCTGTGATAAAGGAGTAGCCGTCGCCATTGTAGGGTGAATCTCCAATATTTATTTTAGTTACAGTAAGAAAATAAAGTTGACAGGCCGTGAGAATCACCAGAGTAAGCGCCCGGTTCGCTACTCTGCACCGGAGGAAAGGAAAGATAAGAAACTGAGCACAGAGGAAGCTGTGGAGAGAATCTCCACGCTATCGCGGTGAAGGTGCCCGACAACGACTATACAGTCTCTCATACAATCAGAGATCAGGAATGTGCGGCACAACAAGTACGGGTGCCATTTGCCACCCTTTCCCATGTCCCGTGCCGTCACGAAGGCGCACGTGGATACCCATCTTCGAACCTAGCTGACTGATCTTCGGCTCGCTTATCGAGTAATACACGAAACGGTTCGTTAGGTTCGTAGCCTTTGAAGCACTATTCGATGTTAAAGAGAACTTCGTCGAGGACTGTAACTTGTAGTCAACATAACTGACCTATGTGGTTATGAGCTTCCGCGGAGGTCGAAGACAAGAGATGAATGGAAGCCTGAAAGTGACGCGCGGCGTGTAGCTCGTCGTCGTCCGCCGCGAGCCCTTTCGGGTGGCCTACACAGCTGCTCTCCGTGTGCGCCGCTGTTCTTTGGAAGCCGCACTTTCCATCCTCGCCAAGGTTGGATTTCTCATTTGTGCTTTATTTATCCTTCTATAAGGTTTAGGCTCACCATAGCGTCGCTGAGACACGAATTCTGTTCATGTGTTTCTTTTCTTTTTCGCTGTTTGAGAAAGTTAAGAAAGGGTGCTTACGTGTATCTACGGGTGCGTTCCCAGAAGTGTAGCGACAACGTTAAGTGTACCCGAATATATATGTCTCAAGTGGTAGACATGCAGATTAAATTTCGTATAATCACCCGGAAATCACGAAACAACTTTATGCTGATGCTGCAAGCTCCGCGTTCTACTGGACACACACACACACGCACGCACGCACGCACACACACACACACACACACACACACACACACACACACACACACACACACACACACACACACACACACACACACACACACACACACACACACACACACACACACACACACACACACACACACACACACACACACACACACACGCACGCACGCACGCACGCACGCACGCACGCACGCGCACCCACACCGTGCATATTCCCCTGCACAATTCTGGGCTCTCAATGTGCGAGTCATTACGATTCGCAATAGCAGTTGCCGGTTGGAAGTATCATAATGATTATGGCAGGATGATGACCAAGTCGCTGGCGAATTGCTGATGTTTTCTTTATATTTCCTTTCTGAATTAGGCCCAACGCTTTCTGGTTCGACACATCCTCCTGCTCTTTCGTTTCCTTTTCTTTCTTTTTTTACTTTCTTTTCTTTTTCTTTCATTTTTTTTTCACCGTGGTGCCTGCCTGCATATGTCACCTTCGTCTAGCAGTATTACGGGCGCACAGCGTCTCTCTCTATCGTTGGACCGAGTCTTACCTGAAACTTATGCACGGACTCGACAAAATCGGACCCAGTTGACCTCTCGGGTTGAGCTAGTGCCTGTCGAGTTTAGGTCAGCCTGACTTCTGACTCGACACTTTGGCGTCGACTTCACGTATACAGACCTTTAGCTCTTCTTTGAAGGTTACATAGCAAAAAATGGGACAAGCTAGTGGAAAGAACACAGAGTGGTTGCCGTGCATGTTTGTTTGCCATTCTCCCGTATTTTTCGCTGTTCCCTCCCGAAGATGTCGCCTTACCAACTAGCCCATCCGATTCAGACTTTAGCGCTACAACTTTTCCTCTCGGTCTCGCGTCGTAGCGCGCTGCTCTCCTAAGCCTAACCATAGTCCTTTCATATTTTGGACCATACCATAGAAACATGGAAGGACTCTGGTGTAACCTAGGAGGGCCGCCCGTGTATACAACACCTGGGCGATAACACAGTGCGCCTCTGTTCAGTGTAGCGTTTTCGCATGCATTATCGCCTCCTCAGCGTTCCGCACATAGCACTGCCGAAGCGTTCTACGTCCGCATTTATCTCGTGGGAAGCTGACGGATTCACTCGCGGCCCTCGGAGGTTCCTCTCGCGCGCGCCACTCCTCCGACGAGTCACGTGGTTCTGTCCAGGCATGCCGTCGCACTCGCGCGGAGCGCACGCGTTCCCGCCTCGTCGCCGTGGCTTCTCGGCGCCGTCAGCAGCTCGATGTGCGAACCGCGAACGATAAGAGGCCTCGGAGCGAGGAGGTTTTCCGCTCTACGCCGATAGCGTTCCAAGTAGCCAGTACCCGTGACGTCAGACGCGATTGAGAGGCTTTCGAGAGGTTTATATATGGGATCCTCTCTGACACGGGCGTGCATGTAGGTCTGCTCCTTATCGTCTATCCTCGAGCTTTCAATTGCGATTCCCTGCTTCCTTATCGGCTACTTCGGCGCCTCTTTCGCGAGGCGCCAGTTATTGCGCGTGCCGTGTCAGAACAATCAGAAGAGGCAGGTCGACTTTCGACTATATATATATATATATATGGGATGAGAGGGGCGAGCGCAAACTCCTCGACATCCGAGTGCGCTGCGCCTGATACGGAACCCGGACAGTCAAAATTCTGCCTCTCCTCATTGTGCTGACGCGACACGTACGATATATATTTAGTATGTGAAAACTGTCGGAGCATTTGCAATTGCGCGATATTTATAATTGACGGGGCTCAGTACGTATGGAGTACGTACGTATGGATGGGCTCAGTACGTATGGATTCCACGTCTTCTATGAAGACGTGGAATCGGCGATGGGTAGAGTGAAAACAAAATACACTATACTGATGGGCGATTTCAATGCCAAGGTAGGCAAGAAGCAGGCTGGAGACAAAGCAGTGGGGGAATACGGCATAGGCACTAGGAATAGCAGGGGAGAGTTATTAGTAGAGTTTGCGGAACAGAATAATATGCGGATATTCTTCCGCAAGCGGGATAGCCGAAAGTGGACGTGGAGGAGCCCGAACGGCGAGACTAGAAATGAAATAGACTTCATACTCTGCGCTAACCCTGGCATCATACAAGATGTGGACGTGCTCGGTAAGGTGCGCTGCAGTGACCACAGGATGGTAAGAACTCGAATTAGCCTAGACTTGAGGAGGGAACGGAAGAAACTGGTACATAAGAAGCCGATCAATGAGTTAGCGGTAAGAGGGAAAATAGAGGAATTACAGATCAAGCTACAGAACAGGTATTCGGCTTTGACTCAGGAAGAGGACCTTAGTGTCGAAGCAATGAACGACAACCTTGTGGGCATCATTAAGGAGTGTGCAATAGAAGTCGGCGGTAACTCTGTTAGACAGGATACCAGTAAGCTATCGCAGGAGACGAAAGATCTGATCAAGAAACGCCAATGTATGAAAGCCTCTAACCCTACAGCTAGAATAGAACTGGCAGAACTTTCGAAGTTAATCAACAAGCGTAAGACAGCTGACATAAGGAAGTATAATATGAATAGAATTGAACAAGCTCTCAGGAACGGAGGAAGCCTAAAAGCAGAGAAGAAGAAACTAGGAATTGGCAAGAATCAGATGCATGCGTTAAGAGACAAAGCCGGCAATATCATTACTAATATGGATGAGATAGTTCAAGTGGCTGAGGAGTTCTATAGAGATTTATACAGTACGAGTGGAACCCACGATGATAATGGAAGAGAGAATAGTCTAGAGGAATTCGAAATCCCACAAGTAACGCCGGAAGAAGTAAGGAAAGCCTTGGGAGCTATTCAAAGGGGGAAGGCAGCTGGGGAGGGTCAGGTAACAGCAGATTTGTTGAAGGACGGTGGGCAGATTGTTCTAGAAAAACTGGCCACCCTGTATACACAATGCCTCGTGACCTCGAGCGTACCGAAATCTTGGAAGAACGCTAACATAATCCCAATCCATAAGAAAGGGGACGCCAAAGACTTGAAAAATTATAGACCGATCAGCTTACTGTCCGTTGCCTACAAAGTATTTACTAAGGTAATTGCAAATAGAATCAGGAACACCTTAGACTTCCGTCAACCAAAGGACCAGGCAGGATTCCGTAAAGGCTACTCAACAATAGACCATATTCACACTATCAATCAGGTGATAGAGAAATGTGCGGAATATAACCAACCATTATATATAGCTTTCATTGATTATGAGAAAGCGTTTGATTCAGTCGAAACCTCAGCAGTCATGGAGGCACTGCGGAATCAGGGTGTAGACGAGCCGTACGTAAAAATACTGAAAGATATCTATAGCGGCTCCACAGCCACTGTAGTCCTCCATAAAGAAAGCAACAAAATCCCTATAAAGAAAGGCGTCAGGCAGGGAGATACGATCTCTCCAATGCTATTCACAGCATGTTTACAGGAGGTATTCAGAGACCTGGATTGGGAAGAATTGGGGATAAGAGTAAATGGAGAATACCTTAGTAACTTGCGCTTCGCTGATGATATTGCCTTGCTTAGTAACTCAGGGGACCAACTGCAATGCATGCTCACTGACCTGGAGAGGCAGAGCAGAAGGGTGGGGCTAAAAATTAATCTGCAAAAAACTAAAGTAATGTTTAACAGTCTCGGAAGGGAACATCAGTTTACGATAGGTAGCGAGGCACTGGAAGTGGTACGGGAATACATCTACTTAGGACAGGTAGTGACTGCTGATCCGGATCATGAGAGTGAAATAATCAGAAGAATAAGAATGGGCTGGGGTGCGTTTGGCAGGCATTCTGAGATCATGAACAGCAGGTTGCCATTATCCCTCAAGAGAAAAGTTTATAACAGCTGTGTCTTACCAGTACTCACGTACGGGGCAGAAACCTGGAGGCTTACGAAAAGGGTTCTACTCAAATTGAGGACGACGCAACGAGCTATGGAAAGAAGAATGATAGGTGTAACATTAAGGGATAAGAAAAGAGCAGATTGGGTGAGGGAACAAACGCGCGTTAATGACATCTTAGTTGAAATCAAGAAAAAGAAATGGGCATGGGCAGGACATGTAATGAGGAGGGAAGATAACCGATGGTCATTAAGGGTTACGGACTAGATTCCGAGGGAAGGGAAGCGTAGCAGGGGGCGACAGAAAGTTAGGTGGGCAGATGAGATTAGGAAGTTTGCAGGGACAACATGGCCACAATTAGTACATGACCGGGGCAGTTGGAGAAGTATGGGAGAGGCCTTTGCCCTGCAGTGGGCGTAACCAGGCTGCTGCTGCTGCTGCTGATGATGATGATGAGTACGTATGGGCTGAAGAGCTGAGTCGTTGTAATGTAAGGATTTCTTTCTTATCATCATCCATCGCTCGCGACCGGCCCATCCCTATGATGAGAGATGACGGAGCGCTTCTCATACAGCTGCCGAAGCGCGAAGAAGAATAACAGCTATGGAATCGTTACATTATCCCTTCGTAACGGGATAATTTGAGGTAGTTTTACGATACGCATGTGCAGAAGAAGTGTCAGACATCTCCTTGCAACTTTATAACGCCTTCTGCGTATTTACATTATGCGCCACGGAGTGTAAAAAGGAAGGAGAGGGGAGAAAAGAACAACGAAATAAAAAAAGATAGAACGGAAAGTAACAGTGCGAGGCGGGCGAAAGTTTCGAGATCGCGTCTTTGTGTGCGTGCGTGTGCTTCGTTCTCTTCTGCTTCTTTCTTCCTTTGGATACAATTTTATTTTTCTCTCGCAGAAGCTAATCGCATAGCAACGTATGCCAAGCTAAGAGAGACACGCACCTGTCTCTCCTCGAATGTCGACCTCGGCATTTCCCCGAAATCTAATTCTCTCTATCTTTCATCTATACTCCGCAATTCTTAGTTCTTTATAATGACTCTCTAGCCGACTTTCCATTCTTTCCGCCGCGATTTTCCGTCTGTTTTTGTATTTTTTCCCCTTTCGCAATCGATTTACGAAACGAGGCAGGTTGGTTTCTCTGCATGGTGATTGCCGCTTTTTCCGTACCCCTTCGTTTCTATTCGTATTTGCGGGGCCTAGCACATCGCCCTCATAGCGCTGGTATACTTAGATATAGGGGGTAGGTTAGGTAGGAATACAAATGTTAGAACCTAGCCTAACGTAGGTACACGTTTTCTTATAGCCCAGGGTGGTTTGAGTTAGTCAAGAGCTCAGCTCCACTCTTGTAGAGACGTCGTGTTGGTCCGGGATACTTTATCCGAGGGATTGATTTCTCAATCAATCAATCAATCAATCAATCAATCAATCAATCAATCAATCAATCAATCAATCAATCAATCAATCAATCAATCAATCCCTTTCCTTCTTCGGGACGTTATAAAGAATAAGTCGGTCTACCAATAATGCTTATTTTTTTTTTTTTCGTTCAAAGCGCTTTACACTATCGATATGATCGAACAGATTTCGTACGCGTGATGTTTTCGCTGACCCATGGCTTTTCTCGAGTAGGATTTCTCGAGAAGGACAGGACTGCTCGTCGATGACAGCTCGTCGTGCGTGAACGAGCGGGTGAACTATAGCGAGAACCGAAAGCGAGAGGGGCGAGGTCACGCTGGCGGTGACAACTCCAGATATTTCGCCGCTGCGTTGACGATCGCCATTCCCGTTCCCCGATATCATGTAGGACGCTGCGCCCGGGGCATGCGGCCCTTAGTGATAAGCGCCGACCCCCTGGATGGACGACCGGCCCACGAGAGAGTGCGGGGAGACACGTCCCGAGCGGCCGTTTGCTTCTCCGGGGATGCCGGACGCGGCGTATCCAGCCTGCGTCGTCGTTGTCGAAGCTCGCGGCAGCGCTTTTGAGCGGCAAGATAAGATAGCCGCTCGTCCGAGCGGCGGCTGTCCTCTCGGATAGCGGCGCAGTGTCGCGCTTCGAGGGATGCCCGTTCTCTCCCTCTCTCGGCAACGCGACCGCCGCCTGCAACGGCGTTCTTTTTTCGCGCTGACGTCGTCGCGGTTGTGCGTAAGATCCCGGCCACTCCACCATGAATGAGACCGATAGGCGTGGAGTGTGGGCGTGAGGTTTGGTTGCACGGTTTGAGGAAAATCCCCGACGGATGGATCGATCGCTCTGTAGGTCTTTCCCGTTTGAAGCGTTTGGCAAGAAACGGGAGCTGTGCGCGGGGCCTTGGAGAACTGCGTGTTTCGGCGGCATCCGAGATCAGTGAAAGCGACTCTTAACGGCTTCACTGGCGAGTTGGCTGCTTAGAAAATGCGTCTCCCCGCCACCCCCTCCTCTCACTTAATAAAGTTCTTTTTTTTTTTTGTCATTCTGCGGCACGGCCTATAAGCTCACTAATACTGCAGCGCAATGAGGCAAGACCGCAACCTGCTTTGAGAGCGGACGGAGTTGTTCGAATAGGTTGGCAGTTTCATTCGTCGTTTCGCGGCTCTTTTGCGCATTCTTTGTGTACCTCCAGGCCACGTAGGGGTTCTTGGAAAATGTTTCTGTCCCAATTGCGCACAAAGCGCTCTTTACTTTTACCGAGTCAAGTGGAATATGGGATACACTGAGTGCCCCCCCCCCCTACACACACACACACACGCACTTATTTTCCTGCCTTCATATTTGCCCATATACACGTTTAAAAGAACGCGAATCCCTAGCAGCGGTGTAGTCTTTCAGCTCGGAACTCCGGCATAAAAAACGGGGAGAATGAAATCGCCAACGTATTTTGCGAAGCTGCGATACCTCAGTGCCTCCCGCACTCTGGTAACCCCGCGATCCACCAAACACATAAAACATCGTTTCGCGACTATGACCTCTCGCCGAACCTCCCGCTCTCGATCCACTTGATTTTTACTATTTCATGAGCTCCGTGACTTAATTCATGAAGAGTAATATATACACGTCCGACACTTCAGGACCCGGGTTCACAAAAATGACACTGCCCGAACGGTTCCCGTACACGGTAGCGGCCAATCGTGATCGTGATGTTGGGCATATCATTACCGACTACTGAGGGCGGCCGGTAAATCGTAAACAGCTTTTACGAACGAAAAGAGCTTTGTCAATTCAGTGACATTTTCTCTTGACAGCATTCGTCAAGGGTAAATGAACAACGCAGGCTGGAAACTTCAAGAATTGCGGTTCTTGATTAGTTGCCGTATTTGTTTGCTAGCCTAATTCTTTTTGTTCGGAAAGGTCCAAGGTCGGGCAGCGCGCTCATTTGAAGAGCCAGAGAAAACTTCTCTTTTTAAATATTTAGAAAGGCTGCCTCGTCAACTTGATTTACGCACATATTGAGAGCTGACGCAAGAGACATATTGTATGCTAAGGACACTGACTCGGCTCGAGTTCTTTTGTACTTCGTACGGATATAGTGTGTGCATAGCAACAGGTAGCGCGTGCTGCACGTTTGGTCTGCCGTTTCCAAAGCTTCTTTGTATATAAAGTTCGCAGATTATTTT
Organism: Dermacentor andersoni; assembly: GCF_023375885.2. NCBI lineage: Eukaryota > Metazoa > Arthropoda > Arachnida > Ixodida > Ixodidae > Dermacentor > Dermacentor andersoni. The sequence continues at coordinate 26,398,931 of NC_092815.1, forward strand.
GTCCTGCAGAAGCTATAGCCTCTGTGGTCAACTTCAGCTGCAGAAAAGTTTACACTGCTATTTACGACGTCCTCTGTGACACAAGAAATGTTAGCGTTATAAAATTGCCGACTTTTATTTTCTAGGTCTCAAAATTAACATTTTCGTAACCGCTATAACCCCCGCGTAGCTTTTGTATGTTTTATAATTTCAATCCTGCCGCCTACTTTTTGGCCAACCCTCACGTAAAGCCTGAAGAAAGAAAGTGCCATAGCTTGTGATCAAACAAACAAACAAACAAACGAAATGAAGATTCAGGGCTTTCGGTAAGCGTCAGCCAACTATCGGTTCTCGAAGAAACCTCCGTGAAGTTTAGCATCACGTTTACCGCATTGCGTTATAGCACGGGCGAACTTGATGATTTCCTGTTCTTTAATATTATTATTTATTTATTTTTATTACATCGTGAAATAATTCTGCATCAACGCTGGCAGTATCTGCCGCCCCCAAGCAGCAAATTTTATGAACCAGCTAACATTATTTTTTTCTGATTCAAAACGGAACCAGTAATGCCAAGATATAGGGTGATGTACAATTTCCACCTGTTTGATACTTGTGTTTTCTTTCTTTCTTTTTCTTTTTCTCACTTTCCTGTAACACTGCTCTAGTGCGAACGAGGGCAGAGTGAAGCCGCTGAAGAAGATCAAGTGAAATTGTTACGGCTGATGCTGCTTATTTCGAGCCCGAAAAAGAAAAGAAAAAAAAACGGAGAGTTACAGATAAATACATATAAATAAATACCGTCGGCCGCTGTTGCCGGAGAAGTCAAGTTCTTCAGAAAAGCCCGTGAAGCGCTTTCTAATAGACTCAAATATGAAAATACGTGCGCTCGCTCTGTAAAGTTTAATTAACCGAAAGGTCGACGAGATCGTCCGTGTTTCCTTCCTTCTTTTCCGTTGCCCCTCTCCCGCTCTTTCTTTCCTTTTTTTTTTAATCAACCGATTTTCGCGGGGGCTGCTCGCAAATTGAAAACGTATTGAAGGGCTTCGACGTAAGTGCGTCCCCTCACCTACAGCGCTGCGGCGACTTGGTCAATGCATCCGGTGCCGCTGCTTCGTCCCGCGAACCTTAACCTTCAAAAGCCGGCGCGACGGAGAGAAAAGCCGCAGCGGGCAACTCGGCGCCTCCCACGTCGCGTCGCCCAGCTGCTCACTATACCCGATGGTGTGGCGAAAGCTCTCTATTTCGCGCGCCGTGTCTCTCTCTGCACTGCGCGTGGGCCGGCCGTAATGAAGGTCGCGGGCTGTTCATCAAAAGTGGACAAGCACCGCGCCGTTTCGCTCCTCCCACGCCTTTGTATCCTCGCGTCGTCGCGCTGAATTCGGGAAGAGAGATGCGCAAGGCAGCAGAAAGGTGGAAGGGGAGGTGGAGTCAACCAGACGAGCGTCCGGTTTGCTACCCTACGCTGGGGGAATGGGAAGAGAGCGAACGCAAGGAGTGACGAGAGTGACTGCGGGAGGATCCGCAATGCAAACGCTCACTGAGACCGATGCACTTAGAGATGGCAGTGTAGCGCGCGTATGCTTTCTGCATCTACGCCAGATATTTATGGTCCGAGAGTCTTTACAACGTTCTGGTGTCCAGCCGGTTGAGTGCGGTCTGTCAATAAGTATTAATGAAGTGTGTGTGTGTGTGTGTGTGTGTGTGTGTGTGTGTGTGTGTGTGTGTGTGTGTGTGTGTGTGTATAACCCCGACCGCCTTTCTTTCTCTGCTACTCTGCGTGGGTGCGCTATTTAAGTCCTCTGACGCCTCATCTCTGGCACTCTGAATATAGCATTCGTGCGATTCGTACCGGTGCTAACCTGAAAAAGGTGAGCTCATGTTCATTCATCACGAGCTTCTGCGCACAGAAACACAATGCATTGTCGCAGTGGATACGCACGCACGTACCTTCTATAGTGCGTCTGCTTGTGTGGGCGGTATGTCGGCGATCCTGCAGCCGAGTTTCTGGAATGACGTACCCGCGAACGCGCGTAAGCACCTGTCCGTGTATAAGTGCGTGTTTGTGTGTAGAGAAGGAAGGCATGAGGAGGAGGGGGGGGGGGGGGTGACGCAGATTGATGAGCCGGATGGCTCATCAATCCGTAGCGATTGATAGCGAGTTTCTCGCGTGCGTGCGTGCGTGCTTCTCGTTGTACCTATAGACAGCCGCATCGCCTGCTCGCGAAAAAAAAAAAAAAAAAGTAGAAGAAAGAACGTGACCGTGAGTCTTTATTCTGTAGTGGCCGACGCTCTTTTACCCAACTCTAGAAAGCGCGTAGCTTCCCCGTTCGCGTGGACGTTGCAAGCTTGTAGCATCTTTCAAGCTTGAGCGCGCTGCCAAAAAAAGCAAAGCGCAGTGGCCATGCCCGATTAGAGGGAAGCCTACCGACAGTTTTGTCAACCGGCGCTCGTCCTATCTCCCAGTCCGTTATGTGCGCGGAGCAAGTTTTCCCGCGCCCTGCCAGAGCTAGCGTTATACGACTCGCCACAAGCTTTGCAGAGGTTGCAGTGCTGACGCGATGCGTGCACGGCACAGGGTCGCCGAGAGGATAAAATCGGGAGAGCTACGGGCTCTTCAACGCGCGCCGTCCGAGGGCGACTTCTATCTTTTCGGGGCTGCCGAGAAGCCCCGTGGGCCCAACCCTTGCACGCGCTGCAGTGACGCGTGATTCTTCTGTCCGGTGGAGACGCTGGCGCCAGCGGTTACGGTTCGCAAATGGTTACGAGGCCTCATCGTGTCCCCGGCCTTTATGACCCGAACACCCCCCGTGCACCGGCGGTAATAATTCTGCGCTGTTATCCCTGCATGCACAGGCCGACTCGTCGGCTCCGCACGTGGGCTACAGTGACGATGTATAACAGTTAAGGTGTAAAAGAGACGCCAAGCTATGCAAATGGAGAAGACGCGAAATAACGTCAACTCGCAACTAAAAGCTTAGTCAGTGCGGAAACACGTTTGCGCACCGAAATAAGACGAGAAGCCGAATTTTCAAACATTTTCGTTCCGTAATGCTATTTGACATTTGCTGGCCGCCTTCGCTAATGATACGCCCATGGTATCAGAATTGGTTGGAATGCTCTCTTACGAACAATTTTAGTCTTCAAGCAAGGTTTAGGTGCGGGCTAGTTGGTATTCGATTGTTTCAAACATCCTTTACAGCGCGTGCGTAGACAGGGACGCGCTGTACGTGATGCTCGAAACATAAGTCTTAAAGCTCTTCGTGAATACGCGTGCTCAGATAACAAAGGACGTGAGACGGTCAGAATGCGTGACTCTAACATAAAAATTGGAACAGTTGTTGTTGTTCAGGCGGCGAAAAGGGCTATGCCACGCACGAAGCCGTATAGTCACCTCTGGCGTACAGAAGGCGCGCGGTGTTCTGACGCTGCCAGCTGCTCTGCGCGTAGCCGGCGTTTGGTATACGCACGCCGCCGGGCATCGAACCTATCGAACTCACGACAACAGAAGTGGCTGCATAACTGTATAGAGACGAGACATTCGGTCGAAAGACGTTTTGCCCCCGCTCCGTGTCGTGTAGGTTGACGTTGGCGCGGTCCCAACCACAGTGCGAAGGACGTTTGTTAACTTCGAAGGGGCAGCGGATCGTTGCGACGCCACGCGGCGCAGTGTCCCTGCGGCCGTGTCGTTGTGCTGCGCGAGGTTGCGGGCTTGGCGGCCGGCCGCGGCGGGCCCATCAGGCTGGAATTGCAACGAGACGTTCGTTTGAGGAATTGCAGTGGCGTTCTTTGTGGCTGTATATGAAAGAAACCCGTCTGGTCAGGTTTAATTCGGAGCCCTCCACTATACGGCGGCCGTCGTGCATGCTATGCCGTGCAGCTTCGAGAGTTGCAATCCCTATCTTCAGTTGCAGATCACACGTATACGTCCCTTGCATTCTCGTCCTCATTCGTCGACTGTAACAACTTATTTATTTATTTATTTATTTATTTATTTATTTATTTATTTATTTATTTATTTATTTAACTTCGGGGCCTGTCGGGCGTTACGCAAGTAAGGACATCAAATAACAGAAACACATATATCAAGTGACAAAAAGCTCTTCAAGCGTATATATTAAGGTCAGTCGGATCTGTAATAGGCTGAGCAGGGAGCATGATGAAACATATGGAGCGGGAAGAACTTGAAGGTCGGTGTATGCTTTAAAGGGAAGAAGTGCGCTGTCTCCTGTCCGTCTGGAAAGGTGGAGTGGTGAACGCGTAATAAGAGAGAGAGAGAGAGAGAGAGAGAGGACAGATCACGTGAACAGGTGCGCGCGCAGTGACAACCTCACAGGCAACTTGTGAACACGCCTTCCTCTTGAACTTTCACTGTGCTTTTCAGCTTTCGCTGTCAACTCTGAAGTGCACTTTGTTAGCAGCAGTAACAATTAGTGACACGAAAGCAAGTGCGCACGAGCAGCCGAACCGGTCGCCGTGAAAGCGCTCGTGTACAGGTCTTGTCAAAAGAAACGCAGCCACAGCAGAGGTACGTGAACTTTAGATCTCTCCCTTCGGGGTTACCAGGGCCCGGGAACTTATACGGGCACGACAGGTAAGCTGCATATAGATCTGAATAACGCTCGAGCTCTAAGTGGCTTAGTTTCGTTTCACATGGGGTGTACGCGCAGTACGGCAATACGAAATAGTTAAGCCAAACCACCCACGTGAATTAAAATGCACTCGTCAAATCATTGAGAGATATGCACATCTTCTTTCATTATGTTCATTGAACGAGAAAGCTTTTAAAGTGCTGATACGTTCGCGACTATGTATGTTCTTTCATTTTTTTTTTTGAGTTATATGAAGGCCCTAAATCTATGAACCGCAAAAAAAGGGAGAGATGACTTCAGATTCTTGAACACCATCGCTTGGAGTATAGCACACAGAAGAGAGCGACACATGTGTTCGACACACGTCGTCTAAGCGCTGGTCCCACATCATGATCTGACGTCATGACGCAGCTCCCACCTTCTGCGTCATGACGGCACGACTCAGTAATCTCCTAGAAAGCGGAAACAAAGCCGGCTGTAGTAAAGTTATTCTATTAAATTTAGCCTGATTTGAGGCTTGCCACTATTTTTTTCTGTGGTTTAGAGGCCTCCGGCAATCACTTCGCACGAAAAAGGAAAGAAATAACGAAAGAACTGAAGAGTCGAACATACCATGGCCGTATTCCTTTAATTGGGATGCCGTTCGTTTTCTGTAACGGCGAGGTCGTTGCCTCCCTGTCGTTCTTGTGGTGATACAGTAATTTCAATCTGGGAAGCGGGGGCTGATCCAGAAAGAAAGAAAGATCACCGGACAGTACGTAATAGTTTTATGACTTGCCTTCAGTGATCGGCGGGTGGGCCGGTCGGGCCGCCAGCGTGAGGCTGGGTAACTTCGCCGGTTGTGAGCGGCAGCAGCGCATCGCGCAAAGCTTTTTTCTTTTCCTTTTTTTTTTCATTTTCCGCACAGCTGTGTCGGGCCTCCTAAGTGTTTTATGGAGAGTTCAGTTCGTTGTACGAGTTCCTCGACCTTCCCGGGTATGTGATGGGCGCGCAAGTCCGTTGTTTTCCACAGGCGTGGATCGCGAGGTTTTGTCAGCACAGGTGTTGTACAGGGAGGCCATATGTGCACGTCACAAAACCCGTGGTCCCTGGAGGCAGTATTTCGTAACGATGCGTTTTGACTCCTCTTGTGATTGCGAGTTGTCGATCCCGGCGACGGCAGCGGCGACGTCCGAGCCATTCACGACAAGAATGTAAAATGAAGTGGACCGTGACAAATTAAGGTGGCCATGTGGGACCGAATTCACAAAGCTTTTCATTTGTAAGGGTTCTTTGCTATTGGCCGGTTGTCCTCGCTATATATATATATATATATATACACACACACACCTATCGTCAGGATTGGCTGCAGTTTTATCTTGCGAACAATTCTAGTGCCAAAGGCTTTCTTTTTGCTTTGACCTTTTCCTTCCTTCCTTTTTTTTTTCTTCGCGTGAGCGCGTGCACAGGAGCCGTATTTATTATTGTCGTTATCGATTGGACAGCCCACTGGGCCTGGCGCATGATAAGGAAAGGAGAATGGAAGATAACATGGGATGTTGCACAACACGCACCCCGCCCGTTTCGTTCGCTCATTTCAGCAGTTACGCGGTCAGCGAGTCACTCACGGCCGGCTCACGATCGACGGCGCCATTACGAATGCGCAGCGGTTCAGCGGTTTCGGTAGTTCGCCGCAGCCCCGGCCCAACGCCGGGACGCGCATTGCTGCGCGGAGGAAGCAAATGTAGACTGTAGAAGAGGAAGCATTACGTCCCGCAGCCGGCCTTCGCGAGTCAACTGTCCGTGATGCCGTGCCCTTCGCGAGCTGTGATACAATGGGCTGGAAACATCGCCGGAATCATCTTAGGGATCCTGGACTGAGGGTTCCTCCCACACTGCTCTCGCCATTCAAATATTATTAATAAAGATGTTTTACTCTCTCGAGAAGTCGGCCCGACACGTGACTCTGCGCTCGGCGGACTCGGCCCAGTGGGCTCGGTCCCCGGCAGGTTCTGATCCCCGCGCGCACACTCTCTCGCGGCTGCTTTGTCAACCGTTCTGCGCAAGTTTTCTCCCGACATGCTCGTGCGTCTTCGGTCGTTTATTGCAACGCACATATTCGTTGCAACGTGTGAGTGCGCCAGCCTCACGTTGCTGTCCCACCCGTTCTCTTTTTCTGAAGCGGCGTGAGCTGAGAGCGGCGGCAGAAGACACTGAAACTTGCCGTACGACGCGCGATCACGTGTTGTTGCGACTTTTTCTCTTTGCTTCACTTTTGTTACGTAATGCACCCTTCCAGTTATTTCCTCCCGCCATTGGGAATGCACCGCTAGCTTTTGGCGCAGGTATAAGGCCCTTGTTCACGCCGTCGCTGTGATTGTTTTGAGCGATACGTGGTCGTTCCCAGCGGTCGCGCCGCCTCGCGAGAGTCCTGCGCGCCTCTGCGGCGCGAGCCGTACGAGAGCGCGGCTGCTTGCACTACACGTCGTCGCAGTAAGCGCGCCGGCCTCGTTGCTTTTGAGGGGCATCCCTCGCTATCCAGGCCTGCCCATTCTGAGAACCGTGCGTGCGTGGAAACGCTGCAACATTTCGACTATATCTCAGCAGATTGGGCCGCCGCCGGTCGCGTGTTTATGCTGGAGTGCGCGTGTTCTGAAAAAATAAATCTGAATTTATATAAGAAATGAGTTGAGTCGTGTTTTTTTTTTTTAGGAAAGCATTTCTACGGGTTTTTGTATTAAAACTTGGCTGTAACGAATGCCGCAATACTAATTCATCATCATCATCAGCCTACTTTATGTCCTCTGCAGGACGAAGGTCTGTGCCTGCGATCTCCAATTACCACTGTCCTGCGCCAACCGATTCAATTCTAATTAGGTAGTGTATTTAAGAGATCACCATTCTGCACGTACACTAGAACGAGACGGCGCCCGTATAGACAGCGCGTGTAAAAGCATTCGGGCGTGCCACCAGCAACCGGCGGTTCTTTTTCGTCCCAATTTCACGCAATTCCAACAAAAACGTCTTGGCAGATTGACGCAGCCCTCCACAGTGCCTTCTGCTTCTGCATAGAAACGTGGGGCTACCTTCTCGCTTTTTCCACCGCGTTTTAAGGCGCCCTGTAGTTATAGGTGCATGTCGATTTCTCAGATTTAACCATGCAACGACTTGAAGCGCGGTCAGTCGCGAGCGTCGCGCCAATGAAGCCAAAATTTGCCGCGTGCGATAACAATGTGAATAGGGGGGGGGGGGAGAGAAAGGGGGCGCGGCGAAAGTTTATTCCTGGAGTGAAGGCTGCCGCCAGCTGTTGAAAAGCGGGCCCGATGCCGCACTTGTTCTGCGGCGATGCAGTGCAGCGCGAAAAACCGCCGCTGCCTCCTGCTGCCCTATAGCGGCTGTGCACGCGCGAGTCGTCGACGCGACCCGTTTTTGAGGCGAGCTCGGGTCGGTCGGGCAAGGGTCCCGACGGCTGGTGCGCGCGTTCTGTCGGCTTCTCCCCCCCTGCGGCGGCAGAGGACAGCGAGCTCCGCGTCGGGGTCATTGGAATCCCCTCTCTCTTCCCCTCTCCCTCGTGTGCGCAGGTGGTTTGGGGGACATAATCGATGGTGACCCCGGGACGCTTTGTGGAGCGTGACTCCTGCGAGCGACGAGCCCCTCCTTTACATGTCGTCAACGGGCGGAAGAAATGTGTCGCGTTAAGGGTCGTCACAATCGAGGGTTTAACTTCCGAGATGTATAGTCTGCGAGGAACCTGAAGAACCGTGCTCGTGTGTCAGTTTGGAAGTTTTGCCACATAGTGGAAAAAACTCGTCCGTTGCGATAAGAAAACTGCTTCCAGTATTTAAAAGTACCGTCACAAATATAGCTTCCATCGTGGCTGTTGCTGACTGCCTCTCGAGTATCCCGGTAGTGGGGGCAATGGTGCTACTTGGCACGCACAGCGCGCAATCTCACTGTGCTATCCATTCGCGTGTGTCATTCTTACAGCTATGCTTGCAGTGGATGTGCACGGTACGTACCCTAAACACTTGATTTTTTTTTTTTTTTTTTACGGATGCGTCTGCGTTTAAATAAGCACCCATCTGCTACGTGTGTGGTGCCTTTTCTGGACTTTGTATGTCGCGCTTGTCGCTGTCGGTCTCAGTAGAAAAGGTTCTGTACTTATTGTTAGGCGCCCTATTTCTCGCTAAGCACTATAGCTCCCCCGCCCCACCTTTGTCATACGTGTGCTTTGCATCTCTAATTGTAGACCGCCGGAGCGGCGGGCACGATATTTCACTGCACACGCCAATACGTACAGAACAAGTCGCCGAGTATACGTGTAGCAGTTGGCACAGCTGCGCTAATTATGTACATCAGTTCACGTACTTGACACAAAACGCACACCCTATACAATTACTGCCGGGCAAGGGAGCGCGTATACAACCACAGCTCCGTCACCGCGCAGTTTCCGTATACGTAGACAATACTTCATTTCTACGCCATAGCTGCGGATATGCGCTAGTTTTCGCGGCAGAAGAAAGTACGGAATTAAGTACGGTGCATGTATAGGTGTAATTTGGAAGTGTAATCATGAACAGCGCGAAAATAGCTTGTCCGCGTATTCCTTCTTTGCGCCATTTTGACAATGCATTGTTCATCACGTAAGTAAATGGGAATTCGCAAAATTGCTTAACCTTTCATGAAACTAACTTTTCTCGATATATATATATATATATATATAGTCAGCCTTTGTTATAGCATAGTCGTCTACGTATCTTGAAAATTATAGTCGCTGGAAGCACAGCTGCTTTCGCCGAGCGTAGTTACGAAGTTCACGTGTCCCTCTGCACTGTTTAGGTCATCTGCATGCAGTTACCCTTCACGAATCGGCGTATCTTTATTTATTTTTTACAGCGAAGCTGTTTATGGCTAGGGTTCCGAGCATTTTTCGGGTCCGTCAACAAATCTGTGTTAGCAAACACTATCATCATCAGCAATGGCTTGGGCCGCTGCTCGCGCGTTCGTCGTGGTCGTCTTCTTCCTCGGCTGGTTCTGTTGCCGCTCATCATGCCAGCGTTCCCATGCTGCCCCTCTCTCTGCGAAGGCGCTGACGGCACTGGCCCACTGCAACTCGGTGCGGCGATTTCGGTCTCAAATTCTTTGCCTCAGTATATTGCAAAATGAAAACACGAATGTACGTAACGAATGCGTGATACGAATTCACGCGGATGTATGAAAATAAATGTATGTGCGTACCTTTCGTCACGATGACCACCGATCAAGACAACAAATGTGTTCGTACCTTTGTTCAAAATCATGTGTCACCTCTTTGTCGAGTGCTACGCTGCTGCGTTGGTCATTCATCTTCACAGAGTGGAATGGCTCACGATCTTTTCGCGCACGACCAGCGGCGTAGTGCGCGGCCCGCTAACGGCTGAGGTGTGCGCACAAGTTGCGCGTAGGCTCTGAAAATCGCGTTCTTTCACTGCGAGTTTTAATATAGCACGAACACGCCTGCGAACGTCGCTACGCTCTCAGCGAAGTAAGTTCACCAATTACGTTTCCTCCTATAACGGGCGATAATTTTCTTCCCTTCGCACAGAGACGCAAGGCATACGGCCTGTAGATGCGAAGATGCGGTAACTCTGCGTAGTCTATTGGCTCTTCAGGCTGCTGCTGCAGCCGAGGATCTGCCGACTCCGTAAGGCGCGGCGCGCTCGCGGCTGACAAATTGAGTTTTATCACGGAGGATAGAAAAAGAGAACATGACGTCAGCCAGCATGCCGCGGCAAGCCAACCTCCTCTGACGCCGCCCCTCCGTCTCCCCGTAGCCTATTTGCGCGTTTGCTCTGGAGAAGTGGGCCCTCCATGGTTGCCGGGCCTTCTAAGACGTTTTTTTCTCTCGTTAGCTCTTAGTGATGCCCTCATCACGATCTGTCCTCGCCACTTGCTCTGCTCTCTCCCATACTCTCATCAAGCTCGGCGCTTAGGAATTACCACTTGCTTATTTCGTGGAGAGGGTGTATTTCTCACAAGCATTTCCTTTGCATTTTTATTTATGACTAGGATTCACAGTTGTCATGCGATGCTCCCTGGTAGTCTGTTTCCTTCCTCCACGGGGTTTAAGGAGCAGTAGCGGAAGCGGTTAAAGAATCTGCGGTGGAGGCTAAGTAAGATGCAGCTGCAAAATCATATGTCGCAAAGAAAGGGGAAAACACGCTATAACGCGAACTTTCATTTTTCAGTAATGTAGCTTAACGTATAAAATAGGGGTGTGCGAAATATTCGAGATTTGGAATACGAAATTAATACTCTTTGCTATTCGAATCCAGAATTCACTATTCTAAATTGTCGAATATTCGTTTCAATTCGAATGTACGGGATAACGACTCCTATAGGAGTCTACTGCAGGGTGAAAGAACCACTGTGAGTGGTGATCTGCTACAGGAAAGCTAGCTAAGTTCCCGAAAGAAAAAGAAAGCCCACTGAGCAGATAGCTTCTCTAAACAAGTCACTAAGGATGGCGCACCTTTAGGAAGCCTATCCGTACTTTTCTCGATTTAGTGAATGCTCTTTATTATTCGGCCAATGAGGGCACCATGATTGCATCCGCTTAAAATAATGTGCGGTGCTGTGGTATTACACTTAGATATCATTCAACGAACACAATATACTCCATGCAAAGAATGACCTGCACCTTCCTTTGTTTCATTTCTGCCATTGTCACAGTGCATCGTAAGCGTTCGACTTTCAACATCTTCTGAATTACAAACTCTGACACGACGTCCGGTTGTGATAGGTATTGCCTGTACACGTATCAAGTAATAAGCCTTTTTTTTTTAGTACCAAACGGACTCCGCGATACCTTTCTTTTGTTTAGAAATGAGAAACTACTCGGTATCCGATACGATGTTCGACTATAGTTATATTCGAATATTCGCATTCGACTCGGAAATTGCATTAATCGAACGGCCTTAATATAAATGTATTCAAATATTTGTGTACACCAAAAAAAGTTGAAAGAACGAGCTTGAGGGCACATGACATCAACATGTTTCACGGAACATCATTATCATCATCACGATCATCACACCCTCAACCGTTGTAAATGTGGTCGCTGTCGTACCTAGCCGAGGGTGCTTTTCTGGGCTGCGATCATATAATGGTTCCCTTTTTTCGAGCCGCTATAAAATCGAACTCCCTGACCATGGAGGAAAGAAACAAAATAAGAGAGGCCCTGACGTCACATTTTTGAAGCCGGTAACGCAGCCATGTTGGCGTGCCATCTCCCTCTGCGCCTCCAGTCAGCTCGCTGGAGCAGATAGGCGCGAGTTTTGAACTTGCATTGCTACGAGCCGCCGGAAGAGTGCGTTGCCGATGCGCGTCAGAACAAAATCTACGAAACTTCTGTAACAGTTTTAGTGAGGCAGCCGCACTCGTGAGCTTTTACATGGCACGAAGAAGAAGACGAATACCCGCGCCGTAATTGAGTACCTCTGTTGCCCGGTTGACACTCGCACACATAGACTCTGAACATAACTTTCAAGCTTACACACCACGCTCCGAAGTCAGCTTGTATCGCCAACATAACGTGGTGCAGGAAAGAAAGACACAGGCCGAAAAAAACTTATCTCACTTTTCAGAGGCCTAGAGCAACAAGAGCTTCAGCAGCGCGGTTGCTATGGCAACGTTGACGTTTGGGTACCAGTCCCAGTGCACCTTTGCGAAAATAAGCACGTGTGTTCCGCCGCACTTTCTCCGGCACGTCCCTGCTGGCCGGGGCCTCTCCTACGCTTTCCTTCCTGCATGCCCCTGACACTATACCTAACTCCGCCATATTGTCGAATTCCTCCGTATTGGCGTCGGGAGCCAGTCAGAGAGCCCGTAGCGGCCCAGTGTGGGCCAACCATAACTGACAAGACTCCCAATTTTACGATACGGCGCAGTTTGAGAGTGCTCACAGTAACGCCCCAGTTCTGCGGTTTCATTCGCTTCGCGCTTGTCCGAGCGGCGCGTATACTTGGCTCTCTCTCTCTCTCTCTCTCTCTCTCTCTCTCTCTTATCAGCCTATATACACTGCGGTGCGAAACCTTCGGTGCTTGCTCAACTGACCCCGCTGATAAGGGGATCCGCTGCCGTGTGCACATCTGTGGCTTCGCTGCTGCAGTTGCTGTCGCTGCATTTCGCTGGCGCCGGCGTTGCCAAATGTGGCAACCGGAGTGCGGGCTTTAACAGCGGCGCCCGCGGTGACCGTTTCGCCCCCTTTTTTATCCGAAGGCTGCGCTGCTATCAGCGCGGGGCCAATTTTTTCCACAGATGGATGCTATTCTCGACAGGCAGGCTTCTGGCAAGCTTTTTTTCTGTTTGGAGTAGCGGTCGTCATTCCCGAGCGTTTCTTTTTTCTTTCCTTCTTTTATTATTTTTTCGTGACGTTGGCGCGGATAACGTAAGCGCCGTGAAAAAGGCACTTGAATGGGATCTGAACTAGGTTTTGCTGAATGAACGTGGCGGGAGGAATATGGTAGTGATATTTCAGCCTTTCCTTCCACGCTGTAGATGCATGGTCTGAGTATCGGTTCTGAGTTGAATTCTGGGGTTTTACGTCTCACAAACACGATACGATTATGAGGCAGGACGCAGCGAGGAACTCCGGGTTAATTTTGACCACCAGGGGATCCTTAACGTGCTCCCAATTCCCGGGACACGGGGGCTCTTGCATCCCGGCCCCATCGAAATGCGCGGTCGCCACGGCCGGAACTTGATCCCGCGACCTCGTGCTTAGCGGCGCAACACCATATATCCGCTAAGCCACCGCGGCGGGTCTGGGTACCAGTTCTGTCTGTATCTTTGGTAAGGTTGTACTGATGCTGAAAGTGAACATCTATTCAAGTCGTGAAAGTACGAGACGCCGCTCGTGTGGGAGCGCGAGCTCAGTAAGGCACGTGGCCCTTGTTCACAACACATGCTATACACGCTAGGATCGACACAGTGGACAAATAGAGTAAGCTTCGTTTCTGGCGCTCACGTAAATTCCTGGGCGAATATACAATCGTCAATCAAAGCATTTCTTAAGGCCGTTTGCACGCGTCATACTCTTTTAGCGAGGGCGGCGCTTTAACTCGGTATAGCTTGGTGTTCGGCCCAGAGCTTCAAACAGTGTAATACGCGTCTACGAAGTAGATCTTTCGGGAACGCATGGCTGCCTCGATCGGCGTTGCACAGCGTTGTGTAACCCGCGCGCAAGTCTCGGTTAATTCGGGAGAGCGTGTATATACGCGCTCAAAAAGAAGGAGTGGACTACGCTGGCACCCTCTTAATCTCGATTCAGGTAGATTCCATTAAGTGGAAAACATATGCGCGGAATCGTTTGACCTGCTAAGTGGTAGCTATGTGGAACGAGTGTCCTTGAGCGTCGGCTCTTCCTATTACCGAGCTTTTCGCCACTGTGTACTGCATATCACTCTGAATATCGTTCCACATAAGTTTCACAAAGTGGAACATGTTAGCCTTGTTATGCGTACGCGCCATCAACAACGGGCCTCGGGAGAACATATAGCGCCTCTAAACGGTTCCGCCAAGCAACACGGCCCGCGATTTTCCGACTGGGCCGAAAAGCCGCGGGCCCACCTACAGCCGTGTACCTCTTTCTGCACGTGCTCTGCGAGGGCCAAGGCAAATATTTGGCCTTCGCCACTCCCGCGCGTGCCTTCGAATGCAACGGAACAAACGCCCCGCTGCAAAAGGGATGCACGGGAATAGAGAGAGAGAGAGAGAGAGAGAGAGAGAGAGAGCTTACAAAGAAGAGGTGAAAAGAAGCACTATGCGTGGAAGAGGCGAATCTGTTTGCGGTGCGGATGAGAGAGAGATGGCCTTGTTATTGTTGCCCGACAGGCGAGGGAAGCGGACGTTATTTTGGGATAACGGGCCGGAATTTTCGCTGCGCTCCCAAGACCCGGAGCGCGCCCGCGACCTCGCGCTGCTGCTGGACGAGGCCTAGTCCGACCGCGTTCTTTAGCACCTCGCACCTTTTATCCGTCGAGTGTCCGCGGGATATCTGCCTGCAGTAGCAATCACGCCTACTTCTTTCCTCGTCGGAACGGCCAGAAGTCCCGGCCGAATGTGAAGTTTGCGGGTGCAAACAGACGGTCGCGCACCTTGCGTGCACGCGGCGTCTTCGTCGCAGTGCTCAAAGTGCGCCAGTTGCTGTAAAAGCGCTGCTGTGTTCATTAAAGGCAGCGGCCGGGACTGAACGAAAAACTGCGGTCGTCATTTGCCTTTCTCGTGCGTACAGATTCTCTTCTACATTTTTTTCTACCCTTTGCCCTTCCCCCAGTGCCGGGTAGCGAACTGGACGGTCCATATGGTGAACGTCCTTTTTACGGCGAGGCTGGTTAGGGCTTGGATTCCGTGGATTTTTCGTGTCCATCAACAAATTTGCGTGTGCAAAAACTCGGCTCCCGAATTCGATGCAAGATCGCTTCACTCTTTGCAAAAGCTTATACGTCTCATCACGTGGATATGTATATATGTTCAGTAGATTAGTTATCAATAGGCACCATATTCAAGATCAGTAGGTTCTCACGTAGATCATCACTTTTTTTGCTTGCTTACGGGAGTAAGGTGCTTTGAGCGACTCATTGTCATACGTGACGGACAAATTTCTCGTTGAGTAGGCATAGAAATGCTTACTTATTTAATAGCAGAGGTCATACGAGATTCTGTGTGCGTACCTATCGTCACGTCGACCACCGATCGGCACAATAAACGTGTTCATACCTTTGTTCACAGTTCTGTGTCACCTGTGTGTCGTGTGCTAAACAGCTTCGCTGGTCATCCACCTTCACAGAGTGAAATGGCTCATGATTCTTTCTTTTTTCAGTACCTGTATATACAGACGATATAACAAAACAATAAAACTAAGCACAGTTTGTGGGATGCCCAGACTGTTTCCGAACTGCCTAAGTCTCCTCCTAAGACCTGCTGTGAAGTGTGATATTCACGAAAAAGCATCCAAAGAGATAAGCGGCACCTCTGGCGTTACAGCAATCTTATTCTACCAGAAGCCTATCAAGGCGTGCAGTCCATAGCCGGGTAACGAGACGTGGTCACTTCATTCCGCTGCTCGATCGCGTGACACGCCAAGCAGACTGTTGTCGATGCGCGAACCGCTACTGTTAACGTAACGTGACCGCGTGATCGCTAGTATAGTAACGCGAACCGGTGTTATTTTCGGCATAAAGTACCTGCATTTTTATTCTTATCTGACAGTACTATACGCCACTGGAGAATCACTAGTTGTCGGGTGCAACCGTCGCGCGAGAGAACGAACTCAGGAGCATCAGCGGCCAGTAGCGCTGCAGTTTCCGCATTTTTTCGCAGGCTTCTTTGACGCTCGGAAAAAACACTTTTGTGTAGCACGTATTGAGCAACAGGAAAGCTGTAAGGGAAGTTTTCCATGCTGCTCTGCAATTTCATAACTGAAACTCTTCATCTAACTATAATATTTGAGAAGTTGATTAGGTGGAACCAAAAAAAAAAAAATAACAATCCGAGTATCTCCAAGCGAAGCCAAACAACATTGCCTTAGTCCTGTCCAGCTGCGTGGCACTTGCATATATACATCTTTTTTTTAAATCTTGGTGCATGATAGTTCGAACACCACGTATGTACCGTACTGTGCTTTGTTCCAGTGGTCGCTCGCTCGCTCTCTCTTTTCCTATCTATTTGTTTTTAGACAGAGTCCCTTACAATGTTCGGCAGAAAGACATCTCCCTGTCCGGCGCCTATGTGTCTGAACAATCGTTCCAGAGAAGCTCAAGGGGCGAGCACGTGAGGCGACACGACACGCGCTTCAGTTCTCAGAAAGCAAAAGGTCGCGTCCTCGCAGCTGGGTCCGCCAGTCCGGTCCGCCTCGGTGGATATTATAGCGCTGTTTCTGGCGCATTAACGCGCACACAATGTTTATTGTCACTACACGGCTTCCTCCTATAGCTGCGACTCTGGTCATCGAGGCGAAAATGTTCACAAAAAGCTCTGGCTGTCGGTCTGTGCGCGATTGTTCGAACATAACAGATGCCCGTTCTTTCAAGCGTAGCACCCGTGTGTCAGAAGAAGTGCCTATTTCCGAAGCATTCGCGAGCGAAGCAGCTGTTGACACCTTTGCAGTTTTTGTCAGGAGGGCAGAGCTTGGTCAATGGGGATTGCTGCTGCATGCAACAGGTCGAGGCATGTTTCTTTGTTTAGCCGCAGTTAACTTACTTCGGTATATGGAGCCAGGTAATGCATGGAGCCGATTATGACAGCTGCTGCGCGCAAATACATTTTTTTAAAAAGTATTGTTTGCAGGGAGTTTTTTCAAGGGCGGTGTCTTGGAGACGACGCAGCAAGGGGAGACTCACTCGCACCTTCACCTGGCTGGTGCCCATAGGCTGGGATGGGCGGTACCAATAATCCAAACATATATAAATATATATATATATATATATATATATATATATATATATATTCTGTCTTCAAGGTTTTAAAGCGGCCGGAGCCGTATACTGCGGCCAGTATTGATCTTTCTTGAACTCTTATTTAACATTCCACTGTCCTCAGTCCTCTTAAGACTTTATACTTTTTTCCTGTTTCCCCCTCCTCCAAAGTACGGTAGCCAACCGAGACCAGTCTCGGTAAGCCTCCATGCACTCCACCCTCTCTCTCTCTCTCTCTCTCTCTCTCTCTCTCTCCCGGCGGCTCTCGGCGTCGTGCGGCGCCTCACTGTTCATAACGACAGCGCGAAGGCGTCGGCTCTGGCTACAAATGTGCAGCCAAATTATCGCCTGTGTCCGCTACGGCGTCTACGGGCAGCTGCTCCTGTCCGGCTCTATCGTGCGGCGAAAATTACCCGCGCATCGGAGCGCTGCAATTCCTAGCGCAGCTAGTGCGCTTTGGCCGCAGCCGTTCGCAGCGGCTATCATTATTTAATTTGTCATACATTGTAGCTGGCCATCCCAACCTGTATTGCGTGATTCACCGACTCTCTCGCGATAATAGAAGCAGTTCTTTTCCACGGTCCGTTACCTGCAGCCAACTTTGATGAACTGCGTTGAGCGAACACATCTCTCCAAAGCATATCGTACACCCTCGTGGCTTTCCCTAATGGCGGCCTCTGTATTTAAGACGCCGCATATTGAAACTAGCACCTAGCCGAGGGTAATATAGGTTTATCTAGGTCTCTGTCATCGCCACGGTAACGGAACCGGTTGTTTGCGAGTTCTCATTTTATGGGCGGCATTTCGCCACCGAGAAGACGAGCACACCTACTACAGACCTGGATGAAGACGGATCCGTGTTCGCGTGGAAAATCGGGTGTGGGGTGCCTGGACAGAGATCCTTGAGCCGTTGTTCTCCTCGCTAATCATTCGAATTCGCTCACGTTTTTTGCAGCCCCTTTGGGACGCCACTGTAAAAATAAATCGTAGTATACATGTAATCCTATTCGTATATACTGCTCAGGCGTAGTTTGCTTCCCCATTCACTCAGGTTACTGCCATCTTTCTTTTTCCTTGGTACCTCGTACAGTACGTCTTTCTTTCTGGATTGAGGAAGCCAGGCTAATCTAGTCGTATACCTTCTGCATTTTATTCGTTGCATCATAAAGTATCTCGCATTCTCTGAACACTCTTGAGCGACTACGATGAAAAAAAAAAGATAAAGAAAATCTTACGCACCTGTGTTAATGTCATAGCATGTTGGTTAAAGGCGCTGGTGTAAGTGCACAGCTGCGCAGCGTTCTTTCCGAGCTTGTGTGGCCTCAATCTGGCTGTGACGCACGGGCCAGAAGTGTGTCGTTCTTCCCGTGTATGCGATTGACGCCTCCTTTATTAGCATATAACGTCATTCATATTCCTGACTTCTTTATAGTTTCACGATGAAGTACATCGAGAACTTGCAAACTTCATGTTGGGAGACTGAAGCGAGAAAACAAACGTGGTGGCCGTGTTCTTGCGTTCTACTTTAGCTGCCCTGTCTTTTTTTAAAGCGTTGTGAGATCAGATGTGGCTAATCGGGGACCGTTTGGTCAAATACCTGCGCTAACCACGCAGTTACGGAGGCACAGCGAAGGATTGGGTCGCTTATAATTGGAAGTCCGGTCGACGAGCGCTCAAATAACGCCGTTCAGGCCGATGATTGCATATCCGCTTGGTATGAAGGTATAGGCCGCATGCGAAACAGTTCGCATCTCACTTTCAGTATAGCGACTCGTTGTTGTGTTGCCTCGCTTGCGCGCACCCACGTCGTGTTGCCCGGTTTCGCCATCCGAGTGCACCACTTATTCTATTATTTTTTTCTTTTACGGCGACGCGCCAGCTACAGAGGCGCATGTAATTGTTCCAAGTCCCCGATGCGCCTCCATTGTGTCCTCGCATCGCTCGTGAAACGCAAAACCAATGCCGCTGTAATCTCGGATCCGAGGCGAAGCCATCGCCGATGCTCGTCGAGCGTTCTTACTTCGCCGTCGCGTTACATGCATAAGCACCTCGCGCGGCAAACCGTCAGCTCGTGCATTGCTGCGCTCTCGTATTTCATGCGTAGGCGGAAGGATCTCGGGCTCGGTGACAGCGCGGAGTGGAGAGTCCCGTCCCATAATTCGCGTCCCTCTAGTGCGTAGGCTTGCCCCGATTAATTTTCGTCGTTGCGACGTCGGGCTCAGCGGTGGAGAGTAAAGAAAGGCGGCGGTAAGAGGCGGGGAGCGATTGGTTGGCCTCGGCCTTTCTAGCACCCGCACGCTGCCGCAGGCTCGTAGGAACCTTGCGCGGAAGCTTCCCGCAGTTGACGGGAGTGCCAAATAAGCATGCCTAGCGAGTGGGGGAAAAATAAAATGCGTGGGACGCGATAAATATTCTCTACGACATATTCGATCGCTTATCACGAGGCGATCGAGAGCCTCAGAGATGTGAAAATGTTAACGTGCACATGCTCTGCATATGATTGGATGTGTTCGTGATCGCAATCAGAAGCGCGAACATTCGTGAGCTTGAACTCGACAAAGCTTGGCGCGTCACGCCAGGTAAAATTCAAACGACCGATAAAGCGGGGGTTGTTTGAATGGCGTCTCATTTTCTTCGCACCCGTAACGCGGCCGGTGTCGGCGACGCTGTGATGATGATGATGATGATGATGATGATGATGATGGTGTTGGTGGTGGTGATGGTGGTGGTGGTGGTGGTGGTTGTTATTGGCATACCATTCGAAACGGGGCGGGGACAAAAAGTCACCAAGCCTGCCTGATTTAATTAAGTTTTACTACATCTAGCGCTATTTAGCTTTTGCCTATCTGATATGGATCATAACTTTCGTATTTAAGGCCTCTCATCATTATATTGTACCATTACCTACGCGTGCTTGCAATGACCCCGGTTTTATAAATCTCTTCCCAGCTTCTTTCCCACCAACACTCCAATCGTCTCTCGCTTATCTCGACAGTCAATCCTTCCATCTTCTTTAAATCCCGTAGCTTTTGGAAGGTGGACACTCCCTGCGGGGCTCGCTGGTCTCGCTGGCTAAACGACACCGCGCGCTCTGGCTGGTGCAAAATCCGAAGCATAAAGCACGGAAGTAAATTTGTCGACGCTGGCGGAGCGGGCACTGACGCGGTCCTTTATTGCGTTCGTAGCTCCGTGTGCACGCTTGACGGACCCTCTAATTCGATATAAAACCCCATTTTCACTTCACCTATATAAAGCTAAGCTGTTGTCGTTGCTTGTACTTTAGGTTGATATTCATGCGCAGGATTATAAAAAACAGTCATACATCGTCGCGCGACCATGGATTCACTGTTCAGGACCGGTGCAATGTCCGTTACTTTTTCACAGGTTGTATAGCTTCTGTGTAGCGTGCAAGAAAAGCTCGTCGTGCGTGGAATGCACCTTGGTCAGTTCTTCATATTAGTCACCCAACGCGAATGGTACACATGGGTTGCGTGTACGTGACTCAGTACGGGAGTATAGAGCATCTATTTTGGGCTAGGTGTTCCTTTTACATGCAACTTGGCGCGAAGCAGATGATGGACACGCGACGAGCGCAGTTACGCGACTATTCTTGAACTCGCTCTCTAACCGCTTCATTTGTGTAGTGTATTTGACCATGCATATGAGCGTGTCATATATGAGCGCGAAGTGCGGACGCTTGCAAACTCTTTCGTTGATGGTTGAACCGGGCCCATCTTCCGATCGCATGCGATATATCAACTTGACATTCAAGCAACTTGACAAGCTGCATCTGCCGCGGAGCGCGCAGTTCAAGCACGCTACCGCACCCCACCACCCACGGGAACTGTACGGTCAATCACAAAATTTTACGGAACGCAAAATCTGAGAAAAAGCTGAATATCTGCAGCCTCACAACGCAACCCTGCCTATAGTATTCGCATTTACAGCCTCTACCAGTATATGTGAACAACATTCCGATGTTCGGTTTTACTGACTGCTGTTACAGGCTGCTCGGAAATTGAATGTTCTTCTTTTTTTTTTCTGAATTTCCGTGGTCCTTAAACTTTCGTGGTTTACTGTACAAGCAGCGACGCAGCTCCTTCTGGGATCGTTCCGCCGTGTCAGCGCCGCGGCCCCACAGCCACACCGTTCCGAGCGTCTGCGCACGCCGATTGCTCGTTCGTGCAGCCAATCGCGTTTCTTAGGCGCCGACCTCGCTATAAAACTATAAGCCCGCCCTTTCGCAAGCGTACTTCCCCGGGAATCTTGCATAGCAACCACTTCTAGATGCGTGGCTACGAGCTGTTAATGTGCTACCAGACGGGGCACACACTTATTGCACCGAGCTGAGTCGGCGAAATTGCCGTTTGTCTGGCGCGTGAGTCGGAGAAGGCAAACCTTTAGCTATAGCACTGCGACGGCTGTTCGGGATTGCGCTACACACTGCAGCTGTCACGGAATTTTCTCCTGCGTATAGCCGTCGGGATGACGACGCCTTTAAGCGCTTTCGAGGAAGCGGACGTGTTACGCGATAGCAACCGCACAGGTTGGCTGAAGGCACGTATGTAACATACGCGACACAATGCGTATACCCGTATTTCGGCGCTGCAATGTGCCCAGCCCTCTATGCGTTTATGCTGCAAAAAAAAAAAACACCTGCCCCTGCGGACCTTTGGTTGCGGTTGTTTCATTCTACACGAAAGAAAACGGGCAAGTATTTATAGTGTGAGGACACTTGCACTTTGATAGCCGCATGAACTTTTAGATTTTGTTTTGTTTTTTCCCCATGGGTTGCCACGCGGCATAACGTCATAATGGAGTTAAATATAAGCACGCAGGCCCATTTCATGGGGATACTGCAACAGTGACTTATAAAATGTGTTGTCCATAATCCATCTCTCATAGACTTCAGCTTGATCACCGTTCAGTTTCACACCAGTAAGAACACTTTCGCGAATTGCCTTTATCCCGGGACACACGCAACCATTATTTCGTTTCTTCTTTTCCTATCGTTCGTCAAGCTCAAAGGCCGATCCCGGAGATGGCAGCACCTCGGCAGCGTTCCAGCCAACGACGAAGGGCAGTGATGGTAAACTGAATGGATCGCTTCAAAAGAGTGGCTCTAGGATCTCAATGAAGAAACATTTGTGCCATTTCGGGCTTATCTTCTCTCCAAACGATAAGTGACGTTTACCTCGCGTGTGCTTCCTTTCTTTAGCGCCGCACTAGCGACACTCAGGTCACTAACGGTACGCACGTATCCGCATGACGTAGTTTTCCTGACACGAAATTATCGGGCGCGCAGCGCTGAAGAAAGGAAATGCGCGCAAGATGGACGACGATTACTGTTCGGGGCCAAGATAAGCCCGAAATGGTGCATTTAGGATGTGTTCAAATTCTGGCCTGTATCGGATACAGTCTACGTAGACATCTAAGTAGACAGTCGAGGCAGCTTCGAAGTCAAGTAATGGGACGCGTTACTAGCCGTCTGGAGAACGTATAAAAGAAGCTTCTGCGACGTGACGCCACCTCGCGGCGACAGAAAAAAAAAAGTTGAGAAAAGCACACATTAGTTCCGCATTTAAGTCTTTGCGCCTGCGAACCTATGAAAAAGACGATGTAACTTACAATAAGGGCGTAAGAAAGCGTGTCTACGTTTTCTTGTGCGCAGACGACCTTTCCGTCGAATTTCCAAGCGTCCTCCTTATCCGCCATCTTGTTTGGACAGGAAAGTGGCCTGCGTCGTTTTTGACGTCGATGCTGTCTTCGCGATGCTGTCTACTTTGACGTCTTCGTCAGAATTGGAACGAGACTTAAGGTGGCTGCTGTCCGCTCAACCGTCTACTTTTCCGTCTTCGGCGAGTATTGGAACGCAGCCTTAGTAACAATCCATTTCTTTACGCTCTTCCTAGTGGGCTCGGATGCCGCCGCACCCGTGTTATCGCAGTAATGGGCATGCACCTGGGGGAGACCGATGATAAGAGCCGATGAATGGAAAATGAGACGGATTGTTACAACACAGAGCCTCTCAGATCCGCGCTCCCGTCGGCGCTCGCGTCACGCGCTTTTCTCGGCGGCAACGCGGCGCGCAGCCGTTGCAGAGGAAGCCCCGTGCAGCTGCTGCTGCGGCGAGGTTCCTGTACGCTCCGTGTACGCGCCGACGCCTTTCAGCTGCACGCGCACGCGTAATGCTGCCTCTGGCCGAGCTATTTTTGCTCGCGCTGCTGACCTTGACGTATGACGTATATTTCTTTCTCTCTTCCGCTCTTTCTCTCATTTATGTTTTTTCGTTTTGTTCGCACAGTCGTCGTCGTCGGTGGCTGTGCTCGCGTGGCGCAACGCGGCGCCATTAGAGGCTTCCTCGCCACGTACATGTACTGTGCTCTCGCCTCTGTAGTTCCGTGCCGCACTTTGGAACCTGTACGCGTTCCTCGACCAATCGGGACGGTAAACGCGGCTAAAGGTAACCGCCCGCGCTTTGTTGTCCGCGCGGGCGCCTGCGTTTGCAGGCCACCGTAGCCTTGCCCCAGCTGCACGGAACTACTGGGACCGAGTGTATATGTACGCAGAGGCCAGTGTACCGTGCTTCACGCATCGCCTGTCACGTACGCAGCTGCGGCCGGTGGTGTTGCGTCACGCCAAACAACGTGCCGCGTACGGGCTCGCCCGTGTTAAGGTCGCGGTGGCGCCCATGCATTTCGGGCGGCGCTCGAAGGATCCCATAGCGGTGCCCTCGGCGTCTTCGGCTCGCAGGCCACTGGCTACGAGCGTCCGTTTCCTGGAAAGGCCGTTGGACAGATGGTTCTGACTGAGAGTTTTAGCCGGTGCCACGTTGAACGTCAGCCTTTGACCTCCTTCTTCTTGTCAGGTGTTTTTCCATCAAATAATAATAATAATAATAATAATAATAATAATAATAATAATAATAATCGACGACGAAGATAAATGCGCGTAGTATGTACGAAGTTTATGTCCTCGAGCTGTAATCCCTATGGACTCGACGACTGTGATTGTGGAGACAACATGGTGCGCATTGCATGTATACGCACTCATGTGTCGTCATCCACGCCTGTACATTCTTTCGCACGTTTCCTTTTTATTGTTTCCTTTTCACATAACGTATTGTATGCGAAGTGCGCAGGAGGGGAGTTGCAGTGTTCTTGTATGAGCAGAGCCTCGTTGCCATACTGTAACGAGAGAACGTCGCCCGCACTGAGGACAGATACCCGTTACGTTAATCCCGATAGATAAGTCGATCTGATTGCGCTACTGTGTACGGCGCAGTCATATATATGTGCTCTTGGAGATCTCGCCAGTCCGACGCCTCTAACACTGCAAGTCAATGTGTTCAGAAACAACGAAGGAAGACGTCTCTCTCTCTCTCTCTTACAATGTATTTTAATTTCGGACAGATATCTGCCAGGGCACTAAAGGCAGCAATTAGCCCTGCGTAATTTCAGATCCCTGTGAACTCTGTGCTACAGAACGAAGAAATAAACGGAGTGACGTACAGTCAACCACAAAATTTTACGGAACACGAGGTCTTAGAAAAAACCGAATATCTGCGCAGCCTCACAACGCAGCCTAGTATTCGCATTTACAGCCTCTGCTAGTACGCTAACCTTTGCTAGTCCTAGCTAACTTTAGCCAGAGTTTAAAAATATGCGAATGTCACGTAGCTGGACAGAACAAGGTAATGTTGTTTGCCGTTGTTTGGAGATAACTATTTTTTTTCATTCCACCTAATTAGATAATTAGTCTTAATTAATTAATCAACTTTTCAAATAATATAGTTAGATGAAAAGTGTCAATGATAAAATTGTAGAGCGACATGAAAAACTCCCGATGCAGCTTTCTGTTCCTCAATATGTGCTACATATGTATTTCCCGAGCGCGAAAGAAGCCCGCAAATGCACGCAATATTGCCGCTCGAGGCGCTTGCGTGTATTCGCGGACTTCTTTCACAATCTGCAGAAAGCTGGAAAACACTAATATCTAGTAGATAGAAAGTTTGCAACTGTTTAATCGGACGTTTTGCAAATCACTCTGCAGCTTTCTACGTGGAATTTCTTTGCCTAGCTTCGTTTCTTCCGAAGTTGGTTAATTAATCTTGACTAATTATGCAATTAAGCATAATGCAAAAACATAGTGCGACTTACTTCATGCAGTAGTCAGCAACATGCAGTTGATCGCGCCGTCTTAGAGTGTACCGGCATATATTTTTTGAACTCTGGCTAAAGTTAGCTGGGACACCATAGTTATACCTAATGACTGACCTATAGAAAAGGCAGCATGGCGTACGGGATCACTATGGATAGCCTGAGGCTTACGTTTTCTGTTTTCATCGGGAAAAGCTGGTTCGCCCATGATTCTGAATGTCTGTCACTTTGAAACTGCGTCAAAGATGGATGGTCGCGTTAAGTCGTAGCTGCAATACGTTTAAAGGACTGAAAACTGACTCCTATGTGGCGGTTAACGAGTTATGTGTCCGGACCTCAAGTTCAGAAAGCACGGGCGCTCAATTGCCGTCCTGTGTTTGTTGTAGCTTGTAACTTTCCTGCAGTACACGTACGTTCTGCGGCTTAAAAGTATAATATCACATCCTCCCTACATACTTATACGTTGTTTTATTGCGCCCTCGTCATACAAATCTTCGTGAGTTTGTCCGGCACCGAAGGCCAGGGGTGAACGGTCGACAGAGACAGCTAAATCGATGTACCCACTAATTTTCAGTTGCTGTTTCGTTAAAAGAAATCAATGAAATTGAAACGTTTAAATAACGCGTCTTTATATTCCAAAGCTTAGGCCGTATAGCGCAGAGCTCCCACGTAATTGTCGCCACCTGGCATTCTTTAACGCACAGCTAAGTGCGCGGACATTTTCGAAATCTGCGCCAATCGGAATGCCAACGCAGCTGCAGCGATCGCCCGTCGCGCTCGGCAACCGAACGCCTCAGCGCGACGACAAGGGCCACAGCCGCGGGCCCAGTGTTACAGCTAAACGACAAGACTCTGCGGCGAGGTTCAGCTAGGTCGCTGCCATTTCTGTATGTATATTGCGCAATAGAAGGGACGGTGAAGAAATGTGTGAAACGTGTGGGCTGCGCTCACCGCTACGTGGTAACGACCGCCTGTTTGCGGATCGTACGCGTTATATATAGCAAGCGCGACTCCATAGTGACTCATACGCTTAGCATTCGTCACACCAAGGAGGGGTGGGAAGGTCAACCGACACATCTTATTTTCTGTATACGTATGCAGCAAGCGGATTCCATATATCTCCTATAGGATACGTGCCTGCACACTTCATCCTCGGATCAAGTTATATATCATCTGAATATTTATGTTGTGCACGCAGTACTATATATTTTCCTTGTCGCGCAGCTCTCAAAGCGTGGGCTGCAGCGGAAGTGGGAATTCGCGTCAACCAGTTCGCGTGGAGCAAGTGTCATTCATTTAAGGCGAACAGCTTTTTTTTTTGTGGCTCTTTCACTCGTTTTCGTGGGGGTCGGTGGTTTCTGCAGTGGCCGGACTTTTACCGCCGACATATAAAGCGCCGATGCAAAGGGTGCCGTTTCCTGCGCAGCCGATTTTGCTGGGCGCGTTCGTCGCCGAACGCCAACTATATTACCATATGGCTCCGATGCACGTGTTGTCGCGCGAGAGATTTGGAGCGTCTAAAGGTATATGGGGGCTGTGCTGGCACTCGCGCCACCGGATACAACATTAAAAATTGGAGGACGCTTAAGCGTCGCCTTCAAGAGTGGAACGCGATAGCGTTATCGCACCCCGTTCGCACCGCCCACTCATTCGCTCGGCATGCTCTTGACGAGACGAAGGGGAGAAGCGGGCGAGTGGCACGCCACCTGTCGGGACAGCGCCGTACATTGCGAGGAGGGGGGTCCTCTGTGTTTGCCGCAAGATGGCTCTGCGCGTGCGCCAAGCGCAGAAGAAATGTAGCGGAAACGTACTTCGCTACTCGTTTAACTGCGACTTCTGTAATTTACATGCGCATAATTACCGATATACACCGCAGTATAACTTTCTACGGCACGTTTCCAAGGCAACACCGCATTCACTAGAGGCGCTTTTGTCTCGTTTTGAACCATAGAACTCATGGCTGAGTGGTAGGGTTTCCGTCTCACACTCCGGAGACCCTGGTTCGATTCCCACCCAGCCCATCTTACAAGTTGTTTTGCTCATGGTCAACGCTCATGGCCAACGCCGCCGACGCCGGCTTTTCTGCGATGCGAGCTCCTTAACGCTGTCGCGTTAATATGACGAATTGGCTTATATGTACGGCCACCTATACTACCGATACGCATGTGCTGGCTAAGAACTCTTTTGTCTACGGTATGACGCACTGAAACACCAAACGCTACCATAAACATCCTCACCGCAACAAATTTACGCCTTCAAGCGCGTCTGTTCTTCAATAAAGTGAATAGCTTTCTATGGAAGCGTCTGGCTATTCGCTTACGTTGACAATCATCGTTAATAGTTCTTGCACAATATTTTTCCTTTTTTCTTGTTCGTGGCATGCGGGTTAGTTACGGACTCGTGTGCTGCTGGGTACAGTGAGCAGAAGACGCTCCAACACGCTTGGTTTTGTGCTAGTCGATTATGTTACCTTCCTTGTCACTGTTTCGAACATTTAGCTCCGAGCAGCAACAAATACTATTGCATACTCACTATCGAAGATTCGCGACTGTCTGATGTGTTTACCATTGCCGGTATCAACGGCTTCGCACGGTTTTATTTCATCGCTATGTATTGCTCAGAAAGCGGTAACCGTCGGTTTCAGTTTGCCCTTTCCTGTTTAGAAACGACGGGTGCACTACACGGCCGCTCGGTCAAAACACGTTGTTCTTACGAGTGGCGACGCCAAGAATGCTTGCGTGCTGGCTAACGAGACGCTTGGCTGGGTCTCACTATATACGTTGACGCGTATCGCTGCCGAATCGCCTATCCAAGTGGCATGCTTTAGTTGGCGGTTTGCCGCGCAGGACTCTCGACGGCACTGTACAAACAGGGCGGCCGGCGATTTGTGCTTTCGCAGAGCCTGACGTCATGAAGTGGCGACGGTGTTGCCGTCACATTCAGCAGGAGAGAGAGAGAGAGACGATCTCTACTGGGGTGAATTTTCTCGGCAGGCTAGGTTAATAGATGTGGCCAAGATTTCTCTTTGCGAAGGTTGTACTCAGATGTGGCGAACAGCGAATAACATAAGGGTCAACTTAGGCGCCTGCTCTCTCTCTCTCTCTCTCTGTCTCTCTCTCTTTCTCTCTCTCTCTCTCTCTCTCTCTCTCTCTCTCTCTCTTTCTCTCTCTCTCTCTCTCTATTTTGTCTTGCCCGTACTGCGGCTGTTAAAAACGTTCAGCTAGTATGTATGACAGTCTGTCTGTTTTAATGTTATTGTGGTAAGCGCTGGTCGCCTACCATGGATGTGGCAGTGACGGCAAGGACCAGCGGCGGTGAGTCATATATCCGTTAATACAAGCAAGTGCCCTTTGTTGGAAGCGCCCTTCGCTCTGCAGCGTTCAAGAGTGGTTTAAGTGAGCTCCTCTCTGAGGCGTGTCGGAATACTGCTACGTAGGTCGTGAGGGACGAATGACGCGCATTAACCCGAGAGGCACGGCCAAAGGGCTCTCTCCTGGTGTATCTTCGCGTCACGTGCAGCGTCACTGCATTGTTCTGCGTATTATGCTAACAACTGCGAGGTTGTAGCTAAGTGGTCATATATCCGGACGCGCAAGCGCTAATCTTATCCGATAACTAAGCAATCGACTACTGTGCTCTCGGAAGAATCAGTATCCCTTTGTTCTAGCGCTCACCCCCTTCCTAGTTTCTTTTTTTAATTTATGTTATGTTTCTTCGTCTAATTTTTCTACGAACTGCTAATGTTTGCGTGGTCGATAAGCTGGCCAGTGATCGTCCGGTCCCGCGAGGGGGCTCTGTGAACTCTGAAAGTTGAATTTTCAGAGGTAGTGCGTTTCACTTGCTGTTTTTCTCGGGGCTAAGCATCTCTGAACTGAGGGCTATCTAGCCTAGCGGTACTGTTTAACGATAATATCGTTTTCATTCATGCATTCTAAGGTGATACACAAAGCATAGAAAACAAGCCGACTGCACGGAACGTGCTGTTTTGGAGGCTGCTTAAGAAAAACTCGGGCTACCCAAATGCCGTCCTTTGTTCCTGCGTATGATTCTTCTTTCTGCGTTATCCTCGGCGCAGCGATGTTTGAATCGATAGACAAACAGCGTGCTGTTGGCGTATAACTGTGGAGAAAAAATTGGAGGACGCTTAAGCTTCGCTTTACGAGTGGAATGCGACAGCATTCAAAGATTCCTGACTGGTTACGCTATGCACGAAGGCGAGCGGGCGGTCTTTCCGGCATAAACGTGGCCTCTTGCGTGGGCCGCGGATGCGCGGAGGCGAGCGCCATCTGGATGGTGTTGTTGCAAGGACCCGAGCAGGCCACGCCGCTCTGTAAATGGTATAGAAACGCCGGAGAAGGAGTTTATGTTTGAGTTTCCGTGTAACAGAATTGTGTTTTCTGGTATGTTCAAATTACAATCCGACGCTATCATGTCTTTAGGTTGTGTTTAGGTTGTGCATTATGATTTTGCTGACGCAACTCGCTCTGAGGAATTCACTTAGTTCAGTAACACATCTGCGCCACGCTGAGGGCCTGCGTGGCTGTGGCTCGGAATCGGTTTTTCGCCAACGGACTCCAGCGCTGATACCGGATTTTTTGCGACGCGGGGCTGCTAATGCTATCGCGTTAAAATTAAACGTCCCCTGTTGAAGCTTGTGCACCACATCGAGTGCCTCTGCGCCCGGGTGGTTTCATTGTCGGAGGGGTGCTGTCGCCAAAAAAACAAAAAAAAAAAAGAAGAGGTTGTAGTCGCGTGTTCTTGCCGCGTGCTCGTGAAAGACGACGCACTGCTCGCGCCTGTGCGCCGTTGGTGTGCGCGTATGATACACATGCACGTACTATGTATCGTACGTCCGTGGTGGCGTCGATGCTGTACACGCGACATACATCGCCAGCCGGTCGCGATATATGTACGTGTTCGCTCTGCCGCCATGAGTCGGCGGCCGGTTTGTACACGGTTCCGCGAAGTGCCTCTACCCCTCCTCCTCTTCCTTTCCCCGCGATGACGTCATTGGCAGCGTGAGCCATTGTTTCTGGATGGAGCCTTGGCCCGGCTTTTCTCCCCCTTGTCGCCCGATGTCTCCGCTGTGACGTCCGTCACTCCGTGGCGCTGAGCGGGCATCAGTTCGCCCGCGCGTGGGTGTGTGCATATCCCTGCAGGGGTATCGGTTTAGGCGATAGCGTTCTGCTTCACCGCAGCGATGATATATAGTGGCACGCTTGTAAACTCCCGCCTTGGTGGTTCTCTGACGATACGACGCTCTGCCGCTGAGCGTGAGGTCGCTCATAACTTACTGAATATTTTCGGGACCATAAGCCCCAGAATTTGTCATTCAACTTGCGAACGGGCGCTGCGGCACAGCGAGGAGGGAGCACGCGCGGTCTGTCGCTTCGCCGTCGTCGTTGGCATTCACGTGCCGCGGTCCGGCATAATTATCTCAAATACCTGTCCCAGTAGCGCTGCGCTGAGATTCAATGGCGAAATCTCGCGCGTTCATAGTTGACGGCTGTAGTGGAGGGCGAGAGTACATCTTCTATAGCGTGCCTGTTTGTTCAAAGCGGCTTTTGACGTCATGTAGTTGCTTTGCAATTAACGGCGGGTAGCGGGTGGTGTGACACTCGCAATTCCAGTTTGCTTAATTCCTGCAGAGGCTATAAGGAGCTCGAGAGGCTCAATAAGCAAAACATGAATGTGGCGTGCGTGAAGCATGTCAAGATTTCATCTTATCGGAATGTCGTATACTTGCTTCCTTCAGCTGTGCATACCGAAACGTGCGCTTCGTCTCGGAGCGGTGCTTCGCAGACCACCTGATAAGGCCCGTCTGTTTTAAGTACTTGAAGCGCTAATTAACAAGCTCCTCCTTTTTATATAGCTGCAAGTTAGTTCGACCAAGGACATTTGATATCACTGGTCTCGCCGCGCGGGATGCTGTCCTTATATAGAAAGTAGACTTATGCAGTCGACCGCATGGTGACTGTAGATAGGTTGTCGCAATTTTCCTATAATATCTTCATAACGTATATGGACAGCCTACTGACGAAAGCCAGTAAAACGCCCATAGACAGTAGTTTACATAGACAGTGAACAGGGATTGAATAACGGCTGATTTGGAACACCAAGAGTATACCTGCGCTGCAGAGGGAACATTCTAGAACTGTACATTGCAGACAGGGAAGGTCACGGGAAGGACGAAAGCGCTTCTGACAGCTGATATTTATTCGAAGACACCGCGTTAAATATAAGCCCACAAACAATAACAGTTTGTCCGGCCTTGTTCCTTTTGATGGGTGCGGTCAGTTTCTTTTAATGATGGCTTTACATGTAACGTGGCACTTTTTTTTAGTGAGATCGGTTGTTAGAAACGCTTTCGACTGTCTCGTGCGCACTCTTATCTGCGTAGTCATCGAGTTCTACCTTTTCGTGCATGCGCTAGAAATTCTTTGAAATATGGATATCTTTTGTAAAGATTATCTCTGGAGTGAACGTGTTTTGTAAGCGGATGTGGTAAGCGTCCGGACTGACAGAATAACTTTTCGTTAGGAGTGTACGCGTCTTCGGTATATATATATATATATATATATATATATATATATATATATATATATATATATATATATATATATATATATATATATAACGTGCGCGCATTGAAGAACCCGCGTATAACGTGTTATGCAGCACTCCTCCGGCCTTTCTAGGAAGCCGTGTCACAAGCAGGTTGGCACCGGTGTTACTGTGTGCTGCGACAGGCCGTGTTGTGCCTCTGCATGTTCCTGGCTGATCGTATATTGTGTTTAATGCGGCGTGCGCGCACGCGTTCTTGCATGCATATAAGATGACGATATACAGCAGCATGCTGGGGCGAAGCACTTTCTTTGCCAAAGACGCCTCTGCCGCGTTTCTTGCGCGCGTGCTTGGGAAGGTAAACAAGCCGCGCTGCCTTGCACTCGCGACGTATACACGCGAGTCTCGTGAACGGCCGTACATCGCAATCCTCGCAGCGCGCGCAAGGCTTGACAGCATGCGGCTACAAGTTCCCGTTCGCGGAGAGTGCGAAACTCGCCCTATACCTTTCGGCCGTTGAGGTGGATGGTGAGCTAGGCCTGTCTATGCCCCCCCGTCCGTGCGCGAGGCTCGGGGGAAGTCGCAGCTCCAGTGCGCGGTGCTGCGGCGGTATACACAACCGCCCTCAGACTCGACCCGGACGATGAAGAAACATCTAGATGGCGGAGGAGGAGCAAGCATGGAATGCTTTGGAAGACGCGTTATAGGCTAGCACATTCAGTGCACCCCAAGCAGAGATCCCCAGCATTCTTCTTTTCTGTTCTTCGTAGTTCTGTTCAAGAGCCCATAATGTTTACAAAAATTAATATTTGCGTATTGGGACCACTTCGGCCACCCTTTTCACCCTAAAGTAGTCGAAATGTTGAAGTTAAATCCCTCGAGTTGATCTCCCTGCTTCTTCTCAGCCCCTCTCTTTTTGGAATGGTGGACGCCTTCGAAGAGGCTTCCAAAGCAACCCATACATGCACTCTTAGGCAGAATTACACCCTTTTGGCCGTATCTTGCCACACAACGATAATCGTCATCTGTCTTGTCCGCATTTCCTTTGTTTAACGCTGCGAGCCCGGTACTACCAAGTCACGAATGACATACGCGTTATCACCACGACAGAGCATTCTCGACAGGAAAGCAGCGAGCGCAGCGTTTTCAAGAAAGGAAACGCAAGCACGACAGATGACGATTATTGTTGCGCGGCAACACACTGCCCAAAGGGTGCACGTTTGTTTAAAAGAGTGTGGGGCATTCAGAGACTCGTCGTCCGTCGGATTACGGCCGCCGCGTCTGCAATCGGACCCGCGACATCAGGGTCACGCAGACCTTTCTCACCATCTCCCGTCTCCTTTATCGAATTCTTTCATAATCTAATTTGCCAAGTCTCCTACCTGCATCTCACATTCATTCATTCATTCATTCAATCAATCAATCAGAACGTCATAACCACTGAACAATCGCTATAGGTGACAGCAGATTACCGTAATATCCGCACGAGTTAATGCTGCAGTGCCGAAAACTTTCCACTTGCACTTCGCTACACCCCGTGATAACGTTGCGGGCTAGGCTAGGAATATCCGCGGATCCTGCGCACGCGCTAGCTGACAGCCTCCCATCGGATGCGGTAATCCTCGGAGGCTGTTCTTGCGTCCTTTGTTCGCGTCCCTCCTGCCGCGCGTGCGTGGACGGGGTGTGCGTGTGCCTGAAGCCTCCACCCGTGTGCACACACGCACACACACACCGGGCCGTTTATTTCGGGATCGGCATGTGCCCGGGAACGCACTCGGTGACGTATTTTTAGCCTTTCCTTAGCCGCGCGTACACACGTTACACGCGCGCTCCCTGCTTGGAAAGTTTATTTTCTCACCGTGCACTGGGCGTGCGGCTCCGGCAGTGCGAAATTAAACGGACAGAAAAGAAAGCGAGAGTATTTTTATGTCATATATGTCTGAAGCGCTGCCGTCGTTGGCCGCGTCGCGATGTGACGCGCGCATGCTACAGAGAAACAGCTGCGGCGCGCGCATCCGTCGCCTTAGTTGCCGTCGCGCCACATATGACGCAAAAGTAGATACGGCCGGTTGCTTGCGGGTCACATACACAGAGGCAAAAGCGATGAAATTATGCGCACCTCAACCCGCAGCAGAAGTAAACGCGTACGGATGCCGTAATCGAAAAGCGCATGGAGGGAGCGCTTAACTGTGAAGACATTCAGGCCACGCCGAGTGTGGGCGCAGCGATGACGCAGCCTCCGAGATCGGCGATAGAGTTTCCAGTTCGACCTCTGTCAAAAGTAAACGCGCGCGTGCTCATTAGTGCGGAGCATGTTTGGCTCGCCGGCCTGCGTGCATACAGGCTTGGCCGCCGGTTGTCGTTGCAAGGGCCACATGGTCGCTTCGCGAACGCTCTAGCCATACAAAGTGAGCTCGCGTCACACTGAATGCGTCGGCCGTAGCCAAAATCAATAGGTTCGGTCACATCTTGGGCAGGGCGCCGTGTGGAAACGTACCACATGAGGGTGGTTCCTTTCTCGTGTTGCCTTGAACGCCACAGTCACGGTCTCTGCCTGCGGCAACGGATTCGTCCGCGCCCGTCTAGCAACCACCCAGCGATCGCTTGCTTGCACAGCTAGTTATAACAGCGGCTTAGAAATGGCACCTGTCGCTTCGTACATGCCCAGCAGTTGGGAAGCCCGTGCGACTCCGCTATAGGCGAAGCGGAGCTGTTATAATGTAGCGATTCCTTTCGCTCGATTCTATTCCTGTCTTGCCTCCGCCGTCCACGGCCGGCCGACGCCGGCGATAACGAGAACGGAGCGCTGCCGGAACCTGCGACGAAGCGCGAAAATGGATTGCTTTGTAAAAGGCTGGGTACATTAGAGAGTTATACAGCTGAGCGAGCCAGCGGGCCCAGCGTAGACGCTAGTGCGCATGCGCGGTACAACATGCGCAGTGGTGCCTACGCTGGCCCACTAGCTCGCTGCAGCTATAACTCTCCATTATCCAATCGATCATGACGTCGCTAGTATGGTCGCCGCTTGTTCAGGTCATTCTTAAAGCTTTCTGATGAAAGGAACGCTGACTTGCAATATTGCCACCTCGCTAATTCTGTTAATACGATCGAAGATGTCCGTGTTTAAGCACGAAGGAACGTGGAGGACGAAAGAAGAAGAGGGGAAGGGGCGCGTATGTCGACCACCGAGTGTAAAGAAGGTTGGCACACGTAACGAAACGAGCGCGTAACAAGTATGAGCCGAAGATTAGGTGCGAAAAAAAAAAAAATAGTCTCGACCAACGAATTATGCGAAGGGCACGCACGTGTGTAGCAATTTGAACATTCTCAGAAATATATAGACAAGGACGAAGGGCGCGCTAGCTATTGCAATTACACGCCAGGTCGCATGCGTCATCTATTGACGACCGCGATATTGCAAAAGCGCGATTCTTCGAGCCGGAGGTCCAAAAATAGAAGTTATACTTCCGAGACATCGCCGCCGACTCCGACCCTACACATGTGGCTTAACACATGTACTGCTTTGTGTACGCGACCTTTCTTTTCCACTTTTTCTTTTTTAGAATCCACGAATTTAATATTCCATAATGTGCATTTGACTAGTTTTCTTTCTTTTTTTTTTCCTTTGACTGTGAGATGGCCATTCCACAATTAACTTCGCGACACCTTCCCGCCTTTCGATTAGCATAAGCGATTGTTTGTGCTCTCTCCCTGTTATCTTTGTTTTCCCCCTTTCCCTTTCCCCCGGTGTAGGGTAGCCAACCGGACATGATTCTGGTTAACCTCCCTGCCTTCTTCTTATCTCTTTTCCTCCTGTGCTGAAGGCAAAAGTTATGGAACTGCGACGTCGGTGTTTCTCTATGCCACATCGCTATTAAAACAGGCGTCGCGCTGTTGCATGTTAGAAGCAAAATGGGTGAAGGCAGAAACAGCGCTCTTGATGAGTAAACTTTGTGTTTACAGCTTCTTTATTTCGCTGGGAAAACGCAGTTATATCCTTAAAATAAAGCCCTGCCAGCATGTAAAGTAGATGCATGTGGCTCTTAATTTAGTGTCCATTTATGCATCTGTCCTAACCGGTAACTGAGATAATAGAGACCTTTAGCTTGTACGCTATTCTGGTAAACGGGAGCGGTTTGGGCGGATTACCGGATGGTCGGGGCGTAAACGTGAGCGGTGAAGCCGCCTGGTGTTGTAGAGCTCAACCGGACAAACGCATGGCTAAAACTGCAGTAACTCACCATATCCTGCTTCGCCACTCGTGCAAATTTTTGGCAGCGGCGTAATTGTGAACACGATTACGCCACTGTCGAAAATTTACGCCAGCAGCTAAGCAGAATATAGTAATTAGCTCTGTGTTTGTGTGGTTGAGCTTTGCGCCACCAGCTGGCGCCACCAATCTGGCCGCTCACCTTGACGCCCCCGCTAAACCGGAAAACCGCCCGCGCTTGCCCGAATACCGGACACGCTAAAAGTCTCTAATAGAGACTTTTAGCGTGTCCGGTAAAAGTCTCTAATAGAGACTTTTAGCGTGTCCGGTAT
The DNA here is from genome assembly GCF_023375885.2 of Dermacentor andersoni. NCBI lineage: Eukaryota > Metazoa > Arthropoda > Arachnida > Ixodida > Ixodidae > Dermacentor > Dermacentor andersoni. The sequence continues at coordinate 26,435,201 of NC_092815.1, forward strand.
TCGGGCAAGCGCGGGCGGTTTTCCGGTTTAGCGAGGGCGTCAACGTGAGCGGCCAGATTGGTGGCGCCAGCTGGTGGCGCAAAGCTCAACCACACAAACACAGAGCTAATTACTATATTCTGCTTAGCTGCTGGCGTAAATTTTCGACAGTGGCGTAATCGTGTTCACAATTACGCCGCTGCCAAAAATTTGCACGGGTGGCGAAGCAGGATATGGTGAGTTACTGCAGTTTTAGCTATGCGTTTGTCTGGTTGAGCTCTACGACACCAGGCGGCTTCACCGCTCACGTTTACGCCCCGACCATCCGGTAATCCGCCCAAACCGCTCCCGTTTACCGGAATAGCGTACAAGCTAAAAGTCTCACTACCTCATAGGTTATTTTTCTCCCTCTCTCTCTCGTCACTTGCGACGCGCTCTGTGCACAGTGCGATGGAGCCTTCACCAGCCTTCAGCGTGCGGCGCGCGCATCGCATGCGCTGGACTGCGAGGCTTGGGCAGATCATTTTCGCGCGTTCAGGTCCTGACCCGACAGTTCCGTTGGCTGACAACTAGTCTCAGAATTGACAGGACTCGGGTCCTTTTTCGACTGGTGCGCCTTTGTGTATACAGGTATTAGACTTTTTTTTTTTTTTTACCTATAAAAGTACTTCATATGGTCATGCTATTATTATTGGTAACGCACGCGCTGATATATAGTTTTAACGATGTCATGTTACCTGCAGTAAATCTTTTCTGCTTGCAAAATGGAGTAGGTGTGACGCAGATGATGACACATGATATAGAAAATGTCGATATGAAAAGTAGCGCTAGAACTCTTTAGTGAGGTTTCTTGTATCAACCGTGCGGTAGAGCGGTCCTCTCTCGTTTCCTGCCCCATTTTGCCGGAGGGGAAAAAAATTACTGGGATGGTCAGGGGCCGAGCTTTTCTGCAAGGTTTCGTGGCGTGGTTGAAACTATTTCCGATATACAGGCTGTTGCATGTACAAGTGGAGTCACTTAAGTGGGCTTAACCGCGCAAGGATTCTTGATGCGGAGAAGCCATCTTTGACGAACACTTACCGCGCAGGGATTTCTTTCACCGTATACGTAACTCTGCGAACATGAACAACTTCCCAGGCTCGTCGCAGCTGCTACACACGGGTTGTCAGTATCATTGCGCGATTTAGTGTTCGCCTCTCTTTAACCACCGTCAGAGCCCCCGATTTGGCACACCCGCACTCCTATCGGATCATTCACTGCATGCGGTGCATATCGCGAGGCTCTTACATGTTGAAATAATTATCATCAACGTGCGGCGTTAATCGCACACTGCGTCACGAAACATTGAACGCTGTCGAGGCTTAAGATAAATACGCGATGTCCTGACGGGCGTTGTCAGTTGGAAATCAGAAAAAAAAGGGAGGGGCCGAAGGGGAGCTCCTGTCGTATGGCTACGACTGCCAGGCGCGACGCTTCGGTTGTACTCGCTGCAATGCTTTATCGGCGGCGGAAAGGAAAGAACAATAATTCGTTGTCGTAGTTTCTTTTTTTCTTGCTCGTCAGATTGACTGCTCTGCGCTGCACTTTTACCCTGCTTCAAATAGTAAGAGTCATCATTCAGGTGGAGCGCGATGTCGACTTTTGACAGATGCGTGTGACGTCAAACACGGTGACATATATATACCACGAAGTAAGAAGTAAAGCGCTAGAGACCGTTGCACGGACGTCATTACTTTCGTTCAGGAAAGCTGGCTTAACGACTGCATCACCTGTCGAGCTCGCTTTGCTCATCACCCTGATTACTCATCACCGGGAAGCCGAGCCGCGCTGATTCGCATCCATCGACGGCTGCTCGTTTCGTTCTTCTTCCCTTTTCTCTCACCGCTAGTATTTCTCGTGGCGACCGCGCAGGTCTTGATTGTGCAAAGGGCAGCCAACCTGTTGCTTCCTTGCCGTTGCTTCTTCGAATATAGTAACCGGGGCGCGGATGTCTTTCAGCTCTGGATGATGTCGCGCGCGCCTCATCGGTGGTGCGGCGGCGTCCCGTCTTTCCCGCTTCTTTCTCTAGCCGCTCGTTCCCTCCTCCTCTCTCATTACCAAGTCCGGGAAGGAGAGAGGAAAGCAGGGAGGGTTCGACCTTGAAGCCGCCATCCATCCTGCTGCTCTTTTCTTTCGCAATGGCGACGAAGACGACAACAAAAAATGAGAGAGAGCGAAACGAGTACGAAGACCCTTTCCCTGCGTCGAGGATCGTCAATGAGCCGGTGAGAGCACACTGTGTACACGCGAGAGACCCGACGCAGAGGAGAATGGGGCGGCGACGTTGCATGCCAGAGGAAGCGATCCCTTCCTCTTGCCTTCCTCCTTGCAGCGATCTTCTTTCTTTCTTTTATCCGTGCCTTTCCTATGCAGATTCTCGCGCCACGCGTCCGTCACGTGCTTGATGCGTGCTTCCATTGGTGCACGCGTGCGCCGGAGACAGTGCAAGGCGTACGGTGGCCTTCTCCATTTATTCTGACGGCTCTCATTGTGGCCTACTGCGGCAGTTTCTGGCCTGGCTGCCTGCCTACTCTCTTGTCTCTCGATCTCCATCCCGACCCTCCTTCGAGTGCGATTCGCGCTCCATTTCCGAATTGGGTTGTGGCTGATTGATTGGTCTGGGCCGTGCGCTTGTTGCGACCTTCGTTTCGAATTTGGCCGCGCCGATCGCGTTCTCTCTTATTTCTGCGCTCCCCTCGCCGCCGTTCGGTGTTGGCCGTGCGCTCGCATGCCTCGACCGGCGCTCGCGCGGCACTCGAGGCGTCGGCATAGCGAGAGTGCGACACGCGGGAGGGAGCGGAAGGAACTTATGTATCGCGCTGCGATATGTATACATATATAAACACACACTGAAAATATCTGGCCTCCCCGAACGCTCAAGGTTTAGTCGGGCACTCGGTGTTTACGTTGCGCACATTTTGCTTTTTCGTTGCCTTTCGCTTACTTGCTGATCACGCGTAGTATAGCGCCTGTATGTCCTCGCCTTTCTTTTTCCCCCTGCGGATTTTTTTCCCCAACTAGTAAGTATAGGTAAACGTTGCAAGCCTTCATCTGGCCACGGACATTATCGTAATGAAGGATCGAAACTGATGTCAGTGATAATGTTTTCGAATTTCGAGACGTTCCAACGCTTGGTCAGGGACCGCATTTCCATGCTCAGCCCGGAGTAATCGCTCGAACGCGCGTTAGAGCTCACTTACGAGTAGCTGATCTGTCAACATTGAATACGGGGCCCGCTGGCCGACATTTATATCGCCCACCATCCGATTTTCTCATTGTTATGGGAACACCCGAATGCAGAAGGCAGATACTGTAAGGACCTCGAAAGCACGCCAGTTCCAGTAACGGCGATGTGGTTACTTTTGCCGGTGTATTCCGCCAACTAGTACTTTCTGCGCTGTCGTTTTTGAAGGCATCACTTCTCTCTCCACTTGGGCACTGTTGTAAGTTTATATATTACTGCCCACTTCGGAATGACTGAGTGGGAAATGGACGTTTTGGTATCGGGTCTCTTGCGGGTCTTGATAAATTGCCAAAATAGAAATGATTGTGTAATCAAGAAGTCTTATCAGTCGTTATGGCTAAAGAACGTGATAGATCGGGCTGTATTTGTTGGTATTCCATGACCAAGCTTACTATGTGCGCCGAAACCGCGAACACTGAAGGGATCTCCAAGCACTTGTGCTAGTCTTATACATTGTGTGTCCGTGGTTTCTCCGCGCTAAATGTAGGAAAAATAGGAAAATAGAAAAAAATAATCTGCAGTTTCCTTTTCTTTTTTTGTGCAACAGTAAAAAAGTCCAGGACATACAGAATCCTGAGCGCGACAGGCAACGGTATAGACACCTATCTTACACGATATTATAACCTGCAGGAGATGTATATACGTAAAGGACGCACAGAGGCAGCAAGAATGTTGAACTCTTTAAAGAGTAATTTCAGAGATGCTTCTCAGAAGGTTAAGAAAATTTTGTATTTCACAAACATCAGACCTATTATGGAGTATGCCTGAGCAGTCTGGGACCCCCAAGTCGGAACCCATTGTGCTATGCTGGAGCGTATTCAGAATCGTGCAGCGCGATTTGTCACAAACAAATACTGTTTTAATGTCCATAGTAGCTGCATCAAGCAGGAGTTGAACTGGGACTCACTGGAAAAGCGCCGTTTGCGACTTAAGCTAGAACTTCTCTACGGGATTTACTTCAATAAAGCTGCCATTAAATCTACAATATATTTGCTCCCATCACAAGATGCGAGCACGAATGGAAGATCTGTGAAACGAAGTGTCGTACTGATGCCTTCAAACGCTCTTTTTTTCCACATGCCATCAATGAGTGGAATAAGCTGCCTCACTCTGTAATAGAATGCCAGTCCGAAGTAAAGTTTCGAGCACTATTGTAGGAAGTCTGATGTACGTAATGCGCTTAGCTACTGTTACCCGCTCTTCGTATTTCGCTTTTCTTATTTCCTTACATTGACGTGATTTCACATTGGACGATCTTTTTTTTTTTAACCTGAGATTAAGCCCATGCCGCATGCTATATGAGTATCTTTGAAAGTTGTACGTACTATTCTTACTCTCCCTCTCTCTCTTGAAAGTTGTATGTCTGTATCTCCCCTGCAATCATGCCTTCACGGCGCTGCAGAAATGTGAATAAATGCATTAATAAATTAGCCATTTGGGAAATGGCGCCTATAACTGCAAAGTCGGGGACTATATTTGCGGACAAATAGGACGACCTCCCTCGCCACCCCACCGCGGTGACAACGCCAATTTCCCTGCCGTTTCCACGGCGAACGGAGCGACCGGCCTGCTGCGGATAACCCGCATTTACGTACACAGTACTCCCCCCCTCCCGTCGTTTCTAATGCGTATGCTTCGCGCGAGAGCAAGTCCGCGATGAGAATCTTCGCTCCGGGGTTCCTCCTCCCGGACGCCGCCGCAGCTCGCTCGACGCGAGTGTCGAGCGGTGTTTACCGTCCCTGCGGGCAAGGCCGCGGTCTATCTCGCAATTAATAACGGCCCGGTGTGATCTCCATTCCCCCGCCGGTGTGTGTGTACACTAAACCGTCCGTCCCCGTAGAGGGTCGCCCCCTTGGTCAATTCGACCGCCCCTTTTCTTTCGCTATCTCTCGAGCTGTCTTTAATTCGTCTCTCTCTCTCTCTCTCCGTCCTCCATTGCTTCGCATGTTTTTTTTCTTTGTGCCATGTCTGTGCGAATAGCGGCGACGGGGGCGTCGGGGCAGCGCGTAGTCCCCAGGCGTAGTCCCCAGGCAAGGCGTCGGGGCAGCGCGTAGTCCCCAGGCAAGGCCTCTCACGATCGGACTTGTCGATACGGCGCTAATAGCTCGCCTCTGAATCGTCCGTGTTGGCAGGCGCCTCCATTGCCGTACGTGCTCACCTGAATGCTGGGTTGTTAAAAAAGAAAGAAAGCGAGCCGGCGGACAAGCATACGTGTGTGCGAATTCCCACTTTGCGCGACCCGTACAGAAAGCCTAATTAGACGCGCTGTCGCAGCCTTTCGCGTTCGGACATTCGGTAATGCGGTGCGACCCATCGTTCTCGCGCGATGGGCTCAGACGCAAGCGGCGCCTTGCAGCCGACGAATGGCAGGCGGGTGGCGCATAATCGACGTACTTTCGTCACCTTTTCGTGCCTTTTCCTTCCTATCGTTGACACCTTTAAAGTGATTCTTTGTTGTAATTACAAGGTAGCATTTTCGCTATAGTATTTCTTTTTCTTCTCCGCACTCTATATTCGTTCCAAAGCGACACACAGACCATGGGAGATGGTTTAGTGGTATGCTCCGAATTAATTTTAGCTGCCTGAGGTTGTTTAAAGTACACCTGAAACTAAGTACCAGCGTTCTTGTCCTTTTTATTCCACCCCATCGAAATGCACCCGCCTCAGCTGGGAATCGGAACTCGCGAGCTCTTGCTGAGCAGCCAGAGCTCAGCAACGCCACAGCCGCGGACCCACCGCAGCAGGTTGATCTGCCGCTATATTTATAAACCAGCCTCTTACGGACGTAAACAAGGGCACGCAGTTTGGGATATATGAGCAGGACAGCGGCCTTGTACGCGTTCCATTCCGTCTCAGGATCGCCCGTGCGCGCGCGAGCCTTCGCCCGATGCGTCAGCACAGCCGCCCGAGGCCGTGCGTACGCGTATGTTTGTACTTCGACGCGCCCCGGTTGCGTACACGCACTCGCTTTCCCACCTGGCGCCATTCGGCTCCACGGCGCCTCGATGTGGACGGCCGACCCCGCTCTGTGTCCGCCCGTCTCCGACACCGCGTGTGCACGTGCTCGTACGTGCCGGCGCGCGTGTAGTGCACGCGGTCTTGGGGGAAAGAAAGCGGTTCGCCTTCGCGCGTCGTGTTGTCCAATGCCGCGAGCACCGCGTGCACGACGCGGGGGGCACCGTTGTGACGGCCGCGCTGTGACCCGATTCTGCGGGACTGCCGGAGAGAACGCGCACAACACAACGGGCGCTGTATATGTTTGTTGTCGCGCGCAGCGTCCTCGGGTACGACCTCGCACACCGTGCTTTCTCGGTAGACTCTGACCTTCACGGGCCACGGGGTGTCTCGCCTCAAAAGGAAGACAGCCTGCGGCTTTGAATTGAATACATTACAATATATATATATATATATATATATATATATATATATATATATATATATATATATATATATACCGGAGCCAGGTATTCTTAGCACCCTCTGCAGCGTCACAGATCTGACCGCCGCCGTGGTCAGTTGCTTCGCGGCTGCTGGGGACTGAGGGCCGGGGTTTGATTGTTCTATATGAATACAACAATCAAACCCCGGCCCTCAGTCCCCAGCAGCCGCGAAGCAACTGACCACGGCGGCGGTCAGATCTGTGACGCTGCAGAGGGTGCTAAAAATACCTGGCTCCGGACAGGCCGCCATTGGAATCTGAACCTGGCAACGTTTAACGTTAGAACGCTATCTAGTGAGGCGAGTCTAGCAGTGTTATTGGAGGAATTAGAGGGTAGTAAATGGGATATAATAGGGCTCAGTGAGGTTAGGAGGACAAAAGAAGCATATACAGTGCTAAAAAGCGGGCATGTACTGTGTTACCGGGGCTTAGCGGAGAGACGAGAACTAGGAGTCGGATTCCTGATTAATAAGGAAATAGCTGGTAACATACAGGAATTCTATAGCATTAACGAGAGGGTGGCATGTCTTGTTGTGAAACTTAATAAGAGGTACAAAATGAAGGTTGTACAGGTCTACGCTCCTACATCTAGTCATGATGACCAGGAAGTCGAAAGCTTTTATGAAGACGTAGAATCGGCGATGGGTAAAGTCAAAACAAAATACACTATACTGATGGGCGACTTCAATGCCAGGGTAGGCAAGAAGCAGGCTGGAGACAAGTCAGTGGGGGAATATGGCATAGGCTCTAGGAATAGCAGAGGAGAATTATTAGTAGAGTTTGCAGAACAGAATAATATGCGTATAATGAATACCTTTTTCCGCAAGCGGGTTAGCCGAAAGTGGACGTGGAGGAGCCCGAATGGTGAGACTAGAAATGAAATCGACTTCATACTCTGCGCGAACCCTGGCATCATTCAAGATGTAGACGTGCTCGGCAAGGTACGCTGCAGTGACCACAGGATGGTAAGAACTCGAATTAGCCTAGACTTGAGGAGGGAACGAAAGAAACTGGTACACAAGAAGCCAATCAATGAGTTAGCGGTAAGAGGGAAAGTAGAGGAATTCCGGATCAAACTACAGAACAGGTATTCGGCTTTAACTCAGGAAGAGGACCTTAGTGTTGAAGCAATGAACGACAATCTCATGGGCATCATTAAGGAGTGCGCAATAGAAGTCGGTGGTAACGCCGTTAGACAGGAAACCAGTAAGCTATCGCAGGAGACGAAAGATCTGATCAAGAAACGCCAATGTATGAAAGCCTCTAATCCTACAGCTAGAATAGAACTGGCAGAACTTTCTAAGTTAATCAACAAGCGTAAGACAGCGGACATCAGGAACTATAATATGGATAGAATTGAACAGGCTCTCAGGAACGGAGGAAGCCTAAAAACAGTGAAGAAGAAACTAGGAATAGGCAAGAATCAGATGTGTGCGTTAAGAGACAAAGCCGGCAATATCGTTACTAATATGGACGAGATAGTTCAAGTGGCTGAGGAGTTCTATAGAGATTTATACAGTACCAGTGGCACCCGCGACGATAGTGGAAGAGAGAATAGCCTAGAGGAATTCGAAATCCCACAGGTAACGCCAGAAGAAGTAAAGAAAGCCTTAGGAGCTATGCAAAGGGGGAAGGCAGCTGGGGAGCATCAGGTAACAGCAGATTTGTTGAAGGATGGTGGTCAGATTGTTCTAGAGAAACTGGCCACCCTGTATACGCAATGCCTCATAACCTCGAGCGTACCGGAATCTTGGAAGAACGCTAACATAATCCTAATCCATAAGAAAGGGGACGCCAAAGACTTGAAAAATTATAGACCGATCAGCTTACTGTCCGTTGCCTACAAAGTATTTACTAAGGTAATCGCAAATAGAATCAGGAACACCTTAGACTTCTGTCAACCAAAGGACCAGGCAGGATTCCGTAAAGGCTACTCGACAATAGACCATATTCACACTATCAATCAAGTGATAGAGAAATGCGCAGAATATAACCAACCCTTATATATAGCTTTCATTGATTACGAGAAAGCGTTTGATTCAGTCGAAACCTCAGCAGTCATGGAGGCATTACGGAATCAGGGTGTAGATGAGCCATATGTAAAAATACTGGAAGATATCTATAGCGGCTCCACAGCCACCGTAGTCCTCCACAAAGAAAGCAACAAAATCCCTATAAAGAAAGGCGTCAGACAGGGAGATACGATATCTCCAATGCTATTCACAGCATGTTTACAGGAGGTATTCAGAGGCCTGGAGTGGGAAGAATTGGGGATAAAAGTTGATGGAGAATACCTTAGCAACTTGCGATTCGCTGATGATATTGCCTTGCTTAGTAACTCAGGAGACCAATTGCAATGCATGCTCACTGACCTGGAGAGGCAAAGCAGAAGGGTGGGTCTGAAAATTAATCTGCAGAAAACTAAAGTACTGTTTAACAGTCTCGGAAGAGAACAGCAGTTTACGATAGGTAGCGAAACACTGGAAGTGGTAAGGGAATACATCTACTTAGGGCAGGTAGTGACCACGGATCCGGATCATGAGACTGAAATAACCAGAAGAATAAGAATGGGTTGGGGTGCGTTTGGCAGGCATTCTCAAATCATGAACAGTAGGTTGCCACTATCCCTCAAAAGGAAAGTGTACAACAGCTGTGTGTTACCAGTACTCACATATGGGGCAGAAACCTGGAGGCTTACGAAAAGGGTTCTGCTGAAATTGAGAACGACGCAACGAGCTATGGAAAGAAGAATGATGGGTGTAACGTTAAGGGATAAGAAAAGAGCAGATTGGGTGAGGCAACAAACGCGGGTAAACGACATCTTAGTTGAAATCAAGAAAAAGAAATGGGCATGGGCCGGACATGTAATGAGGAGGGAAGATAACCGATGGTCACTAAGAGCTACGGACTGGATTCCAAGAGAAGGGAAGGGTAGCAGGGGGCGGCAGAGAGTTAGGTGGGCAGATGACATTAAGACGTTTGCAGGGACAACATGGCCACAATTAGTACATGACCGGGGTAGTTGGAGAAGTATGGGAGAGGCCTTTGCCCTGCAGTGGGCGTAACTAGGCTGATGATGATGATGATGATGATGATGATGATGATGATGATGATGATGATATATACGTTTGTGTGTTTCATTTCCAACGCACCGTTGCTAGTTAAACCAGTCATTCATTTATGTTGCCTTCAAATCGAATTAAAATTTCGTTATCATATATAATAACGGTCTCGAAACATAGCGATTTGAAAACATTTCCAACTGCAAAGAGAGCAGGGAAAACCACTAACGTTTGACTGTCGCTGCATCAGGAATAGACAGGTCCCACTTCGTAAATTGGTCTTAGCAGAAACTTGAGAGCACGCCTGCACTCCAGCGAAATATTACAAATTTCACGCAGCCTATATGACGATATGTCTCCTCTTAGAATGCACGTCGACATTACGAGTACACAAAGTGGTGAAACCGCGGGCTTGCTTTTTTCTCCTTGCGCGCGCTTTGTGGACCTTTTATGTGCGCGCTATCTTTTTACGGAATCGAGGTTCGCGTCGCCATTCAAGCTGGATTTTCTAATTTTGTTCGCTTGCCTTATCAGTCAACTCCGTTTGTTTGTTGTTTGTTTCCTCCTCAGCTGCGATCGTGCTGCTGTTAGGCGCAAATGCTTGCGAATACAAGTGGCCTGCGTGCCTAATGAGCCGGAGAGCAGGTTGCAAGACGCAGTTAAGGATACATTGTGCGTTTGTGTGTGAAAGACGCGTCCTTATCTTGTTGTTTGTGGCTGCCTTTAAGACAAACTCGACCGTCTCTGAGAAAGCGCTCGCGCTATTTTTAAAGGTACGCACGTTATATTTTTACTTCTCTCGTTTATATACGGCGCTCTCTTGTGAATCTCCGCGCATCCACGCATACAAGAACGCCTGCGCGCTCGAACAGAATACAGTCGTCGCACCGGTCGGAAATATATATACAGGGTCTTTAGTAGGAAAGTGCTCGCGTACCCCCCCCCCCCCCCCACCTCGTGAGCTCTTACCTGCGCCGCAGCTCCTTCTTTTTTTTCTTTCCCCCTCCTGGAACTGTTTCTGTTTTGTTCGCTTGTGCAACTCATTAGCCGGAACCTGCTGCGTCGCTCGTGCAGCGCGCTTCGCCGTTTCTCTTTGCGCAGTTCACAACCGACGACGTCGAGACGATGGTTGTGTACGTATTTTTAGAGGTGAAACGGATCGCTGTTGAGAGAAGCCTCGCGTTCCCGGAATTTGGCGCGCTGTCGTCCTCCGCTCGCCGCGCTGCTTTGCTGCCGGATTGTAACATTAGCATCCACCAATGGTGGCGTGAATGTGGTCTTTGGAAAGTTCCACCGGTGTTACCTTGTGTGTAGAGATGTGGCGGTAAATACGCGGCCCGACTCGCAACATCGCCCATGCGAAGAAAACGTCAATGTTTCGCCGATGAAACAAGCGCGTATTGGAAAAGTGTTGCGAAGGAGAGGAAGTTCCCGTGTAACGCAGATTGTGTGGGAGATGGCCACACTGTGCCAAGCAAACCCCTGGCACAGCTAAAGGAGCGGCGTCAAACGGTGATGTACCCCTTAAGTCAGACGTAGCGCCTTTTTTTACAAGTGGATCCGTGGAGGAAAGAAACAAAGTAGGAAAGGTTCTGACGCCACGTTATTGAAGCCGAAAATGCAGCCATGTTGGTGTACCATCTCCCTTTGCTCCTCCAATCAGCTCGCCGGAGCAAATTGGCGGGTGCTTTAAACTTGAATTGCTACGAGCCGTCGGGAGTGTGTGCTGCGGACGCGCGTCGGTACAAAGCCTACGAAACTTCTGTAACAGTTTTAATAAAGCAGACGCGCTCATAGGGCTTTTCCGTGGCACGATGAAGACGACGACGAATACCCGCGCCGTAATTACTCGAGTATCTCTTTCGCAGGCTGACACTCACACACATAGACCCTAAACACAACTTTCAAGCTTACACACCACGCTCCAAAGTCAGCTTGTCTCGCTAACAAAATGTGCTGCGAAAAAGACTCGGGCCTAAAAATTTAATCTCACTTTTCAGAGGCCGGGAGGCTGAATTGAGAGCTTCAGGAGCGCGGTTGCTATGGTAACGTTGACTTTTACGGTACCAGTCCCAGTGCTCCTTTGCGAAAAACAGCACGTGACATCCGCCATACTTTTTCCAATACCTCCGTGCTGGCCTGGGCTTTAGCCTGGGCCTCTCCTGCGCTTTCCTCGCTCCATGAGTGGATCGAAAAGACCAGTCAAATCCTAGCCGAAAGACGCGGCGCTGCGCCCTTAGTTCCCTTTTTTCCTTTTTTTCTTTGTTTTTCCACTGGTACGCTCCAGAGAAACTTGCCAGTTTTCTAATTGCACTTTGAACGAACGCTTCGGGCCATGTATTTATAAAACGTACTGAAACATCTATTGTTTTCTAAGACCGAAACTGCGTTTGCAGAATTGTATCGCCAGGGAGCCCGCTTTAAGCAGCTGTCGTCAAACAATAGCTTACTTTCTTTTCCGCGTTGTCGAAACCGGTCGTAAGTTGTGGGCGTCAGTTATTTGCGTAAATTTGTAAACTTTCACGACAACATTCATTGCATGTCCTTTAAAAAGCGTTTATATATGTCCCGCCGATACAGAGCATGCGCAGTTGTTGAGAAATCGTTTCTTCTTTAGGCATGTCACAGAAGTTTCAGGCATCGTCAGGCATCATGTCGTCTTTTTCGAAGTTTCGAAAGCCTCGTAGCCGTTATATCGGGCTCCTGGCATGAGTGTAAATCTAGCTTTCAGGCCATACAAGGCCTTACTTGACATTTTAAAAAGTGCGGGCTTTGAGTCTAGGGCGTAGACATGCCCGCCATACGTTTTGGATTGTTCCCTCTGTCGACATCGTCCCATCTTGTTCCTCTTCCTTTCCCTCTTCCGCTTCCCTCAGCACAGAGTGGCTGGCTGGAGGAATGTGCACTCGCGTTCAACATGAGCTGCAACACGGTGCCCGGGGTCGAAGGGGCTCCAAGACTGCACGGCGGCGTTGACATACTAAAGAAAGATGGGAGAACTGAAACTCCGTTCCAGTTGCCGGTATTTATTCGACATATATTTCTTGTATGTCAGCGCCGCTGTGTATTCTTGGAAGCCGTTCAGCAGAGGGTACCGTGTTGCGGCTCATTTTGAACGCGACTGTACCACAGGTCGACTTCCCTGCCTTTCTTTTTATTAAACGTCTCTCTCTCTCTCTCTCTCTCTCTCTCTCTCTCTCTCTCTCCTGGTCCCAACTCAAGCGGCGCCCGGCCTTGCTGCTGCCGCTGTTAAGGAAAGTGCATGTCTCCATATTTAGAAGGAAACGCCGCTCGCATACGATGGAAACACCTGGGCGCCTGCTTCCAAGTATCCCTCCTCCCACGCCGGCGTGGCGTCTCGTCATTGTGTCGCCTCCTCTCGCGCGGGCCGACATCGAATGGATACTTTATAAAGCGGCGGGCTTGGCTCGTCGTCACACAAATCTGCGCCGGTGCGGTGCGGGGAACTGTTGCGCAATAACTTCCACTGTCGGGAGGAAGGAACAAGCAACTCTCGAAATAATATGGAGGCGCCGGCGTGCGGCACATACACGCGCAAGAAGGTTTTTTGTACACGGAGGTCGTAAAAAATCACCTTTTTTTTGTCTTCTAGTATTACGTACGCAGAGTTCTTGCTTATGCGCTTTGAAATAGTAGGTCCGAAATGCGTGGGCGCTGAACGCAGAGTGGAATATTGGGAGTTACGTTTCGATTCGAATTCGTCCTTTCGGCTTGGTCTTGTTAAAGTTCGAAAAAAGAAAGATATAATGAAGCAAATAATGAGATAGGCTTTCTCGCACTCCTATCTCACTTCGAGGATAAAGTATTAACGACAACTAGCCGCAGCGTTCGTCGTTTGTCGCATGCAATGCTGTTAAGCCTGAAGCCCTCACATACGTGTTTTCGCCGACCAAGTGGGTGGCGTGTGGATGGAGGGGCTTTAGTTGGGCCTATCTAAAGACGCCGTCGTGGCCATGAAATGCAGTCACCTCTACCAGATGGCGCCAGGGCTCTTAGCGTTGACCATGGCGCCCGCGCTGCGGGAAAGCCTCCCGCGAAGGACTTACGACCGAGACTATATAGGCGAGCAAACGCAAATGGAGGAAACGCTATACTAATGCTTCCATAATGAAAAAAATAGTCAGAAAGCCGGTCATGGGAAAAATGCGGCCTCCGCTGCCGTTTTCTTTTTTTTCCCGGTACTCGTCCGAGTTCCGAGAATGGGCATAATGTGTCGACGAGCTTGACGCAACCGTGGGAGGAATCCTGGGGCTTTATTTAGAAACCGGCGTAGGCGCCCCGTGTCGGCATCTGGAAGGAGGGAACCTGCTTGACACGCGTGGGATTACGCCCGGGAAAATAAAGAAGAAGAAAAGTGTGCGTTTCTGGGAAGATGAGGAGAAAGAAGCGGGACAACGGGGAACGAAGATCCGAGGAGGCGGGAAAAAAGTATGATGGAGGTAAAAACGTGCCGGCGTTAGTGTAGAGTTTCAAAGAAGCCCAGTGCCCTATATTTAGCAGCACCGAAGCCTGGATGGTCTGATTTCGGCGAAAGAAGGGAAGATCCAGAAGCGGGCGTCCTTATTGAAAGCACTTCCTAGCTGTCCCCCCCCCCCCCCCCTTCCTCACACGTGCTTGATTAACGGAAAATACAACTGGGAAATATGATATTACAGCCAAGACACAGCTGTTGGGTGTTTTGTCTATTATTTGTTCTTTTCTCGAGCATGAAAATAACTTCTCTCGATGTATTGCAGTGTAACTTAGATTTAGATCGTTAGATTAGCTGGCGAAGCGAAGGCACTTACGATCCAACGTTAGGTGTTCTCCACCCGTCTCACTTGTAGTTTAGTGGGCATTCGTGAACATGTACGTATAGCCTAGCCTTGAGAGCGTCAGCCATTTCTTCTTTCTGCCGTTGGCTAAATTCAGTGTCTGGCAGTTACTTCTCTAAACATCGAGCTCCTCACTTGTGAGCACTCGTTCACCTGCCACCAGAAAATGATTAGTAAGGGCAGGATGAATGAATGGATGAATTCACTTATTACGGACGAGCATCTGTACTCACGAGAACGACAAGCTTACAATGACGAAAACGATGAAAGATACCGCCAAGTGCATAATTTCGCTTTCTTTATTATTGATTTTATTCCACGTGGTACATGTATGTTCGCAGGATTGACGCTCTCTTTCCACTTGCGCGCTTCTCGCCAACGACGCTGACGCATTGGGTGCTGGTGACGCGCGCGCTACGGCTCCGCACGCAGATGACGCAAACAACATTCCGGCGGGTCTGGCGCGGCGGTTCCCACCTCGGCTCTACGGCGGCGACAGGAGTAGCGCGCTGTAGACATCGACACGGCTCCCGGGTTGTCGTCCTCCGCCGTTCCTCGGCTGGCTCCCCGCCCAGCGCATCGAGAAGTTCAGACACGCAGGGAGGTCGAATGTGTGTAGTGTGATCGCCCACGCAGAACCCAACGCGTCCCGTTGCTTTTATCCGCGCCGTGGCAGCAGGGCGTTCGCGACCGCAGAAAACATGCGGGCGCGCGTTTTATGACAGTCGTGCTTGCCGAAGAAGTACAGGTATTTTGTCCCGTATAGTTTATTATGGGCAAAATACTTGTTTTTGATGTGTTCGAATATGGTACGCACACCTCGTGCGTCGAACCCGCGTATGTGGCTTTCTTTTGTGTTTAGCGGGAAATTTCATTTATCGAACAACAACATTACAACTGCGTAGCAGAACTCGTGCCACCTGGAGTGACCTATGTATATTTGCAGGCTTGTATTAGCTTCCTTACTTGCTAAACTTGGCGAGATGTTCAGAGATGGCAAAACAGGAAGTCTTTTCGATTTCTATCAAGCTCGACAGGAAATCGAGCTTGGCGTTAAGTGAGCGATAATTCAGACAGACAGGTGAACAAAAAAGGGAAAACAAATTCGCGATTTTCTGTTTGTTAGCTCATTTGTTTGTTAATGCGGATGTCAGGGAAAGCGAGATTTGGGTAGTTACGGCTCCTGTTTGTACGTGTGACCAAGGATACGTGTCTTTCTAAAAGTGAAGCTTTCTTAGCCTATGCTCCCGCGTTTGGCGTGGCTGCTGGGCCGGTCGGCCGGTCTTTCGGCAGATATATATACAATGTATCGTAGGCATAACGCAGATAGGCGTAGGTAACTTCGCGATATAGATATCGATGTTTCAATGAAGAGAGAGAATGTAAATTAAATGATAGACTGCAATAGACGTAGTAAAGGTTAGTTCAAGCAGGTGATAGGCGACAATTTGTGGCCTCCCCTTCTCGAAAGGAATGTCAGTGGAGATAGTGATCACCAGGATCACGTGTACGAGGTCATGACGCATGATTTGTCGATTGCTTTGTCGGCGGTGCGTCGTCCGAAAAGCATCCGTCAGCAGCGGCGGAACGCGAACGACAGGTTTAGCTCGCGCCGTTTCTTTGGAAGCGCTCTCGCGAAACCCTTGTATTTTATGCGCTCGTGTCTTGACAACCAGCCCGCGTGACTCGGCACTCATTGGCCTTTGCAGTTGTACTTATTCGGCTCCCTCTTACTATTATTTTTTTTTTTTTTTCGCTCGACAAGCAATAATTCATCCAGTCGATGCGAGGACAACGTGGCCTTGCGAACTAGAAATAGAGCCGAGGAAATGTGACAGGAACAGCAGCAACAAAATGGCGCCCGCTGTTTCCCACTGCGGTGTGTGTAGGCCATAGACAGATGCGCAGACTTGGGTTTCGTGAACTTTGTGGAACGCGTCGAAGGCGGCGCCGCACACCGTGCGCCGGCTTGTTCTTGGTGCAGATTGGTCGCAGATGATCGCGCAGCGTCGCTTGGAAGAATGAGAGCGTCGAGTTTCTCACCATAATGCCTAGGTGTAAATCTGGTGCTGCTGCGCTGTGGTATGCGTGGCAATGCCGGTATATTGTGACTTCGGATTGGCATCGTTTTCGGAGAGCCAAGAAGGCCTTGGAGACGCGCCTGGGTAGCACCGTTCCGTCTGTCATAATGACTCGTTTCCTACTAAAACAGCACGTAAAAAGGGGTTTTAAGTTTATTATTACACAAAAGCATGATTTGTTTATTTATGAGTACTTCTGATGTCATGTAAAATTATATGAAATGCAAAAAGTACCAGCCGGCCTCTGAAGTTGGAGAACAGACGACAAGATTGGCGCTCGCTTTGGAACAGTTTGTCCTCTCTTCTTGCTTTTCTCCGTTTGATTAGGCACTGCAAGTGAGTAAACTTCACTGAAAGATGTAATACGGGTGAATGAAAACCTTTTATGAAGATTTCATTATAAAAATGCGTTATCCGTGTCGCCATATTGACGTTATAGGCGAAGTCTCGTACAACACCAGCCAACACGAACCTCGTATATGCCCACGTCATACCCATGACGGCACAGCCGCCGTTAGAAAACGTCCATAGATGGTGGCGCCAGATTTCCCTCTATAGGTAATATAGTGAAAAACTCTATGCATGAGAGAGACGACAAATTTATTCAAAAGGGACATCGGCTCGACCTGCGTGGGTATAGAAGAGGTAAAGGGACTAAGTTCATCGCACTATCGAGGCCTTGCATGTGAAGTTGCAGAACGAGGCAATGGTCCTCTCTCTGTCCATTTCCGAACAAGGCTGCAGCCTTCGCATCACTGTGGCCACTTGCTTTCCGGATCGTCACACACTGTAAAACAATTTACACCCTTAAAATGAATAAGGGTGTATATAAAATATTTTGTTGATTACGCTTGATTTGGGGCCTGATCAGCGACGGAAAAGGAAATCACCTGCCCGTGCATCCATTGGACCGTGGAACGGAAGATGTGTGGCGTAAACTACTGGGCGGAGCGTATAACCACGCTGTAGTTTAGTAGAAAACGTTTATTGTAGAAAATAGGACGAGCAATTTCTAGGGCTCCGCTGGCTTGACTTTTCTGCGGCTTGCCTGGAGTGTGTGGCAGCCCTCTGGGCTGCCTCCTCCCAGCTGGAGAGCAAGGCCTTCCATCCCTCTCGCGTTGTGGTACGTGCGGGTAAGTTTTGGTTTGCAACATCCTACAAGTTGCTATTTTCCGCTTTGCTTAGTTTCCGATGGGGGCGGGGCGAATTTAATTCGAGCCCTTTTGTAACATTCAAGGATTGTCGATCGGCTCCAGTCTACCGGTGCGGGTTCTATGCTCGCCTCACTGTCGGGGCGCTACTGGTATGTGGCGTGCGCAGTGGCCACCACGTGAGGGAGTTCATTTCCCCCGATGCCAGTATGACCTGGCGTCCAGATGAGTTTGGTTGCGCCAAGGCCCTTGTTAGTATTTGTTACCTTGGCGGCTGCCATGCAGATCCTACCGTTTCGGCAGTTTATATATATATACGCGCCTGCATGGAGTCCGTCAGGATGTGGGCTTCCTCACTTGTGTTTGTGTGCGCCGCTATAGCCGTAGCGATGGCTGCTATCTCCTCGGCCTCGCAGATGTTGTAGGCCACACTATATAACGAAGTGCAAAGTATACGATTGGAGTCGATCTTCAGCTGTGGTGAGGGATATTCAGAGCTAAAAATAAAGGAAGAAAGAAAGAGCAGAACACCGCCACCGCTACAGCGGCTGATGTTTATACGAGACCGGCGACAGATGCAAGATGACAATGAGGGTAGTATATAGTATCTTTATATATAGTCATATCGCAGGAAGCCAACAAAGACACAAAGGACAGCATATATGGGAAAGTACTTGTACTTATAAATTGAATTAAATAAATTTTGAATCAATGGAAGTGAAATTCGATGAATAGATAACAGGCCGCAGCTGGGACGCGAAACCCACGTCTTCGCATTACGCGTGCAATGCTCTTACCAATTGAGCTATCTGTGGCGTCGTTTGTGAACGTTTCCGGCTGGTGGACCAGCCTTCGTCAGAGTATATATATATATATATATATATAATCGTATACGCTTCAACAAGGTGACTGCGAGGACTAATCTGACGTTTATTATCATTACTATTTCAGCTACCTCTAGTTTCTCTGGCCCCGGGGATAATCGAGAAGCCGCGGCCACTGCCTCCGACGACCAATATAGCACGACGGGGCCAGGCGGCGGTCGATGGGTTTAATTGGAAGCCGCTCCCAAGCCGTCGACGCGGCTTTCCGCTGCGGCAGTCGCGTCGTGTCCCGTGTTGAAGCAAGTTTTACGATCGGAGATGAGCGGCGCTTCGGGGGAAAAAAAAAGAAAGCGAAGCTGAACGGACTCGCTGGAGGCCCGTTATCTCGCCAATGTACTACGCAACGAGCCGGCCTAAAATACGCCCTCCGTCCACGCTATACGAGAGGGCGAGAGAGAGACCCCCGGTGTGCAATGCCGGTGTCTCGCGGCGCGCCTCCCGCCCATCACAAGCCGCCCCGGCGATCGTTCCGGTGCCTGTCAACTCGGGTCGGACACCCTTCGTCTCAGTGCCGCGCTATTAGAGGAACGGGTTGTGCGATCCCCCACCCCCCTATTCCCCGCCCTACCCAACTAACCGGCGCCGCCACTCTTTTCTTGGCGACCTTTGCCTGGAGACATACAGTGCGCGGGACTCTAAATGGGGACGCGCAGACACGCTGGGCCGAGGGGGATGGGGGGGGAGGCGCGTGGGAGTTCGTCGTTCGGCCCGAAGAGACCGCAAGCGTGCCTGTGCGATGGTGGTGCGTGTGTGTGTCTGTATCGTGCGCCCGCTGCGAGAAAGAAAAAGAGCGCGCCCACGCTGCAGGGTTTGGGCTCCGGCCGACGAAGCCCGGCCGGGGCGGCCGTATCGATCGCGACCGTCTCCGAGCCCCGAAATAGCGGGGTCTGCCACGCGGAAGGCTATTTTTAGACCAACCCGGGGCTCGCGTGGTCACATGGCCTCTCCTCTCCCCCACCCTCTTCTGGTGGTGTCCTGCCTGTAGGCTCGGTGTAGCTGCCCGCTGCTCCGGTGCATTTGGAGGAGGAGGAGGAGAGCGGGAACGGCCGAGGGGTTTTGAACGCCGCTACCGCTTCGCGGGCTTCGCTTCTGTATATTTCGCGCACCTGTGTCCGGGCCCAGCTCTTCCCTCGCCGTCCGTAACCGCCACGTTCGAGTGGGCGAGCCTGGACTTTAATTTCTTCCCCGTGAAGCTGTCCCAAACTGTCTCATTGGTAACGGTTTCCTTTAGACCCGTTTAGTCGGGTGTTTGCGTACGCGTGACGTGTTGGATGGACAGAGAAAGGGCTTGCGCCTCTGGCGTCTTGCGCTTGGTCGCTTCGCCCACGTGCACGGCGGCCCCGACTCTCGCGAAGAAGCTGTTTGAAATAAACAAATTCGGCGCTTCCTGGAGAGTCCCCCGCCTCTCGCTTCCTTTCCGCGTCCTCCCTAATTTCCCGCTGTCAGCGTGGGCGGTGAAAGTCGCTTCGCCCACACGCGCGCGGCAACTTGCGTGGGTGGGGATCTGCAAGTGCGCGCGGAAGGACCCGTGCTGAAAAGGGAGCGGCAGATTAAAAGACCGGGCAAAAGAAATGTATTCGCGGCATTTCAACGCTGTCATATCGTAGAAAATAGCTTGTAAGTGAAAACAACGGGAAATAATGAAAAATGCTACCCAGAAGAGAGAGATATATAATTGCTTAAAGAAGTCTGAAAACAGGTATACGGGTCAGGGAGGATGTAAAAGGAAAGAAAAATAGAGGAGCAGCTGCAGTATCCAAGCCGGGCTTGAAGGCCCATCTCGTTTTCCTTCCGCTCGCGCTCTTTGCAGCGACTGGAAATTGCGAAGATCGGCGAGTGACCGTCGATATTGCACCTACATGGACGTCGGAAGAGGACTTGCTTCAGGAGGCCCATAATCAAAATATGATCAGGGGCCGTATTTTGATTCTCATCTCCGAAGACGCAATCATGCATCGATAAGTGCAGACTGAATTCCCTGAAGTTGCAGGGGCAGGTTCGCTCCTCTGCATGCGTGCAGCCATCCACATGACAGCGGCGCGTTCTGTGGCCTCCAGCTAACGGACATGCGGTCTCGCACACCGCTGCAACTTCTGCAGTGTCGTGCAATTTCTGCACGACACGTAACTTTGTGGCATGATATTTTACTAGTGAATGGACCATATCAAAGGAAGAGCGCCGCACGTGCAATATGATATAGGAAGGGCCTATAAAGGAATTTATTTCTACGAATGCGTTTCTTTTTTCTTGGAGATATATATATATATATATATATATATATATATATATATATATATATATATATAAGAAAAAAGAAACGCATTCGTAGAACTAAATTATTGACGGGGATTTTATTCTGTTATGAATAGATTTGTGGTCTTAATGTGCAAGACAGCTCTCAACTATCAGCAGAATTATGAACGTAGCTCGTGCAATGGCGATGGGGAAAGCATGGACGAGCCAGACAGGGGGCGCCGATAGGTGTGCCTACACTTTTTGCCATGAATGTGCTCCTGCCGTTTTTGTTGCACCAACAAAACTGACCGCACTCCTCCGCTGTCGTATCCGCGGTGCTGCAATTCACTACTGCCCCAAGAATGAATGACGCTGCACGCGACCTTCATGTACAGCGGTAGCGTCACAATATCACAAAATGCATGTCATCCCTGATTACAGCGAGTGCTTCGGGCGGGGTGAAGGAGACGCTGCGACGCCGCGCCAAAAATACGCCTCAGATGCGTTCACGTGTCATTGCCGCTTGAGCGCGCCCCGATGCCAAGCAGTGCACGCCGTATAGAAGCGGGGTGCCCCATTGGCACACTGAGCCGGTCAGTGTTCCGTTCGCCCCGAGATGAATCACGCAAACTTAGGCCCGCTCTCGCCGAGTGGGCTCCGAGCTAGGGCGCTCTCCTCCCGCGCCCGTTCTTGACCCATAGGTCTTGACCCGAGCTCTGACCCGCGCTCCCGGAGCTCCTTCCCTTCCTCCAATGACCGACCTCGGTTGATGCCAGAAACAAACTCGCGCCTCCTCTCTTTCGACGTGGCCTGCTGCACCGCGCTGTTGCTCGGGCAGGCGCGCCAGCAACAACAGCCGCGGAGCAGCAACCCAGCCAGACGCGTTTGGGCCGCTCGTTGTACTCGAGGATGTTAGGGTTGGGGAGGGGCAGCGGTTCAGGCTCCGGGGCCGCTTTCTTGCCGAGAGAAAGGGCGGAGCCGCGTGGCGCACCACGCAAAGCTTGCGGTGACCGTGTGTGAGAAAGAGCCGGAGCACTTCTTCGCGGTGCCATCGGTCGCGGACTATATTTAGAAAAGCTGCGGATACGACGAGCTTTCCCTCGCCTGCTTGTGATGGTGGCAGCCCACACTTTCGTCACTTTTTTATTTTTTATTTTTTCGCGTACGCGTATCCGCGGGCCCTCCCGCTTTCTCGGACGAGCCGTGCATGCCTGCTGCCTCCAGTGGCCGCTGGCTGCAGCGGCGCTGCTCTCTCGCTCGCAGATTCTGTTGTTGTTTCGGGCGCGGTTCGGTGTTGTGCTTCGAGTTTCTTGCCTTGGATTCGCCCTCTCCTACAGCACCACCCTGCTCGCCCCCCTTTTCCTGCGCCGCGCCTATCAGGAGAACTAGGGGCAGCTAACCTCCGCTCGTATATAACTTTGGCTCACCATCGATTGCGTTTCGAGCAGAGCGCTCTATATTTAGACGCCTGTTTGCCGCGGCGCACTCAGCGTATGTGCGTGTACCGAGTATGTCTCGCCCTCCTCCTCCCCGTCGTGCCGTGCTTCCCTCCTACTCGCCCGTGAAACCGCGCATCAATTGATATTATTGGCGCACCGCGCTCTCCCCTGCCCTTGCCGTAAATGCGCTCTGGAAATGGGGAGTGATGGCCCAGGCGGTGCTCTTGAGTGGCGGTGTACCAGTGTGCCCTCCGGAGTGTTTACGTTGACTGCTTCCCAATTCCGGCGAGGCTCGTGTAGCGTCAGACAAATACTCGGCAAAGCCACTTCGAACGCATTTCTTGAAAAAAAAAGAAAAGAAAGATATTTATGAATACATAAAACTCGCTTTCTACAGTGTCGCAATCAGAACAGTGCTAGTTGCTGTAACGATGCTAAGGTGAACGCTTAAAATGACAAGGACAGGTGCTCGTTCGGAACCGACCGGCATCGGAGAAACTGTTTAAAAGTTGCGGGTCCCGCAGCAAACAATTGAGAGTAAAGATAGTGCTGGTTTGGTAGTGCAATGAGAGCTGAAAGCTGTGCCCTTAAAAAAATGATAATAAACACGCAGTGAGACGTGCCTCTGCTTAGGATTGTGGCCGGCTTTCTTGAAGAAATGGCAAGAGGATGTCGAGGAAAATTTAGACAAAGATTAATTAATTAATTAATAACTAAATAAATGCAAAGGACGATTCGGTGAATGTTATGGCAAAGCAAGAGAGAAAGAGAGAGAGAGATACATGAGATGAGAAAGGCAGGGAGCTTAACCGGTAGACATCCAGTTTGCTACCCTGCACTGGGGAAGGCTTAAGAGGACACAGAAATATAAAGAAAAAATACGCACACATAAAAACAGAGGTAGATTAAAACACACACACACACGCACATACAAAATAACTCGTGAGTGTCACAGTCGTTCAAGCAGGTCACTTGAGCGGAGGAACTTCAGCAGCGCCATCGTCGACCTCTGGTGGGAAGACCGCATCAACCGGCACTCTTAAGATCGTTTGCTGAGAAAGCGGCCGCTTGTCGAGGCGTACCAACTCCGTCACGAGCGACTGCCTCTGGGCGCTGTGTCTGCTACAATGACAAAGGATATGTTCTATTTTTTCCTCGCTACCGCAACTATCACAAGCAGCACTGTCAGCCATTCCGGTGCGAAAAAAAAAAAAAAGAAATGATTATAACCCATGCATCAGCCAGGACCATACAGAAAGAAGAAACTCGTAGGAAGCACTGACCGCATTTAGAAATAGGCATCCTACATTAGAATAATTATGCGTATTCACCGTTGTTAGCCTACGTATGTATCGGCTGCAGACATAGGTTTATAACTATGCCTTGGTTAAAATCTCCTACAGATCAGCATTGCTCCTTCTGCTACATAGGCCATAAATTTATTTCTTCGGAAGCAATAGTATTAGCTGAAATATTTCACCACTGTTCTACACTTGAGCGATTACACGCGGCCGGAGTTGCTGAGGCCGAGGACGTGTCAAGGTACACGCGAGAGCCACGAAATGCATAGTTCCCGATTCGGACAACTCGTCGGCCCAATGAAGTCGGCGAGCTGCAGGTCGCCGTTGCGTCGGTCAAGCTCTTCGAGACAGTGATTAGGTGCGATCATCGGTGAAAAAGAGCAACCTGACAAGCTGATACTATAAGCCGCACACGCTGCGTTTCCGCAAGGAGCCCATGTACTGTGGCATACTTTCACTGTCGTCTATGCCTGCTCGTCGAGCTCTTATCGCCTTTGAAAATGCAGTAAGAATGTCTATAAGCTTTATTTAGACGTCTGTTCAGAAAACGTGTTTCCATAGGTTTCTTGGGCTGCGCACCCAATACGATTGAAAGTACCCGGTCATAAGTCTTTCGACCATCTCTGCAACATATTGTATATAGTGTTTACGCATAGTCTGTGAAGTTTCTTCGCAGCTACTATAAGACTTTATGCAGTCAGATGAAACGAATTTTCGTGACGTCTTTCGCCGTTTCCTTCGACAGTCATCCGTTTATCAAGGGCCTGTAAATGTTTTCCTTAGGAGTCCCGTTTATGAACGCTCTAGGACATTCGCTAAGACAGCTCGTAGCCGACTTTTTGTCGACAAATTCGAACGTCAGGTCCCTGCAAACAGCCCTCTTGGAAGTCTACTGGCCGCTCGCTGTGTATTTAGGCCATAAGGAGACAGATTTAACAACTTTTCTATTACATCCTGTACACTTTCTCATCTAGAAAGGGTCGAGTGTACGTGAAAGCAAGTCTCTCTACTTGGACATCTGTAGGTCGACCATCGGTTTAAACAGTCTTAATTAGTTTCAGCGATAGAGGACGAAAAACAAAGGAGAGCGTGACGCAATGTTTCGGCCGCGTTGTCGGCACTGTAGACGCGGAGAACGGAGGTGAGTACGCGAGAAAAATTGACGACCGCGATATACCCGCGAATGGCGCCTCCTCGGCGCCCGCGCTCTCTGGCATTCCCTGCATGCGTCCCGATATTTTGTCGGTCGCGCGCGCGCCTCTGTCGGCACGGTGGGTTGCCACGCGGAACCGCCCCCCTCGTGCTCCACTCTGCTGCCGCTGCTTCTGCCGCGCGTTAGCGCGTGACAGACACCCCGAGCAGCGGCGGCGAGCATTTTATAAGACGACGGAAGGGGAAGAACGAACGAAAGAAGAACGGGCTCGCCTATATTCGTGTGACGTAAGGAAGGTGCGGTCCCTATATATAGTGCCGGGCGTGTGCACCGAGGGCTAAATATACTGTGCGCCTGCACGCACGCACACACACACACACAAGAAAAAGAACGCCGTGGTGCCCACGGCCGGGCAGTGTGTGCGCGGGTCGGCCACGCGCTTCCTGACTCGCTATGCGCATTGCGCGACAAAGAAATGTAAACGAGGCGAAATGTGCGTGGCAACTCCGGCGCGACCAGCTGTTCCGTCTCAAGCGGCCTACTTTCTCGCTATCGGATGGGCGGGTTTGATGCCAACGTTTCGGAGTCACAGGCAGGCACGTAGTACCTCTCTTTAATACGAGCTATACTTTCGTTACTCCCCCCCCCCCCTTCTTTTTTTTTTTGCTTATTTGTCTTGCCGTTTTCTCTCGTTGTGAATAGCCCCGCACTCGTCGACACAATTGCTGGAAACGTTCTGATAAGAAAGAAATGCAAATACTTTCGTGCATCTATATTTAGGCATCGAACAAAACAGGAGGTTCGACACTGCTGATCACTATATTTAGGGCTGCTATAAGTAGTGCCTATATAGGAATTAAGCGGGAGCCGCTGCGCTGTCTCCGCGACCTGCGGATGGGACGCCTAATCCTCGCCCATTAATAGCTGAACGCGGCTATAACGGCTGGAAGTTGCCGTGCTGACGTTGTATTATATATATTCTGTTAAGTGTTTCTGAAGTGCCGGAAACGGCTTATGAAACGTGCTCGCTTTATTTTTAGCCCCGCGGATAGCGCGCAGGGATCCACGTGCCTTTGCGCGAGTGATTAGCTCGGCACACTGGAGAACAGCGGGCTTTCGCGATATCGCCCGGACACTCCGGTTGGCGCCGGTCGTTGTTCACTCGCTCGCGCGTGAACGAAAGGAAACTCCAAGCACAGCATTGGCTCCCCCCCCCCCCCCTTTTTTTTTGTTACCCTCTCTCTCTCTCTCTCTGTGTGTGTGTGTTTGTATGTGTTGTGTGTATGTGTTTGTATGTGTGTGTTTGTATGCTCGTTGTCCACTAGTAAGCGATTGCAAGAGGGGCATGACTGTTTAAACAGGTAGTGTTAGTATGACAGTGTACAGGCGTTGTTAGTTTAATGCTGAAAGAGGCCAAACGCAATTCCACATCAAAGAAGATCAAAAACAGCTTGCGCACCTTTATTTCTGGCGATAGATAGTACATTTGTATACGAGAAGGCAATGAAATCTTACTTGCGTAAAAATAATGAGTACACTAATTAATTAATTAATGATTGGTTAGTACCTACAACTGAAGCCTTGCTGTAGGATATCAAAAACGCTATCTATGAGTTTCGCGTTATGATTTTTTTTAACCCTTAAATCACTGTTAAGAGGTATCGAAATGCGCATAGCGAAAACTACACGTTTGGCTTTGTGAGATTAACGGTCAACAAACTGTTAGCTCGCCCTCTGTGTTGCCGCACTATCTACCACCCGGTATCTGCACTAATATACTATCTGTCATCTTTGTAACCCCTATCCCCCATCCCCAGTGTAGGGTAGCAAACCGGAGACTCACATCTGGTTAACCTCCCTGCCTTTCCTCTTCATTCTCTCTCTCTCTCTCTCTCTCTCTCTCTCTCTCTCTCTCTCTCTCTCTCTCTACATTTAGGCGAGATGACAGTTTGCTCACCATCTTTGAATAGACGCGTCTCAGGTAGTATTTGTGCGCTGGTTACGTGTACAGGGTGTCTTTTTTTGTAGCTGCACCAATCTCTTTAGAAATTGCCTATGGCAAATAGCACAATTCTAACCCTTGATCTAAATTACTGAGTGATGTGGCCATTACTTCTGCGAGAAATAAAAATGCGTAATTGAATGATTAACGTAAATACACACTTTATATATTTAGTTAATTACTTAACGGCATATTTTTCAATTACGAATTTTATCTAGTGAGTACTATGCATGCAAGACATACTTATTTAGAATGAATTTTCAGGACTCCGCCAGTTTCGAGATATTAATTTTCAATGTGTCCGACGAAATGTACTGGCGTTCCAGTTACTTTTGCGCTTCCATGCATAGAATAGCGTTTTCTGAAAAAGTAAGTGCAATAACAGCGCATCTTTACCGCAATCGTGATGGCGCACTACGCACACACGTCGCTACGTAGGTGTTGTTTGTTGTTGTTGTGATGCCCAGTACCCCAAGTTGGCGTCAGAGATATTCGTTGAAGAGCGGCCCGTACCCAGTGGAACATCGGCCTACGAAAACGGCCAGATACCAACGAAGGAGTCGTTACAGAAAACTGGGGCCCTATAACGTAAAACTATTCCAATGTGTTTCTATTCCAATCTCCTGACGTCAAATTTGCGTAACCACCAACGCAAGCACCGGGCGGTAACCCGCAGGGTTGTCTGAACAGACCAATCAAACGCTCTCCTCGTTCATAGGAGGTCACTTTTGTTTGCTTGAAAAACGAATAACATTGCCTACACTGAGCGGCTTGTCGTATCTAATTGGCTGACAAGAGGTGAGGAGAAAGCTCAAGTGGAGAGGGATTCGATGGGGCCGAGCCACTGCACTGAAAGTCGATAACCGGATGAAGAGGGTGGTGCCAAAGTCTACGATTGGTCGGCTTTCCCTTACTTAGCTTGCGGTGGCTGGTCGAAAATCGCGGCGGCATGCAACGGAAGCTCAACAATGACGCTAATATGGACCCTCAGCAAAGAAGAGTTGGCAGAATGAGGGGGTAAACGTGCCGAAAGTGCTCGAAAACATTACACGGCCACGCAAGAAGTTTTATTATACGCAAATACACCAATGCTCTCCGGCAGGTGCGAGTAGCCAGCGTCTGAGCGATCGGCGGCAGCCATCTTCTATTCCTTTCTGAACGGGGCAGCCTGCGGCTATTCCGAAGAAAATTCAGTTTTGTTCGGCATATTAATGCATCTTTATCGCGTACACGTCACTTTGACGCGGTGAGTTCTTGCGGTTTTGTGACGTCGCGTGACAGGCAGGTGAATTGGGTGCAGCCCCAAAACTTTTTACCAATAGCCGAGGGCTAATGGCGAAAAGGGGTCGAATCAGAAATTACTTTTTCTTTTTTCTGTCAAATCATGCATAATCAGTGTGTACACATCATATCAGATGGGGTGGTATCGCGGTTTTCGTGACGTCGCGTGAGAGACAGGTGAAGTGGGGGTGGTCGAAAAAAGTTTTTGACCAATCGTGGAGGGCTGATAGCAGAATTGGAATAGAAAAGTTTGGAATAGTTTTACGTTATAGCGCCCCTGGGTTGAATTCGTCAAGAATGTTTCACATCGTAGTTTATAAAACAGTGAACTCGTACTCTTCGGTTAAGTTATTGGCCAACAAACAGAACAGGGCAAGAGGTAAGGGTGCGCGCGAGCGCTCGTTTCTATATGACTGGTGCCAAGCGGCACAGATCTACCCTTGTATGTCGCCTTCAAATTTTACCCCGCGCTTCTTTACCACGTACGGGCTGACAGCGTGTCTTGGCGTGCTCGGCAGGCGCACGCAAATCGAATGAACGCTCGACAAGAAGTGTTTTGGCCGCGTTCGGGGCTTCGTGTAGGTTCTGCATACGTCGTATCGCACGCACCGAGGGTGTTGGAACCGTACCGCTGGCACGAGTTGTTGGGGTCTCGGTGCTGACGCCCGTTATTGCCAATGGGTCGCAAGCCCCAAGGGTAGCGTTGGCCTGGCGGCCTGGGGCACTGGAAGCATCGGAAGGTCCCGGCAAAGCAAGAGAAGACTGGTAACAGAACAACTTGTTTATTCTAACATAGCAAAAGAGCGGCCGGTCAGGTCGACCGAATTGGAGAGACGGGAGAGCACGTAACTCAACAGTACAAATCGGAGCCTCTCCCCTGGCGTCCGGGGGCAGCTGCTCTTATACTCTCGGCGTCGCGGTCCAAAAGGGAAGGAGGGAAGGTCACGGGATGAAGGTCACGGGACGGCGCAGCAGGGGCCCACGACGGCGCGAGCGGTTGAGCCGAGAGACCTCCAGGCTCCTCATTCGGGGAACTCCGCTCCCCGGCTGCCGCGCTTTGACAAGCGAGGGCACACACACACACACGCACACACGAAGACACGTGGCACTGAAACACGCCTGGACACGCTTGGCGGGTAGGCGTCGCGGCGGCGTCGGACGGGCCAAAATGTCCGCCGCTTTGAACAAAGCCCCGGCGTCCGTTGCATCCGCGCCGGCATTACCGCGCGTTGTAGGCGAAACGTAACAGACCGCCCCGCCGGGGGAAGGAGATCCCGATGGTCAGGGGACTGCATCCGCTGTCCGGAGGGATGTCGCTCGATGATGCTCATAACCGAAGTTGGGCGTCCTTGGGCGTTTCTTGAGCGCAGCGCACAGAGAAGGCCTCGTTCTCACGTTCAGGTGCACACAGGACACTGCAAAGTGACTTCGGGAGAGTTGACATTTTTGTTCTCGTTTCCGGCAAGCGTTAGAACCACGCCAAAAGTCAACCGCTCAGTCAGCAAGCACGGCACAACCCTCACTAAGCCCTGCCAGGCTCTTTCCCCTTTTATACTGCTGCCTAGTTCCTTACAGTAGTTTAGCAGCACTCAGAACGCGTCCACAAATCGGAAAAATTGCACTAGAAAGCACATCATCACTTTGAAACACTACACAAAAGCAATAAGTTAAAAAAAATCCTGCCTCAGGAAGAAAAACATCAGTAACAAGCAATTTTGAGGCTGATTCCCACGTTAGGGGCTTCGACTTAAGCCATCGGCGTTACCGTTGAGACTCCCCTTTTTGTAACGCACCTCAAAGGAATATTGTTGCAAAGCGAGGCTCCAGCGCAGGAGGCGGCCATTTTTGGGAGAGATGGTCTGCAGCCATTGGAGAGGGCAGTGATCCGTTTCAATGATAAACCTCGAGCCGGCTAGGTAACATGACAATTTCTGAACGGCCCACACGATACACGCACACTCTTTCTCGGTGGCGCTATACGCCTGCTCACGACTGGTCAGCTTACAACTAGCATACAGGACGGGGTGTTCTACTTCTCCATTTTCCCGTTGGCACAGTACAACGCCCATGCCTCGCTCACTAGCATCACACTGAACAACGAACCCTTTTGTGTAGTCGGGCGATCGTAGCACAGGCTGGCTTGTGAGGGCGCTCTTTAGGGCGCTAAAAGCTCTTTCCTTCGTCTCATCCCAGACGACTGTTTGCGGCTCTGTCTTTCTTAGAGCATCCGTCAAGGGAGCCGCGATATCAGAGTACCTGGGGATGTACCTCTGATAGTAGCCGGCGACACCTAAGAACGACCGAATATCGGTCTTCGTACGCGGTTGCGGGAAGTCTCGCACAGCGGCCACCTTTATTTCAGAGGGGCGGCGTCGACCCCGACCAATCACGTGTCCGAGGTAGACAACCTCGGCCTGTGCTAACTGGCACTTGGGAGCCTTGACTGTCAAGCCCGCATCGCGCAGGCGGGTTAGCACTGCCCGCAAGTGCGCCATATGTTCAGGCCAGGATGCGGAGAATATCGCTACGTCGTCTAGATACGGTAAAGCGAATTCTTGCTGTCCCCGCAACACTTTATCCATGAGGCTTGAAAAGCAGTATGGCGCGTTCTTCAAACCAAAACTCAAAACTTTAGGACGGAATGTCCCCATTGGTGAAATGAACGCCGCATACCTACTAGCCTCTTCTGTAAGTGGAACCTGCCAATAACCCCTGACAAGATCTAGGGTGGAAATAAACTGAGCGCTACTCACTCTCTCAAGGCGCTCCTCGATGTTAGGGATCGGATAAATTTGATCCTTAGTGATGGCATTAAGCCTGCGGTAGTCGACGCAAGGACGAGGTTCCTTGCCCGGTACCTCAACTAAAATCAAAGGGGAGGTATAATCACTCTCACCCGCTTCAATAACACCGAGCTGTAGCATTTTCTTTACCTCAGCCTCCATAATATCGCTCTGGCGGGGTGACACCCGGTACGCCTTGGATCGTACTGGCTCTGGGGAGGTAAGTTCTATGTCATGAGCAAGGACAGAAGTCCTACCAGGCCTCTCAGAGAACAGACCTTGAAACTCTTGTAAGAGCTGGTGTAGTTCGGTTTTCTGCTCAGGCGACAGCGATGCTTTACTTACTAAGTCACTAATGACTTGATCGGTGTCTTTCCTGTTCGTCACTGAGCCTAGTCCCGGAAGCTCGACCGGAAGCTCTTCGGGCACGTTTACCATCATGCACACCACTGCTTCCCGTTGCTTATAGGGTTTGAGCAGATTACAGTGGTAAACTTGCTGTGCTTTCCGCTTTCCTGGCAGACTCACCACGTAGTTAACGTCCGACAGTTTTTGAACAATCCGTGCTGGGCCCTCCCACTGCACGTCGAGTTTGTTCTTTAGCGATGTGCGCAATATCATGACCTCATCGCCCACCTCAAAACGACGGGCCCTGGCTGTCCGATCATAATAAACCTTGGCCCTCTGCTGGGCCTCTGCCATTGCTTCACCTGACAACTCCTGTGCCCATCTTAAGCGTTCGAGGAGCTTAAGCACGTACTCTACCACGACTGGGTCGTCGCCCCTGCCTTCCCATGATTCTCGAAGCATGCGAAGCGGAGATCGCAGCGAGCGACCGTACACCAGCTCAGCTGGCGAGAACCCCGTAGCCGCATGCGGCGCGGTCCTTAATGCAAACATCACTCCAGGCAGACACAGCTCCCAGTCGGTTTGATGTTCAAAACACAATGCTCTCAACACGCGCTTCATGACGGAGTGGAGCTTCTCCACGGAATTCGACTGGGGGTGGTGCACTGAGCTGTGTAACAGCCTTACCCCGCACCTTTCGAGAAAGGCTGTCGTCAAAGAGCTAGTAAACACTGTGCCCTGATCTGACTGGATTTCTGCAGGAAAACCAACTCGCGCAAATATGGACAGTAGTGCATTGACTATCTCAACTGAGCTGAGTTCTTTAAGCGGCACTGCTTCAGGGAACTTTGTCGCTGGGCAGATCACAGTCAAAATGTGTCGGTACCCCGTGGCTGTTACCGGCAGAGGTCCCACTGTATCAATAACGAGCCGTCTAAAAGGCTCCGTAATGATAGGTACCAACTTCAACGGCGCCCTCGATTTGTCCCCTGGCTTGCCCACCCGCTGACAGGTGTCGCATGTCTTCACAAAGTGGTCTGCGTCCCGAAAACACCCTGGCCAATAGTACTCTTGCAAGAGACGGTCCTTAGTTTTCTTAACTCCTAGGTGTCCGGACCACGAACCCCCATGCGACAAGCGCAACAGATCCTGACGATAGCATTGAGGCACGATCAGCTGATCGAACTCCACTCCCCTGC
The DNA here is from genome assembly GCF_023375885.2 of Dermacentor andersoni. Classification (NCBI taxonomy): domain Eukaryota; kingdom Metazoa; phylum Arthropoda; class Arachnida; order Ixodida; family Ixodidae; genus Dermacentor; species Dermacentor andersoni. The sequence continues at coordinate 26,467,656 of NC_092815.1, forward strand.
GGTCTAGATACTTCCGGTACAGGACCCCACCTCTTTCCACAAAGCGAGCATTTTTCTTGGCGATACCTTCCTTGATAATGCAGCGTATGTTTTCTAGGCTGCCATCCTTCTTTTGCTCGGCTATCAAAGCCGACCGGCTGACTTTTAGCAACCTGTTAAGTCCGTCTGACGTAGGCGCGATGAGCAAATCTGGAGACAGCTCTTCTAACTTTCCCGTGTCGGGAATTTCCTCTCCAGTATCTGGTGCCTTTAACGCTACAGGCTCAATTTTATCCCGTTCGGGCGTGCTCTGAATACCCGCTTGCTGCGCCTCTGACCCTTTTTCATCGTTCAACAACGTCGGCCCCGCAACTACCGCCTTTGCAGCGAGCTCCCGAACCTTCGATCTGGTTAAGGCCTGAACGCTAGCCTCACCAAACAAAAGCCCCTTCTCGCGCAGGAGGTGATCGGACCTGTTCGAAAATAGGTACGGGTACTGGGGGGGCAGCATAGATGACACTGCGGCCTCCGTCTCAAGTGCTCCGAAAGGTCCTTCAATAAGCACTTTTGCTACCGGCAGACACACGCTATGAGCTTCCACTGCTTGCTTGATCCATGCGCACTCGCCCGTGAACATATCGGGTTCTACGTAAGAGGGGTGAACTACATCCATTGTAGCTGCGGAATCGCGAAGCACTCGGCACTCTTTCCCGTTCACGAGGAGGTCTCGCATGTAAGGCTCGAGAAGCTTCATGTTCTCGTCAGTGCTGCATATAGACAAAAACACGACTTGTGTTTTTGTTTCTGGACACTGCGCCGAAAAGTGACCCGGCTTCTGGCACGTATAACAAACGCGCGCTTGCCTCATCTCGAACCGCTTTCTGCGTTCGGCTTCGGTTGCCGCCGTCTCCTTACGTTCGGTCGGACTGCTTTCACTCGCATCCGCACTACGTGTGTCCCCCTTTGCTCTCATGGGCGTGAACTTTGGCCTCTCAAACTTGGAGCCAAATTCACCCTTTTGACCGTCCTTAGCTCCACGAGCCCGACGCGTCACAAACTCCTCGGCTAACTCAGCGGCTCCAGCCACCGTACTAACGTCTGGCCTATCCAAGACCCAGTACCGCACGTTCTCAGGTAACCGACTATAAAACTGTTCTAGCCCGAAACACTGCAGAACTTTCTCGTGGTCACCAAACGCTTTCTCTTCTTTGAGCCACTCCTGCATGTTTGACATAAGCCTGTACGCAAACTCTGTATATGACTCACTTCTGCCTTTCTCATTTTCCCGAAACTTCCGACGGAACGCCTCCGCTGACAGCCGGTACTTTTTTAGCAGACTCGACTTCACTTTGTCGAAATCCTCTGCCTCCTCTCTCTCCAAGCGAGCGACTACGTCGGCCGCCTCGCCGGGTAGCAAAGTGAGCAAGCGCTGTGGCCACGTTTCCCGAGAGAACCCCTGCTTCTCGCACGTTCGCTCAAAGTTAACCAGGAACAAACCAATGTCCTCTCCAAGCTTAAACGGCCGCATCAGGTCAGTCATTTTGAACAATACTCGTTCTCCTGCACCGTGTGCCTGACTTCCATTACGAGCGCGTTCCATTTCTAACTCGAGACGCTTCATTTCCCAAGCGTGTTGACGGTCGCGCTCTCTTTCTTTCTCTTGTTGCTCTTTACGTTCACGCTCATCTTTCTCTTTCTGTTCTTTAAGTTCGCGCTCCTGTTTCTCTTTTTGCTCCTCCCTCTCCTCAATGGTCTCAAGGCATTCCGACAGCTCGTCATCCTCAGCTTCTAACTCAAGAATAGCCCTTAGCAGTTCTGGTTTTCTGAGTTTGTCTGAGACATCCAGACCCAACTCTCTTGCAAGCTCCAGCAATTTCGGTTTGCGCAACGACTTCAAATCCATGGCTGCTCTGAATGCTGCTTTCTCTACTGCCTACTATTGTCTTGCCGCAAACTAACCCGGTAGCAACGACAACCACAATTACCAGCTCTGTTTCTAACACTAACAAAAGCCTGGCAAAACTCAGAAGAAGAAAGTCCCGCACTCACCAAACCTCGCAGCCAAGACTTCAGCGCAGTCGTTCCGCTGCAGGCAACCAGTCATCACACAGGGCTCGTTGCGCTGCTCCCGGATGGTCGTTGTGCTGCTCAGCATACAGTCAACCGCATCTCTTCGCTGCTGGCCTCCGTTGTCGCGATCTCACCGCTGGCAACCAGATGTTGGAACCGTACCGCTGGCACGAGTTGTTGGGGTCTCGGTGCTGACGCCCGTTATTGCCAATGGGTCGCAAGCCCCAAGGGTAGCGTTGGCCTGGCGGCCTGGGGCACTGGAAGCATCGGAAGGTCCCGGCAAAGCAAGAGAAGACTGGTAACAGAACAACTTGTTTATTCTAACATAGCAAAAGAGCGGCCGGTCAGGTCGACCGAATTGGAGAGACGGGAGAGCACGTAACTCAACAGTACAAATCGGAGCCTCTCCCCTGGCGTCCGGGGGCAGCTGCTCTTATACTCTCGGCGTCGCGGTCCAAAAGGGAAGGAGGGAAGGTCACGGGATGAAGGTCACGGGACGGCGCAGCAGGGGCCCACGACGGCGCGAGCGGTTGAGCCGAGAGACCTCCAGGCTCCTCATTCGGGGAACTCCGCTCCCCGGCTGCCGCGCTTTGACAAGCGAGGGCACACACACACACACGCACACACGAAGACACGTGGCACTGAAACACGCCTGGACACGCTTGGCGGGTAGGCGTCGCGGCGGCGTCGGACGGGCCAAAATGTCCGCCGCTTTGAACAAAGCCCCGGCGTCCGTTGCATCCGCGCCGGCATTACCGCGCGTTGTAGGCGAAACGTAACAAGGGACACATGCGTCCGCCTATAATACAAACGGGCGGGTCCATGCATGATTCACGGACACCCTTCCCGTGGAAACAACAATGCGTTCCACGTGCAAGCGGTATCGCGACGGAACTGGATTTGCATTGCATGAAACATCCTGTCGACGCAGAAACTTTTGACACTCCCCTGCCGGTCCAGTGGCTCCGGACGCCCTCCGCGCCGCGGTGAAAGGGGAGGGGGAGGGCACGCGCTTCCCGGCGGAGCGTGCAAACGCGCAGTGTCGTGTTGCGACGCGTTTCGCCACACGCTTGCCGTCGTACTGCGCTGCGTCGTTATGGCGGCACTGGGCTGTCAAGAGTCGTGGTGCTCCCGTAATGCGCGCTCCGATTCTCGAAAACACGCTCCATATACATATGTACTTTGCGTAAAGCCGAGTGTGCTCCACTGCCTCACTGACTTCCATTCGATCCAAGCGCGGCTCCTGGCCTGTAGGCTTATGCTCTGAGGGCACATATGTGGCGGTTCTTGTGCATACGCTGCTCTTATGTGCGGGTATTCCAAGACGTCCTGAATGCTGAGATCTCGGTGTTCGGCGTGTCGCGATACCCGAAGATGGACGTGGAGATACTTAAAGAAATATATACATGCATTGAGTTCGAGCTGCGAGTCATGCGATTATGATGTAGCCTGCGCTTGCACGATGCTCTCTGATGACGAGATGAGGCGCGTACTACCCTCGCACGATCGCCCGTTTGATTGGCTAAAGCCAGTTGTAGTTTGCTACATTACAAAATGTTGCGCGCTGGAGGCGACTGCGCACAGCTCTCCTCTGGAGTACGTCGCCGCTTACACGGGGCTTCGCGAGCTGTGGACGGTGCTCTCTGTGAACGTGTGAGCAATTAACGCGTCGCTGTGCCTGGGCTTTGTGCGGTCCGGTGTGACTCAACGAGGCTCGAGCTCTCTGGGAGTTGCCTTTCTCCAACTCCGCTTTTCGCACGCGACACGTACGGCCGCGTGTCTCCGCGCAGCCGTTGAGGATGACGCAACCGCGAACCTGGTGCCGCCGGTTTATTCATAGCGCCCTGCGCCACCTCCCCGCCGGTGACCGTGCGGTGGGAGAACTCGGGCACGTTTCCACGAATGTCCGTTTTTACTCTGTGCGCGCCTGAAGGGAATGCGTAATTATTTCGGTGCTCCTGACGTTGCGAAACGTCGCGCGGACGCCTTCGTAGCGTACCTAATAGGCACGTGCAGTAAAAGAAGCACGAACGTAAAACTAAAAATAATCGGAATCTCTGTCGCCTAACCTGAATCGGCACGTTGCGTCGTCGGTTGGCGACAATTAACGCCTCCTCTCTTCGACGCTTTATCGCTCTCAGAACGTCACCATCTTGACGTCACGCGATTGCGAGTCCGAACGTGAGTGGGTGGCCAAGGAGGTGGAGAGAGCAACAGAGGACGCACGGGTATGTACCGTTGAGAAATAACTGGGCTAATTATGCGCTATGGCGGTCCTGCCTGTTGTGAACTTTAAATGCCGCAGTCGATTACAGCTACAGAGGCGTGTGCGCGCTCATCTTGGCAGAAAGCGTTGACGGCCATTAGCGCTACAATCACGGGATTGTTATCTTACAACTATAGTATACACTGCGTTGTTTTCTTTGTAAGGAAATTCCACGCTATTAAGCATCAGCGTGAAGGACTTCGACGAGTAAGCATTGCAGTCCCGCGGAGTAGAGCGCCTTTAGCACACGCATTTGCTAGCTGTCGTGACCGATGGGCAGTACTACGGCGTTCCACAGCCGCTCAAGCTTTTCGACGCCTTTAGCAAAAGTGAGGGGGCTTTCGTCCTTAATGGCGGTATGTGCACGTAACGGACACCATGCCTAGAGCCTGAAACATGAACTTCCTTGAAAGAATTAAAAACACGTTCAGCCGGTTACACGTTCGTGTCTTGTATGGCTATAGAATATGAAGCGTACGCAAATTGACATAAGAGATACACATATAAAGTACTGTTCAAGGGTCTGAATAAGATGTTGGCTCTAAACCTATAAACAAAAATACCCCCCACCCCCGCCCCATTCCCCAATTTGGGTTAGTGACAAAATAACACCTGCACATTCCTTACGCTTGTTTCCGTCAGCGTCCTGTAAGACACATAGCTCGCGACATCGATCTTCTGATTTCCTTTCCCGTTTGTTTACGTGGTGCTCTAATTGCAGCCTTATGACACAACATCGTAAGCTCTGCTGAGCGCCGCATCTCCATGAACGCGATCCTGTGAGGTCGACCACTTAACGCGGTTCAAGTATGACGAAGCGTTCAATGTCAACTCCAGCCGCTTCAGAAACTCCGTTATGCGGCATATAGCTGATTGCATAACGGGCAGCTGAACATTTTCACGGGCCCTGCCATTCTTGCGTGCACCTAGATATTCAAACAAACGGTGCATGCATATTCGGGCACCACGCGGGTCCCTCTGCTTTATCGGGATGACGCGGTAATTTGAAAGGGGCGATCGGATCCGAAAGGTTTCACTGTCCACTGACTTCTCAATCGCGCTCGTTGTGTGTCCATTTGCGGGCGACAGCCGGCGCGTGCTCACGCGGTGTGGATGCGTGTAAATCCGTCGCTGACCGCCGTCGCAAGAGCGCGCCAAGGCCGCCGCCTTCTGCCCGCAGCCCGGACGACGGCGATGATGTGGGGCCGCCCGCGCGCCGCGTAGGGTCAGGAGGTGTTATAAATAGCGCGCCGGCTGGCCTTGGCGCCTTGCTCGTGCCCGCGTGCGTGTGTGTACGCGGGACTCGGCTTCCCATTGGACGACGCGGGGATGCCCACTCTGCATCGCTCGAGCCCCTAGCGACGACGGAAAAGGGGACAAAGGAGATCGAGTGGGCGCAAGCGGGCTTATTGAGTGTCGGCGGCTCTGCGCATGCGCACACCCCAGACCTCTCATCGGTTCTTTTTGTGCGCAGAGCTGAAGTTTTGATAGCGTATTTCTGAAACTTTTTAAGCTCCCTCCGGGTTTAACGTCCCAATGTTGCACTACCTCCCAATTTTGCGCCTTGATGGAGGACTCCGCATTAATATTGACCATTTGGCGTTATTAAACGTCTATCTGAGCCTTTACAAGGGAAGGGAGACGCAGTCTAAGGTGCCAAAAAAGGAGGTGGTGGAATGTGATATCTGCTGGCAGAGGTAATTGAAGAATGCTCAAAGAGGAGATATATATTCGTCCATGCGGTGGGCATAAAATAGCCCGAAGAAGAATAAAAAGAAGCTTGAGTACACGAACATTTTTGCATCACGCCCTTACGGAAACGTGACCTTCGCAGCCGGGATTCGATCCCGCGACCTTCGGTGTTCACCATCAGGAGAAAGAACGTTGATGCAGGAACGAAGGAAGGAGAGGGCTGCATGCCGACGTGTCTAGCGTGCGGTATTTATGTTTCGGGCGCCCGACACCAACTGTTACAATATATAGAGTAGCGACGTATTTTCCTTCTATAGCAGTATACATAGAGTATCTTATGACTGAGCCACAGGTAACACATCCCGAGAGTTCAAGATGTGGCTCAAAAAACGTGACATGTACTAATACGCGGCGTAGTCGTTTGAACATGGACAATCGGCTTATCTTTTTCTATATGCTGTAGTGTTCGTTATAAATGGTGCATTATTTAGTCCACCTCTGTGGTAAATATAGCGTAAATGTGGGTATGTGTGATTTGGTGTAGTTATAAATTATCTTTGTGCGCTTGTGTATAAACACCACTAAAGTTTGTGTTTGTGTATAATATTTATACGTTTAAAGAGAGGTAACTGTGTGTGTGTGCGTGCGTGTGTGTGCGTGCGTGCGTGCGTGCGTGCGTGCGTGTGTGTGTGTGTGTGTGTGCGTGTGTGTGTGTGTGTGTGTGTGTGTGTGTGTGTGTGTGTGTGTGTGTGTGTGTGTGTGTACTCTGAGTGGTGACTGCGCTGTGTGAACTGCGTTAAAGCCACTGCGAAGAGCAGTAACGGCGTCAGGGTGCCGTATTCATTGCGCCCTCGCGTTCAAAGGCGCCCTCGCGTTCCACGAATTGTTTCAAGTTGCAGCAGCTTCCTCTCGTCGTGCAGACTTTGTTTTGCTTGTGGCAGCGAAAGTTGCGCACGGAATCGTCTTTTTGGGAGCAGTTAGCACAAACATCATTTGGTGGACGACACAGCGGGGATTTGCCCGCGTATAATGTACCGTCGAGATTTCTCGTCTTGCGACGTGCTCTCGGGCCCTTCTGCGGGGGCGGTGCTGCATTTTGAGCGCTTCGTACTCGTCACAATGGCCGCAATGTCTGCATGCAATCGGGCAGTTTTCCTTTCCAGCCGGTAAACATTAAGCATGGCCTTGATCTGCTCGCAGGGCTTCGAAACCGTCCCCCATTCTGCCAGCTGCGACCTCTGCAGTTGACTTTTCTCTCTCTTTCCTTTTTTTTTTCTTTTTCTTGAGACGAGCAGGCTGAAACGTTTATTGTTTGTCGTCGCAGGCTAAAAATTACTTGAAAGTTGAACTTGAAGTTACTTGAAGTTGAACTGCTATATAAAGAAAGAAGGCGGCTCTGTGGAAAGTCTACAGTAGGACTTTCCTTTTTTTTATGCTTGCTATATAGAAATTTTATGAGCAGCCTATAGATCTATGGCCTTTAAGGTACCGTCGATTTGTGTCTCTAGACTTTCCTAAAAGAGCTAGCTTTAAAGCTTCGTGAATCGCCAATAGACCGGACCCCCCCCCCCAAAAAAAAAAAAAAAATCGGAAGGTGGAGGCTAAGTAATAAAAGCGGCCCAACACGAAAGTGCTCAGCCTAGAGCCAACGTTCTTTCATTAGGCCGCTGTTTGTTGATCAGTATATACCGAAAGAAACAGACAATGCTAAGCACAGCCTTATATAGACAGTATATAATCTTTACGTAGATAAGAGCAAATCTATAAACGAGTGTGCTGTTTACTGGAAGTCTGCGGGCCGTCCATACAATTCGTAATTACATTGTTTAGCGCAAAACAACGGACACAAGAGAGACGACAGGACATAGGCGCCACTCTCAACTGACATCATTTTATTGCGTCATTCCTTTATAGAGAGCAGAATCTAGAAGAACATGCGCAGTGAGCACCATGTGCAGGAACAACCAACATCCCAACCCGCCGTGGTTGCTCAGTGGCTATGGTGTTGGGCTGCTGAGCACGAGGTTGCGGGACCGAATCCAGGCCACGGCGGCCGCATTTCTATGGGGGCGAAAACACCCCTGTACTTAGATTTAGCCGTTTAGGTGCACGTTAAAGAACCCCAGGTGGTCGAAATTTCCGGAGTCCTCCACTACGGTGTGCCTCGTATAATCAGAAGTGGTTTTGGCACGTAAAACCCCGTAATTTAATCTTTAACCAACATCCGATCACCAGAGCGCACTCATATGACAGAATCAAAAAAAAAAAAAAAAAAATCAGCGCTGTGCAAGGTTAAAGAAGGCACACTAATGAGTGCGCTCTGGGGATCGGATGTTGGTGGGTCCTGCACATGGTGCTCGCTGCGCATGCTCTTCTAGATTCTGCTCTCTATAAAGGAGTGACGCAATAAAATGATGTCACTTGAGAGTAGCGCCTATGTCCTGTCGTCTCTCTTGTGTCTGTTGTTTTGCGCTAAACAAAGTAACTATGGATTCGCACCAACTAGCCCGCCAACGCATGGTGCTGAACCATCGTCCATACAATGTTTGAATTCATGTTTTGCAACAGATGGGCGGTAAAGTCCTTTTTCTTTTTTTTTTTCTTTGGCAAGATATTTGATGCAGCGTGATCTCTTTTCCGCCTGCTCGCGTGTGTCGCAGGGAAAAAAAAAAGAAGAAGAAAGCGTCTCTCTTTCTCTCTCCTGGTCACACCACGAAAAGTCACCGCCAGGTCCGTGCACGACTCTTCCGAGAGGAGACGTTCCGTCGAATGAGATCCACAGGAAAGGATGCAAGAGTGAGCGAAGGACGCTGGGGGGGGGGGGGGGGGGGGGGGGGGGGGGGGGGCGACACGGAGAAAATATTCCCTTTATTTTTCTTCCCCGTGGATTTCCGGACGCGCGCACCGGGCCTACGGGCTGGCCGGGTTGCGTTTCGGCAACAGCAGAAGCGTTACGAAAATAGCGTCGCTTCTTCTTGTCTTCCTTGCCAGTCACGCCGAAGCGCATTTCTTTAGAGCCGTGCGTGTAGCCGTACGGGCCGGAGCTCGGCGCAATTTTTTCTTTAACTTTACGTTTCTCTCTCTCTCGTCGGTTAGCTCTTTTCTCGCCCGTTTCTTTCAAGCCCGGCTGGCAGAAGCTGGCGAATCGCGCGCGCGGCCCGCGGCGCCCGATACGTGACCGAAAATACAAGGTTCTCGGGAAAAACGGAAGCTGCGCTGCGGGCGCGTGCATCCGCTCTGTGTACCGAGCAAACGGTTGCTCCGGCACGCACGCCTGTCGTGGAACGTCCGCCCCCAAAGACCGCACGGGTATAGAACGTCTCCTCTGGCGTCGTAGCTCCGCGAGGTTCTTTTTTTAATGACCGTTTCCTGCGACAGCCTCCGAGAACCGTCGCCGCAACTAGACAGTTCCTGTGCGCGCTCATTTAGAGGAAATCTATCGTCGCAAGGTCAGCGACATGCTTCTCTCCCCTTACAGTTCGAGTCATGGAAGATGACAGGATATAGGTAGAATCAAGCGAGATAATGCGAGGAAATCTGTGATTCCGCATGCTCAGCGCGGGTGAAGCTTGCACGGAGATGCACAGACAAAGAGCGGAGGCGCTCCCTCACGTTTATATAGCCTGCTTCGCGTTGCTTCGTTAACGTGTTCTAGTGTGGATGTCGCTAGCTAGCCTTATAACGCCGTGTCCTACAAGCGAGGAAATGACGTGAAAGCAGAGAGCGCAGTCGTTTCGCGTGATCAGCCTGTAAGATTCCTGACACATTTTGGACGAAGCAAGAGAGGGACAGAGATGGGGTGGGAAATGTATAGAGGTTAAACAAAAGGGATTCCAATAGATAAAGCAAATTCACTACATATATATATATATATATATATATATATATAGGATCCGCCATTTTTTCTTTTTCGTTCACGACGGGTCGCGGGGTCGCTTCGCATACACGAATGTGCGTCAAACGCGAACTGTCGAAAAGCTTTAAACTTTCCTTTCGGTCTCCTTTCCACTTCCTCTCCTCTCTGCTAGCTGCTCTTCTAGTGTCAGTGTTGCGGCTCTAGGTTACGTCTTGAACCTGACTCCATATCGTAGCGTGGCGGAGCCTTCAGGTTGAAGAGATCAGAACCTCGGAAGTTGGGGAAAACAACAGGTTTACTGACACTTGAACAAAACTTATTTACATCGTTGAGGTAAAACAGAAAGAAGACAAATGTTTAGCAACGAGCGTCTAAATGAGCCTCGTTTCCATGGCCCAGAACACCTTGTTTTCTCTCCGCACCGTCATTTAACACCTCTGTTCCAATGCTGCCCCTTGGCGGTAGCCAATCACATGCAGGTCACCACCCACCAGGACGACAGCCAATGAAGAAGCACATACAACACTGTCGCAGACGGAATATCGGACGAAATGACCTGCAAAACGAAAAAAAAATAATTCTGTCCTGGTTCTATTGTAAGCTGTGGGATGCGGCACGTTTACAACGAAGTGGCCCTTGTAAGGAATTATTTCGAAGGCGTCAAGTACTTCGCTACAAAGGCGTTCAAATGTACTCGTCATCCTTCAGTAGGCCCGTTTCAAAGCGAGCGCCGGTTTCCGCGTAACGTCGTACGCCCTAAGGGCCGATTTACGCTCGAGCCGCCCATCGCCACAAGCCGCACCGCACGCTTGCGGTCGCGCGAAAAATTGCACGTATCCAGCACTTGTGCACAAATAACCATTTACACTGTGTGCACAGTGTATACCTTACACATTGTAAACCGAAATTTGTGCACAAGTGTTTGATACGTGGAATATTTCGCGCGACCGCACGCGTGCGGTGCGGCTTGCGGCGATGGGCGGCTCGAGCGTAAATCGGCCCTAAGCGACGTCACAGTGATCGCATCTTACGGACATGTGATGTAGCCAATCCACTGGATCCATTTAGCTTATTAGTTTACTCTGACAACACATCCTAAAATCGTTGTTTCTATTTAGGGGGCTTGTTTCGGCCAGTACCATGTCGCTTCTGCTGATGGTTTGTAGCCAATGTACCCATTGCGGCAGGCGGACTGCATATTAGTCGCCTAGCCGACTGCGTGACAGTATCTCTTGGCGTCACTGAATCGGGTTTTTGTCCACGTTAGTACGATCACTTCATGCGCCTGTCTTCGTATGAAACGAATATCTCCATTGTTCTCTCACTCTCCCTCCTACGCACACAGTTAGCTTGCGTCTAGATATCCATCACACCACAACAAAAATACCGAACTACCGACTCAATCTGAGAACGTCAGCCCTCTCGTTTGTGGTGGAGATCAAGAGCGTGCGAAAGAGACAGAAGTAAACGACTGTACCCGCGAAGCGCTGTGATTGATTACTCCGGAATTGTTCTATTCGTTCTACACATCTTCTAATGCAAGTCTAGTGTGACGCGCAGAAAGAGGAAAGGTCGACCGTTCTTGGCACCATGCTATCGTTTTGCCATTCATGTAGGTAACGATTAAAGCACGTTACGGTAACCACTTCTTCCAGCACTGACCTTAACCTCTAAACATTCGCAGTAAAGAAGGAAAAGGCGCACGCAAAAACGTTTCATTGATCGTTGATGTCGCACCATACCGCGGCAGCGAAGGTTTTGCCTTCTTTCTCTATATATTCGTTGCGTGGGAGTCGCTGGTAAACAACTACTTGGAAAGAGGCGGGGCATGCTTTTGAGGACAAGAGGAAAGCTCCTCGCGTTTCTAGGCAGCGCGCAAGAACGGCGGCGTGCTGGAGCAGTTTAATGTCATATTATCGAGCTACTATATGCGGCCCTCGGCCTTCAGCGAAGGGCTATTCTCGGCTTCTCGAGACACGCAACAGAACAACAAGCAGACGCGCTTGCGCCCGCAGACTGTGAAAGCGAGCGTGTGTGGGTGGATGGTGGCAGGCCACGCGTGCCTGCCCCCCTCCCCCTTCTCTCACCCTCGTTTGCCACCACTAATAGGCTTTAGCCGCGCTGCGCGCGAGTTCTCTCTGTCCGTGCCGGATGCGTGGGCGTGCGGTGTCGTCGAGGGAAACTTGGCTCTTTCGAAACACGCGGCGTTGTAGCAACGGCTCCCCCCCCCCCCCCCCCCTCTGTCCTTCGCTCTCTGACGCAGCCCGTTTCGCGCAGGCCGATGGCGGATCGATATGCGTACGACCCTCTCCCTCGTTCCGTTGCACCTTATCCGTCACTGGCGTTATTTTATTTCCTCGTCGCTAGCGAGATATGCATGTGCCGCCCCGAGCTGCTTTCCCTCTCTCTCCGCTCCTCTCCGGGCTTCGCGCGTTGCGTTTACTGCGGTTCGGCTATATTTAGACTCACTCGCCGGCTAGTGCGCTCTGACTGGCTTAAAGCCCCTTGGCTGTACTGAGTACGACATCTAACGAGCGAGTCTGCCGTGTATCCATTCTGTGCCCGCACGAGCGAGCGATTGAACCGCGCATGCGCAGTGCGGAGGCGTCCGCTACGGCACGTGTGAAAGAGCCGGCGCGCCCTCGCGCGCCGACTTATCTGAGCGGACCAATGGCAGCGTCCGACTCCAAGGTCACGCTGTTGCTAAATTGGAACTGCTGTGATTGGGCCATGTGCGATGCGCGCTGTTTCAAAATAAAAGGACACCAACGCCGCGTTCCTGGCTTTACTGCAGTGACCTATGTATTTCTTTTTCACTTCTTTTCATCGTATTATCTCGTATTTCTACGTATACGGCCACTTACGCTTTGTTTTTCGATTTGCTCCCGTTCTCTGTCCAGCACTGCAAAGACGCTGTCATTAGCAGTGTCGCTGCTCCTTTTGGCGTTCCAATTTTTATTGTTTTAACCGGACCTCGGGGAATATTTGTGCCATTATATTTGTCTTCGATTGAGAGTTGGAGCACATCCCACGTAACCTTACTTACAGTATCGCCCGTATTTTCGCGAACGTTTCTCGTGAACTTAACGCGTTGAACATAAACATTAAACGGAGCGGAACGTTAAAACATTGAGAGAGAGAGAGAGAGAGAGAGAGAGAGAGAGAGAGAGAGAGAGAGAGAGATTTAAGTGTACGCCATCGTCATCAACCCGTGCACTGCGAAATAAACTTTTTCATTACCTATGACGATTGTACCGCCTGTATGTTCTTTCTCCTTTCCCCCCTCTCTCTCTCTCTCTGTTTGTCATTCTTCGTGTTTATTCATGCTAACGACACGGCTACGGCGAACAGTCTATAGGGCGAAGCCCAGTTGCCTATAGCGAGCGACAAACGCTTTCCAGCATCGATCGTGACGGGACGCGAGCTTTTCGTTGCTGGTGACAAACGTTTATCTGAACTTTTACCGATCCCGCGACGTACCGACGAACATGTGCCGGCCGTGGTTCTGAAGGGCCGCTCCTTCATGTGCGCAAACAATCGTCATTGTCGCGGGCTGCCCTCTCCTGTATGCCGTGTGGCCGATGAACACTTCGACAAGTTCCGTAACAGTAGTGAGCCGTCTCTCTCTCTCTCTCTCTCTCGATACGAATGTGGACACTTCGTTTAAATCGATGCGACGTTGTCGGGATTGGTGTACACGAGTATTTCACTCCTTGCGCGATCAATACTCCCCGCTTTGTCCTTCGCTGTTGCGGAGAACATTCTTTTTCTTCAACGATAGTTGTTGTTATCAGCAGCCTGACAGTTCTCATAAACACGCGTGAAAATTTGGACTTCTTCAAACGCTTTTTAGTTAGTAACGTGTTTTACATCGCTCACCATGTGCCTGCTAAGTGACTAATCTCTCCACCTTATTATATTTCTGCCTCTCTGAAATACGTGTTTTTTTTGTTTTTTTTTTCACCTGTAGATGGCCATTCTGCAGCGATGATCTCGTACAGCTATACGTCGCAAGTTTTTCGCAAACCACATCTTACATTTAATTTCAGCTGGAATGCCATCAATACGAGTGTGTTCTAGTGTCTGTGGTTAAATCACTATATAGCCTAATGATGAGCTAAGTTCTCACTTGCTGTCAGGCGGTTAAGTGCCGCTCTTTGCCACATTTGTCATATCTACATTATTCGTCAAATCATGTCCTCATTCTGCGCAAGGAAGTAAATTTAAACTTCTCACATGATCAGACGAACGTTCGGTCAAGTTTGCGAAACATCGTATAGCTGTCTAGTGCGCGTATAGACACTATAGGAAAGAAGGGACACACGCGGATGGAACATTGCTGTCAATATAATTTTATCAGACGATGCACGCACATGCACATACACCATTAAATCTACCTTTAGGCACTCGAACATTGGCCGGGGCTGGGGCGATCCGTTCACGTCTAATATGTTTTACCTGAATTAACTTGATTGTGTGCATTGCACGAAGAGCCAACGCACTTGGACACCGGGATGGGCTGTGTTTACAATGTGATGCTTTAAATTGGGCGTTCGATCGAAATATGAAAGGCGTGGCAGCCTAGTGTTGTTCGACGCAGATACTTGTGTCGCGCGTGCATTGCTGTCACGCCTCGCGCAGTATAGTTTGATCGCATAACGTTCTTTCTCTCTAATTATCGCTGCACTCTGTCGCCCACTGCTTGGCATTTTTACGCCGCACCGGGTCATCTATGCTAGCCGTTGTTATCGTAGCCATTTACGTTCGTTGTTCTTATTACTACATAGCGTGATCGTGTTTGCGTAGCCTAGCAGCGGAACACTGACTTGAAGGCCGGATTATTTTTTCGAGCGCGCTCGCGGAACTTGTTGATGCGTCCACATGGTAATGAACTACTACTTGAGGGACGCGCCCGTTTCAACATATCTCCCTCCACGAGAGCACTCGATGCCCTTCCCTACCCTCGCCCACTCTCATTCTCGCTGCTGCGCTCTCGCGTCGCCGTCACGTGCTCCATCTCCGTGGCGGGCGTTTCCCAGAACACGAGGCGAGCGCCCAGGATCCCGAAAAAACCCCGCTCATATTGATTGGCGGCGGCACCAGCAACAGAGCGAAGGAGAGGGCGCAGCGCGAGGCTGGAGGGGGAGGGAGCGTCCGGACCTCCTCTCGGCTCGAGCCGCGGGCATGCACGGGGGCTGGCGATCCGCCGTGTTTACCCCCGCGCGACTTTGGGTCTCCCGTGACGGCGAGCGGGACGCTTTCAAAACACCCAACTGCTTGGGCGGGAAGAAACGAGGGGAAATGCGTGGCTTGCCTGGCGCGCTGTCCACTGGTCGTGTGCGCGAGTCGCGTCGTGTCCACGCGTGGGCGACACTGACACTCGGCCCGGCGAGCTCACTGCTGTGGCTGGCGATTTCGTCACATATCGCTGCATGTTTGGTGCAGTAGCGCTCGACGCGTCGAGCCCTCGCTATCAGCATGAATGGAAATCCGCAAGCTGGGTGTAGATGCAGGAAATAACGAGAGCATCTTTCGTGCGTATAGTTGGCCAACGGGATGGTGATTTGTCAGCTGCATTAGACGCTCGCTTAATGTGATGCGAAGTCCAGACTCCGTGTCGGGGCCTTTAACGACGCAGGTGTCACGCACGCGGTGGCGAATGTGGAATCTCGAGGACGCGTTACCGTTTAATCCTTTACATTTGCCGTATTTCAGTTTACGTTGGCAGTGGACTCCAGCTCAAGACAGCCCTCTTGGGGCACTTCGTCAGTAAGCTTAATCGTTACTCATAGAAGTGATTGGCACGTGCAAGTGTCGCTTGCTTTGATGTTTGTACATCTCGCCGTAAGAGGCCCCGAGCCGACAGGTGTCTGATGAGTTGAGGCTGGAATCCATTCGCGTTATTTATCTTATGGCGTGAGTGCTTGTTGAAGACCTTGCGTTGGAACATTGGTGTGTCTTTCTTCCAGCTGCTAGTTTACTTACCAGTACCGATTCGCTTATTTGATTTATTCTTCAAGCTGTTCCCTTTCAAGGCAAAACCTTCTCCTCTGTCTTCCCTTCGTGTTCCTTTCACCTCGATTGTCTGCTTTCTATTACTCTTTCCTGCTTTTCGTGCTCCTACAAAGGTGGCTTCTCCACAGACATATATATTATGCAGTGAAGCAACCTTTGACGAGGCTTGCCGCTTTAGTTTTGTCTGGGTTGCCTGAGGTAGAATCGGTGTTATGCCTGCAGATTTTCTGTCTCGGAGTGCCATTTCGCCGCTGTGTTCGTTCGCAGTTCTAACCGACGTTGAATTTCGAATACCTCCTGCTTTAATTTCTGAAGAAAAAAAAAATGGAAGTTTTTCGTCGCCTTCAAATTTCTTGACCTCACTGTGGCCGGAAAACGACTGAAGAAACTTCGCAGTTCTATAGAGGTTCATATTTCACGCCATAAATGGTAAAATACTGATCACTTTTGCGCCTTCAGGCGGGCTCAGTGTGTACAGCGCTGAGTAATAAGCAATCGAGTTCCTTCATTTTTTTTGTTAAAACAACTTGCAATACCGGTTTACATTCTTTCAACGAAGTACTTGTAGAGGGCCTATTGAATATCCGCATAATGTTTTGTCTGAGTACTTTATTTAAAACAGAGCCCCCCCCCCCCCCCCTCCTGCCCTAATCTTCCCCTTGCCTCCTGTGTGACATCTGGTCGCTGTAAATTTGAAAAGTAACAGTTCTATAGGATCAAGGAAGCAAAGGTGATTGCTTAACTGATGCATCGCCGCTTTTTTTATGATGTCTGACTATGCATATATTGCAATGTGAAACCATGGTGACAGCCTTTCTTTAATTTGTTGAGTGTGTGCTGACATTGAAAAACACTGACGCTGCATGTATCCTAAAATTTATCCTGTGATGTTCTCTTTCTTTTCGTTCTGATCACAGAAAACCTGGGGTCCCATCATACTATGGAAATAAATCCTCCATACAGCAACCTTCAAAGAAAAGGTGAGGGGGAAAAGAAGTTATCACTTGATTGTTAATGTTCTGGCTTATTTTTATCCTTTTTTGTGTTTGTTGTTGTCCTGCAAAAGTGGAAAAAAGAAAGGTTGTTCGCTTTTGTAAAGATTGTGTCGCATTTCAAGCGATGACTGCAGCAGAATCTCGATATCTGCTCTGTCTGTTCAAGAAGAATAAGGTAGCATAACATTTAGGATGTTGGATGTTCATGACACCTCACTGATTGCCCTCACCCCCAAAATTAAATAATGGGTTTTACGTGCCGAAACCACGAGTTAATTATGAGGCATGCCGTAGTAGGGGACTCCGGAAATTTGGGCCACCTGGGGTTCTTTAACGTGCACCTAAATCTAAGTACACAGGTGTTTTCGCATTTCGCCCCCATCGAAATGCGGGCCGCTGTGGCCGGTATTCGATCCCGCGATCTCGTACTTAGCAGCCCAACACCATGGCCGCTAGGCAACCACAACGGGTGCCCTCACCCCCATTGCTTCATGCTCCATAGTGGCATTCCTTGGCTCCATAACGCTTGGTACATTGCTACTAAGCCTCTCAAGCTAAACATGGATTAGAAAATAAGGAGCAGTATTTTTATACACTTGATTCAGTACTTAACCCAAGTGGCACGAGTCTATATATATATATATATATATATATATATATATTTATATATATATATTGTAAAGGCGTTTACTAGTCACCAGCGTTTGAGACCGACCATTAGCGCAGGGCACGGATTCTCAGCTTGAGCTGCATTTACGAGCCAAAAGGCTGAAGAGGACGACCCACTATATTCTTCCGATCCTTTTCTACAATATATATATATATAATTTATAAGGGTGAATCAGAAACACCTTACCCCTATTTTTTAGTAGCTAAAATAAGGTACATACAGGTAATTACAAATGTACATACTATTCCAGGTACCTTACACTATTTTCCTACATTGTTCCCACACTTGTTCAGACATTTGTCCAATCGCAGCACTAAATTTGAGATGCCCCTCTGCCATGTTGTCATCAGTCAGCGATGCATGCGGCCTCCCCGAACGCTCATTGTCATGCAAGTCTTCATGGCCTTTTGCGAACTCGCCACACCACCACCTTACAGTTCTCAAAGCGAGACACCGTTTCCCATACGTGGGCTGCATTTCCCTGTGGATTACGATGGCCTTTGTCCCTTGCTCCATAGAAAATGAATCAGATTTCGTGGCTCTTATGTGGATATGTGAGGCACAAACGCCATCTTCAACAGTGGACAGCAGCATCGTGCCGCAGAGCTACCAGCAGATAAGGCCAGGCCGGTCCAAGAAAGGTGTACCGCTGGTAATGGATATGTTGACTTTGCATTTACAGCCATAATTTGGCTAGAAAAATAGGGGCAAAGACTTTCTGATTCGCCCTCGTATATGTCATGTCTCTAAAATAAAGATTCAGTTACAGCATACACTTGTGTATGTTGGCCTGCTTTTTGCTCCCAGTTTTTAGTAAGGTTACCTCTCCTGGAAAATAAACTCAGAAGCTGTTGATGCACTAGTCGGCATGACATGATGAATATAACAGAATGTTAAGATAAAAACGTAAGATTAAGTTCAGTGTCATGTCATTCAGATTCTTGCGTCTCTGTCTTACCATGCTCTTATATCCGTCATCCTTAAAATCGCAAACTATACTAAATTACCTGCATCTGAGTCATGTATGTATCATGCAGCAAACCGAATGCAGTTAGGCAAAGTTATGTCCCCTCTGTTCCTTCCTCCACAAGTGCATGCCGGTGCTCCCATGCCACTGATTCTCCTCATTGCTTGTGAAGACTCTGCATGTGAATATGTGCTTGTGTGTGCATGTATGAATGTGTGATGCAGACCAGCATGGTGTGATGGGCTTCCTGGGTGGGCTTCCCTCGCTGCCAGGTGGCTCTCAACCATTGCACCAGCCACAGCCGCAGCACCCACTGGCTGCCGCTACCGCCACTGCACAGCCGAGCTCGACAGGAGACATGCAGCAGCAGCAGGAGCACTTGCAGTTCCAACAACAGCTCCTGCAACTCAAACAGGAGCAGCAGGTACGTGCATTTTTTGCGCAACTGCTCAGTTACATGGAGTCTGAACTGCGCCTTTTTGCATACTATTCACATTCTTTTCCCACTTTTCTTGGTGCTTATTTGCCCTGTAGCTATACCAATAAACATGAGCAGCATTCACACATCATAAATGGTGAAAAGTGACATACCTTCTTGATAGTTATTATATTACATCAAGATTTTCACCTTGATAGTTAGGAGAACAGAGTATAGTGAGACTTCACATCAGCACTCAGATGGCACTGTCCTGCAGCTGGCAACCATGCAAAATCAAATTCTTGTAAAGTCATACTTGTGCACACAACTCTGCACTTAAAGCCACAGAAGAAGCATTGAGGGGAAGCAGCTAGCAAAACAATGTGGCAGAAAAACTGTATTGGGTGCCCCCCCAGTTTCAGAACAGTCAATTTAAACTGATCTCACTTTCATTGCTACCTCTGTGGATCTACTTTTGATGCTACCTCGACACAGGAGAAGAGTGGTGTCACACACTCAGATTCACATTCGTTTGGGCTTGCTTGATACTGCAGGTGCAACAGCAGTTGTTGCTTCAGCACTACCAACGGCAGCAGCAGCAGCTAGCCCAGCAGCATGAGAAGCAGCTGCAGGAGCGCATCAAGGAGTACCTCGAGCATCAGCGGCAGATCCAGGAAGAGTACAAGCTTGAACGCGAGCGCCTTGAGAAGGATCGTCAGCTAGACCAGATTCGCAAGAAGGATAAGCACGAACAGAGTGAGTCTGTACTCTGTTTTGTTCTGTCCTCAGACCCCTCTAGCTTATTTTTCTTTCTTTATTCTTTCTCACTGGGTGAGAGGAAGGTGGGAGAGTGCTGTTCTAACCAAGAAATGCAGCTTTTTTTTCTTCTTGCAGACATTGAAAGACCAGCAGCATTCAGAACACCATAAAGCTGTCTTAAAGCGATTTCTTAACAAAATGTCACATCGCAAATGTCACATGCTTAGGCATGTTCTACATGTGCACATGCAACATGTAACATACATGTGTATGTACACATGAACACACACTCACAATGTCTGTCATACCGTGTACACATATGCGTATATGTATACGCCCTCACATGAGGAAACTTATATGTTCATGTTGCTACAGTGCAGTGAGTGGATAAGGATGTGCGTTACAGAGTGCGAGGCAAGGCTGAGAAACATGCTTGCTGGAGTATGACATAGGAAGTGTTTGTTTGGACAAGGCAGTGGAAAGTTATTATCTGACCGTCTCGTTTAAAGCCAAAGTGAGAAGAATAAGCTAGTGACTGTTGTCAACATTTGTTCTCAGAAACATGCACTGACAACAAGACTGTTTCCCATGACTGTAGGTGCATTCTGACAATGCATGCCATTCTTATCTGTCAGCACATGCCCGGGACAAGGCATATGCTTGCCCCCTCTGTTCACTTGGTGCCGTGCCCATGATGTTTCGCATCGTGTTCCTGCGCCAGGTTTCTATTCTGAATGAATGAAATCAGCTTTGCAGTTTGTCGTGAATATATATACCTTCTGTCGTGCAAGAATATGTGCCAAGCACACATGGCAGACAGTCTCAGAGGTAGGTGTAGCACATTGCATAATCACACTCACTCCGTGGAATTTTTACTTCATCCTGGTTCCAGAGGATAGGAGCCAAGAAGCGGTTGGGGCTTCCTGATTTAGTGCTGTCAAGCAGGCCATTGCATGCAATGATCTTATGAAAGCTCTGATCGTCCGTGGAATGGAGTGGAGTAAAAATAGGCTTACTCATGGATGCTTTTTTTGGCACCACTGAGGAATGTGCGGTGCATCTGTTTTGCAACGTAGTATTTGAGCATAGCATAGCAGTGAAACGGTTCCTAGTCAATCGCACATGCAGTGTTCATGTGATCCCGGTGTATGATGCCAAACACTGCATGTTCGCTCAGCCCAGTTTCATCCGCAGACATTACTATGAGACAAGTTTATTGTCGTATCCAGTGAGTGAACCAGTTATATTTTATGTAGAGTCTGCATAAATGTTGATAATGTGGCTGATTGTTATAAGTCTTTGCATATGGCATTGGTATAACTATATGTGTTCCACACTGCGGATGTTTGCTTAAAAAATTTGGTGTCACTTAGTTTGCAGACTCTTGAAGACAAACACAATGGCTCATGGGTTAACAATATATTTCTTGTGTGCAGGTGCTGTGGCATCATCTGAAGTGAAGCAAAGGCTACAGGAGTTTGTCTTGAACAAGAAACAACGGGAAGCAGCAGCTAATAATGCCAACACATCACCACCAAATTTTAGAAACTGGTGAGCTTCAACATTATGTATATAGGTCAAACCTCTCTAGAAAGTTTCCACTATAAGAGATCATTGCAACAGCTGCTGCAAAGCATGCCCTGGTAGACAGAGCCCATTAGCTTGCACTATTCTGTTATGGGTGTTTCTTGGAAAACTTCAAGTAACTGGCATTAAACACTCACCACCAATCCTTTTACCTCCTCATAAGTGAAATGTTTCCCAGCACACCAAAGCAGGTCGTGAACCAGCAAGGAAAAGGTTAAGTTGTTCGCTGCTTAAATGGCAATTTCTGAAAGTGACAACTTTCATACTGCTGAATTTATCCTGTACTTCTGAACCTTGCCTTCTATTCCTAGTTTGCAAATAATTTTTTTCTACTTATGATATACATTGGCCCACAATTGTGCCAAAGGTTAAATTTGAGGACTATGTGTTTGCCAGTCTCATGTTCCATTCTGTACTCATAAGCAATGGAATAATGGGCTTGTCATAGCTATAACACAATGTTTATTGTCATTGTTATAAGCACTTTATTTTCTTTATGAGCCATTATCAGCTTCAACTTTATTTATCAGTTATTAGCACATGTTGCAAGTTATCTTCCTCTTAGCTGTTTGAAACTCAACTCTGAAGCGGCACTAAAAGGGTATGTGGTATTTTATATGTACTACTGTCAATGTCACAAGCTTACAGGATGCAGGTTTCATGAAAAAGCCAAACTTCAGCCCAGTTTTAGGATACAGCCAGTAAAAAGGTACAACACTATCTTGGTCACATATGCTAGTGCAGTTAGCAAATTGTAAAACCAGGCTGCATGCTCAGGATCATGAAATACTCAGCTTTTTCTCAGACTTTTAAGCTTTTTTTGCCAACTGTACCTGCCGATATTTGTGTATTGTAGGTATGGTTGAGGACACCAGAGAACAACATGGGTTGTCGAGATTTGGAAACATGCTGGTATAGGACAGGGTTGGTTCACACAGGCCATGGGAAATCTGTGTCCACCAACAGGCTTCATTACAGTGATGTTTATGATGACGAAAATACTTTCCAAAATAGCAGGCATGTGCCTATATTTTCAGTTCAGCCAGGGCTCCCTCTTTGGCACGTGTAGCTATGGGCCACACAGTGGTTTATGCAATTATTTGTTTTCTTATGTGTTCACAGGTCCAGGCAGCGTTCTTCTCTGGATCAAGCTTCGCCTCCTTCAACAAGCGCTGTTTCGCCTCAGTGCAGACATCTGCTTCTGGGGAAGTACGACGACGATTTCCCACTCCGGAAAACGGGTGAGTCACAGGCATGTGCTTTCTTCCTGCACGTGTTTGCCATGTTGTTGTCAATAACTACAATTGTTGTGACATCCTTTATTTCTTGTGCTTTAATATTTAAGGGCAACAGCTTCGAACTACATTGTTGATGCTCAGACTGGCATTCTCCTTTCTTGTTTCATCAAGAACTAGAGTCATTGTAATTGTGGAAAAATTAAAAACAAGCATTTTTAATGTTTAACTTTTCTTTCTACATGTTTCTCACAGTTTTGTTTTAAAGTTATCATACAGAGATGGTTGTGTAGTTCTGATAGCAATGCTTTACCCAGTGCTTGTCCTGTGAAACAGAAGCAACAGTATCGTAAATTGCTGAAGTTTGACCTTGTGCTGCTTTTAAGAGAATTGTTATGACCATATTTTCTAGCACATGAGCATGATGAAGTATACTGTGTGTTCATCTGCTATGAAGGACATTCTATAGCTTTCTTGGAAACACAGTCGCTGACCGATAATTTGGACATACTCAGTTAATTGACAGCTACATGGCTCAGCCACTGGACTCGTAGACTAAGTGGTTAAGGACAACAAAAATTTCAGACGCCTTACAACCTGTCATTCGATAATTCAGGCACCAAGCCAAGCAGAAAGAACTATATTTTTACTTTGATACGTCACTGGCCATATCGTCAGTGTCACCTCAAAACCGAAACAAGTGAAGCCTAGCCGATCCAATAGTCTCTGACTGCAGACAAGCAATAGGAAAAGCCAAGCCACCATGTTGCAAAAATGGCATTTACAGTTTCTTGTGCGAGTTCTGCACATCCAGTGTTGTTTCTTTATGTTCAGACTGTCCAGGTCGCGGGCAAGCGTAAGTGCACGCAGCAACAGGTTGACAAGATTTTCTTTGGCCACTTGTTGAATAAAGTTACTTCTTTTTTGGCGAGTGCAATATTTCATACTTCATATTATTCTGACATTTAGGCAATCTCCGCCGAGTCCAATTATCTGACGGCAACTGTAGTTCCTGAGAACATTGATGATATCATTTGCATTACTCTGGCGTGTTATATAATTGATAAGGCATGATTCAAGCACTTGAAATAAGTCTAACCTTGCTTGTGTTGTAATGACTGTAATTGTTTGTTTGGACTAACAAGTGAGTGGTTATAGCATTACTAACAGTCTTTAATGTTTTGTTTGTGCTGTGCATCATTTCCTTAGCAGTGTGATGATAGCTTTTGCTGTGTTGAATGCTACTTAACATATTCTGGTAAAGCCGTGGCTAGAGTATGACCATTAGCCTAACTACACATCTTAAGTTATGTCGCATAGCAGTTGAGGTCCACGTTAAGTCACTGCCTGCACCTCCCCAGGCCCAACGTCACTTATTTTTCATCTCAAGATAGTTTTCTTTTGTGGGATTTGTATTCAATGTAGATCATGTTACTTCTATGTTTGTATAGTTGGTAGTACCACATTTATGTGCATATTATGGATATGCCCCTATGAAGACCTCTTTCAGAGAGAGGTTGTTATCACTTTAAAGTACAACAAGTAATTCTATTCTCAGAAGTAAACTGGCTTCCAAGCACATGCAGCCCACACTTTATTACAGTATTGTTACTGTACATCAGCTCTCATGTATTTATCTCTAAATGTGTTATACTAGTACCCTATTTCTTAAAGTAATACTAGCAAAGAGACGTGGGCTATATTAGCATGATAAAACTTCACTGATCTTACTGTTGTTGAGATATGTTCAGTAGTGGAATACATTTGTTTGTCACAGATCCCTCTGTTAGGGACAAACATTGAATTTCTTAAACCACATATATTTGTCTTGTCATCCAGGGACACATCTGGCAGGTGCATGCAGCTTTGTTTGTAGAATCTCCTTTAGGAAAAAATGAACTGTCACAACAATTAATCGACAGGCATAGCAGCTATGGGGAAACATTGTGGGAGGCTCAGCTTGCTTGGTTGACCCCTGCGAGCATGTGTTCCAAGCAAGCATGTGTGCCTTCTCTGTCACCTTCCAGCGTCGGAACCAAACCTTAAGGTGCGCTCTGCGCTGAAGCAAAAAGTAATTGAGAGGCGCAGCAGCCCGCTTCTGAGGCGCAAGGACAAAGGGCCCATTCCTTTGAAGCGGCGGCCGCTTACAAGTACGCAAGCACCGGGCACTGTCCTCACTGCCCGTTTCCTACCTTCTTCCTTATCTTTATTCTTTCTTTTTCCCGTACATTTCTTTGGCACTTTTCAAGCCTCATTCCTTATATTTTTTCTCTGCATATTCACATGCTCATCTCAGGCTTAGAGTCAGTTCAGTGAGGAACAATGCCCATAGTAAATTCAAGCTGGCGCTTACCTTGAAACACCCGTCGGAAAGGTTTCACTTTTGGGTAACACTCTCATGGAGATAAAATTTCAGCTCAAATAGAATGTTATATGTGCTCGTGAGATGAAGGCTGAGACAATAGTTCTTTGGCTCTACCACTACCTGCTGCTGATCATGCAGTCACACATGCTCTTCTGTGCTGCGGCACATATTTATTGAGGCCTAATATAAAAGTGCTAGTGTACTGATGTTCTCAGGCACCTTAAAAATTCCCAGGTGGTCTGAATTAATCCAGAGCCTTTCAAGCTTACAGCTCTGTCATAGCCCAGGTGTTGCTCTGGGAGCTTTGAACTGCACCCGTTAGTATTTTTGCGCCATTGCACAGTCTAGACGGAATAGGCTGATATTCCTTCCCTCCCATGTCTAATTTCAGTGCTGCTGTTACAGGTACAGAAAGGTGAATGACACTACACCTTTTAAATTAAAAGTAATCCTTATCTATGGCAAAACTACTATTTGGTTATAAAGCATTAAGCATGATGTTGAGAGGTTGCTTCCCAAAAACAGGGGCAGTGTATCAATGGAAACTGAGAGACTGAATTTGGGGGTGGGGGGAACATGCGCCAAGCTTTCGGTGTGCGCTACGGCACCCCACATGGTCGAGACCCTGGAGCCTTCCATTATTAAGTCGATTGTGGCACAAGCAGGATACGTAACAATCAATTAAATACTCTGCAATTGCTGTTTCTATCAATTTTAGTCACGAACTACATGCCCAGTGAGAAAGCAAGTGGTGGGTTTAATTGTAAACTTCCTAAGTGCAACCAATGAGTTTTCAACCATTTTGGCTCTTGACACTGATCCACTCAGAGGAGTGTTCCAGCTGTGGCCATATGGTTAGCCAGTTTTCTGACTATAGGTGCGCACATAAAACCTCAATTTCTGTTATGAATATGCGCTTAGTTTGCATTGTGTACATTCCTTCATGTTTGAATGGTTGTTCTGAACATTCGGATACCGTCCGTTTTAGCCCCTGTGATTTATTAATTAAATGTTGTGTACAGAATGCACATTAGTGAGCTCAGGAGACAGCTTGTGTTCCACAGGGCCCATTGGTAGCAAATGACATTCAGGAGCATAGCTTGAACATATTTTAGAAGCTTTTTTTAAAGCATGATTCTACTCTCTTACTTTCTCATCTTTTCCTTTTGTGCCTTTGCAAGCTGTGCTTATTTCCAGCCACAGATGCCTCAGTAGCATTATCTGCCAATGAGAATCATTAAATTGGGCCACACAGAAAGGTCAATATATTATCACTTATGAAGGCTTTGGGGACAGTTGCCCTATTTGGCTGTGCCCTTCTTTACACTGTTCATGTCAAAAACTGTCATAGTTGCATTTTGCCAGTTATTCAGGTTACACTGAATGTATGACAGCTTCCGGATGCTATATAGTCACCACTTATGCTGCAGTTGAACAGTATTAGAGCTCATACTGCCGGCATGTGTTAGCTGGAAGTAACACGTTGCAATTTCATGAATGCATGCATGCTTTGTTTTGTTTGATGTCTGTTTTCATATTTTCGTGTAATAACCACAATGCTGAGAACCGATCAAGTTCAGGCATGGCATGATAACTGACACTTGCAGTGTATGTGGTTTGATTCGTTGAAATAACTAATACTATATGCACTTTGAAAACGATGTATGGGTGACCATATGAGAAGGAATGCCTGACATGTTTCATGCTATCAAACACCCTTGCTTCTTGCCTTAAAGCAAAGGAGTACTGCGTGTACTTTCTTGAACATGGGAACTAGGTTTAATATTCATGAGCAAATGATGTTTAAGCTTACAAAACTGCAGTAACCATTGTTCATATTTCAAATAAATGTTCCCTTCTGTATTGAATTCTCCTTTACGTAAGCTTCTCGTATTGCAAGTTTTCTTCTATTCACATTGTAAAAGCACAAGGTTATATTGACATTTAAGCTATTTTACTTTCATATAGAATAGCTGCAGAGCATGATTTTATAAAGATCTAAAGCCGCTGCTAACTTGGTTCAGTGTAGGAAAAGAAAATTATGCCCACTTGTTGAAGTGGATGCATGAGCTTGTAATGCAGTTGTGATGAACTCTGCCTTGTGAGTGTTCTTCTAAGGCAAGGTTCGTACATTGAGGACAAGTTTTGAAAAGTTGCTTGCTGAAAAGTTTCGTTTGAAGCAACAGATAACGTTCAGTAATAGGAGACTAAGTGCGTTTGTCTGTTCCTTTTACAACTTGAACTTTTAATAATGCATCGGAACACCCTCTATGTTTAAAAAATTTAACTTGTTTGTAGTGCTCGTTGCAACTTAATACTCCTTGTTTCGGGATGGTTTTTCGCCTATACAGGAAACGATACCAATGAGTCTGTTGTGCAAAAATGTGCAAGGCACCTGGAAAGGTAATAGTAGCTAATGTTGCTTTTTGTTTCTCTTCATCTAACAAAAAAAAAGTCGATGGTAGTGGAAGCAAACCTGACTCGTTGGAAGGATCCCCACCCAATGGGTCGCTGTCACTGCACTCTTCTCTGCATTCCAGTAACGGTAGCACACCCATTCAGGAGGTGAGTGCATGCTTGTTAAATCATGTATGCATATAATGACTTGATTAAGAATAATTAGTTGTCATTATTCATAAAAAGGTGTGCTTGTGCAGCAATAATATGGACATGTAGGGCAGTTTTCCTGTAGCTGGGAATATGATCAAATAATTCAGATAATTGTTGCCCAAACAGGACAGATATGGTGCTCTTATTACCATCCTAACAGTAACGTAGCACTAAAGGAGTTCTTAGCACAAGACAAGTTGTCCACAGGGCCATTTGAAATTAATGCTATTAAAAGTTGCTATTTTTCAAATGAAAGCACCTATTCATACGCAAACTTTGGTGCATGTATGCAATAACACCGGAGAAAACGGACATAGTTGTACTCACAGTAGCAGTTTCTTGTCTACGTATAGAGAAGGCAGCTTCTTGAGTATCTTGCTTGAAGATGTGCACTTCACCTCTCCACTTCTACAGTACATGCATTCAGACAAGTCAGCTTTTGCCTGTGTATTCGTACTCGTGCTCAATGCAGTGTTCGCACTTGTAATGAAAGAAATGGTAGTTGGCCATATGGTGAATGATAATTGTTACTGGTGCTCCCTCTATATTTCCTCCACTGGAGTTATGTTTGCTATCACACTGTTAACTTTTCCATGGTAACTTACCTCCAACTTGCTCAACTTAAGGCTCTATTCACCAGTGCTGTATTTGTTGGTGGTACATGCATTATTGACGCTGAATACTACATCCCCGGCATCATGTGCATTGATGTGTAACTCACTAAAGAAAGCACTTGAAGTGGGTTGAAGCTACTGACGCAGCTAAGGGTCTGACAAAAGAAAAAAGCAAAGCTAGCAGAGCCTGACAAAACAGAGCTGCTGGAGGTGCAGAAAGGGGCATGGCTGAAGAAAGGAAAGGCACTCTGTTTATATTTGGCGAGTCCAAAGATATCGTGCCAACCTGGGGGATAGTGCACGCACCCTGGGGGATGCTACTAAATATAGATGCTGCCTGCCCCATCAGTGGCTGCTTGCCTCCGAGAGCTCACTTGTGTGGTATGGAGGACCTGTGAAAAGGAAACAAAAATACAGAGATAATACAGAAACCATAAGAAACAAATAGAGGAAAATGCTTTTGTGAGCACACATTTGACGCCGGGGCTTTCAGAAACTGGTGTCCTGCCTTGAGTCAAAAAGAATGATTTGCAGAGGGAGGAAAGCAGGTTTGGTTAAAATAAACATGTGCAGCCATGACCAGTAATTTTATTACCATACTGCTAATAATTTTCACGCTCTATGGAAGAGTGTGAGTAAGAAGAGATTGTGGTATACATGAGTGGAGCGACATTGTAGGGTCGTGACTTAGAACTTACTGTTTGACCTCCTCGTTTAGCAAATATTGTTCCCAGTAAATTCTTTCATCTTGATTGTAGAGAGAGAGGAACTAAATAGTGGGCTTCTTCAGGTCTGTTGAGTCCACTATTGTTTCTAACAGTTGGCCCCACAGTGAGAACTTATAGTGCAAATTAGTGTTACCCTTCTGTCACTTTAGAAATTCCCGTACTCCCATTATATGTGTAGCACCACGCCACACTTATTTGATAGCTTCTGTTCATTATATTACCAGGAGATCTTTGTATATAAAGAAAATGACATGTTTCAGCACTGTCAAAGAAATCACCACATTGCTAAAAAGAATCCACTGTGACCACCATTGCAAAAGTGGGAAGATAATGAGAAATGCACTCTACAGCAAATTAAACAATTTTGTAATGAAAGGGCACCAGTGATCAGTGTTTTCACCCATTATAATCTATTTTAATTGGATCCTCTGGCAGATTTTGCTTCTTTTAAGTGCGCATAAACAGCTTTATTTCTATGCATCTGGCTAGTTTTTCCCACAAAGCTTTCCAAGATGGTGCAATTGTTTACTGAGATGCTTACCACCTTACTTCAGCCACCAAATGAAGTGGAATCCATTTGTCTTTGCCACGAAACCTCCTAATTTTGTATAAGTGCTGTTCTTTTTTTGCTATACCAGCACTCTCTGGAGTCAAAAAGTCTGGTTAGATGGTGTGTGTGTGTATCGGGGGGGGGGTGTTGTTTTTAGATCCACCAGCCAAGCTCTTTCTTCCACTAGAAGTTGTGGCATGTATTTTTGGGAGCACACGCACGTGTGTCAAGTTGAGCCAACAAGAAAGGCCAGTTTTGTAGGTTTCTTTCTTCTTCTTACCTAGGGCTGTTAACAAGTGTTGCAGAGCATAGCGGCGCCAAGAGCTATTCTTGTTCAACGTGGGGGTTATTTTGTCCGCCAGGGCTTTGTGTATGCCTTTCGCACGAAAACTCAAATATTTCTGGATCTTCCTGGCGTGAAGCAACCTCTCCCAGACAGTGAATCTTCAAGGTGTGGCTGCTATGACAATACTATTTCTTTCTCTTCTTTTTCTTTTCCTGAAAGCTTTAAGCCTATCTATACATATAGTCACTAAAGAATGACACAAGTTAACGTACAGCAGATTACTGTTAGGGCAAGCTCTTCCGAGCTGAGTTTATGTATTGAGCTGAAAGGGTTCAAGAGCTGCTTAGTTTTCTGCAGATTCAGTGCGGAGCCAACTGCAAAAGCTTTCATGGCACAGAATGCACAGAAAAGTAGGGATTTCCTTGTGGTTTCACCACACAACCCAAAATTTAGCTGAACATTGTAGTGATTGTATGGGGAAGCATTTGCTGCATCTATTCATTCCTGACACATTGGCTGTGAAGAAATTTTTTTTCTTGATTCTCATGCTTTGAAAACTTTTATGTGTTTGGGGGTATACTTTTGCTAAGCAGAACTTAATATCAAAGGAAGCATCTTGAAAGGAGTGTGCTTTATAAGCACAGATTATCTTGCTTTGCGATGCTAATAGCAATTAGTTATACAGCTTCACTTGTCTTTGTTTTTTTATTTTAAAGTGGCTTCTTAATAAATTGTTTCTTGCATTCTTGTCTCATTTGACCCCTCAAAAAACTATTCTGTTGCAGCTAGGTAGCACATTTATACATTTGCAATTGGGTTATGTGAAGAGGCAGACATGAATTGTGTCATAAATTGCAATTTTTACTTACCTAATTGACATTCTTTCATTAATAAATGTCTTATTTACGGAGTATAGGCCATATGTTTATTGCAGAATTGAAGATTACCGTTTTCCAGGGCCACTTCATCTTGTAGAGAGAGAGAGAGAGAGAAATAAAGAGGGAAAGGTAGGGAGGTTAACCAAGAATGTGCTCGGTTGGCTACCTTACACTTGGGGAGGGGGAAAGGGAAAGAATAGTGTTGTTATAGTAGACCCACCATAGTGCCTCAGTGACTATGGCATTCTGCTACTGAGAACAGCAGTGCAGTCTAGATTTCCAGCAATCACGGCCACATTCACATGAAGATGGAATGCAAAAATGCTTATGCACCTGCTTTTGATACACTTCAAAGAAACCCAGCTGGTCCTAATCATTATGGAACCCTCCACTGTGATGCCTCGCATAGCTGCCATGTTAAATCCTGATAAATAAATAAATAAATAAACAATCAAACAAACAAACATACTCTTATAACATGAGAGTGGCTCAAGATTTATGCTCTTGAAGTTGTCATTCAAATTGTTGATTTGTGATTTCTGAAAGATAAACTGCAGCCTCCCTTGCAAACCATGTCTCACTTTTTTTGTACAAACCAAGGTGCAAAGGCAGCATTGGAACCAACTCAGTCAGACAGGGTTCACGAGTCACTGAGCTGTTGGTATGGAAGAATAAGGAACAGAATGGAAACAGTGGCATGTGTGTTGTCCTCCTCGTTTTCCTTGCGCCCATGTTTTGCATACCTGCCTTTGTGTACCATGAATTCCTAAACCAACTTGCTCACCTCTCTGTCGTTCTGATCTATTGGTGTAGCTCAATAGTGACTATGGGGTATGTCAGTGCATATTTCGCCAAGTTTAAGTTGTTTGTTCTGTTTCACACATCTGTGCTCGTGATGCCAACACCCCAGGAGCCTGGCACTTCTCCATACCACCCTCTGAACCAGGGTGGCAGCAGTGATCTCGCCCTGTACTCATCACCCTCTATGCCCAACATCTCCTTGGGGCGCCCCCCTGTGGCCACCAGCTCAGCTGTGAGTGCACTTCTCTCTCTCACATCTTTCCCTTCATGTCCTACTTTCCACTACTGCAACGGCAGTTAGGTGCTTTAAACTGCAGTGTGCTGTGTCCGTCTGCCCTCTTCACTGTGCCAACAACGACTGGCCATCATCATTGTGTCATGCCATCATCGGGTTGTCATTAGGGCACCTCCAAATTTTCAGCTTACCCTCACCAAAAGGCAAAGAAAAAAAAATTGCCCACTGCAATTTGAACTCTCATACACCTGCAGCAATGTGAAGTTGGGAGGCGATCACACTAACCAATGCACTGTCGTTCACTTTTGGTGCTTGGTAATGACGCAGAGTTTTGTATACCACACACACACTTTGAAAGTGGGGGCATCTGTGCTTGTGTATTGGAGCCCACAACAGGCAATACTGTCGCGGATGAGGAAGTTGTTCTTGAGAAAAAGGGGTGTTCACTGTGAGAGACTGCTGCTGTCACAATAAATGAGTTCAGAGCAGGAGCAGTCACTGAAGTCTGCAGTTTCTTTCTGCTCTTCAAGTGCAACTGAAATCTGCAATGTGGAGGTGAATTTACGAGAAAGGAAGTCAGCATCCTCCATCCTCAGCTTTCTTTACAGAGAAGCCTGCTTGGGTCTCCTTGGATAGTTTCGTGCTACATATAGGTTGATGCCAAGAGATTTTTTAAAGGCCAACAGCGGACTTTGTAAAACAAGATTCCTTTGGTGTACCATGTGTATTACATATGATAGCATGCATTTTCTGCAATGCTGGAGCTTTTGTCTATCAGTCTAGGTTATTGTAGACCATATGACGTAACATTTGTGCTGAAGTATTTGAAGCATAAAAATTATGCTACGCCATTAAGCTGCCTAGCTTGGCTCGTTATGGCAGGCCTGTGTGCTGAATGTACTTGCATCTCTCTGCATTCCAAGGATGGGAAAATCCTCAACTCTGTCTCCGAGGCCCAAGTTCGTGCCATGGCAGCTGCACGTCTTGGGATGCCACTCACATCACATGTGTTGCACTCGTCACTGCCTTTCTGCTCACCATTGCCAGGTGAGCTTTCCCTTGGCAAATGTTTTGCTTCGTAGCTTATTCAGTTTACAGCTGCTAAATTGCATCGCAAAAGTACACCTCTAAATGGTTCTTCTTGCCTGCAGACACTGTATACCAGATTTATTTTCTGTTGTGTTGTGAAGTTTAAGTTAAATCATATCGGACTGGAGTTCTGGCTACTTTTTATTCTTGCAGTTATAGTAACTTTTTCTCGAAGGTGTAACAGCCTTGTATTAATACAAAGGCAATCAACACTGATAGCTCAATGTTTGCCTGGTTCATGGACCTAATGGCAATTTTTTTTATGTTTCTTAATGCCACAGTACATGCATATTATGTGCGAGCTTATTAAGAGAGTGGAGTTTCCTTTCTGCTTTAACATTTGCTTGGTCCACTATTATGACCAGCAGCATTCCTGCAAACAGCATAATGTAATGAATGAAGGTGTTCACAATGATTTGAGAATGCTTGTAAAGTCTTGTGTTTAACAGTACTTGAGCAGGCTTTGTGCCAAGAGTTAGGCACACTTAAAGCCCTAAGTAGCATGCCAGTGAGGAGCCTGCTCAGTGCTCCTGCCTGTTGCAACCATTCACCTTAATCGTGCTGTGCTGTCTATCCTGCTTTACTTGCAGTAATAGATGGGGAGTTCACGCCCCCAACCAGTCCTGGCTACATCCAGCAGCAGATGAAAGGTCTGGAACAGTCTGGGGCTCCAGGACACGTGCTGCAAGTCATGTATGCACCACCTCCAGGTGCCGTTATCACTGATGCTCAGGTGGCACAAGCACGCCTGCACAGGTCAGTACTCTTATTCCAGCCTGCACTACGTCATCACACTCTTCCCATAACAGAAAGCCTGTGAACAGGGGCTTCAGCCTAACATAACCTAACCTAGCCTGGCATAATCTAATCTAACCTAGCGTAAAACATCTTGTGGTGCCCTTTGTGCCTTCATATAGGCATTCTGTTATATAAGGCTTCATGTTTTTATTGCCATTGTGCAATTTATGCACTGTTTAGGCTAAAGAATGAAAGTGTGAAATTGGTAAAGAAAGGAAAATGCAAGGCTTATAAGAGCTATAAACATAACACCTGTTGCATTTTTACTAGTGATGTACGGCACTAATAAACCAGAAAATAGTGGCAGCCACGCCAAAGGCACATATGTATAAACACCTCACTGATGTGTTTCTGCTGTTTCACTGCTACTTGCATCGATACTGTTGCAGATTTTTGTGTGTATTTTGGTGTTCCACTCAGTCAAGCACTAGCATTCAGTTGAAAATACCACTGTGGTTTCTCAGTGCAAGTCTGGAACTCCATAACTGTGCAGTAGGGGATAGCCATGGGATGCTTCTTGCAAACTCTGGCACCTGTGTCATTCACCATCTGAGTGACTCGATGAGGGTCTCTTGATTCAAAAATTGCATAATTTGCAGCAAATGCTGTGGTGTGCTCAAAGTCGAAAACAACATAATTTCAAGCAAATGCTATGGTTTGCTGTGGAGCACTGTGGCTTACTAAGATAAGAAGTAGAATGATGCAATTAGAGATCATGCAGATTACCTATGTAAAATTTATATTCTCTCCACTTGCTATGATTTACTCTTGAACAAAAGAAATTTATTTGCAGCTTGAAGCTTGCAGTTGCATGCACAGTTGCTTGGTCCACTATTATGACCAGCAGCATTCCTGCAAACAGCATAATGTAATGAATGAAGGTGTTCACAATCATTTGAGAATGCTTGTAAAGTCTTGTGTTTAACAGTATTTGAGAACCTTGACCTTCTCGAAATTTACATTTTCATTGCCCTGACAGTCATAATATATTGGAACAGTTGTATCCTCATTCATATTTTCATCTATTTCATTTGCACATTTGATAAATGTTTTGCTTAATTTTTCTTTTATTCTTTCTTGACTGTGACCTAGGCATGTACATATATTTCGTTTGCCATTATGTTGTATTTTCTCTCATGTATTGTAACCCACCCTGCTAAAATCCCGGTGGGGATCGCAGTATCAATAAATAAATAAATAAATAAATAAATAAATAAATAAATAAATAAATAAATAAAATAATATTTTGGTGATTGGATAACTTTAGTCTTAAAATTGTGTTAGCACTCTTGAGAAGGGAAGGTTTTCTGTGTCTTATTCATAGCACATTGGTTATTCAGAGCACCTGTAATTGACGTTATATACATTGTCTGTGACTTTGTTGCTGGTCACTCTTGCTGGTGAAAAATAGAAGGTGACATATCAGAGGGACTGTCGATGTTGAGCATTGAATGCATGCATGTGTGCTTGCTCCATGTGGATGCCAGGACCATTCATCGTCCACTGGGCAGGACCCAATCAGCACCCCTACCCCTTGGACATCCAATGCTGCAGCCGCAGGGTGTGCTGCTCAACGCACAACTCTACGAGCAACAGCAGCAGCACAACTTGCTCAAGCAGGTGAGGGCATCTACCACTATGAGTACGGTAGGGCACGATCGCGTTTGATTTATAGTTTTGGTGGGTAAGCTGACTGACTGAAGCAGATTTGCTCTAGATTTCTTGCATAGCATATATGGGTAACTGTGAGGCTATATCAATTATTATGAAAATGTGCCGTGTAGAGCAAAAGAAATGAGTTCACAGGCACTTTTAAAATGTTGAACACAGAGGTTGTACACTCTTGTCAAACATCATTGTTTGAGTGGTTATGCATAGATACCAAAAAGCAGGAGCACTAACAAGCCTCCATGCAGTATCAAAAAGAAACAGAAGCAGCAGCATCTATCTCAACCCAGTGAATGGCTTCATCAATCATGCACGTGACCTGTAGAAAGTAGTGTATTTGGAAGGTGAAGGTTGTTAATATTGCATTGTCCCTCCATACCTCTACATGCATTCTCAGTCTAGGTTTTGTCCGTTAAAGGACAGTCTAAAAATTATGCAGATCCCACACGCACTGTAGGAATAGATGTAAGTGAAGCTTTTTGTGCTGTTTGTGTTCATTGATGACATTTGGCGGTGGTTTTGATGGTAGATAACAATCGTGATGTGGTGTTAAATTTTACCTTGCTTGCACCACTTGTGTTTGTCTATGTAGTACACAGAGTGCACAGCGAGACGTATTTGCTGGAGGCACTGTTGTGCACCATTGTTCATAGCCTACGAGAAGGTTAGCACTCTCACTCCCTCACATGGTTTGTCACATCGTGGCTGAGAGAGAGAAACATTTTTATTGCAGCATTAAGAGAAATAGCTGCTACGTTCCATTCCCAACAGACCAGCACCTGCTGGCCACCCGGGTTTTTGTAAGACAGCACGACATCCCAGTGTTGCAGGGTTAGGACATCGTGGCTAAAGCACTGAAGTGTTGATTTGCTAGACCGCCGCTTACGTATTGTCGTCTTGACATTGCTGCGCTTTAGTATGGCTTTGCATCTGCACACCCTGCGTCAGCTGCCCACATGGACAAACTTGAGCCAGGGTTTATTTTGCACAAATTGCAGATATGTGCCATAAGCTACCTTGGGTTACTACTACTACTACTACTACTACTACTACTACTACTACTACTACTATTACTACTACTACTACTACTACTACTACTATTCTTCTTCTTCTTCTTCTTCTTCTTCTTCTTCTTCTTATTATTATTATTATTATTATTATTATTATTATTATTATTATTATTATTATTATTATATTTTTACAGTTTCCCTGCAACTGTCACTATGTCTAGTAGTAGTGTTTCTTTTATTCAAGGGACCCCAAACGAAGCACGTTTTCGGACAGTGCCTTTTGCTTCTCCCTCGATCCTTCCATGTGTGCAAGCTGTCACAAACAAAGAGTGGCAAGGCCGTTATTCACTCGTATTGTCATTACGTTGGCTTTATGCATTCTTGGTCTCTTCTTTCTACCATTCTATCTCCTCTCTTGGCTGTTACGCTTGAGTAGAAAGGTAAGCGCTGCAGCTTCTGCAATGCTATTGCGGGGGGCTGATGCTTAATTACAGCTTTTTGGAGGGCATTGTGTCGACAGCTAGGGAATTCCAGAGGGCACTGTGGCGACAGCCAGGGAGATCTAGAGCGCACTGTTACAACACCTCCCGAGTTTGTTCAAAAGGTCTCATAGACACCTTTGCACCGTTGCCATGTACATTACACACTTTCTCAACCACACCCCTATGTCTTGCACCCCGATGCACTGTGCAAGACAGTAACAGCAGTAGCAGCAGCAGCAGCAGTGGAAAACTCAAAGGAAGAGGCAAAAATAGTTTCGCTTAAAAAAGCTTGCTTGGCAGATTTTTCTACACTGCACTTTAACTGCTGGTTTGAGAGTAGTGCTGACTGGGGACTATCGGCAGTAGGATAATTACTAGAGCATACTAACAGTCTAAGTTGGTACGTCATTGAAAGGCAAATCAGCAGCACAAAAGGGCTGAGATTGGCTCAGGAAGGACCAAGACAGCTTTGGCTAACAGCCATTTTGAAGAGACTACCACACTGTCTTGGAAAATAGCTGCTTGTCAGCTTTGTGCGTGTCACCCTTCACCTTTGCTACATCTGCACCATTTTCATTTTCAGTTATAAGATGAAGCTATGTCATTATGACCATTGCTTGTACTGTTCTACTCTGGGTCTTCACTCTCTTGTCCTTTCTTCTCAGCACATTCGGCAGACAGTGCTGACTCGGGCGGGTAGCAAGAGCCAGGTGGTTGAGCACGTGGAGGAAGAGACAGAGGCTGCTGTCGCACAAGAGATGAAAGACCAGTCAGAAGTCATCGACCTCACAGACTCACGCAAGGGATCATCCGCTTCATCAACTGCCGCAGCAGAAGGAACGCCACCTCCTCCCACTTCTACCGCCACCCTGCTGCAGCTTCAGCAGCGACAGAGGGACCTTATCAACCGGCACTCACTCCATCTTGGCACTGGCATGGAAGGTGGGTGGTGTGATTGATCACATATTTCTTAGTGTAACCTTGATATAATGAACATTAAAAAAAAACAGAAAATAATATCAGTATCTGCACTTTCCAGTGATACATTTCATTTTGTATTATTTTTGTCCGTCAGTGGATCAGATGTCAGCGCAACACATAAGCAATAAAGAATGCAAAATGAAATGAAACATGAGCAAATATGTGCCCAGCATATCACAAAGTTCAATTTATATGTGGATTGCAGTGTTTCGAAAAATATAAGGCAAGCCAGGCTTGTAAAAGTCACTTATTTAGCAAAATTAGCTCTATGGGAAAATTAACAAACAATGCATTTTGCAATTGTCAAAGCAGACAACAATACAGATGTGATGACAAACAGCCCACCGGTAGTGATAGCACAGGTCTCCTAGCAGTAAAACTAAAAAAGGTGAGGATATCACATGGGGCACTTGATTGTCTCATCATGATGGTTACATTAAACAATTAAGCACATTAAGGCCTTTGTCAGTTATCCACATGGTGAAAATTCTTGAAAAAATGAACTTCCTAGGGAGTTCAATTCTGTTGTGTGTTCAGTATTTTGTCAATGCCAGGTTGTACTGTTTGATGTCATATTTTTATCCTTAAATGTTGTTTATCTTTAAACAATGATATAGTATACATCTTCTGTATGGCTTCTTCCATATAATATGTTGACAGCATCTACTTGTAGTGGAGCATGCATGTAGTTTAACCTATTGTTAACTTGAGGCCATGCTTGCCAATTAGTTTTGTATGCTAGAACATTTTATCAACTCGCTTATAGACTGCGAAGGTACGAAGTCCTTTCACAACAAACGCGCGTGTAGTTATAAGGGAAAAGACTAAATAAACTTTTTTCATAACAGCAGCTTGTGGTCCTTCTAGCTTGGTCTGCCTGTATATTCCTGTAACAAATTCCTCTTTAAAGGGACCCAGCTATAACGGACTATCAGCTGCAACGGACAAGATTTTGTGCAAAATTTGTATAGAGGATGCATATATACAAGCCTTGCTGCGGCAATGTGTGCATGCGGCAGTGCACTGTGTACAACTTTGTCCAGCCATTCGCGAAAGAATTTGCCTTTTCTCTAAGAGAATGGGCACACTAGTGACAAGCTTCCTGCAAGAGCATGACACTCGGCGTCCTGTTGGCTAATCGAGAGTTTTCAGGACGACCACACAAGCGGCTCACTGCCATCCATTGCTGTTAGCTTGGTGCCTTGCGACAAACAGTTCACATTTTAGTGTGATTTCTGTGCTGGCCCAGACGTCATTCATTCATTCATTCATATACTCTTGTTAAACAGATACAGGGCTGATATGGGGTGAAATAGATAAGACACTTGACAGCAAATGCTGTGCAATATACATGAGCACAATGTAAAGGCAAACTCATGCGCTGTGAAATGCGCTTTGTTCAGGTTCTGCATTTACGCGACACCAGCACGGTGCGCGTCCGTTGTCCCGTGCCCTGTCCAGTCCGCTGGTGAGCCTGAGCCCTCCTGGTGGAAGCAGCAGCCCCCAGCACCAGTCAGAACTGGGCAGCCCACCTCCGCCACATGGAAACCCATCACACCGGATGACCACAGCCTTGGCCTACGACAGCCTCATGCTGAAACACCAGTGCATCTGTGGCGACTACTCCAGCCATCCAGAACATGGTGGCAGGCTGCAGAGCATCTGGGCACGCCTGCAGGAAACGGGACTCGTATCCCGCTGCGAGGTGCGTTGCAAAGCCATCATGATGCGAGGTGCCTCGTCAAAAAAAAAAACGAAAAAATTTTTTTATAGGAGTATTGATCTTTATTTCATATATGAGGCTGTCTTTGAGAATGCTCGCAAAGTAACCAACTTAGAGATTGCTTACCTGTGCTTTTGAAAATGTAAAGACCTACACATTCCCATGTGATTGTCTTCTGATGCAGCTAGTCATGGCCCTCGGTAACCTTGGTTGCTCTGAGCTTAACAAAATTCATTTGAGATATGTCTCTCTCCCTGGGTTCAGGTGTGTTCCTAGAAAACGCACTCCATTTGCACTAAATAAACTGCCTGTTACCAAAATCACGAATCCCTGAATCTTTTCTGTTGAGAAAACTCCGCCAGCTTTCAACAGATGCTTAAGAGCACCCTGCAGTTGTTCGTCTAGACAGCATACATTACGTAAGAGTATAATTGTGTGAAGAATAGTTTACAGTAAATATTCTGATAACACTATGCAAGAAATTGAGTTAGCTGAGTTCAAGCTTTGTTTTCGTGATATTGTTACGGGAAAGATGAAGACTGTGACAATATTGTGCATATGTTGTAACATTGTATAGTCCTTCCACGTCAGAGAAAATGCATAACATGATGAATGTGTAATTTTCCTAGAGGAAAGATGCGTGATCAAGAATAATGGTTATAAGTAGTATGTGTTTCTTGCTTATTTTTCACTATAAAGGTAGCAGTCACATTTACTACGGCACTTGCAGTTGCATAGGTCACGGTGATAAAGTGTCATGCTATCACTTCCTTCACCTGGCCTAACTGTTTACTTTTGAACCATTCATTGCTCAGCTGTGCAGCTGGTGCAGCTCCATTTGTGCACAAAATTGTTGTAGATGCGCTGGAGGAGATACCAAAAATCAGTATTTTGTTTGTCTTTTTCTACAACAGAGGATCCGATCACGAAAAGCCACATTGGAGGAAATACAGTCGTGTCACGAGTAAGTACCCATCTATGCGAAAATGAAGGGTCACACCACTGTCAGCATGTGAGCGCTTAAGGTATTGGATGTGAGATTACAATGGTCGCTTTCTTGCGTTTCCTTTTTATTTATTTTTTTATGTGCAGTGAGGGCTACGCCTTCATGTTTGGTACCAATCCTCTCAACAGGCAGAAACTGGAAATGAGCAAATTAGGTAAGTCTGTCTTGGTATTATTAGCTTATGGCATTTCTAATTTCCCTATGTGCTCATTTCCCAGTGTCACAAATAAGTGGGGAAATACACCATGCTTTGTTCATGAACACTATGTTCTGGTAGCAGTGGCCTGGGAAAAGCATGACTGCATTATTTAGCAAGGCATTCATGGTTTTGGTAGCAATTACAAAACTGGCAAACACCTTTACATATGACACATCCCCCACATATAATGAATCTATTTAACCTAACCTAACATAACCGTGCTGATGTTGACGTAAAAGAAATGTCTTGGAAACCCCCCTGATAAAATAAAAAATAAAAGATAAATACTTAAGAAGTGGGTCACAATTGCATGCGCAAAGTGTGTGAACTGTTCTGTCGCCTCCTTTTCATTCAAGAGTTGGCAGTCACGCTTGTGTTTCTGTTATTAATGCTCTCATGCATCCTTGACTCTGCTCAAAACAATGTACAGCAGAGCATGCCAACTTATGTGGTTCCTGGCAATTCTTTGGCATTCCAGAGCTTCCCATTAAAAGCTTTGTGATGCTGCCCTGTGGAGGCATTGGTGTGGACTCGGACACCACCTGGAATGAGCTACACTCTGCCAGTGCAGCGCGTATGGCTGCTGGCTGTGTGGTGGACCTGGCCCTGAAGGTGGCCATGGGTGAAGCCAAGGTGAGTTTGCACTTTCTCTCGTGTGAATGCTGGTGCATTCAGCATTATATACAGGCTGCACACTTGCCTGTGCAAAAGCTGTGCCTTGTTATAGTCAGCCAATAAGATTAAATGAATTGTAAGTGCATTTGCACATTCTATTTGTTTCCTGCATTTGATTACTAACTTCACCTATAACTTTCATATTCACGAGTCCTTGGCACATGTGGCCACCTTTTTGAAAAGATGCAGTGAAATTTTTGGCTAAAAGGTAGGAAGACCTAACAAAGAAAATTTGGTGGGATTTTCCTGCTGACTGGGGTCTTTTTGTATTGCTTTTCCAAATACAGCTATAAATTGCATACACCAACTTTTGCATGATTCTTATAAAGTATGGAGATAACAAGCAAAAACTCCCATACATTCCCTACTGGTTACAGTAGGGAATATACCTCTGTCTTTCATGTTTCTTTTCATTTCTCAGGCAGATATTCATTTGTGTGGACATATGTCATACCTTCCCGAGGATTAATTAATGAAATTCAATGAGGAATCCTAAATCCTCAATTCCGTATTGAAATAGTGAAAGTTATTATGCAGTTAGTTAAAAATGCAGTTTAGTGGACTCCTGAGATTTTATTCTATCGTTTTGTATTTTCTGCTGTTCATCTTCGTGCACCAGAAATTGCAAAAATAATTTGGTGCTTTGTTCCTTTCTTTTCTTCTTTAATATGCTCAGAATGGTTTTGCTGTGGTTCGCCCTCCTGGTCACCATGCAGAGTTCAAACAAGCAATGTAAGTCTAGCAAGAGCTTGGTCTACAACTCTCAACAGTTTTGCAACTGATTCTTTTGCTTAAATTCACATGAAACAATCGAAGTTGTATTGACCACAGACATTTGAAATGGCCAATGGACAGTTGTCACTTGAATGGGCTTTTGCCCCATGCTGCCTTCGATAAGTGCCATACTCTCATCAATTCAGCAATTAGTGACTGTCCAAAGGTATTCAAAAACGTTCTGGAGTGCAAATACAAATTAATAATGCAAGCTGTTTGATTGTGTGACTTTGGTCATGCACACCCTGCACTTCGGAATTTTTGGCTGTATGTCCTTAAACCACACAGCACAGAACTACTGTGAGCTTTTGCCACCCATAGTGAAATACCAGCTTCAATCCATCGAGTTGAATTTATCAGCTGGAATCTATCAGTCAAGGGACAATATTAAAAAGTGCCGTGCTTAAAGTCGCCCACGAATCCCTTAACACAGTCATTGTGGCAGCTCTTTCTTGAGGTCATGATTTCTGTGTGCCATGACCCTGTGAAGTGAGTCATTCATGGTTCATGGTGTTTATGTGGAGCCAAACGTTTTTATTTCCATTGCCACCAGTCGCAACCGAAATTTTTCACCAGGGTTGATCATTTGCAGAGGTATACAGCTTCTGCACTACAAGAAAAACCTGTGCACCTGTGTTGTACAGCAGGAATATGCAATGTGACACATTGTTGGTGTACATTTCGTTGGGTATTAGTATGGTCTAGCAATGGGATTTCAGACAAGCATGCTGCAAGATACTTACCAAGTTGGCAGTGTCTTTTTACTTTTACTCCTGGACACCCATCTTTTCTAATTCACTCTATGCAAAAACCTAGTGATTCCATTTCCTGTAACAAGCCAAGCAAAATGCTGAGAAAAAGAATGATTTTGATTGGAGCTGGTCTTACAGTGTGTGTTTCATGTCTTTCAGGGGATTTTGTTTCTTTAATTCCGTGGCAATTGCTGCTAAGCAGCTTCGGCAAAAGCTCAAGATGGAGAAGATTCTCGTGGTTGACTGGGTATGCTCTCTAACATTTATTTTATTTTTCAATTGTGTCACTTTGTTTCCTCAATATTCATTGTAATTTTATTCACTTCAGGTGCTGTGCACACAATTGTGCATGCCAATATATTTCATCAAAATCAAAGCAGTGATGAAAATAATATTTAAAATGTGTCGCATACATTCTGAAATAGTTCTGATTGTACCTCTGCTGCAAGTTTGAATAATATATGTAAACTGATTTACTAGAACAGGTTGGTAGTTAGACAGCTGGGTATTATTTCTTAGTGTCAGTTTTTTGTCATGCAGTGAGTTGACATCTTTCATTATTTTTTCACAATGTTTTGCATCAGGCATATTTTTCAAGTAACTGGATAGGTGCTTTCCATGTATTCTAGACATCCAAAAGCTTGTTTTTATACCTGACGTTCCCATAGAGAGTTATCCTATGAAGTCGACCCACATTCTGTAACCTTGACAAAAGTAACTGAAGAATTGAAAATTATTTATTCTTTCTGAGGCTGTATGCTTTTCAGGATTCTGAAGGGGCAAGAAATGTGATGAAACTAAATTGTGAACGGGTAGAATTAGTCAGTGCCTGAAGGGGTTAAAAAGCCTATCATGCAAGAGCGTTGTAGCAGTGCTTATACGACACACCAAAAAAGTGTTACTGGGCACGCAGGCTGTGTGAACTTCTTATTTTTGGTACCAACAGGGACACAGATACTCGAACACTAACGAGTTTTGTAAGGTTTGTTTGCATCGTAGATGAACAGAGTCGTTCACTGCAGAGAATGTTGGCAGTTATAGCAGAAGCACCCCTTGCCCAAGTTTTGAAACTGAGTAGCAGGCCTTCTTTCTCTCATATTGTGCTAGCTTGTCATCTCGTGGAGTTGATGAGCGCACTTCTTTTCCTTTTTATTGGCATGTTTTTGTTCCACCAACCATTGCTTCATTTCAGGATGTCCACCACGGGAATGGTCTGCAGCAAATCTTTTACGATGACCCACATGTGTTGTACATCTCCCTTCATCGACATGACGACGGCAACTTTTTTCCTGGCACTGGTGATCCCCAGGAGGTAAGGCTGTGAGCCAACTGCTAGTTTTCTGGTGACAGCTAAGCTATGGCATTAGAGAAAGGAAACCTACCTAGCCATAGCTCCTATTCTCATAAGCTTCAAGTTTAGTAAGCAGAGAAAAGAATGTCAACAAGCTCAAAAATTCATGACAAATAATCTGATTGTCACAGATCTGCTTGTTACCCTGAGAGAAAGGCAACCTCAAAACTTCTTACAATACCAGTGCACCACGGAAAGTGGCGATGAAAGGACATAACTCAAATAAAACATACACTTGCCAACAAAAGTAAATAATGTCAATTGATGTTACGAGGCCCATACGCGTCCCTTGTTCACAATGCAGATGAAAAGCTGTGGCAGTGGCTTATGTACAGAGTAAATGGCAATGCAATATGTTGCAACACAGATTGCAATACAGAAAATTTACTATACAGTATACAGTTGAAACTCGATTTAACGAAGTGATGACGGCGCTCGAATTATTTCATTAAATTGGGAAGTTTGTAAGATTTAGAAAGGAATTTTTGGTCCTTCAATTTAAAATTGTAACTTAGCGAGACGCAAAAGCCACCACGGCATTGTATTTGCCGCTAATCTAGCCATCTGTCACATAAACTATGAAATAACGAAAGCAACCATCACTGCCCCTTCCGAGGCAGCGTTGAGTCCACTTCCGTGCATGGCTGCAGCATGAAGCCTCCTCAAAATAAAGCTAAGGCCATGACTAGGGCACCTAGATGTTTT
This sequence comes from Dermacentor andersoni, assembly GCF_023375885.2. Lineage (NCBI taxonomy): Eukaryota > Metazoa > Arthropoda > Arachnida > Ixodida > Ixodidae > Dermacentor > Dermacentor andersoni. Next base: position 26,512,445 of record NC_092815.1, read on the forward strand.
AACACGATAGCTTTAGAGCACATGCTTGAAGAAAAACCAGTCTGTGTAAGAAGTAGAAAGAAATTACCGCTTTTTTACCCATTTATTTCAGGAAAAGCTTCGTCAAATTGAGTGCGGCCAAGTTAATTTCGTTAATTCAGGTTGATAACAACATTGAACCCTATGGGTACCTGCTAGGGAATGGAAATTGCTTCATTAGATTGGGAACTTTGTAAATTAGATTTTGTTAGATCGAGTTTTAACTGTAGCGTGTACTTTGTGAATGGTAAGACTAGCAAAGAAAATTTGGTTGCGTTCCATCAGTCACTCACATAGTGAGTGTTAGTCGCAAGTGAATTGCATCATGATTTAGCAGTACATCAGGTAGCTCATCTTGACCCAATGTTTCAGAGTATGTTTTTACGAGCTCACTGTAGTGGCTGAGTGGTTGTCGTGCCTTCCTGTTGAGGTCGCAGGTTTGAATCCCAACCACATTGACTTCATTCTAATGTGGGACGAATACAAAAACGCTTATGTGCTGAGCTTTGGGTGCACATTAAGGAAGCCCGGGTGGTGAAAATTAATCCTGAACACCCTCATTATGGAGTCTCTCATAATCATGTGTTGCCTTGGAATGTTGAAGTCAATCCATCCCTGTATCAAATATGCAATCGCTTTCCTTTCCTAGGTTGGCATTGACGATGGCACAGGTTTCAATATCAACATTGCCTGGTCCGGTGCATTAAACCCCCCGATGGGCGATGCCGAGTACATCGCAGCTTTTCGGTGAGTGCAACTCTTAATGACTGCATGCCAGTTCTATTTTTGAAAGGTTTTCACTAGAGGTCTCAGTGTATCTGTGTTGCTCATATGAATGGTGATCCTTGGTTTTATTGATGTATGTTTTCATTTTTGGTGTGCATATTTAGCTTGCATGCACAGGTTATCTATCAAACTGTTGATGCATAAAGGTGTGGCAGCATCTCTCTTTGTGCGACTTATTTTTTCTTTTATTTTTTCTCATATATTATGTTAGTTTGTAAATTATTGAATTGAACAACTCTTCCAGGTACCCTAAAATATCATTCATTCATTCATTTATTGACACTTGGCAGTATAATTAATTTGATCTCTTTGACATACAGGGTCCTGAATATTTGACTGCACATGTTCAAAAAAAGATTTTGCGCTCACCGCTGCATTGCTCTTGCTCAAATTTTGAAGAACGATTGCATTTTCACGTCGACTTCATTTAGTATACCACTTGCCACAATTAGTCGCCTGTTTTTTTAAGACAGAAATTAGAAATTAACTGTTTTTGTCTATGGGAAAAATGGCGTCTGAAAAACCGGCCCTGGCATTGACTTGTGTCGCCACCTGCTGTCATCTGCAGAAAGCAGTGTTTCAGGGAGGGCTGCTGCGTGTTGCCCAGTCCTGGAACGGGCGACTGCCCTCCCTGAAGCGCTGCTTTCTGCAGATGACGGCAAGTGGCGACACAAGTGCATGCTTGTGCCGTCGCGGCAGCAGCTCACATCTCCACAAGCGCAGGCGAATTTGCACTTTTTTCTTAGAAACCAGGCAAGTAACTGTGCCAAATGTTATACTAAACGAAGTCGACGCCAGAATGCAATAATTCTGCAAAATTTTAGCAAGAACAGTGCAGCAGTGAGTGCGAAATGTTTTTTTGAACACGTACAGCCAAATATTCAGGACCCTGTATGTATGAGAGGCAGCAGTCTTAAGACTGATTATTATATTTTGTTGCCATTATGTATTACTCCTTCTTTCTTGTGATAAGGCCTCTTCTATTTATTTGTTATTTATTTAATACATACTGCAGACTCAAGGTCCAAGAAGGGTAAGCATAAAGATACATAAATACAAAAACACAACAAGAAGTATTTACTAACATGTCAGAAAACAACAAAGTGGCGTGTTATAATGGGCAGTCCAAGCAGTTCCAATCATTATTGGTGCATGGGAAAAAAAGAGTATTTGAATTAGTCACTTCTCACAAGATACGGAGCACGTGGTTGCTGGCGGTGGTGCCGAGCATGCCCGGTAACAAGCGGCATTACATATGGGCAAGGTTCACAGTGCCTTCCCAGTGGTCCACTGTGGCAGCGTCACATGCCCTGGAAATTTGGTCTGTATTGTGCTACAATGTGGACAACTTTCTCTGTGCATTGGTACCATTTCTGTGCTTCCACAGGCAACTCTATGAGCAGCCCCACGGTGAGATAATATGAAAGAAAGTTCACATCGCTTGAATCGTCTCCCATAAACTGTGACCAACACCTGAGAAAATGGCACCCTCTAAGTGGCCAGTACTACACCCCACAAGTCTGCCATCACTTGGCAGCAATTGACAAAATGCACAAGTTAGCTAAGTCTGAGGCAAAAGGAATTGTACGTCAGTATGTGTCCTTGCTAAAGGAAACTCTCTGGATTGTTGTGTGCATATTTGGTTCCTCCTTTTTCTTTAGGACCATTGTAATGCCCATAGCTCGAGACTTTGACCCGGAGATTGTACTGGTTGCAGCGGGATTTGATGCAGCTGCTGGCCACCCACCTCCACTTGGTGGATACCAGATATCACCAGCCTGTAAGATAACACTTTGTCTCCCTCATTATCTCTTGCATGGCTGCGCTAGTGCATCTACTGTATATTGTGCTCTTAATGCTTGTCTTGGGAAATGACAGTGTGCAATAGCCGTATAACAAAGTGAGACATTTAGTGGGCACAGTGCGGTATGCTGAATAAAATGTGTCATCTTGGTGCAAAACTTACTTGGAATACACCTTCCAGTCTAACCTTTCCAAAACAAGTGACATATGGCAAGTCATGCAATGCTGTCATTGAATGCTCTTACGAAGAGCAGTACTACATAGTTTGAGTAAAACAGCAGCTACACTGAGTAACAAGCACAAAAACTCTTTAATGGTGGATTGCAGCTCAAATTACATTTGACATGACCTTTGTAGTGTAGTCAGAGTGCTTTAAAAATGACTATTTATATAAGGTGCAAGTCATATGTCTTATTCCTGCAAGCATTGCAAACAAAAAAGGACCATAGAAAGATGGAGATTTGAGATGGGGTCAGCTGTGGTCAAACAAGGAAAGCCTCAGCTTGAAACCGGTGTTTTGACCTGGGGACTTCGCTTTGTCATTCCTCTAATTGGCAATTGTTGATTCTGCAAGTATCATGATTGATAATTTACCAGCACCAAAAAACAGACAGTATTCAAGAATATGCACACAGTACAAATCCCGATGAGCCTTTGGCATTTGTCCTGTTCACACCTTCCTCTGTCCTGTCCTATTTTATTTCATGAAATTACGGATTACTTTTCTTGTAACCAACTTTAATAATGATAATTCTTTATTGTTGCAGTTCATTTATAAGATAAACCACTGGTAAGGAGTATAAAATAAACATTGGCAGCAATTGGATGTTTACAGTTATTATACATTATCATAAAATGCAAACCACAACAAATACAGAGTTTCGGTATGTGGAGCAAAATACATCAGTGCACAAAATTTATCAAAGCAAAGAGGAATGAATGTACAGAGAGAAATCAAAGAGAAAGCAAACACTTAGCACACATGAATAAGTTGTGGTGGTAACTGTGGTTAGCAGGGCATAAATGGCATGTTTAAATTGTACTTCTACTGATTTTGTGGACATATATACTGGTTCAATATATATTGGATCAAGTTTAAGAATTTAGGTATTTAATGGCCTAGCTTCTGAAAGCTACTGTTAGTACGGGCTCTATGAGTTTGATAGTTAATAAGCTAACCAAGCATTCTTGTTCTCAGTTGTTATACTCCTGTGGCTTTTAAAGCACATCTCCTGTTTTGAATAGTTGAGAAATAATAGATTTTATGTATTCAGGGTCGAGTAAAATGAGTGTAACAGCAATAACGGCAAATTCTTCACACAATCTTGCACAAAACGCTGCCAAGACCTGAAGTGCTACATTGTGTGTTATCAACCACATCAATATCCGTAAGTGCAAAATGAGGTCTGATGCTACCTAACATTAGATATTCTCCACCGAATAACTATACAAAAGTGTAATGCTCTGATTACAGCAACCACTTATGCTGCTAATATTTACCACTACTTTCGACACTTCCATTGCTCTGTGCATTAATTGCTATAGTGCATGCAAAATAATGCTGTTCTTCTTTTTTTTTACTTCATCACTGAAAAGTGGGTTGGTTTTATTACTTTTTATAACACCTGGTCATAGAACTAGTTTAGAGCAACAACAGTGGAAGCTCAAAGTCATGAATTCAGTGATAACTGAACGGTTGTTTTGCAGGTTTTGCCTATATGACGAAGCAGCTGATGACATTAGCCAAGGGCAAACTTGTGCTTGCTCTAGAGGGAGGGTGAGTAAGGTTTTTATTTTATTCTTGCTGTATTGTATTTGAAGCTTCTTTTCTTTGTGCTAAATATTAATGATAGCATGCGCTGTTGCACTCTGCAACATGTCTGCTGACATGTTCTTTTTTTGCTGTCTGCAAAAAGATAATACAGTTAAACCTCGATATAACGAACTTGAATATAATGAAATTCTTGATACAATGAAGTATTTAACTTTGCATAACCTCTTGTCCATAGAACACCATGTATTTAGAATCTCAATATAACGAAGTGTGTTTGTATGCCATTTCAGTATAACGAAATTTCACTGCCGCCACAAAGAAATGCCGAGACAATAAATGGGAACTTCTGTGGACTCAGATGGTCAAATGATTGAATTACAAGTGACTGCTTGCAAAAGCACCTCTCAAATCGCTCGCTGCGCGACAAGAGCAACCGCCAAAATGGAGCTGCATCATGTTCCGCATAAAGTCCAAGTGTGACAAGATCCTATCGTGCCCCGTGCACTGTGTGCTCTAGGTGTGAGTTAAAGGGACACTAGAGGAAAATATTAAGTCAAGCTAAAGTGATAGATCAGTGCTTGAGAATCTCTGAGGCGTCAATATTATCGCTAACAAAGCCTTAATAATTGAGAAATTGAGGTAGGTGCAGGACGTGATTAGAGACTCCCACAGGAAATTCAAGTACTTGCCCGATGACAAAAGCACTCCTCAGTTATCACTAGTACTCGACCACTTGTTACAAGAAACATCCTTGTATTCTATTATAAGATGAAATAAAATGCTATTTGCCCAGTTCTATTTCATTTTTAGAAAAAGGAACTCATTGAAATTACCCATGACAATGACACAGTTGGTCGAAATGTTTTGTTTTCGCTCGACTACGCACCGCCCACGCTTTCAAGTTTCAGTAGTTTCGTTATCGCGTAGTGCTGCGCTGGTTTCGCTGGCTCGTGAAACTCATACAAACTGCAAGTAGCAGAGAATTCAACTTCCATGTGATGTCACGGGATGCCCAAGTGTCTACACCACTTGACCAAAAAGCAGTGGCAGCCGCAAATCCACCGCTCTGTCTTGGCTCGGTACCGCCATCTGTCGGCCGCTGTTTTACTCACCAACGGCAGCAAAGGGTGGTGATGGCGTATGCAACGTCACCACTCCCCCGGTTGGGTGGTGGGAGATTTGAACTATGAAAAAGCTATTGAGACCCTTCAGATGCAATTTTCTCGTAAACCTAAGTCTTGGCACGAAACAAGCATTGCGAGGTTTCTGGAACGGTATTTAAACGGTCCACGTCAACTTAGTATTTGCCTTTAGTGTCCCTTTAAAGTGTGCGAGGGTGAAAGAAGAAAGATGTTGGCGTCACGAGTGCCACCTTCCCACACGAGCAAAGGGAAACAGGGGGGAGAGGAACGAGCTCACAGTAACGAGATCGAGCGTGTGCGGAGGGGTGGAGTGGAGTTGGGCGTTGGTGCGCGTCTCGGCCGTGGCTGCGCAAGGCTGTAAGTGCAGCTGAGTGCATACACAGCCGTGCACCCTACTTTAGAGGTAATCCACCGCGTGTGCAAAGAGTGGGCATGCCGAGACGGCGTGGCACCATGTATGCTGTCTTACCGCACGCTTAGTATTGGAGGTTGTGTAATCTCGAATGTCGGTAACCCGTTGGAGCGAGAAGCATATGAAGCATTCACTCGTCCTTGCTGGCGCTTTTCACGATAGTATCATCCCAATGCGGGCGATGCTGTCATCCGCAGGGGCGGAGTGCACATGAAAGCGTGGCTGGCTTCGCTTAATTCGTACCGCTGAGAAGATGTTGTCGATGCATGTGACATGAAACCATATCATTTGTAGCCGACTCCCAAATTTATCAAAAGGAATTGTTTCCTTATTCAAATTTTTTTTTTCAATTGGCTGATAATTCGGAAAATTCTGTGGCCCCTTCTCGTGTAAAAAAAATAGATCGGCGACTGTACTTCTTTGCACAAAAAGTGGAATTTTAATAGAATGAAATTTCAATATAACAAAGCGAATAGCTGATTTTACCGACTTCGTTATATCGAGGTTTAACTGTATATAAATGCCACAAGCAGCTATAGCACAGCACCGGACAGGCTCATGCTGTCTTTGTTTTAGTCTCAGGCCAGCTGGAGAAAACCGTGCTCAGTTTAGGCCGTCTTGACAGGGCAGCTTTAATTCAGTATTATATTATGGCTTTTGTACAATTGTGCATTGATGAAACATTCTAAGACACTGGAGATACATAGATCCTCAGCTTGCTACTACATGATTATTTTCAGTTTGTAGCTATTTTCTATCATTCCTAAGTATTCCTGTAGAATACACCTCCTGCTTATTGTGAGGTAGCAGGGTCAGCTTCTCAGTCATAACCCTTGCACTGGCTCTTAATGTGAGCTCTGTGTACAGCTGAGTTTTCGGTTGTATGCATAGGTCAGCATACTTGCTCATGAGCACAATGACTCATACTCACTTCACACTGATATCATAAATGTAGGATAGAGCGTGAGTGAGTGACAAAAGGTGTGGTGGGACATTGGTATGAACGGGAATGAGTGCTGGTGAGTGTGAGTAGACATGAATGTGAGTGAGCATGAGTTAGTATCCACTTACTGTGCTGACCTGTGGTCATATTTACCCTGATGATGTATTGCAAAACTCGTGTAAGTGAGACAGCTTGAGGAATTCTGCGAAGTAGTGCTTGTTCCACAGTTAGAAATCACTCAATTTTTATTCCAAACACTTATCGCTTGTCAGGGCCCTTTAGCGCTCTGCAGATCTGTGGAGCTTTCTCTTGAAGAACCTGCTAAGTAAGAACAGCAGTGTTTCATTCTGCGACATGTAGTGCCACTCATGAGCACATTTCTTCATCGTTTTCTTTCATCTTTGCAGATATGACCTGCCGTCCATATGTGACTGTTCTCAGGAGTGTGTAGCAGCACTGCTCGGAGATGAGTGCTCACCCTTGCGCGAAGAAGAGATCACCCGGCAGCCTTGTGCAGCTGCGGTCCAGCTGCTGCAGAAAACTGCCGCCATTCAAGGTAAACATGAAAAACCAATGCTGGAAATCTTTAAATGTGAGGGGAAAGGAGCTTCCTACCCTCTTCCTGTGTGCTCACCCCTTAGTAATTGATAAGGACAGGCCAATCTCATCAGACTCACAGCATGTGCACAAGGACTCACCCCCGTATTCAGAAATGCATCTTAATTTGATGCCCATGCTTGACTCGATTTAAACGATGCCTGTCGTCAACGTACCAAAAGAAACACAATGAGCGTCTTCGGTGCGTTCGCACCAGGCGTCATTTATATCAAGTCAAGCACGAGCTTCAAGTTAAGTTGCATTTCTGAATACAAAGGTCAGACACGCCAGGATTCCTCTAGTAGTCATTGCTTTTCCTCCATGCTTAGCTTTGAGGCAAACTTGAATGACTCACTCAGGCTAAGTACATTTGAGAATCTCGCCAGTGAATCATGTTTATAGTGTTGTGGTGCATCTGGTATGATAAACTTGTGAGCACTGATCACTAACAGCATTGAGAAGATAATTTTACTGTGATATTGTGCATGTTTACTGGTATTAATAGCAACACCAAATATCAGTGAACAGGTCCTGCCATGCCTGTTTACTGAAAATTTAGTGCATCTTAAATGGACGCTAAAGGCAAACATTAATTTAAGCTGAAGTGATAGATTAGTGTTCTGGAAAGTCTAAGGCGTCAATATTATCACGAGCAAAGCTTTAGTAATCGAGAAATTGAGGGAAATGCTGGACACAATTTGAGACTTACCCGGGACATTTAAGCATTAGCCTGATGACATAGGCACTCTTCCTTATAATTCTGTCACTACACCCTGCGACAACTTTCTGTGGTTGCGCAGTCAAGGCTACGGCGCCAAAGGACACATTCTTTTACTGTGCATCTGCATGTAGTCTGAGAATATAAGCAACTAGAAGCTACGTAGCATTAAACAAATCGTACCTATTATTTTTATTTTTTGTTCAGGATTTATTCCATAACAAATAATAAGCTTGCTTAGGAAAATGATTTCCATTTCTTGCTGTTCCTAGTTTTCTGGCTTTATGGTGTCCATGTCAGGCATGTCTGGTTTTCCTGGTCCTGTAAACCCCCAGCAAGACATCAGCACTGCTTGCTTTAGCAACACAAGAACAGAAGCTGCGCACGTGCACGCTCATGCGCGTAGCTTTGGCTGTGCTACCACAGAAAGTTGTCGTCAGGTGTAGTACTCAACCACTCATAATAAAAAGATCATTGCATGCATTATAAGACGGAAGGAAATGCTACTTGTCCAGTTCTATTAGATCTTTAGGAAAAAGAACTCATCGATGTTACCCTTGCCAATGACATGGGCAGTTGAAAGGTTTTATTTTTGCTCGACTCTGCGCCGTGTACGCTTTCACGTTTCAGTAGTTTCATTATCACATTGTGCTGCGCTGGTTTTGCTGGCTCACTAAATGCACTCAGACTGCAAGTATCAGAATTCCATGTGCATGTGATGACATGGGATGCTCGAATGGTCCACACCACTTGACCAAGAGCAGCTGCAGTGTGAATCCAACTTAGTTTGGTTTCTCCATGGCTGTGCGTTTGCACTTTAGATGGATGGATGCTGGATGGATGTTATGAGCATCCCCTCTGGAAAGGGGTGGTGGGTTGCGCCACCAAGCTCTTGTTATTATATTGCCTAATGTCCTACCTATGTTAAAAAAGAAAAAGAAAGGAAAGGGAAAAAAAATGCGATGAATTCCCATAACCAAACTTTCTGAACCCCTATTGTGAACTTTGTTTTCCCACACCTCGGTTGTTTGTTGTTTCCCTACTTTTCTTCTACCGATCATCCAATACTTACTAATTTCTACGCGTACATTTTTAGTTTCCCCCCTGCTCTCGCTGAACTCAAGGGCTTCAAGGAGGCCAGAGATGCCTAAATTGACCGCTGGGCAGATAGCTTCACATTCTAATAAAACATGCTCCATCGTTTCCCTAGCTTTACCACAGCAAGCACATGCTTCTTCTTCCTTCTTATATCTTGCTTTATAAGTGCATGTTCTAAGGCATCCTGATCTCGCTTTGAAAAGTAACAAGCTTCCCTTTTGTGTTATCATAAATTGTTTCTTTCCTGATTTCGTTTTTTCCTCTTAAGTAGTTACTCATAGCAGGTTTCTTTTCCATTGCCACCACTAAGATTCTCTCAGCCTCTCTGACTTTCCACTTGATGTTCTTTGTCGCTATGTTGCTCACCATACAGGTCGCATACTTGCTGGTAAGCTTTATAGTTCTTTTCCTCCACTGTGAATCAACGTTTTTCCTGTACAAATCACCGGCGAGATTCTCAAATGTACTTATCCTGAGCAAGTCATTCAAGTTTGCCTCAAAGCTGAGCATAGTGGAAAAGCAACGACTACTAGAGGAATCGTGGCTTGTGTGAGTTGCACCAAAAGCTGCAGTGCCCTCTGTGAGGCGCCATTTTATTCGCCGACAACAGTAAAGAGCAATGATGGCTTATGCAACACCACCACTACCTTCTCGGGGGTGAGCTATTTGAATTGCTCTAGAGGTATCCGGACCCTTCAGTTGAAATTTTCTTGGCACGAATAAAGTGCTGTGAGGTTTCTGGAATGGAATTGTAACAATTTACCAATTCAGGCTGGTGCTTGCAAACAAATATGCAGTCTTAGAACAGAGAGGTGAAGATTACATAGATGTAATGAATGAAACCTTGACTAGGCTGGCTCCGGAAGCAGCAGTTGAAGTGGGAGGTTAGGCACCAAGGAAACTAGTAGGTAAGCTCTCCCAAGTAATGAAGGACCTAATAAAGAAACGACAAAGTTTCTGGAATAGAATGGTAATAGTTTACATTGACTTAATATTTGCCTTTAGTGTCCCTTTAGTTAAGAAAAAGAAAAGCATCGGGGGGTCAAATCCATATCATTCAGAATTCACTTCTGTATGCCTCATAATTCATTCTAACTTTGGAATATTAAACGTGGTTTGCATGTAAAAGTTCTTGTTGAAATGTTACACTTTGCGTGCATTTGTCCATGCAAATAATGTCCCGCTTAGCCAAGCCTTTCACATGCTACATTGTCACGTACCTGTCCGTGCAGCACCACACTGGCCGTGCGTCAAGAAGTGGGCACCGACCATGGGTTCCTCTCTGCTTGAGGCTCAGCAGAAGGAGAAGGAAGAGGTCGAGACAGTCACTGCCTTGGCCTCCCTCTCCATGGCTGCTGCACAGATGCAGTGAGTGATCTCTGTCTGTTCGGCCACAACGCCATCTCACGTAATAGTGTCAGAGCTTCCTAAAGGCATCAGAATATGAGAAGGGTATACATTTGGACCAATCCATGGGTACATTGCCAAAACGTGAAAGTAGTGCGGAACACGTGGGGCTGAAAGAAGTGCAGCACGTACAAGCGCTAACTTGTAAACTGAAGGTTTAAACAGACCCCCACATCTCAATGAACCGTGGCACATACATGAAGCCAACCAAAATCACTCTCAACACTATCAAGGCACATAGTGATAAAATACAGCATTATGTATCTTGTTTCTGTGTGTCTCGCATTATTTCCACGTCTTAACACTGCAATCTGTTGTGTGTGTAGGGACGTGTGTTCTAATACTCGCCATAAATGGCTAAACAGACAGCAAAGTGAACAGCGGCCATCCTAAGTTTCATTCCAATTCTATTGATGCCAGTAAAGAGCCTGGCTGCCAATGTTTGCCAACGTTTTGGCAAAAAAAAGCCAGCATTTTTCAAAGACATCATTGAAGGCAAGAATGGTGCGGGCTCATTCCTGTTCAGCCAAAATGACTGTGCAGAAGCCTGCCTCGCCAGGTTGCCTCAATCCTTCCACACAAGAAAACGCAGTCACAATTTTTTTGTGCTCAAAGTCAGCCACATAATGTTTCTCGGAGGTTTGTGCACAGAAAGTGCTGAAATGCTGACACAAACTGGCATGAAGTTGAAAGAACCACATTTCAAATGTTTTGCAGTACATGGGCAGAAGCTTTTTTATAAGCTGCCAAAGATATTCACTTGATATAACTGTTCATTTTGCTTAGTATTCTCACTGCAACTTCAGTTTTCAGAGATTGTTCTCCATAAGGGACAATATGAATTAACCATGTTTGATAGTAACTGTGTTTGACTGTACTCTCCCATAACTTTTGTATGTGCTCATACATACAGTGTGCTCATCATACATACAGTGTGCTCATACATACATACATACAAGTACATACAGTGAAGCAGACGCACGTGTGAAGCGATTTATTGACATTTCGGCCGGGGTCTGGCCTTCATCAGAATACAATGCATGGCATAGGTACAGTTTATATACATGCGCATATCAACCAGATGAAGATATGCTTACCTAAAAACTGAAGAAAATGCGTGAACAGAATGCGTGCCAATCGTTCTGACGAACAGTTGATACATGTCTAAACAGATGGCGTTTGCAAGCATATCATTTCAAGATATGCACAAAATATGAAATCCAAAATAATTATCAGGTGGCAGCAAAAAACGTCACCGAATAGGTGCTATGTCACTAATCAAGAACAACAAATGAAAACAAAGTGAAATATAGTGACGTGCTAGTAAAATGGCAAAATAGTGCCGTATGGGTAAAAAAGAAGGGAAATGAGGGAAAATGTGACTGGCTATGTGGCCAGGCAACTCAATTTTCCAACCCTTTCATTCAAACCAGATGCGATGGTATCAAACTCATAGATCTTTTTATTTGGTCACATGGTGAACAGGAGCTGCTTTCCTTCATTTCTGGCTTTAACAATGCCCATCCATCTATATCGTTTTCTCACATGTATTCTGCATCTATTATTAACTTCCTTGATGTCAGCATTTCAGTGCTAAATGATAAACTATCTACTGCCCTGTACAAAAAACCACCAAACTGATATCAATATTTGCACTTCAATAGTAACCATGTCAAACATTGCAAGACTAGCATTTTGTATAGTCAGGCCTTACGTTTCAAAAGAATCTGCTCTGAACAATCCGGGTTTCAAAAAACTTTCGCAGCCCTAAAGAATGCTTTAGCCAAACAAAATTATCCACCACAACTAATTGACGACGCAATGAAACGTGCAGACGTGCATGACTGTAGGACGCTTCTGTCCACTGCGAAGAAACTGACTCCCTCACCCCAGACAAATCTTGTCCTAACCCATTCTGCGTCAGTCCTGCATGTTTCAGATGTACTAAAGAAGCACCAAAATATTCTAATGCAAAGTGAACGCCTCAAAGACATCTTCGCTGAACCGCCTAATGTAGTATACCGTAGAGCTAGAAATATTTGAGATATACTATGATCATCTTCTAAGAATGACTGCCCTGACACCATCGGAAGCCATCCTTGCCGAAAACTGCGATGCAAATTATGCCCCTACATGTGTACATCGCAGCAGGTCACTAGTACGGCTTCAAACTTTAATTTAAAAATCAAAGGTGATTTCAACTGCGATACTAAAAACGTAATATATATGCTTGAATGTACCCTGTGCAAGAAACAGTATATTGGACAAACAGAAGGGCCTTTTAGATTGCGCTTTAACAATCAGAAATCCCACGCTAATATGCTGCCCAACCTACCCATCTCAAGACATGCACATCTCCCTGACCACTCATTTGACAAGATGAAAGTCACGTTGCTTGAATTGGGATTTTGTTCAAATTACGATAGAGAAGGCCGTGAATCCTTTCTTATCTATAAGTTTGATACCGTTGCGTCTGGTTTGAATTAAAGTGTTGGAAAATTGAGTTGCCTGGCCACACAGCATGTCACATCTTCCCTCGTTTCCCTTCTTTTTTGCCTGTACAACATTTTTTGCCCTTTTACTAGCACGTCTATTTTTCGCTTTTGTTTTCGTTTGTTGTTCTTGATTGGTGACATAGCACCTATTCAGTGACATTTTTTGCTGTCACCTGATAATTCTTTCGAATTTCATATTTTGTGTGTGGCTTGAAATGACGTGGCTTGCAAACGCCATCTGTTTAGACATGCATCAACTGTTCATCAGAACGATTGACACACATTCTGTTTGCGCATTTTCTTCGGTTTTTATGTAAGCATATCTTCATCTGTAAGCATATCTTCATGCATTGTATTCTGATGAAGGCTGGACCCCGGCCGAAACGTCAATAAATCGCTTCATATGCGCGTCTACTTCACTGTAGATATTTGCCCGGATCCAGAAACGTTTTTTTCTGGTATACACAAGTACATATATGCAAAGTAACATTAGCACATATTGCTCACTGTTTTCTTCTTTGTCCTTTGTTCCTCTTGGATAACAGGGGTCCAAAGTCCGAACCGCCTCAGGAGGACGAACCAATGGAAGAGGACCAAGATAAGTGAGCAGTTGATGGTGCACACAAAGAAACGTTGCAGATAAAGCAGTGAGAAATTTTCAACCAAACTGGTGCAAAGTGCTGAGGACTCCTGCCCAAATGAGCCAAGGAACACAAGTTCACATTGTCACCCTGGAAGCATCAATGAACAGAAAGTGGAGCGGTACCGCTGTTATGGCAACATGCATGCAGCGCCCTTCATCATTTCTGAGGATCAGGAATAACGCCACGGTTTATGTGAAGTCTGAATGTCAAGCGAGTCAAGAACCAGGGGCACCCAACAAACACGGATACATTTTCGGAATGACGTACTCATGTCATCCTGTCATCCTCAGTTGGCCTGTGGCCTGCTGTTGGATCGTAATTTATCGACATTGTTGCTGGTTAATGAGTGGCTTGTCTGCCAGACGTGACATCGCAGATGATTTTTGAAGACATGCATCTGCTGTCATTTTGATATTTAAGGCAGCACGTTATTGCACTCGGGGTTCCTACCGACAGGTTGAGACATTTTATCAGCAAGCATCTGCCAGTTACGCTGTACTGAATGTGAACATCTGGGGCAGAACCTCTTATTCTGAAAAGCGATGCACTATTTTTCGCCTGTTACATACCAAGTATTATGCCTGCCTGTCAGTTTTAATGCTTCCTACTTGCTGATTTGTGTTGACTGGCAGTTTTGCGTCTTGCATGTATGTTGGTTGCACAGATTCAGAGCAGTGTGCCTACGTTGTTGCAAATTATGTCAACTTCCAACGGCTCCATGTCTGCCAGTTGCACTCTTAAGAACAGAATGATGCTGTGGACATCTGCTGAGCATCACCCCAATATGAGTGTAACCTGTTAGGCTAAAGCTACCAAGCTTCTAAAGATTTTTCATGCCAGTTATTGTCATACGTATATTTTAGGGTATGCACTTGCTTCATGCAGTCTCTTGTGCATTGCCTGTACATTTCGTAGTGCCAGTCGTACAAGCTTCGATAGTTTTTAACTGTGCACTAGCTGGTGTCTTTAAACAAGGATGACAGTGTGACAATGTTGAGCTTGCATCTGAGATTGCGAAAGTGTGTCACCTGATGCCCTCAAGTGGCCCCAACAGTACGCAACACAAGTCTTGAACAGAGTTAGCAGGCTTGCTTGCATTTTCTGAGAAGGAAACACGTTTGCAATCCAAAGAAATGTGCTAGTTTGGCAGAGCATTCTTGCAGGTTGCATTGCACAATAACATTGAGGGCCTTAAAAAAGGCTGCAAGAACACTGCGGAGGGAAAGAGACAGGAGCATTGAAGAATGTTACATTGGTCACGTCGTGCACATGTTTGGGAGGGATATTGCGATGTACAACTGCACTTTGTATACACCCAAGTGTGGGCATGCACTGTCTGCTACACCACTTCAGTACAGCATCAAGTAGAGAAACAACTAGCTGCTCTTTTTCCTTGAGAGGAAAGAAAGAAGAAGAAAAAGGACAAGGAAGAATCATCCTTATAACCGTTGCAGCCATTTTTACGAATAAGAGTAAGCAGGGA
The DNA here is from genome assembly GCF_023375885.2 of Dermacentor andersoni. NCBI lineage: Eukaryota > Metazoa > Arthropoda > Arachnida > Ixodida > Ixodidae > Dermacentor > Dermacentor andersoni. The sequence continues at coordinate 26,527,765 of NC_092815.1, forward strand.
GTACTAGTTCGTCACCATAGTGATTAAGCAAATGTGTTTTTACACTGCTGCAGTGGTCTTATTATGCCACTGTCATGGGCATTACATACTACAGAGTCTTTTGGATGTACTAAGTTTTTGTGAGCTTTATGACAACTTTAAAACAATGCTAGTCAGAACCTCGTCAGTATAGCGTCTGCGGGGGACATGTGCTAAGTGTTTTTTACGGCAGCAGCTGTGGCGGCAATGGAAAAAAGCAAAGTGCCCTCCTGTTTGTCGCTGTCTCTCACTTCCCATAGCTGCGCATAGTTGCCTTTGGTATACTGCTGTGGTAGGTGCTGGAAGACAGGTTCTCGTGAAACTGTTGACGGTAGATTGCGGGTGGCTTTGGGGCTTTCTAGGGCGTTTGAATCGGGTGCAGCCCCGTCAGTGCTACTTCCTTGGCACTGGCATAACTAGTAGGTGCAGTGAACGCACCTATTAGTTGCCCATGGAAGGATTAATAAGTGACTTTCTACACTTGTTTGCCTTGCACATTGCATTTTGTATATTTTTGTTGTTGCATTCTACAAACAACCAGAACAAAACTTGATTGGTTTGTGGTTCCCTGACCGATAACTTTCTAGGCCACACTCTGGTTTTCGGTTACCTGCACATATGCACAACCTAGACACACAGACACACACCAAACACACACACGTACACAAATAATGCAAAGACATTTACACATGTGCAGCACTTTTCAGTTCTGATCCTTTGTTGAGCTAAAGAATAAATCATTCATAAAAGTGAAAATTGGTCAGACCAATGTGCTGGCCTTGCTTGCTTGAAAGGGCAGCAGTTGTGTCTGCAGCGCTCATTGTGTAAATATGTCCATGTGAAACACACTGAAGAGGCTAGTGCAAGAGGAGTGCATACATGCTGATTAGAAAGCTGCTTGGTAACATCAGAAGAAGAACAAATGCCGCAGACAGGGGCTTGCGTCTGGTTCTTCAGCTGCAGTTTGCCAAGTGATTTAAGTTCCTTACAAAACTGGCGTGCTTTGTGATGTACACTATATTTACTGTGCTAGTAAAAGTTCTCATTAATGTCTTCATGCATTCTTTTTTTTTTGTCTTCATTTTTTTTCTTTCACGCATTGTATTTTTTAACTGTTGAATGTTAGCATTTTTTCGAGCTGTGAAACCTGATGTGAAGTTCGTGTATACTTGTTTCATATCTGTCTGTTTGTGTGCACGTGTCGATATATGCATACACACATATATATATATATATAATATACATGCATTGCGCATTGTTAAACACACAGCTAGACAGGATGGCACTGTTTGCGACTGTGGTTCTGCTTAGGCACCCTCTGGTCTGCAGATAATTGCGCTTCCTGTGTTGCGCTCTCTTGCATTTTTGCTCATGGCTTCATTTCTCGTTGCAATCTTGTGCACATTCTAAAGCCGCTTTGCTTGTCCAATGATCATTTTATTTGTAAATACACAAGCTGTTTTAAGGACTTTCATTTATTCTTGTATGCTTTTTTTTTTCTCAACACCCAACTCGTCACTCATTTGTTGTGCGTCGTGCCATCCCCATCTCCTTCCTTCCCGCTCCACACCTGAATCACTGATGATAATATATATATATATATATAACATGTTACAGCGCCATAATAGTATATCATTTGTACAGTGCTGATTTTACTCTGTCTTCAGAAACCTAATTTCAAGGTCAAAACAAAGTATACTGCATAACCCATTGTTGGCTGAGCGCTTAATTAAGGAACAACATGTTTTGTTTTGTCAAGTTTGAACCCATAGTCAGTTGGAGGGCCATTAGAAAGAAAACCATGAAAGAGAGAAATGAAATCTAGCTTTGTCAAAGTGTCTAGTAGAAAGCTTTAAAGTTGATAATTTTTTTTTGTTTTGTTTTTTTATTGATAATTGGGCTATAATGCATGATGTGGAAAGAGAGAGAAAAAGGAAGGCTGGCATATATGTTTTATTAGTTCTGCATACAAGATATGTGCATGTGGATTGGCATTTTTCCAGAGCATACCTTAAAATTTTTCTTGTTCACATTGAAGGGACACTGAAGGCAAACATTAAGTCAAGGTAAACTGATAAATGTATGCTCCAAAAATGTCGAAGTCACTTTAACTGAGCAAAGGATTTTTCTTGGTGAAAAAAAGACAAAGGTTGTATATGTAAAAAGGGATTGCCAACATCACTTTCCGAATACAGGACCAGCTCTTGATGCCTTCATCATAATTGGTCATTATTTATTTATTCATTTTTTTACTCGCATTACCACCAGGCATAGAGTAGGGGGTAATAAAAGCCTTAAAGAATACAAAGGATACATGTACGTAACAAAATGCAGATTGATAACTGTTCATAAGAGTTCAGGAAACAACAATAAAAAATAAATAGATAATAATAACGGTGAGTAACAAATGTTCACCAAAGGTTCAATAATAATGACAAAGAGAAAAAAACAAGTTTCATATTGAACTGCTGATAGGAAAAGCTAGGTAATTGGAATGGGAAAGAAAACTTAGTGAGGCTAATTTTCAATAATTTTCTTGTGAAGGAACTCGCTGGTTCTCTACTCGCACCACTCTGTCAGCATCATTTGCGAGAGTCTAGGGCATAGAGTGAAGGCCCCCTCTATGTGGCTTCCCGATTCGCAGAGGGTAATAACACTCAGAAGAGCATGACCTCAGAGATTCTATGCTGCGTGTCGATATGTCAGTAACATATCAACACCAGTTTTCTCAGGCAATCCCCTGTCTAAGATAGGTGCCGTTCTCAGAAAATTATCTACAACTAAACCACTGCTTGACACTGAACAAAGGCTACTAGGTTTTGAGGATTGTCATCTACCACTGTAGAATTGAGTTAATATTTCCTTTTAGTGTTCCTTTAACAAAGAAAATTTATGTCCTTGCTTACAAGCTTGCTCACTTTTAAACCCATCTGTGCAAATTAGAAAAATTAGAAAAATAGAAGCTATATCTTACTCTTATGCAAAATACATGAGCTGCAGTGAATGTGTGAATAAAGATTTGTGTGTTAGGCTTTAAGCTTTTCACTGCAGCAGGCTGTCTTCTTATGTAGTTGACAAACTAGCAGAGTAAAAGCAAGAAATTTTAACTGTACCTTTTTTTTTCTCTTTTTTTCTTGCGAGACCATTAGTGCAAGCCTTTTCTTTCTTTTCTTTTGGCTTTTCATTATATGCAAATAGCTATTTTGACTGATGCTGATACACACAATGATCTATCTAGTCAATTATTTGAGCCTGTCTAAGATGCCCTCTTTTGTTAAACTTTTAATACTGATGTTCCTTCGTGCTGTTGTTTTCAAACTTTGCGATAATATGTTAACGAAGTGCTGGTTTCAAAGCAAACATCGTTGTAGTTAGCAATGACACACTGTGTGTGTTGGCAGGCATGAAAAAGTGCTGGGTCAAGGCTAGTCATGGTTAGTCAGAGGTGCACTTGGCTAACGTGACATGTTTTGTTCTTTGTTTTCTTGTTTGACCCGTCTTGTTGCGCAATCTTGTATATTGTATGTTGAAGAGGATATAAGCGATAACTTATGCTGTACAGTCATAGAGATGTTTGTGTTTTCTTTCAATGATATTATTGCGCTATTTCATTACAAAGTGAAGACACGATAAATAAAAGCATATATTTTTTGCCACTTGTATGTACACTATGTGCCATTGTAAAGTGTGTTATATTATTATGGGATAATGAAAAGATGTATTTGTACTCTCTCCCTTGTTTTTCTTTTGTTTTTGTCATGCATTTGTATCATCAATAAACCATTATTCAGTGCCTATCATTGATGATTGTTGACTCATTGCACTTCGTACAGGCCAGGTGCTCTATGTCACATGACTGGAGATCATGAGAGGCGGCACCAGGACTTTCCTGTTGTAGGGGGGGGGGGGGGGAGGCAGAGCATGACTCTCCATTTTCATTATGGTTCCACGAAAGCACTTCATCACAAGGCACTCTATGGTGGTAGGATGGGGCCAATGGATCAGGCCAGAGGAAATTTGGGGGGGAGGGGGGAGGGGTGGGGGGCTTCGACCTTGCCCTCCTTTTGAGCTTGCCCCTGTGGTCATGTGCAGAGATACACACAATGATCACAGTGAAATGTGGACGTAGGAGATTGGGAGTAAAGTGTGGTGTGCGCGAGGCGAGTGAGATTGGCAAGCACAAGTCTGAGCTGGCATATATCTACACAGCTGTACTTTTTCTCTCGTTTTATGCACCCCTTTTCCACTTCTCCGGTACAAGGTAGCCAACCAGAGATATCTCTGTCTTTGCTTTTATCTCTAACTCTCTGTAAGCTGCCCCCGTAAATTTTGTTACGGTTAGACCTAATCGAAAATAGCCAGAACTTTCGTGGCTGTTACTATTGTTTGGCAATCGATGGCTGTTACCTAAATTTAAAGCTGAAAAACTAATCAGCCTACAAAAGCTGCACGTCTGAATGTAGGAGCGGAACCGGTAGGTCGGGGGGGGGGGCAAGGGGTGCTCTCCTTTCCCTCGCCCGAAATTTTAACCCGCCCCTCCATCGCCCCCGAAAGGGAAAGAAATCCTGACGCTGCCCCTGGCCTTGAGCCTTGCAATTATGATATAAATTATAGGCGTTTTTGTGTAGTGCGCATTGGTACTTATTCTTCCGTTCGTTGCATAAGCTGGGCAAGTTGCACTGAGCATGGCGTCGCGCACGGCCACCTTACCGTGAGCCAATCTGCACGGTCGCCGGTTCTCTATACGATCGGGCATGAAAACGACCACATGTGGTTATTTTATGGCCGCACTAGACCGCTTCACGGCGATAACGGAGCAAGCGGTCATCTCGAAGGAAATGCATAGAGAATGGGAAAAGTAAAACTCCGTTTGAATGAGATTTCTTGAAGCCATCGCTGGATGGCGCCAGCTGTGTGCAAAGGATGTACTCTGTCGGGGAACGGTCGGGGTTTATTTATGTATTTATTTATTGATTGATAGTATTTCCTCCTTTTTCTTTTGTTCTCCTTCTTTATTTTTTTATCCTGCGTACCGGCCGGCCGTTGGCTGCGGACTGCTGCACTTGCGTCGCTGCGTCGTTCGGTTGTTGCGAGAGCGGTTTGCTTTCGTCGGCTTTCCCTGCCCCCTCGCTCTCGCGCACGCGCTCGCCCAAAGCGGTGGCGGCGTTCTCGATCCCCAACGCGCGAGCGAGCCGGCTGCGTACTGCAGGAAAACTCGTCGGCGCAGGCAAAGCCGCAAAAGGCGATAAAAACGCTCACGCGCTCTGCCACCGCCTGCGGGGCTTGACCAGCGTAAGCGGGACCTGTGGTCGCGCGGCCGGTTCGGAGAGGCACCGAAACGCTGCTTGAAAGCGAGTGTGCGTTGACGGACAGGCGGCGAATCTGCGGGAGCGACCGTTCGCGCCGGCTGCGCCGTTATCAGCCAGAGCTTGGTGCTTGCCTCTGATGACAGCGACCCGCCTTGAGTGAAAGGTGAGAAAAGATTGCTGAACGTGTGCGCAAACTCCGTGTCTGCTGCTGTCTCTTTCTTGGTGACTGACTCTCACGACTGTCGGCAGCCATATCGCTACAAAGTGAGAACACATGGTCTATAATAATAATAATAATAATAATAATAATAATAATAATAATAATAATAATAATAATAATAATGGAGTGAGGACCAGCCACCGGAAAGATGTTCATTTAAAGGAGCTGAACGTAGGCTGCGGAAAGAGGAGAAACATTACTGACGTTTCGGTTAATTATTTATCGGTCGCTTTCTGCGCAGTACTGTAACTCGCTCTCAATACACGCTGCAACAACAGTGCGATGCTGGCGCCGGTGGGAAACTGAACGCACCGCCATCAGTCGTCATTTAATTTGCTTTGCCTCAGTACTCGTGTTCTCCCGTTTCTGCTTCTCCTCCTCCGTGATGAAGTGCTCCTTAATAAAAAACAGCGCTACAAGAAAGCTGCGCTCTTGGCAAGGCCCGCAGTCAGGCAGCCGAACTGATTACTACCTCCCGACACGAGCGGCGGCGAGCGCGTGGCCCTTGTCCTCGAAGACGCTAGTCCGCGCGCGCCGCATCGGTTCTCGAGAGTCCTCCAGGCGAGGTCCGGCTCGTTGCGCAACAAGACGACCCGTCGACCACCGTGGCGTCATGCGTCACTTGTCAGGTGGCCCGCGGTGATCATTGCCTGTCCCCCCCGAGAAAGGCGCTGCCGTGTACCGTACGTCCGGGGCTGCCAACGCAAGCGGCGCGTGCGGCGCGCGCGCCCAGCCCGCCCGCTGGAGCCGCTGCGGAAACGCGTCCTTGTACGGATGGCAGACGCGGTGAAAAAAATAAAGGAGGAAGAGAACGCCTTTACCTCGCTGTCAGTCTCCGAGCCTGCGTGCGTGTGTGTAGGCATGCGGGAACGCGTGCTACAGCTCTTAAGCACCTCCGGTGTGCAGCTGTTGTTACCAATGCTGCCGCCCCGCCGTCGTTCGCCTCTCGCAGCGCGCTTTGTTGACCCCCCCCTTGCGCGTACCACAATGGCGGCGAGGAGCGCTGCAAAAGACTGCTGTCGTGGAGTAGGTGGAACCGCTGCTAGACAACGACCAACGTTCTCCAAGCGACGAGAGGGAAGAAACACATTTATCGAAAAATGAATAAGCAGGTGTCTTTGGCTTTGGGTGCGGGATATGTGATACGTAATTCTTGATAATGTCCTTGGGTGTTTTGATTCGAATCAACTACTATAGTAGCAATTAAGCATTGCAAAGGCGCAACGCCGGTTTGGTTCTTCGTCACCGTGTGTGCATAAGCTGGGGGCCTGAATCCGCGTTAAATGTGTCACAGCCAAGCCTTAACATTCAGAGAAATTGTGTGTCGTTGGCGGGTAGACAGTACAACTTTTGCACGCTGATGATAGCCTTTAATTGTGTGCTGCATTCTAGATGCCTCGAGAGCTGTGTCCCTGCGTGTACGCGTAGCTTGCTAAAGATGCGCTCGTCAAAGTTGACTTCTCCACAGTAAGAGGCCTTATGCGGGAAAGGCAGCTTTACTCTTCACTTTTTGTTTTGTAAGCGAAATATATCCTGTATATTCACCTTTTTCTTCCTTTATGCTTTTGCGTGCCTGTGTACGTGCGTGTATGTAACACAATATGCCGATCGCTTCTTTTGGGGGGATACACTATATATATGAGAGGTATAAAAAAATGTGAAAGGCTAATAAATATCAATAAAATGGCAACCAGTTCCATTAGTAACTCGGTATGACAGTTTTCCAGGAACTAAAACTAAAGTGTCTGCAGACCATATTAGTTAGGAGGGGTGGGGGGAGAAAGCATTGTGTTGGCGGCTACCCACTGCAGCAGTGTGCTTCCCCTCCCAGAAAACTTGCGCCCTCATTTTGCTGTGCTTCTCGTCCTTGTCCTGAAAGACGTGCGTTTAGCGCGGTGCTTGATTACTGCAGAAGCGCTTATTTTAGAGCGAAACTCTACAACGCCATGTCTCTCATGGTCATTCATCGCGTCGCAGTGACCTTGAGCCTCCGGAGAGCAAGTGTGGCAGGTGTGACGTAACGTCATGTGATCCGGTGCGAACAGGCGTCGCAGCTTCGCCCGCTCGGAGCCTCGCCGCTGCTGTACCACGTGACTAAGCGAGGGTAAGAGCTAAATATAGTCCGACGTAGCGCGAGCGAGCGCACACGATACGTTACGTTGGCGAGAGCAACAGCGTCTATAGTTCGACCGATGGTTCGATGCACTGGCGCAGGCAACGTAACTGGACGCGACCAACGCGCTCCGACGCTCCCGGCATCGAGCGACGCTCGCCCGCGCGCCAATAACGTCGAACTGTAAACGCGCTTTAAAATAGGCTGCTTCGCCGGCGCTTAGTCGCTCAGTCTCGCCATGGATGGCGCGCCGGCTGGACCGTGTGTGCGTGCGCTTCAGCGTGAGCGACAGGCTGAATACATTCATCCAGTAGAAATAGCTAGACGGCAGGGTGCGAAATCTCAACCAAATGCAAAGTTGCCTGCTGAAACACCGGAGCAAATGGAGGCCAGATTAGCACGTTAAAGGAAGCTTACCAAGTGCGAAAGCGTGCCAAGATCGAAGCTACTGTAACCGCCGCCGTCATTCAGCAGCACAAACAACAACAAGGGGACGAAGCCGTGGATACAAGCAACGGCATCCACAACGAGCGTTTGACGAAACCACACCGTTTGGCTGGCGGCTAGCTCGACTGCGACGGCTAGGTTTTACCGCGCGCGGCTTCGCGGGCAAACCGTTCGGCAGCGTATGTAACGTGTGTGAAAGACTGTGGCCTAACTTTAATGAAACACTGTGTGCATAGTCTTTGCAAAACCAAGCCAAACAGACCTTTCGCTCCCGATAACTAGGTTTGCAAGAGCTAAACCTCAGCCATTTTTTCCCCTTCATTCGTTCAAAATGAAGAAGAAAAAAACTATGTATACCATCAACAACTGTGCATTTCATTATAGCGTTTCTTTCTTTCTTTCTTTCTTTCTTTCTTTCTTTCTTTCTTTCTTTCTTTCTTTTGTAAGCCAAAGTGTTCTTTGAGACGGTTCAAGTTACAACGCGGGAATTCCAGCAGGTTACAGACGCTGTTTGAGTGACTACTGCTGAGGTGCGTTTACTTTCTGACCTGCTCAATTTAATGACAAATTTTAATGTGCGATGCCTTTCTACACGCGGGATACCGTAGAGGCATCAAGGTAGGGAGAGGGACCTCACGAACTTCGAATCTGTTCTCCGGGAAATACTCGTGCATGGACTTCATAGTTTATGTGCTTCACCAACCACCCTTGCCCCCCCCCCCCCCCCTCTAAAGAGTCTTTAGAGAAGTGTCAAGCTAGCTTTTCTGCTATGCACATTGCCGAAATAATGGCGCCCGCGCATTGCTGAATTGCTGAATAATATCTGCAGCTAGCGCATTATTGTTGCTTTCTCGCATTCCTTACTATCACAGTTAATACATTAAAGCAAACAATATGCACGAAATGTCCTGCGATTGTCATTTTATCGATGGGCTAGCCGCCATATGTTATGGGCACTTGTGCATTGCGCGAAAGTCAGCTTGACACGTTTCGAAACAGTATTACGCGGTGCCATTGCTTATTCGGTTATATAAATTTGCACGTGTCGGTATTTGAAGGGATGCTGCTTATTTGATTATTTCACTATGCAGGTATCGTATTATGCGGTGCTGTCATTCATTCATTCATTCATTCATTCATTCATTCATTCATTCATTCATTCATTCATTCATTCATTCATTCATTCATTCATTCATTCATTCTTTCTTTCTTTCTTTCTTTCTTTCTTTCTTTCTTTCTTTCTTTCACAGTGATTTTTATCATGCCGGAGTTCAACGTGTGGCGCTCAAACACGCAGTACAATTGTCGCGATAAACTTTGTGATATCCTGATTGGATGCATTAACAGCACGTAATCAGCTGTGTCAGAACGATGTTCGCTTGCAAGCCAGATGTAGACGGGGACACCTGCCATCGCCTCCGACACCACGAAACGGGCCAGTCAGCCCGCGACACTAAAACCCGCAGACTTTGCTGCCTACGAGTACGCGTGAATGGAGACGCCTCTGCCTCTCCACGGTTGGTCGGCTGGGGCGTCGTTAATGGCAACCCTGCAATGGGGACACCGAGACGGGATGCCCGGCGGCGCCTTGTCTTTCCTCCGTGGCCCGGAGCTTCGGCGCTTGCCACTGCGTTCTGCCAATACACCTGGCGTGCACGTGCTGCCGTCAATCACTCGCTCATCCGACACTCGCGAGCTTCAAAAGCCGTCCGACACTGCGGCTCACCACACTGTCACCAACGCCTAAAGCCAAGTGTGAGATTGAGATAGAGACCAAGAGAACAACGTATGTACTCCTACATTGAAGTGAGGCAAGAAATACGGCACACCTGATGTGCCCTTGTTGCTTTTGTGCCTTCGAAACATGGCACCTGCCCACAATGGGGGATGGGCATGAATCGGGCTGTTTTACGTTATTAGCTAATAATAAAGCAATTATTAATATGGTGCCATTATTATTATTATTATTATTATTATTATTATTATTATTATTATTATTATTATTATTATTATTATTATTATTATTATTATTATTATTATTATTATGCACGGCCTCTATATAGGGAACACACTGGCTAACGTGAATACATCTGTAGAGATAAATTTGTTTAAATATACAAACAAAAATCATCACTGATTTACACTGAAAAAATACGCTTCTGGTGAGTGTTAAACTGGAGCATCGACGCTCTTCACCAGTATTTTGATGTCGTATTTCTTGAAACTATAGTGCTAAGCACAGAATTTGTGATAAATGGATGTGACTTCATTGCTGTACTGCTTCATTTCCGCTTCATTTCCACGAGTCCTAAAGTGAATCACTACAAATTAAATTATTTAATATTCGTTAATTAGCTAGCATCGCTATTGTGCAAGTAATGCCCACCTCTTCAAGTAATTGAGCTAACGTGACAGAACTGGGCCATCCGCAACAGCCTATATATAGCATTTTTCATCAAAAAAATATATTCACTCAGTATACTCGACCGACCGCTTTGAGCCATCTGGCGCGCACGTAAAATTGGTTTTCCCTCAATTAGTGCATCTGCCAAACCATCGCGAGGTTGGACAATTTCCGGCCTACGGAAGACGTGTCCCCCCATTTCCATCAGAAGCTGTCACCTCGTTTCGTTGCGCAACGCCGGAAGCAATCTACCTTCCCAATTTTCGCTCGCCGATGCAGTCCGGTCTAGAGCAGGATGGAGAGTTCACCCAACGAGCGAGAACTGTCGTCGCCACGAAGGTCCTGGGGCACGCAATCATCATGTGACTCTCTTCGATCGCTTTTGCTTCGTTGCCATGCGAGTCCCACGCCAACGGGTAACAGCCGGCTCGAAAACTGAATTTCCTACTTCGTTGGAGGTGGAGCTACGCAACTCCCTGCCCGATCTCTCTCTCTCTCTCTCTCTCTCTCTCTCTCTCTCATTGTTCGCTTTCTTGCACATTATTCCTCTTCATCCGTCTCCCCGAAGTCATTCAAGCACCCGTCAGACGTGAATGCCACGCGCCATTCGTCCCAGAACACGGCGTCGAGAGTCATTTTCCGGACGCCGTGTGCGAAGCAATGCGCGAATGTTGTGCTGTCGGCTCCGGTATTCTCTGTAATGCGCACTCAAACCCCGCACGCGAGCAACTTTACATTACGCGCCCGTCAGGGTCACGGTCGCGAATCGAACTTGCGACCTCGTGCGATATATCCACTGAAATACTGAGTCGGAGAGTTCATCCGGTTGTTTCCGTGTAAGATGGTGATCCTCTGTGCTCAGTCAAATGTTAGGGCACCCGACGAGGCCCCGGAAGGTCACGAATGTTTGCAGGTCGTGGTGGGCTCAGTTATATAATGATGGTGCGGCCGAATGAATTTTCATGAAATGTAACTGCTGTTAATTTTATTCCAATTTTATGTTGCATAAATGGCCAACGAGGCACTCGGGCAGTTTAATGCTCGGTGTGCTGACATTACTGGCACTTGTTCAAGCGTATGTCGCGAGATGAAAAGAGTCACAGAATATGTTAACGTCGTTGACTGTCAGCCGCGTATATAGCAAATTTGGTGATTTCATGCAGGAATTAAAGTCGCAGACATTCTGGTGCTACGGTTGAATCAAGTTTGTTCGCTGCCGCGAGGCTTGCATACTTCATTGCATTAATCCACTTAGGATTACTGTTCTATACGCAAACCTCTCTGTCTTTCCGATAAAAAGTTCTATATATATCTTCGTGAAATTATGTTGTAGCGGTGTTCCTACCAATTTTTATACTGCAGTTCGTTGTGCTGACTGAAGTCTGCGCGGCGTTCGCATCAACTGACGCAGCTGCGTCGATGACCTGACTGGCCGCTTTTGCGCTCAGACTGGACACAACCTTTAGGTCCTGCCGAAATGTGCTGCCGGCGGCCATATGTCCACCACCTCAGCTGAGCAATATATAAGTCCGCGACTCCCACACAACGGGTTCGTCGCGCGCCCGCTGACCCTGAAGCCTGGCGTGGCTCGCTCCCAAGAAATCCCGTCACCGGGACAGCCGCGCCGCCATCCGTCTTCTTCGCGCCAGCGGGGTGCGTCGCCTGCACAGCGCGCAACTCCGTCGTCGTCCCGTGTGGTCGGCGGGCGTTCACCAATCTATGTACCCGACTCTTGGCCAATACCCGTTGTGGGCATGCGCCGTGTCACCTTAGGGCAACGACAACAACGCGTGATCCGGAAGGTGACAGCAACCCACCGCGCATCTGCGCGTCTGTATTTTACGCCGACATATACGTGCGCACTATTTTGATCCTTCTCCTATGAAGCATCCTTGTATTACCTGCACACAAGCCTCGTGGATAGGTTACTCTGAGGTCGGGATCCGCCTCCTCACGACTCCGCCTCCATTGGTCAGCATTTCTCTTTCTTTTCCCTGCCTTAGCTGTCACCTACTCTTTCAGGCAGGCAGAGGCGTTATGCCCCGCTTGCGAAGGCGATTATTGAAATTCCGGCGTAACCCGTCCCACGATGACTGTTGCCGTTAGTGCGCCTAGTATTGAAGCAATGTAGCGACACGCCCTACTGCCACCACAGAAACGCGATCATGTGTTATGAGCCGTGTCCTGCAGCCTGGCTCCTATCTCGCCCTCATGTGGACACGCCTTGCCATCTAGCGGCGCGCGCGCGCGATATCCCCCCCCTCTAAGTTTGCGTGGCCTCCGAGATTGCAATGGGGGCGCGCAGGTGCGTGCTAATAACGCTGAAAACTAATCGTTCGCTGTCTGCGGGCACTCGCGTCGCAGCGCTAGAACGCCGGGCTGCAGTGCTTGAGGAAACCGTGCGACGCGGGTTCGAATTCGTCCAGCAACGTAGAAAGCTTAAGAATTTTCTGTTAAACTAAAGAGCCTTGTAAAGAGGTTAGAGTGACAGACGCAAAGTGACTGTGCATAGTAGGCCAGGTGGGAGTGCTAATCGAGTTAAAGCATTTAGGATAGGATTACGCCCAGGTCATCGCACAGCCTAAAATGAACGTGCCGACGCCGTAAATACGTCTCGTGTGGTTGCCGATTTAGCGACAGAATGGACGTAACCGAGCGTGACAGAGGATTGGAGTGGTGTCAGGAAATGGTTAATATAGAGCGAGTTCAGTTAGTTGCATAAGGCTAGTTGGATATCTCTGGAAGAAGTGTATGCGCTGCAGTGGAACTGATTGGCCTTGCATATGATAATCACAGCGACGTTAAAGCGGCTCCTGGCCATCTGAGCATCACCAGAGCGCTTCTTGCTGTCTGGAGCGGCGGTATCGCAGTGCGGTTTGGTCGGACAAGGCCACCTTCCTCATCGGTGAACCAAGTTTGTTAGTTTAACCACGAGCATGTAGAACGTCTTATATGTGTGGCCATGGTGGTCGCTTGACCACAGCGAAAATTTTCCCATATACCTATGTACGTCGCGAAACACAATTGGCAAGACAAAAGAAAGCGTGCAAGAAAGGAATAATTTTGCGTATATTCTAGCGCTCTCTATATAGCTTTGGTTGCGTTACAGCTTCTAATGCATCATCCGCCCGGGTAGACTAGTAGCTTTGGCGTGGCGCTGCTAATATCGGTGCCTCGGCTTCCATCTCGGCCGATTTGGGTATACGTTAAACAGGTGGTCGAAATTAATACGGAGTCATCCATTATATACGGCGTGCCTCAGATTTAATCAGATCGCGGTTCCGGCACGTAAATCCCTTGAATTTAATTAATTAAATTCTCGTACATCGTACCCGTGAAAGGGAGTTAGGAGCCATACGCAGATGAAGAAATTATTTTTCCTAATCTCAGAAGATATATTTCATTAATGTCCAAAAGGTTAGGGATCATGAAAATAAAGATTGTACAAGATAGGAGAGAACATGTAAGCAGAGAGGTGTACGACTGTTACTATGGACTTTTATTTATGATCGAACAACAGGGACAGTCTCTGACACTGACGTGTGATCGTGTCAAAGCCATAAACAAAGCATGCAGTTCGTAGGCTCGCGCACATTCATGTCGCGCTCATGAATACATCGCCGTGTCAGGTGTCATAACAGTCTCTCTCGTGAACTCAAATGGGCGTTGCTGCTGCACAAAATAAGCGTCTCACACGTGTGCTGCCCCACGCAATTTCTCGAGGGGTATAGGAATTCCTAGCCGGTATGGTCTATACAGAACTAAGAGAAGCGCTCATCTAAGACATGGGAAGCCAATGCATCCATTTTATTCTTGCACAAACCGCATGTGGAGGGAATGAAGCAGTCACTTATGCTGTGGCGTTCTATAACGACTATTGGCTTTTGGAGCCGCAAGAAGTGAGCCCAAAGTGCATGGCCCTGCTTCTTACACAGTCAGCCCGGAAACTGTTATCGACTGTCGAATAAGCAAGATAATCAACAGAGTCGCGACCAACTATCCTGTATTATTTTATAAGAAAGAACTTCACTTCCGCTCGGAATGATTTCCGCTCACAGATACTGTATATATTTTTACAGAGAAGCTGTTAAGTGCTACTTTCCCTACTATCGTGACGGCGTGTAGAAAAAAAATCCCGAAGATAACAATGCCGGGCCGACCCGCGGCAAAGGTAAAACAAGCGTTAAGCACTTCCCATACGTGGGCCGATCACGAAGATAGTACAATACCGGGCCGACCCGCGGCGGAAGTGAAGCAGGCGTTAAGCACTCCCCATACGTGATAGTGAAATGCGGGGCCGACCTTCGGCGGAGGTGCAGTTCACCATTAAGGGGCCCACATACGCGACTTCGCTGGTCATCCTTCTTCACAGAATGGAAGGGCACTGGGTTTTTTCGACTACCGCTGCGCAAGCTTAGTCTAGACTGCATATAGTTTAAGTTTTACTATATCTCGTCGTTTATAGCCTGTCCACAGAAAAGTGCCCATATATCAAGCTTTACAGATTGAGGCGAAGGATACCCCAGAACAGATTGTGCGCAATGCGCAAGCAAGGTTGTCGTTTTTCTTCTTTTTTTTTTTTTTTGCTGCGTCATCGTAGATGTGAGTGGACGCAATTTAGGAGTGCCGCTCCTGCGTTCGCTTTCACCCGTATATCGAGCCTTTAGCTCTTTTCGATGCATCGGGGACAGGGCGTGAATATATGGCTACGCTTTCTCGCCGCTTATATATGGTCGATTCTTTCGAGAGAAAGACCGTTGTCTCTCGATCCTTGCACGAGACTGCTTATCGATTCTCGACTATAGGCGCAGCCATGCACGACCGGGCCGCATATCGCCTGCGATTGCACGAACTCATGGGCAGCCTCGCGACCCCTCCTCAACTTTTTCTCCTCGCAAGCGGGGCGAGACGTGCCTTAACGCTGACCTAAAACTCTACTAACGTGCAGATCGCGCCATGGGCCGCAGTCTCTGCATGAGTGCATGCGTGTGCGCGCCTGCTCGCTTTCAGATCACGTGCGACAGAAAAACGCTCGCGTACGGAAAGCCAGCTTCTCCCTGAATCGATGTTGTGCATGTCCCGGCGCTGCTGCGTTGTATATCCCGAGGCTGGGCTTTCTCTTGCTTTCCGCCGCCGCTGTTGTCGAATGTGTGAACCTGACGTCTTGTGAACGGCGTGCATCTGCGTGGAAGTAAGGCAAAGCACAAAGGAGGCCCGCTTGTCAGGAAAAAAAAAAAAAAAGAAGAGAGAGAGAGAGAAAACAGCGTCTGGCGATCGAAAGAACGATAGGCGCCGGAATTTTCTTTTTTCTCAGGCAATCAGTCGCTGCCGCTTGAAAAAGGATGACGGCTTTTGGGTCGCTGCTTAGGCACGTCACGCAACACGTTTTTCGTTGAGCGGAGAACCGGCGTTAAGAAGGCTTGGACTAGCTGCGTTATAGTTATTGCTATAAAGGTACAAGCATGCTGGTTTCACCACATTAAACGCCGTTGTCCCGTCGGCCTTTCTGGTGGCCACATTTCTTCACTCGAAGTAAAAAACAACAACAACAACCGAAAAGCCGTTGTCAGAGCTCACTAAGTTGCATTGTTAAAGAGCGTCTCGCTACGTGCGCATTGTTTCGTTTTTCGGCACACTTTAGCTTCTTGATTTTCTTTCAACGCATTCACCGCTTTGTTGGCTCTGTAGGGCGTAAAGACGCGGAAAGAACCGCCATGCGTGCGCCTCTTACCGGGCAGGCTGACCACGCCCCTAAAAGATTGCTCCAATTACGTTTTTATTGCTTCTCGGTTGTTCTTTCTTTAATTTTTGCTCGCAACTGCTGCCTGCCATAAACTTGATGGACTTTTAATCAAGCGGGAAGCAATTATGTATAAAAAGAAAAGTAGACTACACGTATGCTCACCTAATCTCGCGACTCACGTGATAACTTGTTCCCATTTACTACACATGCGTATTCAACCGGTTCAAGCAGACGGCTTGATTCCTCTATACGGCATTTTTGCTGCTGGGCAGGAGGTCGCGATCGAGTTTGATTGCTGGGCGAATTGGCCGAATCCATATAGGGTGGAATGCAGAAACGCAAGTGTTCCAAGCATCCGCTGTGGTTTCTCGCATAGCCAAATTGTGAAGCGTACCGCTTACTTATTCAGGCTCCAGTTCTTGAACTTCTTGAAAAAAAAATGCATAGAAAGAAAATGCAAAGGCGACACCATTCCGCCTAAATAAAGAAGAAAAGGGAATCATCAATAGCGTTAAGCAAGTCAGCGCAGAGCTTTTGCCCTGCTCTGCGTTACACATGCGGGCTTCATACCGGGCTGAAGTCGAGCGTTTTTAAGCCTACAAAATGAATGAAGCGAGAGGGTTGCGCCGGCGCGGGAAGCGCTCGCGTCACGGGACGATTGTCGCGAACAATCAAGAACTGCGAGCCCGACGCGTGTACCTAGGCACACTCGCTGGGGCGTGGCACCCCGCTGCAGCACGCCGTCGAGGTCAGTGACACCGCGCGGCTTTGGATGACGACGGCGACGTTGGCTCCGCTGAGCCGGACACGTGACCCGCAGGTCGTGTGATAACGCCCGAGACAATAAGGGGCGAAGGCGAGTGCCCAGTGACGACGGGAAGTGGACCAGACTGCGCGACCATCCCAAGGAAAGAGGGGGTGTCGGGTAACGGCGCCTCCCTCCGCATACAGCACGCTGCCCGTATATCGACCCGGGTTGCGGGCTCGAGAGCTCGTTGTTCGCATTTCCGGCACCAGGGCGTATACCTATAAAACAGGGTGCGATGGATAAAATAAAGCCCATGCGGATCTGGTTTACTTCAGGAGGTTGGACGTCGTCGACAATTTACTCCATGGCATGCCTACTGTCGTCCTAGTAAACGGCGCGCTAAGCGAAATGGCGCAGTCAACGCTGAAAGTGCGGCATATTGATTACTGGATGTCGGAAAGGTTGAAGAGTCTTAGAAATAGCGTACGGCTCGCCGCGCACCAAAGAAACAGCCGTTGGCGGCCAAGCGCACGGGCAGAGGTGTAGCTCGGCTTGGGGTTCCTTTGTACGCTGGGTCGATGGTGTCCGCTTGCACAGTACACGAACAACGCACCAGAAAAGTGGATATAAACTGGTTTATATCCACTTTTCTCGTACAGCAAATGAATGTTGAGAAGTCTTACATGTTTAGGTAAAAAATCAAGGGCAAGAGAGATCATTACACACACGTGTGGTACACTTTGCGCACAGAGAGAAAGAGAGAGAGAGAGAGAGAGCAAAGAGAGGAAAGGCAGGGAGGTCAACCAGACAAGCGTCCGGTTTGCTACCCTACACTGGGGGAAGGGAAAAGGGAACAGAAAGAGGAAAGCGGGATAGAGGGAACACTGTGTAAGCACGCAGCAAGACGCCTGGAAATCAGTCCAAGCAAATGTTCCGCCGATACGTTACGCTGCCGTCATTCTGCTGTCTAAAGCAGGAGTACGCGACGCAACTGGCCAGACAGGGGTGGCAGCAATTCACCGACTCGCTAAACGGCACCCTCAGCACGGCCAGGACGTGGCAGATACTCCGAGGCCTACTGGACCCCAGCAAGAGCAAGCGAGAGAGCAGCAACTCGATCCAGAGGCTGACCCACCAATACCAAGGCACCGACGAGCAGCTGCTCGAGGAGGTCCGCAAGAAATGCTACGGAACGGGAGAGCCGGAGGGATACCGCGGCGAGTACCGAGGCGAAGACAACCCGGACATGGACCGACCCATCTCGAGGGAGGAGGTCGTCGAGGTCATCAGATCGGCCACCAAGAACACGGCGGCGGGAGCGGACAGAGTCCGGAACTCCCTCATACGCAACCTAAGTGACGGAACGATAGACCAGCTCGTCAAGTACCTAAACACGCTGTGGCAAGAAGGGAAAGTTCCGGCGGAGTGGAAGCACGCCGTCGTCGTAATGATCCCCAAGCCCGGAAAGAAAATCCAGATTGAGAACCTGAGGCCCATCTCGCTGACGTCGTGCCTAGGAAAACTCTACGAGAAAATCGTCACCAAGCGCATCCAGCGGCACCTAGAAAACGGAAGATACTATCCAAACTCGATGTTTGGGTTCAGGGCCAACCTCTCGACGCAAGACGTTCTGCTGCAGCTCGAGAAGGAAGTCCTGACTACAATGCCGAGAAAGGGCGAAAACGTCGTCATGGCCCTCGACGTCAAAGGGGCCTTTGACAACGTCAGCCACGAGGCCATCATGGAGGGCCTCAACAATACAAACTGCGGCAGGAAGACCCACGACTACGTCAGGGACTTCCTCTCGGGCAGAACGGCGACGGTCGGCCTGGGCGAGCTGAGGAGCGGTATCTTTGTAACGCCTAGCAGAGGTACGCCCCAAGGCTCGGTAATCTCGCCCGTACTGTTTAACGTGGCGATGCTGGGCCTAGCGAAGAGACTCGAAAACATCCAGGGAATCCGGCACGCGATGTATGCGGACGACATCACGGTCTGGACCACCTGCGGAACCTTAGAAGAAAAGCGAGCGGCGCTGCAAGATGCGGCCAAGTGCGTCGAAGACTACGTGAAGGAGAGGGGCCTCAGGTGCTCCACCGAAAAGTCCGAACTGCTAAGAGTCGGCAGACATCCCACCAAGGCGAAACTGGAGGTCAGCCTCGAAGGACAACTCATCCCCGAACGCAACATGATACGCGTCCTCGGCATGTGGCTGCAAGGCAGCAGAAAGTGCAACCACACCATCGGCCTCCTCAAGATGTCAACCGAGAACGTGAGCAGAATGATAAGCAGGGTCTCCCAGAAGAGGCACGGCATGAGAGAAGAAGACACTCTCAAGCTCGTCAACAGCCTGGTCGTCAGCAGAGTCATGTACTCGCTACCCTACCAAGTGAGGACTAAAACGACCAACGAAGAGATTGAAGTCGTCCTGAGGAAAGCCCACAAGACGGCGCTGCACCTGCCGAGAAACACCTCCAACGAAAAGCTGATGCAACTAGGGGTGAGCAACACCTTCGTCGAAATGGCGGAAGCACAGCGGAAAGCGAAAATGAAAAGACTAACGGGGACCTACACGGGACGAAACCTGATCGGTAGGCTGGGCTTCGAAATAGGAGACGTCGACCGGTACGAGGACGTACCGGCGGGAATTAGGAAAACCTTTAACGTAAAGCCTATACCGAAGAACGTGGATCCCAGGCTCCACGAAGGCAGAAGGAAAGCTAGGGCCGAATACATAGAAAAGACAGTGGCTAGAGAAGAGAACACTCTCTTCACGGACGCGAGCATAAGTGTAATAGGAAGCGAGGCAAAGGCCATCGCGGTAGTAATGAACAAGGAGGAAAAGCTTGTCTCGTGCGTCTCGGCCGAGATATGGAGCGTAGCTGAAGCCGAGGAAATCGCCGTGGCGCTGGCGGCGATGCAAGGATATAGGGAGAATAAATCGCTAAATATTCTCACAGACTCGAAAGAGACCTGTCGCAACTACTTGAGGGGCAGAATATGCAAAACTGCCCTTAGGATCCTCAGAGGGGGTAACCCCTCGGAGGAGGCGAAAATCAAACACAATCTGATCTGGATACCTGGACACGAGGGCATAAGGGGTAACGAGGCGGCGGACGGTCTAGCTCGAGCTAATAGATTCCGGGCTGGGCAGCAGCAGGAGTACCGCGCTAGTTACGCCGGGATCCTCAGTGACAGTTATTCGGAATTACTGCAACACTACAGGGGGACTAGATTCAAGTACCCACCGCCCCATAAAGCGCTGACGAAGGAGGAAGCAACGGGCTGGCGTAGGCTCCAGACTAACACCCTCCCCAACCTTTTCATATTCAACAAGATGTTCCCAACGCAGTATAGGGACACCTGCCCCTGGTGCGGGGCTACACCCACACTCTATCACATAACTTGGGAGTGCGAACGAAACAACGCATTCCGCGATCATAAACTCCCGAGTGCGGAGCATTGGGAGAGCCGGCTCGTCAGCTGCGAGCTCGCCGTCCAAAGAAGGATGGTGGAGCACGCTAGGGACGCGGCCAAACTCAGTGGAGCCCTGGACTGAGGGACCACTCGTGCTGAAGAGGCTTCCCTTCGACGAGAAGACAGCGTGAAGAAGAGAAGACCTCGATCCGCGAGAATTCCATTTTATGATTCAATAAATGTTTTTCTCTCTCTCTCTCTCTCTCTCTCTCTCTCTCTCTCTCTCTCTCTCTCTGGCGCCTCTGCATAGCTGGTGATGCACGTTGAAGTTACCGATGAAGACCAAGGAGCCGGTGGGCGTCAGCAGTACGTTGCAGCGCGTGACAGTATATCGTTAAGCTAAACCCCACCCTTTCTTAGTTTGCGCACAGAGCGATGCCCTGTGCGCTTCTTTTCTTTCTTACTTTTTTTTTCTTTTTTGATTAATGCTGTCAATAACCTCAAACGTTTCGTTAATGCAGCAAGTGCAGGCGACCGCGGTCCGTCATTCCC
The DNA here is from genome assembly GCF_023375885.2 of Dermacentor andersoni. Lineage (NCBI taxonomy): Eukaryota > Metazoa > Arthropoda > Arachnida > Ixodida > Ixodidae > Dermacentor > Dermacentor andersoni. The sequence continues at coordinate 26,548,733 of NC_092815.1, forward strand.
GCAACATCACGAGAAAATTTTCGAGTACTTTACACGCATCGATGCCGTGCTTACGGACACGGATTCGAAGTCATTCGCCAAAATATTGTTATCCATGCGGTTATGCTGAATCGCTTACTCGTTTTCGAATTAAATTTCTTTAAACGTTCCTCTGTGTCCTTGCTTAAAAAGAGAGTATGTTTTGGGGAACTTCTTATTTCGGTTTGCTCATTAATGCGAGGAAATAATCGGCACTCACTGAATGTAATCATGGTGATATACCAACTAGGGTTCGTAGAATAGTCCTGGGGCTCTTGGTGATGGGAATTATATGGTCAACGGGTTTACCTACGCCTCACTTTTTCCAGCACTGGGTTTAGTCGAACCTTCGCTTCCAGCGCTGGTAGCCAGCAATCGTGAAGTAGCGGAGTTACAAACAGATTTTGCGCTATCAGAGGAAAACTTTTGTCATTCAATCTACTGTCGTATTTCCGGCGTGTACTCGTCCGTGCAGGCAACAACATCACGCTCCTCTTCTAGCCTGATTCTGCTTGCGTTAACTTAATCATTTGTTAATATTAGAACAATTCCAACCTCCGCAACCCCTCAGCTTCGCGCACTCTGTGTTTACGGCATGCGATGTGTGTGGCGGCGTGGGAGTTAGAATCAAAGGCACAATAACCTCGAGATGTCAAGTGACAAAAGCCCGCACAGAAGCATTCTCACAGTTTAACAATGGCGGTCACTGGCCTTGACTGTGCCCTTCGCTCCTGTGTGTTTCGGAGCACCGGACGTGTAATAATAGGAGACCCGCAACACAACTCGGAGCCAGGTTTCGTCACGTGCCGAATAAACTCCAAAGTCAACGCAAATAAGAGCTGCAAGATGGAATGATCATGCAGCGCACCTCGGGCGTTAAAGCAAATCTTCATTAAATTGTCTATGCCTCCCCAGTGCGCGGCGTGTCTTCGTGTGTCTCACCGAGTAAATTGGGATGATACTGCAGGGGATGTTATCAAAACTGTGCCGATTTTGGAGACTATGTAATCAAAGGTGGTGACTTGCTGATGCGATCATGACATCATGCACGATAAGGTTTTGATAAGGTTAGTAACGCATGCTGATCCAAAACGCTTCCGTGCACCCAGTTTTCGTCTCCATAGAGCTGTAGAGGCGATGTATACGTAATTTTTTTTGTGTGTGTGTGTATGTGCTCAAACTCACGCACGGCGGCAGCCGCTGTTCGCGGCTTGACCTCGGGCATCGATCCGCGCCACCCGGCTGTTCGAGTGACCCGTGTGTGCGCCTATGCTGGGGAAGCGTAGAACCAGGTTGACCTCGCGGAGAACCATGCCCGTGACGCCCCGAATGTGTCGTCGCGCGCTGAAAGATCCATGCGAGCCAAGCCGAGTGTGTGTATATATATATATATATATATGCCGTAGTTGCGTTGTCTTATCGCACCCACTTTCGATGTAAGAGAGCGCGCCATACGCGTGCACGATCCGGAAAAAAGAGAACCCCATATTACACGGTAAGGCGACGAACGTGACCGCAGTGCAAACGGTGTTGCAGTGGGGCACACCCGACGGGTGGCGGGCGGCGCCCACGGAATAGTAATGGCGAATGGGAAGTGCACTACGCTAGAGGCGACAGGGACCGCGGAACGTGCGCCGAAAATGCGTAAGTGTAACAAGCTCGCGATCACCTTCATCCTCGTCACGATCGCCATTGGAGGAAGCAAAAACAACTTTTTGGACTTACGCGGCCGCTTACACAAAAAAGTGACGACTTCTTTATATCCGAGGAACGGAAGGAAGAAAAGAAGGAGTGTTAACCAGAGGTGGTCCTGCTTGCTACCCTGCACACGGGGAAGGAAAGGAAACAAAGAAGAACGGGACAGTGGGCACGTATAGCAAGAAAAGCGGCATAGAAGCGCGTTTTATTAGGCTTTTCAATAAGCGCTGCTGGTTACCGCTCGAAGCTTGCGTCGGTGTTCACGTAAATTTGACGTCAGGAGATTAAAATGAAAACAGATTGGAATAGTTTTACGTTATATATAGGGCCCCTGGTTGACCTCCTTGCCTTTCCCTTATCACCTTCCCTCCCTCCCTCCCTCCCTCCCTATCTATCTATCTATCTATCTATCTATCTATCTATCTATCTATCTATCTATCTATCTATCTATCTATCTATCTATCTATCTATCTATCTATCTATCTATCTATCTATCTATCTATCTATCTATCTGATCTCAAAACGGTGGGTGGTAGCCGAGGAACCATTGCTCTTACTATAAACAACATGCACAAGGACTGGAACGAGAGCATCCGATGCTTGGGAAGTGCGTTGCGATCGCGCGTGTTTGTCATCAACATGGGTATTGCACTGATGAGGGTCTTCGTCGTTGAGACAACCTTCTATTCTTGGCCGACGTTGTTGATCCATGATCAAATTATGCAACCGCAGTCACAGAGACACAACACGCGTGGTTGTATAATTCATTCGTGTTGCATCTATGCGCGAGTTGCTCTTATTCGATTGTCGAATGACAATGGAGTGACAGTGCACCTGTGCTTGTACAGCAGCTTAGCCTGCAGCTCAGCCTTTACACGCCGCAGTCTTTCAAAAGCTTCATATATATATATATATATATATATATATATATGTTGTGATGGCTGAAAGTTGCTGTCACTCGAAACCTACACCACTGCCGCACGACGCAATGTTCCGAGTCACGAACCAGAAAGTTGCGCTGTTCGTCGCTGAACTAGTACATGCTCGTGCATGCAATACCCAGATTACGCAAGGCGTACCTAAGTCTCACGAGACGCCACTGCCGTAGGCTTTCTGCAAGTTTTTCTGCTTCATCGTGCTCTCTCTTTCTCTCTCCTCCCTCTTCTTTTTTTTTTTTTTAGTCCGGATTCAAGGTGTACGCTTGTGCAATCCTGCTCCGCGTGTTCTGCATGTTCTCGCGACAAATGAGAAATGAGGGCATACGTGTGCAACTTTTCGTTATACAATAGAGGCTATAGAGCGGACCTGCGCTTGCGAAAGGCCTGTCTGCGTTCAACCGTCTCGCATGCTCGTTTTCAGTTTTCTTTTTCTTTTTTCCCCCAATCTTTTTATGTGTATTACTTCGGAACGTCGTCTCGCCCTAAACGATTTTGCGAAAGCTAACTGGTTTGCTGGCGGCTTTTCAGGAAACCTACACAATTTCGTTCCTCGTAAAACTTTTTCGCGTGGCATGTGGTGGGCGTTCCTTTAGCTGCTGCCCGTGCGCCAGTCGCTGCCTCTCGCTCTCTTCCATCTTTTATTCCTGTTTTCTTGTCTATAAGTGCTTATCTGTTCACTTTTGGAACAACCGATGGGTTGCTGGAAACTCATACGCTTAGGTACAGCATTTCTTTGGCCAGATAAATGTCGATCAAAAATGATCAAGAAGCTCGCGGGTGGCCGTGAGGTATGAGATCTCCGGATACTTCTTTTCAGAGAGCATCAACTGAAGCGAAAATTCGGAAAGAACGCTGAAGTGTGCAATAAAAAGAAACGAAATCGACCGAGAATGCTGTAGGCAAGGCTTCAGAGGTGCACTGATGGGAGAAATATTACGCGTGTAGTACGTTTATTTTTATTTTTTCGACACTTCGAGCAATAAAGCGAGGCGGATGTATGCAGGATTCGATCATGTGTTGCTGTGCAGATCAGATTCGACTGTAGATAAATGTAACGATTGACCGCCCGCTTGATATATGTCCGCTGCGCATGTTATGTTATGATTAGTATGTGAAAGAAAGGTATCACGGAACGAGACAGGGGAGGGAGAAATTACTGCTTGGGTCTGACAGCCTAGCTGTACTGAGGGACTCCGCTTGCGGCCACGAGGCGTAAATCGTGCGGCTCTGGGCGATGCCATTGCCGTCAAAGAAAGCCCAGCACTTGGCTGCACAACGCTTGCTACAAGAATTTTAGCAGGAATCTCTATGCTTGGCTGCGCCTGCGAGGAAGGGGAGCGCCGGCTCAGTGTCGGCCGAGAGGTTGGGGGCGATGTTGTGGTCGGGACATCTGCGCGAGTATAGCGCGGCGTGTGTGCAGCTGAGGAAAATCCTGATGAATCGAGTGTCACCCCTGTTACGTTTCGCCTACAACGCGCGGTAATGCCGGCGCGGATGCAACGGACGCCGGGGCTTTGTTCAAAACGGCGGACATTTTGGCCTGTTCGACGCCGCCGCAACGCCTACCCGCCAAGCGTGTCCAGGCGTGTTTCAGTGCCACGTGTCTTCGTGTGTGCGTGTGTGTGTGTGTGCCCTCGCTTGTCAAAGCGCGGCAGCCGGGGAGCGGAGTTCCCCGAATGAGGAGCCTGGAGGTCTCTCGGCTCAACTGTTCGCGCCGTCGTGTGGGTGAGGGTTGGCGATGCGTCACTACACTCGGTTCAGCAGGTCTCTCGGCCCGACAGTTCGCGCCGTCGTGGGCTCCTGCTGCGCCGTCCCGTGACCTTCATCCCGTGACCTTCCCTCCTTCCCTTTTGGACCGCGACGCCGGGAGTATAAGAGCAGCTGCCCCCGGACGCCAAGAGAGAGGCTCCGATTTGTACTGTTGAGTTACGTGCTCTCCCGTCTCTCCACTTCGGTCGAACTGACCGGCCGCTCTTTTGCTATGTTAGAATAAACAAGTTGTTCTGTTACCAGTCTTCTCATGCTTTGCCGGAACCTTCGGATGCTTCCAGTGCCCCAGGCCGCCAGGCCAACGCTACCCTTGGGGCTTGCGACCCATTGGCAATAACGGGCGTCAGCACCGAGACCGCAACAACTCGGGCCAGCGGTGCGATTACAACACCCCCCACCGCCGAAGTCGCGACACTCGCTCGAAGATGCCAAGCCGCCTGTCTACGGCGACGACCTATCGTCCACGCGCAATCATTTCGAAGACGTAGCAGCTACAGCTCGCACGGTACCATGCATAAGCCCGGTGCGCGCTGATGGAGGGCAGCAGGTTGCCCTATTCAGCAACGCGAGCGTAAGGGTGATCAGACGCGCGCAGGGTGATCGGAGATGGCAGCTCTTGCGTCGTATGCCTCTGGTACGACGCATTCGGATGACGTGAGATCGTGTGCTACATGCGCCCGCCAGCCGATAAGCCTCCTGTTGACCTCAACGCCGCAGTGTCCGAGTTTCAAGGTAGCACGCAGTAACAGAGTGGCTCAAGTTATCGAAACTGCTAGGATCAAAATTTATCTGTTTCGCGTAATCGCAGTTCATATTTTGTCGTTTCTTGGATATCGTCTGGTTACTGTGACCCGGTCACTTGCAAAGTGTTATCGATATGTAAGAGAGTTATCGCTAACGGGCTTACGTACGTATGTGTGAAAGTTGAGAAATGCAGGGGGGGGGGAGGGGGGGGGGAGTGCACCCGTGAATACCATAGCACTTCACCTTCACAAGGGCACTGTGGACTTCGTATGCATTGTCAACGAATGGAACTCATTACTCGTATTTTTTTGTCACTTTCACTGCATATCTTGCCAAGTCGCTATAGCTGTTAGGATGTTTTGATGGGCTGTATACCAAAAATAAAGAATGCCGTGTAACGCATGATATTGAGGTTGATTTTTACGCATGAATTGTTGCGTACGTGTGTTAATGGGTTTCACGAGCGTCTTATTCTGTTTTTATATCCTGTTAATTGTGTATATGTGTTCAAAACAAATAATAATAATAATAATAATAATAATAATAATAGAAGGGGGACAGAAATTACTTAGCGAATTATGGACCGATTTAAATTCTGCCAATGTTTCCCAAAATTTTCTATAAAGCTTTCTTTATTTTCGATTGGTCTCTTTTACTGATAAGCACAACATAATCACAGAACCTCAGTTTGGTTTTCGTAAAGACTATTGCACGCAACTGGCACCTTTACAAAGCAGCTGAACGAAGAAATATGGACACCGGGCGGAACATTACCCGAGGAATGGACTACAGCTCACATAGTCCTTATACCCAAACCAGGAAAACCGCGCAGGCTCGATCAATGACGACCGATCTCGCTCACGTCTTGTCTAGGCAAGCTTCTTGAACGAATTGTACTCACTCGAATAGAACAACACATGGAAGAACATGGACTACACCCCAAATGCATGTACGGATTTCGGAAAGGCATGTCAGCACAGGATGTCTTCCTCCTCCTCAAGGAAGAGGTCCTCAACCCACAACCGGGCAGCAACAACATACTCCTAGCCCTCGACGTAGAAAAAGCATTTGATAATATAGCACACGAAACCATCCTAGATGGCCTCGCCGCCATAGGATGCGGAGAGCGAGTATACCATTATGTCGTGGCTTTTCTCAGCCACCGCAAAGCCCGCATCGGCATAGCAGGTCTACAATCGGACATATATGATCTACCGCAGAAGGGTACTCCGCAAGGATCAATAATATCTCCTTTCCTCTTCAACATCGGACTTAGAAAACTTGCTTTACAACTGGAAAACATCCCAAAACTCGTATGTGCCTTCTATGCCGACGATATCACTCTATGGGCAACCAAGGGTTCATACGGCGACAGAGAAAACACATTACTCACAGCTATCGGATACATCGAGTCATACCTAACTACAGCAGGAATGAGGTGTGCCCCACACAAGTCGGAGTACCTTCAAGTCCGGCCTAAGCAAACTAAGGAAAATCGAGCCCCACCAATACATCTCGAGATTGCCGGGCAACCTATAAAGCGCGTCCACCGCACGCATACTAGGTATGCACGTCCAGGAAAACAACGGCATAAAGCTAGCCTCAGAGAAATTAAATCACGTTATAAGAAGCACCGCATCACTCATCGCCAGAGTAGCGCGCAGCAAAGATGGTTTCACAGAGGACGAAACCTTAAGGCTGGTACAAGCCCTCGCTATCAGCCGTGTCACGTACGCACTACCGTATCAAGTGAAGCGCAAAAGCGAGACAGAGCGCATGGACACTCTTATAAGAACGGCGTACAAAACGGCCTTACAGCTACCGTCAAGCACAAGCACAAAGAAATTACTAGCGCTAGGGGTATACAACACCTTTGAGGAGCTAGCAAGTGCCACGCTCATAGCGCAGAGAGAGCGCCTCAACAAGACTCAACAGGGAAGACACCTTCTTCAACGGCTAGGGTACCCGCTGACACCTCAGTACTGCAAAGAAGAAACACAACTCTTGCCTAACCACATTAAAAAGAACATTGTAGTAGACCCTATCCCCAAGAACATGCACCCCACCCACAATCAAGAAAGAAGAGCAGCGCGTGCCCGCATGTTGCACAAACGCTGTTTCAGAGACCCGGATACGTACTACACGGACGCTAGCCCGTATCCCTCGTCACCACGTTGCGGGCCCAAATACACACTCGCCGTTGTCAATCAGGGGAACCTGGTAGCCTCAGCCTCCATCCGCGCCACATGCAGCGCAGCAGCAGAAGCAGCAGCAATCGCTCTCGCACTTCGCGACGCCGAGAGCAAGGGAAGGTCCGCCCGCGTCCTTACGGACTCACAAGCGGCGTGTCGTTTATACATGAATGGAACACTCCCTATACAAGCCATTCGAATCCTGGGTCGCACACTAGAATGGACCCACGGTATCGTCTGGTGTCCCGGGCACGAAGGCCTGCGGGGCAACGAAGAGGCGGACTGCGCAGCTCGAGGTCTCACTAGCCGAGCGGCAGACCACACCGTTCTTCAGCCCCCGACAGACCGACGAGCGACCCACGAGTTATTAACGACAGGTCAACAAATACTACAGGACCAACGGCTCGGAAGAACGCAATACGCTCCCCCACACAAAGCTCTCAATAAACTCCAGGCAAGGGACTGGCGCCGCCTGCAAACTAACACATACCCACACGTCTACACGCAATCTCCCCAGACAGTTATACGTCCCGAACATGTCCCTGTTGTAGCAACCACATAGCGACACTCGCGCACATAACACACGAATGCACCGACCGTCCGGGCGACGCAATTTCGCCACGAGTCACAACACACACATTCACTACGTGGTCTTGGGAGGCGAGACTCTCCGAACTGGACCTGGGAAGCCAACTGGCGACCCTTGACCAGGCCCGGCGAGCCGCGATCGCCAGTGGAGCCCTGTCAGAGGGAACCACCCAGGAATAAACCGCGCAACGGTTTCTGCAATAATAAAGTTCCTCCTCCTCTTCCTCCTCCTTAATAAAAAATAACTTATACTGCAGAACATTGAATACAGGAGGTATATACTATAGGTATCTTTATAGATTTTACGAAGGCATTTGATTCTCTTAATAAAAATCTGCTCATCCAGGAATTAGAATCCTATAGTTTCTCATACGCTGAGATAAACTGAAGGTGTTTGTTATTTGTGTACCATGAAATGAGTGATGTGAAATTATATGTCAGATATTTATCGTAACTTTAGTTTTATTTTGTACTTATCTTCAATGTGATTATAGGTTGTACATTTGTCAATTTCCATGAATTGTACATAGTTCACCAGGTGATGTATCATTCAATAGGTCTGCGACCTATAATGATGACCCGTTTCCGAGACACAGGGGGTGAGAGCTTCGTCAAGCTGCCTAAAAGCAGCCTTTTCTCTCACTCCTCATGTCTTGTAGTGCTCATGAAATAAACTTCTACGTCGCTGAGGAAAGAGAAAAAAAAAAGAAGTTTAAATTGTCGTTTAACAGTCCAAGATGGCGGCCTTCGCCCCACCCCGTGATGCGAAAATAAAATAGTCTATATAGAGCGGTGCGTGCGCGTTCTGTCCCTGGAGCCTCGAAAAGCGAGAACGCGTACAAGCACAGGCACCGCGACTGAAATTGGGGCACGCACGGCTGGGCGTCGTGTGCACCTGTGGACAGCGCGCGGGCCACAGCTGCTGATATAGGTTCTCGCAAAAAGAAAAAAAAAAAGGCTATCCGCGGGGGCTGATCTTCTCGTAAATGACGGTGCCCGAGGCGCATGATCTCGTTTCCCAGCGCCGGCCCTTTTTTACCGACCGCTATCTCGGCTCCGTGGACGAACACACGCGTGCGTGTGTGTGTATACGCGACGAGTGAGGTTAGCACAAGCAAACCCAGACTGCACGCCCGCTCTCGCCCCGTGCTCAACTATAGAAAGAGAAATGAACCGCTTCTCGCGAACCGTGTAATAATCGGCCGGGCATGACGGCGGCCCCAAACTGACAGCCGTGGAAGACGGTGTCTTTCCACGTATACGTATAGCGCCCTGTGGCTCTATGTACGCACACTGCAGTCACCTTGACGCCGCTGCTCCGACGCGAGTTTATAATAGCACCGCGGCTTGTCAAGGTGCATGTTGCATTGTGTGTCGTGTCGGTGGCGGCGACTGCGCTGCCTGCGACCACCGACAAACAAGTCGGCGCCTCGGGCACGGACGGCCGAACGCCGCGCGGTGCTCTGATTGCTTCGAAACCTGTCATTTCTGGCTTCGGAAGAATATTTTCTTTGTTTGGCGGATTCCTGCGTGCGTTGAGATCCCCGTTTAATTCTCGCGTGGAGCGCTCTTCTTGTGCTACGATCTATTGTTAACATTTATCTAAGCAGAATGCTGCTTGCACAGAAATGCTTGAATGTAGACTATTAACAGCCTCATCATGGCACGACGCGTGGGACGTGGCACCGATATGGAGTCCTCTACGCGCAATGCAGTTCGTACGCTGGACCGATTTGTATATTAACGGGCGTCGACCAAACGGGGCATCGAGGTGGCATTCATGCTGGCGATGGCGGCAGACCCTTTTTTACGACGAAATTATTATGCAAATTCAGCTCAAGCCTTTAAACTTTGTTTTGTGTGTTTCAAAGCGGGACCACGAGAAAGAAACAAAAGTATCTTTATAGTCAGCGAGGCGGAAGTTCTAAGCGTGTTATTGAGTCTCCTTGTATGTCTCACCGGAAGCAGTGCACGCGTTCCGTATGTACTTTGCAGCCGCACCTTGCGAGCGGCCTTACCTCCTTTAGCGTATAGTATACCTCTCGTCGCGTCCGCATCGATTTTGCCCTTGCGCACACACAGTCATCATCTATACACGGGTTTGTGGCGGCGCCGCGATGACTCGCAGCACTTCGTTGTCCCGCGGCTGCAGCGGCTCTATGGGCAAAGCGGTCTGGCCCTTCTGAACCGACGGGCGTGTCCCGTTGCAGCTACACCGAGCCGAGAAAGGGACGCCCACGGGTCCGGAACCGGCCGCCTACACGTGCAGACGGGGCCTTCGCCAACGTCTTTCCCAGCCGGCCTCGCCGCGCGGACCGTGAAATCATAGACACACAGCGAGGGACGCCCGTGCGAAGCCGCTGCTTTGTGTATACTACAAGCGGTGTGTCTCGCGGAGGGCTCGGTGGGATCGACTCGGCAGATCTTGGCGCGGTGCGTACGAGTCCGGCACGAGCGCGAAACGCCTGTGCATCAAAAGCCCCCGACACGTCGTAAGACTGGTCGTATACATCGAAACGTCCCCCCCAACAAAGTTTCCAACAAGTTTTCATCAGGATCAATAAGGTTCTATCAAGTTTCACCAGGTTTCGACAGTCGAAACAGGTATTTTTTTTCTTCGGACATGTCGTGCGTCCTATACCGGATACTGCTCCCGATGTACAAGGTACGAACAGATGTGCCAACATATGGAAAAAACCGCATCCAAGTTTCTAGCAGGGTCGAGCAGGCTCCAACAGATTACACTAGCCTCTTGATGTGCCGCGTTCGTATCGGGCGTCGCGTCGTTCCGTGTGTCTTCCGATTAGAATTGGAGGGAGTCGACACTGACCGAATATTTCTTGCTGGACAAAATTTTAAAAATATATAAACAAATAGAAAAGGGGAAACTTAACTGAAACTCAGTACAGCGAAACCGGTGGTACAATGTTGAATGTGGTTGAGCATGAGGCTTTGTGAGACCCGTTCGTGGACCACGCCGTCGGCCATGACCGCTGGAATCGAAGAATGATTCTTAGCAGATTGACAGAATGCCGGCATTATAAAGAGAAACCAAAAAAAAAAACGCAGAGACAGGAATAAATGATATGAGGGTAGCCAGGGATCCAATGTAGGGAAGGCTTTAGGGTATGTCCCATTGCAGGGGCTGTGAGAGATATAGAAAGGAAAGTTGAAAAAGGGGAAATCACTTACCAACTCTTCTGCTTCCCCACCGCGATGGGCTACGACGAAGTAAGAGACCTGGTTTTGGGATTTAGAAAATTAGGAGGTTATGAAATAGGTCCCTCGTCTTGACTCACAATACTTTCCGTATTCAGAAAGGGTGATTCCATCTCCTGGCCGTCGTCTAGGTGGGAAGGCTTAAAGCCTTCCCTACATCTGTTGGACAAATAAAGTTTTACAATCCAATCCATCTTAACCGCATCACACATTAGAAGCTCGCGCGTGCAAACAAATTACCTCTTCATCTGACGTTAACATAAACAAACTAGTCTTGAAATTTGTGGGTTTCTTTATTTTTCCATATCATACATGTGCGCGCATTTTCAACTTTGCTTGGAGAACAATATGAGGGCGCACACAAAAATATACTCAAACTGGGACCTTCAATGGGAATTGCTGGGGCAATATGAAGCTACCCGGCCAATACTTTGTGACGGACACACAGATGCGTCACTATAAAAACAAACAAGAAAGTTGTGCAGAAACCATCGACTATGATTGTCAATGTAAGTGAATAGCGGAAGGCTTCTAGTAAGGTATACGCTTTATTAACGAAATAGTGTGCTTCATGGCGTATATTTGTTACTGTGAAGATATTTAGGTGACGCTTGCTGTTTCATTGCGCGTTTCCGGATAGAGAACAGAGTCGTTAACCAGCACATCTGTAGGGGTATAGCATATGGGTCGCTTTACATATAAGCGGATTCGACGTATGCATGTTGTCTCCATGCGGTGTAAGCGCTGCATGGCTATAGGAAGGCGGTTGCCACTCTCCTCGCCTTCCAGAGCCCTTCACCGCAGCTGCCACAAAGGGATAGTGCGGCGGAAGAAGAGGAGGAGGAGGACCGTCCTTCCCGAGCGTTGTGTACTACAGCATCTAAACCATATCGGTCATCACGGCAACGCTCGCGTGTGACAGTATGCGTGCTTCCAACAGCACGCGCCGTTTGCATCGCTGCCTTTGAATCGGCGGCCCAGACACCAACCTCCGATCACCGACCGCCAACCACAAAAACGGGCGAAAGTCCAAGAAAGCTATTCGCTTTAAAAACGACAGTTTGCAGGAAACAGCGGGAAACGGGAATTGCACGGGAATTGCATGGAAGAAGGCTACAACGAGAGGCATAGGAGAGGTTGCCAGTTATCCGTGACAGTGCTGTGGTCATGTAACGATCCGATCTTCATTGTTACGTGACGAGACACGAAAGGCTGATTAATTACGTCGTCTGCATGTGACTCCGGCTGCGCTCGAACTAATGGGCGCGGTCGCGATGCGCGGCTCTGTGATGTCTTCCCTGATGCGGGAAGCCCCGCGCTCCACCGCGTCGAGATACGAAAGCGTCTTGCGGTATCAGGGCGCGCTGCTGAGGATTGCCGCGGTTGGCAAGGCAGAGAGCGTCGGTCTGCGGAAATGCGACTGCAGACGGGGGCGGAGACGCGAGTCGCTGCGGAGACCATATCTCAACGTGGGATCAACTTGTCTTTTCCTACATACCATGGCACGCTCCCTAAGCTCGGCGTGGATAAAGCGCTGCAGGATCTGTGTGACTCTTCCGAGAACGCGAACCGAATCTGACGGGGCAGGGGCAGAGCGGGGCGGTACGGCCGAGCGGCGAACAGACACGTGGCAGACCCCGGAACACTGTTATCGTCTTCGTGCTTTGCCTCCTCGTTGTTTCTCTTGTGGCAGCTCTAATCTCCATCCCATCTTGGGGCGGACGAGTTCATCCGTCGGGCAGCATTCGCGGCCCTGTCGACGGAGCCTTGCCTGAGAAGGAATGGCGGGCGAGGGGAAGAGTGGCGCCCACACGGCCAAGATTACGCGCGCAGGTCATGGCGACGCGGTAAGCCGCGCAGGGATGCCGAGCGCGCACCGCTGAGCGCAGCGGATTGTTTCGTATGACGTCGTGCATTTCGCGGGACAAGCGGTCGCTCCTGTCCCGGTGTCCGCTGCGTTTGCGACGCGCTGGCCTTGAACTGCGAATGAAACAGCGCCTCGGAGAGCTCGCGTTATGCAATCGAATCTGTTACACGCCGACATAACGCTAATTAGTGGCACCTCCTCCATCTGCATTCTTCTATTGACAACGATGTCGCATACCTCTGTATTAAAGATACGTCCTCGCGGTGTGTGAGCACGATTGTGAAACACGTTACTAAATTGACGCTTAAATTTCTCTCTCTCTTTTCGAGTTATGTGCGTATGATCAGCTGTAATAGTTTCTTCGTAAATGATAGCAATGCTTACTTTAACGACTTAAACAAATAAGGGTACTCAAGCTAATGACGGTCGAGGCATTGGCCATCCTCCTCAAAAATCACCTTCAGAGCGCCCGAGCCTTTTAAGGGTGCTGTCATCAATACCCGTTTGGCGACGCCGAGGAAATTTGTTATTGCCATTTGCAAAACATCCTAATTGGTTTGGGACAAACGACTGCCTCGCTACCTCACAAGAAGCAGTGACTGGGAAGACTTCCTGAGTCTTTTAATGTGAGCTCTCCTGAATAATCTTTCTGTAGCGTCACGTAGAGTTCTAAGCACCGGCTGCTGGTGCTGTTCACTGCACACCATCAAAATGACTGTATTTCTCATCAGAACACGTCTATCTCAGCCTTGTTTCTTACAAAATTAGAGGGTTAATCAACATGTCCTGCTGACCGACTTTTTACATTTGTGAACTCTTGCATCTTCTGTATGTTGTGTATACAGACAGGTGGCACGTTTTCCACGTATTCCGGAGTAATTCTACTTCGTAACTTTATATTATAGCTCACGCTTATTTCCACAGCAAATTAATTCTCACTGCTGGCCCTGTATGGCTCGAGGGGGGAACGCGTTCGAAACGGCTTTCAGTCTTATCTGTATATGCTACCTGCAAGAACCACGCGCGTTATTGTTTTACTTCCTCGTCATTATCGCGCATGACTCACGGTTCTGGTTTTCCCCCGTGCCGCTGGCACGTGTATCACCCCACATAACACTCCGCTTCGAGTATTCCGGCCGCCACGCACACGAATAGCGTTGAACTGCTATAACGCCGCTTGAGCGGCGCCACCACAAATCAACTTATCGAGGACGAGCGGTCTTCGCGCTCAAATGGACGCTGGTGGCCCGATTCGACCGCAATACGTATAAGCGGCAATGCGTGCGGTGCGTGTTCGCACGCTATCCATTATACACGCGTGACCGCAGTTGTCATCACAGGCCTCCACTCGCATTCCTCCTCCCTCCCCATCCTCCTCCTATATACACGCGCACATTTCGATCTTTTCCGTTTCGCGTTCATGTATACACACCGTTTCATTTATTATGTGCAGCGCTCGATCGAAGCCTCGGAGCTTACAGGAATGTTCACACGCTAACTGACCACAACGCGAGGCAAAAATCTCAGTCTTGGACCTACTCGGAACACTGAAGCGAACTGCACACGCTGGCTGAGGTGTGTATCTATTAAAGAAAACCGATTTCGTCGGTAGTAGTGGCCGGTAGTAGATCGATGAAATGAAACACAGGAGCAAACCTTTCTTGATATGGGCAGTTGAAAACAAAAATTAGGTGCAAGGAGATAGTCTTCCAGACCCTGCGGGAAAAAAAAATTCAAAGCCAATGGCCGGCGGGGACTACCTTGTGAAGAAAGAAATTCACTCTTTGAGCACGCGTATATGGTTGACAACTGGACGTTAAAAAAGCCACCATATCCCACGCCCTGTGGGAATAGATGTTATGTGAAGCGCGGAGTCTACCAAGTTAACGAAACGACCACGAGAGCACCAAGACGTGGGCGGCTGTTGCATGACCTACATAACACGCATGTGATGACTGATCATTTTTGTTCTTCATACACTCTTGTCATACTATGCCAATTTCGGTGCCTAACAAGTTAACGAAACGACCATTAGAGCACCAAGACGTGGGCGGCTCCACAGATACTTTCAAAGCGGCAAATGTTCGCCAAGAAATGCTTCGCATTAAAAAAAAAAAAAAATGTGCTGCTGCGTTGTCCACATTTCTGGTGATCCTGATAAACATTCAGCCGACAGCGACACACTTTGTTGGAAGCGATCTGTACTACATATGTACTGATTCAACGCGTTTCTTACATTTCTTACGATTCGACCAACTGCCGACGTCGCCCATGCATTCTGCACTGCACAGAACTACAAGCGAAATTATGAAGCCCAGTTGTGCCCTGCGATCCACTCTTGCGCGGACTTGCACGATTTATGGCGCTTCTGAACTCGAGAGGGCCGCGGTCGCTTCCCTCGTTCGCCATCATTGCACCACGTGGTAGTTCTAGGCTCTTTACATGTGGCCCGAATGGTGAGTGCGTGCGGTGCTGTTTATCTTGGTAAGCTTGCAATTGTACAGACCTCTTTGCGCCTTTGTACCGTTAGCCTAGCGCGACGCCTCACTGGGATAGTGCGAGCGGAATCAATTTCACCTCACTGCAAAGACTTGTTTATGACGCGGGTTGCTGGCGTTTAAGATCTTTGTCTGCGCTCGTTACCTCTCTATAATTTTGACCGGCGAAGTTTAAAACCTCCGAATCTACGCCTAGCATATGCAAGTATAGGTTGAACTTTGGATGTTAGAGGAATAGGTTGGGAGTAACACGTTTCCGGCTACCCTCTTTTACATTTAGAAAATAATTTCGTACACCGGCACTGATACAAAGTCGTACGCACCGAGTTATGTCATGGAAGCCTTTTTCTCCACTTACAGAATAGCTCACGCGCTTACGTTCTGCAAGCTGGGAGTGATACTAAACAGTTAATTTCCTAAATTTCTCTATATCGCGATAAGTCGATAATCGGCACGATAAACAGAGATTGATGCACACACGTGATCGCGCATTCTTGTTGTTTTCTTTTCTTTCTTTTCTTTCAAGTCTGCAACTTGCTCAACGCACCTGGTAGTGTGTGGACAGGTGCACGAAACTAAAGTCCCTACATATTTCGTCCTTCTTTTTTAAAAAGCAGGAAATCTAGGGACTTTAGTGGAAACATTTACAGGGCTTCTGGCTTTAGCGTGGGGCCTATCGTCACCACTATACCTCCGCGGGCTCCGTCCCTTCCCTCTCTCTCTCTCTCTTCTGTAACCATGTCCCCCTCCTTCGGTTTGCTCAGGCACGCTCTTCCTTGTGGCGAAACTCCCATACCGATAGAGAAGCTTTTTGCTCATCAGGGGCAAGCGATACCCATCTCTGCGTAAGGATCAACCGGACCAGTCGTTTCAAGGTGCATAGCACATCTTTCCTCAGTGGGGGGTTGATGCGTTGGCGCTGGATAGCCACTGCTCCTGCAATAACTGGGACCCCTGTCTCCCTGGAAGTGACATCTGTAAGGGAACCGTTTTTGAAGTGCGTAGGGTCGAAGCCAGCCGGATCACACTTTTTCAGGGGTGACTCTAAAGGGTAGCGGTCCCCTCCCCAAGTATTTCGTGCTGCACGTGCCCCCCCACTTCCCCCCCCCCACCCCCCGCAGCACTTTAGCGCCCCAATCTTAGCACCATGGACTGCCAAATCATGGAGTGTCCGCCTGAGCCTCCAACAAAAATGGAGAATCATGCTTGCTCCCCGAACAGAAGAATCCTGGTGCCCCCTCGCACTTTCTTTAAGAGTACGTTTCCCGATTCCTGACTTATCGATGGCTAACTAGTGCGAAGAGGAAAACTTACTATATAGTACATTTTCGTCTTTGGGCTTTATTTGCAAGCACTTTCTGATTTACTTTAAAATTTGCTTGAGCTTGCCATACAGCAGAGGGTGGTGCAAGCATATTCCTCACTCTTATTTTTGTTTCTTTTACTTATTTCACTGAGGCAATAACAGATAAAGGATGCGAGAAGGATGTGTATACCAGCAACCTTATATATGCCACGCGTAAGGTCTGTGCGACGTCATCAGTGATCTGCAGATATTGCTGCTCGTTATAGCGGAAAGCGTTCTCGCTACACAGAAGCCATGGGGATGAAAGGCCGCCCGCAACGCACATAGCGTATACCTCCATTGTATATGCGCGCATGCCGTCTCCACGCGGGGTCATTATCGCAGTCGCTGGCATCGTTGCGTTGCGTTGCTTTTCTTCGCCGCCTCAGTGCGCTGATGCCGTTAGCGATGGAGTTACAGCACCGGTGCCGTCAGCGCCCGTAATTACGGACATGGTGACACGTATCAAGCGGCAGTCATTACCATCACGGCGCCACTGTACCGCGGCAACGTCAGCGGTGCCGGCTGCGGCGGCTGCTCGCGCGAGGCCGACCCGGAAAACGGGGTCGCGCATTCCTGCTGCCTTAGAAGGAGACGCCTCTGCGCGGAGTGGACGACTCTGCACTGCGATTTCGAGACGACACTGCGGTCGATCGCTGTACGCGCATGCGGCAGTCTGTGTCGTGAAGCGCAGTGACCTGCGTTCTTGTTCCGGCAATACTAAAAAAAACGCGTTTCGCGCTTACTGCTGTATTCAGTGAAATTTCACGAGGTTGCACCTTTAGGTCTGCATCGTTGAACACTTGGCACCTTCTTCTTATATATATATATATATATATATATATATATATATATATATATATATATATATATATATATATATATATGAAGTTGAATTTACGCAGCTGCTCACATTTCCGATGAAGAAGTGCGCAGTGATTGCATTTCATTTTTGTCCCTGAAGAACGAGACCAGCGATGCCGCGTGCGTTACCGAGCGATGCAGACAAATAAAAAATGACGCCACGAAGTTTGAGCCGTATACGACAGCAGCGGTAAGAATGCGTTTCCCAATAGAGAACTGAGATACAGTGGAACGTCATTGTTATCCGTATGCAGGCGCGCCATCACCACGACACCAACAGCATCATCCGCCGAACTGGTGATGGTGATCATGATTTTACTTGGAACAGACGTGAAAGTGGCCAAATGAGAAGTCGCCGAGGGACCATGTTTTCGAAACGTGGTCTGAGGTGATCCCTTGCAAAAATTACGCATTCTATACGCAAGAACATCTCCACAGAAGGTCTGTTGAGTGCAACCAAAATGTCATTAAAAACGCAATAGAATTTCTGTAGCGAATGGTAACGGTGTAGCAATTATATTCAAAATATTTTTTTTTCCTTCCGCGTTTCGTCAGAGCCACCAAGGTGGAGCCTGCTATATATCTCCAGGATTGTCCGGTCGCGAGCGGTGGAAAATGGGAAAGCAGTAGAGTCAAGAGAAAGGAACCGCTTTATCACCGGTCATATTTCGAGATGTTGTGAACTGCCAGTTCGTTTCGTCATCATTTAAAAATTAATTAAGCTTTATTTGCTGTTTCCTGTTGATGGTGCGTGCAACATAAATTTTAGCAATTTAGTCAAGACATAAAGACCGTCACCGAAAAATGCCAGTCCTGCCGAGCGCCTCATAAACAGTCCAGTGACGGACTGTGGCAAATTTCGGGGCAGTCTCACAGACTGTTTTGTTTAAAAAAGCAAATTGACTTTCGCTGGCCAGCAGCTTCCTCGTGTTCGCGATTACAGCGTGCTGGCACTGCTTGTACGCGCTGCAGGCCTTGTGACGACGCGAGGTGCGGTTTTGCTGTCGCAGCAGACATTTCAGCATTTAACGAGCTAATTAATCGGTGGGCAAGCAGAAATAACGTGCGTCACCTCACTGGAGTCACGGACTTACGCTATAGCGCCTCGTGTGTTAGCCGTGCAGACCGTGCGTGAGGCGACTGTTGCGTAAAGGCGATTCCAGTCCATAGTTGTCCTATAGGAATGCATGAGTCATTGTAACGGTCTGCATGGCTCTGCGGCACCCCGAATTTTAAGGCTGTGGTCGGTGCGGGAAGAAATATAAGACGGAGGGGCAAAAAAAAAATAAGGATTTCTCTTAAGAGGGGGTTGAAAATCTTTGTGAGAAACGCAGAGACGGGAACATTTGCAGCGTGACGCAAGATCTGGTAAGCTATAGTTCGTTTCATTGATGAGATACTTGCATATCGAGAATAATTACACAAGGTGAAGCGTGCACCGCTGTTTTGAATCCTTTCTAAAGCAGAAACTAGTGAAGACTGAGCCGAATCCCAAATGGCTGAAGCATACTGCAATTTGGAGCGAACGAAAGTTTTGTAAAGAGTTAACTTCAGGGAGGAAGGGGCAGAGTTAAAATTACGGCGTAAGTACCCAAGCATGCAGTTAGCGTTATTAGTAACGTAGTCAATATGCGAATGCCAAGAAAGATTGACACGTGAAGGCCGAGATACTTTTAAGAGGTAACTGATGTCACATGAACAGGATTAATAAAGTACGTGTGCGTGGCAGTGTTACGAGATATGCACATGCATGGTCTTACATTTATTTTAATTAAGTTGCATGCACCAATTAGAACACCACTCAGTTACGCGGTTAAGGTCGTCCTGCAGTTCTTTGGATTCGGACGGATTAACAATTTTACGGCAGAGAATAGTAAGCCGTGGAAAAGTTCACGGTAGAAGAAAGAACACAGTTCTGAAAATTGTTAATGTAGACTAAAAAGGGATGGACCTAGGACGGAGCCTAGAAAAACACCTGTTGGTACATTAGAAAACTGAGAATTACAGTTATTAGCGTTTACAAACTGCGTCCGATTAGAAAGAAAACTTTTATCCACTCGAGCGCCCTTACGTCCCGGTTAAGTTCATTCAAATTAAGGAGAAGTAAATCATGGGTCACAGAGTCGAAGGCTTTGACAAAATTAAGAAATACACAGTCTACATCATCATCATCATCGGCCTGGTTACGTCCACTGCAGGGCAAAGGCCTCTCCCATACTTCTCCAACTACCCCGGTCATGTACTAATTGTGGCCATGTCGTCCCTGCAAATTTCTTAATCTCATCTGCCCACCTAACTTTCTGCCGCCCCCTGCTACGCTTCCCTTCCCTTGGAATCCAGTCCGTAACCCTTAATGACAATCGGTTATCTTCCCTCCTCCTCATTACAGTCTATATGAGAAAGTGCAAAATGATCGTTAGTAAATGATAAGAGCTGTGTCTCACATAAAAAGATCTTACAGAAACCACCTTGACAGGGTTGAAAAAAGGAGTGGGCTTCTAAGAAGCTCAGCCAAATGCGAATATATTATATGCTCGAGAATTATACATCAATTGCTTGTTAGTGAGACAGGCCTGTGATTGCTGGGTCAGTGAGTGACCTGCTTTGTGAACTGGAACACCTTTCCAACGCACCAGTCATATGGAAGAACAGAGTGCTGCAATGACTATGAAAATGTGCGACAAAATAACAGCAGAAAATACATCAGTACATTCCAGAATTTTAGAATTGAGGGAGTCTAGGCCCGGCAGAGGAATATCTTTTTTATTGTTAGTTAGGCAGCTGACACCAACACAGTGAATAGTAAACGGATCCGTAGGCAAAAATCCTTAATTGGGTACAAGCGGTAATCTATGTGGCATCGCGGTAACATAGGAAGAAAAATATATCATTAAATACATTACCGCACTCTTCAGGAGCAACCGGTTCAACGTTGGGGAATTGTTAACTGGTTAATTTTACTTGGAGTACCGTTAACTATGATCCGGAATTAAAGAGCATTCGGTCGCAATAGGGACGGACGCGTAATAGTGAAAAATGATGTTTCGCACTAGCGGCGGCAGCGTTGTAGTCCCTTTCAGAGGGGGACCGTGGTTTGCAAACGACTTTCCTTTGCGGCACGAAACGTTCTATTAGAGACATTTTATTTTTGAAGATACACCACTTTTCTTCAACACAGCGCTGATTGCAATTAGCGATGCAAGAAGCTGCGAAAATTTCCATTTCAGTGGTAATCAAAGCCAAGTCGGCTTTGTTGTAATCGCGGATGACCTTCGTAGTTTTCTTAACAGGAGCTTGTGCCTTGATATTGTCACGTGGCAGTGACTGCGAAGAAAGCAGCCAAACTGAGAAATACGAAACTAGCGTTTTATTGGGCGAACCTGTGCCCTCAAAAACAGGCTACACTCAAAGAACGGAGACAGCGGCGAACACAGTCGGCGATCGTCGAAAATTTGATCAAGGGGTCAAGCGCCTCGGCTTTTATGCATCAATCGCCGAATGTTCCAGACTAATCGCTGGGACCGGCGCGCCTTCCCCAAAGTTCTACATTATTCGCGTCGCGCGCACATGCAATCAGATTACACAAGGTTCGGTCACAGACAGTGGATGGAACCATCGATAACATTCCAGAAGCTTCCCACACATGCAAGCGCGTCCTGCGCTGTGCGATAACATTTGTTAGGCGGTGAAACGTGTCACCCGATGAAGACAAGTACACGTGTCAATATGAAAAATGAGCGCAAGGTGCACTTAAGTCATTAGGTAAAGAATTGGAGAAACTACATCAGGGTTCGCGGTGACAATCGGGTCTAGCATATTAGACGAAGAGGCAGATACGCACGTAGGTTTCATTACAAACTTAGTGAAGTGGAACTCTAAACAAGTGTTTATAAATTGGGTACTCTTACAAGACTGGGACGTTACCATGTCGGTGTGCCAAATGGTATCGGGAAAGTTGAAGTCACCAAGAAAAAGAAAGTGGCGAGTTAGGGTATTTGACAACTATTTTGTTTAATACACCGTGAACGTCATCGCAAAATGATGGCAAAGCAGTTGGAGGCTGATAGCATGTGCAAGAAATGACGTCTCTGTTGTCGAGTACAACGCGCGCGCAAACAAATTCTAGTGGTGTGTTTACGGAAGCGGAGTTCGAAATGAGCGTTTCAGTAACTGCAATCGAAGCACCTCCACCTGTTCGCGCGCCACGATCACAGCGATAATATGAATACTGTTTTTTGTTTCTTCACAATAAAAAATTTCGCTAGTATTTATCTTAGCGGAGAGCCACGTTTCGGTGAGACGTGGCTTCAGTTTCAATTCAATCTCTCACAAAGGTCTTGTTGAAGGCCGACAGAAAGTCAAGAAAAAAAATCTACACTAGTATTTCTTTAAGGGCGTTTTTCACACAGCCAGGCGGCGCTATAGTGAAAGTCGCTAAGGCATCCATCGCCCCCTCCCAGCGCTCGCTTCGTAACGCCCACTTCAAGACTGTCAGCGCGCGACTGCAGGTATGCGCGGGGCGGCGTTCGAAATTCGTGATCTGGGTCGTTGGGAGCTTCCGCGACGCGCCTGTGCTCGTGACGAGTGCGCCAGAGACACGACGACGACGAAACCCCCGCACAACATCACGTGGCAATGAACGCCGTTTCGCTTTGGGTAATAGACGGATAGCTTTCTTTCCTCTTTGAATGCCGCGGCAGTCTTCTATAACGCTGGCAAGCGAGCGTGTGGCCTTGTGCAAATGACACCGGGTAGATGGTCTTGTGTAAACGACCTGTATGTACAGAGACCGTGGACCCGCAACACGAGTCGTAATAAAGAAATATGTAGGACGATGACGACGAATGTGGGATACGAGACCGGCTTTGGAAGCCATTGCAGGGACCGCGCTGCTTTAGCAGCGACAGTTCTATTAATGCGAAAGCATTATGTGTGTCATGAGGCAGAAATGCCAGCCTGATCAAGCGATGGTACCAAAAATGGCCGGCGGCGCAGAGTAAAAATACGCCAAAAGGTGCCCGAGTTGACTTCACCTTTCTCGGGGAGATTCCTGTAAAAAAAAAAAGTAAATTAATGTTTTTGAAAAGAAAATCGGTAACTTTCGGTCTGGGTGGCAGTTGAACGCGGACCTCCGGGGTGCGACACCAGCGCGCTTCCCAGACGCCGCGGCTGCTCCATGGTTGCGGTTGACTAAAGGTGTGCCTATAGTGTGTGCATCATTGCACACGCCACGTAGCAGTTATCTGGCTGAGTAAACGTGTGGCTACTGCGTGTGTCTTTGGGCGCGTGACGGCGCAGCCAATGAGGAGGAGGTGACCTCATCAGCGTCTTGTAAGACCTCAGTAGTAGTACAGAAGATAGTAAATGTTAGAACAACGTTAATTAGTAGTAATTCATGGGAATTAGTGCATTAATGTGAGTTATAGTGAAGTAAAGTGAATTAAAGTTAGAACCAGTTAGAGTAAGACTACCTTAAGTGGCATGAAGTGAATTGAGGTGACGTAAAGTGAAGGTGAATTAAAGTGGAGTAAGGTGGATTAAGGTGATTTGAATACCAAATCACCTAGTAATACTACTTAAGTGACTGTCAATACTTATTTCTTTTCTTTTCCTTTTCTTATTTTAATTATTGATTTCTTTTCGTCATATGAAAAAGTTTAGTCACTAACTCAAAGCAGAATTAAGTAAAAATGATAAATTATTAGCAAATAAAGAAAAAAAATCAGGAACCTCGCAAACATAGTCCGAAACGCTCGGTAGGTGGAGCAAACATTCATGGCAAATACACTACGTACTCGAAATAGATATATGATGAATTCTTTATTTAATAACACTTCTTAGGACAAAAAGCCCTTTGAACCTGGCGTGTTCTGTTCTGGCCTTTGGCGCGAAGAATAATGATCGATGGTGTTTTGCATTCCAAGAACGAGAGAGAACAAAAATGGAAAGAAGGACAGGAAGGTTAACAATGGAATGTTTAAAACAGGGCTATGAAGGGACGCGTTGCCCTTGAACATTGTGAAGGACGCCAGACTAAATTTAACCACACGAGGCGGGGGGGGGGGGGGGGGGGGTATATTGTGCACCAAAACATGAGAAGGATGGAAATTTGGGCGAGTTGGTGCTGGTTGAACATCTTGAAGGGGCAGCGCAAGACAACGAAGTCAGAAGGGAGGAACACACAGGACAGCGCTGAACTCACAACTAACTTTAATCGAAGGCACACACAAACTTATGTACTACAACCCATAGCCACGCGCTCTCCCATCCATGGCGTTATTATCAGTGCGCAGGCAAAAACCAAGATCCTTGTATTGTGGTGTCTTGCAGCTTTTATCTTAGCCCCCGTCATTGTATTTTAGCAATGGAAACAAATAAAGAAAGAAAGAAAGAAAGAAGACACCACAATACTATGAATACACCACAATACTTTTCGCGCATAGGAATCAGACTACGAGGGAGATTATCGAAGCCTACTATGTCAGGAAAAAAAGGATCACGTTGTGTAACCATGCCATCATGAAATTTGTATGACAGTGAATTTTAATCTTTAAGCCACCTTATGGTATAGCATTAGATTACGGGATTTTGCGTTTTTGCCTGCGCACTACTCATAACGCCATCGATGGGAGAGCACGTGGGTATCGGTTTTAGTACATAGGTTTGTGCATGCCCTTCGAATAAAGTTAGTTGTGATTTCAGCGCTGTCCTGTGTGTTCCTCCCTTCTGTCTTCGTCGTCTTGCGCTGCCCTTTCAAGATGTTCAACCAAAACATAAGTACGCGAGCGTTTTTGCGGTCCGCTCTCGCCGAAATCTGCACGCCATTGGCTGGCATCAAAGCCGCGACCGTGCTCAGCAGAGAAGCGCAGATTCAGATATCGTGCAGCGTAGACGAAGCGTCAACGTGAAGAAAACACAGCCAATCCGAGGCTCGCAATCCGCATGGCGTAATTTGCGCTGGCCCACTTACAAGGCTTGCAGCCGGCGACTTGTGGCTCTGACGTTTCGCAGCTGTCGAATTCGCCACGATACATGCATGGTGTGCTTGGCTTAGAAGATGGTCACGTCCTCTTTTATTAGCTCAAACGATAAAGTTCGATGGGTGGAACATGACTTAGCATGCCGAGTGGGCAATCCCACGCCAGCTGGTGATAATACTAGGCTGCATCCTATACGCACGATGCAGTGTAGTTGTTTGGCATGTATGAACTTCTGAGTGGCAGGAGTGGTCTTTTGGGTATATAGAAAGAGCAGCGTGCAGTTGGGATCAGACTTATGCAGATGTTATTCAATAGTTGAGGTTAAGCGAAATAACTGAAGTTTGGGCAAGCCGTGTGAATGCCAGTAACCGATATTGGTCTTCCAATGAGATTTCTGAGAAATCGATACGTAGTCCGCCGATGCCTTCCACAGCGACTTTGGAGACAAATATCCGGAATTGGTGCTTGTTTCATAATTCCTTTTAATTGGACCTGACTCGACCAGTGATCCGCTTCAACTATGTGCAAATAAGACATGTACGGTTAACAATTAAGCAGATTAGTGAAATTTAACTAAATAACCTATCGTGTAGTTCCTGATATTTGCCAGATGCTATATATGAAGCCCGTCCGGCAGAAATGTTTCGCTTCCGTTTTCTTATAAACATTTAATAAATGGGAGACAGTCGTTGGCTGGATCACAGCCAGTATCCTCGACTGTTCCTCGACGCTATACCCGACTTTATCGCCGACATCGCGTGCGCATTGGCCTACGACAGATGACAGCCTAACGGAAGAGATTCCTCAAAGGAGCCGCTCATATGCATATGCACAGAGTCCACGCTGTGCCGTTCGGAAGACGGCGCGATTTGCTATTCAGCGTACACCCGCTTCCCCTCCAGCCGCTGCGCCGCCCTGTCGAGTGCCGTTATTCCTAAGCTCGAGTTACGCGCCCGCAACGCGAGACAGCGGCCTGTCGTGCCCTGGCGTTCCTGATTGCACACTATGTTCATCGACCCGCCCGTGCTCGATGTGTCGTTGCCAAGGGGCCTCTGCGACGCAAAAATTTCCGCAACCGACCGCCTTCAGCCGCCGTATATGTACGGCTTAGCGTGTGCGATGGCTTCAGAAACTTCTTACCTTCCCTGCCCCCCCCCCCCCCCCACCACCCCTTTTTTTTATTGTCTTAGTCACATTTACTTATATATATAGGCTACTGCAGACTACACTGCAGTTACATTTCTCTAGACATCTCTGCACGCTTCAATGGGCGGCTTTCGGAGCAGGCGATCGGCACGTTATACCTCTTAAACTGTCATTTAATCGAAAAAAGAAAAGACGGCTAAAAGGAGAAAAGTGAGCATGCAGGAAACCTTCACAACTAAATTGCTATGCTAAACAGAGGTATTGAGTTCGATGACATCATGCAAAAGAGAAAGACTGAATGTATTGATGCACTGAACGCATTCGAAGTCGGCTTCCCCGCTCAACGGCGTCACAGTGATATCGCGCAAATTTAGCGCACGCGCATGCACATGACTGGTACAATGGCGGTGATAAATTCTATCGCACTCAAAGAGAAATAGAAGTCTAGTACAGGGACCAAAATCAACTGAAGCTAAAGCCATTTCCACTCTCCATAAATTCTTCGTTCTTTCGTTCTGCATGGCAGCCAATTCGCAAAACTTAGTTTTTTTCAGCTTTCTAGAGACTTGGAATTGCGCACATGTGATAACTCTGCCCATGCATGGGCGGCAGTTACGGTAACGGCACGGCCATACAGGCGAGTTCGCTATATGGGCAGTCTGACCTTGCCCGACTTTGTGTTATTCGAGCATACGACTCCTTTTATTGCATTCGTTCGGCCGGCGATTGCATTACTCCCGTGGGCTGCAGTGCTGCGAGTGCGATGTTTCCCGGAGATATCCGAAGAAAATGGGCTTGCATGTCCTCTGGCTGGGTTGCATAGTCGCGTATACTCGGCCGGGCGGGGATCGGATCCGCTTTCAGCGCCTTACATTTTATGTCGCCGCGACGCGTCGATCGTTGCGTTTGTCTTACTGAGCGCTTTTCTTTTCTTTCCTACCACGCGGGTCTGCTAAGCCGCGCAAGCTGGCGTGAATCGGGCATGTCGCGGAGGTCGTTGTTATATGTTGCCGCGTTTATTATCGCGAGGGCAAACGTACGGTCCATTCTCCGGGAGCCTTGTTCGGCATAAGGGATTACGGTGAGTAAGATGAAACGCGCGATTGAAAAATGCTAAGGATAAGCGAAAACCATCGGCTCGCGTCTCATGCATATTTACCGGAGGCGATATATATCTGATGCGGTTCCCTTTGTGTGTCAAAGCGAGGCTCTTCTTGCGTTTATTCACTGCGCGCCTCCTCGGTCGTCTGTCAGCGGGAATGGCTGCGTCGGTCACGTCGTCTGTATATGCAGAGGTGGAGTGCAGTACACGAAGTGAAGCGGAACGGTAATGTTCAGAACTCCAGATGCCTTCGTCGATCCAAGGGTTCATTTACAGCGGCGACTCGCAGAGGTCGCGCGACCGAGCTGGTCTCAAATGGTCGCTTTGGTCGAAAAGCGACCGTTTTGGTTGCAGTCGCTCGCTGCTCGATTTTTCAGTCGCGCGAGTGCAGTCGCAAACCTACTGAGCCAATCAGCAGCGCAGGAGCAGAACATCTGTGTGTACGCTGACGCTCATCTTGCGTGACGACGTCAATGCGCGCGGAGAAGCGTGAACGGCATCAGTCGCGAGACTTCTCGGTGTGGTGACGGGCAGATCGTTTGCCGGTGTGAACAACGGTAGCCGTGAGTCGCTCCTTATTCGTCGGTCGCGCGCCGGTCACGCGACCTGTGTCAATCGCCGGTGTGAATGCACCCTTTGTATAATGAAGCGTGCGACGCTGTATACCGCTAAAAAATCGTGAAAAAAAATATATGGCCATTTTTGTGAAATATCTCGTGCTTGTCTTTGTGGGCTTGTATTTCTGCAATTTCAGCAATATAATCTGTTTATTGTGTTGACGAAATTTTATTGAGAAAATTCTTAGTATATTTCATTGAAGAAGACGAAAAAGAAAACATTTATTATTGGCGATTTTATTGAGGGGGTAACGTTTACTCCCTCATGAGTGCAGCTT
This sequence comes from Dermacentor andersoni, assembly GCF_023375885.2. Lineage (NCBI taxonomy): Eukaryota > Metazoa > Arthropoda > Arachnida > Ixodida > Ixodidae > Dermacentor > Dermacentor andersoni. The sequence continues at coordinate 26,576,597 of NC_092815.1, forward strand.
ATTTCATATAGTACGAAAAAGTGAAACGCCGGGATGTGGCTGTAACTGATCATGCGGGACATATAAGCACGCTACATATGGAGGGAAGGGGAAGGGAAGAAAAGAGGGGTATGAGGAGGAGTAATCATGAGCAGGGGCAGTGTATATGATGTGACTATGCGTGTTCGTGCACCAAGGGCGCACATATATACACCCTTGGATATTTCTTAACTCTATACTATGGTCCACTAAAGGTTACTACCATATATGAACTTGGCAATGCATTGCCTTAGTCCCACGTCAAAGCAGTTACCGTTATGTCCCGCACATCTCGCCCTTAATGCAGTGGTTTCCCGCATTTTCCCACGATATTTACAGCACGATATGTCTAGCACGGTAGACAAGTATAGTGCGAATGGACAAGTGTTTTACACACCGAGCGACAAGATTGAAAGGTTATATTTCGATCGACAACCTGACGCAACACATAGCAGCGCGATGTTCGAACCGTACGCATACTTCTCTCTCGTGCCACCGCCAGCTACAGTCGAGCGCCGCTTTATGTATATATAACAGAATTACTAGTTCTTATGTTAGCTGGGCGCTGCGCGATCTTTACAATGACGTGACCTGTACAACGAAGGATTTCGGGCGCCCCGAGCACTTCGCCATGAAGGCGTTCGACTGTATTACACTTCTTTGACACGACTGGCACAAATAAGTCGCGTCCCACATAGCACGAGCTAAAGTAAAGCACTTGTATATGCTTTTTCCCCCTAATAAGCGCCATTGTTTATTCCCTTGACCTAATTTCGCGCTGTTTTAATCATGTCACCGCACCGACCCAACTAGGTTCCCTTACGTATAAATATTTTTTTTGTTTCTTTGAGGTCTAATCAAATTTCATCAGGGCTTGCGCATACTCGCACAGGTTATGGAGCTTAAAGGGACTTAAATCAGTTTAGACTAATGAAGCATTGTTTGAGAACCCTGCAGGCAGTCATTAAAAAAATAGTTTGATTATTAAATGAGAAAATGAAGATCCAAGTATCAGTATTTGAATTTCGCGCCAAAACCCAGCGCCGGTACGTCTGGGTGACGTCAGGGATTCCGAAGTGCGTTTTCGCATTTGGGCCGCGTTGGCTGAAGAAAAATTCCCGAAACTTGCCATGTTTTATATTTGCTTCCTTTACAACACAATGTAGTCAATCTGTACCGCTATACATAATTAGTAGGCCCTAGAAAATGCCATCAAAATCCAAAACGTCACAGCCCGCAGGTGCGGGAACTTAAGTAGGCGTCGCCACCAGTATTTTGTTCTTGCGATTTTTCTGGCTTACCAAACGTCTTATCGTTGTAAGAGTGGTGTTTTTGGTGTTGCAGAACGGTAATTTACGGATGCAGAAGAAATCATTTTTCCCTTTAGTGTCCCTTTAAAATAATGTGCATTTCTTTATATGTACGTCGTTTCACGTGCCCTGCTTTCTGCTTCGTCTACACGTTTTCACTGGCGTCGCCTCGAAGAGAACAGCGAGAATAGTCACTGGTAGAAATCTCGGCCGGTGTAATGGAACGATTGTTTTTGTTCCATATTTTGTTCCATTCTTATCATCAACTGCTCCAAATGACTGGTGGTCGCGATACCAAAGAAGGTTCTGCGCTGCTCGTGCCACAGAGGAAGAGTGTGGACACAGTGAAGCAGGACGGAATGGAACTCTTGTATTATTCCTGCCCTCTGCGGACCATTGAAGTAGCGGTCAGTGCGCAACGCAGGCCATCACAGAAAAAAAAAAGGAGAAAAGAGAGAGAGAGAGAGCTGTTTTCGTGTCGCCAATCATTTCTGTCAAAGCGCACTAACAACTCCTGACGTTCGAAGTGATGTAAGTAGCTGAAACGAGACAGTTCACGTAGATCTAATAGCAAGGCAAGATGCAGTGCGAAGTGACGACATTCGAAGAACGACAGAATTCGCGAACGTTGAGATATGCGTCAGGTAAGAAAGCTGGCAATAGACAGAACTGCAAGGAGGCAATCGTGAGTGACTTTAGCACAAGACGAGATGAAGTCGGCGAAGAGCTGGGAAGGCAATAGTGGGGAAGATTTCAGCTCAAAGATGTTGAGGAGGAAAGATTGACACGGTGAAGCGCAGAAACACAGCACCAATAGCGACGGGTGCGGGTGCAGACGACGGAATCACATTGTCATGTTGCGAACGGACATGTCGTGAAGTGCCTATAGCTGAACGGTGCGAAAGTACTAACAGTAATGGTACCTTTGCCTGATACTCTGCCAGCGAACGTAAGGCGGTTATCGTTTCGCCTGACTTTCTGTCTTTTTTTTTCTTTCTTCTTTTCTGGGGGGGGGGGGGGGGGGGATGGGTGCTCTTTCTCCCGTTTTCGAGGTTGGCGACGGTCGGTGGTAGGACGAAGGCGCGTGCTCTCGGGCAACCGAGTTGCGCGGCGGGTTGGGGGAGGAGGGAGAAGGGGTTGGTGGCGGCGTTGACGCTATAGCTTGCTCGCTGGCCCGGTCGTTCGTTCGTTCGTGCGCTCGCTCGCTCGTTCCTTCGTTGGGGTTATTCGCTTACATACATTGACGATCATCGTCGATGGTTTCTGCACAGTTTTATGACAGTCTTCCTATTTTCGCGGAGCCGCTTGAAGCACGCTTACGAGGTGCCCTTGGTATCTGCAGCCCTACTTGTAAAAGCGGAACGCACGGGCTCACCCGACCGTGCCAGTCGAGACACGCGGGAATGCATTTAGTCCTTTTTCGTCCGACGGGTGAACGGAAGATACTGAGCGTGCATGTCGGCGGAACAGAGCTGACTATTTTCGCTTAATTTCACGCTCATTGCAGCGGCCTTGTTCGCGTAGAATACATGCGGCAGTGCTGCCTGTGCTCTTTCCTTGTGCAGTCATTTGCTTGTAGAGCGCGTGCACTCGACCGTTCGTATACATGGCTACAAGCATTCAGTTTTCGTGCAGTAGACAAAAGTATCGCTGTATAGGCATGATACTTCCTCGCTTACGTACGCAAGCAGAAAAGTAGTATAATGTGTTCTTGATTGCTACGTTGTTGGATCACTTCGCAGCATGTGTTTTTTTTTTATTATTACTTGCTTGATGGCTTGCCGTTGGTGCCACAGATGTTTTGTCACTCCTCTGCACCCCCCGCCTACTCGAGCTAGCATAACCAGTGTGCGTGTCCACGTCGAGGACTGTCATATACGACGTCGTTAGTGTGTGAATCGTTTTTGTTTTTTATTTCACAAAACGACGTGCGGGCCACTATCGAGAGCCGTCGTAGCGGAGAGCACCTGATTACCGACCGTCTAGAGTTCTACATAAGAAACTGCACCGAAATCAGCATACCCATGCGTCCTTGTTTCCACATTGTGCCTACACGCTAATCGATGCCTGTAATCGAACCCACGACTTCGAGGTCGTGCTCAGCGTCAGAATTGCCCCATCGCAAAAGCACAACCGATAAACAGCTGTAGGAGCACGCTGCGGCAGGAACAACGGCAAGTTGATGATTATATAATAACTTCGCCAGAGAAGGCACCTTGCGCTGAAGCGTTCCTCGTGTAATGTTCCCATGCGGGCGATGTAAGCAAGATCGGAGCACCCTTCCGACTCGCTGCGACACTTCCTGTCGCTTATCGCGAGTCGAGAGTGTGTACTACGCTTCAAAACGTCGAAGTGCTCGTGCGTTGTATAACTGGACCTTCTTTTTTTTTTTGTTTTGCAATCGAGATCAGAAGCGCGAACGTTCCCAAATTTAAGCTTGGCAAAACTCGGTGTGTAACATTCAGGCGAGCGATGAAGCGTGGGTGCGTGTCTTGTCGTCTGGAATGTCTCGCTTTCTTTGCATCCCTATCGGCTATAGTGATGGCGACGTTGCATGGGGCGATTAATGAAAGCGTCGCAGCGCCCTCTGATCCTGAAGTGCAAGGTGTGAGCGAGTCGATACGGCACCCGTACCGAAGGCGCGGCCACTCGAAGCACTCTCCGATGAGAGGAAACGTGATAGCGTACGTGCGGCCCAACCAACATTTGGGCGGCAGGCCGTCTCTCGGAAGAGGAGTGCCTCGAACGGGAGGGGCTGCGGCGAAAAGGAAGGTTGCGCTCGTCGATACTTTACTGCTCGCCGGCGCGTGCAGAACCTTCGTCTCGCCGCAATCTCCGCGAAAGTGGGGATCCACTCCCGCTGCCTCTCGCCAGAGAGAGTGCGTTTGTGTGCATGTGCGTGCTCTTCGACAGCCTTGATGCAGAGCCGTCACAGAGTGGCTTCGCCGCGGCCAGCGCATGCGATGTGCGTGAACCTTTGAAGATGCCCGCGCGTGCTTCGATCGGAGAGCGTATTTACATTCGTGTGCAGTACTCCCGTATTACCCCGGGTATGCGCCGAGCAGCGCGCGTAATGTATGCACAAAGCGCGCATTGAACACGCCCGGAAGATTGCGTATGGACGCCGGCAGCAGCAACGGAGGGGTGCGCTCGCTCGGAGAGGCGTGCAATATTGATTTTTATAATGGCGGCCATGGCCGATGTGGGACAAGGACTTCTCTTCCTGAATTAGCTCCTCCCTCTGAGCACAGGCATCCCGCAGACGGGACGGTTTAGGTGTCCACTTAGAGCTAGTTAATTCAATGAGTATGAATTTATCGGTAAGTTGATATGCACACAGTCAACTGCAAGATATTACGGGCAGTACGGTAAGAAAGTCTGAATTTCCGCGAAGTTTACACTCCTGAATTATTATTTGCAATTTACAGCATTACGTGTCATCAACAGTGCGCTGCATTGTTTTACGGTCTGAATGATAAAATCTAAGCAACAATCCAGGTTTGTCTCGAAACCTGCACCCTCCCCCCTCCAAAGAAAAAGAAACTTTTGAGGTCGACTGTACGATTCTAGGCGTTTGCATGAACAGTGGTGAGATGAGCATTAATGCAACAGAAAAGAAGCGTACGTGCTATGGGAACAGCTGTTTTGTCGGAGCCATATAGATGCTACGTCAGTAGCGTCCATCGCACAAACAAGTTCTGAGGTCTAGCTTTCGTGTACGTGACTTTCAATGCTTCGAAAATTTCTTTCTTTCTTTCCTTCTTTCTTTCTTTCTTTCTTTCTTCGAAAACGTCTCCTCGTTTTGGAAAGCTCATATGACTCCCCAGCTCGTGACAGAATCTCGGGAGAGTAATCAGGGAGAATTACTTTACTAGTAGAATATAAAATGCGCTTCAGGTTTGTGACGGTAAAGAGATGGGTAGCTTTTGTTAGCCTTTCTTTCGTGCGCAGCTCACATCATCTGTAGGCATTGTTACGTTTCGCCTACAACGCGCGGTAGTGCCGGCGCGGATGCAACGGACGCCGGGGCTTTGTTCAAAGCGGCGGACATTTTGGCCCGTCCGACGCCGCCGCAACGCCTACCCGCCAAGCGTGTCCAGGCGTGTTTCAGTGCCACGTGTCTTCGTGTGTGTGTGTGTGTGTGTGCCCACGCTTGTCAAAGCGCGGCATCAGGGGAGCGGAGCTCCCCAAGTGAAGGTTGGCGATGCGTCACTACACTCGGTTCAGCAGGTCTCTCGGCTCGACAGTTCGCGCCGTCGTGGGGTCATGCTCCGCCGTCCCGTGACCTTCATCCCGTGACCTTCATCCCGTGACCTTCTCTTTTGGACCGCGACGCCGAGGGTATAAGAGCAGCTGCCCCCGGACGCCAGGAGAGAGGCTCCGATTTGTACTGTTGAGTTACGTGCTCTCCCGTCTCTCCACTTCGGTCGACCTGACCGGCCGCTCTTTTGCTATGTTAGAATAAACAAGTTGTTCTGTTACCAGTCTTCTCATGCTTTGCCGGGACCTTCGAATGCTTCCAGTGCCCCAGGCCGCCAGGCCAACGCTACCCTTGGGGCTTGCGACCCATTGGCAATAACGGGCGTCAGCACCGAGACCCCAACAACTCGTGCCAGCGGTGCGATTCCAACAACTGGTTGCCAGCGGTGAGATCGCGACAACGGAGGCCAGCAGCGAAGAGATGCGGTTGACTGTATGCTGAGCAGCACAACGACCATCCGGGAGCAGCGCAACGAGCCCTGTGTGATGACTGGTTGCCTGCAGCGGAACGACTGCGCTGAAGTCTTGGCTGCGAGGTTTGGTGAGTGCGGGACTTTCTTCTTCTGAGTTTTGCCAGGCTTTTGTTAGTGTTAGAAACAGAGCTGGTAATTGGGGTTGTCGTTGCTGCCGGGTTAGTTGCGGCAAGACAATAGTAGGCAGTAGAGAAAGCAGCATTCAGAGCAGCCATGGATTTGAAGTCGTTGCGCAAACCGAAATTGCTGGAGCTTGCGAGAGAGTTGGGTCTGGATGTCTCAGACAAACTCAGAAAACCAGAACTGCTAAGGGCTATTCTTGAGTTAGAAGCTGAGGATGACGAGCTGTCGGAATGCCTTGAGACCATTGAGGAGAGGGAGGAGCAAAAAGAGAAACAGGAGCGCGAACTTAAAGAACAAAAAGAGAAACAGGAGCGCGAACTTAAAGAACAGAAAGAGAAAGATGAGCGCGAACGTAAAGAGCAACAAGAGAAAGAAAGAGAGCGCGACCGTCAACACGCTTTGGAAATGAAGCGTCTCGAGTTAGAGATGGAACGCGCTCGTAATGGAAGTCAGGCACACGGTGCAGGAGAACGAGTATTGTTCAAAATGACTGACCTGATGCGGCCGTTTAAGCTTGGAGAGGACATTGGTTTGTTCCTGGTTAACTTTGAGCGAACGTGCGAGAAGCAGGGGTTCTCTCGGGAAACGTGGCCACAGCGCTTGCTCACTTTGCTACCCGGCGAGGCGGCCGACGTAGTCGCTCGCTTGGAGAGAGAGGAGGCAGAGGATTTCGACAAAGTGAAATCGAGTCTGCTAAAAAAGTACCGGCTGTCAGCGGAGGCGTTCCGTCGGAAGTTTCGGGAAAATGAGAAAGGCAGAAGTGAGTCATATACAGAGTTTGCGTACAGGCTTATGTCAAACATGCAGGAGTGGCTCAAAGAAGAGAAAGCGTTTGGTGACCACGAGAAAGTTCTGCAGTGTTTCGGGCTAGAACAGTTTTATAGTCGGTTACCTGAGAACGTGCGGTACTGGGTCTTGGATAGGCCAGACGTTAGTACGGTGGCTAGAGCCGCTGAGTTAGCCGAGGAGTTTGTGACGCGTCGGGCTCGTGGAGCTAAGGACGGTCAAAAGGGTGAATTTGGCTCCAAGTTTGAGAGGCCAAAGTTCACGCCCATGAGAGCAAAGGGGGACACACGTAGTGCGGATGCGAGTGAAAGCAGTCCGACCGAACGTAAGGAGACGGCGGCAACCGAAGCCGAACGCAGAAAGCGGTTCGAGATGAGGCAAGCGCGCGTTTGTTATACGTGCCAGAAGCCGGGTCACTTTTCGGCGCAGTGTCCAGAAACAAAAACACAAGTCGTGTTTTTGTCTATATGCAGCACTGACGATAACATGAAGCTTCTCGAGCCTTACATGCGAGACCTCCTCGTGAACGGGAAAGAGTGCCGAGTGCTTCGCGATTCCGCAGCTACAATGGATGTAGTTCACCCCTCTTACGTAGAACCCGATATGTTCACGGGCGAGTGCGCATGGATCAAGCAAGCAGTGGAAGCTCATAGCGTGTGTCTGCCGGTAGCAAAAGTGCTTATTGAAGGACCTTTCGGAGCACTTGAGACGGAGGCCGCAGTGTCATCTATGCTGCCCCCCCAGTACCCGTACCTATTTTCGAACAGGTCCGATCACCTCCTGCGCGAGAAGGGGCTTTTGTTTGGTGAGGCTAGCGTTCAGGCCTTAACCAGATCGAAGGTTCGGGAGCTCGCGGCAAAGGCGGTAGTTGCGGGACCGACGTTGTGGAACGATGAAAAAGGGTCAGAGGCGCAGCAAGCTGGTATTCGGAGCACGCCCGAACGGGATAAAATTGAGCCTGTAGCGTTAAAGGCACCAGATACTGGAGAGGAAATTCCCGATGCGGGAAAGTTAGAAGAGCTTCCGGTCGAGCTTCCGGGACTAGGCTCAGTGACAAACAGGAAAGACACCGATCAAGTCATTAGTGACGTAATAAGTAAAGCATCGCTGTCGCCTGAGCAGAAAACCGAACTACACCAGCTCTTACAAGAGTTTCAAGGTCTGTTCTCTGAGAGGCCTGGTAGGACTTCTGTCCTTACTCATGACATAGAACTTACCTCCCCAGAGCCAGTACGATCCAAGGCGTACCGGGTGTCACCCCGCCAGAGCGATATTATGGAGGCTGAGGTAAAGAAAATGCTACAGCTCGGTGTTATTGAAGCGGGTGAGAGTGATTATACCTCCCCTTTGATTTTAGTTGAGGTACCGGGCAAGGAACCTCGTCCTTGCGTCGACTACCGCAGGCTTAATTCCATCACTAAGGATCAAATTTATCCGATCCCTAACATCGAGGAGCGCCTTGAGAGAGTGAGTAGCACTCAGTTTATTTCCACCCTAGATCTTGTCAGGGGTTATTGGCAGGTTCCACTTACAGAAGAGGCTAGTAGGTATGCGGCGTTCATTTCACCAATGGGGACATTCCGTCCTAAAGTTTTGAGTTTTGGTTTGAAGAACGCGCCATACTGCTTTTCAAGCCTCATGGATAAAGTGTTGCGGGGACAGCAAGAATTCGCTTTACCGTATCTAGACGACGTAGCGATATTCTCCGCATCCTGGCCTGAGCATATGGCCCACTTGCGGGCAGTGCTAACCCGCCTGCGCGATGCGGGCTTGACAGTCAAAGCTCCCAAGTGCCAGTTAGCACAGGCCGAGGTTGTCTACCTCGGACACGTGATTGGTCGGGGTCGTCGCCGCCCCTCTGAAATAAAGGTGGCCGCTGTGCGAGACTTCCCGCAACCGCGCACGAAGACCGATATTCGGTCGTTCTTAGGTGTCGCCGGCTACTATCAGAGGTACATCCCCAGGTACTCTGATATCGCGGCTCCCTTGACGGATGCTCTAAGAAAGACAGAGCCGCAAACAGTCGTCTGGGATGAGACGAAGGAAAGAGCTTTTAGCGCCCTAAAGAGCGCCCTAACAAGCCAGCCTGTGCTACGATCGCCCGACTACACAAAAGGGTTCGTTGTTCAGTGTGATGCTAGTGAGCGAGGCATGGGCGTTGTACTGTGCCAATGGGAAAATGGAGAAGTAGAACACCCCGTCCTGTATGCTAGTCGTAAGCTGACGAGTCGTGAGCAGGCGTATAGCGCCACCGAGAAAGAGTGTGCGTGTATCGTGTGGGCCGTTCAGAAATTGTCATGTTACCTAGCCGGCTCGAGGTTTATCATTGAAACGGATCACTGCCCTCTCCAATGGCTGCAGACCATCTCTCCCAAAAATGGCCGCCTCCTGCGCTGGAGCCTCGCTTTGCAACAATATTCCTTTGAGGTGCGTTACAAAAAGGGGAGTCTCAACGGTAACGCCGATGGCTTAAGTCGAAGCCCCTAACGTGGGAATCAGCCTCAAAATTGCTTGTTACTGATGTTTTTCTTCCTGAGGCAGGATTTTTAACCTATTGCTTTTGTGTAGTGTTTCAAAGTGATGATGTGCTTTTTAGTGCAAATTTTCCGATTTGTGGACGCGTTCTGAGTGCTGCTAAACTACTGTAAGGAACTAGGCAGCAGTATAAAAGGGGGAAGAGCCTGGCAGGGCTTAGTGAGGGTTGTGCCGTGCTTGCTGACTGAGCGGTTGACTTTTGGCGTGGTTCTAACGCTTGCCGGAAACGAGAACAAAAATGTCAACTCTCCCGAAGTCACTTTGCAGTGTCCTGTGTGCACCTGAACGTGAGAACGAGGCCTTCTCTGTGCGCTGCGCTCAAGAAACGCCCAAGGACGCCCAACTTCGGTTATGAGCATCATCGAGCGACATCCCTCCGGACAGCGGATGCAGTCCCCTGACCATCGGGATCTCCTTCCCCCGGCGGGGCGGTCTGTTACGTTTCGCCTACAACGCGCGGTAGTGCCGGCGCGGATGCAACGGACGCCGGGGCTTTGTTCAAAGCGGCGGACATTTTGGCCCGTCCGACGCCGCCGCAACGCCTACCCGCCAAGCGTGTCCAGGCGTGTTTCAGTGCCACGTGTCTTCGTGTGTGTGTGTGTGTGTGTGCCCACGCTTGTCAAAGCGCGGCATCAGGGGAGCGGAGCTCCCCAAGTGAAGGTTGGCGATGCGTCACTACACTCGGTTCAGCAGGTCTCTCGGCTCGACAGTTCGCGCCGTCGTGGGGTCATGCTCCGCCGTCCCGTGACCTTCATCCCGTGACCTTCATCCCGTGACCTTCTCTTTTGGACCGCGACGCCGAGGGTATAAGAGCAGCTGCCCCCGGACGCCAGGAGAGAGGCTCCGATTTGTACTGTTGAGTTACGTGCTCTCCCGTCTCTCCACTTCGGTCGACCTGACCGGCCGCTCTTTTGCTATGTTAGAATAAACAAGTTGTTCTGTTACCAGTCTTCTCATGCTTTGCCGGGACCTTCGAATGCTTCCAGTGCCCCAGGCCGCCAGGCCAACGCTACCCTTGGGGCTTGCGACCCATTGGCAATAACGGGCGTCAGCACCGAGACCCCAACAACTCGTGCCAGCGGTGCGATTCCAACAGTCGTATTTCAAGGCTCTATTGAGGCTGTCTGGGTCTGTCCATTCTGTGCATTATACATTTCTTACGGCGAATTAATGACAAAGATACCCATTGCCACTACAGAGGGATGTTCATTAGATTGACAGTGTGTCCCTGCTGGCCTTTGCCTTCCGCGTGCGAACGCGAGCTCACCGCGTATTTTCCTCCCCGCCCCCTCATCTCTCTATCTCATCTTTGTATTCCCTCTTTCCCGTCCCGCAAACCAGACGCATCCCTGCTTACTCACTTTCTTTCTTCCTCCTCCTTCTCCTCGCCTGAGCGCAGAGCAGAGGTTAACACGTGCGGGCTACAGTGGCCTCAATGGTGGAAACGTAATCAGTTTCCGATTTTTCGGAACGCTTCTAAGGAGAAGAATAGCGCGCGAAACGTCACTATCTTACTGTTATGCTCTTCGGCAGTGTGAAGCCTAAAACTAGCTCACAAACACAATGGAGACGGAGAGAAAATGAATGAACAGAGCATACAAAAAAAGCGAAAATATATTATCTGTTCAATTGACGGTGCACGTCGGTATTTATTCAGACCGCACGTGCGGAGCGCGCCGCTTTGTGTGTTCGAAAACGGCACTGGCAGGGTTTTCTCGAATGCGCGAAGAACAATCGACGGCGTCTCTCCGCGTGGACACAATGGGAGGAGGAGCCAAGACGTCGTCAGTGTACGTATTGCGCCAACGTGACGCTCTGCAAGGCTGCCCCGCGCACCCCCGCTTCTTCAGCCTGCTGGGGGGGCTTTCCTGCGTGTGTCGGGCGCTCCTGCAGGGGCACGCTTCGCCTTGACTCCAATAGGCGGGACACGCGAGGCGCACGCGCCGCTGCCTCGTGCTTCACCTTCCGCGCACGAGAACGTATACCGCCCTGTGGAGGAATGAGGAGAAAAGCTTCTGCAAGGTGCCCTGAACCGAATGCGAAGACAAGGAAGCGCAACTGTGCTCATTCCTATATAAGGATTACTAAGCGCAGTAATCCTTATAACACGTGGTGACTGCGACATAAGGAAAGTACGGTATGTGAAATTTTCGAAGCATTGAAAGTCACGTACACGAAAGCTAGACCTCAGAACTTGTTTGTGTGATAGACGCTACTGACGTAGCATCTATATGGCTCCGACAAAACAGCTGTTCCCATAGCACGTACGCTCCTTTTCTGTGCTATATTCCCGAGGTACTGTAATGCGACAGCATTACGGCGTCCCACAATTCGATGATCGCCCATTGAAGTCGCTTTGTCAGAACTGTCTTCATATTGAGAATTGTGGCGGAGAGCATTGCGCACTCCAGCACGGCCGCCACCACCTGCGCAAGGGCCACCACTGCTCCGTCTGTCACGTGCCTCTCTACGTCACACCACTCCGGTGCTCCTCTTTCCCAGCTACGTCGCCCTCACCGCACCCGTTGCTATCACATTATTTCATGCTACATGCATTAAAACACTTGCGGAGACGCATATACAGCGTGTGCCAACTCCCGATAGAGCTTTGTTCCTCAATACGTGCTACTTAAAAGTGTTTTCCGAGCGTGAAAGAAGCTCGCGAATACACGCAAAATTGCCGCGCGACTGGCCGCTCGAGGCACTTTTAGTGTATTCGCGGGCTTCTTTCATGCTCGGAAAAACTCTTATGTAGCGCATATTGAGGAACAGAAAGCTGTAGGGGAGCTTTTCATGTCGCTCTACAATTTTCTCATTGACACTTTTCATCGAACTACAATATTTGAGAAGTTCATTAATTAATTAATTGAGACTAATTATGCAATTGGGCGGAATGCAAAAGATACTCTGATTATCTCCAAGCGATGGCGAACAACATTACCATGGTTCTGTCCAGCTACGTGGCATTTGCATATTTTTAAATCTTGGTGCATGATAGTTGGGACACCCTGTATAATAAGAATCTGTACTCCCACGCCTTTGATGACACTGCCTTCATGATCGCCCGGCTTCATTTTGCGTCGACACAAAGAACAAAAACCGGCGAAAGTCTAGTTAAGGATATCACATTAAAAATAATAAAAAGAATAGAGATAGGAAGTCCTTCTTTCATTTTCTGTTCCTTCTGCCTATTCGATTCATACGAACTGTACCGACTAAATTACGGAATACGGAACAAGGTAACGCGCAAAGGGGTGTTCGACAATGGCGATATGTTGCGCAATATTTAAAAACGAGTGGCCCACACTTTCGCCTGACGTTGCAGTCCGACAGGGAAGAGACTGGTCGATAGAAGTGGTGCCACGCCTTTGGTGTTAGCAGCCATTAGGCTAGCAATATACCACAAAACGCAGTCGCAGCCGCCTGAAACAATGAGAGTTTTGTAAGCCTCTTTCAGATTGCGTTATGCCGCTACATTGGAAATCGTGCCTTTTCGACGCAGTTAGCTTTCATTCTGTTAATCGAGGTATGTATGCTACACAGACGGCGAAACGCGTCGCTATATACTGCGATGAATTGAGCAACAGAAAGCAGGTGTTCGCCCAATTTGTCCATCGAACGGTGCTTTCAAGAACGTCTGGATAGATTGCGCCAATCTCGTTTATTCGCGAGTGGCAGCTGTTTATACACTGTCGAACACCTATATACCTGTAAAACGAAACAGCGCTGTAGTCGGAATCCCATAGCGAGCACGTGTAGCGTCTGGACAAACTTTCCGTACTGCCGCTCTGTGTGAACTACTGGCGTCTCGTGTAAGCAGAATAGTTGCAGAATCAGCAAGTGCTGCTCCTGTCTTCTGTGCTTATGTCTCTCCTTCACTGATACTTTATTGAACGTTCGTCGCTGTGTGCTCAGTTACTACACTACTCACTGGCTCTTGTACCGAGATATACTCCCTCGTGTGTTGACGATATGCTACTGTTATTTTAGTTTAGCTCGTTACATATTATTTACAGCTGAACGTAGGTGACTAGGGATTATAAGCTTATGTGGAATAATGTCCCCACAAAACGGGTACGGTGGTTAGATAAGAGGACAATAAAGGCAGCTTGATGTTCAGCCAAATGGTTAGATTACTATAGAATACCAAATGCACCGTTTTCTACGGGCAGTCAAGTCTTGATGTGGTGTGAAACGACGTAAAAACAAAGGAAGGGCGACAGCGTCACCTTGATATTCCTTCAACGTCACAAGGATCCTTCCTTTTGATTCTCGTGACGTCGCATATAACGGTAACGCCTGGTCAAAGGTAGTTAATCGATTATTAAGTAATGATGATTACATTGCATTTATAAGTGAACGCGAAACGCAAAACACGACCTGACAGTTTATGAAAGCTTTTCCTGACAAGTAACAAGAGAAAAAAATCTAAGAAACCAAAACAAGTATGCAGTATTAAGGCAACATTCATGACGCCGAAGTGACATCGGCTGGGCGATTTGGTCTCTAAGTTTGTTCGTCGTTTCCTTCTCTAAGAAGCCACCCTTCTTCACCCAAGAAGCGTCGAAATTCGAAGGGGCAATCTGCCATGTCTGGCTTGATAAGCTATATGAAGCACACAATTGTCCTTGAGTATATTGTCATCAAATAGTTATCTTTCTTGCTGAATGTTTAGGCGGCTTGGAGCTGACCGGATCGCACGGATCCGCTGGTCATGTCGTGACACGTACTGCGTAGCGTGAAACAGCGTATGCGAGGTCGAAATGCCTCGTGTGGGCTCGCGTCGTGTGCGTTGACCGGCCGCTCCTCGAAGCGACGGCGAGCGCCAGGCGTGGGCGTGTGAACGTCGGGGCGCGGTCGTCGATCGCGCAGGCTAGGGGGCGGAGATCGCAGTAGTACGAAAACGAGAGCGTCCTCGGGACCGTCCGGACAAACCCGATGCTCCCGCGACGAATGAAACTTGTGAATGAGTAATGAGCGAAGCGTCGACGTGTCCCTCTTCGTCCGCCATATGTGCGGCCGCGCCTGCCTGGGCTCGTTGGTATAGGCATTGCACGTGCGTGACAGGGTCATTGACGTGATTAAAACTATTGTGCCGCACATTTCCCGTCCTCATCAATTAGACCCCCTACGTGGAAGAGTTCGTGGTCAACGCGCAGGGGCGGGATATATGTGGCCCCTTGTGGCTGACGAACAAGGCGCAGCGACCTTGCGCTTTTCATAAGCGGATTGACAGCCGGAGGTCGTTGTGCGCATCGTTATGAAACGAGATAAAGACGAGGCCGGGCGGAGGGCGAACGTGATTCGCGTTCCGTGCGTGCAAGTGCTGGCGCATGCAGGGGATGACGACGCACTGCAGTGGCCGAGAAACCGCAGTGCAGTCGACGCATATGCGGTCGGGAACGCACCGCGTATTCTAATAGTAAGGATTAAAATTATGAGGTTTTACGTGCCAAAACCACTTTCTGATTATGAGGCACGCCATAGTGGAGGACTTTGGAAATTTTGACCACCTGGGGTTCTTTAACGTGCACCTAAATCTAAGTACCACGGGTGTTTTCGCATTTCGCCGCCATAGAAATGCGGCCGCCGTGGCCGGGATTCGATCCCGCATAGTAAGGATTGTATACAGTGCTAAAAAGTGGGCAGATCCTGTGCTACCGGGGCTTAGCGGAGAGACGAGAACTAGGAGTCGGATTCCTGATTAACAAGGATATAGCTGGTAACATACAGGAATTCTATAGCATTAACGAGAGGGTGGCAGGTCTTGTTGTGAAACTTAATAAGAGGTACAAATTAAAGGTCGTACAGGCCTACGCCCCTACATCCAGTCATGATGACCAGTAAGTCGAAAGCTTCTATGAAGACGTGGAATCGGCGATGGGTAAAGTCAAAACAAGATACACTATACTGATGGGCGACTTCAATACCACGGTAAGCAAGAAGCAGGCTGGAGACTAGTCAGTGGGGGAATATGGCATAGGTTCTAGGAATAGCAGGGGAGAGTTAGTAGTAGAGTTTGCAGAACAGAATAATATGCGGATAATGAATACCTTCTTCCGCAAGCGGGATAGCCAAACTGGACGTGGAGGAGCCAAATGGCGAGACCAGAAATGATATAGACCTTACACTCTGCGCTAACCCTGGCATCACACAAGATGTGGACATGCTCGGCAAGGTGCGCTGCAGTGACCATAGGACGGTAAGAACTCGAATTAGCATAGACTTGAGGTGGCACGGAAGAAACTGGTATATAAGAAGCCGATCAATGAGTTATAGCGGCAAGAGGGAAAGTAGAGGAATTCCGGATCAAGCTACAGAACAGATATTCGGCTTTAACTCATGGAAGAGGGCCTTAGTGTTGAAGCAATGAACGCCAATCTTATGGGCATCATTAAGGAGTGTGCAATAGAAGTCGGTGGTAACTTCGTTAGATAGGATACTAGTAAGCTACCGCAGGAGACGAAAGATCTGATTAAGAAACGCCAATGCATGAAAGCCTCTAAACCTACAGCTAGAATATAACTGGCAGAACTTTCCAAGTTAATCAACAAGCGTAATACAGCTGACATAAGGAAGTATAATATGGACAGAATTGAACATGCTCTCAGGAATGGAGGAAGCCTAAAAGCAGTGAAGAAGAATCTAGGAATAGGCAAGAATCAGATGTATGCGTTAAGAGACAAAGCCGGCAATATCATTACTAATATGGATGAAATAGTTCAAGTGGCTGAGGAGTTCTATAGAAATTTATACAATACCAGTGGCACTCACGACGATAATGGAAGAGAGAATAGTCTAGAGGAATTTGATATCCCACAAGTAACGCCGGAAGAAGTAAAGAAAGCCCTGGGAGCTATGCAAAGGGGGAAGGCAGCTGGGGAGGATCAGGTAACAGCAGATTTGTTGAAGGATGGTGGGCAGATTGTTATAGAAAAACTGGCCACCCTGTATACGCAATGCCTCATGACCTCGAGCGCACCGGAATCCTGGAAGAACGCTAACATAATCCTAATCCATAAGAAAGGGGACGCCAATGATTTGAAAAATTATAGACGTACAGATGATGATGTACACAGGCGATTGACCGAATACTATACCGTAAATTTGTTCATTTGTGACATTGCAGTAAATATCATGGCAGCGAGCCGGCGCAGTGGCCGTCCCGAGCTTCCGCTGCCCGAATCTCACATATACCCACGATGGAGGTTAACCACACGTCAATAAACCACACGACTGCAGACAAACGCCGATATCACCCTGACGTGAGGCGTTACACAGTGGGCATTATTCACCCACTGAAATAGACATAGCGACGCAGCGACCACGGTACGCGTGAGACACTTTCGATGTGGTCGCCCCAATTTTTTTCAGGAAAGCGCCGTAGATTTTAAACATTCAAGCCCTGTTTTGGAGTGTTATATATATGCGCGCTATATTTCTCATTTAGTCGTTCCTTTATCTTTATATTAGCTTATCGCTGTCAGAAAGTTTCTGAAGAGTATAGGCTTGGGCTGGTTGGTAAAACATGGTTACACTGGAAGCATAGCGCGCAGAAAAACGAACCACAAAGACCAGACAGGACGAGCGCTAACTTTCAACACAGCGTTTATTGCGGAACAGGAGCATATATACGCAACTGATTTTGCCAAGGGAAAGAAGGACAAAAGTTGGACAAAAAAAGCGCCACATGCCGTCATGCCATGAATTCAAGCTCTGTTGATGATAATCTTCCACTCTCGTGTGGAAGATTCTACATTGGTCAAACAGGCAGATGTTTGAATGTGCGTCTCCAAGAGCACAGTAATAAAGTGGGCAATATTTCCACAGACGGTCATCTGGCGGCCCATTGTAAAAAGTGCGTTGCTCAACCACCTTGCCATCCTTTGCTAGATAAGACGGTCATTTTGTATCGGCACCGCAATGACCTGACAAGGGAAATCAAGAAAGCATCCGAGATTGCACGGGCAGGTGATATATGCGTCAGCAGACCGTCTGTGGCATTATCATCAACAGAGCTTGAATTCATGGCATGAAGGCACGTGGCGCTTTTTTGTCAAACTTTTGTCCTTCTTTCCCATGGCAGAATCAGTTGCGTATATACGCTCCTGTTCCGCAATAAACTCTGTGTTGAAAGTTAGCGCTCGTCCTGTCTGGTCTTTGTGGTTCGTTTTTCTGCACGCTATGCTTCCAGAGAAAGTTTCTGAAAGGGGTGCGTACGTGTATGTATCTGAAGAAACAGACCCTGGGAAATGATTGATCTAAATTATGGCTATAATCTATTTATATGTCACAACAGTGACGACACGGCAGTGAACACAGTGCGGAATAACACCTTGAAAAAATCGCTGTCATTCTAAACCATTGTAAATGCGTATCCCGTGCTCGCGAGCTTGCATTTTATTTTCTATTCTTTTCTTCTTTACTCTCGTTCTCTCCCCCTCCCCTATAGATTGTAGCGCGGACTTGAACGCGTTGACTTTTTCTTACAGGTCCCGCGTGATCTGTGGCGAGCTGCCATTTCTGACGGATCCGAGCCGCCGTATTTTGACCCGGGGAGAGATCCACGCTACCTGCGTTACCTGCGAGCCTTCGACACGTGAGTTCACGCTTTGTAATATGTGTACATACAGTAAACGAATATCATCCGTGTGGCGGCGCTATAGATATGCACACAAAACCAGAGAGCCCCGCTTTAGCGTATTAAACTTACACATATCTACACTGTCCAAAAAAAAAAAAGAAAAGAAAACGAACGTAAGCATAGTGTGCGCGTGCGGTAACCTTGTTACCACAACGTGCTCCGTATATCTGGACTCATATAGAGCGCTTTCCTTGAGGGTCTGAATTGGATCATGTCGAGTTTTAGTTTGTCTCAGAAGGCGCCTTAAGGACAGGGCATTCGTAAATCGTGTGCAAAAGTAATTATTCTTGGCGCTTTCCGACATATTGAGGGAGGCGACACTATCGTTACTTAAGAAATGCAGCTTTGTGACATGCTTGTCGTCCAGACAACAAAGTAAAGGGTAACTAATCAATACGACAGTTCTGAATGAATGCGACACACCTCCTGTTATTGAACGACGACAACATATTATCTGTAGTGACGAATAATCGGTCACAAAGTTCGGCCTGTAGATTTTGTTCAGATAAATATAATTGATTGATGACCTTTATTAAATAGAATGATGACGCTGTGGTCTCTTTTTGATCGCGGACGCGCGCGCGCGCACACGCACACACACACACGCGCGCAAATTTGTTAGGTCCAGTAAATGCTATTGTTTTTTTAGGGCACTGCTTCATTCGTTTTCCCCTATTTTCTCCGATCTCCTACTGTAGCTTATGAAGTGCAGTGAGTAAACCTAAAATGATTGCATAAGCAGTTGGAATGTTGCCCTAGGATAAGCGAATTCCGAAAATATTCGTAGTTCAATAGAGTAACTATATATATAGAACGCAGGTTTAAGGATACCCTTCAGTTTTTATCGTAATTTGAAACGTGTCCGGCTGGTTCACGGTACAACATGAGACTCGTAAAACTCTTAAATCTCTGGGCTTCATCTCGGGACCTGGGAAACTTAAGACGAAAAGCGGGGGAGGGGAGCCGAGATGTTTATAATGGCACGCGTATATCAAATCTGCTCCCGTCTACGCCGTCGAGGTGTTTCTTTACATGGGGTGTCGTTGTCGAGGTGCGTTCTCTTGGCTTGCCTCATCCAAGTCAGTTAACGTGCATTTCATCGTGCCTATTTTCGGGCTTCGTGCAACGCAGTACATTAAAAAGTTGGACACATGAAACAAAAGGGGGAAAAAAAATAAAAAGGCCACGAAGAGAGAAGCACCAACGCGGAAACATGTTTCCACGTTTCGTTCCCGCTTTGAATTTTTGTTCGCATAATAAGCCTGCGCGGTTTTCGAGGAAACGTTTTATTCGGCCGTGTCTAAGAAATTTGTGGAATGGTGAATCCACGACTTGCGTGCACGTGTGCCCGGTGTTATGCTTTCACGGTCGAGGCGTGCAACAGACGCCGTTGTCCCCTTTTAATTCGTCGCCGTCGTCGTCGCTAAAGCCCCTCCTTGCTTCACGGGTTTTATTCGGCATTCAGCACAATGCTGCGTTACAGCAGCATCTGCACACTTGCTGGCACTGCGCTGTCGAAAGTTGGCAAGTGTTAGTAACAAACGCAACAGGGCATGCTATTTGTAAGGTTGCTGGATTCGGCGTCTCCAGAAAGGACGACGGTGTGATACACCGAGCTGTTCATTTGGTGGTTGCGATGACAATGCATGTAAGCACGTATGATGCGACGAGTGCTGTCTCCAATAATACTTTCGGTTAGGTTATTAGTTTCAGTTTATTATTATTTAATACAGTGAATGGGTTAGAGATAATATACAGACGAGGATACCAAAGACTGCAACATTACCCTCGGTTAAGGATAACAATGTAGATACGTATGAAAGAAAAGCAAGCTACGTAATATAAACAAACACAATCGTGTAAAATACAACATAGAAAAATTAAATAAGTGAAATACAATTGTCAGTATACGCTGTAATACAGTTTATGTGCGTGCTATAGTACATAAAAGTACTGTCAATAAATACAAATGGCAAAGGTAGCAATTAACGATGTAAACTTCGTTATACATGTAAAAAAACTGAAAGGCATATTTATATGCATGAAATGATGATCAAGATTTACTGGTGTTGGCTAAACCATTCCATAGTTTTATAGCCGTGAATGACGATGTTATTTTTGCATAGTTAGAATGAACCATAGGCAGTGGAGAATTGGAGTTACGTGCGAATCTGGTGTTATTCTTAGTAATGAGATAGCTGAAATCAATGAACTTGTTTGAAAGCAGTTTAGTAAGTAACATATAAAACAGAATCTTAAGATAATAGTTGAGCAAGCTTGTCACAATAATGATATTGTTTTCATGAAGTAACAGAGTAGCATTCGCGAGAAAAACCGCCGTTAGTGATAACGCGTATTGCTTGGTTTTGTAAGGGCTGAATAGACGAGACGTGACAGTAATATGTATTTCCCCAGGAAACTATGCCGTAATTCATGTGGCTGTGGAATGAAAGCAAAGTATAACGCAATAACGCGTCTTTGGAAAAATGTGCTCTTGATTTGATTACTACTCTAATACTGAAGGTACACTTTTGTTTAATGAAGACTACGTGTTGAGAAAACTGTAGGTTAGAATCTAATTTGATGTCCAAAAATGATACAGTCGGAGACGGGAATGTGATGATCATTCAGAGTTATCTCAGGCATGCTGGGTAGTATTCTTTGCTGGTTCGGAAAATCATTGAGTTTGGTAGAACTGATAATTAAATAATTGGAAAACATCATGCGCAACAATCTGTTCAAGCTCTTTGTTTAGTGTAAGGGATAAGGTAGTTAAAGATTTGTTACACAAGGAGATGGTAGTATCGTCTGCGTTTAGTACTCAATGTGCAGATTTAATACATGTGGTTAAGTCAATAATATAAATGGAGAATAGTAAGGGACCTAGTATGGAGCCTTGTGGTACAACTTGATTAATAACTTTACTATCAGATTTAGCACCTCCTGAAAAAAGCCGTTTGTTATTTATCATGCAGGTAACTTTTTTAGGTGGTTTAGGCGGGAATGGATGAATGAATTAATTCATAGTTGACAAACAGATTACACTGGACGTCTAATAGCGGCGTTGTTACGAAAGACTCGAATCAGCGCAAGGACGCCGCAAAATATATAATATTAGTTTTCACATGGGCAATGTCTTTTTTCCCGGCCTGGCGATATCAGAGCTGGCGCATAACTAAGGTTTCATCAACCTCACTGATGTCAAAGGCAGGCCAGGCATTCTTACAGAGACACAACAGAGGATATAACAGTACAACGGCACAGGCGAAACACCCATAACTGAGTACACACACTTCGCGTACTTCACACTTCGCGTACTTCACGCCTTCATCTTATCGCGACGATGGCGTATACATTTTGAGAAGTGCATTTATGCGTAGTTACGTCCTCCCGTTGCTGAAAGACTTGATCTGTAGTGAATGAAGCCCTTTGTCCAGGACCGAGCGCCTCGCTCATTCCAGAGTGTCGTGACGTCATCATCTGCTCTACACCTCATTATATATGCTCGCCTGGCACGGAGCGCACGCCAGGGTGTGAAGGGTGTCTGCATCTTCGCCGCCGACTTAGAAGACGCTCCCCCAAGTCGCAGCTGCCTCCCGCACGCTTGTTCCGCGCTTGCCGGTGTCTGCTGCCAAAAGCCTTTACCAAGTAGCGAGCGCGTCAAAGTGCATACCCCGTCGTAAGCAGTACAAAACCTAAAAGCAACCTGGGGAAGCAGCGCAGTTCTGCGCGAGGGGCGACGGAGGAGGAAGAGGGACGCTGGAGGCGCAAGCCCGGCGCTGCTCTATTCTGGGGCGGCCACATCGCCGGAGCGGGGCTAAAAATTTCGCGCGCGGCCGCCGCCACGGCAAGCGCGAGCGAGGGACGACGATGCGCGGCGGCGGCACTGTAGCGCGCTAGCCGAAACTCGCGGCCGGCCTTGCGCTGTGCTCATCGCCCGCTCGCGTTAGACACCGTGGCGGCCTGCGGAAACGCCTCTCCGACGCCCTTCGTCCTCGGCCTCCGGCGAAGCGCGCGCTTCGCCTTTCTTTTCTTTCCCCGACTCAGCATCGGGCTTCGCTTGTTTTTGGGGACCTTGCACGCTGGCGCGAAGATTCCGCTCCGGCGAAGAGCGGCGCGCGCGCACCCATCTCGGCGCGTGTCTTCCTCGCACCTCCGAGAACCAGTGAGCAGAGGCGGGAAAGTTTCATCTCATTTCTGTCGCGCTTTTGTTCTTGTCTTTGATTACGGGTGGAACATCGCGGGAGAATTGCGTTAGCGTGCGTAAAGAGGAAACAAAACTGAGACAGGCGCTGGGGCATGCATGATGGCGCACGCGTTATTTATTACAGGCGGTTCGCCCTTGGTGTCGAGTGTAAGTAACTTTCCTTGGAAGCTTAGCGATGCGGGTGTCACCGGCACATACCAGCGAGTGTGGTCTTACTAGATAATGATTAAAATTAAGTCCGCGAACAACTCCCTCCGCGTGGCGTACCTTAAAAGATCAAAGAAAGAATATCGAATGACTTCAAACAGTGATGAAGAACGCAACGCGCACTTGACGGAGGTACTCGATCGCGCAGAATAAACATCGGGGAAAAAGAAGTATTGCTTTACTAGCATATGTCTGTTTGATTCATGAATCTGCGTCTTTTTGTTATGCTTGTGTATCATATTAAAAAATAAAATTTTAAATCAGTTGTAAAGTGAATTTTTACAGTAAACAGCATACAATGTTATAACGAAAATAGGTAGCCAGAGGAAAAGGCTGCACGTACGTAGCTTGACTAGGCACTAACCACCTGTAGAGCATCAATAATGCGACGATTAGCTTTACAGCTGAGCTATAGAAACATACGATCATTCCTTTTTACACAAGAGCGAATCGTACATGGTATATATAGGAGCGGCTAGAAAAATGAAACAGCAATATATATTTTTATTATTATTATTTCACGCGAGTCCACGAATACGACATCTTTACTCCTAATCTGTACACGACATTTGTACTCCTCCAGTTTGCTACCCTACCAACTATCCCGCTCCCAAGCCTAGTACTCCTAGCCACAGTTGTGTTCAAAGCGTGAAGTTCTTGAGAAAAACGTAATTTTGTCGTAGTCAATGCCTCTGTATATTCTGTAATTGAAAATTTATGATGATGTTTCTCCGTACGGCTAGGACGTTTCTAATTTCCGGCTGAGTGGACAATCCGCGAGGAAAATTGATTCTTGCGCTGCTCCTGTGCTCCAAAAACGTTTTGCAGTCAGCTCTATAACTCGCGTATACGCATGTGCTTCTGTGTGACCGCATGAGCAAGTATTAAACTGAGACAACCTTATACCTAGTGCGTAGCGTACCATTGGCAGTTTGTTACTCGGTGTGGATTATTTTGCGTCGTTCTCCTGTGTTCGTGCGTGCGTAGTGTGCAGTATCGTCCCCCTCAGCGTTCGATAGCAAAGCGAACAGCGTGTACAGCATGCACCATTTTTTTTCTCTATCTCACTTACCCGTTCCAACACATGCATGGCTGGCAGGTGACCGAAGCAATCTGACTCAGTCCTCGTCACTGTGCGCCTGCGCCTCGCCTCGTGATCAAATTAGAATTCTTCTTGTAATAAGGGGGCTACGGCGCTATAAAAACACGGACAACAGAAGTAGAAGTGTGCAGGACGCGCGCAGGAGTAGCGTGTCCTGTCCACTGAGGACTGCGCGCGTCCTGTCAACTTCTACTTATGTTGTCCGTGTTTTTATAGCGCCGTAGCCCCCTTATTACAACATGAACTTCCGCCAACTAGCCCAACTTGGCGCTGTGCTGAATTAGAATTTCGGAGGACGCGATCGCCGGTACAGCGATTATCTACCCTCCAAGTTGCTGCCATATACTCATGTAGACGCAGCAACGTGGCTACATTTTGCTCTGACCCATAGCCTCATTTTCAGGCGCTTTCCCATACATCGCTTATTTGCATTCTTTTACAAAATAGTCACAGAAACAGGTGTGTTTCTGTATTACTTTCCTCTTTCACCGGTACATCAATCGCTCAATGTAGTGGGGGGAGACACACACAATAAAGGAGAAAGACAGGGAAGTTTACCAGAACCGAAATCTGGTTTGCTACTCTAGCTACACTGGGAAAAGGGGGATGTGTAAAGATAGTAAACAGAGAGATAGAGAGAGACAGAAAGGAAGCACAGACACAGAATCTCCGCTGGTCAAGATCACGGAACCTATACCATCAATGCATTGGAACACCTGAAGTACTTGCTGTAGTATGTTCAGTGGGCATACGGGGGGTAACTTATTCAAGTGGTAGGGTTGTACCTCTTCTCCTTACACTCGCCTTCATCTCTCACGCTCACGCTGTGTTTAACCCGGCGGCAGGTTCAACCCCGTACATTAGAAGGAGTCACTCGAGCTGAGCAACTGCCGGCCTGCATTTGCAAGCCTTTACATCCCACTGTAGCTATTTAAAAAAAATTATATGATCCTTCTCCCCATCCCCCAGATCATGTTCGCCTATACTCTAAAAGAATGACTAACGTACGTCAAACGCGAGCTGTAAGCATTTCGCAAATGTTTCTAAATTTGCGAATGGTGCTCAAGCCTTTGGACGCAGTGTCCTCGGCGCCATTAAGGCAACCTTTTACGGCACTGATGTGGTCGCTCGCGACACTTGAGGGCGAGGCGTCCTGCGCATGCGCGTGCTGCAGTGCCGCATGCAGCGTGTCGCCTCGTCGACCGCGCCCATCAGGGTTGCGGGTGCGTGTGGGACGCGTTGCGACCGCGCTGCTCTCGGAGCTGGCAACTGGGCGCGCCACACGCACACACCCCACCGGCGGGCCTGCGGACCTTTGCTTCGGCGGTGCTTTCGTCCGATGGCGACCTCCGATGAAGCGTCCCTTCGCGGTGGGCTCGAATTAACGGAGGCTAAGACGGGCTCGGTGCGACCAAAGCGGAGCGCGGGGAGCGCCAGAGACAGCCCGGGGTCCTAAATGTGGAAGACCCTTGACCCCGTCATTCGAGAATTGATGCGTCCACGGCGGGTGCCAGAAGTTCTCTTATAGGAGTGTCCATACGCGACCACCTTTCCGAAACCGCTATTGAATTATGTTTTTGTTGTTGTTTTTTTTTTGCGAGAAAGGAGAAGAGAGAGAAGTATACTTTAATGACAGATGGATATGTTAGCCTAGCGATATGACTGACATATGCTGCTTCAGATGTAATGTGCGTGAAATAATTAAACAAGAAGCCACCAGAGGCTACTGACATCGGCTGCTTGGTGGTGTAGCTGTGGCCCTTTACACTCCAGGAACAGCGTACAAACACTTCTTTACACACGTAACTGCTTTGATGCCGACCATGCACCGAAAATGAATGCACTCAAAATATCAGCTTTTCAAAAAATATAAGTAACGGAGATGGCGTAAACATATAAATGCAGCCTAATTCACATACGGAAATATTGCAGCGCTTTTCTCAATACAGATGATTTCTTTAATGCAGATGAAAACTATCTGGCATGCTCGTCGCAGCCAAGACCTTGGATTAATTCGATAAGCAGCCGTTTTCAACGTCCGTCCGTCAGATACAGGACAGGGCTGTGCCCTGCCACGTTCGTTCACTGACCATTGTTTGTAGAAGCGCAGCTGTCGTGCGATGATTACTGGAGTAAAAATATTCGAGGAAGAAGGGAGGCGAGCAGCAGACGTGACACGAGGTTGAAAGCTATATAGATCTCCCCTATACGTAGCGGCAACGCCGCATAAGTTTAATTTCCTGTGTGGCCGCACTTGAATCATAGTTATTAATTGCCCTGTATAAGGCATATTTTACTTCCTGAAATAGCAAGAACACGTGACTCCACCAGCATAAACCAACGCCAGCGCATCACTGAGCAATATGTGAGGGATCCCAGAATTAGCGGGAGAATTTTAACCTGACAGGTGAATACGTCTACCAAGCATAATTCTACCATATAAGTGTATACCAAGCATTCCTCGCCTGAATATCTTGTATTGTGGAACACTTAAACGTTCGACGTACACGCTGATCTACTACATTGCCTCTTGAATGCGAATTTGGGTGCTTCCCGTACCATTGCTCTCAGAGATACACGTAATCGCAAGTACAGCCAGCAACAAAAGTTCAGGGGACACGATATCCGCATGAAGCTTGAATTCCCGCAGCTTGGGAACATATGGTCCCTAACCAAAAGTTTCAGCACGAAGCAGTACTTGTGACCTATATACAGTGATCCGTTAATTAGAAGCGCCATGCCTTAACAGAGCAGAAATTCGCATAGCCGTGGAACCCGTGTGCCGTAATCTTTTTTGACCGTCTGTACATCCGATAAATAAATTTCATTGTCTGACAATCTAGGGCGAGCGGCCGTGTAACTCTTTTGGTTCGTCGCTTCCTTAAGGTTTCGCCTCACGCTCTATTACGGCCTCTGTCGAACGCTCCAGGGATATTTTAGGACGATAGGTCCAGCGCCGAAAACCGCGTCTCCGTGCCACTGGACGCCGGCCCATCGACCGTGACGCGCGCACGTCCCAGGATTGGCGGGAATTGTCTTTTTCTATCGGTCTCGTTGGCCGCTCGCACACGTCGTCGGCTCACGCGGCTATACGCGATGCATTTCCTCCCGCGTTCCGCACCAGTTGCCTCGTCGCCTCGCTTGCAAGGTGCCCGTGTGTGTGTGTATTATCACGCCTTTGGTCTCTCTCGCGATACGGCCTCGCGCGCGCGCATTTCGATTGCCGCGTTGCCTTTAATGACACTCGCGCGCAGCACAGCCGTGCAATCGCACATCGCGGAACCGCGACCTGCTCATCCGAGAAACGCCGTCGCGAATATGCTCAGGCTACATGCGAGGCCGATTGCCGGCTCGACGACCCGCTTTTAAACCTATGCGCCTCGTGCGCCGACCTCGTTTCGTTTGAGAACATGTATTATATAGTACTACGAGTACTACTATGCTATATACGCGCTGGCAGCGTGCGAGATAAGTACGGAGGCTGTCTGGCATGTCGCGGTCATTCTCTGTCGCTATAGCTGCGGCAGAGCGTGCCATCGGCAGCACGCATGCGGTTTCGAGATTCGGATCTCATCAGTCGGACGGCACAGGTGTCACGTGACGTCCGCCGGTCCCTTGGGTCCGGCGTCAAGGCGCTAGCGGAGCTTCGTTGCCGACTCGCCTTTGCCGCGGAGCAAATCGGACGGAACTGAAAGGGCTTTCGTGTATCCTTCACTGCGTCTTGCCACGCGGAATGGCCGATAAAAACCCAGGACCCGTATTCACACACACAAAAAAAGGAAACGCTGGTAAGCTATAGACTTGTTCTTGAGAGAAAACTTCAGCAAATCGAGCTGATATATACGTATATTATTATCGAAGGCGGTTGGCCAGTGGCAAAGGGCGCATACGAACAAAAAGCTTCGCAATTTGGCTCGAGGTTTCTAAAGGAAGCGCAATCCCAGTGCGGCGCTTGGCAGGCATATGCATGCATGGCAGCTGATGTGCGCTGCTGTTCAATTTTTATAGCGAAAGAGAGAGAGAGAGAGAGAGAGAGACCATATTCAATTTGCGGCCCACGTAAAAGTTCATTTTCTGCGTATAGTTTTATGCACAAAGCATCCATGTAGCTTGTGATATGATCCAACATACGGCTTGTCAAACCATATCCAACGGATTCAAGCACTGGTCCGCCCGGACAAGACTGCATTGGTGTGCACTATATGTATACGTGGGAAACACCAGACTGGTTTCTTGTTTCCACTAGAAAACATAAAAGGACGGCATATTAAATCTGGCGTATTCTACAACTACACTGTTACATAGTGCAGTAACTTTGCATATTAGATTGCCTTCGGAGTTTATCATTTCGTTTTCTCTCACGCATAACTGTTCTTTTCTGAACATTCAAGTTCTTGTGCGCCGCACAGGTATCCACATTATGCGCTTCCGCTGTGCCTTCACACTTAGGCCACCTGATCAATGACCGGCTTAATTAGGGGCCTTCTCTCGCAGCTGGTGCCCTCGCAGGTCATTTTTCAAGTTATCGAAGTATTCGCGTTGGACCGCGTGCTGAGGGACCTCTGTGTGACATTGCCGCCATCTCTGAGGTGACAGGGCGTGAAGACAGAATTTTCTTTTTTGTATTCTATCTCTCTGCCTGCAGCTGGAAGGTCGACCTCGATGCCAGTTTGGCGTAACTCCTTTGGTTACGCTGATAAAAATAGCGAAGTAAGTGATGGATCAGCTGCCTCGGCGCACGCCTTGAGCGCGGCGATCCCTCTTGGTTATCTGCCATCGCCCACCAAGCGGCGCTCTCGTCCCCTCCGGCAAAGGCGTTGCGACACAATTAATATCGCCTAAAGCAAGGTAATCGTCTTTCTGTATAAGCTTTAGTTTTCGCTTCCGCCCAACTTACATTTATTTTTTCCCAACGTCGAAGCCTCGGTGTAGGCCTCGCTCGTTGCGGAAAATAATAACAACAGAAATATAAATTTTTTTTTGCGCACCACTTTCGGTATCGCTGTAAAACACCTGCTATTCGAATGATTTATTAAAAGATCGGCTAAGGTGTCCTTCGCACCATTGTCACCTTATTATGCAGGTAACGGCATGTTTTTGCTGAAAAAAAAAGAAAGAAGAAAAGAGAAACAGATCCAACGCGCTGGTTAGAGCCTATATGTGATGCGAAACTTTAGTGAAAGGGTTACTTAAATGTGATGCAGTTAACGGCGATGCGTACAATTGTGTTTCCGTTCATCCTGCGTAATCTGTAATTTTATGGAATGTGGATGCTTATCCGCCACAAATGCCGCAACGTTGTTGTCATGCAATTCTTACGTTTGAGCGCTGCAGCATCGTTCACAAGCTACGCCGAAACGCAATTCAGGCGCATGCGTAGCGCGAGCCGCATACGCGGCGATGTTACAAGGACGTGTAGGCAACGCGTTACGTCGTACTTGGTGAGGGAAGAATGGCGATGACAGGTGCATGCATAGAAAAGTGAGACACGTATCAAGCCACGTTTAGAAATTATGTACCACTTGTGCCACAGTGGGACATATCGCCATTGTGGAGGATTTGGCCACGAACGGGCACACATCCAGCGGCACGTACCGAAAGGCGAAATCAAAGAATATCGAGTAAATGAAAGAGTCTGTTAAATATAATTCACCATTCCATTAATAGTTCGGTGTGCTTTGTGCTTGTGAGCTTGATGCCTGTGAGCCAACATTACATGTCCGGTTCTTACATAGGGAGTTATTATTATTATTATTATTATTGTTATTTTTATTATTATTATTATTATTATTATTATTATTATTATTATTATTATTATTATTATTATTATTATTATTATTATTATTATTATTATTATTATTATTATTATTATTATTATTATTATTATTTACGAAGAACAGCGGTGTGCACACTTGGTCAGCATACAAGGGTTAAGCCAGTTCGCTGGTACTTTCATTCGGCGCACATATAACTTTTGTATATAAAACCACAAGTATATACGCCAAGATACCGACAGACCCAACAGCAACCAGGCAGTCCCGCAAACCCCGGGAAATTTAGTAGGCAATGAAAGCTTCGATTTAAATATTCGTACAGCAAATGCAGTTAGAACTCCGCTACGCGGAGCCAGTTTCATGTAAAGGAATGATTTTCATCCACACGGGAGCAGCGCGCAGCTACAATGAGGAATTCTGTTCATTTGCGATCAGTCTCAGCGAGTGGCCGATACCAGTGATGACGAAGACGTGACGTCATTTCAGGCATTGACGAAGGACAAAACGAACTGAAAATTAGAAACATCCTTACACAGTATGGCCCAGGTCTACGTATGCGCTTCCGTGAACGGTGAACGAAATTAATATGACTTAAGTATAATTACGTGACCATGTCTACTTCTTTTCAGCTATCGTTTGTTTCTTCTATAGGATTTATTGCAGGTTTATTTGATTGCAGCTTTAATCGAAACATCTGTTTCATTGTTCATCAGTTTATTTCATAGGGCAATTTCTCCCGATTAGTGTCAACATCTCCAGGAACGACAGCAGTGATGGCGCAGTGGTGGCGCACATTCCTAAGCAGTGTGCAGTAGTTCGAGATGTGTATAAGAGCTGCACGCCTTCGTCGAATGTGTTGCGACTCGAGGTGTGTTTGATGTTTCCGGCGGCGCTAGTTTTGCCCCGTGGCACCATCGGTCAATCTTAGAAACACCCGTGAAAAATTGGAGGACGCTTAAGCTTCGCCTTTAAGGGTGGAACGCGACACAGCATTCAAAGATCCCCGACTGCATCTCACGCTTCCCGGCAACTGCAGCTATGTATGACAGTAATGTTTACCGGGAAACGCTGGCGGCGAATGCTGTGCACGAAAGCGAGCTTTCTGGTAGAAACGCAGCCTCTTGCGTGGGCCGCGATCCAGGAGGTTGTGAACAGCTGCGCCAAGAAATTGCATCATTTTCAGGTTTTTGTTATTGTTTCGCGCTTTTAATACTTAAGTCTGAGAAGATTTAACTTGAAAGCCATGCACTGTCGGTGTTTTGGTTCGTGATATTTGTTTGCGGGCTGTCATTCTCAAAATTCCGGGGAATAACTTTGTCAAGAACGTAAGACAAGGTACGTATGAGCAACATTAGTGATAGAATGGTGAGGAAATATAAGCCGCCATATACTGCATGTCATGTAACAATTACAACGAATCGCTGAGGACTTTAAAAGAGAAAGTGTGAGAGCGGGGTTGAAGATTAATATGCAGCAGGCAAATATAATGTTCAACAGCCTGGAAAGAGAACAAGAGTTAAGGATCGCCAATCAGCCTCTAGAGTCTGTGAAAGAGTACGTTTATCTAGGTTGATTACTCACAGGGGACCCTGATTATGAGAAGGAAATTAACCGAAGATCCTCGGATCCTCAGCTGGGGCTTACCGCTATCACTGAAAAGAAAGGTGGACAATCCCTGCATTGTACCGGTGTTAACATATAGGGCAGAAATTTGGAGTCTGACAAAGATGCTTGAGAACAAGTTAAGGACCGCACAAAGAGCGATGGAACGAAGAATGTTAGACGTACCGTTAAGAGACCCGAAGAGGGCGGTGTGGATTAGAGAGCAAACGGGGATACCCGATATTCTAATTGGCACTAAGAGAAAAAAATACTGGCTATCCCGTAATCGAGAGTAGATGTAAGCATGAAATGGCAACAGGCAAAGGAGATTGGTTGGAGATGATACTAGCCACAATCTTCAAATGGATGTAGTGCACGATCGCAACGGCACACCCTACCACACCACACCGCACCACGCTATACTGTGCGCTATGGACGCTGCCCAGCTAGAAGAAGAAAACCGGCAGATGGCCGCACGACAGGCAGCGATAGACGCCAGGGAGGCAGAGCACGAAGAAGAATTAATCGAATTTTTCGGTTTTACGTGCCAAAACCACGATTTAATTTTGAGGCAAGCCGTAGTAGGGAACTCCGGATTAATTTTGACCACCAGGAGATCTTTGACGTCCCCCCAATGCACGGAACACGAGCGTTTTTGCATTTCGCCTCCATCGAAATGCAGCTGGCGCGGCCGGCATCTGATCTCGCGACATCGTGCTTAGCAGCGCAACATCATAACCACTATAAGCCACCGCGGCGGGTAGAAGCGCCTGAAGGAGGTGCCGCGCAGCGTGGCGCCATCTCTCGAGAAGACGCAAAACACTCGCCGCGGAACTGGTGGGCCGCTGGCGTTCAGCGCTAAGCGCCAAATGATGACACGTAAGTGTATACATTGCCCTGTATCTGCCTTTTGAACGTCGCTAGTGGAAATGACAAATACAACTTCACTGTACTAGAAGTAACAGCTTGAGTGATGGTGGTGGTGGATTGTAACAACAGGCGGGTTTAGCCTGGCGATCAACGCCGGCAATTGCTCCGCCCGGGCGTCTCTTACAATACCGCTGAAGGGTTTCACCATATGTCCATCAAACCAGTCTCTCTTAAGAATTCGATAAGGAGACGTGAAGTTTCTCTGCGGGCTATATAACTGATCCCTCGGGAAACAAACATTATGAAGAACTCGAAAGCAATGTCTTTTGTAACTTGTTGGGCAGTAATAAGCCCACGTAATGTGAACCTGTACAAAGGGTTAGGTGCCAGTGACCGCATACATTTATGTTTTGACTTGTTGCCCAGATGATCTCGTTTTGGCTCAAGGTCACTTGAAGGTCGCCAACAACGGGAGCTAAAAGCATTTCACTGCTTAAAAATGGAGCTGGGCAGGCCATGGAATGCGTAGGGCGGTTGACCGGAGGACCATTAGAGTTACAGAATGGGTGCCAGGAGAGGGAAGCGCAGTCGAAGATGGCACAAAACTAAGTGGAGTGATGAAATCAGGAAATTTGCAAGCACAAGTTGGAATCGGTTGGCGCAGAAAAGGGTAATTGGAGATCGCAGGGAGAGGCCTTCATCCTGCAGTGCAAGGCGTGACATATACATATACGTAAATTTAGATACGGGAATTTTCCCTCATGGACAACTCCGCCGACACCGAATTTTCTACGATACGGCACCCTTAACGCTATCGCATTAATAATCTCTGTTTCAGCCAGACGCCGGTGCTTGCCTGTGCTTATTTCGCAATAAATTTGGCGCGACAGGTCAGGCCCAGCTTGCCAAGCTTTCTGCACTGCCGTCTTCCACCACTGATCGGCTCTTCTCATCTTTGGGCCTTTCAATTGCTCTCTCGGTTTTCTTTCTCTTATGCGGTAATCACGTCTTAATTAACATCAGCTGGTTCGTGTTGTTGTTGTCGTAGTCGTCCGCTGAGCTCGGGGCTCCTTTCTCATTCACACGGTCTAAATGAGGACGTAGTCTCATATGCTGACCTCGTACTCGTCCCCCTTCGGTTTCGCATCATTGACGTCGCGATAAGGCGTGCGTCCAGGAGCGAACTGTGTTGCTTGGCCACGAAGTGCCAACCGCGGCATACTATAGAATCGCAGCGACAATTGTCCCGAACCAGAGCGGCTATTCGAACATAGTGTACTGATGTCAAGAGCTTTAATACAATCGGTAGCGTGTGTTGTCGTCAGTCGCGCCGAAGATGCTTCCTATTGCAATCCTGGACAGCGAGATTTTTGTATAGCTTCACAACTTTGTTTCCACGCCCACGTTACAGTCTCTTCAGTTGCAAACTAAATTCCTACGTCTTCGCGCTGCTCGTATACGCCATTATATCGTGCTCCTTCCCGCTAACTTTACCTCTAGTAAGACTGAGCGCTTTGTAGTGCTGCGGTGAGGTCGCTCAAGAAACTGTGAGAAACAGCTGGAGTGACGGTGCGGCGCCAAGCGCACGATATTCTGCATGCAAGAGGACGCCTCGCGCAGCATTTCACGAGAAGCGCCAAAACTGAAGGGCGAGAAACGGATGTGCTAAGAGCCTATGCTCTCCACGCCTTTCTCGCTTTCTTCGCGTGCGTGGATTCTAGCTCACATCCAGCCAGCGGGGACGTGAAGCCGCAAGCAAGCGAGCTCAGGGTCGACTGCCAGCGTGCGTGCAACGCGAATTCATCGCAGCAGCGCCGTGGACGCGCAATTGCGATCGCAACATGTTGGCGACGGGGAAGCTCTGCAGCACGTTTCCTGCCGCCCTTGGCCGGCTAGCCTGAGGCCCCTTCGCCAGTGCGGCGAGCGTTGTAAGAAGTCGGCGAAAGGCGAGCGTCTTGCGCTGCGCAAAACATTTCCGCGCTCGAGTGCGAAGGCTGTGACCCGCGGCAGCCGACCAACTTCAAACGGGGCAAAAGAAAAAAAAAAAAGTGCGCGCACGAAGACAGGGACAGGCAGACAAACGCGATGGAGGCGCCGACGGACTGCACTTCTCCGAGTCGACGACGTGAAACGACGCACAAAAGATGTCAGACTCGCGCTCCGTCGTCGTGAGACGCGCGCACCCGATTCTTTTCTCTGTGCGGCGCAGCTGGGCGCAGAACACAACGGCGACTCCTGCCTTCTCTTCCTCCCGCGCCACCGCCGACTTCATTCTCGTCTACGTGGAAGACCCGAAATGAGATCCAGCTTTCTGTTCTTTTGTTCGCCAGTCGACCTACAGCGCGCACATATAACGCATTCGCATCTCGCGCTTGTCGCCGGCGGGGCGTTCTGCCTGCACAGCTCGGCCTCGTGCGGTGGCAGTTTTCACTCGTGTAAAGCGCACGACCGTATAGCATTATATGGGGGCTGTGTCCCATATGAGGTTATACCATTGTGCGCTGAATGCGCGACCACGTAGCCTTACGCGTGCCAGCACTGATCATTGACCTTGTTCCGGGCTGCAATCTCAAACCCCACAAGTGCTTCTTTCTTTTGTCTGTTGTTTCGCGCTGAACCGTGCCTTTAGTCTATGCCGCCTGCCTCAGGTCAGGGAGGAGGAATTTGCGGATGCTATAGCACAGATTCGTGCGATATCGTGCACGTTTAGTCTTCTTGGCTTAAGAAGTGATATTAATCAGGAATGGCTCTCTCTCTCTCTCTCTCTCTCTCTCTCTCTCTCTCTCTCTCTCTCTCTCTCTCTCTCTGAGATAAGCGCCAACCGCCGTTCATCGGAAATGGC
This sequence comes from Dermacentor andersoni, assembly GCF_023375885.2. Taxonomy (NCBI): domain Eukaryota; kingdom Metazoa; phylum Arthropoda; class Arachnida; order Ixodida; family Ixodidae; genus Dermacentor; species Dermacentor andersoni. Next base: position 26,611,350 of record NC_092815.1, read on the forward strand.
GCAAGAGGGCAGGAGTGCTTGGCCGATGTAGCCATAAACAATGTGCACTTGTCTGTAAAAATGACCGTGTTCGAAAAACATGGACCATTAATAGCTACAAGCATGAATAACTCGAACACTCATCGTTACTCGAATTATCATTAGTTGCACTTCAACATGCTCACTGTCCCCTCATCCGAAAGCAGTACTACTATGTTGAAACGGCTCTTGTCTCAGCATCCTTCCTTAAAATGAAGTTGAGTTGGCAGGCCTTAAAAGAAATAAAAATAATAAGCATTCCTGCTTCAGATTGCATGCATGGATTGAGGAATTATTATGTGAGTCACTAACTGTTCCCATAAGAAGGCTTGCTTGACGGTCGGTATGAGCGGTTCATCTTTATACCATAGATCGGGGGGAGGGGGGGAGAGGTCTAGGCTATGTGGGAATTTACAACGCTAAGAAAAAAAAAAGCAATCGTAATCGAAATGGCATAGGTTTAGGGGCGAGGTCTGCCTTTTTTCATGTAGGTGTACGTAGTTTTCGCGGAGAAAAAACATGCGGCATGTAAACACGGGCTGTACACGTGTTATACCTATACAACTACGCTCTCCTTACAACACTCCTCTCGTGACATGCGTAATAAATATTCGCCATGCCATCCGCGAATTATCCGCCGCTTGCGCCTGAAAGCGCGACATTGGTTGAATCCATGTGGCGAGAATCGCCCGCATGTAGCGTGCATATTACAGATGTAGCGCATGTTTAAGTAGTGCGTGGGGTACGCGATGAAGCGGACTTTGTTTAGAAATCGTGAGGTCGCAGGTTAAAGCTACAGATCGGCCGTGCGTCCTTAAAGGAACAATATAAAGCAAAAATAAATGAAATCTGTTCAAGTATATTTTGAAGAATATTTATTTGTTTGGCTGGAAAATGCTGTTTACCGGTGGAGAAAATGGAGGCAGATGATGGGCCCATTGAATTTGGCATCTGAGCCACAGCGCCAACATGTCACTGTTACTATATATATATATATATATATATATATGCGTGCGTGGGCCAGCTTCTCTCAGAAAAACTTTCTCAAGAGTCCCTTGGTTGACTCTTAATTAATTTAGAAAGCAGTGTAGTTCTTGTTTGTCGATAAACTGTTAAATAATGCCCAACAGACACTTTCAAAATCCGTGACGTCACGACAGGCTAGTGGATGTAGTTCAAGTTGTAGTCTCTACCAATCTTTTGTTCTTGCGTCTATCCTGGCTTGTCTCAATACTATGCTTGTGGTACATGCTTAAGGGAGTGGCGTTACTGGTATTGCAGAAATACAATTTACCACTCCCGTGTGACGTCCCAGCTCTCTTTAGTGTCCCGTTTAACGACGTATTCACGTTGAGTGCTACGTCATCACGTGAACTTGAGTGTAGGCAGAGTCTTTCAATGTTTAGTTGGCCACAAGAGAGAGAGAGAGAGAGATAGAAAAGGATGCCTAGAAAAGCAGGGAGGTTAACCAGAGGTAGTTCCGGCTGGCTACCCTGCACGGGAGGAACGGTTTTCTTTATTTATTTATTTTTATTTTTCATGTTTATTTACAGTACCCTCAGAGTAAGTATGCATTATAGAGGGGAGAGGCTACATAAAGGAGCTAAAAATGATATACTGATATATAAAAATGATAAGGGGGATAAAAATAGAGAGTGGAAGGCCATGAGCCTGCTCCGTAGTGTTATGGGGATCGAGCATGCTGTGCTGTCCGAAGCGGTCGCTATGCGGCGCTGTTCTTTGCGCAAGAAACTAAAGAACGAGAAAGACAAAAAGAAATTGAAACCCGAACAACGCGCGTATCAAGCGAGCCTACTTGTGAGCCCCTTCCGGGGCCGCTTGTTTTGCGTGTCTCCCAGCCCCCGTCGTGTCCCCCTCGCTTGCGGTCACCTTGTCCGTCGGCCGCGAATGCAACCACCAAGCGAGACGGCTCGACTATGCAGCCCGATTCCCTCGCCCAGCAGGTCGCGCCGCCGAGCATGACGAATCGGCGCAAACAAAACGGCGTCTAGCTTCCCGGAGAACTCGTGACGCAGATATGTTGGGTCGGCTTCTCCGGTGACATCTTTGCCACTCCTACCGCGCAAGACTGCTTTGCCCTGTAGGGCAGTGCTGTCTTGGTTGCCTTAGTCTACAATACAAGAAATAAAAAGTATAGTATCGTTCCATAACAATGAGACATAAAGGACTGTGCGATAGCAAGTTTAGGTTTTCTTGCACACAGTTTCGCTGATGTAGTACGGGCTAATAAATCGCCGCTTCAAGTGCAACTCAGATATGCACGTTGACGAACTCGTGCTAGCAAGTAACAGGTGTTAGGGTTGGCGTCTGGCACCACGTGCAGAGAAGGAATTTCAACCGACCATCTCAGCCTGCCTCGTCGAAATGAGGCGTGACTTCGCCTGCTATTGTTGGCGTCCCGATCCACATGCAGAAAGAACTTTCTCTCACTCGACCTTCTTCCACCAGGCCTCGTCGAAATGAAGCGTGACTTTCTAGTTCGCCATGACCGTTTCGAGTGTCTGCCTGTCTGCGGGAAGCCCCGCAGTGTACAGGCCTCTTTCGTGTGTGTATGTGTGTGGGTGTGCGAGTTTAGAGATGCCCTTTTCTCGATTTGGACCTAGAGGAGAACTTCCACGAACCCGCAACGCGCAGAAGAGACGGACAGGCGTCTACAATTCCAGGAGGCATGACGACCTCTTCTCTGCAGCAAGCTCGGTATAACCAGAGGAGGCGCGGCCCTCTTTCTGTACCAGTCACGTGACGTCGACGGAAGCAAGATCCCGCCCACGATTGTAGAGAGCCTACTTAAGGGGCTCCGAAATGTACTTTTACACCACTTCATTGTCTTCTCTTCAATTTTCACCTATCTTTGAATAAACCGTGCAAGTTTCGCACTAGAAATCGTCTCGCCCTTGCTTGGTCGCCATGGTCTACCGGATGCCTGCAGCCCGCCGACAACGCCACGCTACCCAATAAGTAACGTCGGTCGAGCTTCGATAGGCAGGCGTCGCTACAACTCGGCAGCAGTACGATACGCTACCCTGGAGTATACAACACAAGACGTGGATACCACGCGCCTTGGTAAACAATTTGTGTTCGTAGCTATGCCAAGTTCCGCACTATTTCAGCGCCTATCAGCGTTTGCTTTGAGAAGGGCAGCTGTTGCCTTCGATACATCGATGCACACTTTTGCGTCTTTCAGCGCCTGGCTTTAGTTTCGTTGTGTGTGTGGAATTAGACATATGACAGATAAGATGTTTCAGACCTAAAAGACAGGAGCCAGTGCAAACGATGGGCATAACTTGCTATCGCAACATTTTGCATGATTAAAGCTCGTAGACGCATAAGAAACAGAAGAGGCTTAACCCGCCACGGTGGCTTAGCGGCTATGTTGTTGGGCGGCGAGGTCGCGCGAATGAAATCCCGGCCGCGGCGACCGCATTTCAATGTGGGCGAAATGCAAAAACGCCCGTGCCCCGCGCATTGGGGTTAGGTTAAAGAGTCCCTGGTCGTCAAAATTAATCCGTTGTCCACCACTACGGCGTGGCCTATAATCAAATCGTGGGTTTAGGAAGTAAACCCCAGAATTCAAACTCGAAACAAGAGGCTTCAGAGAATATGCTTCACGCAGAAATGCCGGCACTATGTATAGCCTACGCAAGTAAAGAAAAATGCGCCGGGCGTCCCAGTGAGAGAGAGATACACTTATCTTCGAATCTCTTGGTATCTTAGTGGTGGAGCTTGTCCAGATGAAGCGACATTCATCTAATGCGCTCAATCAGGAGGCTATGCCACGTTCGTTATTCGTGTTCAGGGGGAGTGAGTCGTTCGCTCCTGAAGGTTTGCTTGGGAAGGGGAGAAAGAATGTCTCGTGTAGAGCTGGTTCTGAATGTTAGAGTGAACATCCATCTGCTCACAACATCTCGATCACCCCTGACACGAGAGAGCCAGATCGGCTCCAATACGTCGGGTTCTCCGTTAAAGATTAGTTGTGCTTTTTCATGTTCTCAAATTTAGTTAGCTGCTGGCTGCTGCTTTTTTGTTGCTGGCAGTGAGAGAAGTAGGGACATCCAGGCAATATGTGGTTTGTAATGTGAGTCTCGAGAATAGACTTGTGGCTCCTGCTCTGCTTAACATGTATGATAGGAATGATAAAAAGATCACCCTTTCTTGGAAATTTTGGAGCCATTTGTTCCTTGCCGAATTTGCTTTCGTGTGAAATATATGCAGCGGCGGACGGGTACGGTCACAGATTGACATCGCACCGGAAGGGAGTATGAGCTTTATTGTTCCCCCATATTCTTTGGTGGCTATATAGCCTAACCATTCGACTGAGAACTTGATGCGGATGTGTTGGCGGAGGTATGTTTCTAGACCGCTGAGGAGACGTGATATAGGGAAGTGTGTTGATTTAGGAGGCCCTGCATGCTGCCTGGCTGTCGGGTCGAATTATTATGTTGAACGTCGTTCTTATATAATGAGTGATCGCTTCAGCTACGCTTTAGTGATCTCTGCTATAGTTCTAAGCTGTATCAAGCCCGAATACAGCGAATAAGTGCAGGGGACCAGCCGTTATAAATATTCATTCTTTTTTTTTTTAGTTGGTGTCATGTGCTGCTTCCACGCAGTTCAGAACAGTGCGGGCTCTAGTGTGTAGTACACAACATCTAAGCACGTACCCTCGGACACTGGTCTAAATCGTGTCTAACACAGGATACGTTTTAACGCGTTGCTCTACGTTTGTGTGTGCACTGCTCTTTTATCTTTTTATCTACGACTCCTCCTATTACCTTTAATTCCCCTTTACCACTTTCCCCACCGCAGGGTAGCTTTCCGGGATTTACACTGGTTTACCTTCCTCTCCTTCTTTCTCTTTCCCTCTATATTTATTTCTCATTTAAGCACAGAATCAAGCAACCGCACGGTGACGGTTGTGCGCGGATGTTAACGTTGCCCAATGCTTATAGTTATACGACACACGGGCGAGCTTCGTGCCATTATACGTGCTTGGCGCTTGCTCTGCACATTCATCGCAAGTGACACGCGCTGTCTCTTACGCAACGCTCAATCACGCACTTTAATGTCTGTCAGGTTTTGAAGTTCGTGGTTACACAAACTGGGAATTATCAAAAAGGGCGGTGTATATGTCAATGTGAAATTATACTGTTTCAACAAATCTGGTATGGTAACGTCGTATGAGCATCCATTCGCTGTGAAGTGAAAAAAAAAAAGAATATATATATATATATATAGCTACCTCCGATAAAATGTGCGCCTGGAACCAATTTGTAGGGAACGTGCGTGTATAGTTTCATTGCGCACGGCGTAAGGCAGGCTTCTTGCGGAAATAACAAGTGGAACGCCAATGCATTTCCCGGTGCCCATTTGTAAACGAACCCCTCTAAAGTCGCATATTATGACAAGTAAAACATAGGGTAGATAACCAATTAACTGTTAGAGTTACATGATGGGTCCCAAGAGAATGGAAGCGCAGTCGAGTTCGACAGAGAACTAGGTGCATGGTCTGATGAAAATAGAACATTTGTAAGCATAAGATTGGGATAAGATTATACCATGGAATTCCAACTAGCCCGTAGTCAGACCTTGCTTCAATAAGATTGGGGTCAGCTGGCGCGAGACAGCTAGGGGTAATTGGAGATCGCTGGGAGAGGCCTTCGTTGTGCAGTACACATAGATATGATAATGATGATGACGACGGTGGTGATCCCTGAAGTGACGTTATAATCTTCGGATTCCGAATATATTGACGTGCCTTGAGCCCCGGCTAGCTTCGAATCCGAAATTATACAGTGACATGTTCACTGATGAAATGGACTACATGTTAATTAACAGATTGTTGTTAATTAGTTGATGCACAGTGTGAGTCGTCCGCCGAAGTAATGTTCGCCTCTTCATATTTTTCGTGTGAAGAGGCAGAATGGCGCTATATGCCGCAGGAGGCCGTTTGTAAGCTTAGAATGAAATAAAAGAAAGACAGCGTGGGTGTGGTTTCACAAACATACGCGCAGTGATGATAACCTTGTTCAAATAGCAGCTTACGGGACGATCTATAAAAAATAGTGGCGACTAAACATAGCAGCAAGCCCTCGCGCCATTATGTTTTCGATCGCCTCCTGTCATTCCTTCGACGAACGATGCAGCTGCGATATTAAAGGTCACGCCTGTCCGATGTTACACAGGGCGGAAGAAATGATGCATCGGAGTCACCCGAACAGTGGGCTTCCGGGGCGCATAACGCGAGCGTCCGCGAGGGCGCAGGTCACTGGAGTGCGTCACACAGGCGGACAGCGGGCCTCGAGACGTGCCATTCCAAGCAGACAACATTGTCGGTGCGCTCTATCGACGGCCGCTTTAGCTTCTTGTTCTTTGTCTGGTTTCTTTTTTTTTCTTCGATGCTTCGATAGCGGAGCGGGCCATTGTACGGCTATGCATGGAGGACGGGTTCGTGTGGAGGTCGAGAGCTCACTGCAGGAGGCCGCATCGGATGCCGTCACCGGTCCTGCATGCCGGGTCGGTTTGACGCCGCGCAGTTCGACGAATTGTAGTGCGAAGCATTACGCGCACGCACTTTGTCTCGCCTGTTCCGTGCGGGATGTAGATAAATATCGTACGAGGAGTGGTGGCGGGCTTTGATATACTCGCGTGGTGCTTACATCTGATAACTGCGAGCGTTTGTTGCTAGAATCAGTGCGCTATAGGTCACTTTAGAGGGAACTGTCGACACCTTGTTAAGTAATCGAGAGAGATTGCGCTGCGTATTTCATTTGTTATCTCGCCCTAAAGAGGCGCAAAGAAAAACAGCAACGCAATGCAGACTACGTTCTGCCTTGAGTTTCTAATTCGAGTTGGTGCCAGAGCATGGAATACTGATGAGCTGGGAGGAAGTAGTCGCAGATGGTTGTAGGAAGAGGGCAATATTCTGCCGTGGGCAAATTGCATCGGTTTAATGTCTGCCGAACTATACTACTGCAAAGAATAAGTCACCAGCATTGGGTGCTCCGAATTGGTCTCCTTCCCAAGTATTAAACTAAAACAAAGAAGCTTAGCTGATGAGAACCGCCGCGATTTAGCGTGACATGGCCGGCTGCCATTTAGTTCATCGCTCTAGCTTTACTGTACACATTGGGCTTAGGGCTTGAGCGCAATATGCTGTCCTTATAATCGTCACCTTCAGTCTCTTCTGTTTCCCCCTGCTCCTCCGGCCGTACGACGACGTCACGTCTCCGGTTCCTACAAGATAAACGCGATGTGCAGTAGTCTGCCATGTGCTGTGCAGCAGAAGAACGTGCGCGTAATTCCATTTTACACGTGACTGGCGCGGAACCAAAGCCTGCTACGTTGGCAACGTGAAAAGTATATATCGACTACAGATGCTGACGCTGCAAGTTGTGGGCATCGTCCACCATGCAGTTCAACGTCAGGCATGCATGGATCCACTGCTTTCTCACTACTTGAAGCATCTGCTTGAAAATAATTAGAAGTTAGCTTCCTATCCGTGTGAAGCATTAAAAAGAAAACGGCCATTAAAAGCGAAGGGAGATTACTGAATAGCGTGATTCTTACATTTGACGACAGTGTTTATCGCTGGAATCTGTGTGCACTACCAGTCGCTGTTATACGAGGATCGTTCCGAAATAAGTCCCGTCACTTTTTTTTTAAAGAGAAGATGGTACACATGAGAATCCACGTCTCTTGCTGGTTCAAGGACGTAAGGGGCGTCAGTGGAGGAAGAATGACGCATGCGCAGAGCGCCGAAGAAGAGCAGCAGACCGGCGTGCCCGAGGTTATTCGAGTACAAATCACGATGGCAGACAGACGTGTGCTGACAGCGTGGTCGCCAATGGAAGTGTGTGTTATTATCCGGTATGAATGGGCACGTGGGACTAGTGTGTCCGTCATCCATGAACGCCTACAGATCGTGTATGGTGAATTGTCATGTCTCGTAAATGGTTGATCGCTGGTGTTGCATGTTCAGTGAAGGAAAGCAGAGTGTGGAGGACAAAGATCAGATCCATCGCTTCGAATGGGAGAGATTGGATCACCTGGCCTACAGCCCAGATCTTGTGCCATCGGACCAATTCGTTGCATCGCGGAACGCCGAGTTTTACCAGAGTGGTTTCTTCAAACTGATTGCACGCTATATACGACAAATGTCTCAATGCCGGTGGCGACTATGTAAAAAAATAGTGAGAGGTGTATAGTTTATGATGCCATGGTGTATTTTGTTTTCGCAATAAAGTTTAGTGTGAAAGTAAACGACGACAGTTATTTTCGGAACGTCCTTCGTAGAAGGGATACATGTAGTTGGCAACTGAGCGAGATTACGCTCATGCAGCGATGCCACACGAAGCTTTTCCCGTTGACCGATGTACATGTGTTTGTGCCGCTTCTATGAAGAATTACCTGTAAGTTGAAGTCATGTGATTTTCGCATTCCTTTTCTTAGCGGTCGTTTACAACCGTCCGGACCTTGCGCTAAGCGGAGGCATTGAGGCAGCTCTCGGTGAAGTCGGCCGAGACAACGGCCTTTGGAGGTTTAATGCGAGTTGGATTTCCGGCACACTGGTTCGTCGCACAACTGCCTCAGCGTCCAGAACGCCGCGTGTATCTTATGACCGAGTCGAAATGCGCAGTGCGTTCCCTGCCTCCCGTCATTACGTATGCGTAGGTGGTCACTGCTCAGGCGCGCGCGTCTCGCCGGCCATCATCGGATCGAGAGCATGCGGACGAACACCGCGCGGTGCGGCAGCACCGTCGTTATGCAAGAGGGATTAGCGCAGCAGCGCGACCTCGCCGTCCGCAGCCCGTGGCCGCGCACGTGCGCCGGCATGCGCGTCACGCTCTGTCACCTCGCGTTGGTGTGGCCGCTCCCAGCTCGTCTCGTAAATTGAGCGAGGCCCTCGCCAGCAGAGGGCCGCGGCGGCTGCGCATGCGTGCAATGCGCGCGCAATACGATGACACTTATGACCGGGGACCCCCTTGTCTTCCGGTGCTTGGCGGCTTTATCGCCGTGCCCTACAGCTCGTGCAATTTCTGTACAGCGCTTCGCGCACCTGGCCGCTCTTTGTCTTCCTCCGGGGCGCTGGCATTTATCGCGACACTTTATAGTAGCCGGTTATATTTACGGTATGCGTGTGTATGCTGGTGCGCGTGCGCACAATGTATGTGAGTGCGTCATTCCGTGATCGGGACTAGCATGCTTAGACCTATATGGTCATGCAACCATCTGCAGCACTTATTGAAGAATGCCTGTCCGTCTCGCGTAATTGTTCTGTCGTCGTGCTGTAACTGCCGTTCGTTACCGTTGGACGATAGGTCGAGCTGAGTGCCGTCGATTTTATTAGACTAGTTGTGCGCATGCGCAAGGGTAAAGGAGGGGACAATTCAACCGTTGCGAACTGCCTCTTAAGTTCCAATAACAGGTCTTGCCCTTGAGAAAAAAAAATCGCAGTTCCGCCCGAAAGGCGAAGCACCGATTGCGATAGCAAATTAGTAGATATAGCCGCCAAGCACCGGAAGACAAGGGGGTCTCCGGTCATAAGTGTCATCGTATTGCGCGCGCATTGCACGCATGCGCAGCCGCCGCGGCCCAAATTAGTAGATAGCTGTACGAAGTAAGAATAGTAGTTTTATCGGCCGTATGAACTCGTAAACATTCGCTTACTAACTAAATTAACAATGATAGAATATGTAAGCGTGACTCAACGAGGACGTAGAAAGAAACAGACACACAGCGAGAGCGCTGTATTTGCGCGTCTGCTTCTTTCTGCGTCCTTGTTCAGTCGCGCTTAGGCATTCTATCACGGATTCAAACCAACTAGCCCGTCAACGTGTTTTAACTAAACTAACCACGGTGTCACGCGCGCACAGGTAAACATGAACACATCTCGCTCGATGAGCGCGGAAACTCGCGGTGAAAATGCTGGAGTGAGGAATCGCGGCAGCAGCAAGCGACTTGACCTCCATGAATGTCTCGCTTCAGCGCGAACGAAATGTCGAAAGCACAGCGCATACGAAGCTACCGGCACTACGCGGACTGCAAACATCGCAGATCGCTTTGAAGATGAGGCCCGCGCGGGCGCGCACTTTAACCACGTCGCAGATCGATTTCAAGACACACGAGCACCGGCAACGCGTCCCTACGGCGTCCGCCAAAGCGTCTACTACGGCATCCGCGATTCGCGTGGCCAACGGCGTAGTGGACGCCGCGGTTGTTTCCAGTCTGTACAGACCGGTGGGGGAGGAGGACAACGAGCCATCGTAGCAGCGGTAGCAGCCGCCGGAGAACGCCCCTCCTCCCTCGCCTCACCCCCCTGCCGCGCCGTTTTCTAGAGGGTGTTGGCCGTTGGCCTCGCGCGCCACAGGAGAGGGCACGCATCTGGGCACAAAGGTCCTTCCCGGGCCGCGTTCCTCCCTCGCGCACGCGAGGTTGAACCGCGTTCGTCGGCTCTCTCTGACACGCTTTCACTCATACGGAACCTCACGGCGACGGCGACGTCTGAAATGCGCCTCGAGCGTCCATATAAGTGCTATCGCAATAAAAAGAAAGAGGAATGGGCATGGTATACCACAGAACCGTTTTCAAGGTTAAGTGATAGCGGCCCGGTGTACCTGCAGAGATATTTATTTTTATTTGACAATACTGCAGACTCCGATTGGAGTCCAAACAGAAACATGCTGCTGGGGACACTTAAATTGCTTAGGTCAATTGGTTAATGCTATGATACTTGTGGATGCTGTGATGTCGCGCAACCTTCATGTTCGGCCCGTGTTACAAGCCACGCTAAAAACACTTGCATAGGCACGTATAGCGCACTGTTGTCACGAACGGCTGACCAATCCGCCAGCTTTGATTACGCTGTCCTCGCGGGTTATCGGGCCTGTTTAGACAACCGTCTACGCCAAGTACAGGACTCAATGTCAAGTAAAAAGGCCTTGCCAAATAAAAAGACTCAAGTCAAAGGAAATGGCTTCATCGTGTATACTAGCCAGTGCAGAACAGTTAGCACAAGCTACCACACTCTCTTAATCTCTGCCTCGAATAAATTAGCTTTTTTTTTCTCCCCGCGTTCAAGAGGCTATCGCGAGCTATTGTGCATGCAACTAATCCGCCAGAACGTCTTTTGTGCGCAGTGTGCGCTGTTTCACGCCGCAAAGCTCTCACGCCCCGAGGGAGGAGTGCCTCGCCGGAAACCTTGACAGTGCGCTGATTAGCGCTACCACCGTGGGAGTGGCTTGTGCGTACATCCGCACACGAAAACGGGAAACGTTCTCCACCGGCCGCGCTGGAACGAAACGAGGGCACACCCTGCTTTGAAAATAACGCGGCTGTGAGAACGCGACTGCGGCGGGTCGAGATAAAAGGTCCCGCGTGAGTTGTACGTGCATGTGCAGAAAGCCGATGCAAATCGAGCGACATTCGAGGAAAACGAGGAAAGACCGCCGGCGACCGTGACGTAAGACTCGGTGGCGTGCGCTGCACTGTTTTGGTTTTCGCACGAGGCTCCTTTTTCACAGAGCAGTTTCTACGTCTTACAACGGTTGGTTAGGACGCACAACCGGCCTATGACAAACACTTATTACAACCGCGAAGGTTTGTGGATTCGGCCCGCAACGACGGCATTGTCCATTAGACCCTAGAACGCGACAGTCGAACGCTGCAGCATGTGCGGTGCTTATAAATTCAAACGCGAGCAATTCTGAAACTATACTGCAATGTCTTACTTGCAAAAAACGCTTGTGTTCTTATATTTAGGTGCACGCTAAATACGGAGTGATCATTTTAATGTTTCCCGGATTTTTTAAAAAATTGCCTGTTGCAGGTAATAAAATTCTAGTTCTTGAGCTGGATTATTCAGAGAGGTGGACATTACTTGCACGAGATATTGAAACACACATTCAACTAATTAGTGATTCCACGAATCAACTTCTTAATTAATTACTTTACGGTACATATTACAATTGCAAGGCACTTGAAATGAATTTGCACAATGACACCAGTTTGGAGTTATGTGCCATATAACCGTAAAAATGCACTGTTGTTTCACTTACTTTTTTTAACAGAACGCTCGTTCGTGCATTGAAGCCCAAAAGTAACTGTATCGCACATCTATTTAGTCCCGCACTTTGGGAAATAATATCTCGAAACTGGTGTTATCCTGGAAATTAATTTCAAGCGGATACGCCTTCTAAACTCAACGGCTACAATTCGTAAATTGCAATATGTGCCGTAATGTAACTAATTAAGATGTTCATTTGTGAATTTAATTAGTTGAATATTTGTTTCAATTTCTCTTGTTATTAATGTCCGCCTCTTCGAAAAATGCAGCTCAAGGAAAAGAATTTATGCTATCTGTCACACGTTCTTTTTAAATTTTGGAACACTTAAAAATGATCACCCGTCCGTATAAATTACCCCAATTGGTAAATATTAATCCGGAGCCCTGCACTATGGAGTCCTTCATAACCCGCGGTGCAATTTTTAGATGTTAAACCCCAAATTTAAAAGCGCTGAGCACCGACATCCTCACGTATCATTCAGGTCTAGAACCGAGCCCGGGCCCACAGTGTATACACGCTGTACTAATGTGCATGATTTAAAGATATATTGGATACCCGACTAAAGTGTAAGGTAATAGTGGCTGTGGTATCGGCAAACTCGTGAGTCATGCATAAAAGGCATTAAAGCCTAAAACTGGCTTAGGGAAACGGCCGCATATAGACCGAGTATTGTCTGCTTTAGATAGTGTGACATGCAGAATTGCTTTGGAAGATAGATCTTGCAATTAGACTGCACAATTTTTCCTTTGCAACGTGATAAATATCGCCAGATGAATTCATAAGTTTATACGCATATTGCTTTGTCTATCGGAAAATTTCACCTTTCCTTTTCAAAACTCACGCTTCGCATCTTTCTTTTTATTCTTATTTTTCACATTTGCTTTTTGACTTGCCTTCCTGTCACTCTCGGAGGGAGCAACCTGCTTTCTATATTGGTAGCTCACCACGCCGCCAATATCGCAATGGACGACGGGCACTTCGACGCTGTTCAAGGGCGGCCAAGTGGCAAGGATCCTTGTCTCACCGTCGGCTTTTCTCGTCTGAGAGAGACATCGTCCCCCGTTGCGTCAAGCCAATATTTCGCTCCGTCCGCGCGCAGTGTTGGAACGGCGCCGAACTCGCCTTCTACCTTCACCGCATGTTCCGCACACACTGCCTGCCTACAACTTTCCGCGCCGTCATCTTCGCCTCGATAGGCGTCACCGCGCAGTGCGCCACTTTGTGAAATCCTGCCGGTTGCCTTGGTGAGGACTAGAGTGCACTATAGAACACTCTAGCGAGGACGTGGCGTTGTGCGCGCTGCCAGGTACCGCTACTCCTCTTAGGAAACGCCGCCGAGTCGTCTCGCGCCCAGTCTTCGCCTCGCGGGAAGCAGGCGCATATATTAGGCGATAAACGGCCAACGCTAGCGCGATAGACCCGGGAGGATCCTTTCAATTAGCTGAATTTGGCTGCATTTCAGCATCTCCGTGCTGGAACCCACAACGTGGGCGACTGGAAGGGCAGCAGTGGGAAGAATCTATGCGAGCCTGCTCGAAGTATACTCGCAACGAGCTCAAGATCTATCTCGCTCTGCCGCCGCCTGCCATGGCGGCGGCAGAGCACACTTATACGCACACTTAAACTGGCACGTATATATATTTATATCATAAGAAGCCAACAAACACTGACACCAAGGGCAACATAGTGGAAATTACTTGTGCTTAATAAATGAAATAACACACACACACACACACACACACACACACACACACACACACACACACACACACACACACACACACACACACACACATATATATATATATATATATATATATATATCTTCAAAAAAATACCAGTTGAGAGTCAGCGCCGTGCACGTCGTCGTTTTTATACCTTCTTGTGTCCTTGTCTTGTACTGCGCTGTAAAGAACCACTATGAATCCCAACCAACTGGCCCAACTTGCCGTTTTGATAAAGTGGCAACCACCTGAACTCGTTGCCGGCGTATCTTCAGCGTGACGTCACTAGACGTCAGCGCGTGCGTTTTGCGTACCGCTGGACGGTTCTGCAACGGCGACTGCAATGTATTTATTACGACTAGGGAAGCGGTTGCCCGGCAGCACAAATTTTAGCAAAGACTGATTATCGGTTATCGCGCGGAGTGAAATGCGAGCGCCTATACATCCGGGGAGTGTAACACGCCATTTTACAATTATTATCGTCTTGTTAAAAATGACTATCTCTGTATGAATGATTTGCTTCAGTTTCCATATGCCAGACTATGCGGAAAATGTTAGGGCGATTTTAAATTCCAAATTGCTATTAAGAGCTGCTTAACGTTAACCTTTCATTTATGCAACTCCTTAATGTTGTGGAGAAGCCGGCAATATATTCGTTACCAAAATTTCCGGTACAGCGATCAATAGATTGTTAATTCCGTCAGCCACTCGAGCGCCACAACAAAATCACGTCGAAATACGAATATATGCTTAAAAATCTTGTTATTAGTTATTAGTCATGTGAACACATATACAAACATCACAAAGAGAACGAAAAGCGGGCTAGCAATCGTCTCCTAAAAGGGACACCGTGCCCACCCACTTGCAGAGGAGAGAAGAAACAAAATAGAAAGGGAAGGAAGACCTAAAGGAAGCAAAGAGAGAGAGACAGAGAGAAAGAAAGAAAAGATCACACAGTCACGCACAGAGTACCAGCGTTACAGACGTGAGTATAGTCCGTCCCGTAGTTGGCAAACGTTCCAGTGCAGCTTTATGAGCCTCATATCGAGTTGACGTACGACCCTTCGGAAGCAATATATTATTAAGCGTAGTTCATGCAGGATTAGGTTATGAAACTTGCTCAGGAGCAAACTGCGATCAATGCGGAGAGTTATAACATTCTAACAAGTGTTCAAGCGTTTCGCTGGAGTGTCCGCAAGCGAAGCTCCAAACTCTCTTTCTCTCTGCGCTCGCTATACTTCCCTGTCGGAAACGCTATGTTACGCTGATATGCCGATGTCGTTCATGCAAGACAGATGACGATTATTGCTTAGAGTATACAAGATAAGCCCCACAGGGGTGCAACTTTTTCTTGGACTGAACGAGCACCGTATGCTCTTGGACCACCGAATGGGACGTGCAACATCGCGTGTGTGGTCGCCATATCGCGAAATCCCATGTTGCCAGTGGCTCGTGGCCAGACTGAATTTCGATCCACCAGTCGCATTTGGACCAGGGTCCACCGAAGACATACGCCCTTCATCGTGTCATGGCGGCTGTCTCTATGCGAAGCACTCAAAGTGGGCCGAGAGTACATCTCTCTTGCAATTTATCTCAGTCCTTTTTCCAAGCACCGATACGTGTGCGTTTGTCTCGATAAGTGCGCGGCTTTCTGAGAAACCGGCAGGCTCCGATAAGGTGCTTTTGTGACCGGGTGTCACCGGAGGCGGGGGTCGGATGCGTCTGTTTATTGCGGAAGTACCGCAGACGCGCAGAATAGTCGTTGGCGCTGATGGCAGCCTCGAGGTTATATGAAAAGAGTGAACAAAGCAGCGAAAAGAAGAAGGAAAAAGAAAGATAACCAAGCCATCGAGAGAGAACAATGGAAGACCGCTGCCAGTGATAACGCCCAGAAACGGTGGCAGTGCAAGGTGGCACCGCAGGCTATAACTGGAGTGTGCCATAGTATAACGTACACTGCCCCAAATTCTAGAAACTGTATACAGCGGTGACATGAAGGTGCGAAATTTCTGTTCGGATGCAAGAAGGGCCGTCACTAGAGTGACACCGCTATCGACAAGAGGATGTTTGATTTTCGAGGTCATGATATTGAGAGATTCCCGCAAATCTACATACTCTTAACTTTTACTATAGTGCAACAACCAATCTTGGACGATATACATACGTAAACCACAGAATTGACCCCGTGGCGCTGCTGTCATAGAAGCTGAGAAAAATCACACAAGGCGCCTGTTTGGACTCGTAGCCCATAAAATGTATGCGAAATCGTGTTAAGGTGAAAGTATCACTGCCGCCATCTTCCGTGTAGTTCAGATTCTCCCATCAGGCAACGCCACTTATTCATGTTTTGAAAAAGGGAAAAAAATTTGCTCTTAGTCGTCGCAGCATGCTCCGGTCTGTCCCTGTTGCGACGCTGTTGCTGCGCGTGGTGGCCTTCTCACGGCTGATGCTTTCAGCAGAGGTTCGGTTGAAGGTTTCTATATGTGAAATGGTAGGTGCCGCTGATTGATGGTGGCTACAGCCGCTTCCAACGCTTCGGCAAAGAGATTTTCGAACGAACCATGCATACCGGGACCATCCATGTGACGCAGGGAATTTACTGAAATAAGTGAATTTCTGAAGCTAAAATACGCGGAAAAATCGTAAACTACGGCATACACACAACCTACAGACATGATAGCTGTCGGAATGAAATTTGAATATACGAGAAAACATAAGTATGGCACGCGAAAACTCAATGAAACCCCGTTTCCAGCGTTTCTACAATTCACAGACCGGCCGCGGCGTCCGCCATTTGCGCACGCCGGCGCGCGGGTGTCTCGGGGGCCACGGAGGCGTGCGTTCGCTTCCTTGCGATACCTCCAGCTGTCGCTCGCCTCTGCCGCATAGACATCCGCAATAGACATCAGTAAGAGGCGATTGGAGGATTGGTGGAAGAAAAGTAGGGAAACGACAAAAGACGGAGACGTACAAAAGCACAGTTCGCAATAGGGTATCAGAAAATTTGGACGTGGTAGTTCATAGTGGGGTTGTTTTGTTTTTTCATTGGTTAACCTAGGTAGGATATTAGGCAGCATAGTAGCAAGAGCTTGGTGGCGCAAGCCACCGCCCCGTTCCAAAGGGGACGCTCATAACATCCATCCATCCATCCATCGCGGCCCGCGCAAGAGGCCGCGTTTCTACCATAAAGCCCGCCTTCGTGCATAGCGTTCGCGGCCAGCGTTTCCCGGTAAACCATCCGCTTACATACGTTCCAGTTACCGGAAAGTGTGAGAAGCAATCGGGAATCTTTGAATGCTAGCTATCGGTGTTCCACTTTTTTCTTTTATTATTTACTGCCGGTCTTCGACATAACATCGCACATACAAATTTTACACACATGTCACAAATGGAAGCATCCCGCAATGGGGAAAAAATCGCGTTCCACTTTTAAAGGCGAAGCTTAAGGGAAGCTGAAACACTTTTCGAAAAAAATGAGTTCTCTGCGGCATTCTACAGTTTTGAGTCCTCTGAACACGAATATCTGGTTCAAAAAGGGCGGAAACAAACGCAAGCGGCTGTTTTTCCAAGAAAACGCTCACCAGCGCCTCAGGGCATCGCGCGAACGCCACTGTTGCCCGTGATTGGTCGGGACCGCTGTGACGTCTTTCGCGGCAATCTCCGGTCGGCATGCGGTCGGCGCCGCCGTTTCAGAGCGTAGCACGCTGTTCTGTTCTGGCTTCATAGCTGAGTTGTAAGCATTATGGAACGTTCTCGCTGTCTCGGACAGCTTGTATTTTCGCCGTACATGTTCGAACCGACAGCCGATACGGAAAACGATGGCGGCAACGGCGGCAGCGGTGGCAACGACGATGTTGAGAGTGCCAACAGCGAGAGCGATGTGTGCACCTTCTCGCGCGTTGGAAAAGCTGGTACATATGTTTCTTTTTTTTTTTCATGTAGCTGCAGGTTCTAATGCTGGGAGAAAAAATGCGCTAATGTGTCCCTGGGAACTTGCTGCAGGAAGAATGCCGAAGCACTAACTTCTCATTAGATTGTAAACACAGGTGCAATTCCGCGATGTCAAGCACCTTGCCGCTGCTTGTCTAAAGTTGTCCCGTGGTTTTCTGAGTGTTGATACACGATCGCGAACATAAGTGCCGCGTTTCAAAGCGCGCACATGCAGTGCTGCGGGGTACAGTCATGGAAGTTGCTTATCATACAAATCCAGAGGTGGCCAGAGGTATTATATGTGCAATATTCATACTATGGTTCGACGACTTTGCGATTGTGGCTCGATCAAGAATCGGTATGCGTGCTCCATGCTAGTGTTGACATAAAGATATTAGGCAGTTTTAGCACCGCCGTGTGGTAAACACGATAACTGCAACCGTACGTCGAATGTCACTAGGCAAGCCTATACTCCATTTCATACCTCAGGTTCAACGCTGTGGAAGCTACGCACAAAGTCCGGTCACCAAAATTTATTACTGCGCGCGTTTCCGTCTATGCTTCGCAGCGTGCCAGCGGCGTTTGCTCGCGCGAGCATGCACGTGAAGCTGCCGCGACGGGCTGCAATTAAAAAATACCGAAAAGAAAATTGATTTAAAAGAACGTGTTAGCAGCCGTATAAGTACACGGATTGTTTCTATGGGTAAATTTTTTTCTTTTTTTCATTCAGAACTGAGCTTATATATGGAAAATTTTCTCAAAAATCGGGTCAAGCAACACCGAACATTTTCTAAGTGCGAACGCAGCCACTGCAAGAAGTATCTCAAGCCTCCACAGCGTTGCACCTGATGTATGAAACGGAGTATAGCAACGCTAGCAACAACGCGTTTCCGCATTTGTCGTAAGGATATCCGGCTAGGCTAAAGCTGTTTTACCAGACGTTAATGGCTGCGAATGTTCGCATTTCTCGAGTGCATCAATGTGGGCCTAATCAGGCTTTCATTAAACTAGGTGCACCTGCATGTGCTGCGTATTGATGGAAGATGAAGAGCACAGCACAGTTGATTTCATCGGCACGAACTTATCTCTCCTCACCGCACGGACCCACTGCGCTGCAAGCTTCTTGTCCTTCGGGAACCTGTGAAACACCACATCGTCTCGCCCGCCTGTATTCGCGCAGCCGAATGCTGCACAGAACGAGGGCATGTTGGGCGCCCTTGGCTGTAGGCACTCACGCAGCACAGAAGGAAAGAACAGTTTACGAAAATCGCAAAAGAAAACAAACGTGAGCGGCGGCGGCGGCAGATCTCTCATAGCGTCGTTCAGTAAAGCGCAGGACGGAAAGAGGCATGCCAGCACATGCCAGCACGCCGGTCCGGCAGCTCGGTCCCCGCCAGTGACGTCACTCTCGCCGGTTCTCTCCTCTGGCAACCACCTCACCCGGCGCTCCGGGAAGCGATGGGGGCGTGTCCGCGGGGGTGATTTAGGAAGCGATTTCCGCCCCTTATATTAATAACACGTTTCAGCTTCCCTTTAAGCGTCCTCCAAAGTTTTTGACGTGGCTGCCATGTGAGCGCGGGCCGCTGCTTCGAAAACCGTCTCGGTGGATGGTCTGCTGACTGCAGTGCTCACTGCCCCGGCGGAACACAACACTAGCTGTAATAATACGGAGAAATTGAGACCGAAATGGACGGAACCTTGAGTCACCTTGATCGCCAACTAGTTTTGTTTCTTTTGCTTACTAGCGTCTACTTCTCTTTTTTCAGCATTCTCCAAAGTAGACCCCCGCTAAGCGAAGGTTTTAGACTTTAAATGGTAAACACAGCTTTGTGCCTATAAACAGATAAATATTGGGAAATTTTTCCCCCATTGTATGCCGACATATCCAGCTTTCCTGGACACGTACCAACTAGCGCCCCAAGCGGCCCCGGCACGAAGCTAGCGCGTTTTCAATGGAACGAGCGGGTTTTTCGCCAATAACAAAAGCTGCAGGTCGATTATCAAAAAACGCAGGTGACAGACGTGTTCTGGAAGACAATCCACAGGAGCCAAATGCAGTGATCACTCTATGGCACGTAAGAATTTTGTTCCCACAGCGGGTAAAGATTTAGCAATGGAAGCCTATGGAAACGACGAAAATTTGTACTCCATTTTCGAGGCAAGAACCGTGGCTGTGATTACACTATGGCTTCTATCGTAATACGCAGTGCAGCGTATGTAGTCCGGAGACTCAGCTTTCGATTGATGCCTAGCTCGACTCTCCACACATGGCGTAACACTGTTCCCAAAAGCTTTTTTTGTAACACTGTCGTGAAAATTCATGTGGTATCTATAAAATAATGTTCGTACCGCTGCGCGAACCCTCGGAAGCCGTGGCCGAGCGGTAGAATTGCGCGCACCTTTAGTCACGCTTCGCGGTGGCCGCGGTTCGATTCTCGCTTCGGACTTTTTTTTTTAGCCGCATAGGACCTAGTTTTGTAGTCTCTCACTAGATGGCAGACACACAAAACCCAGCATTTGCTTTCGGTTCTGGTTTTTCAGCGGCGCAGTTTTTTTTTTTATAGCCGCATAGGACTTAGTTTTATACTCTCCCACCAGATGGAAAAAACACAAAACTCAAGATTTGCTTTCGGTTCTGGTTTTCCAGTCGTTCTCTTGAAGTATTATCTTTTCTATTTTTCCTTCCTAAAACACAGCAATGTCGTGTTCATTTGTTAAGTCATCGCATTTATGAAGGTTTTATTCATTGGACATCATAACTAGAAGCTTGCGCAAAGCTTTGTGTTATGCAAAAAAAAAAAATTTCGTGCTTTGTAGCGTGGAACCTGGGAGAACAAAATGGCCATTCTTATTGCGTCCTTCTGGAAGGTGCGTTTTCTTCGACTTTCTCCTGTCCTTAATGGCACATACTCCGAGCGAATGAGGTCCACCTGGGCCACAATGCCACCCGGTGGCCAGTGCCATTCCTATGCAACATTCGTGCGGAACAAAGTGTCTGCTAAGCTGAGTCGCTGCCCGAACGTTAATTATTTCTAAAGATTCATCCAATTAAGAAATGCACCAAATAGGAGAAGATGTGCAGCGTGTGGATTAATAGCTACTGGTAATGTGTTCCCTACAGCCAAGTGGTATGAATCCGTAGGTGTGGCCGTAAAAAAATAATTTGAATAAATGTCCCGTGCTGTGTCTGCCCCAGTCGCTCTACAGAGAAGCTAGCTTGGCTAGCCGTCAGTATTTAGGATCAACATATGGCGTCGCTCGTTCGGTGCAGTTGCTTTTAATGCGAAGCATTCTTTGGTGAGTGCCCCAGTGATCTGGTAGCAAAATCGTGCGAAATCGTGTCTGTAACGCCAAAAAACTTGACGCATTTCCCGTATGAATACATAGGTCTTTATAAAAAGGGGTGGGGTGGCCAACTTGAAATTGGAAGTGGCGTCACCATAAATTTGGCCGTGATGCAGGGATTGGTCAAGTTGAATGTGGTAGTGATATGGGATTGGCCCAACATAAAGTTGGGGTGAAATGGTAGTGAGCCAAGCTGAATTTGAGCCTGATATGGGGGTGGCTCAACCTAAATTTGAGGTGATATAGGGGTGGGCCAGCGTTAGTTTGGGGCGGATATGGGGGTGGGCCAACCTCGAGTTGCAGGTGGTATTGGAGTGGGCCAACCTAAATTTGGTGGTGTTGTGGAGGCGGGCCAATCTGTATTTGGGGGTGATATGGGATTGGTCCTACCTAAATGTGGGAGCAATCTCGGGGTCGGCCAATCTGAATTTGGGGGCGATATGGGGGTGGGCCAACCTAAAATTTGGGGTGCGTCGGCTCGAAATTTGGAGGACGATTTATGGAAATTCGTCTGTGGACCAACTTGAAAATTAGGGGTGGCCCAATTGAAATTCGGGGTTGAGCCAACTTGAAGTTTAAGGCTGGGCAAAAAGAAAATCGGGCGTGGCCGACTTTACACTTCAGGGCGGGCCAATTTAAATTTGAGGGTGTGCCAACTTGAAATTTGGGGATGGGCCTACTTAATGTTTGGGATGGGCCAATTGAAAGTTGGGGGCCTGTTTACGAATAGTTAGACAACACCAGTGGTGTTTCTGCATATTTTTCATCATCGCAAAGTACGTATATCAATAATTGTTACCTATATCCCTCAAGGTGAGCTACCACTCGAGCCTTCCCAGCCCACTGAGCTAATGATGTCACGGGAGTGCTCTCATCGTAACGACTGCGACGTTCAATGTGGAGATCCACAAAAACAAATCGCAGACCGAGCTAACCATTTTCACGCCAATGACACCGCTAACACTACTCGCTCGTGCTAGACGCAACACAAGCTTACAACGATCATAATTCAACTTTCCATCACACCTAGTCGACACGTTCTCAATGCAGAATTTCGTCAATCATCTGAATAGAAACCATGCTGGATGTTTTACTGTTATGTTGGGCCGTTTTTTCGAAAGCCTTCTCCCACAAAGACAATACATTTTTGAGATTGACGAGGCAAGCTAGTACATAACTCATACGAAGCAAACGTATAAAGGGTTATAGTGATTTCTCGAAAAATATGTTAGGTAAATAAGATTTCAGATAGTATTATTTCGACCGGGCATGACAACGATTTCTTCCCGCCTGTCACAGCGCTTTCACCGAAGACCTAATCATTTTGCTCAAACCCGTTGCCCCAATACTACATGTGCTGAATGTACAAAAGTGCGGTGCGTGGTCACAGCTTCAAAGCCAGTCTATTTTGTGTACTGTTGTTGTTATTGTAGTAATGTGAAGTTTTCCTCTTCATAAGAGCACAAAAAGAAAAAAGAATATTACAGATAGTAGCTGAGCGCAAAGTACATCGGAAGATCTGAAACCAGCAATTATTTTTAATTTGCGGGTTGGTCTTCTCTGCTGGTAGATCGCTGTCCGATCACTTCAACAAATTTTGTTTGTGTGCAACAGCAGCAAAAACAAAGATACTACCATTTCATTGCTAGGACCTTTGTGCCATTCACACACACAATAAGGACACCAGATAATTGACACTATCAGTTCATAAACTGATATTGTTTTGCTAATTTCAGTGTAGCGTGGTGTCTGCGAACGGAGTATTTTCTTAGTATCAGTCCAGTGTTAGCAGTGAGAAGCAGTTCGGTCTATCATCTCCGTGAGGCCATACTAGCCATTGTAGCGCTTTACTCTAGGCCAAGTGCTAAAAGCTTGGTGTGCTTCGTCCTTTCCGCAGGTCATCCATCCATTCTGTTATGGTGGCCATCAACGCTGCGTCCGTCATGCCTCCTCCTCATTTTAGCTCCACCATCGCTAGAGTGGGCAGAGAAAGGAAGCTTTCTTCACAATCAGCCCCAGCGGGGTTCCACCACTCGTAACTGCTGCAATTTGCATTAAGTGGCTGGGCATGCTAACTACATCCTTAGTTTCACAATGGCTAGCGCGCGCAGAAAAAGTAGAGCTGTGGTCGCTATCACTACCACGAACCCATGTCAATGCAGACGTAAGTACGTGGAGAGGCTGGGCATGCTAACTTCTGCGCTACGACCTGCCGCTGCCACCTCAGATTTTCTATGCATACCTGCTTCTGGTTTCTATCGCACACGCATGCAGGACAAACGCGGATAAGTAATTGGATTAGATTGGGAAAACGTTTATTGAGCCGGCAGTAAAGCGCGAAGGCGCGCTTCGGACGTGGCCTACGTCGTCATCGTGGCGGTGTTCGGAATGGCCGTACGGGGTGGCAACGTGCCAGCTTTCAGCCCGCAGCACGTGTTCCAATGCCACCAGACGGGGCGCACTTCAGAGAACTGCGGATGACCGGCAGCCACGTGGCGCGCGGTCAACTAAGGAATGTGGTAGTCGGCTGCGCCACCCGAGACAAAGCAGAGTTCTACGAAGCCCTCTGACGTCGGCTCCGGACCCTTTTCCCCTTTGCGTGTGTGCGGCACGTGTTTGTGAGCCCTCCGCCAGAAGGGCTGGTCCACGGGGACATCGAACGGTGACGTCGAACGATGACGTCGAACTATGACGTCGAGCGGAGAGCTTATAAGCAGCGTTTACCGGCTGCTAGAGCGTGCTCGTCGTCGGGAGGTGAGTGCTCGTTGTCATGCTAGAAATGTACTAGTGAGCTGTGTGCTCGTAAGCTGTTTGCTGTATGATAGTCTTGCGGGCTCCATATGGGAGTCGCGCTAACCTGCCAATGTATCTTGCTTAAAATGGTAAATAAATCCTGCTCGCCTAGTCCTGTCGCCACAAGGTCCTCCCTACAGCTACGACTGCCAACTCTTACAGCGGGTGCTCTACGAAGATCCCCGCTCGCCGTTGCCGGCTCGCCAGGCTCCTGCCTAGCCATCGCCTCGATGACCTGCTGGACGGCCTGTAGTTGTTTTTCTTGGTCTTCGCTCCGCGTTGCTTCCTCAAGCTGCGGCGGTATATGTCCTGAGTTAGCTTGGCTTGAATGTTTGGAGCAATCCCATAGCATGCGCTCGAATGTGGCCTTCTCCCTGCAGCACGCTCTGCACTTGTCATGGGGGTGTGATTCTGGGTACATCCTATGCAATAGCGCCGGGCTTGGAAGTGTTCTCGTTTGTAGTTACCTGAACAGCACGGCCTGCGACCTGCTCAGCCCTTTGCAGGGCGGCGGGAGAAGTCTACGGGCCAGCCGAAAGCCTTGGTCAGTTCGTTATAGGTGGTCATCCGGTCTTTGGCGCTGAAACACAGCGGGCAGCCATTGCCTTGGGCGCGGTCGGTTAATCCTCGCGCTCGGGCGTGTGTCGTTTCGTTGCGATTGGCATGCTTCTCTGACGCTTGTCCTGCGTTCTCCGGCAACCACTTGATTCGAGTCCTCTTGTCGCGGTATGCCTGTCGGCGCAGGACGCGTGCCGACATTGGGGAAATTCTTCTTTTGGCGTAGTTCTTCACCGCCTGTGTGAAGTCGCTGAGGATCATGTGGCATTCTCGGGCTACGATGGCCAGGGCGATGGCTATTTCTTCTGCTTCCTCCACTTGCTTGCTCGATGTGCTGGCAGTCGCCCGCACGGAGTCGACCACCGCGATCGCGAAGCAGTTGCGGCCGGCATATTCGGCTGCATCCACGTATCTGGCACCGGTGTCTTCCGCGTGCAGGTCCGTCAGTGCCTTGGCTATAGCGCGTCTTCTGCCTTCGTTGAATTCCGGGTGCATGTTCTTCGGCAAGGGGTCAACCCGCACGTTTCATCGTACGTGGTCGGGGACGGGGCATTTTGGTCCCTGCTGTTCGTGATAACCGATGCCTAG
The DNA here is from genome assembly GCF_023375885.2 of Dermacentor andersoni. Lineage (NCBI taxonomy): Eukaryota > Metazoa > Arthropoda > Arachnida > Ixodida > Ixodidae > Dermacentor > Dermacentor andersoni. The sequence continues at coordinate 26,636,389 of NC_092815.1, forward strand.
ACTGCACAGGATCTTTCTGCCGGCCTTTGTTGATGACAATCTTTCAAACTGAGGGGCTCTTTGCGCTTCGACGATCTCGTCGAGCGTGTTGTGTATGCCCTGCTGGAGGAGACGTTTCGTGTTGGTAGTTTCAGGTAGACCGAGGGGTGTCTTGTAAGCCCTCCGGATTAGGATGTCTAGCTTGTTCTTTTCGCTTTTCACCCACTTGTGGAAGGCTGCCACGTACACTGGCAGACTGCGAAGGAGTGTATAAGCCTGATGAAGTTTTCCTCCTTCATGACTCCCTTCTTGGTGGTAACGCGCTTGAGCAGTCTGCTGGCATTGGACGCCTTACCCATGATGCGGGTGATGGTGTCTCCGTTCCTGCCGAGCGCTTCGATCGTCATGCCCAGGACTCGGATCTTGGTGACCGTCGGTATTGTGTTACCATCCCTGGTGCGGATCTTGATCTTTTCGTGTTTCCTTTGCTTCTTGATTCTGTGCGTTTTGATCGGTTGGTAAAGCAGGAGCTCCAACTTACTTGGGGAGCAACGCAGTCCCCTACCTTCCAAGCTTTCTTCGACCGTGTCGACTGCCATCTGTGGCGTGGATTTTGTGCGGGCATCACTGCCCCCGTCCACCCACAGCGTAATGTCGTCCGCGTATATCGTGTGCTCCAGTCCTTCAAGCTGGCATAGTCTTTCGGCAACTTGAATCATAACAAGATTAAATAGCATGGGTGAGATGACGGAGCCTTGGGAAGTGCCCTGGCTCCCTAATGTCTTCTCGTCCGTCTTCAGGTCGCCGGGTCTGAGCTCCGCCATCTGCCGGTGAGGAAGCCTTTGAAATATTCGTACGACCTCTCGCCTAGGTTAAGATGCGATACCTGCGCGAGGATGGCAGAGTGCGTAACCTTGTCGAAGGCGCTTTCTAGGTGGAGCCCGAGGACGGCTTTGGTGTCCCTGTTTCGCCGTCGATGACCTGATGTTTGTTAAGTAAAAAATCTCAGTGCCCTCCCACTCTGTGAAGAAAGATGACCAGCAAAGCTGTGTATGTGGGCCCCTTAATGGCGAACTGCACCTCCACCGTATGTCGGCACCGCGTTGCACTGTCTTCGGGATCGGTCCACGTATGGGGAGTGCTTAATGCCTGCTTCACCTCCACCGCTGGTCGGCCTGGCATGGCGTTACATTCGGGATCAGCCCACGTATGGGGAGAGCTGAACGCTTGCTGCACCTCTGCTGCGGGTGAGGCCGGTATTACGCTATCTTCGGGATTTTGCTCTATACGCGGACGCGATAGTGGGGAAAGTAGCCCTTAAGAGGAACCTTTAGCTCTGGTGGTCCTATATAAATACATGTAAAAGGAGAATTCGTTTTTCTCCACAACCACTGCATCAAATTTTACAAGGTTTGTTGCACTTAGAAGAAATACTTAAAATCTAGTGACTGTTGGTTTAGAATGTTTTATTTAGGTCATCATTTGTTTATTCAAAATTGGCAAAAATCACAAATTTTCAGAAAACGAAACCAACTTTACAACTCTGTCTTTCGGCAATCAAAACTGATATCACAACTCTGTACATTGCATCTAACAGCACATCTAAAGCGGACAAAATTGATATATTACGCATGAATCTAAAAAAAAATTAGTAATGTGGAAATACAGCTTTTCCACAACAACCCTTGTTCACAACGTAACGACTTCACGTAAGATATAAATCGGCATATTGGATTTGTCCGCTTTGAATTGTCTAAAGGATTCTGTTTACATAACCGCGATATCAGTTCTTGATGCGGAGTTATTAATTTGTAAACTTCGTGCTTCTGTATTTTTCGCACTTTCGAATTTTTGAAAATCTTTTACCAGAATTCAAGCCCTAAATAGAAATTCCGCTTCCAATAGTCTCTAGAATTTACCTTTCTCTCCCGAATCCAGCAAAATTTCTTAAAATCGGCCCAAGGGTTATCTCAGAAAATCGTTTCGGCGTTTTACATTTATGTGAATAGGCCACGTCGGAGTTGGGCCCGAGTTAAAGCATACTCTTAACGACTTCGTTGTAAAAAAAAAAAAGCCGTCAATATCGCCGCCTCAGATTTTGTCATGATGGCACCGCCACCATCGGCACGGCTCCGTGAGCAGCTACCAAGCTGTTCACTTTCGTTATCTTCCTTCCCTCGGCGGCAGTGCACTGTCTTGATGCCGACGACGCGCTAAATCTGCACCATCATTCCGTCATGCATTTCTTCTGCGAACAAGCAAGCTTTCGGCGGCACACGTTCACTGCCGTATTGACATTAAAACTTTAAAATGCTTGCCTTCGAGAAAGCAGCGTGAATAAAAATGGAACGCGACTATGTGACCATGGGGAACATGTTCACGGGGCCATACTATTGATGACAGCATCACAAAAGGCTAGATGTGGACAGGTTGACTTTACAGGTTTGGAAGGAATGACCGACGGGCTAGTTGCTTCATTATCACATAAACAACAGCGCCTAATGTTAGCGCAGTTTGTGTGTGGTTCCCCCTGTGTGTGTCCCGTCGTGAAGTGCTGTTCTTTCTTTGACTTTACAGATGTTCTTTTTCTGCATCAGTTACGCCTTCCAAGAGTGTTTACTTGGAAAATTTTTGTTCGCATTGCTCTTACAGAAGCATATTTAGTCGAAATTTGTTCGCTTGGCTGCTTAATCTCGAGGACGGGCTCCAAACTGCTCATTTTCTTTAACCACGTAAAAACCATTACTGAAAATTTAATTAACGTAGCTTTGTTAATTACGCAAATAACTTCTCCACTTACTCCGCATCTAGAGGTTACCAATCTGAACACTTGAATGATAAAATGATGTTAACATTGTTTGCATCGTTCGAATAGTTTTGTTTCGTGCAGTTAAAAGCAGCTGGCATATTGATGGTGCTGTATATAGGTTTCTTATAAAGTAAGTGTGAAAGTTTGGACAGCTTATCTTGGCACAAATCAACTTCATGAGCTTAAGCACATGACCCAACCTTGCACGTCTGTCTTTACAACCGATTCTCATACATTACACAAGAAGCACCTCAGCGCTACGGTACATCCCACAAGGTGTGCGAGAACACTGTGCGCGCTCCCGATTAGGTTTCTGAGCGTTGGTGGCATCAGACTCGGTTTCCTGGCACCATAAGGAATAAAAACGGCTTCCTGGAGGGAAGCATTGGGTGCATTTTCAGCACTTTGTAACATATGGATCAGCACGGATATGTACGTTAGAACGAAAAGTACTGAAATATTAAGGTGAGGGTTTCGCTGCATGTATTTTGGCTGTCTAATGTTAAGATCTAAAGAAAAAATGCTTTGATTTTGTGACAATTAATGCTGACATGAAATATGAGCTCCGACACTGTACCCGTGGTGGAACTGGCCCCTGGAATACAGGGCTACATTAAACCACGATATGCTGGTTTGATAAATACCAGTAATTGTAAAGTGGTTCACTCTTGAATTTCCTGTATGTCGATCGGCGCCGCTGTGCAGTGTTGGGGGCCCTTTTTATACCACCAGCACTATGTTTCAGCTAATATTGAAAGCAACTCTATTCTTTCTTCTAAGGGGGGGGGGGGGGGGGGGCTTTTTTTAGCGTGTAACCACAGTTACAAAGTTATCAGTTAGCTCAAGATGCGCCTGCATGTGTTTCTAATATCCAGTATGTTGGCACGAATTCAATAGCGAAAGAGCGCTATCTTATCAGATTGCGCGCGTGAAGCGAATACTGGCGTACATTCTCCATCACATTTGCCGACCCGAGATTGCGCTGCGATGTACGAGCATTCCAATCTGGCGAACCGACGCCTTGATCCGTAGATCGGAATCAGAGGAAGCACTTTGCGCGCAGCCATCGGTATCTTTGAGTGTTATTTTCTTTTCCAGCGCAAGCTCATCCTATAATGAGTAACATTCGTGACTGACTCTTTTGGAAGTGTTTTGTTCTTGACATTTCTACAACGTGAGAGTATAGAGGTACTCCATCTTTATTGAGAGAATACTGGGAAATGAACTAGGCCTTTTCTTGCGTCTGCGTTTACACATTTACCGCACCAATTTATTTTCCATAACTTACGTTTTAATTTAGGGGGCTGTAAAGCACAGCAACCTTTTACTAACAGGATGTTTTAATAACACAGAAAATTTAAATGCTTATTAGTCGGCTTTCACTTCATGGTAAGGAATTTCAATAAAGATCTACTTACGATAATTAAAAGCCTATCCGTTTGACAACGTTTCATCTGAGTTCCCCTTTGCAAGGTGATACAGACTTGCAGATTGTTCGTATTGGGCACCCTCGACATATGTCCAACCGCCAAACAAAGGGTTATTCCGAATGTTTCATTTCAGGAAGGCGTGTTACCCTCCTGTCTTTCATTCCCGTTCGCAAACACGCATAAGACGAAAGTGCTGCGTGAAGAGCGGCGTTAGTCCAAGCCAACTAGCTACCGTAACTCACCTCGCCTATATCGCTGTCATTTAGGCTTAGATAAGAAATATTATTATTTTAAACTGACGCATCACGAATCCAAAAAGAGCTGCGCGCGACCAGCCCAGCTAGGTTTCTTTCATTTCGTACATCATCGTAGCGGCTAATAGTAGCTCACGAAGTAGAGCACTGAGTGTGGATATGGCAGAGAAGGTGTTCTATATAATGTCTCGTCACCCACCGAGAATTGCCCGCCGTGCTACTGGCCATTCCTAGAAAATTGTATATGTGACGCCCAGCCATTTGGAACACGGCAACTTTGTTTTGCGATGGGAGAGTCCAGGTGAGAGAAAGTGTGGTTATGGAGATAAAGACACGCTATTTTCTGCAGTAACTTAGGCATGCATGGATGAATGCCTTTATTTATTGAGAAAAAGGAGGAGCAAGCATCAGTGGAAGCACGTCTCAGCAGACTGGCAAAGAAGCGGGGGACAAAGAGGAAAAGCTGGGGCCTGGGTTGCAGGCGAAGTCGCAGCTTAGAGGCGAGAGAATATAAGCAAGAGTTGGCGAAACCAGTTGAATTCCAGTGTAGATGTGTGATGTGCCGAGTAAATGATTGGAGTCACCGCCCAGCATCCGTCCTTTGCGGTAGTCTAGGCTCCCACCGTTCTTGGTAACAAACCTTTACTGAAAACCAATCTTCGCAAATACTTATTCATCAGCCATGCCTAGCCACGTATTCCTTAGTGGCAGGGTCTGTGGATTACAACTACGCAGTCCCGACAAGTTACGACCATAACGTGGCGCTTGCGGTTACGGATGCCATACTCGTGACTCTTACTGTACTACTACTATACTGCGCGAATACTATAAACATGGGTTTACTGCACAAGTTAGTGAACAGACATTTTAGAACCGCGTTTTTCGCCTTACATACGCCCAACGCAAGCACCATTGTAGCATGTCACGGTGTGAGTCCCTTCAAGACAGAGACGCGAACGCAAACATAAGAACGTGTTAGAAGACAGGGTCTTGGGCCTCGTGCCATACATATCCAAGCCAACAATATGATAACAATCATGCCGTCGTTTCTACGCAAAGAGGTTGTGTATTTAAACTTCTGGAGTGACAGTCCAATCCGCCACCTACGGGAGCGCGTGAAGCCGCCGGGGGCCACATTGTTAGAGGAAAAGGAGTGCGGCCACAGTACGTGGCTGCGGTATACGCGCGACGCAACCTGTGCTTGCGGTTCTGCGCTGAAAAAATAAAATTAAACCCCTTTAGGAAGTATATCAGTCCGCCATTTTGTGTCGCAGTTGTCAAAAATAAAACGTCATGGTGGTGGGTGCCTTGTGTTCTGTGTACAATATTGTTACGAGGAGTTGCGAAGAAATGGTTTTATTTACAGGAAAATTGGACGATGATGGTAGCGTGATCGTAGCGAAGCCCGGCCTCTCTAACTCCTCGTTTTCTTCGTCCTCTCTTTCTTCTCTTCTTGTCCGTGCCTTTCGTATCTGTTACATTTTCCCGCAAGCAGACGAAGCCCGTGGGGCGAGTCAGGATGTACAAGCAGGGTAGAAAGGCTTCAGGCGAGCAATATGAGTCAGCTGAGTTCTGCTTGATGGCCGACCATTGCACAGGAGGCGAGCTATGACGTAAGTGAGTTCGCTCAGGCGGTCCACAACTACAAATGGGCCTGAATATTGTGACAAGAACTTTTGGCACAATCCACGCTTGCGTTGCGGTGTCCAAAGGAGGAATAAGTCACCTTTTTGCAGCGATACTTGTAAGTGACGGTCGTCGTATCGCTCTTTCGAACGAGTTTGCGAGGCCAGAGTACGAAGACGAGCTATTCGACGCGCTTCTTCGGCGAGACACAAAGTCTTCGATACAGGATCATCACTGTGCAGAACGAAGGGTAAGAAAGTGTCCAGAGGGCTTCGCGGTAACCTTGCGTACAGGAGATAAAATGGGCTATAGTTCGTGGTTTCGTGCTTCGCCGTGTTGTATGCATAAGTGATGAAGGGCAGCACGTCGTCCCAGTTCTTATGATTGGAGGAGACGTACATGGCAAGCATGTTAGTCAGCGTTCTGTTTGTTCTTTCAACGAGGCCATTGGTCTGTGGATGATACGGCGTGGAATGACGGAACTGTGAAGTGCACAAACGAAGGAACTCTTCAATGGCATCAGCCATGAACTGGCGACCACGGTCGCTGATGATGACACGTGGTGGGCCATGACGAAGGACCACGGAACGGAGCAGGAAGGCCGCCACGCAAGCAGCGGTGGAAGACGGTATGGCTGCAGTTCCTGCATACCGTGTAAGATGGTCTACGCAGACAATTATCCAGTGGCTCCTGTTGTTAGATAACGGGAATGGACCCAAAAGGTCAATGCCTACTTGCTCGAACGACGTACTGGGCGGTGTCAATGGCCGAAGGGGACCCCGGGCTGCGGTGGTCGGTCGCTTGTGACGTTGGCACGTTTCACAACTAGCGACATAGAGCTTGGTTGTTTCGTACATCTTGGGCCAGTAAAAGCGCTCCTGCGTGCGGTGCAGCGTTCGTACGAAGCCGAAATGGCCGGATGTCACATCGTCATGCATGGCGCGTAGAACGTCGGAGGGGAGACTCTCGGGGACAAGAAGCAGAAAACGCGCTCCATGCCCGGAGTAATTAGTTTTGTACAGCAATTTATCACGGGCAGTAAAGCGACCGCTGCCTTTAGAAGTACGGGCGGCGACAAAAAGCGGATCAAGGGTAACATCATTCCGTTGTTCTCGCTGAAAGTCTGCCGCGTCAGGGAACGTAGGAGTAACAGCAGCGAGACAGTCGTCAAAATTCTCAGCATCGCAGTCGGTAGTCGCAAGAGGAATCCGAGAGAGGCAGTCTGCGCCAGCGTGACGACGGCGACTCTTGTACGATACCACAAAGTTGTATTCCTGGAGGCGCAGCGCCCAACGTGCGAGGCGACCAGAGGGATCACGCAAACCGACCAGCCAGCATAAAGAATGATGGTCATCGATAATCTTGAATGGTCTACTGTAAAGATAACATCGAAACTTTTGTACGGCGAAAACGGCTGCCAGGCATTCCTGTTCCGTAACCGTATATTTGCGTTCAGATTTGCTCAGACAACGGCTGGCATATGCGACGACATGTTCTGCGCCACTGTGACGTTGTACAAGCACCGCTCCTATCCCGATTCCACTCGCATCAGTGTGAACTTCAGTCGGGCAAGATGGATCGAAGTGACGCAAGAGGAGTGTTGACGTTAGTATAAACTTCAGTTGAGAGAATGATGCGTCACACTCTGGTGTCCAATTGAAGGATGCATTTTGTCGCAAAATACTTGTCAACGGGTAAACGATGTCGGCAAACCGGGGAAGAAAACGACGAAAATACGAACACAGGCCAATGAATGAGCGGAGTTCTCGTGCTGACTGCGGTGGCTTGAAGGAGCTCACTGCTTCAATCTTACGAGGATCGGGTCTGACGCCATCCTTGTCGACTAAGTGTCCCAGGACCAGTGTTTGACGTTCGCCGAACCGACACTTTTTTGAGTTTAGGACCAGTCCAGCTTTCTCAATGCAGTCGAGAACGAGGCTGAGGCGTTCGTTATGTTCTTCAAACGTGCGGCCAAAGATTACAACACCACCAAGGTAACACATGCATATCTCCCACTTTAGACCACGTAGTACTGTGTCCATGAATCTTTCAAAGGTGGCAGGAGCATTACAAAGGCCAAAAGGCATAACATTAAATTCGAATAGGCCATCTGGAGTCACGAAAGCAATCTTTTCCTTGTCGGCAGGGTCCATAGGTATTTGCCAGTACCCCGATCGCAAATCAAGTGTTGAGAAGTAGGAAGCAGCGTGTAAGCAATCAATGACGTCATCGATTCGCGGTAGTGGATAGCTATCCTTCTTCGTCACTGCGTTTAGATGTCTGTAATCCACGCAGAATCTCCAAGAGCCATCTTTTTTTCGGACCAGGATTACTGGGGCTGCCCATAGACTAGATGACTCTTGAACGACACCTTTGTTCATCATCTCCTTGACTGCTCGGCAATAACTTTGCGCTCGGACGATGACACTCGGTAGGGCTTCTGGCGGATGGGGTGTGCTGAGCCGGTATCTATTCTGTGACGAGCGCGGGACGACGGTAAATGAAGGGGTGCATCTCCATGCGTGAAGTCGAATGCGGCCTCATGCATACCAGTGCTTGCCGTTCCGATGTACCGAGAGCCTTGCTGATCATGCCAAGCATTAGCTCTTCAGAATGGCGATTATCGCAAGGAAAGCAAGCTGTAGAGACGTCCGTAGTTAGTGCCGCTATTGAACTACATGCGGCTTCATCGAAAAGAGCGATCTTCATACCGCGAGGAAGGACAACCGGCGTGGCGGAACAGTTCAGCGCCCACAATGTGGCGACTCCTTTCGTCATTCACACGACAGAGCAGGGCACAAGTATATTTTTTAGCACAGTTTATGCGGAGAGGCCTAACTACAAGGTCAACACAATCAGCATCAACAGTAGTTGTAGAAACACGAACGGGCGTCAGGCACCACGATGGTACAATCACTTCATCAAGAACACTGAGTGTGTCTGTGTCCCCGTCTTCACCACCCAAGCTTTGTTCGGAATGTGCTGATATAAATAACTTGTTCAATGAGATTTCGCCACAACCACAGTCCACGGAAGCGCCGCACTGTTCAAGAAAATCGATACCAAGAATAACGGCGTGCGAACAACGAGAAAGAACAAGGAATTCCGACACAAACACTTTCCCAGCCAACAAAACATTCACAGCACAAACACTAAGGGGATGAAGCCACTCGCCGCCAACTCCACGAAAGGTAATACCGTCGTTCCAAGAAAACATAACTTTGTGGCCTAGCCGGTTTTTGAAAGCGAGGCTCATCACAGACACAGTCGCCCCAGTATCAACTAACGCCATGGTCGGTATTCCGTTAATCGAGACATTCACTGTGTTTTTGAACATCACAACAGGCAGAGGTATTCCTTGCAAAGACTGTCCGGCGACCACACATCCACTGGCCGCGGATGCTAGTTTCCCGGGGGCGGTGAGGAAGAACGGCGCCGAGGGGACGGAGAGCGACGGGGACGGCTATTTGGTGGCGTCAAACTCCGCTCAGATGCTGGCGAATCACTGCGTCTGGTCTCGTGTGAGAAGTGATCCCTTGGAAGCAAATCGGTCGTCCGCAGGTCATATGAAGTACGGGTTCTGAGTGGCGAGAACATCGATGGTGTCCATCGTGATTGACGGGCTTGGCGACAATACCGAGCTATATGGCCTGTGGAACCGCAGTTGCAGCACACGGGAGGGTCGCGGTTCACAGCGTCTTCCTCGAAACGAATGGTAGACGGCTGCGGGCGGCGAGAAAGTTCGTGGCCATGTGGATAACGTGTCTCTGCTGCTTGCTGAAATCCTTTATATCTTTCATAAGTCGCGTCGTGGTAGTAGGGTCGGTGCTGTTCTTGTCGTGGCCTGACAGAAGTCGCAGGGCCTCGGGGGTAAAAACGCAGCTGCTCTCGTTGTGGCCGAGCGTCATAAGTAGGGCCTCTGTCGTAGAGACGTGACTGCTGTCGGGGCGTGAGTTCATAATCCTCAGTGCCCCTTGCCGCAGGATACGGGGAGAAGGATGCCACGTTTGGCTCAAACTCTAGGGGTAGGCGGAAGCTATGAGTGCCTGGATGTGTCACTTGCACGTGCAGGCTGAGTTCTTCCCGAACTATTTGTCGGATCGTTGATTCAAGATCAAGGGGCTGGTTGCTGTCCACGCTTGCAACTGTCGTTACATTGGCTAGCCTACCAAACTTCGGCGTTATGCGCCTCGTCTTTAGTTGCTCGAAAGTGCGACAGTGCCGAATGATGTCAGCGACGAAAGCCAGGCTGTCTTTTGCAATGAGGAAATTGTAAACATCCTTGGCAATTCATTTTAGGATGTGCCCGAATTTGTCTTCCTCGGACATTCCAGAGTCCACCATCCTACACAGTTTTATTATTGCCTCAATGTAGGTCGTGCAGGTTTCGCCTGGTACTTGCGCACGTTGCAGTAGCGTCTGTTCTGCCCTTTTCTTTTTCGTCGCGGAGTCGCCGAATCGCTCTTTGATTTCCGAAACAAATCTTCCCCATGTTGTGAATGTTTCCTCGTGGTTGTCGAACCGCACCAACGCAGTATCCGCTAGAAAGAACACGACGTTCGAAAGCTGAGAAGCGCTGTTCCACCTGTTGGCGGCACTCACCCGGTGACAATGGATGAGCCATTCGTCGACGTCTTCGTCCGATCTTCAGGCGAAGGGACGCGCATCTCTCAGTTGCAGAACAGAACTTGTCGGGGCAGCAGTTGGAATGGGACGTTGTTCTTCTGCGTCGTGGGACATGTTCAGCTCCGGTGAATTCGGTGGGAGTCCAGCAAGGCGACGGCTCCGTCGAAGAACTTGTGGTTCAGCCTCCGTCTTCGGGTGTCGATTACGCAGCACCTTCCACCACAACTGTTACGAGGAGTTGCGAAGAAATGGTTATATTTACAGGAGAATTGGACGATGATGGTAGCGTGATCGTAGCGCAGCCCGGCCTCTCTAACTCCTCGTTTTCTTCGTCCTCTCTTTCTTCTCTTCTTGTCCGTGCCTTTCGTATCTGTTACAATATGTTGCGAGGACTGAAAAACAGTCGCTTCCTGTTTTCTTCATTGAGTAACCTGCCGCGTGCATCGGCACTGTGAAGCCCTTTCGTCGATACGTGGTGCCGGCCCGTATTGACACAATGACATGACCTCGAAATGTAGTATCCTTATGCCACTTCTTAAAAAGATCACTATTTGTGTAAATCAGCGTTTTTGGTTGAAACCAAGAAAACAAGAAAAAAATATTCAACGGTAGGTATCATTTTTTCCGGCATTTGAGTTCTAGCTGAAAAGAGTCGGTGAAAGCAAATTTACAATAAAGCTAAGGCGACCCACAATCTGCACACAGCCGCAAGCCTACATGCGCTCCAATGAGAATAACCTGCCAAAGTTAAGGTCATGTGTCAGCTGGCCGCTCAAGCAATCTTTACTTCTTTTTCGTTTCTGCATCCATTCTGCCTGCGTCTGCGGCAAAAACGTGAAGTGGGATGGTGGTGGTGGTGGTGGTGGTGGTGGTGGTGGTGGTGAATTGTAGCAGCAGGCGGGTTTAGCCTGGCGAACAAGTCCGGCAATTGCTCCAGGCAGATAGATAAACAGAAATTGGTGGAGGCAGGTGGTAGCGTAATGGTTAGCGTGCCCATTTCCCAAATGCAAGATGGAGCATTTGGGAGATGGGCTCGAATCTCGGTGGTTTGTTTGTGAAGACAGCTTTCTGTGCTCTCAGGTGACTGCGAAGCTCAGAATGAGGGGGCATCCTGACGACAACGGTCGCCGTCAACGTAACAGAATAAGCGGGCGTGCAAGGTCACGCCTAAAGCCGAAAGCACATTCAGAGGAAATACACTATACTCTTGCCGACAAAAAAAAAAAAAAAAAACGTGATGAGTAACGAGCGGTGTTGTTGAGAGAGGCTCTAGACAGATAATGTCACCTTAGACAGGACAACGCTCCAATCCCGGTGCTCAGCGGAAATATACGTCGACAGTGTGTCAACTAGCGTGTAATTGATACTTCATTAAGGTCGTTGCGTGTTTGTGTTGTGTCCAGCAGGAGCGAGTAGCGTAAGAGATGACACTGGAGAGAAGGCGGTGAGCGAAGTCCGCGAAAAGTAATTGAGGATAGCCATATTGAACGTCGACGCCATGTTGAATAAAGCCTGCGACTTCAGTTGCTCAGCCGCCAGAAAGGCTTGTGTCGTAGCATACCGCTGGGCGTATTTGGTAACCACAGCGATAAACACAGATTTTGCGGAAGTAAACAGAGGTAAGGGACGTAGTGAGTTGGCCGCCCTTTTCGAGCTCTGGCATAGTTTGAAAAATGAATGTGGCGAAGTATGACGCACAAAATAGTATATGTCAACCCAAACGAATCCGCGTGGTTATACTTGCGCGACACGCCATGGTGGCCTGCCACCAATACATCATGAACTTGCAGCGATGAGAGTTTTCATTGCGTACTTGAGAATAAAAACGAGCACATCAGAGACGTCCGAGGGACATTTCTAGGGTACAAGAGCATAACGCCCGCCTCCCCCCCCCCCCCAAAAAAAAAAAAATCACGAATATAAGCTTACGAATATGGGCGTCGTAAGATCGAGCACTACGGCGCTTGTTGATCTTGTTTAGGATCACGTCAGCATTTCATTCAGCGTTTATTTCTGAGAAAAAGAGTTGAAGGCACCCGTTTATTTGCATCACAATGGCAGGCGTAATCAGGCAAACATTGACAGCATTTCATTAGAGAGTGCCTGTCTACTCTGTGGAGATTACGCATGACAATGACAACAAACGCAGAAAGCTTTGCTTACATCGATTCGCACATACATAGGATTCGCATAATTTTTTCACTCATTGAATACAGTGCATTCTACGGTGTCATTCTTCGACAGATGGTACCGATTTTCGCGCAATGAGGATTGAAACAAATTGTCTCACCTTCCGGCTGTCACCTTCCTCCTACTGCCAACATTCCTTCCCCTCCATAGTTGCTTAGCTTTTATTGGGTTCGGCTGCTAATCACGAGGTCTCGAGTCGAATCCCAACCATGGCAGCGGTATTTCAATGGGTGTGAAATGCGAAAACCCGCGTACTTAGGGTTAGGCACACGCTAAAAAATCCCAAGTGGTCTAAATTATTCTCGAATCCTCCACTACGGCGTGCCTCATAATGAAATCGTGGTTTCGGCAAGTAAAACCTCATAATGCGTTATGTAACATTCGTTAAGGATATCCTGGGCAGTCGCACAACTCTTGAATACAATTAAGCGACAGGAGTTGTGCGCGAGGTCTTTGAGTATGTGGATAGCCTTTATGGCGTTCGATAGCTGCTAGTCTACATTGCGGCTATATAATAAAGGCTGAACGGCAACATGGTAGAGAATGTGGAGAACACACAAATCCCGCATACATTACTGCACAATAATTTTAAATATCGTTCTTGCTTCACGCACGTGGACAACCGCCATAGGAGACTACTTTGGAAACTAACTGCAAGTACTGTATGTGTCGTACCCAATGGTGTACCTGGCCTGGTGGCCAGTAAATGGAGACGTAATATTGCGAACAGCTTCGGCTATAGCATGCTAACGGACGACGACACAAACTGAAGTGACTAGTGCAAGAGTGGACAGGGAACACTAAAGACGCTACAAGGACAAGCGCCCAGTTGGATGTTTGCGCTTATCCTTGTCGCCTCTAGTGTCACTCTTGCGCTAGTCACTTTAGCATGGAATACCAACTAGCCCGGTCTCACACCCTGCGACGACACAGGAACAGTTTGCTCAACTCTTGTATCGTGACTTTTGTGTTAAGGTGAAAAACCAACTTATCCATGTATATGTCTTAATGCTTAAGCACATCTAGATTTGCAGCTGCGGCGGTAGCCCATGAGTGCGCATTGCAATGTCGCTAGTGAAATAATTGTGTGCACCTTAACGAATTCGATAGTGGAAAATCAAAATCCGTCCATGACGGCGTCTCTAGTAGACGCTGTGCGATGTTCGGACGTTAACAATGTGTGCCGACTGAAGAAAGGCTGCCCCGAAGTACTTCTGACGATTAGGCTAGCTTCTTTACTCCGTAGAATGAAAAAAAAAAGAAAAAGAAAAGGAAAAGAAAATAAGAAAAAAAAAGAACCGCATCAAAAGCCCAGATTCAACCATTGCTCGTCGCGACTAAACGCTCTTAGGATGACGAGTAATTTCTAGGCGACGAGCGAATACGCTTGATCAAGACCACTGATAACACCGGCGGGACAAGCATTGTGGCGAAGTTCAATGCGCAGGGATAGCTTTTATTATTTTTTTTATTTTGTTTGGTTGACGTCACCACGCGTCACCGCGGGAAGTTTGAAAAGTTTAAGGTTAGTACGCCACGTGGTGGCACTCACGCGAACTAAACCCTCATGTCCAGAAAAGCTGGATACGATGGCTTCGCAGCGTCACAGACCGGTTGGAGGGGGGCCGAAAGAAAAATATTAGCAACTGCATTGCTGTCTGAACGAAACCTCACCCTTGAAGAAGGATACGGTCCGGCTCTAAAACGTTGAGTACGTTAGATAAAATGTTGGTTGATGTCAAATCCAGCCCTTTCAAATTCAGTTATTCCCACCCAGACAGATATTTGTCCCATGTTCACCGTTGAATCAGCGAACTATGTTCAGCACCGACTTGCTATATACACGTTCTTGGCTGCCTCCCATGGTGTTGCCTTCCTTGCTTTCCTAAAAGATAGAAAAATTACTTCTTTTTCTGCATTTTATAAGAAACCTTCTTGTTCTCATTTGATATACATGAATGCAGGAAGAGCGCAAATATGGTTTCCGACTCGAAAAATATCTTTATTAGACCATGGCTTATCGTAACATATTTTCAACCTACTTCTTAAATCTTGCGTATCTTTCTTTCGTACATATCTATTTATACCTGTTCTGTATGAGGGACACCAAAGGTGTTATTCCTAGACACCGCAAATATTTTTGTAAACCTAAACTTTAGCTACAGTGGCTGTTTTCAAATCCGCTTTCAAGAACGAGAGCGTCACCAGGAACGCGCGCTGCCAACGGAAGACGAATTGCCGTGATGAAAAATGAAATCCGCGTGACAGTTCTCCGCCCCCGCGTGCGACATCTCTCAGTCGTTCCGTTTCGTTCCGCATCCTGTACTGCTTCCTTCGTCTGTGCCCTTCGCAAAGATTAACTATCCCGTTTTTAACTACGGTCGAAGATATGGCATCGTCTTGTATCCCCGCGTTCAGAGATGCGCGCAAGCGCGCTCATGCAAGCGCAGACTCCTCGCGCTAATAATGTCGCCTCTGCGAGGCTCTGCGCCAGGCGCTGAGGTGATTTACACTTGCATTCCCCTCCTTCCACTTCTCTGCCTGCTTGCCGAACACAAACAGCTGTCCCTGCCGGCGTCGCCGACAGGGCGGAAGCTGATCTGCGTGTCGCCCGTGGCGCAAGCGAGCTGTCGTGCGGAGTAGCATCGTGTGGGTGGACTCGTACCAAGAATGCGTCGCAGCCGCACTCCTTGGCCGGAACAGTGTCGCCCCGCGGTCCTCCCAAACAGGCACTGCCGCCGCCGCCGCAGGAAGGTGCGAACTTGGACGCGGTCGCAGTGAGTTACTGCGCGCCATGGTTGCTGTGCAACGCGAGGTGGTCGGACGAGCCGATGTCCTTCCGAGAGAGCGGCAGCCATGCCTTAACGCAACCAGCTCGTGCAGTGGTCGCAGCAGTTGCGTTACTCCACTTCTAAGCTGGAGTTGTTCCAGAGTCACGCCGCATTTTAGCTTACCCTCGAAACCACGGTGGAGGTGAAATAGACGTCCGGTGGCTTCGTCAACAAGGGCGCCGGTAACCGCTATGTCTTATGCTCTGGTAATACCTGATCCCATAGATTCACTGCGATCTCCGGGTTCGCTGAGGAGCTCCGACCAAGAGTTGACAGGAACAATGAACAGCAAAATAAAAGCGAGGGTTTTAGACCTATTAATTACAGTTCTAAAGAGAAGGCACGCAGATCTATGTAGCGCTAGTTAACCCTGCAGTTACACAGTTCGAGTCACGAATTCGTCCTGCTTTCTTGTTTCTTTCTTTAATTTTTAGCGCTTCCGTTTATCAGCCGTACAGAAGCATGGATCGATCATCCGCTGCCGTGAATCTATTTTGTTCTGCTAGGTGAGACGATTTAACGCACGGCCTCTTACTTTTCCGTATGCGATAATGCGAGATGGCTAAGGCCCTCGAACAACACCATTAACGTGTTAACTATAGGCAAATTGGGTTAGGGAAGGGATGGATTGCAACTGTTCATGAGGCCGTTCGTATACCTTTGTCCGCCGTACGTCAGTGGTCCGGCAGTTTCCATCGTCCTTGCTAACTCGTTGAATTTTCCACGAAGAGCATGAGCAGCCGAAACCACCTTTTGGTAATAATTGTCTGTCGTTTCCTTGCATCTGCTAACCGGTTGCCCTTTGCTGCCCAAAAGCTTTGCGCTGTATAGCCTGCTGTTGGGTGTGTACAGAGCTAACGAACACGTAATTTTCTAGTCGAATCGCGTGCATTGCTGCACGCAACTCTTCTGCTAAAGGAAGAAAAGTTGAACAATCTGCCTTCCATTATAGTATTTTTATTCCTGTCACAGACTATCGCAATTCACTCAAGACGTCGATTAATATTTGAAGTGGTGCGCAGGTGATAGGCGAGAGGGAGATCGCCCTTGAAGCAGACCGAATGAGCGACGTACTACCTTTTGAGGACAGAGCAACAGCAGTAATTGCTCTCGCTAAGCATCGAGCAGCATTTATTTTTTCTGTTGCCATCACGCTAATTCCTAACTCGTTCGGTCAGCAGTGAATTCACTTCTCTTAAAAACCACTTCCTTCTCCCCCTCGGTCGGAGTGGCCACATGGATAGCATTGTATCCACGCCGCTATCCTATCGTCGACTCCAGTCGCCGGACCTGCATATCTGACGTCAATTGAAGTTAAACACGGAGCGAGCGAACAAAGGACAACGCCGAGGGCTGCGGGGCCACACTGCAGACGGAAACTGTCTTGCTGCATGGAAGCACGGGGCGCCGGCGCCACCGCAAGCCTTATCGCTAAGCGGGTCCTTTTTTATTCATTGAAAAGCTTATCTAGGGTGTTAGACGTAGCTGTGGGTCCTTTGTTCTTTTCATCCTCCTTTCCTCATCCTCTCTCTCTCTCTCTCTCTCTCTGTATATATATATATATATATATATATATATATATATATATATATATATATATATATATATATATATATATATATATATATATATATATATATATATATATATTCCTTCCCTATTCCCTCCACCTTCAAAGAGCCGGCAGGCGTCGCGCCTCTCACGGTGGCAGTTACCGGCCCATGTGCCTTGCTCTTTCTTTTTCCTTGTGCTTGTTTTTTCAACAACAACAACAACAATGACAATAACAACAATAATGACCAATAACAGGAATAATAATAACAAAAAGCCGCAATTTTGCCTGAAGCATCGACAGACAGATAGATGGAAGACACATGATAGATGGACAACCAATCAGTTTAGCACCTGTATTGTTTACTTCTCCGTCTTGTGTTGCCGTTCCTTTTGGGCTGCTTTTACTATGCCATATTCATATCATAATAATATTACTATTGAGATATATCTTAACCACTTACTCAAAGGAGGTGGGCAGCGTCCATTAGTTTTGTAACACCTTTCTTTTTTTTTTTTTTTGGTGCTGTTGTGCTTTACGAAAGAGCAGGCTTCGGGGAGAAATTGGGCCTAACCCGATTTTCATAAATTTTGTTCGGGGTGCAAAAATAGGGAATGGCCGGGTTTTACCCAAAAAGTCGCCGTTTCGCTCTAAACGCGAAGCATCGGTTGCGATACCAATTTAGTAGACAGCTATACAAAGTAAGGATAGTAGTTTTATCGTCCGTATAAACTTGTAATCATTCACTTGCTAATTGAATTAACAATTGCATGGTGTTACGCGCGCACGAGCAAACATGAACACATCTCACTCGATGACCACGGAAACCCGCTGTCAAATATCTGGAGTGAGGAAGCGCTGCAGCAGCAATGAGCGAATTGACCTTCGTGCTGCGTCTCGCATCAACGCGAACTAAGCCTCGAAAAACACAGCTCGCGGGCGGATCGACTCTGTGCCCGTCGCAGATGGCTTTCAAGATTCAACCGCCTGGGCGGGCTCGCGCGGCCGCTGGGGCCGCCGGGAGTAGAATGCGCCCCCTCCCCCCGGAGCCTTGAGCGCGACGGAAGACGGCGCACGCTTCGTCCCCGCTTTCCTCGCTTGCCTGCGCGAGATTGAGCCGCGATCGCTGGCTCACCCTCGCAGCGCGCGGCGACGATTTTATCGCCCTTGCTCTTTATACGGAACCTCCCGGCGACGGCGACGGCAGAAATGCGACTGGAGTGTCCATATAATTTCTATCGCAATAAAACATCATCATCATCATCAACGACAACAACAATAATAATAATACTTTATTGCCATCTTGCACATGTGCAAAGCCGACAAAGAGGCTTGCGCTACTATTCCCGGCAACATCGGCTGCTGAAAATAAAATGTCAACAAAGATCACTATTTCATACTCAAAATTCACGAGTAAGAAATAATAATAATAATAATAATAATAATAATAATAATAATAATAATAATAATAATAATAAATTGTTTAATTAACGTGCCCAGGGACAATCTAATGTCTGATTTCTGGAGCAAGGGTAAAAATTATAAATACAAATTGAAGAAAGAAATCGTGAAACAGAAAACGATCATTATGAAATGGGACATCTTACAATCAACAAAAGCAAGGTAAATTCATAACAGAAAGACCGAGAAAAACACGAACAATGCGTGAGTGTCAATGACAATAAATTAATCAATCCGGCCTTTAGATTATGTGGCCCAGGAACAAAACGTCCGACGATTACGATACTGCCGATATGAAATTTGAGCGCAGAATGTCGCGTTTGCATTTCGCGATATATTGAAGCAAAGAATTTGAGACCGAAATCACCGCACCGCGACTGGCACTGGGCCAGCTGCCGCCAGCGCCTTCGCAGAGGGAGGGGCAGTATGGGAACGCTGGCATTGTGAGCGGCATCGGAGCCAGCCGTGGAAGAAGACGAAGGCGCGAGCTGTGACACGAGCGCGAGGGCCATGATGGGAACGCTGTAGGAGTGCGCGAATAGTGATCTTTGAGATCGAATCAAATACGAATCGAATAGTGCCAGAAGCAAATCGAATTGAATATCGAATACTTTTCGAATACTTTTCGAATAATGAACAGCGGTCATCGCAGTTATTATAGAACGATGTTCGCATCCCACTAGTCCCAAAGTTAGCAAGTTTCTGTCATTACGTAGCACTTTATGAAGCGTGGTTAACTAAAAATGTAAATGGAGCATAGGAAGCATAGCAAGTAGATTCTTCGGATGCACAGGGCTCTATAGAGTGCGAAAGATCGCTGTACAGCCTGTTAAGTATGGCTATCTTCATGACGTAGCCTGCTCCGCTAGGCAAGCTGTCATTTTTATGTCTGTATATATACTGTGCCCGCAGGGGTGAAAATTTACCGTACTGTGCTGGAATTTTATATTTATTTGGGTGCAGTTGACTTGATAAAGTGGAAGCTTGGGCGCGTTGGTGATTTAATATCGATATGTGTGCACAGCGCAAAAGACGAGGGCTGAAGGAACGACACATCTCTGAGAAAGGGACTTGGCAGTACGCGGTTTCTTTGTCTTTACAAGACAAACTTAACCTGCTAACAATTGACGACCCTTATTTGGTAAAAGGCTCTAATGATATCATTGCGGATATGTCAAGTAATGACAAGCCTCAACGCCTGCTCCATTGACATCAATGACCTGTACTACTCTTTACCGCATGATACGCTGCTACAGTGCGTAGAGGACTGCATTGACAACTACGGCTCAGTTGCGTTCCAGAATGCTTCGGCTGTTTCGGTTAGCGGCTTCCTTGAGCTGCTTGGATTGTACTTAAGGTCAACGTTTGCCTCATGGAATGAACACATCTACATTCAAAAAAGCGGTTTGTGCATTGGTTCATGCATAGCGCCAATTTTAAGCGACATTTTTCTCGCTTACCATGACCAATTTCTTGCTAGCCGCCTTGATAACACAGTGGCTGTAAATGTTTTCCGTTTTGTGGATGACTCTTTTTTACTTTTTGCGTGTGAAGGTCAAGGTTTTGAGCCTGCTGTTTCAGATGTACTTTGCCACTTCAGCGAGTGTTTGTCGCCACTTGTCCTGACGCCTGAACTACCGGTAGATGACTCGTTAAGATTTTTATATTTGCCACTTAGTATCTCTAGAGGTCACTTGAGCTGGATGTACGAGCCCAGAGGGAACAAGCTGCTTTTGTCTTACCTGTCGGCCCATTCCAAGCTGGTTAAACGGGGCATTGTATACCTTTGCTTCCCAAATGCCCTAAATAAGTCTTGCTTCCACTCTTTAACGCGCAGGCTCCATGCGCAGGCCTCCCGCCTAACACATGCTGGGCACCCCGAGTTTTTGTTAGTTTCAGTAGCAGAAAAGTTATCAAAGAAAATCAAGGTGGGAGACAAAGCACCAGCAGACAGCGCTGCCAGAGACGATAAGACGGTCGCGATGCTCGCTTACTTGTACAAGATGTCACACAGTTTGAAGAAGATAGGCAGTAAAGTAGATGTTAAGGTTGTTTCTTCTGCCCCGGAAAAATTATCAGTGCTCTCTAGGCATGTGAATTCTCATACCACACAACGAAATATTTGCGCTACTAACCCTAGGAAGCGGTTTGGAGCATGCGCCCAGGGTGTGGTTTACATGATTCCCCTGACTTGCGGGAAGAAATACGTTGGCCAAACAGGCAGATGTTTAAATGAGCGATTGAAAGAGCGTTTTTACAATGTTTGCACCTCCGTGCAAGGTCATCTTGGCATTCACTGCAGAGACTGCCCTTGTGACCCTGAATTTGAAAACTGCGTCATAATCTCCAAACACCGAGAACAGCTTACACCTGAAACAATAGAGGCTGACAAGATAGAGCGGCTGGGTGACCTTTGCATCAGCATGCCGTCTATTTCCCTCACCAAAAACGAAATCAAGTATCTGGCTCTGATGTAACAGGGGTTCATGCGTGACATAATGCAAAAGTTGTTTGCATTTGCAAAACATGAGCTATTTTCCAAATGCGTAGAAGAGTGGAATGATTTAGACAGTTATTAAAGATAGATGTAGATGCCGTATAGCAAATATGTTGCCTTAACCCTTTAACATGACCGAGGGAATGCCATCTGGACCGGAAGACAATGATAGCTTCAAACGTCGGATGTATACGTGGATGAGCTTCTCATCGAACAACACTGTACTAGGCATCGTAACTGAAGCGTGCTGCTGACAGGTACTATCGTTGATATCATAAGTTTTATTTATATTGAAGAAAAATGATCAGCAAAACAATCAGCAACCACTGAGACTTCTGAATCACTTGAGCCAAGCAGGTGAAAAGTCTATCCGCGTTTACTGGAGTGATTACTGATATATTTCTAAATATCAGCCGGCCGTTCAGAGGCGCTCTTTTCCAGGAACGGTATCCCCTAATCGCGATCTCGCTTGTAGAGACATTTGCAAAGAGCCCCAAAAAGACGAAATTGCTGCCGCCAATCATTATCTTGTGAGCGTTTAGTAAGTAAGTAGTAAGTAAGTGTTTTTTTTATTTACAGTAAGCAGTATACAAAGCTCACTGCAGGGGCAGGGGCTAAAGGCAATCAAGCCTGACCAAGGTCCCTGTCCCTCCGCAGTTCGTGGCAGCTCACACGCTCTGAAGCATAAAGATCGCGTGCACAGCCTTTCTGTGCACGCGATCTTTATGCTTCAGAGCATTTATAAGTTCGAATAAGAACCAATGAGGATACTTTGAGCACTGAGGTTCGCACTGGTAGTAGATCTCCGCCGGCCATCAAGGACAAGCTCCATGATTTGGCGAGCTTGCTGTTCAGCATCCACTGTGCCAGGAACCTGAATCCAGTCAGCGTTGGAAAAGAGAAAGAAAAAACCAGTCACAAAACACAAAGGACAAGAAGAGATGTTCACACCACATTTGTGTTTTGTCCTTGTGTTGTTGTTTTGCTGTTTTGTTGTCCTTGTTTTGTCCTTGTGTGTGTTGTCCTTTGTGTTTTGTGACTGGTTCTTTCTTTCAACTATGTACCAACTGGCCCGGATTTCAACCCTTTTGGAAAAGAGGTCGTATAGACCAACGTAGTCACCACGCTTGAAAGCAAAGCGAGGACATTTAGTGGTATACCGCTGGAGGTGCTGTGTCTAAGGGCAGACACAAGGGCCGTTATTTCGCGGTTTGATGGGCGCATGCATACATCTTCTCACAGTAACCATTACGCAGAGAACAAACGCGGCTTATTGTTAGACTTTCTAGCCTTTAATGCCATTCAGCAGCATATCTCGATCACGAATTGCTGCGATAACGTGTTGTAATTATGTCTTACGAATGCGCATGATGTACAGGTGTCCCGTTCTGACATCCCTCTTGCATGTCCCGGCAAGTTGCATCGGGCACTATAGTTACAATCGCCGAGGACAAGTATGCAGCACCTACTGTTGGAAGACATTACGCATTCGATCGATGCCATGACTTCATGAAAGAATACAGCAGGTACATTCGGCGGCACATAAAAGGATCCAATTGGCAATTTCTCGATGCGTTTGTATAGGATGATTTCAACTCATATAGAGTCCTGTATGATTTCAATATCCGTGCGCCGAAGGCATTTCAAGGAACTTAAAACACCAATCAATACTTCGCCACCACTTTGTTTGGGGCCACTAAAATTTCGGTCACCACGGAAGAAATTGTATTGAGGCGGGAATAAATCTGAAAATTGTATATTATTGCACAGCCAAGTTTCGGTAATTACAGTTATAGGATAGGAGGAAGAAATGAGATTGGCCTAGAATTCACGGACTTTATAGTACGAAGGCCGCGAGCGTTTTGACAGAAAAACGCAATAATAATAATAATAATAATAATAATAATAATAATAATAATAATAATAATAATAATAATAATAATAATAATAATAATAATAATAATAATAATAATAATAAAGTAATAATAATAATAATAATAATAATAACGACGACGACGACGACGACGGTGGTGGCAGTGGTGGTGGTGGTGATGTGCCCATTGGCCCGACAGTTTGCCATAATAATAATTTATTGAGTTCGGGACTTTGTAAGCGAGTTGCACGTCTAAGCCAAATGCTGACCTATGCGTCTACGAACTGCCTTTAGCACGAAATGCTAAAATACGAAAAACTAACACAACCAGGAATTAGCGCACCGAAATATTAACCTACTCACGCACTAAACATTTCAAAAACGCATCAAGCGGGAGTATGAGTGTACAGCTCCTCACAACTGCACTTCGAGTTAACGTACAGCCGCCATGACATATATATAACCCGATCGATGAAGATACATCTCTGTCAGGCTCCGAAGGAAAAACCTCTAAAGGCGTGTGCGATTTAAGTACGTCTTAGGCTGTAGCAGGCTAGGGCGCGTTAGCTCAGGCCAACCTTTCTCTACCTTCGTTCAAACAAATTCTCTCTCTAGGCTGTATACATATTCATGGCATTTCACGCACAACTGCAGCCGTACTTGCGAATCGCGTGAGCGGAATCTCGGTTAACCTCCTCTCTCGCTCCCGTTCCGTCGCCAAGCGCGGTTCTCGCACGAGTCGTGCCGAGGAGCGCCGCCGCAGTGTAAAAAGAGGCCCAGCCTTGCGGCGAGCAAACTTTAATAGTATTCGTGACAGGCGCGTTACCTTGAGAGATTACAGCCGGCGTCTATTTCCTCGACCGCGGCTTTCCTTTCCCCGTACAACGCCGCCGAGCTCAGCAGTGGCCGTGTCCCCGCGGTGAGTGCCCAGGAGTGTTCCCACTCGATCACTGGTTGTCATCAGGCCCATGCCGGAGGAAGGTTACGCGGAGAGCCGTCGATGGGGCGAAGCATTTTCGGGCCCCTGGCAAACTGCCCGAACCGGGGGAGCCCCGCCGCCCAGCGCTGGGAGAATGGCCCGTTAACGACAGACTAATATCGGGAAAGCGCATGCTGCATGCGAAGTGCGCTGCCGAGTCGTTATTTGCGAGGAAGTGACGACTTTTCTTGTTTTCCCGTTCTCTGGCATCGTTATACTTGCCCTTAGGTTGTTTTTGTGTGCTTCTCTTTCTTCTTTTTCTTTTTTCTTGCGGCTATAGAGGTCGCTGGTTCGATTCACGGCAGCGGCGGCGGCTGCACTTCCGCGGGGTCGAATGTTGGGCGCCCTCGTATGCTAAGATGTTATCAGGAGGGGAAAGAGATTCGAGGGTGTACCATGCAGCTAACTTTAGCCAGAGTTTAAAAAAAATATGCGAATGCCAAGTATAGCTGAACAGAACCAAGGTAATGTCGTTTGCCGTCGCTTGGAGATACTCAAAACATCTTTTCTTTTCATTCCGCCTAATTATATAATTAGTCTTAATTAATTAAATAGCTTTTCATATAATATAGTTAGAGGAAATGTGTCAATGAGAAAATTGAAAAGTGACGTGAAAAACTCCCGATACAGCTTTGTTATGCTCAATACGGGCTACATGAAAGTGTTTTTCCGAGTGTGAAAGAAGCCTGCGAATACACGCAAAGTGTCTCGAGCGGCCAGTCACGCGGCAATTTTGCGTGCCACTTGCGGGCTTCTTTCGCTCTCGGAAAAGACTTTTATGTAGCACATATTGAGGAACACAAAGCTCTATCGGGAGTTTTTCATGTCGCTCTACAATTTTCTCATTGACACTTTCCATCTAATTATAATATTTTAGAAATGGTTTAATTAATCATGACGAATTATCTGATTAGGAGGAATGAAAAAAACATTTTCACTGTCTCCAAGCGACGGCAAACAACATTCCCTTGGTTCTGCCCAGCTACGTGGCATTCGGATATATTTAAACTCTGGCTAAAGTTAGCTGGTACACCCCGTATAGTGGCTCTGGTGGAGGTGAAGCCGCGGTTGCCGGCGGCGACGCCTTTTCCTTTTTTTTTCCTTTTTTTTTTACAGGCGAGGATTGTCTCCTGACAGTCTAGTCCGGGGTCATCACTTCGCCCGAACATCTTTTTTTCAGGTTGCAAATATAGGTGTAGACTTGCCGGCATTTATACGTAAAAGCATGCCGGCAGTTATTCCGCCTGGGCGTCGCCTTTCGCGGCGAACTATCAAACTGCATATTAATGACATAGGACCATTACATATTAATGACATAGGGCCACTATAACCACACACGAGTACCCAAGGAAACTGGGACTGACGCCATATTTTAATCGAAACAGTTCGAGCATTGTCTTTGATTGATTCATTTTTTTTTTTTTTTTTTCTGGAGCGTTCAGACATAGATGCGTCGTCTTCCTTCCATCGGGACATGCTGCACATCCGTCGACTGCAGCTCTCTCGTCACTAAAGTTGCGAACTCTCGTTTTCAATGCGTATCGTTAGTTCTCTGTCGCTTCGGTGAGATTCGCTAAATCCAGATAACTTAGATATCCAACTAAATGGAAGGGTGATACTGCCGCACATGGACAGCGATGACAAATCAGCCTCGCAATGAAATAATGACGTATACAGACGTTTCTGTACTCAGTTAATTTCAGCCCCGGTAGCATCGAGAGGTAATGTTGCTCTCGGGGCGTCTCAGTGAGCGCCACTGACAGCCTGTAATACCGCTCTTACCACATCTCCGCCATATTGAGTCACGTTGGCCGGCTCGACTTAAGCTGCGACGATGATGAAAACGTCTTTATTTAGGGTTGGCTCGAAGGCCTATTGGGTGCGATGGCGAAGGTGGAACGTATTTAAAGCCGCCAATAGGAGCAACGCGTCCTTGCCAAAAGCCAAAAGCCGGGGGTCCAAGGCAGGACGACAGGACCAATGTCAGAAACCGCCTATGCGGTCGCCGAACTATAATGCATGCCTCGCTGGGCGAATCTCAAGCCTCCCAGAGGAGGTGGTCCGGGTCATAAGCGTAAGTCTAGGAGTAGCGATGGAGCGCAGTCTATTGCGTGTTCAGGCTACAGTCTTGTCACGTGTGCCACATTGATGGGGAGTCATTGTTCCGCGGTATCTGAGTAAATAAAACAATGACCTGTAGACAGACTGAAATAATGAGATCTGAAAGATCTGCTCCACAAACGCGTCTTTGGCATAGTATATACAGGTGGGACGCTCCGCCAAGTTGTATCGATTTTATGTAGAATTCGCTGTAACGCAGTACTGAGACGCACTATCATCGGCGCACGCAACTTAGATGTATACAAGTTAGTTATATACAGTTGTATACGGGTAGGGCCCAGCGTCGCCTGTTAGTGGCTGTGCTCCCAGATCGATTCCACACTGGAAACGCGCGACTGTGAACCCCGAGTCGGCCAAGCCTTCGCCGCTGGCGTCACGCACTCGCGCACCGTCGCCGCGGCAGCCATGAATGAACGACACGCGCTTCTGCGCATCACTCGACTGTCGCTGTCCTCTGCGGGAGGTTTCCACGCAAGCATATTTAGCGCCGACTTCAGTTGGCGCTACGCATAAAGGTGGGGCGGGTGGCTCTTCTCCAGCGGTGTCTCTCGCACGTCACACAGCGTCGGCAGTGACGTGCGCGTCGCGTTCTCGTGACGTCGACACGGTGCCAGAAACGCGTGATAGCGCTCGCGCGTCTGCATCCGCGTCGCGCGCTTTTTGGACAGCCCCCGGTATAGCAGCCGTCCTCCGCCTGCTATACCGGGGCTGCCAGGCTCCTAAGTCGGGACCGGTGATTCAGCGCGCTTCCCTCGAGGTCTTTTCGTCACCCGCCCGCGGGCGCACCTTGCGCCCGTGCTTTCCCCTTCGTCGGACGAACGCGGGTTGCCCCACGGTTCTGGCCTGCGGTGTTTTGATAGACGGTCTGCGATACCCTTGCGCTGCTTCTGCTGGCGTGTACCACTTGAAGTGGACACGTGGCGAAGTCGAGGTCCGCGTTTGTTTTTCCTTGTCTTGCCTGCGAGGTCAAGGTCATCGCGGCTCCCATCGTGCTGTTCGAATATTAACAAACTGCAATTAGACAGCCGGCTGACATTATCTATAGGGAGCAGAATACAGGCTGGTTCCTTTTGGCGTATTTGGTATCTTGTGAATTCTAGATGCGTCTGTGTCTGTCAGTACCGCTACCCCCCAGCGCTTTCACTCTTCCTGTGTTTATCACTACTTGCTGTAATCATTAGGTTTTTTTATCCTTAGCAAACTAACGTTCTCGACCATCTCTGCTCCTGCGTAGACGAAGGTATCTGTACCGGGCCGTAAAAGCTTAGCACAGCGGGAAAGAACAGGTAACAAAAAGCATGGCACGGCTATTGCCGGCAGAGAGACAGGTATATAACACCAGGAGCGCCACGTTACATTCATTATGCCCTCGAGTGAACGCCCGTTAATTACACCCTTGCGGACCGCGAGCTTTGGTCGAATTATCCGAAAGATCGAATTAAGAAAACGGCGCCAAATATTTAACGATTAACGGATTAACAAACGCCGGCAGATATATCCCATTGCTTGAACTAGTCTGTGGTCATCGACATACTACTTCAATACAGTAACACAATAGCTGTACAATTCGTCGCCCACAGACCTCAACACCATCATCGGCGCTGACAACATCCTCCAAAGATACATCGTCGTCATTACTGCTCATCAGGGCGAGCTGCAGGTACCGCCGTCTCCTAGGGAGGCAGTGGCACCGTCTGCTCAATTTCTCATGCGCAACGCACGAGGGGGCGCCGGTGGCGGTCGGTGGGGGTCGAATTAAACGACGCGGCATGCTTTCGCGTTCGAACTAAACGAGTTTTTCTTTTCTTGTAGCAACATATATGTTCTCTCCGGGACCTAGCAGTGCGTTCAAATTAAGTGGAAATTCGAATTAACCAAGGTCCAATTAACGTGCAACTGTATTATATACAGTATACTTTAACTTAATAATGAAATATCGTGAAATGTGTTGTTGTAAATACATCCTCATCCTTTAGTTCGCGAGGTTTAACGCCACAAAGAAACACGTAGATATATGTGTGAGAGACGCCGCGAAATGGGGGGCGGGGGGGGAGGCTGGTGAATAATTTTGACCACCTTCGGGATCTTCGACACGCATACAAGGCCATAATAAGAAAGTTTCAGCATCCGGACCACCAGCGGAATGCAGATGTCGCCGCCGGCAGTCAAATGCGGGACGTCACGTTCAGCGGCAAAACGCCATTGAAGTCACCACTTGCCAAGTGAAAAATAAAATTTTAGAGGATTAGTGGAATGTTTAATGCGCTTACGTGGTTTTATTCTAGCTATTTCTAGTAATGTTCTCGTAATAACTTACCTCGTGGTGTATATGGTCCCCCTACCTCCACTACTTTTTTTTTTTGCTGTAATACGCTATTAGGCGTAAGATAAGTACTTCACCACTTAAAAAGGAGATCATTAACCTTTTCTTCTCTTTAAGCCCAATGCACAATGCTTTTGACATAAAAGGGAGCTTTTCCTCCAGTTTTCTTAAGATATTGTTCTATGTTTCCAAACAATTTACACGGAAGGCGAGTCGTAGTTGTATTCTTGCAGCTTTAAGCTGTTCCTTGGTTGCTTTTTTTTTGAAGACACTCGCACATAATTTGGCAAGCATTAAATGCTGCCCGGAAGTTTAAGTGAGTAGTCAGTCGTACTGCCCACGCGAGAGGTCGGGCACCAACGAAGTGAGCTGAGGGATCAGCTCGGCCAGAGTCCTTCCACGACTGTGGTTCTGCGTTGCTATAGCAACATCACGTGACTCAGCTGTTCACGGGCCCATGTCGCATCGCAGAGCGATGCATGCGTGCTCTGTAAGGTTACCGTGCGCGGCCGTAATCGCGCTTTATTTTCGGCAGCCGCGCATGAACGCTGCTCGCGGGCAGCCCGTGCACCGCGCTAGCTGTTTGCGGAACATTCTGACTTGAGCGTATATATTATACTTCGCCATAAAGCGAGCTGCTCTTTCTAAACGAGTGTGTTGTTGCCCTAGAGCTTGTTGTTTTGGCTCCAGTGGCTCCGGCCGTGCGTTGCCCCACTGTTGCAAAACGACGGGTTCCGCAAATGCTGTTCGCATAGGCTTTCAAGTTACCACTTTAAGGTACTTTGGGAAACCCGTCGTTCAGCAGCAGTCACGCAGTGGCGTTTCGATGAACAGCTTTTCTTTCGTAATTATTCCTTACTGGTAATAGAAAAGTCATTTTCGGGTAACGATGAGCGAATTTCCTTTCCCGTATATATGTCGAAAATTTAGACTGCTTAGAAATACAAGACAATGGGCCCAGGAAGGGGAATGATGAAGTGGTTCATATAGGTAATGCACAAAACTTGGGCTAATTGAGAACTTGGTATCATTGGATATTTTTTGAACGCCTTTCCATATGAGTATAAGCCATTTTATTAAGGCCAGCGTTCCTCCTGTCCTGCAGCCTCCTCTGCCCCCACACCCCACACTTACCCTTTTTTTATTTTTTTTTTAGTTGTAAGAAGCCATGGAAGTATTCAATAAGAGTAGGCCGGTATATTGCGTATGCCGAAGTATACGTACAGCTAACAAATCGAACCATTTGCAAAATGCCCCTTACGACTCGTGTTTTGATAACCGCTGAGTTATGGGGTAAGAATTCGGTGGTTAGCGAATATCCGAGTAATTTGTGGTATAGGGAACGGAGGCTAGCAGGTACCGCTATGAGGTAACGCGGTAATGCATGCGGTGACGAACATCTGTCTGCTTTCTGCGCAGTCGTATAGTGGGCACGCCTGCCAGCTCCTGGCAAAATCGTTCGCGAAGTATACGTGCATCTTTGGATTCAGAACGATAATTTTTGGACGGCTATAATAAGTGAACTCGACGATAAGTTTAGAGCGAGCAACGTGCTGTGGTGCGATTGCATCTCCTCCACTCTCGTCGAGGGGCATCATTCACTTAAGTAAGAATAGCGGTGCCTTGGCCACGGCGACGGCGCGAGCCGGCAACGGGTGCGACTGCAGAGAGTTTCGGCGCCCGGCCAGGAGGGTGCCAACGTCATCTCAGCCGCACTCGGCTCGAACAGCGTCAAGGATGGCTGGTTGCGGCAATATCACACGGCAGCGACACTTTTGCGCCACACCAGGAGACGTAAACGAATTGCTCTTGCGTACCCGGGAGAGAAATATGTAGCAGAGAGATAGGAGCAGACCGAGACGCAGTTTATTATTATTATTATTATTATTATTATTATTATTATTATTATTATTATTATTATTATTATTATTATTATTATTATTAAAATCAACATAAAGAAAATAGATTTGGCCGGCAATGCCTTTTGAAGTCCATGAGCAATGTGCACATGGTTATGAGATCTAAGTTTGTACGTTGGGCTTTTTTAGTGCGTTATTCTAATTCTACTGTAAAGTTTAGGGTATAAAGCGCAAGCAGCACCAGGCCGCGCACGAGCGTGTATGTGTGTGTGTGCGTAATTGAGGGGGGCGGGCCTACTGGTGTCCTTGTGTTCGTTGGTAGGTGTTGGTGTTGGCTGAAAGTCTGTCGATCAGCGAACAATAGAGAACGTTTGTTCGATAATTAAATAAATTTTGTCGGTGGCAATGGTTTCTGGAACACAGCACAACAGCTGTAGTTCACAACCCGAGGCAGAGCAAGCAGAGCACATCAAGCGCTACACTCTCTCCCCTGTGGTGGCTCCCGTAACCTTACCCTAGGACACGCTTCGAGTGCGCTGTGTAACCTCCAACGTCGGCGCTGCCCGGAGGCGTCCGGGCAGACTACGTTTACCCGCCGGCGTATCAGTATGTATAGCTTGAAGTGGACACCGCGCGCTCTCGACGCGTTTGATAATCTCCTGTGTGTTTGCACGCCGTGACTTTGTTTCAGGGGTCAGCTCTCTGGGCGCGCCGAGCTTTGGCTGGACCCGTGCAATACGGACCTGTATTGTACTCGTGCACACTCATTCGCGCACGTGATATTTCGAGGCGAATCTTTTATTCCGTTGAACGTTTTTGGAACACCGGAGAAGGGCTCAAAGTTAATGAGGTTAATCTTCTTTTTTTTTTATCCTCCGTTGAACTTTTCAAGCGAGTAGCAATAATCGCTCAAGGTGCGCGTCGCTGCAGGTGGTGGTCCTCCGCGCCACAAACCAGCTCAATCCCGCCTCCCCTTCTCGCAGACACAGACGCACGTACTCAGGTTTCTGATGTGCCGCCGGAATGCGTGCTGATCAAACGCTTCCCGAGTGTCGGCGCGCGTGATTCACCAGTTCGTGAAGATCACACGGGCTCGAGGTCACCTATATAGTGGCATCTCCCGCTATTTTTCGTGCATACTCGCTCTCTAAGATATGGATGGATGACAACCCGTCTTCGGCCCGTGAGGAATGCCGCTCGACCAGAAACGGGAGAGGGGAGCTGGGGGGCGGTAAAATTTTGTTCACGTCCAGAAGGCACTAGTCCCAGCGCTGTAAAGGGTGGCCGATTTTGTGGCTATACCACTACATTGGTAGAATGGTCCTGACGTGTTGTGTGCTCACCAGACTGGTAAATGTTTTCTGCTTGTTTGGGTGCGAGTATACTTGATGTGCACGTTGATGTGTAAGAGCTGCACTTATCGCGTTGCCGTAGGCAGCGGCTGAAATACATATTTATTCATCGCCATATTAGGGATCTAAGCGACGATATTTTCCAAGTAGAATGTGAGCTGGGCGATGAGTGCTCATGTTTAAGAGACACGGAGTATGCTTGCACCTTTCCTCGTCACATATCAACATGCAGACGTCCTCGTGACAGACTCGAAAAAAATATCTACATAAATATAATTTTTCCATTTCAGTGTTCACGCTGGTAACCATGCATATTTTTTTGCGCGTATTAATCTCCACTTTCATTATCTCCTTTTCTTCCCCTTCACTACGCCCCGCTAATCATGTTCGTGAGTATCTTGGAATTCTTTGTTGCGAAGTCGTCCTGTTTTGGCGACGTTGTTTCGACCAGGACGTCACTGCCGCTTTGTGTTGATAATGTGCCACTATTTGAGGCACACCGTAGCAGTGAGCCCCGGATCAATTTTGACCACCTGAGGTTCTTTAGGGGGCGTCGTGTGAGGACATGGTACGCCTGTTTGGAAATTCTACCACGGACGAAATTGCCGATGGCCTGCTTGCTGTCGCTGATGCGTCGCTTGCTGTCGTTTCTTCCTTAAGCGGCTTGAAAACCCTCGTGTGGACCCCCGCTCACGCGGCTGTGCCCGGCAACGCGTCGGCTCACAGTCTGGCTCGAGATCTCGCGCGCCGAGCCTCGTCCGCGGATGCGGACGGCGTGAATGAGGAGGAGAGACACGAGGAACCCTGCGAGACTTATCATGAAATAGCCCATCGGTATCGCTTGAGGCGTCGCGCGCTCCCACCACCGGCCAAGCAACTCGACAAAACGCAAGCGGTCGCGTTTCGGCGACTTCAGACAAACAGATACCCACACCCAAAATACATTAACAAAATCACAGGGGGCAAGGAAAGCGACAAATATAGGCTCTGTTCAGAAACAGAAACACTCACACACATAATGTGGGAATGCACCTCGCTCCCGTTCTCTCATCCCCCCGTCAGCAGCGAGACTGACTGGACAGCCTGGCTCAGTTCCGGGGATGTCGACCGACAACTTGAACTGGTGGACTGGGCGGAAAAGGTCAAGCAGGCCCAGGGCCTTACTTGAGCCCAAACCCTCAGCCACGTCTCTCTTTACCCTTCCCCCTTTCAATAAAGGTTATCACCACCACCAGGTTCTTTAGCGTGCACCCGAGGCACGGTAGACGAGAGTTATTGCATTCGATCCGCCTCCACCGGAATGCTGCCGCCGCGGCAGGAAGTCAAACCCATAACCTCTTTATCAGCTTCTCAACGCCACAGTCATTGAGTCACCGCGACGGGTAAGGCTATTTAAGAAGTTGAGCGTTGCACGATACGGCTGATGCGAGATGAGCTCAGGTCGAAGTGTGTTGCAAACGTGAGACTATACAAAATATCGAGTTTTAGAAAGTGCGCAACCGAAGTCAGGCTCTGCTGCGCCCAAAGTAGTTGAGGCAGCGCTCGAGGATCGCGCGCGCGCAGTGTCGTTGACGCTATTTCTTCGAAGATGCGGTAAGCCGGCTTACGTCCACCATTTAATTCATTCATTTTCGGGGTATTCGGTGCCAAAACCACGATATGATTATGAGGCACGCTATAGTTGGGGACCCCGGATTAATTTTTACCCCATGGGTAAAATCCATACTACAGTGTCTATATTTACAGTGTTTAGCACCAGTGTATACTACTAAAGCGCGGATCCAGGGTTGGAAATAAAGGCATAATCGCTTTTCTCTTTGAAGCCGCCTTTCCGACTGCCCCAAAGGTCGCTCGTTCGTTTTGTGATCCTTTTTTATTATTATCATTATTATTACAAAGGTTCACTCGATAAGCTGACAGTAACGTGGTTTGCTGGGCGAATTAGATCGTCTCAGAGGGTTAAATAAACGAGCGGAAAAACACGAAGACAAGGAAGACGCCAGCGCTTGTCCTGCGTAGCTCTTCTTTGTCTTCGTGTTCTTTCCCCCTGGTTTCTCTCACCCACTGTAAGCTGGCGTCCACGCGTGTTGTGTGCTTGCCAACACCACTGCCGTTGCCGGCTCTCCGGCGCTGTTCGCGACACGGTGTTTGTTTTCTGCTGTCCGCATGTCAGTCACGCTGGCGCCGTCGCGACACCGCGACAAAGCATTGTCACCAATACTGTTCATCTTCGCTGTAGCTACTGGTTGGCGTTGTCCAAGCGACAATTTGAGAAACAGCTGGTGCGTGAGAACAACTAGCGGTAGCATGCCGCGGTATGTTTCCTGATTGGCCCCTGGCATCTTTGGCTATCGTAACTGCGGGTACTGAGCGGATGTCGGACAGATACGAGCCGTTTTGCAGCTATAGCTGTTAAAGGGGCTTTCCGGCCACATTCGGCGACGTCGCCGTATGTTGTCACGTACGGTATGCCGTTTCTGGTAGTAGCTCTCCGATAACGATCATCGTGCCTCCGCCGAGGGGTCATAAAGGTCCAAACTGCCTGCATTGGTTCATTTCGTCGTGGCAAATATTAAATGAAAAGCCTCGAAGGAAAGAAGGACGCTTCAATCAGTGATGGAGTAGCACGTGGCTCGCTTCAGTCACGTGTCACGGAGAGCGCTAAAAGGGCGTGTTTTCTGCCTGGCCGTCTCCGTGACATCACCTGGCACCTCGGACAGGGTGTTCTCCCCACTGGCCTGATTCAGTCAGCAGCGTGTCCTAACTGTCCCCACCAGAAAACAAATCAGTTGCGAAACTTTCACTAATGCTGCATTAAATTGGAACAGTTTTGCGAGCTCGGCGACATGCTGCTTGACTGCAGGAGCTCTCGCTTCCACAGTATTAGTGATACTGCACAGTATTACTAAAACACTGAAACAGAGCCGAACTGAGCGGTAACACCACGCGGAACACATTTACGCATGCGTATTTCTTCAAGCGTGTGTACTCGCTTGGTTTTTCGCAGGCGTTTTTTTTTTTTTTTTTTTTTTGTTCCCTCCTTCCCAAATCTGCAGTGCCGCTTCATCCGCTTCCTTTGCACAGTATCCGCTTCCGGTAACCGACGGATGTACGGGGGCTGTGGCTATCTTTGCTCTTCTTGTTCCTTTTTTTCTTTTTCTCGCTTTTTCGGAACTGAAAGAAGCGTGCTCCATGCACGCCCCTATTTTGTCTTTTTTCCTCTCCCGCTCGATTCACTCTGCAGAGCTGACTTTGTTGTATTGCCCTCTCGCTCGGTCTAGTCTGACTGTCGCCCGTGCCACCGGACCAGCGGGCGCATGGCGCGCGTACGTGCGGGACGGTAAACAAAGAAGTCACGCGGAGCGACGTCACGTACGCGGCGGCGATGGCGGCGGGGGTCTTTGTCCGCGCGTCCGGCGGCGCCCCCGTCGCTTCGCTCTGTTCGAGCGTTTCCTCTGACCAGAATACCGCGCATCTGCCGGCAGGTCAGTAGCGCGTGCATTTTAAAAAAGTGGGCGATGCGATGGTTGATTCGCGAGATACGTTTTTGCGTTGCTTCCTGGAAAAAAGAAAAGCGGGAACGCCTTTACTCTAGGAAACTGCTCGTTCATACCATGGGTACGACATGGTGGCCAGGCTGGGAGATGTGCCGTCCATTTCAGCATTTCCGCATTTCAACCTCGATTGGTGAACTCCCTCTCTCTCTCTCTCTCTGCGCTGAAACAATGAACCCGACCGCGTGGGCGTCGCCCTTCGAGTGCACTCACCTTTACTGATCGGATAGTACAAGGGTGGGGGTTGCGCGGGAAGGCGCGCGTATCTTTTCCTTTTGCTAGGCAGCCCCCATAGGCGATTTAAGGCTGGTATTTAATGTGCGTGAGGCAGACGCTCGTTTAAGTTGGCGCGGTATTCCACGGTAAGGTTCAGTTCATTGCAGTACAGGGCGCAGTAGCGCACCGCACAGTACCGTACAGTATACAGGTCTAAGAATAAAGGTACATGATACTTTCAGGATGTTTATTTTTTTTTATCACTGTAATAACTAAATGTGTCGCACCATGTACGTCAGCCTGTTCTCCCGCATCAAACATAGATAAACCAAAAGAAAGAAAGAAAGAAAGAAAGAAAGAAAGAAAGAAAGAAAGAAAGAAAGAAAGAAAGAAAGAAAACAGAACTGTCACAGAGCAGCAAGCTTCATATTGTTGCACCTTATTACAATCTCCATCTTGGGCTGTTTTAATCGAGTTGGAACTAACGGCGTACAACCGTCATAATTTTCATGCTTTCCCGTGAGTGGACATTGGGGAAGGGTCCTTGTAGTGCACTGTATTTAACTTCGCGCCTTGTACCCTGTATTTTTCGCAAGCACTCGAAATGCGGCCAACGTGAACTTCGGTTGTGGATTCCCACGTTTATGCAGGCTTACAAAGAAAAGCTACGTATATGTAGCTACTGCGGCTGGTGGAACAACTGCGGTTTAAGTTAGCTTAACCGTGGATACCGCTGACTGGAGTTCATCTTAGCCACATTCAACGTTCCCGTAAAACTGTATGACACTATCCGGTGGAAATTTTGGCTTGTTGGTTCATGACTTTCGGGTCGTATAGCCCAGAGGGAACGACCACAAAGCGCAAGTACTCGACAGACGAAATATAAATTCAGATAAATACAAATACAGACGACACCGCTTTGTGTCGTCTGTAGGCACTGTATGTAGACTATCATATTTCGCTCAAGCAACACAGCACTGATGGCGCATACTAGCCGTGTTTGCGCATTCCGAGCGAATGCGTGGTTGTTTCTCAACGCACCCGCATGTATTATAGTTAGATGTGTCACTGAGCTGTTCTTCGCGAGGACACAGGCGACGGCGTCGTCAACGCTCTCGTGTCTTCCGCGTTCTGCGCGACGTGTCTCACGTACACGATGTCAGAGAGGGCGGATGACTGCTGCGCATAATTTCGCCGCGTGAACGTTCACACAGTCTGGCCCGAGGCGCGGTCTCATCTCCCGTCACGCACTCGCACGTTTCGTTCACCAGAGTGGCGATTACATACGTGGCTACTCAAGGCAAGGCTCGAAGAGCTGCAGGTGGAGAATGCCCACATGTGCAACGGGAGTGCAGTACTAGAGGCGAAGGGAAGCAACAAGGTCAAGTGGTGCGGTATAGAAGAATAGCACGAAGAATCGGACAATTGCCTAACGGGGAATACCTGCATGCGTCTCAAGAAGTGAGGAGCCTCGGTAACTCGATCGGGAAGAATATGTGCTTATCATTTTCCCGAAAAAATAAAATATTATACTTTGGCTTAGCTCATAATACGCTCGTGAGACTCAGAAAGGAGTGTCATGAGTCTCACCAGCCTACAGAAGAAGAAACAGGAAGTAACATTCACGAGTCAAAGGAGGCAGGGTGCTTTTCAAGCTGTCTTTCCTTACCTCGTACAGCCTGTGGGAAAATCAATTAGGATGTTCTGCGATCGGCATGGGTAACGATACGCACTCGCGCCGACCGTATCTTGCAATCATAGCACTTTCGTAATGTGTGCTACAGAGCCGGTCAAGAGAGAGAGAGAGAGAGAGAGAGAGAGAGAGAGAGGGGAAATGAACAACTTCAGTGAGCATAAGGATGGCTTAATTTGCAGGAGTGGTTCCCTCTTCTCGGGAGCCCGCTCGTGGAAAGTACTCCTCGCCTTCAAGTTAGACGCCTGTCGTGCGGCTGTGCTGTTCGATCCGAAAGCGCTGTTCCCACACTCCCCGTATCCACTAGTATCCTGGCCCGAAATTACGGTAAAACAGCGCAGAAGACGATGACAGACCGAAGGAATAAGCACACACCTTCAGCGGTTTGTCGTGTGTGTGCTCAATCTCTTCGTCTTCTGCGCTGTTTCACTGTCAAAAGTCATGTAGAACGTGCATCACGTGCTTGCGCTCATCCGCATGTATGTTTCAAAAACAAACCCCTGAGTAGTAATGAAGAGAAACATCTCACGTGTACCGAAAGGCGCAGATCGTACGTGTCATGGGCTTGTCTCGAGCACGTGCCCTTCCTTCTCCGCTTTCTTTCGGGGTAATAATGACGATTGTGTCTTAATTGGTGACTATTGTCTCTGAACACTGCCGCTGACTCAGGGGTGTGAACGTCCCGTCTCATATCACGGGACATGCATATCGTCAGCGACAAAGGCGTGATGGAGTCTTCCGACACGCTTCGCTTGCACGCAGTGTGGGGTCGCTCGGACGTGGCGGCATCTTTCCTGTTCAGCTTGCGTCACGTACCATTGTGAACAATGTGACTATGCACCGCGTCTTCGTGGTGACGTATACAGTAGTCCAGCTTACTGTGTGAACCTGTTTAAGCATTGGGTGGCTGTGCACTGGTGTAAGCTGCACGGTGCTTTATTATTTAATACTTATTTCGGTACTTATATAATGATTCTAGAAAACTGCCGTATATATGTGCCAACATGGATTTTCGTCTTCCTGACTTGCTGATATGGATGACCTTAGAGCTGTTGGAGAGGCTGATGAACATAGGCTGCGGTACTAGCTGTTTCACGCGCCAGCAGCCATCAAGCTCCACCGCGTTGAACCGGAACAGCAGTTACGCTGGATTAGCTGGTGCCCGTTATTTGTCCACCGTTCTTCTATCCACGATAGGGTCGTAACGCCAACTTGACATGCCCTCATGTTTCAGTCATTAGAAAGTCGGCAGTACCAAGGTGACTCTGTAGAGATAGATAATTGGCACCATTCTGTTAGGTTAATGAGCTCAAACAAATGTTAGCGCACCGAATAAGCGGCTTATGTAACTTTGTTTTGCCTTTCCAGTACTCTTATTTCACGCCTACACCTCGGACGTATAGGAGGGAGTGCCGTATATTACGCATATCGTCACAGTGAAACCAACTAGATGATGCTAAGCTCAAAGAGTAAGAGAGGCGGACAGTGCAACAGACGTAGCCGTCAAGATTAAATTAAAGATTACATTAAAGAATCATGGGCGGAATTCGCGCCAACTGGCACACAGTCATGCGTGCAAGGGCACTATATAGCGCGTGCCCAGACCACCGCGGCCGGAGCTCGCCCCGCCTGCTGCCAGGCGTCGTCTCGCTTTAATTTCAGGGAAGTTCCAGGTAAGCGATCGCGGGGCGAGTCTGGCACGTCACCCGCCTCGCTAGCGAGAAACGGGGCGTGCGTCGATAACCGAGCCCATTCCGTGTCGTCGTTTCCGTCGAGCCCACTTGCACCGCTCCATTGCGTGCGCTGCCCGCCTGGCCGACCCGCGCACTTTAATCTCGATTGATTTCAATTTAATGTCTTTTGCGGCTTCATCTGTTGGCGTGAACGGTGAATGTGCCGCTCAGCAGCGCAACTGGATACACGTTAACCAGTGGTCTACCGCTAGTTTTCACGAAGTCTCATCTTTACCTTCGCCGCGGTGACTGGGGGAAGAGGTAGAGTGAGAGCAGGAAAGGGGGAGGTGGGGAGGGACCCTAACCACAGGAAGTGTGGATCTTGTTGAGAGGGAGGGAGAATAGCCTATTCACTCCCATGAAGCGCGCACTTTTCCCCGCGGAAAATTGATGCCGAGTTGGAGAGTGCGATAATTACGAGGTAATATGTTTCGTTAAAACATTCTAGGTGGTAAACAGAAAAATAAAAAATAAATAAAAGGGCTCTACATCGGGGTCCTCACGCTAGAAATTGTAAGCCGAAACAGAGTATTATTTATAAACCGCACTTACTTTTGTAATAAGAGTACTGATTTTACACAGGCAGAAACTGCAAAGGCCCTTTATTTGCAAACACTACCTAAATCTGCATGTCGCTAAACGGATAAACAATGTGACTCTGTCCTGACCTACTCAAAGTCGGTGGCTAACGCTGACGTCGGAAATAAGCAGACTGTCACTTAAACAATTTTCGAGGGTAAAAAATAATCTGATGGCCAATATGTGGGGTGCGACCATTGTGCGAGTAAGTACGCTAATTTTGTTAAATGGTGGCTCGAGGACACGGTGATAGAGTAGTGCTCGAGGTCCACTCGGGGAAATCGTTCAGGGGAAGGGTGATCTAACTAAATACGGACCAATAGGAAAGCTTCACAGTCGAAGCTCCATGCAGTATATACTGAGGAAAAGGGTAGATAATGTGACCCGATCTTATTCCAGTGCCAATCCATGGTTTACATCACAAATGCAAACTGGACACATCTTAAAGCACGGCGTTCCATTTCCAGGAAACTTGCTTTATCTTTCGCGTGGTGTTTTCCACACCATTTCCTAAGCTCCGCTTTTTTTTTTTTTTCTTATTAGGTGAGAAAATTTTGGCATTGTTAATTTTTATTCACGTTGTCAAAACAAAGAAGCGCCCTCGTTATTTAAATATCTGCTGTGTCACCCATATCGTATACTGGTCTGTTCATAAGGGTCCATCGTCAGCTGACTAGGGACTCCTGTGACTAAGGTGATCGGTGCGGCTTGTAAAATTATTTACTGGCTTGTTGAATTTCTTTAGACTTATTTTTGTTTGCGATATGTAAAATTAAATGTGGCAGTTTGATGCATCACTTATGAGCCCCTCGGCAGGATGATATTAAAACGTTGTCTGTACTGGAGTATTTGTGAGCAGCCCACCATAATGTAACTTCAAAACCATTATCATGTTGTACTCTTAAGACACCGTGGGTAAAACCGTTAGGAAACGGGAACAGCAACCGAATAGATATATCACCATCATTGCTTAGCAAAAAGGCGGCGCTGTGATTAATAATGACGAATGGTTATGACGTTTTCTTTGTTCTCAATATAGCTAACCTTCTCAGCCGTCATATGGAGCATGTGGGAAAACATAATGCATAATATATATCGTAACTTCGAACGAACCCGATTTTTCAGTAGACATTCGTCTCGTTTTGCGCGGACCATCCTTCCCGCTTACGCGGACCGGTTCTGAGAGCGTCGTGTAGGCTCCACGGGCACCAGCTGATGGGGCCGTGGGACACGAGCGGTGACCGCCGTTTCCGCCACTTTGCGCGTTGCTCCCGAGCAGTTAACACGTGTGACTGCGCACCGCGGCGCTTGTGTGCGCGCGCAAGGCTGCACTTGGTCGCGCGTTTGTTCCGCGGGTGTTCGCTCCGAGCGGCGTCCTTGGCTGCGCTGGTGGCAAAGGAGGCCGTCACGTGGTGTGCGCGCGTGCTTCCAAGGCGGCAGCGACGACGACCGAGCGGTGCTCGCCGCACAACGCGTCATTCCGGGCACACGGCTCTCTCGAGAATGGCGGGGAAGAGGGGAAGGGGCGACCTCAATGGCCCTGCATGGTGTCCCCAGCTGCGGCCACACTGCCGCTGACGCGCTGGGGAGGCATTAAGAGTAGACCTAGTGGACATGTCCAGCTAGATGGATTCTTACAGAATGCCTCCGCTGGTGTCCAGTACGGTAATGCCTCCTTGCCTCGCCGCTAATATTGTTCGCACATATGATCTGTCTATGGCACATAGAAACAGTGTAAGCGCAGACTATACCAACTCATTCTATCGAAGTGAAAAAAAACGACACCCTTATATACTTGAGGGTGAAACCAAGAGAGAGCGCACGTGCCGACAGCAAACGACATTTATAAAGAATTATGAAGAACGTGGCAAAACTGTATCTTAAGCCGATGTACACATGAGTTCGGAGCGCTTAGTTTCGGTCCTGTTCGGGCTCGGTGTGCGATTTCATGGGACATCGTCGAGGTGGCTGTAGTACTCAGCCATTGAGAGCGCTAGAAACCAAGTAGCATACCTACCCGCCACTGCGGCTGGGTTAGAGCTCGGTGTGTGCAGCCGTTCCGCTCCTCAGGACTTCAACTCCCGGCCATAGCGGATATATTCCGAAGGAGCGCGGAATACAAAAATGCATGTGTGCTTATAGTCATATCACAAGAAGCCAACAAACAATATATGATACGATTAGTAAAAATCGGGCCCCTCGGAACCATTTCTTCGCGTTCACGTGTACTTAGTGCAAGTTAAGGGAACCCAGGTGGCTCAAATTACTTCGGCCAAGCTCTCGTGCAGCTACAGTGCCTCTCGTAGTCTGCAGTTTAACTTTGGGGCGCAAAGCCTCAATCTATGCGTTTCGCGTTCCGTGCAATGAGCTCCACCCACTTACGCACTCCGTCATCCAGGAACTTTCCGTAACGTGAAGCCTGGCACTCGGACGCGGACAGGATGACGACACGCGAAGCATGGCGCACGCTCCGCTTCTCCTCTCTCTCCCTCTCTCTTTGCTAGAGTGCAAGAGATGGAGAGGTTTTGGTCGAACCGCGCGTATTCTTCGCGTATACTCGAAACCAGCAATTAGCGCTCGATGCAGGAAGAAATTACGAGAAGTGTAACGGCCGCCCCGTGCGCGCGCATCACCCCCGAAAATGTGGCCGGGCCGTGCGTGCCGGCCGTTGACGCGAAAAGTTCGAGCGCAGCCCGCGGGACTGTGCGGCCGAGCGCCGTGTTTCTCTCCCGAGCAAAATAGCCTCGCGTGCGGCGGTTAATCTCCGCCGCGCACGCCACGTACCGGACGGGGCAACTATAACAGCCGGCTATGAATCACCAGCTGGCACGGTACGGGCAGGGCCAGCGGTGGCACTTTTGGCCTGCTCGCGTAATGCGTAGTTTTGAGCGGAAAACAACTCGCAATTGCAGTCGTCATGTTCCCAGCTTACCGTGGGGTATGTTGCTTTTTCTCTCTCTTACCCGTTCCCGAATGTAGAGTAGCAGACAAGCTCATGTCTGTTTTTCCTATCAATAAAATCTCTCTCACTCCGTCTCTTACAGATTTCTGTGACCATATGATTTGTGGTTATAACTGTACTTGCTGTTGTTCTTTTTCTTTCCCGCACCACGGAACAATTTCACGCCGATATCGACTCGTGAGAAAAATGTACAGAAGAAAGCCAGTACGTTCACTCTAAGTACAATAAATAAATCGGTGGAAATTCATTTTTCAAGCTTCCCCCATCTCTATATGTATGTGTTTTTGTTGTTCATAGTCATGAAACACTGCATGCCAAGAAAAATGTGGAGACCACCGAGTTGCCGGAAAGCCGTAAAGGTCCAGAGCAATAACTCACAGACTGCCAAACTTCATATGCATAGTCAGAGAGCACGATGGATCAGCAACACGCGAACTCCCTATCATAGCGCACATCACCAGCTTATATGTGCAGTACTGTCTCTATGCACGGGGGAAAAAAAAAAGAAAAAGAAGAAAAAAGAGAAAGCAAAAGAAAAAAAAAACTTGCACAGAACGCAGAATTTCCGAGGGTTTTCTTACTCCTCCACGAGAGTGTACAGTGCTCACGGAATGAAACGCGTCAATTTAGGGCTAAGTAATGCGCATACTTTCGCTTCAACCGGCTGCAGTTCGTGTCACATCGACGTAATTCTGGCGCGTACACTTACATCGGAGCCCTCGTCACCTTTGGTGACCAAATTCCTAGCGACATGACATTGGGCTCTCGCGTACTTTGCACATATGTGGGGTTGTACTAAATGCTCCGTGTCCTATTTCAATCCGTGAGCACTGTACGTCTACT
Organism: Dermacentor andersoni; assembly: GCF_023375885.2. Lineage (NCBI taxonomy): Eukaryota > Metazoa > Arthropoda > Arachnida > Ixodida > Ixodidae > Dermacentor > Dermacentor andersoni. The sequence goes on from NC_092815.1 coordinate 26,679,731, forward strand.
CTGCCTGCGCCTGATCAACGTAAGCGTATTCCATGAGTGGGTATGTACTCTAGATAATGGAGTCAAATTAGGTAAACTCAGTCACGTGGGCGGGTGCAACATACGCCACGTATATACATGGCGCATGTCGTAAAAAGTTGTTAGTTGCTTTATGTTTACTTCTTTCCCTCTTTCTGTCTTTAAACTCTTCTGCCTACCGGTAATAACAGTGTTTTACCGGTAGTAAATGTGTGTCAGGTTAGTTCGTGCTTCTCTATATAGCTTTATTGTTTCCCCCAGAGCAAAAATAACAGGGGAAAGAAAGGGGGGGGGGGGGGGGGGGGAGGCCCGCACCACCATGAGGTATAACGGGCTTAGACGCCAATCAAGATATAAAGAATTGAGGGATCATCATGAAAGATGATCCAAAAGAAATTTGGATACAAAAGCCAATAATTTAAAAAGAAATTGGTTGGAGCTAAAGCCAGTAATATAATTAAGGATGTATAAAGAGGAGAGAGAAAGCCATCGGGATTAGCAGCGCAAGTCTACCAGGCGTCGTGCTCCTATATAGCAGCTTCCTTTAATGTGGCAAGATATAGATAGGCTGACGAGGGGCATTTTTTTTTTCCTTGTTCTCTGACACCCTTTTGAAAAAGCGCCTACCATGAGAGGGCAGAAACTGGCGAATTGTGATTCGCCAAGTATACGCAGATTCTTCTCATAGTGTCCGCGCTTATTATGATTTTTATTTAGAAAATATTTTTCCTGCTCGTTGAGGCCCGCTGCTAGTGGCGATGCCACTCCAGGGCTACATAATGCTGGGAAAGACAGAAACAAATATACCTTATAGAAACTGGAGTTTGCGTGCACTCTCCTCCTGCGTAAATCCGGCCGTTTTACTATGGAAGAAGTTGGCACGACACTGCATACGAAAAGCAAACACACCAGTATATACGGACAGTCTCTAGCCACACGCTCAATGGAACATGGAAATCCAAACGTTTTTTTGAGGGAGGGGTAGCTCCACGATGTTACCTTCCCAAACAGCTAAAATTCTGGTTTTTCCTCGCGATACAGTCAGCTGTTTTATACGTAATGTGTCATATTTACTGGAGAGACAAACTCGATTCTTTTTTGAGAGCCTCTCCGATGAACTCTACTGAAAGGCAGTATATAGCTGTCCAACATATTCGCGCAATTGGGTTTAGGTGTTAAATAATATTAGAAGCTGACGAAGTCAGAGGACGCTATTAGCCATGTGCATATACTAAAGAATGCAAAAAGTGTATCAAACTCAAGCAGAATGTGGGTTCTTGCGTGTGCTACATAGGCCGGTTGGATATCTCCGACAAGCGGCTGTGACAGTGATGTCACGTACCGCGCAAGAGTGATAGACTGTAACCAACGATGTGTGTGCCGTGTTATGTGCTCTCTATCTCTTCTCCCCGTCTTTCATCCCCCCATCCCGCTCCCATGTGTAGGGTAGCAAACCGGTTAAGCTAAACTGGTTAACCTCCCTGCCTTCCTTCTCCACTTTTTCCTTCCTTCCTTCCGAATCTTCTTAGAGAGATTTAGATTAGGGGACGCAAGTAGTCTCCTTGTGCTCTGCTGGGTTGACTCAAAGACGCGTAAACAGATGGAACGCAATCCTCTCGCGTCCCCTAATTTAAAGCTATTAAGCCCCACAATACGTGAAGCCGCAGTATCAATACGTAAGGCACATTGAAAAATATACCGAACGTCGTCTTTTGTGAGGGACCGGCCAACAAATTTCCGATGGAGGTCAGCACATCCGGAAATTCTCGTTGGATGCGTGCATGCGTGCGTAAACGCCAGGGCTTTCAGATGTATCGCTCGCTTCCCGTACAAATTCAGCGCATTGCCCGCAAAAGGAGGTCGTCGTTGCAGTCGTCACACCTTCGTGTTGCAATTACATGTGGCCACGCGCGGGGCGTTTTTCCCGCGCCCTCCGCGCAGCGGTGGAGAATGCGACCCTCCGATCGACCGTCCCGTGAGAGACGGCGAAAAGGCGCTCCGCGAGCCCTTTCTGTAGCTGGCCAAACGGATCGATTTCCGGGGATATATTGGATTAACTCTCGCTGACGTCTTTCCCGGTCGTGAGGAAAACAACCCGAGGGGTGCGGCGGTGGGTGGGCGCCCGCCCTTAATGCTTTCGAAAAGGGCCGAGCGCGCCCACGCGTGCTTCGAAGCTTTTCGATCGCTCCACTGCTCTGTCTCATCTGTCTCGACGCCACGATTACGGCTTGGCAGTTCGAGGAGGACCTTCTCGGTCGACGGAGCTCGCGAAAAAGGCCATTATATCGAGAATGTCAGTGTGGAGAGGCAGTCTCAATCCTCTGTAGGACTCAAGGTTGTCTTTACTGCTCGGTCGCTCTATACATACATGGAGTCTTAGGGAGAATGAATGTACAGACGTCTGCTGTTGCCTATAATGCAGGGTGAGTGAGTGAGTGAGTGAGTGAGTGAGTGAGTGAGTGAGTGAGTGAGTGAGTGAGTGAGTGAGTGAGTGAGTGAGTGAGTGAGTGAGTGAGTGAGTGAGTGAGTGAGTGAGTGAGTGAGTGAGTGAGTGAGTGAGTGAGTGAGTGAGTGAGTGAGTGAGTACTTCTAAACGTACAAAGCTCTGTTGACGGTTCACTGCTTTCTCAGGGGCATATGATACAGAGCTGTTCTTGGAAGCTCGCCACTCTTGCATAATTATTGCAACGCCTTAGATTCAGGGCAGCGTCGTGCCCGGAGTTCATGGCTTCATCGCTCGTGCGGTAATTTCTCGTGCATTTTCTTTTATCGCTGTTCGGCAAGCAGAACGACTACGGAAAGGGCCGCCTTCCTCCATCGATCGCCACCGGAAGGGGTGGACGACGCAAAATGGCAGCCTGCGCGCTGGAAAACAGTGGCCCAGCCGGCATCCATTCGCTGGCGCTCACACGCCGCGGTGGCATTGCCGCTACGTTGTTGCGCTGCTAAGCGCGAAGTCGCGGGATCGAATCCCGGCGGCTGCGGCCGCATTTCGATAGCAGCGAAATGCAAAAGCGCCCGGGTCTCGTGGATTGCGGGCACGTTAAAGATCCCCTGTAGGTCAAAATTCATCCGGAGTTCCCCACTATGGCGTGTCCCGTAATCAGCACCCCCAGAATTCAGTTCGCTGGCGAAGACGGTCGTCAGTGATAGATAATGCAGGAACAGATGCGATAGAGGCAAGAAGACTGAGAAAAACCGCGCACCACATGATTGTAGATTTTGTTCTTAATTCTCCCATTTTACGGACCATTAGGCTCACGAAAAAGAAAGCTCTTTGCTTTTTTTTTTTTTTAATTGTGTTCAATGGCCTGATCAGTAACGCCTGCCTCCATTGTTGCTGATGGGTGCTGCAGTTTGCTTGCATTAACAGCGATGATGTAGATACAAGAGGATGGTGATTAGTAACGCTTGTCGCTCACGTTTACAAAATGTGAAGCCCAGACAGCTGTCCTACAAAATAGAAGTCTTTTTGAAAATGCGATTATAATAATATAATACAATATGGGGTTTGACGTGCCAAAACTACGACCTGGTTATGAGGCATGCCTCATAATTTTGACCCCCTGGGGCTTTTAAACGTGCACCCAAATCTGAATACCCGGACGTTTTCTTTTCTTTTTTTTTTTTTTTACCTCCGTCGATATCCGGCCGCCGTGGCCGGGATTTGATCCCGCTACCTTGTGCTCAGCAGCGCACCAGCTAAATGCCGCTATCCCCTTAAAGCACTATGCACCCTTCCAAACCGCTGAATACTGAGTTAGCGAAGTTTAATTCACACAACGTTTGCTCGACCACGCCACGTGAATATCGTGCTTCAAATAATAGTACCATATACATAGCACTGACGTCATCAGGGCATCCACGTAGCACCACTAGCAACTCTAGCACGGTAAGAATCTGCATAAACAAGAAACAACAGTGCTCATGCAATGCATAGCGATTCTTTCCGCTTGAAGTTTATGCCAATATTATCATCCACCGTGTTCACGGCCGGCTGATCCCGTTGGTAACGCGGGCGGAGCGGGGCTCTGACACGCGCTCTCACCACTGACCGTTCTGCATCAATGACGTCACGCGAACACAATTTATTGAACAGAGCGGAGAACAGCAACGTAAACATGCGCATATATAATACAGCGTATGCGAGAGCTGAACAGCAAAACAGCGCAGAGCCATTGAGACTCCGCGTTGGATCGGCATTCAAGACGAACCATGGGTTCGGCCGGAGTCACGAAACGAGGGAACACGGCGGCTCGCTCTATTGTGTGTTTGCTCCACGAGTCGCGCTCGACACATGCTGTTGGCTCCGCCTTGTCCGCCCGCAGACGATATCGGTTGCCTGACTCACGGAGCTCGAGCCGGTGAATCTAACCACGCAGGTCACGCGACAGCCCACGCGGTTCTATTTTTGCGTGCGACTGTCCCATCTCTGTTACATGTAAAAAAAAAACAAGATGTTGAGTCACAGTCGGCCATGGAGAACGAAACGCAATCACTAGTGCATGCGTATCATCGTCACGTTTATCATTGTGATCGCGTTTCCTCGGAAGAAATCGATAGGAAACTTCATTTGTCCCCACCCACGATTCAGTCCCTGGTTTACGACGTGTGGGCTATCGTACCGCCATCAAAATTAAACTGTAATGTTTGTAACGTCCCGAAACAGCGCAGCAGGTTGTGAGGAACGTTGTAGTGGATGACTCCGGATTAGTTTCGGCCGCTATGGGGTTCTTTATATAGTGTGCATGCACCCAAATTGCAAGGTACACGAGCGTATTTTGCATTACACTCTAACTGGAACAGCCGGGAATGGAACCCGCGCCCTTGCGGCCACACAGCAGAACGCCATAGACACTGAGCCACCGCGTCGGGTCATCGTATAACGCCGCCGGCGTGCCGCCATTGTCCTTGCATTCGTCGTCGTTATTGTCCTTGTCGTCGTTATTGAGTCGCTGCTTCGTGGCATGTGTGGCGGATTATGTAAAGCTGTGTAAGTAAATTACGGTTATGTGATGGCAAAATGGCTGTTCTTACTGTTACGCGTTATTAGGCGGTAGCAAAGCGGCTTCCCTTGAATGAAAGGCTTATGACGCCGGAGCCCTGAGTTTCGCGCACCATGCATACAGGTAGTCGCAGCGCCCTGGATTCTGACAGCGTTGTACTCGGATGTAGTCAGTTCTTTATCGGTAAAATAAAGAAAGGACCATATTGCATTCTATTTTAAGTGAATCAGCTAGTGGACGCTCAAACTAGCAGGCTTGAAGAACTTCTCTCACGCCAAAACGACCCAGACACTCTTAAGTTCGTGACGTCACAATGACTTATCGACGCCGAGGTTCTGTCACGAAATTTAAGAAAGTGAGGCCTGGCCTTCGATAACTTTACCCGCTATATACATAGATATACTAAACAGTCATTTTACCATTAAATGAAATAAATAGCTTTTAATACTTGACCAGTCCAAGCTGATTTATTCCTGCGCGTTTATAGTGTCGCTCTTGCCCATTCGTGTCCTTGCACCGGTACCGCTGATCACCGCCGCGGTCGCCATTACTCACAAAGAACAGGCAGCTTGCGACGTAAAGCGACCGCTCAGATCAGTCCATCGTCAACCTGTAAATCAATATTAGACAATACGAACGAACGTTCCCTAGCATTTTTTCATCGCGTTCCATCTTCGGTACAATATATATACACGCATGCGCCGTCCGACTGTTTACAAGCCATCGCAATGGCCACGTGTGCCGTTTCCGCTGCAGACACGCGTGAACGCCTCGCGCCGCTCGGTTCGAATGTCCCAGCACGTGCTTGCGACAGTCTGGCAAATATTTACTTTTCGAGATGCGTCAAAGGAACGAAGCGGCAAGCATGGCGTTTCGGCGTTTGCTGCGGCGTTTCTTGGCGCGTTTTGCCGCGATGGCTGGTGTGGGCTCTTGACTCGCTTACAGACGTGTCCGGATCGGTCGTCGGCGCCTGTGTGCTAACACGTTCTGTGCACGTTCGCACCTGTGAACTGCATTATTGAGCGTGTAAACATAGCTGCACACTGCAAAGAGAGAAAGCGAAGCGGGCCAGTATTTGTCTCATAAAAAGGACACCACGCCCACCCGCTTGAAGACGAGAGAATAACGCGAGAGAAGTCGAAGGAGATAAATAAAGAAGAGAGGAGGAACGCAATCCACAACACATCACACCACAACCGAGCATCACTACCGAGAGTATATGTAGTCCCGTGCTTGACAACAGGAATTACAGCTCAGAGCCTCATATAGAGTTGGAGCACGACCTTTCGGGAATGAGAAATCAATATGTGCTGTTCGAGCAAGATTAAGTTGTTGGAACGTGCTCAGCAGTAAAGCTAAGGTTTATTGGACAAAAGTGTATAAAGATACAGTTGTCAGGAGCACAGACAAAAAGCCAAAAATATATAGGCTTGACGAGCCCACAGCGACAACTGTGGAAAGCTGGACATTCTAGCAGCAAGTTTTCAAGCGTTTTTCTGTATTGTCCACGGCCAGGCACAAAAGGTGCGGTGCGTATGTGCTGGAGAACATGCAATGAGAAGCGTGCATTTGCGTGAGCCTTAGGCGCACCGTCACTTAACCACTATGAGTCGTTAGAGTATACGTTTAATGATCGGTTCTGGACAGTGTACTTTAGCAAACGCACATGATTTACGATAAATTCACAGAGTAACCCGCTAAACGTAGTTCAAGCCAGGGGAGTCACCTTCACGTACTGTCAGTCCGCGTCGCAAGACCTACGTAGTCACTTTCATTGCATTTTATGTCTGAGGGTTGCGTTGCCGCACAGTATATTTTTTACGAGCTCACTACATTAAAGAGTGTTGAGACACAAAATAAAACCAGGGACCATATCGAACTCCATAGCGCCATAACGTCCCATAAATCTCTATCATAATCATCACCACAAAGAACTTCCACAGCGTTCGTTCTCCTGGAGTTGCGCATGCATATGTAGCTGTCGCTGTCAGTGCAGGCGAAACGTTAAGGATTTTGCCCGCATTGCGTGTTACGCACGTCATCGGATGGCCTTTCCCCATCACAGGGTAACCAGCCAGACTGAGAACTGGCTAACCTCCCTGTCTTTCCGCTTACTCCTGCTTCCTTGCTTCCTCGGATGGCCACTTTAGTTTACGAAACGTGTAGCTTCTTTCCCTTGCAGTACTTGTGCTAGACAAAGGGTTCCGCTGGCTCAAGCGTTATGGCCCCCGTGACGCTCGTAACTGCTCCGATTCTCAATCCAACATAATCCAACTATAGCCCAATCCATCAATATCGACATGTTTGCACAGTGCAAAAGACGAGGACTGAAGGAAGAACACAACACAGGCGCTCCCCTTCACTCCTCGTCTTTTGCGCTGTGCAAACATGTCGATATTGAATCACCAACTCGTCCAAGCTTCCACCTTACCAATCCATCAATCTTCGAAGCTCAACATCCGAGATCCGTAACATGTGGTCTGCCGGCCACATACGGCCCGTGGGGCTGTCGTGTGCGTACCGTGGGCCACATCGGTATAAATCCATTCACTTCCTTAACGTTGTTTAAGCCCCCGGCAGCTCACCTTATACGCCGCATTGGGTCCCACGGGAAGCTATGTACTGTGCACGCAACCCTAAGCCAGACCTGAGCTTGGGACACATATATACCCTACAAAGTGAACAGGGAGGACTGTCCTTCGCAGCCTCCAGTTGTGGGAGTGCTGGACGCGCTACCTCGACTCGATGACAACCGCTGTCACACGCAGTGGCCTGTACACTTCTGACAGAGACCGCACATGATCATCGGCGTATTCCGTGGCCGCAACAGTGTACACGGGCGCAGGAACTTCCATCCCACCTCTTACAAGCGGCTAATTACGGCCGTGTGGCATTTCCCGGCTTCCATCGAAGATTGCTTTTCGGTCTGCGCCCCCGCACCAATCCTGAAATAGAACCGTCGCCCCCATATAGGTTGCGGCCGCTGACCGCGAGGTCGCCGCCAATTCGCCGGGTCGTACCCCGCTGCCTCTGTCGCACCTTCGACCCACTTGCGACGCAGAAGCGAGCGTCGCGGAGAGGAAATACGGGAGCGCCGCTCCGTTCCGCGGCTTTTCCTGACCGGCGCGCCCGTCACATGCACGTATGAGCGCGTGCGCGGCGCGACCGGCCTCCTAATTACGGGGCCCGATGCCGTTCGGTTTCTGATCGGCTCGAAACCGCTTCGCGGGCAGAGCTCCGCGGAACCGTGTCGTCTCACTCTCACGCGACGAAGAAGAGCGGTCGGACCAGTGACGTCACTTTCGCGCAGGCTGGCCGCCGGAGTGGCCACCCAGGGGATGCCGCGTTGCCTGCGTGGCCGTACAGCGCGGCATCGTATCACCAGACCCACCCCGCGCCACTGTGTCGTGTCGGAACTGAAATTACGTTACCACCACGTTCTGAAAAAAAGCTTCCTCATGCGGTCTGCAAGCAGTGCTTGAGATAAACTTGAGTATGTTGCGCCTTGGTCGGTCAGCGTACCCATTAGTGCAAGGGGCGGGAAAAGGTCAGTTTCTCGAAATGGACAGGGTTCGCTCGCTCATGGTGTTGCAGTATGATGCTGAAAATGACTAATTAGGTGTCGGCGAGTATAAAAGCTCAGAATAAAGATTAATGAAAGAAACTCACAGGCGCGTGACGTACGGACATCGTAATGATTCCTTGGTGGTTTATTTGATTTTCTGCCGGGGCGAACGTCTTTTAACGCTGCATCACCGCACCCGTGCGTGTCACCTTTTTTTTTTTTATTTATATGATGTAAGGAGATGTTTACGCGCAACTTAAGGCGCCGGCTACTCCTTAGCTCTTGAATGGGTCTAATAATATATGGGGTTTTACGTGCCAAAACCACTTTCTGATTATGAGGCACGCCGTAGTGGAGGACTCCGGAAATTTCGACCACCTGGGGTTCTTTAACGTGCACCTAAATCTAAGTACACGGGTGTTTTCGCATTTCGCCCCCATCGAAATGCGGCCGCCGTGGCCGGGATTCGATCCCGCGACCTCGTGCTCAGCAGCCCAACACCATAGCCACTGAGCAACCGCGGCGGGTCGAAGAATGGGTCTAGCCTACAACATACAGGGTTCAAGATTACATACAAATAACCTTTTCATGCAAGCACCGGGACTTGTCAAGCGACGTTTTCACAGTAACACTATGGCGTAATAAATACATGGTACATACAATATACAAGTTAAGTGACTCCACAGTTCTGTAGAAGAAAGTCTCAGAAATACAAATGATACTGTCGCCTAATGATGCAGTCTCTAGTCATCGGGTGGTACATACATCGTGTAAATGCATTATCACAATAGTCACAACAGAACAGACTAATTGCCCCTCGTCATGCCGCACTGCAAGCAGTTGACAATAAGGATATGTCCGCGATGATTCTACAGCCTGTATACCACCACAACGACGCACCAGGCGTACCGCTACGTAGGGTCAGTCTGGCAGGACGCTAGCTGTCTGAGAAGGCATCATATCTGCAGAACGCGACATCCCAGCATGCAAGCACGAGCGCCGGACATCTGTCATCCGCGCGGATGCTCGCGCGGATTTCCCGCCAACGCCCCGTTGTTATCGCGTGCGTGGTGCGATACTCCGAAACAGCCTCCCGCGTGGTGCTCAGAACGCGTGGCCTGTTCCTCGTTGCGAAACCGAGGCGCCTGCGCGCGACAGGCAACGGCAATGACAGCTGCGCGCTCGTGCGGTGGCGTCCCAATGAGCGCGTCTCATGCATGCCGAGGCGAGGTCGAGCATACGACGCTTTGGTGCGTTTAAGGGTTCTGTCGCGAGCCGTCTTCCCATTATCTAACCTTGTTTGCTTGCGGGGTGCACATTTATCCGTTTACTTGCTGATGCTGTTGGGGACGAAGAGACGACGGGTTGCTTGGTGATCCATGCAAACACCACTACGAAGCAGGATCACCGACACCAGCTTGTATTTTTTTCTTCCTGACCAAAACGCCCTTCGCCACAAAGAAGCAGACTTACTACAAACAGTGCTTGTTTATGATGGGGATGCCACGTGAAAAAAAAGAAAGGCACTTTAGATGGGGATGACTGAAAGATGGCTCAACTGCGTGCAACAAACAAAACAAAAGAAATAAAAAGAAACGGAGGATGAGAGGAAATAAATAGCAGAAAAATATACAGGTAAAGCCCACATCAGCAAAGCGGCTCGCCCTGTGTGCTGCAATTTAGATCACAGAAAATGGCTGGCCTCAACAAAACACTGCGTCAAGCCTATCTTTTTTTTTTTTTCTCCTCAAAACGCACTCCCCACTTGTGTTCCGCCATGATTCCGTGATATTCTGTTGGCGAACGCGAATTGCAATGTCTACTCGTCCCTCACTATAAGTATCGAATACTAAGGGCTTTCGTGACGGGCTACGTGTTTTGTCCATTCGCCTGCATGGTTTTCAGAATCACCGCGGACACCTCTAAGCTCACCTCGGCGAGAGCACAGTGCCGTGTAACAACAGGGCGATAACCGCGGGTTATCGCACCGTATACGCATAAGGGCGCTGTATTAAGGGAAGCATTTACGCGGCGAGCGCAATTCTCTTGGGTGACGACGCGCCGTGTATATTACAGCTCGCTAAGTGAACCATGATGCTATCGGTCTCCCACACACACTATCGACCACTCCTACTACGAGTGAATCATACGTGTAATCCTGAATTGCAATGATGTTGCTGAGCCTCGTGAAAGTGTGTTTTGGCGCTACGTAATTACTTTGGGGAAATGGTATTGGGCCTGGTGTCGTCCTGTCCTCTTCTGTCCGGTTACTCTGCGCCTTCGCTTGTGTTGCACTGCATTGATTTCGCCTGTTTTGTTCATTTGGCTAAGTGTGTCCTGTGTGCGCAACTCTCTGGGCTTTTGGTCTTCCTTTTCCTTTTCACGGGTTAGAGCATTTTCTACTATAGCGCATCCTGTGTGCTGTCCTGACTTCCTGAAGCTTTGGTTTTTCCTTTTCATCTGCTTGTGCACCTATATGGTGGCTCTATTAACACAATTTTACACAAGAAGATGCTTAAAGGTGGTGCCGTTCTCGCCTTACGGCGACAAGAACTCGTTTATTTTTAAATATAAATCTAGAGAACCGTGGAGCTATAGCGGGTCGATATGATCTCGCGACTGGCACGCTGCAGTGGGCGGTCGTCTGTCGCCGCTCTTTCGCCGTCACGCGTTTAACAGAAAGCGCGACTTCGGGCGAAATCCTACATGCGGGGAATCGAAAGGCGCCCGACTCCCATCGCCATTCCGGGCACGTCTTTTGTCGCCGATAAGGAGAGCCGTTTCGAGGACGTGGAGCCGTCTCGAATCGTCCGCTGAGCTTCTCTCTCGTCGACCGTCGGCGATGCAGTAACTGGCTGCATTTTCCACACACGTCGCAGCCAGAGGACGCCAGGCTTTTATAAAATCGATGGTAGAATTATTGCATCGTCGATGAAATCGGCGAAGGGAATCCGGCGAGAGGTTCGCGTCTGCTGCCGTTCATCGGCTACTGTGCGCTAAGTCGCGGCTCGGCCTCTGTTGCCACGTTCCGAACGATACGGAATGCAGAAACATCCGTGTACCGATACAGAGAAGAAACCCGGATGCATGGTCAAATTTTATCTCTTGCCATCCACAACACTACCGAAAAGTTTTCCGCTGCTGCCCAAGTGTAGTTTTATAGGACGTTGAACTGCATATGCAAGTCGTCTATAGCTTGGCATGCATGTAGACTATGGTACTGCAACCGCGATCGAGTTCTTCTGAGATGTCTTCCCTGTTTCTTTGACTTTCAGGCTATCTCTCAGATCTTCTTGCTGTGCATATTATGTAATATGTCGTGCGCATGACACGTTGTCATAAGGACAAAACTATAGAGGACAATCCCGATATATATAAACGAAAGAAACCTTGAGTCCCCATGCGATATATGCTCAACCTTGACAGCGCTTGTTCGCCTTCGGCTACAAATAATATTGGTTTGCAGCAAACAACGAGTGACAGCGTAATCTTAAATAGGGATACAGACACGCGCACGCGAGCGAATGTATACGTATACACGCTCATGTACACAACCCAGTAGCGTCTTTCTCAATATTAATTGTTGCTGTAGTCAGCGTCATGTGTTGTCTCCTTTTCTATGCCCTGTTCCCATCACGCTCCTACACTCATGAAAGCTGTCATAGTGTCATTTGCACTTAACATACTTGTCGTCGAGGACGACGGCAACAGGAGTGGCTGGACATAATGAGAACGCGACAGCGTTTCCCTAACACAGGCGCCCTGCGCGTTGCTACATAGGCTTTACTAACGACATTTGTTTATAGTGAGCAAAGGGATAGCTTGCGCGGAATTCCACGGACGCCGCACCGTTACGCTTGGTTTATGCAGGCAACGCCTGACCTGTGCGCCATAGTTTCCGCTCCCCTACTTGGGTACAACAGGCCGTGCAGGCTTGCTTTGTTTAGAACCAGCTTGTTGTTCGCCAACATGAATCCCATGGTTCAAGCTATACATTTGCCGCAATGACATCCGCCGAATTTAGAGCCCAGGAAGGACTGCCACTTGCATACGCGGTGTCGCACGTATACAGTCCATTACGTTCTGTACTATAGCATGAAGGCCGCAAGACGCAGGCATCGATGCTTTCGGTAAGGATGTCTGCAGCACACGTGTGCTGTTGTGAAAAAGTAGTAGCAGTAGGATAGGATAGGAATAAACTTTATTTGTCCAACGGTTATTGATGTTGGTGCCCGGGGCTATAGGCTGTCAGTAGCAGTAGAAACTAATATGAACGTAGATCACTGCTCCGTTTCCCTCACACTCGCTTTAGATGTCATTGTGCAGCGCCACCGAGTACATGCGGAGTGCAGGATGATACAATTTTCTTTAAATGCCGAGCGTCGTCGACCTATCATCGAGTATACGATAGCCTGTGGAGTATTTCAACTGTTTGAGACAATATTTTTGGAATAGCTCGGTGTCGCTGACGCCTCATCGTAGTATATAGCCGAGACTACAGCGTCGACTCGGCCGTGCACGAACTTGTGACCGTTTGTACATTGCAACTGTATGCACACTTAAACAGCTGCATGCAGTATACAAACTCTTGTATAACGCAACTTCGATTTGTTCGTAATGATGCGGTTTGCCCGTAAACAATACAAATTGCGCGTAATGTATATGTACGGATCCGTATGTATACTGTAGGTTTATACCGGGTGTATATATGTATCCGTATGTATACTATCCATGTCAGCGAAATGGAACGGGGCTTGTGTCTCTTGCGGTGGCACTCTCGTCTCGCTGTCCGCGTGTATACTGTGGAATGGAGACGAGCTGTCGTCCTCGGGAAGCTCTCTTCCAGCCCAGGGGTTTGTGCATATATGCGGACCAGAAACGGAGCGGCCACCGCGTGCCCGGCACCACGCGGGTGGACCAGAAATAGCCGCGCATCGCTTGCAGATCCGCGCGACGCCGCTGCTTCTCGCTTGCGTGCTCCCGAACACAAACGGAGGCGTGACTGACCGCCGACGCATTTTTTTTGTCTTCTTTCTCCTTTTTTTATGTGCGTGTCTTTTTTTCTTCCTTCGCGAAGTCCGAAGGTATAGCATCCTGATCGTTGACAGAACAATGGAACTGCGCTATGTGCACCTGCGAATGTGCTGGCCGTATATGCCGCACATCCGTCCCGTAGGCGCAGAAACAATTATATTTCATATTTCACCCGAGGCAACAGTGACAGCTTCATGTGCAGGGGTGGCGAATACAATGAATGCTGCAGAGCGTTTTCGGCATTTCTGAATGCACATAGTTTTGCGTAAGTTCGGCGCTCAGTGTGCTATAACATCGTCTCTTCTAGATTAAGTGTGTATATATATATAACGGTATTTATGACCGAGTACCGTCTGCGGAACATTTCTTTTTTCATTTTGCAGTAATAAGTCAAAGTAATATAATTTTGTAGAAATGTTTATGCCCGACGTGGTTTCACTTGTGTGGGCCATCTTCGAAGCGCTCTCACTGCGTGAGAAATTTTGTTCAGAGAGAAATCGCTTTAACAATTACTTCGCCCACTGAGGTAAATTAGCATAATATATTAAAGCAGAATCGGAGATGGTCGGAAAAGCACCTAGTAAGTACACTTGAAATGGAGTGACCCATATATATATATATATATATATATATATATATATATATATATATATATATATGTGTGTGTGTGTGTGTGTGTGTGTGTGTGTGTGTGTGTGTGTGTGTGTGTAAGCATATTATAAGAAGCCAACAAACATTGACACCAAGGACAACATAGTGGCAATTGCTTGTACTTACTCAATGAATTAAAGAAATGATAAGTTAATGGAAATGAAAGTGGATGAGAAAACAACTTGCCGCAGGTGGGGAACGATCCCACATCTTGGCATTACACGTGCAATACTCTACCATTTGAGCTACCGCGGCGCCGTTTTTCCCATTCACTTGTATTTATGTTTCCTACTAGAACCCTGGGAGTGTTCGCCAGCGCCACCACTCACAAACCTTGGCGGCGGATGTGGAACATCCCTTCTGCCGCAGGCGTCACGAGTACGTACTCGTGAATCAAAAAAATAATCTGAGAATCTCCAAGCGACGGCAAATAACATTACCTTGGTTCTGTCCAGCTACGTGGCATCTGCATATTTTCAAAATCTTGGTGCATGATAGTTGGGACACCCTGTATATACATATATACCATAGACGCGTGGTCTAGCGCGGTGTGTGCCTTCAGGCACAGTTGTCCTTCCCCGAGGAATCCAGATAAACGGAATCGGCGGTATTCTCCGCAGTCGTGTGGCGGAACCAGCGCCGCCGTATAAAATTTGGCACTGAGAAACGCGCGACTCGTGTGACACGAGTATGATCTTCCCATACGTGCACCCTGTTAGCGTTAATTGCTAATGAAATTGCGTGCGGTGCGAAGAGGCAGAGTTTCTCGTATCCCTCGAGGCTGCGTTCGCGGGTTGATCGCCAATTACGGCGCCGTTCGGCAACACCTCCGACCACCCTCCTCGTGCACGAAGCGCGTTGCCGACCGGAAACTTGCTCCGGTCTGGCCCTCCTTTCTTATTTATCTCTCTCCCTCTTCTGGAAGTAGTCCTTCCAGCGAGATATTTTTTTTTTAACTATACAACTGATCTTGATTGATTGATTGATTGATTGATTGATTGATTGATTGATTGATTGATTGATTGATTAGAGTACAAGCGTATGCAATGTTTCTAGCCTACATTTAGAACCTAATTGTGTTGTCATATACATGCTATAACATGACTTACTGTGCCGTGATTGACTAGAAATTGCTCCTTGAAATTTTACTTCCGTCGATGTTGCCTTGTGACAAAAAAGCAAAAAAAAAAAAAGAGCGGGGGGGGGGGGGCGAGACATCAAGACTCGCACGACTGTTGCTATCGTTTAAAATAACAGTATACGACCGTTAATTTTAAAACTGTGGAAAGTGCGGCGTCATAAGAGGTTACCGTGACGAGATTGTACGACGTACGCTCCCTAGCACTCGAGTCGGCGCGTGCTCGAGAAACTGCAGGCGACGCACGCGACGCCGAGAGACGCACGCTGCAGGGACGCCGATGGCGCTCGCACGGGCTCGCCTGCAGCGTCTGCCGTGAAAAGGAGTACGCACACTACTCGCGTACGAGGCTCGCCGTCGCGGCGTCGGTGACACCGTACATCTGCTGCGGGCAGACCCCGCGGCATGCCGGGCAAAGGAAGCGACGGCCCGCGCTCGGACGCGTGCGCACATGGACGCACGTGCGCGCAGTCCGCTGGCGAGAAATCGCCCGTCACGTCTCGCCTGCGTGGCGCAGGGGGAGCGACCCGCCTCCTGGCGGAAAGAAACCGCCAAGGACGGTTTCACATCGGCTCGATCTGTGCCGTGACTTTTTTTTTTTAGTGGCCGCGATATTTCGCAGTATATATAAGTGTATACGCGAACGCATGCTGCGTAAAACGGGCACTTTCGCCGCTAACCCTGCGCCTCGTAAGCGCGCCGCGCCTTATGCGATCGCTTCCTGCAACTGCCTCAGCCCATTGTATACCTCTGCAACACATTGGTGCTTTGTGCGTTTACTCGTGTCTTGTTTGCCGTGGTTCACAATGCGTGTTTCCACTGCCGACTGGTGTGATACAGAAAGGACTAGTATATATACGTATACATCTTCGTGTATGCGCCCCGTAGGGGAGTTTAGTGTATCAGGAACATTGCAGAAACAAGTAGCTAGCAGCGCCTCTGGGCACGTGCTGGTGGGCGAGTTCGTTATACATGATTACAACGAAGGCGCCAAATAAAACAACGGACGAAGGAAGGAGACACGAGTCAACCACGTAGCAGCGCCTCAACAGGCATCTTTTAAATTTATTGTCGTGTAAAATTGTTTGCGGTAAGCTGGCGTTGCGTGCAGCGCGTCCGAAGAGTCGATATCACCGAGAGTCGTGAGCAAAAAAAATCATCCTGCGCTAAATAATGATATTAAATAAAAAAAATGACTCGCCATCCCGGCCCTGCGAAAGTGGATGTCCAGCGAAGCTGTGAAAAGCCACCACTACAACTGCTGAAGGGGATATTCTTCATAAATACGGAATCATTATATGGCCCATGAAGCGGGAAATCTGGCGTTAACATCCGATGGTACCAAAAACCATGTGACCAAGTGGTGATCTCACGTTTGACATGGCGACGAATCGTGATTACGTCATCACCTCAATCGTCGCGTGATGACGTTATCACGCCGAAGCTCGCGTGATGGCATCAACACGTCAAACGTTACGTTACGTGATAACGGCATCGTTACGTCACGATATCGCTTGATGACTTCATATGATGACGTCATCTCGTCAAACGTGACGTTACGCGATGACGTCTTCGTCACCTGAGGATACAACCCGATGACGCCGTGTGATGCCTCTTGGAGAGGCAGCACACTGTGTGCTTCCCGCTTCTTCGCGCGGTATCCGGGATCGACCCACACTTTTTCTGCGAGGAATTAACGTTGCGCACAAGGGCACGAAAAATCCCGACCAACTAGAGGCTAACAGCCTCGCTGTAAAAACGCCTTGCTCTTAAAAGTCTCGCGATAGCGCCAAGGCCAGCGCGTCGATTTCTGTGCCAGCGAATGCGGCCGGCTGCAGCGAAGCCAGTCAAGATGCGCGCTGGCTGCCAGGACGTATAAACACGGCACGTGCCCGCTGCCTCCGGAGGCCCGCTGAACGTTTAACACCTCCTTGTTGCTGGGCCGGAAAGTTTGCTCATCTGTTTTCTTTCTTTTCGTCTCCAACGCTCACCTCGCCTTTTATCGGGGCACCGGTTTCGGAAGGCGCCGAAGCTGGCACCTATTAGGAACTGGTCGCGTAGAAAGCGGAGCTGCGCAATCGGCGGCGCTCGTCCATGCGTCGACTCGCTCGACCGTTGCCACGACGAGACTTCGGTGACCCCGAACCCGCTCTCCCCTTTAGTTATTTATTATTTGCATACACTCGCGTCTGTGCGAGCGAGCAGAGACAGCGAAAGTGGACGATGCCGGCAAGCGATGTTAATGAACTGATCGAGGCTGCCGTGTGCAAGTGAATGCACGTACTCTGCAAAATAATTTACACCCTTAAAAGTGAGAAAGTGTGTAAACGCGTCTATAACTCACACCCTTAGGGTGTGATTTATATAACTGACACCCTAAGGGTGTGAGTTATAGACACATTTACACCCTTTTCACTTTTAATGGTGTAAATTATTTTACAGTGTAGAACACGGAGATCGCCTCGGAAGTTGCCAGTTCCGTGGGCGTGTGATAAAAGCTGCCACTGGGTCTCGCAAAGGCGCTCTTGGAATCCCCATTACAGTAAATAAACGTTCCTGCTGCTACAGAAATCTTCGTTACGTGTGCGTGTCTCTTTCTTGTCCCGTTTCTTGCCCTGTTTCTGTCCTTAACAAGTTTCCTTCACTTCTTTCTCTCCTCGACATTAAAGAGTAGGAAATGCGTTTGATTCGATGGTTGATTGAGAGCTTTTAACGTCATGAAGTCGCACCACTATTGCAGGAACTAAAAGCGAACGTCAGAGGGGGCGCCCCAACATACGTTTCTACAAGTCTTCGTCGCGACGTCAAAGCCTTATACAAGTCAGCTTGTCGAAGTTCCTTGGCGAAAACAAATACCTTGCTGTCATATATCGTTGGCAAAATGAACACTCAGACTCCCCTTCCCTTTTTCTCCTTTAGTTATTTTAATCGTATATAGTTCTAATTGTCGAGAACCATGCGGCGCACCTTGAAGCTGCATTGCGTGATCTGAGAACGCCGTTGTCAACAGCTCCGGATTAATTTTGGCTGCCTGGAGCTCGTTAACCTGCACCAACGTAATCAACGATGAGCCCTCGAAAGCATCTCAGTGCGTCGTATCTCAAACGGTACACATTCAGCTCATATGCGTGCACAGGTACAAGTATACGGTCATAAATAATAACGTGCTCTTAACGCTACGTGATGCACGAGCGAAGGTGTGCATAAAGCGTCGAATCGGTTCATGCTGTGCACGAAAAGGGAGATGAATTAGAGTACTCGGCGAAACACACCCGTCCATTCGTCGCAGCCGAGAGCGCGCGTTAAGACCTTATTCATGCATGCGTACGTTAGGACCGTATATACGCGCCCGCCGCCTGCCAGCATCGCCAACACTATACATTTGCTGGCATCCACCGTGCGATGTGAGACGGCTTGCATTTATCCCAGCCCACGCTCCCGTTGTTGCACGGGTGATGGAGAGTAGTTCTCGGTCGCCGCATAGGGGGCGCGCGCAACGCTGTGCGCATGATACGCGCAGTGCGCACGTGCTCAGCTCGAGCTCCGATCATTGCGTTGTCTCTGTTTTCTCACGTACACTTTTGTCCGGCGCGATAAAAGAAATGACGCGGGAGGGGCATGCGCATGGGAACCGGCCCGTGTGTACAGTATAGATGCACCGCGAAGTGTGTTCTAGATACGAGTCGTTCTGCATTTGTTCAACGCCGACCCATGGAGCCCGCCGTGCAACCCGGCAGTATGGTACGTCGATTGCCGGGTCTCGTACGGGGTGTAATCAGCACGGCGATACACAGAGCGGGCGCTTGGAGTACCAACATCGATTTCCCACGACGCGCGATGCATGCAGCATACATAGCTGCCACTTTAGGTTTGACATCAAAATTCTAAGCTAGCTTTTTTTCGCTGTTCATTTAGCAGTCGTAAGTGACACATAGTCACTAATGAAAGTGTGACGCTGATTTTGGCATTCAACTACTTTTCACATTTTTTTTAGTACTAGTGTATTCTGAAATGTTTAGGCGCACATTACAAGTCGGCGCCTGCGTAACAGATACTTATCGAAGTTTTCTATATAACATGCATCATATAGGGCGCTCCAAGTGGAAGAAATTGGAATCTGGAAATTTAAATATAAATAAAGTCTGGCTTATTACGTGCCAAAACCACGATATGATTCTGAAGCACGCCGTATAGTGGGAAAGGAGACTCCGAATCCATTTTGACCACCTGGGGATCTTTAACGTGCACCTGAATCTAAGTACACGAGCGTTCTTGCACTTCGCCCCCATCGAAATGTGCCACACCTGTTCCGTCAGTTTTAAAAAGTGCTGTAATTAGATTCAATTTGCCAAATCAATCAAATTCACGCTAGAGCTGCAGCACGCATAGTATCGACGGGGCGACAACGTAAGGACTGAGTGTGCGTTCGCACTTGCGCATGAATCGCAGAACATGAATCGTTCGGATGACATGAAACAGTACATGTAGCTTTGTTTTTGTATCCCATCTTGCGCCGTTCACTCATGCGAATACGTGCTTTCTGTGGCGTGCTTTCTATTCCACAAACCACACACTACAGTGGTGCAGTCAATTTATAAAGCCTGATAGGACTCCTCCTCCCTAGTCCTAATTAAACCCCCAACGCCGTCGTCCGCGCTGATCGATCCATTTCACAAGTGCGTAACTATGGGATCATATTTTGTTATATACCGAATGTATAACCACATGTGGTCGAAATTAGCCCGTAGACTTTCACTAAATGGCTCCTCAGATACCTTCGGCTTATGTAGCTTCGTTTCTTGAAATGCACCATGCTGTATGACCACCTGTGACTGACCCAGCGATGAATGCTTGGGTGTGTAACAGTGCAAACTGCGAACTTCTTTCTTCCTTCTCCTTTTTCAATCCCCCTTCCCCAGTGCAGGGTAGCCTAGACGGCTCAGCCTGGTCAACCTCCCTGCCTTTCCCTTGTGACTTCTCTCTCTCGGAGCGTAAAAACACATGTGAATCACCGATTCCTTGAATTCATCATAGATACTTCACGCGCACGTCACGCTGTCATCGTTCCAGCGGCAGTCGAACCACGCTGCAACCGCCGTCCGACATCCTTGCCCTCAACAGTTTGTTCAAATAAGGTTTCGTTTGCTGCCTCTGTACATGTGCACACGCTCGATCCGCACAACACCCCATGAAGACGCGTTTTGTTTTGACTGTTCCGCGCACCCGCGCGGGACGGTACGAGGCGAGTGAGCTGCCGTCTCCGCGGTGCCGAGGGGTCGTCGCCACTCGTCGTGACAGGTGCGCCCGAACGGCTGGCGTTGCGTCCGCCGCCCACGTGTTTCGGGGCACGGCTCCGCTTCCCAGAATGCGGCGCTTCGCTGGTCATTTGCCTCGGCTGTCAGAAAACAAAGGGGGCGACGAGCGTCTGGATGGGAAATAGCTCGACTGCGATCGCACCCCCCTCCCCTTTCCCGCATCCTCCTCAGCCCGCCGCGCTCTCTGCCACCACATTGGGCGTGCATACCCAAACGCGGGCAATCCCGAACGTTGCACCTTCGGTTCGTCGTCCCTCCCGACCAGGACAGGTGTCGGTTCGATTCCGGGACACCACTGCTGAGAAGCGAATTCCAAAGGTGAACCCGTATCCAGGTTATGGTGCTCGTCGCGGCACTGCGTCGGTAGGCGGTTGAAAATATTTCACGGAAAACGTTATACGAAAACGTTTGCCGGAAAAACGTTTCACGGAAAACGTATACACGAAAAAAGTTTGCCGTATATATGGCGGAGGAAGGTTATGTGCCTCGAAAAGTAAATATGCGAGCCATTCGAATGCTAACCTTTTTTGCTTACCGCATATGACTGGATCGGTCGACGTTTGCGCGCCAGACCATAGGCCAGACTGTAAAGGTGAAGCGACGGACGTAGCGATTCGCCATATAAATTTTATCACATGTGCTGCTGGTGTAGAACGCCTCCCCCTTGGTACCTTGTGCGCGACGGAAAACGGCGTGCTTCCTCTCCGCTTTCCGCCATTGCGCGCGTGATTGAGCCGTCATCGTCGGCTCATCTTCGCACGCTTTCACTCGCACATGCAGCATACGGCGTGTGGCGACGATGTTATCGCCCTTGGACTTTACACGCAACATCATGGCGACGGCAGAAATGCTCCTGGAGTGTACATGTAATTGCTATCGCAATAAAAGGCGCCACGAGATGACTCTCCGATCATATATCTGTCACGTGAGAGGCTTCAACGCTCTTATGCATGGAAGAATGGGAAATGTCTGCTGTTAATGGCTGTTCTGGCGTCGTTTTCTACACGCTCTTTTTTGTGCAACGAATACAATGTTATGACTATGTTCCGTTCTCAAACCTTCGCCGTCCTTTCGTTCTACTCTTCGCTGGTTCGCTGCGCTGATTTTGCAGTGGATGACGCTGCGATCATCGAAGAGCCATTATCTGGACGCGCTCGTGACGGCATTTGTTGCGGCGTGTCCACATCTGAGTATATACCTATATCTTACACTGTGGCCCCGTGTCATTGCCCCTCGTAGCCTCATCTCTTTCTAGAAAATCAGAGTCGTCAATTAAGATGGCGCGTAGAATGGGCGCGGTTCACCTCCAAAAACTCCAACTCTCTGCACCTGCTCAGTTCCGTCATTTGCGCTACAGCAGCGACACGCGAAGAGCAGCTGTTTTCTGGAGCCGTCGACACATCTACGGTGAGCTGCCAGGCGGCGGTGTCTCGCCGTCTCTTTCCTCGTATATATACTCCGCTCCCGAACCGAGCACATACTACGGTAAAGCAAACGCAAGAACGCACTCCACCGAAAAGAAAGTGTGAACGACCGCTGACACGGCACGGTCGAGGCGCGACGCCCTCTGTGTTGGCATCGCGTTGCCTGGTCGTTGCCGCCAAATTAGCGGCCCCCTCTGCGACCAGGACCACCGGCCACGCTGGCTGTTATGCGCGAGGGAGGGGCCGCTCGTCGAGCTCATCGTCGTCAGCCACTCTGCGTGAACGTGGAGACATTTCGTTTTTATGGGGCGGACGAAAAACATTCAAGGTGCTCGCGTGCGCTTTTTTCTGTGCGAGCTTCCCGGTGTACACGCCACGAGCTGCACGCGCTCCTTCGAGTCGTTTAGGGGTCAGGAATGCCCGCGCCGGGCTCTCCCTTTCGAGAGTGATTTTATGAGCGCACACAGCGCAGGGAGGGCTTTGCGCGAACTCTATTTACGGCCATGCCAAGTGTTTCCCGTACGGTTAATGGGACGTCCCAGCTCCTGGGTATTTGCTTTTCTCCCGTCGCCTTCACTTTTTTGTACGCCACTGATGAGGATGCGGCCGATGGCCGAACCTCAAGTACGTTGGCCCTTTTTCTCAGGTCAGCACTCTCGGATGAACTGCCGTCGACCAGCAGTTCGGGAGCAAAGGGTTCGTGCGCGCACAGTCGGGCTTTAGTTCACCAGAACACAGCTGCATGCCCGCCGTGTCATTAACTTCTGCGTGACCATGGTTACAGTTTTATATCTCGCTCGCTGTGTGTGTAGTGTGTTTTTCGATTCGAGACGTTCTGTCGCATATTGGAATAGTAAGAACTTCACACGGATTAACGAATGGGAGACGGCGACTATAAATTTGATGCCTGTTGGGTAAAATGCGCAGCCCCAACATGCAGTGACTAGATCAGCTCTCCTATGTTTCGGCTGAACGTTCTGCGTCACGATGTGGCGACATTGGCCCACCTCGGCATCATTGGCGTTCTAGACGCTACATCTACTGTCCATCATTTGCCGCGTCTCTCCGCAAGGTTATGTCATTTAGTTGCAGGCACAAGTGTGAGATTGGTAATTGAAACTTATAATACTGCACGCAATAGCAGCGCATGCCAGCTCGCTGAATATATTGTTGTGTCACACTTCCGAAATAGAAGGCATTCATGAATTAATTTTTGGGTTTTACGGGCCAAAAGCACCATTTGATTATGAGGCACGCCTTAGTGGGAGCTCCCGGCTAATTTTCACCCCCAGGGAATCTTTAACGTACCCTCAATGCACGGAACAGGAGCGTTTTTGCATTTCGCCCCCATCGGAACGCGACCGTGTTCTGATCCCGCGACCTCCGTGCTTAGCAGCGCAACACCATAACCGCTAAGCCACCGCGGCGGGCAAAGAAAGCGTTCATAAGCTGCAGTGTGTGCGCAGCATCGAAGCCTACGATGGGACGGGTGTTCGTCAACGCTGTCCTCACCCGATAGCACGAAATCGCGCCCGGAGAAAAGTGAGCGCAGGTCACGTGCGCCCCATTGTCTTCTCGCCTCGCGCACTTCTGACGACTGCCAGCGAGCTGATTTAGGCTGACTCGGTGTGCCTGCGAGTCAGCTGGGTGGCAGCGCGATCAGGACGATCACCCTGCCCGGTGATCGCAGTGAACGATCACCGCGAGCGACTGTGACACGCCTATCCCGAGTAACTGACTGCCGAGTCGCGGAAGCGCGCGAATACGGGGCCAATGGCTCCACGCTTGAGCACGACTGGCTGCGCTTTTGCTATACTCCCCGTCGCTGCATGTGACGATGGGAGGAGAAAGAGGAGGCGTCCCGCGGTAGATACAATGACTCGATTACTCATCACGAGCCGCTTCGGTTGAAAAACCCTGCGCGCGCTATGTTTGTTGCCGCCTCTTCCACGTACTGCACGGCCGAATCTAATCGGCCAGTTGCCTATGCGCGCTCGTGCTGGGCTAGGCATGTGCGTATGCGCGCCGGGTCTGCGTCGAGCTTTCCCTTTCGGAAACCGGCGCTTGAAACTCGCTCGCATTTCGCGCGCAAGCGCTGCTACTTCGGTGCGTCGTCACCCGTCATTGCGAGGTCAATGCAGCCACGCTCCGCGAAGGCGCCGCGCGATGCAAGAACCTGCGCGAGGACGGTTTAGTGCGATTAGGCGGGATACTCCCACACATTCTGTTGATTGATCACCGTTTCGTAAGCGCCTGAAGTGGTTGCTGAGCGGTGCACGAAGTGCGCTGTCATAGTCGGTGCATGTAGTAGTGTAACTGAAATGGTTCGGCGCTGTAGAGCTATGGGCAGTCGTTAATAAGGGGATCCGAGGGGCGAAAATAAAGCTAATACAAATCGCTGTTTTCGTTGCACGAGTCCGCACTGTATATTTCTAAGAGAAATAGATTGGGGCGACTTGTATAGCGGAGGCAATTTCCAAGAAGGGACAGAGTGAGCATGTTGCAGGGTCGTGAGAAAGAAATGGAGGCAGGCGTAGCCAGGTGGTGGCACACCGTGCAGGTGCCCAACCTGAAATTTCAGTGTTAGTACGCGGCTTGCCGATCCCCCCCCCCCTCCCCGGTAAAGTGTGCGCCCCCTCCTCGCCCCCCTCTTTCCGAAAGGAAAAGGATTGTAGTCCCCTATATACATGTATGGATGCATGAAGCAAACTTCTGTATAGCAGCAACAACATGATTGGGGCGAGCTGGTTCATCGTCAGCGCTTCTCCTGCTGTGCTTGTTTTCGATGCCTGTCCTCGTCCTCTTCGCGCTGCTTCACTTATACTCGAGCAAACGTTCTTTTTTTTTTTTTTTTTGAGCACTTTTCAGTGATCGACAGCTCGAAAACGCTTGCCGCGTGCGTTTTATTTCTTTTTAGAGCGCAGCTTCTAGGCGCCCGTTCCTGTGGCGAACGTCGGCGTTGTCCCTCGTTGCCGAGCGAACGAACCCGGCGTAGGATGAAAGAGCGAACAAGTATCACGGATGAAAGACGGCGATAGTGAAGAGAGTGCGAGGAGGAGGGTATCGCAAAAGCGTGAGAAGAAAAGCGTAGTGCCGCGCAAGACGGGGCGACGATGGCTACGAGATGGCAGCAGAGTTGCGCTCGTCGTCTATATGGAAACCAAGCACTGCATGAGCGGAGGTCTGTTTGCGGCGGCTGTTGCGAATCGCGCCCACGCGTCACGCACGCGCCGCCTCTCGCGATCTCCCGATCAGCGAGGCAGTCGCGCCACACTTCCCTCCATTTGCAACGTGCCCACACGACAGATTGTCTGCGCCAGCCATTATATCGCGAGATGAAAACATCTATACAATTGCGCTCAAATTTCGCATTAGGGAGTATCGTAATCGTCGGTGATCTTTTTTTTTTTTTTTCTAGAGAAAGAAAAGAAAGTAACCCGGGCTAGTTGGTCACACATCGACGTGAGAAACCATGACTCGATAATAGAACGGCAGAAAACGCAGGAATAACGCGGCGAGATGCTTCCCGCGCTTTAGCTAACTTTCGTACGCCTGCTACCAAGTCAATCGATAATGCGAATGCGCCGCTGTGCCCTGTGTTCTCTCGTTAATCGCCTATATGCCTTCAACGCTGATTGCTCCCAGCTGTATTCAGACGTCTCGGTGTCATTAAACGACTCGCCTCTCAATGAAGAGCCAGCTACGGCATAAAAAAGAAAAGAAGAGGGGAAAGAAAGGTGCACGCATATCTATCCTTACCATAGGCGTGAAATTCCAGCGTACATACCTATACATGCATTCAAGAGAGAAGATCTTGCTCGTCTGAACTGCACAAACACACGCTGCTGACGCCACACTATACACATAATATTAACCTGGATTCAGGCTCTCCCCAACAGTTGGAAACACTGCGGAGTCCCCACTCCACTCCCCCACCCTATATATTCCTCAAATAAACATACGTTATGGGAGTTCCCCGTCAACCCCACTTGCTAAATTGCCACCGAACGAGCGTCTCGGAGCTGGCCGGAGTGGACCCCACGACGGTTCCAAATGTATCAGCGTTTCAAAGTTATTGTAGCCGCTTCTAGTGCACAGCGTCAGGAATGGTCTGGGCCAGGGGCCCGGAGCCCACCAAGGAGACCCGCACAAGTTGTTCATATGCTGGTACGGCTAACGTAATTTCCTCCTCGTGTGCGCCGCCGCTGACATTACGGAAAGAGAGCACATAGCTGTTCATCGGCGCAGTCAGTAAAAAAAAATTGTGGGGTTTTACGTGCCAAAACCAGTTTCTGATTATGAGGCACGCCGTAGTGGGGGACTCCTGACATTTCGACCACCTGGGGTTGTTTAACGTGCACCTAAATGTAAGTACACGGGTGTTTTCGCCCCCATCGAAATGCGGCCGCCGTGGCCGGGATTCGATCCCGCGACCTCGTGCCCAGCAGCCCAACACCATAGCCATGGAGCAACCACGGTGGGGATCGGCGCAGTCAGTGTGGCTTTTCCATCGAGACAGTTTTGCAGTACATCTTAAAATAAATTGTAGAGTTCAACGTGCCGAAACTGCGCAGTGCATGGGCCTTGAGGGACGCGCGGTTGCGAAGGGCTCCGGATGCGACGTCATTGTCCCGTGCTTTAGTTCGGCTGCTCGCATTCGTCTTGGTTCCTGATTAACTTTTGCCACCTGGGGTTCTTAAACGTGCACCCGGTGCGCGATACACGAGTGTTTCTTTTTTCCGTCTTTCTTTTTCTTTCTCTCCTTTTTTTCTCAATGCCGCCTCCGTGGGCATCGGGCCGGGTACAGTCAATCATGTCTTCATTGTTTTCCTACAGCCGAGGTATAAAAAAATGAGAGATTGCACTTTTGTTTAATCATCGGCGATATCTCATTATGCATCGTCTTGACGCTCGCGCATCTGTATTAACGCTTTGTTCTGACGACGACGAACCTGTGCTATCGCGCATTGTGCGCACCGCCCTGGCGTCCAGGCGACGTCACTTAGTCGTGAAATTACCTCTTCCGTCCAACCCACGGCGATAAGCGTTGCTACAGGCCACACTGACTGATATGAGACGAGCCGCTCGACACCCGGCCATCGCGTAACGTGCTGAGCAAGTTTATTGCGCTCTATATTTCGGCTCGCCGCCTAAGAAGGCGTGAGCAAGCTTTCAGTGTCGTCATTGTGCTAATGGCAAGAAACGCCCCTTACAGGCAAGCGCCTGTGTGCTATCGATGAGCGTACCGTTGACAGCAATAAATCTAAAATACATGAGCGGTTCTTTTTAGGTTTTCTATTTCCTTTTTTTTTTGGAGGGGGGGGGGGGGATTTGGCTCCTAACTGCGGCCGCCGCGGCTGGGAATTGAAACCGCGACCTCGTCCTATAGCTATTTGAGCAACGCCGCCACTATACTTGGCACCGTGGCGGTTCCTCGGTCTCCTTGAGGCAACTGTGTAAGCAAGGACTGAGTGAATCAAGATTACGAGATCCAATCAAAGATAATGTTGTCGTCAAGCGCAGAGGCAGGAAAGCACGCGAACTTGTAGAAGTTTTTCATATAAAATGCCGATACGATAATTGCGTATCTGAGCCGTTAATCTCTTAGATTGTGAGATGCAGCTGCTCGCTGATTTATGCCATATTGCTTTCTAATGGCATGCGCGCGCAGGTTTTGTTTTTCATTTATGTGTGTTGCTCTTATTCAATTGTTCGACAGCGCTCGTCCTGCGTACTTTCTTTTTTTTTTTTCGCGTTGCCTTCGTTATCCGCACTGATTTCAAGTATGCATCCGTTTCAAGCAGCGGCTGTGTGAGGGAGCTCTCTCTGGCACCACGCGGCACGCAAGCGTGTGCGACCCGTGGGTGTCGTTAGCGCGTTACGAAATCCGTTGCAAAAGTTCGCGCACAACCAGGCAACAAGGCCTCTGGCATCTGCAACGCCTCGCACCGTGCAGGTCCCGACCGCAAGCGCTAACGACATGCAGATGCGCTCGCCCTCCTTTGAAAAAAACAAAGAAGAAGAAGAAAAAGAAAACTGTGTGCTGTAGCCCAGCCTATAAGTGAACGTATATAGGATAAGAATACTGGGTGTGTTCTAACTTCTGGGCCAGGGTTCTCCGAAGACCGGGAAAAGCCAGGGCCTAGCACGCCATCGGAAACAGCTCGAACGAGGGCAATGACCTCCGATAATTATACAAGACGGGAGGGAGGACGACAAAAGAAAAAAAAAAAAGATCCTAACGAGGAGAATCACGCGGCTACGAAGAGCGTGCTTCGGTCATCCTTTTTCGCTTTCCGCTTTAGTTCAGCGGAGAGTTAAAGGACGCGTAAAAAAACAAATAGAAGAAACAGGCGACCTCATCCCTCCCTTCGCTGCGTACGTTGCTTCGCAGAGGAGGTCTCTGCTTCTGCGATACTGCCTGCAAGCCGTTGGGGCACGTTTTCGAGAATGAAAGCCGCGGCGCTTCGCTGTACCGCGTGTGCGGAACGGGACTGCCTTGAGTGGGAGCACCCCATTCCGCTGTTCAAATGAAACGCAGAAATGCTCTCATGGGGCTGCCGCCGAAGTGATTGAAATAGGCTTTGTTGCACTTGATGAGGGAAAAAAGCTGACCTCTAGAGTGACTGTTTGGAGCAGTATATTTATTTACGCTTTAATTTTCCTCTTATATATGTATGTGTTTGAAAGAAAGGCGCGGGGGGGGGGGGGGGGGGTGATTGCGCGGAATAATCGCGAGAAAAAAGTAAGGGAAAAATTAAGCGCGGAGTTTTCATTTCCGTAGCTCTGCCCCAAGTGCGGATATTAAAATGCTGCCTCAGAGCGAGTAGGTGGACGAAGTTGAGATGTGTAAGCTATCTACTCCTTAGTCTTTACATCGTTTACTTTAACTTTGCAGAAGGTCTATTCAAGAAGCATTAATTGGTACTTTTCAGATAATAATAATTATAGGTAAACCCTATAAATTAACGTATAGAGTATTTTAGTGCATGTACTGCGTATTTGACAATGAGCATCGTCACCTGCCATCGTTTCTCTCTGACTCTCCCCCCGTCACTCGGTGAGTAGGCTAATATTTAGTTGAGCGTCCGCTGCGCTCCGACTTGCCACATCGGAGCGGCGGGCGGTTTTCACGTTTTATACCCAAGGCAATCGGGCAAGTTAAGTGCACTTACGGGGAGTGCACTTCGGCACCTTCAACGCGGTGCTAAACGGGAAAACAGAGCGCACTCGCAGTAAATAAATAAATAAATAAATAAATAAATAAATAAATAAATAAATAAATAAATAAATAAATAAATAAATAAATAAATGGCGACAGCCTAGGTTGAAGACTGGGCGTGTTCGTATAGCATAATAGAGGTTGGATTGCGGGCCAACGCACACTTTGCAGCGCACCGGGCCGGTACAATGCCTCGATATGTGGCCATGCATCTGGCATTTGTAACACTGTTGCTGCCCCGACGTATTCGGCGACAGGGTAATTGCAGAATCCAAGCGGGACTCGTTGAGGTAAAGGCGAATTCCAGTATAACAGATCGACGACGTGTCTCTTTGACCTTGCCGCCATCCTGAGGGTACATGTAAGTGGTGAGCCTCCTTGCTGTAACGACGCTGGAGCTGGCCGTGTATGAATATGGGACACGGGCTTCTACAGCCACGCCAGCTAGCTCAGTTACCGTGAGCAAACGGTTGGCGGCGGGCAGTGTTGACACTGTAACCATCAGGCTGCCGTCCTTAATTGTTAAGGCGATGGCTGAGAACTTTTTCTTGAGCTGACGTTACAACCGCCGATGACACGATGTTATGGTTAACATTCCATGGGTTTCCTCTTCTAGGGTAGGTCTGAAGATAACAGGGACACCAGCACTTTTTTTTTTCTTGTAGGATACGACCGTGAAAGATGCCTGGTCCATCTCTTCTGCATTTTCGCCCGAAGGCTCTTCTTCGCGTAGTCTCTTGTTCGCAGGACCTTAGTAGCTGCTACTGCAGGGGCTGCAGGACTAGTAGTTGCCATGGATGCAACGTTGAGTGCATCATGGCGGTGATGTTCCGTGTCGTGGTGGATACGGCTCGGAGCGCCTAGAGGGTCGCTTGATGTGCTTCTCCGGGTGGGCGGGGACCTCCAGGTCGTGCCACGGCGAGCACAGAGCGCACAAAAAGGTTTTAGAAGCTATCAGACGGGCAGAAAAACTGAATATTAGTCCACTGGTCTCAGACGACCAATTCTCCAAGACATCTTCGTCGTTGTCATCTACATTGCGGATGCTGGAAGCTGCTGTCTTGCCGATTGTACAACAGCTTGGGCCACTAGACATGTGGGCTTGAATAGACAACTTGTGTCACTGGGTATGTGTGCGCAAGCTTCGTCGACGCTGCGGAGTACAGTGACGGGAAGACCTTTGCCGTCGTTGTGGTCGACTCGGGCGGCAACATTTCCAATAGCGCCTCGATTCGCACTTCAGACCCCAAAGTCGCCGAGCAAGTCGCCATCGCCCTCGCCCTGCTAGACGGTCGTGGGTCCGAAATCTATAGTGATTCCAAAGCGGCAGTTAGGGCTTTTCAAAAGGGTTGCATCGCCAAGGAAGCTGTTCGTCTTCTTAGCGGCTCGAGTCCACATGCTCTCACAAACCATTCAATTCACTGGTTTCCCGCTCACGTAGGATCGGTCGAGGGTGCTCCCCCGAACCTCAATGAGTCTGCTCACGAGGCTGCGCGTGACCTCACCGACCGCGCTTCCTCTATAAGGAGCACTGACTCCCCTCCTCTCTACGGTCACAGGGACGCTCCCGCTACTCACAACGAGATTATTAAATATTTCTACATGTCCAGAAGGGTCTTTCCACCCCCTCACCCCAAGTTGAATAGGGCGCAAGCCGTTTCCCTTAGGCTCCTACAGACCAGCACATATCCGTGTCTGTCCGCTCTCCACGAGGCTTACCCCGACGTGTATCGCGACGACGGCTGCCCGTCCTGCGGCCAGACCTCCACTCTACCTCACATGTTCTGGGAGTGCGGGTCGACATACCCCAAGTTCATCAAGGAGGAGTGGGACTCGCTTTTGCGTAGCCCCGCTCTAGAAAAGCAAATCCTGGCCGTCCGGCGTGCCCGCGACCGGGCCGGTGGGCTAGACCTGCCGGTCCCGACGTGGGACTAGCCGGGTGCGCGACGAGTTCGCGTCCTCGCCGGACCTACAATAAAGTTTATTCACTCACTCACTCACTCACTCACTCACTCACTCACTCACTCACTCACTCACTCACTCACTCACTCACGTCTCACGTGGTCCTTTTGGGTCGCTGTATGTGCAACTGGGCATGCGGCACTGGTAAGCGAACATTTTTGACCAATCCCCCAGAATATGTGCAACTGGCTATAGCGGCCGAACAGAACAAGAGAAAAGTGAACAAGTCGGCTACAGAGACCCGAAGAAGCCGGCATCAAAACCAACCGAGTGCGGATAAAGAAATAAACGGTACAAAACGGGACGAGATTGCGCATCGAACAAGGAGTGTTGGGCTACACAGATAAAAAGTGAATCAAAATTCGGCAAAAATAAATAAATAAATGAAATCGCCTTCACAGAAGTGAAGAAATCGGCAATAGAAGCAGCTGAGTGTGGAGAGAGACGTTAAGTGAACAAAAGGGCCACCAGTGAGGAAAACGCAACGAAAATGGGACAAGAGCGTGAATTGAGCGAGGAACGTCGAGATACATAGAAGTGAAGACATCTCAGTAGACATCAAAGAAACCTTCGCTCGTAATCAATTTCCCCATATGCGTGGGATCCGCCGGTAATTATTATTTTTGCAAAGCGACACCGAATCGTTGGACTAGTCCGCATAAATCGGCATCACTTCCGCAGGAGCAGCGAGGTGCAATCAACGCCTCGGAAGTCTTCCCCCGTCTGGTTAATTAAGCAGCACTCTTCCAGCTTCATTTTCTCATATATCTCCAGTGACAACGCTGCAACGAACCTTTCCCTGCAAAATGAGCCGAAAGAAGAGAACAGCGCGTGGAGATTGAACATTGATCTCCGCGCGTCTATGAACAAGGCTCATTTGACAGTATTGGTTTCATTCATCTGTGACGCACACTTCTCAAGTCGCGCTAAAAAAATCACCAGCGATTACGATACTCCTTAAGGCGAAATTTGAGCGCAGCTTCATACATGTTTTCATTTCGCGATATATTGGGTGGCGCGGACGAACTGTCTCGTGCAGCACGTTGCATACGGAGCGAAGTGTGTCGCGACTGCCTCGCTAATCGAGAGAGGCAGCGGGTGGGTGACGCGTGGGCGCGATCCACAGCAGCCGCCGCAGAAAGACCTCCGCTCAGGCAGCGCTTTGTTTCCATACAGACGACGCGCGCTACTCTGGCGTCATCTCGTAGCCATCGTCGCCGCAGAGCCCGTCTTGCGCGGCTCTACGCTTTTCTTCTCAAGCTTTCACGATACCCTCATCCTCCGCATTCCATCTCATGGTTCCGCTGCACCCCCCACTTCCGCTTTCCTCCTCGCGCTCTTCGCTATCTCAGTCTTTCATCTCCCGCTGCGCTCCGCGCTCGCTTTCATCCTTCGCTGTGTTACTATATACAGCCTGTATATAGTAATATACAGGGTGTGCCAACTATGATGCACCAAATTTAAAATTATTCAATTGCCACGTAGCTGAACGCAACCAAGGAAACGTTGTTTGCCGTCGCCTGGAGATCCTCAGACTATATTTTGCATAATCACGTAGTCTTAAAGAATTAATCAACTTCTCAAATATTGTAACTAGGTGAAAAGTGTCAATGAGAAAATTGTAGAGCAACATGAAGAACTCCCGATACTGCTTTCTGTTGCTCAATATGTGCTACATAAAGTGTTTTTCTGAGCGTGGAAGAAGCCCGCGAATACACAAAAAGTGCCTCGAGCGGCCAGACGCGCGGCAATTTTGCGTGTATACCAAGCATTGTACTCTTCGCATAACCTTGCCACTACAACAGAAAACGGCAGACGAAACGGGGTGAAGAGCTGAGCGAACGTCTGTCTACCGTTATCCGTGGCTGTCGCTGAGGTTATTCTGCTCACGGATGGCCGGAGATAGAGCGAAGGAAACAAGCGCGCGAAATTTCTTCCGTCAGTTGGGCAGAGCGACAGAAAAGCGCAGCGCGAGAAATATTTCGAAACCTCGGGAGGCCAAAGTCTCCTCGTCCTCACGCAACAGGGAAAGTTTAGCAGCACTTGCTTGCCGCTGTTTCCTTGGCTATATCTCCGCGCAACCTGCAACCACGTTTTGTGGGCTACTAAATTGGCCCATGACAAGGCAGGAGGAGCAAAGGAGAGAGAGAATAAACTTTTATGCAGTAGGAGCAAAACACGCAAGCGAGCGAAGGCGAGGCGACGAGCGAGCGGACCGGCGACGAGCGAAGGGAAGGAAACACGTCAAGGAAGAGAGTGGAAAGACCCTCTCGCCACCTTTCTTTGTCGTTCATCTGTTGCGCGCGGTGCACTCTGGGATAGGGCAAGCTGCCTGCTGACGGGGTAGTTGGTTCGCTGCGCTCGCCGTTGGCTGCCGTGTCTGTGTGGCTCTGAAAGTGCGGGTTCTGCGCTGGTGTTGGCCGCGCGTGTGCTTCTGTGCGCGTGCCGTTCCTGTGGATTTAACAGCTGCCAGCGTTGGAACAGGTGAGCCGTGCTCCCCAACGGTTGCTCGCTCTGAAACGTGCGAATCAACCCGTGCGCGAGCGTCCTTCTCTTCTTTTTCCGCCCGTTTTTGGGAGCGAAAGCGGAGTTTCAACAGCCCCCGTTTGACGCCGAACCTGTGCATCCACCCAAGGACGGCTTTTAGCCAGCGCGTCAAGCCAGTGTGGGAGTCCAGCCTCCGTAGAGTATTTCTGCTCGTACACGTTTGGCGATGTCTTCGTTTTCTTTTTGTCTTTTCCACTTTAGGCCTAGCCTAGGCAGCGTCGTGCGCGGTAAGCACTGCACCGGACTTCAAAAAAAAAATCTCATGTCGCTGCGACAAGTGCGCGCGCTTCGTGAAAAGATGGCGAATCATTTGCGTTTATAAAGCCGCGGCTTCGCCGTGGCTGCATGAACTCCGGCCGATATTGCGACCGTTCCTTGTGACGTTCCTTGTCAGCCGATCCCGGTGAGTGCACTAGCAGATGCTGAAAGGACAGCGCCTCGGAGCATTGTGCATTCGTGGCCTTTTGTGTCAGCCCCCAGCGGTAGCCTTCGCATTGTTACCCGCTCTGTTTGTCACTAGCCTAAATCTTCGAGTTCGAAAAAGTGTGCCGTTCATGCTTTTTAACTGCACCTCTTGCATCGCTGATTTCAGCGTTTACGTAGAGCAACACATTTCTTTTCTCCTTCTACATGGCTCTCGCTAGTCTTCGCGTAGGCTGCACAGATAGCGTCACTGATGCCGAGGGAAGTAAACATACGGCTTGGTCAGAACCCGTACTTTGAGTTGGCGCTGCTTGCTGATCTTATTCTGCAAGTGCTGCCGCTTCATGATATCTAAAGTATTTCGTGCTGTGAGCATTTGGCTAAATACATCGCATTTTTAGTAGTATACTTCCTGGTTTTTGTCAAATAGGTGTGTGTTCGAACACACTCGCTGGAAAGTGTACTCCACTGAGAGTATCACTGGACCTTTCCGTGTGACTGCCTGCGAGTGAAATGCGAAGTGCTCTCGTTCCACATTTGCCAGTGACCAGTATTAACCTACGCTCGTGCGCGACATTTTCAAGCTTGAGTTCTGTCCTCTGGATTTCCCTGTTCGTATTCTCATGTGCTAACCTTTCCGGAGCCTAACCAGCAGACTACACAGGCCAAAAAGCGTAGGTTGTCGGGTGGGCAGGCGTAAACCCCGCTTTTACGTGAAAGCTTCAGTCAATTCACGCAGCTTTCTTCCCGTTAACTCTTTGAATCTCTTGTTTATGCTGGCATAATCACGGAGTCTTTCTTTTGAAGGCTCCGCAGAAGCATGCCTGCGTGGTTGCCCAGTGGGAATGAGAGAGAACTCTCCTGACGCTGTAGCGATTGTACTGTCGCTTTTTTTTTCTCTATTTTCCAGGCATAGAATATAAAACACCACGATATTACTTCAGTGGCGACGGCCGAACCAGACTGATCGAACTTTCCGAACCTCCGACTGGTGCAGTCGCGGCGCTGCTGCAGTAATTTCTAGAACATCGGTCGAGTCGGCGGGCAATCCCGTTGCGTTCTTTATAAAAGGCGTGGTTGGCTTGATGCGAGACAGCTGCTATCGTTTACGACGCCGCGCGTGTGGATACGTTGAGCTGCTCACTTAAATGCCGATAAATTTGCGCGGCTGCTTATGTGCAGTACGCCATCAAAACAACGCTGTCTAATATACAACGCTCCCCTTTGTGCTTGTGTCTTTCGATTACTAACTAGCCAAACTGTGATCAGCTATCATGTGTAGAAACCCAGCAATGCACTTTTCTTTTGCGTATTTTCTTTGCACACTTTTTTAAAGACTGTTCTACTTTGAACATTTGCTATACTCGCGGACAACTTTCAGTGGCTTTGAAGGGAAAACTTCGGAGGCAAAGCGCGCACAAGTGAGAGCACTTCTGAAAAGAGTCCCGCGTTTTAATTCACGTTAGGTTAGGCTGAGAAAGAGAAAACATATACACCAACAGTTAAGTAACACAGAACACTCCGCTTAGTATAAATGTCTATTTATTTTGCGGCTTTTCCCTTCCGCGTCGGGGCCAACGCAAAACCGTCGCACGTGGAAGCTGCTTCGATTCAGCGGCTGTTCCGAGCGGCCAAAAGTACTGTCAACACTGCCGGACTACTTGGCGCGGCGGTAACACATGTGCAGCAGCCATGCACCCGTAGCTTTCCCTTCATAGCCACAGAAAGTTGTCCGCGAGTGTAGGAAACATTTGTGACACAGCCGTCGCACACATTCTTGAGCGACTTCGCAGGAATATTGATCCTTTAGGCCACAAACATTGAACAGTCGAAGAATCTTCATTGTAGACATTTCTTCTCTGCCACATTGGAACATATTTAATCAGTTGAGCACATAACAATGGCCCCTATGTGCGAGCGAAGTGGTCATTCTTTCAACAAGGCAACCTGTGGTTCCTTTTGTCCAGGCAGTTCACAAAATTGGGCAGTTCTCTCGAAATATTTACTGCTCTTCATCGAGGTTCTGTGCAAGTGTATTACAGGGACAAGCATTGCGTGGGCGAGTTGCTGGATAAGTTTTCAATTCGGACACACCGGTTCTTGTGTCCTTGGAACTTGCAGAGTAAGCCTGCACATCCTTTGTCCTTAATTCAAGTGCTCATACTATTGTCCCAAAATAGGCAGAAGAGCACTGTTGTGGAACATTGTTGCTGCACATTCTTTTGATTGTAGGTTGCATTCCTCTGACTTTCGTTGATTAGTTACTACATTAAAAAAACCAGATCCACCAAAATTTTTGTTGTACTACAAAGCAAGGTTTTACCTCGCTTGTTGTTGATGCCGCCTTTTAAGTAACTTTTGCCCACTGCATCCTTTCCTTTGACCCATTGTGCTGTCATGTGACACAGGACAGCATGTGACCTGTGTTTTGCTTGTCCATGTCAAAAGTGGTGCTGTCAAGATGGATCGGGACCAGCTTGCCAATTTTCAATCCTTCCGTTGACATTTGATGCCACATATGTTCTTGACATTTGATGCCACATATGTTCTTCTCCCCTTGCCATTCCATAATGTCTACTCATGCTGCTTTTTCTTTATGCAGAAGTTATTTGTGGCTATGTCTCACTGTAAACTCCTGTCAAAATTCATAATTGAACTTTTATCTCTGCTGACACATGGTTAAATTATGCTTTTTGGTTGCATAAACTAAAGCTCCCGTGCCTTACTGCAGTAATTTGTGCTATGCATTTCGAACATCATGTAAGGAAGTTTTTGACATTCCAATTCCTGGACCAGGATGTCTCACATTCCACTCGGTGGTTATTGAATGCTGCGGCTGTTGAACACATTGAGCTTTATCAAAGCCCACTGGATCAAAGGCCCCTTGGCAGTATGAAATCGTATGTGGCTGTGGAATGAGCCAATGACAGGTATTTCATCTCTAAGCACTGCAGCAGTTGATGGGCATCAATGAGTTTGTAACAGCATTCAGTGAGCATCTGTACACTTGTTTTCACCATCACTACATTTGCGAGGGGTATTCATAAAAATTCTTTTATTGCCATGAATAAATAGAGGTTAAGCAGTGAGACTCCGGTGGCAGTTTCGTCAGTGCCCGCATTCACATAAACCTGCTGCATTATTTGTTCAACAGTTATCTGCCGGTCAGGAACTACTAGTGTCCACTTGTACATAAATTTGTGGTTCACCATTGAGCAGGGGTCAAGCCACCCCATTCATTGTCATAGTGGCTTGTTCGACTGCATTGAAATCGCCTGCACCACTTCACAATCACGCCATAAGTTCGGGCATTGTAACCATACACTGCACCAGCTCTGCATGAATCTCCCTGGCATTGGGTTCCTTCAGCTGAGAAACCAGATCACTGCTTGTGCTTCAGTCATCTTTCTTGATGGGCACTACCATTCTTGCATTGATGTCCTAGGGGTGTTCCGTGGTACTATATAGAACAAAATTGTTATATTCCGCTGTAACTGAAGACGTGCACTCACTTTGGTGCTTACTGTGGACGCCTATGTGTACACAATAAGCATATAATTAAACTGTGTGCACGAATTTATTACGGTACAGATCATACAAACTATAAGAACGCCACTTGTGTGCTTCTGTTTAGAACTTGTCAATGAAGGCTTGGCTTATAGGGGATGAATTGCACTGTAGGCTTTCACTGGCTTCATTAAGCACCAAATTGGGAATTATCACTTGTCATTGAGCAGATGCGTGTCACTTTGCATTCATTGCAATTCTTTGCACATGCAACCAGTAATGCTGTATTATTCATGGTATTTGAAGCACAGACATAGAAAGAAGGGGTAAGGACAAAAAAGCACTTGTGCTGTTCTCTGTTCTTGCTTTGTTTGCGTTTCATTACCATTAGTATTTAGACTATCCCAGCTTTCCACTCTTGCGCTGTACTGGCCAAAGTGCACAATATCTGTGGCAGGGTGTATTAACTTGTGGTACATTTTGTTCCCATTTCTGGCATGTTCATGTTCAGTGTGACCCCTGAAACATTGGCAATATTTTACATATCTAGTCAGATGTGCAGCAAGTGAAATTGTATATTATGGCACTAGAGCACATACATAGTTGCTGGAATAAATCTGGCATGCCCTCCTTCTTAGTTGCTCCTAGTTCTGCGGCTAAGCACAAGGTGGGACATTTGATTAGTGGCTAGTAAAGCCCCTAGTACCTAGGGAAGCGCATTACTTTTCGAAGCAAGATCAGGATGTCTTAGAACACGCACTTATACATTGAGAGATAAGAAGGAAGAAGCATGTGCTTGCTGCAGTAAAGATAGGGAAACGATGGGGCGTGTTTTATTAGACTGTGAAGATATCTGCCCAGCAGTCGATTTAGAAATCATTGGCCTCCTTGAAGCCCTTGGGTTCAGCGAGAGCAGGGGAAAGGTAAACATGTCTGCAGTAGATTATTCACAGGCGATTGGAAGATTGGTGGAAGGAAAGTAGGGAAACGACAAACAACACAGGTGTACAAAAACAAAGTTCACAATAGGTGTTCAATAACTTGGGTGTGGGAATTCACTGTAGGTTTATTCGTTTTCTTTTTTAACATAAGTAGGAAATTAGGCAATAAAACATCACAAGCTTGGTGTGCAACCCACCGCCCCATTCCAAAGGGGACGCTCATAGCATCCATCCATGTGGGGGTTATATTTTTGTAGGAGTGGAATGATGAAAGTGTTCATGCGTTTGGATGCAAGTGCATGCTAAAACTTCAGGTGGTTTCGAGCCATTTGGGAGCCCACATTCCTTGTGTTGCTTTGCATGATGATCTCAAAACTTAAATGCTGTGCCTAAGGGCTACTGTTACTTGAAACACGCAGTCTTAGGTTGTAGAGCAATTGAAAGCTTCTTTTAAGTGCAGTAGAGTCCTTAACCCTGAGTATATAAATGTAGGTTTTTTCTTTAAAATGATAGTTAAGTTTTTAGAGGAAGGAAACGCATGACACGAGAGAACTAGAAAAAAAGGGGTTAACCGAGGGGCCCGATTTTTATTAATTATATCATAAGAAGCCAACAAACACTGACACCAAGTACAGCATAGGGGAAATTACTTGTGCTTAATAAGTGAAATAAAGAAACGATAAATTAATGGAAATTAAAGTGGATGAAAAAGCAACTTGCCGCAGGTGGAAACCGAAACCACAGCCTTCGCATTTTGCGTGCGATGCTCTACCAATTGAGCTACCGCAAAGGTTGTGGGTTCGGTGCCGTATTGCTGAACTTCATATTGCATATTGCGGTGCCATATTGTTGAACGGTGCCAAATTTGTTGAACTTCATATGATAGTGTTCAATAAAGCTAAGTTGCTGACCCATAATGATGAAAGAAGGTCCACCTGTGGTCTCATGTGCAATTAACCGACACTGTGCATTGCTTTTTGGGGACGGTATGTGTTCTGTTCGGCAACCATTATAAAAAATGTCCCAAAGTGCCATGAGACTTACAAAAATGGTTTGTAAAGGGAGAATGGTATGCTCAAGACTATTTTTGAGCAATCTGTTACAGTAGCTATGTCCATTCATGAAGCAGGAGAAACAGCATGCAGCAATTAAGATCCAAATTACGGGTAGAATGCAATTTCATGCTCTGTCTCCAAATTAGTCTTCTATTCTCATAGTTTATCTTTGTCCGGCTTTTCTTTAAAATGAAGTTGCCCCTTGCTTGGGGAGTCGTCCCATGTAGTGGGCAAGTCATTCTTGAAATAAATTGGGAATGTGTAGTAGTAAAGCTACATTATTGAAAATATAATAGCAGTGAGCGCCCAGATGCATGCTTATGCTGGTTCCTCATGAAGATCAGAAATATGTCTACTGTGGTCATTCAACACTGTTTTCCAGTGTGTTTCAGTTGACAACAAATTATACGTTAGCAAGTGTGTATTCTTGCATTGCCAAGTGAAAAGTGGCCTGCAGATGTCTTATGGAACTTCGTGTGATGCAGGTTGAGGCAGCAGGTGGTGTAGTTCCTCCACTTCTGTTCAACCTCGAAAGCAGACGGTCGAGACATGGTGGACTACTACGCAGTCCTCCTCGTCTCCAGGAGTGCTACCACTGATGATATCAAGAAGGCGTAAGTATGAATTTCTTTTTCAGCAGCTTGTTCGCGCACATCAAGACCATGCATTGCCACGTGAAGGGGATTTTAAGGTGTAGTTGCAATGGGGATGGAATGTGAGTGTTTGTGTATCGCAGTGCATGTTAAGAATGGTAAATATCTAGACTTTTGTGCAAAAGATACGACCACAAAAGGAATACACACATCAGTGTGACAGACGTTTGACTACCAACTGTTTATTTGAAATCCAGGGATCAATCATATATGGTATTCACATGAGCACACCTTGCTGAAGTGTTGGCCCACGTGCAAGTCCGGCATGTTGCATTTCTCTCGTAGTGATACCGCCGTATTACTTAGTTTCTACCCGCTAGTTCTTTGCTTTTAATGGAGAAAGCTTCCACTAACTTGTGTACTACTACATTTTGCTCTTATCTAAATTTTGTATCTTCCCCAAAGCGAGGCACATACCCAGGTGTACAGACGGCCGCTTAAATGAACAGCGCCATTTTTCTCAACGTTCATTGAGGGAATTTTCCCCAGCACAGTCATTGGTGAAGTGCCAGGCCTGTACAAAACGCTCTTGCTGCCACATCAGGAAATCTTGCGCATTGCTCCCGTGAAACATTTTACATACATAAAGTAGTTTTTAATAAACATCTGGTAGTTAACGCCTGTCCCTTCTATGTGTTTATTCCTTCTGTGGTCATCTGTTTCACACAAAGATGGAGCATTTCACTGTTCTGCACTAACTAGCCCAGTAACATGTTCTCATGTTTAAGAACCGAAAGTAGTCACAATTTATCCTAAGCTGCCAACTGTGTCTCTCGTGGCCTCTGTGATTTTGGAGACATTAAACTCGTTGAAGGAATTGTGATTTTTCTCTTGTTTGCTAGAATTGTTGCGACTCTTTAATAGCTGTGCAATGCACAGCTTGTCTTCGTTACATATAGATTTTTATTGCCTTCTTTACTAGTCGTAAATTAAATTGTTGGCATAGTTACTTAGCGTAGTTGCTTGATGCAGTGATGACTGAAAAGCAAATTTGGCAAATTTTTGTTCGGACAAACGAAAGACTAAAGAAACATAAACTTAGTGTCAAGCAGGCTACCAGGAATCTAGGTATCCATGTCAGGGAGAGCCCCTCTAAAGCTTGTGCCGCAGAATTCAAACGCTGTGAAGTGCTGAAGAAACACAATGGCCAGCTGGTTCGGGAGATAATTGAGGCAGCCGAGATTGCCAGACTTAGTGACCAATGTGTTAGCACGCCATCCTTGTTACTAACAAAAAAAGAACTTGAGCTTTTGCACGTACACCCACTATCTTGAGTGTAAAGAAAGTGCGTTTCACATGATGTGTAATCACGTGACTGCGACACGTGTGGGCAATGGTATAAGAAGCCGTGTTTCTTTCAAATAAACGATGAAACACTGCGCTTGTGGTGTCATCTTCTCGTCTTGTGTCCGTCTACATTTTGTGCTGTTAACACCAGGATGGAAAACCAACAAGCCCGAGCTGCTATTCTAGCGGAATAAATTTGGTGAAGCACTGGCGATGCATACGATAGTCTGGATGCTTTATTTATCATATATAACTCCTGCTATATAAAAGGATATTGCTCTTAACAAGTTGTGTTCTCTTCTGTTGATATTGGATACAAGTTACTGTTACATTAGTCAATATATGTATGCTGTAACTGTTCATCCAGTGCTTGTGTCAAGTGTGTGTTAAACATGCTGGCGCTGCTGAGCTTCTTTGAAACATCTGCATTGAGTTTATTTCTTTCTGCCTACTATGGCTAATGCAATTTCCTGCTTGCAGGTATAGAAAATTGGCCTTGAAGTGGCATCCTGACAAAAATCCTGAAAAGAAGGAAGAAGCTGAGCGGCGATTCAAGGAAATCTCAGAAGCTTATGAAGTTCTTTCAGATGGTCAGTGTTCCATTGATCAAGCACCATTACAGTTTCACATGACATGTCGCTATCTGCCATATTTATCTTAGATTTGGCTCGTTAGAAAGACAGGAGGCTGATGTGTTTTCTCCATTTTAGTGTGTGCACTATTGCATGTACAATAGCCTGTTTTGCTGCAGTTTTTTTTTGGCTTTCATAATATGTCGGTTGTCGTAAGAATGGTACTTCTTTCTCATGCTGCCAGAGTAAGTTAAAGGGACACTAAAGAGGGGAGTAATTTGAGCTTTATCAGTAAATCACCCTTCTACAATGCCAGAAAAGAAAGGGCCACATTTACTCTTAAAAGTAGGCTTGAAAAGGCAGAAAATGCACTGACCAAACGATGGGTGCTGCTGCCTTGGAGTTCCTGCATCAGCTTGCTGTGACATCGTGAATTTTGACGGCGTCTACTTGCGTCTAAATAATTTATCTGTACAGATGGACTAGTCAAAGCGCCTCTTCTAAGGCACGATGGGATGACTTGTGCAGTTTCGATCTGCTTACTCCGATTGGCACTTCTTTTAACAGCTTCTCTAGTTGGGTCCAAATCCCCCCGATCGTCTTTCTGTACAACCCAAATTTCCTGGCAGCATCTGCTTGCTTCATTTTGCACTTTATATCTGCAATGATGTCCAACTTTTTTGCAACAATCGGGAAAGTGCGGTGCTTGACGGAGCTTGTTGCTGTCGGTGCATGAACCAGGCACACATCCTATTGAATTTAGGTTATGTGCGTAAGGTCTTTTAGAAGTTTCCTGTAGGATTTCGTGACACTGTTTCTTTTTCCTCGCCAGACAAAAAACGCAAAGTGTACGACCGGTATGGCAAGGAAGGCCTGAACGGCAGTGCTGGCGGTATGCGGTCAGGTGCCCGCCACAGCCACCATCACTTCAATGGATGCATGGGTGGTGTTGGTGGATTCTTCGACGATGGGTTTACCGCACCATTCTTCAGCTTCACGTTCCGGGACCCGGAGGACGTATTCCGGGAGTTCTTTGGCACAGACTCATTCCACATGTTTTTTGACAACCCATACACGGCCACCAACACCGGTCGTCCACAACAGCATCACCACAACCAAGCCAGGCATGGGCACTGTAAGTCTGACTTCCGCTTCTCCTAGGAGTTGTCAGAGAGAATGAGCCTGTACACATTTCAGTTTGGAGGCGTTTGTACAGTACAAGACACATTTGTCTGGAATGCACTGTTGAATGTCTAATAGGGTGGCTCTTGAATCAACTACTCGTTGCATGTGCGTCCTCAACGAAAAAAAAAAAAAAAAAACACGCTTGTTGCTTATGTGCAACACCTGAAAGCACAGTGACCTGCTTTGTTCCGTCTCGGATTTTGCAACAGGATCATATTTCTTGGTTTACATTGTTCAGTAAAACACCTCACATCATTATTAGGCTAGTTGGTGCCAGTTTAGGCGCGAAGAGGCAGCGAAAGGATTTTAGTTATTTGTGGTTTGCTTCTGAGTTGGTGAGTACAAAAGCTAAGCTTTTCTTTATAATATTTTTTTATTATATGAAAAGCGGCTGTATGACGTCATTGTCAAGCATTCCTCTGACTTGTGCATTAATCACATTGCACTGTTTCGCCGAAGTGCACTAAGGCAGTTGTCGTCTAGGACGAGAATCATCACACGTGATTATACGGTGTCTCGTGAGGGGCGTCTGGCGTACCTTAGGAGAAGATCTGAAGCACTCCTTGAACCAAAGTAACAATTTAAGCTGCGCTTTCTGGTTTTCCTTCGAAAAGTCTGAATTGATATCGATGTTGCTGAGTGTCTGTGCTGGGCCGTCCATTGTCATAGACGCATAGGATTCAACAACACTCGCTATGGGCTCATTGAAAGCGATAGCTGCAGGCCG
The DNA here is from genome assembly GCF_023375885.2 of Dermacentor andersoni. Taxonomy (NCBI): domain Eukaryota; kingdom Metazoa; phylum Arthropoda; class Arachnida; order Ixodida; family Ixodidae; genus Dermacentor; species Dermacentor andersoni. The sequence goes on from NC_092815.1 coordinate 26,723,963, forward strand.
AAATACGTGCCGATGTTCCTGGCTGAAATTTGTCACGAGGAATGCAGAACGCCCACCTCGAAGCATGACGAGACTGCACGCTGCACAATATGAACAAGCTATAAACAAAGCATGCAAAAGTGGCAATTGTTTTAGTGAATGACGCTAACGAAAACAAAGTGCTATCTCATTGCGAAATATGAGTGGTAACAAAGCAGCAGTAAGCACTAAATCTTTCATGTTAGAGTTGAAATTCAGGTCGTTGCAGGTACGTGTTTTCTCAGCAGGAGCTGCTGAATGTAAACCATGCGGCCTGAGTTGCTGGCATTGACTGTACCGCAAAGCATTGTTCATTGAAATTTATTGAGACATCTTGGCAGAAGATCAAAGTTAAAAATTTTGCATGCTTGCCTGGGTTGCAAAACTAGCAGTTGAGGATATCTGGATAGATAGCTCCATGGTAGCAGCAATAGGCCCACCAGAGCCCATCATGTTCACTTCTTGCAGGTGAAGCAGAACGTAGCATCTGTAGGTAATCATTATCTTGACACAGAACTCTGCTGCTGTTAGGCCGATGACCATTTTTTGTATGTTTTCTTTCATGAAGCTTATTCACCTTTCAGATTTTTACGAAACATGTTTGGTTAAAAAGATGCCTTTTCATTTTTCATATGGCAATGATCTTTCTAATTATTTTACCACTTGGGATCACTTATTAAACATCTGAGAGGCATGGCACCTGGTAGTGCTCATTTCCGTACATGTGGTAGAATAGCGCTTTTGCTGTTGCATGCAGCTCTTGCAAGGTGAGGAATTTTATGATGGGATGATGAGTGACGTGCCCCCCCCCCCCCCCCTCCTCGCCACATTATTTTTCTGTCCACATTCATGGTTATCTCAATCTTGTCAAGTGAAGGCAGTGAGGGGTTGTATTCAAGTGTGCTTGCTAGAGTTCCGACACCTCTGTTGCAACATAACTTTAACAATGCCACGACCAGTGCTGCAGTGCTCGTGGAATTTAGCTATTAGGCGATCGCTTATTTAGTAGCTCTTTAGCCATTGTGAAATGCAAGTCAGTGTGCATTTGCTACTTTAATGAATAAGTTTGACCAAGTTAGTGTTAAGGAACCTGAAAATAGATTCTGGCTTCAATTGGTAGATAGCACTTTATGAATATAAAATAGGCCAGTCTTTACAATTTGAGGAATGGCAAGCCATCGACCAAAGAAAAGTGATACCACATTATTGCACACGTTCAATTCCTGGCCTCAGCAGCTGCTTTTTTAAAGGGGGCAGAATGCAAGAACTGATTGCTCAGATTTAGGTGGTTGTTAAGAACTTCAGGAAAACAAAGTTAATTCAAACATCCCTAGATGTCCCTCAATATTGTTACAGGATGTGAAACTCCACACTTATGTTTTCTCAATGCTGTTTGTGAGTAAAGATAGCATTGTGTTCAAAAGATGGAAAAGGCAAAAATTTTGTCAAGTTCTTGGAATTTCTTCAGTGTAAAAAAAAAGGTTACTTCAAAGAAATAACAGTGAAATTCATTGCATCTCCCTATCATCGCTGCAATTTGGATGGAAAACTTAAGAAGGGAGTTGACCTTCATTTTATTTGCTAGTAATCACACTTTCTGCCAGACTTAAATATAGCTTTAAAAGAATACTAGTCTAAAATGATTCGGTGGTGTTCTTCATTCTTTGAATGGCCTTCCCCTGATTAAAGTTTGTACAAGTGGCAAGAACCACGGGGAGTTTTTTTTTCTTTTAATTTACTGTCGGCATGAAAGCACATGTGAAACATCAACAGGTTACGATTCATACATCCTGTCAGTTCTTCAGAATATGCAGATAAATATTTCTTTATTGGCATTAGCTTTTCCTGCTTTCTGCTGGACTGCATCATGTGAAAAATAACTTCATATGAAGGGTCAGACAATATTGTTTAACCAGTTGCATATTAGCAACTTTCTCTAGCATGTTCTTTGTATGATGCAATTTTTTTTTTGTTATTGTACAATGAATTTCAAGAGTACTTTGTCCTGAAAGTCATCTAATCTGATTGACATTGATTGGTCAATATAATTTGACACCTGCTGGAACACATGGATGTGTGTGTGGATCTGTCGCTGAGTTCCATTCCTTTTTGTTTACAAATTCACACTGTTTAACTACCACGTGTGTAAATATTCTTTGCAAAAGAAGCCATCATGGTTTGCTGTCATTGTCAATAGACAGTCCTATGGATGTATTTCTCTAGAATTTTGCAATGTGTCTTTTGAGTATGCAAGATGAAGGAAAATGTGTAGGGCTACTCGTGGCAAGTGCCTTTAATTTGAATGGACAATTTGCAAAAACTCTGCAAGTTGGCTGTTTGGCAAATCACTACTTAACCACAATGTCGTGAAACCGGGCTGCTTTTCTGACCTCGTGCTCTAGGTGGGACAGAGCTGCACAGTGGTGGTAATGTGTTTACGTTTATTTTCTCTCTGCAATTTGGACATAAAGTATTGCAGCATTTAACTAGAGTTACTGCAATGAATTTTCATCTATTCAGTTCAGGTGGATGAGTTGGAAGCTATACCCCATTTCACACATAGCGTGCAATGTAAAGCATACCAAAACTTAATGCAGTAACAATAAAATTCAAACAGCCCTAGACGACAGGACCAGCGCTGTTTGAATTTTATTGTTACCATGGAACACCAATTCGCCCAATCCGTGGCCCTTCTGTAGTTCATGCAGTAGCTGCGTTAGCACCAAGAAATGTTTTTTGCCAGCAATTACATGAAATTGTTATTTCTTTAGGCTCGGTAATAAAGGAAAAAAGTGCTATGCTTTAATAATCAACAAAGTGTGATATGTGCCAGTTAATGCTGTTTTAGATCATTTCACATTTTGTTGTTTTTCTTTTTGGGCTTTGCATTAGCAGCTCATCATGGCACATCATACTCAGGCTGACATTGGGCTCATACGAACACGTGTGACCGTGAAACTTGGCTATGAAATATGTGGAGTTATGCATTTTTATTTGTGAACTTCTTTTGTCACTTCCATAGCATTGCATGCTAAGTATAAAACTGATTGTAGGTACATATTCTAGTGATAACTTTCGAGAACATCATTCTAGTGGACGCCAAGCTGGTGGCACACCTTCCCATAAATGTTCTTACCGTCTCATCATTGCGCTTATCATTATTACAGCACTGGGTGGCCTGATGTCAGCCATTCGCATAATGATCTTATGCAAGAACACTTTTGGGTCATTCCATGCCAAACGTCCCGACCCCAAAAGTGACCATCGCTGAAGTTCCTGAAAAAATTTGCGCTAGATGACTTTTGTGTGAATAAGGTTTCGCCAAAGTATTTTCGTCGAAAAAAAATTTGTGATCACGTGATCGCTCTTTCAAATTTCCGGGAAGAAGCAAAAGTTGGTTGGAGCTAATTTTTTTTTATTCAAGCCTGAAAGTAGGTACAATAATAAACTTTATTTTAGAACATTGTACTGGCATCCTTCTTTCATATTACGTTATAATTGAATGAATTTTAGAATTTCCTGAATTTATTTGGCTCAGTAAAAAATCAAAAAAAGTTGCGTTTTCAGACATTTCTTGCATAAACTGCGTTGACTTTTCAGCTGCAATAATTTTTCTGACTTTTTGCCTTTTGCTATATTGTATGTTAAAAATAATTCCCAATTATTAAAAAATATATTTTTTGAGAAAAATACCTCCGAAGTTGGAAAAAAATGACTTTTTGGCGAGATTCAAGCCACATTTAAGCATAAAGGCCCTCCAGATAAAAATATGTCAGATAGGTCAATATACGCATCGGCCTCTTAGCTTGTGATATGGAAAGTTTCATTCGAGTAAATTTTGTTTGAAGCGAGAAATTATTTTTTGATGTCAGCAACCCATGTCATTAGTAGGCACTGCACACGTGCCACCGCTCTCCTTGTCGTCTCCGTATCGTCGTCTGCTTTCTCCTCCTTGTCTGCCGCCCAGCAGACGGCGGCTAGTATATATAACTACTGCAGATTAAAATTTTTGACGTTCTTTTGGTTTTTGCTCTTTCGGTGCTTAAGAAAACGCAAGGAAAACGGCTTTTGATGCTGGAAGGCATGATACTGGAGCTTGGATTTCGCATCCATTCTGAAGGTGTTGGACCGAGTTATGTGCCATATTCTTTCCTATGTTCCTTCGTTGCGACAACGTTTGTACGCATTCCCTTAAAATTCGCTCACAGGAAGCCTCGTCTGCCGCCTTGTGCGTCTGTTAGCTGATCACACTATTTTCATCGGAGAAACACATGAATACAGAGGTAAGGGTAAACAAACATCCCCAGAAGGATGTAAAGCCGTTTTCCTTGCGTTTTCTTAAGCACCGAAAGAGCAAAAACCAAAAGAACGTCAAAAATTTTAATCTGCAGTAGTTATATATACTAGCCGCCGTCTGCTGGGCGGCAGACAAGGAGGAGAAAGCAGACGACGATACGGAGACGACAAGGAGAGCGGTGGCACGTGTGCAGTGCCTACTAATGACATGGGTTGCTGACATCAAAAAATAATTTCTCGCTTCAAACAAAATTTACTCGAATGAAACTTTCCATATCACAAGCTAAGAGGCCGGTGCGTATATTGACCTATCTGATATATTTTTATCTGGAGGGCCTTTATGCTTAAATGTGGCCTGAATCTCGCCAAAAAGTCATTCTTTTCCAACTTCGGAGGTATTTTTCTCAAAAAATATATTTCTTAATAATTGGGAATTATTTTTAACATACAATATAGCAAAAGGCAAAAAGTCAGAAAAATTATTGCAGCTGAAAAGTCAACGCAGTTTATGCAAGAAATGTCTGAAAACGCAACTTTTTTTTATTTTTTACTGAGCCAAATAAATCCGGAAATTTTTAAAATTCATTCAATTATAACGTAATATGAAAGAAGGATGCCAGTACAATGTTCTAAAATAAAGTTTATTATCGTACCTACTTTCAAGCTTGAATAAAAAAAAATTACCTCCAACCAGCTTTTGCTTCTTCCCGGAAATTTCAAAGAGCGATCACGTGATCACAAATTTTTTTTCGACGAAAATGCTTTGGCGAAACCTTATTCACACAAAAGTCATCTAGCCCAAATTTTTTCAGGAACTTCAGCGATGGTCACTTTTGGGGTCGGGACGTTTGGCATGGAATGACCCTTTTATGAATACAAGCCTGCACCTTTTCTTCTGAACACATTACCTTCAAGACTGTTTGTCAGGAGCTTGTGCTCTTAAACTGTGCCCACTAGCTTATGGGTGCCAGGCGCTGTGCACAGTTCCTACTCTTTTCTAATATTGGGGAGTTTAGGTTTTTCGCACCAAAAGTTAGGGGACTCAAACTGCCAGGCATGCAAACGAGTGAAAAGATGTGAACAAAAGAACGCAAGCAGGGCACCAGGTATGCAAAAATGCTTGGGTATGCTATGTCTAAAACTCCTTGGTAAGTGCAAGAATGGCAACTGAGGAAATATTTTTTGCCTGGATCAGCTTTCCAGGGCACCTGATTTGCAGAATTTTGCAAAATGTCCATTGTGCAGGATTTGCACCAGCATCCCACCATTCCTCATGTGCATTTCCACTGAGTGGGGGGGGGGGGGGGGAGGGGAAGGAGTGGGGGAGCTTTGGGCACAATAGGGGCACAGAGTGAAATTGTTGTAGAAAGGGGCAGTTTTTTTTTTTCTTTTCTCCTTGGCCACTGGTTCTTCGTCTCTTCTGGATTTCAGCGCCTCTTCTGAGTCGCCACCGGGCAAATGTTGAGGGTGGAGGTCGCAGGGCTGCGGCCCGTAACCGTTTCTTGCACGGACATTCAGGTGTGAAAAAGCGGTCAAGAGGCTGCTCCCTTTTTCTGTTATCCTCATCACACCTGCTGCCCCATATGTTTGTTTATTTTGCTCTCCCTGCTTTATTGCACTGCAAAGCAACACATGCTCCCTACCTTGCTGCTTTTGTTGTCAGCACTGCCCCATGTATGGTTTAGTACACCATGGCTGGCTGTATTCCTGGGTTTGGTTGGCTGTTTGCAAATTCCCTCCTGCTGCCTAGTCGGCTGTACCCCTTCATTTGCACCCCTGGCAGTCCTTTTTCTGTTTGTTTGTTTGTTTGTTCTTTGTTTGTTTGGCTATTAGTTCCTGCACATCTGCGGAATCAGAGTTAGCTGTATAAAACTATAATGTAAACTGTGCAGTTTCGACTGAAGCAAACTTTGGTGTTGGGAACCGTCGATTCTGGTGCCTGCACAACTTGGCGATTAGCATGTAATGTATTGATGGAATGTAGATGTGGCTTTCAAAGGCTGACATCTGTCGTAGGTAAAAAGAATGAATGCCTTCTTACGTTCAAAGATACCTCTTAGTTAACACCTGTAAGACTACACCAAAAGCAGATATCACAATTCCTTGAATTGCATTAATTAGAATACCTAAAGGGGTTAAATGGGATAAACAGGATTCTGCTAGTGTACGGTTTGCATGAAATGTATTTACATGAGTTTTGCAAAAGTTATGTTTTAAAAATTAGTTGAGTATATCGGAGTGGTGTATAAGTTATCAGTTTTATCCACATTGGAAATGTAATATGTGCTTTTCACTGAATTTGAATATCCGATTAGCCATAAACATCATCCCTTGGATTTTTTTTATTTCCTCTTTTCAGCCATTTTTTTACAACATTCGAGGCTAAATCAATAATTTGCTGCTGACAGTTTGTATATTCTGACTTTCTCTTTTAAGTGCAAGAGACCTTATCAGAATTGGTTCAGTGGATGCCAAGTGCAGCAATATACTTGTGTATTCAGAGTATCTAAGCAAAAGTGCCGAAGGTAATGTTTTCTCTTAAACAGGAAGCAGGCCACTAGTAGATATTGGTGACTGGTGCTACTCACTACTCTTGGCCCATGCTGCCTACCAGTGAGAGACCACAGGCTTCTTCCTGGCTTTGCCACTCTGCAGCCTTTGTACTACAAATATGGCCACCAAGTCCTAAGTCCCACATGGCTTTTGCCGTTGAGAAAGGAATGAATTGCCCTGTGCATAAGATGGAACTGTATTGGCTGTTGCAGAATTTATTCCTTTTCTGCCTACGGCAGTGCTGTTCATACCCCACTGTATTCTACAGGTAGCATTGAAGACATTTTTCTTTAATTTCTTTAAAATGTCAATGGCAACTGAATATTTTCATTATGCCTATTAATTTTAGAATCGATCATGGCAGTGGTGCCTCCATTATTTTATGTGCTGTGTAGACCTTGATCTTCAATTCATAGCGAGTGGCTCCTTATCTGGGTGCGAGCTTGCTTGGTGAATCGTCCATGCTAATGTGCATCTGATGTGTTCCTGTTGTGGCTTGCTTCCCTCTGCTGTCTGTCCGCCGTCTATGGTGCCAATAACATTAGTTTGCTTGTCTAACTTTTCTTTAGAATCATTTTCTGGTGTTACAACTGTTCTCTTGGCATGTTTTATTTACCAGCACTGGCAGAGCTTTGTCCACAGATGTATTTGTGCTATTAAGTTAGCCTAGCTGCTGTAGCACCTTTTATTGGGGGTCACTTATAAATGGCAAGCCTCACACTCCTAAATTTTCTGTGCCAAGCCATGCTTGGAGCCCTTTATCAGTTATGTTCATTTTCTAGCAGATCACTTCGTTATATACAGTTCTTTCATGAACAGCTGCAGCATCGCCTCATTATTTAGCACACTAAAGCAGTACTCGCCCAAGACAAACTAACCTTCAGAAGCCTTTCCTTTCTTTTGTACAAACACTTCAGTGCCAAATCGATTTGTGTTAAAGGGTCCTCTTAATATTTAGTAGTGCTTTCTTTTTATTGCTAATAACATTGCCAGTGTTGGCTCCTTTCACGCTTTTATGACATTAGACATCCTGTGGCGTATATTGTGCACCATTTGGCCCTTAATTGACTGCCAGTAGTGAAGTTTTTTTTTTTTTGAGCATGCTGCCATTTGTGGAATTGTAGGTAATTAAGGTTACAGGTGGGCCATTGGTAGTCTGTGGTAATAATTTTGCCTTCCTTAATATTTGCCATTTCAGCTGCAGCGGTTAACAGGAGAGACGACTTCTTCCCCCTTTCTGGCTTTCCAATACCAAACCTTGGCTTTCCAGACATCTTTGGTGGATTTGATGGGTGAGTTGCTCCATTTGTTTATGGGCCACACACTGCATATTTCTGATCATACAGCAAAATATAGCTCAACATCTGGATGGGCTGGATCATTTCCATGTTGCAGACCTTTTGCATGATGCCAAAAATCCTGTGCACATATTGGATTCCCACCACCACTGTAAAGGATAGCTGCACCAGCAAGTGCAGAATGCGTGTAAAAGTTTGTCGTACACGTGCACTCTGTTACAGGTCTCATTGAATTTGCTGTGGTGCACATACATACACATTGTGTGTTTGGTGCATAACATGGCCCTGTGAACGCAAGCTCGGTTCCCCACAACAGGACAGGTCGAATATCTTGGCATGCTCCCACGCTTGCATGACAAAGGCGTCATTGACTACTACAAAGTGAAAGCTGCAATGATGAGAGTCCTTGACTGCAGGAGCAACATTTTTTTTTCTTGTCATTTTGCATCCCATAGGAGCATTAAGTACATGAACAAGAGGGAAACAAACCAAGAAAGTTCGGTAGAGAAAGGTTTTTATGAATCGTAAAAGTATTCTGTGGAGAACAGTTTCTTCACTGGCGATGTGTGTATCCTATGGGGCTATACGTGTATATATGTATAAAGTTGAACGCCTTCATAACGAAGTGCTCGGTGCCTCAAAAAAAATTTTGGTTATACAGGTTGCTTCGTTGTGAACATTGTGCCACTCGCACTAGAGCATACTAAGCTTGTTCAACAAAACCAAATGTTTATTTAACATGAATTCAAGAGAGACTTGGTGAAATAACTCCCTAATCTTCTTGTGCGACTTCAGCCTACATTAATGCGCAGAAATTTGCAGCATGCTCTGGTGTGAGACGCAGGAGCTAAGCAAAGTAATGCTGCAGACTGTCAAATGCCTCTATCACCTCCCTTGCTGTCAAAATCCTTGATTATTACTTTCACTGACATTCACATTGTTTTCACCATAGCTGGCTTTGAAGATGTTCTTGGCCATCAGTTACGATTGCTGGCACAGCATGGCCTTAGTCGCTTTTGCGCCATTAAACCCGAATTAACTATCAGTTACGATTACATCATCAGGTTGTCATCAACTGCGATGTATTCATCAGCCATTGCAACTGCTTATATGCTGAGACAAGCAGCATACGAGTTGAGCGATTCCTCGAGAAGTCAGTAGTTCAGCTGCATATCGGCATGCTCTTCAATAGCTGCTGTTAGTGCTAGCGTAGAACGTACCTTTTTGACATCTGCGGAAAGTTGTGGCAGAATTCCTACCTTGTGTTCATTTTAAAGCAACAAATCAGCTGTCGGGGATGCCTAAATTTCTTTGTTGTAGAGACATTTGCAATACATATGAAAGATAGAGATTGAGCGCAGACTTAATTAGTCCATTGTACAGGTCATTTCTCTGTTGAGGCATTTATTGTAGATGCATTCAACTATATGTATGGGCTCTTACCCAGTGGCACTGGGTACGTGCATCTCTAGAAATCCCTAGGCACCTAGGGTAGAGCAACAGCAATGAGCTCACTCTAGAGTGCAATGTGTGTCTCTAGAGTGCTCTTGGAGCAACTCGAGCAAGGCAGGGCTACACTCGAGTGGACCCCCGTGCTATGTTACAAGTGTGACTTCAAATCTAGTGCTGGGGTGCCTGGCCTTTGATGCAAAGCAGCTTTTCAAGAGATGCAGTAAGATCATAGTTAATTATTCAATTGTATGATCTTTCCTTGGCCAAAATGCTTTTAATTCAGGTAGAAATGTATGGTGACTACCTAAACAGTCTTTTTTTTTTTCTTTGCTACTTTTTACTGGCTGCTTCGCAAAAGAGGCTAGATAACTGATACATGGCAAAAACCGGGTTAATCTGGACAAGCATCCTTCAAATTAAAGGTGCTGCATTATCTTGTGTACTTTGTGTGATCATATAGCATGGCCGAAGTGTGGCCTTACTAGCATTAGTATTTGGATGTAAGCTCGATTCAATTATTGCAACTACAGTTGTGTGGCATCTCATCCTTGGCTCGTGAAAAATGACTGCTGTCACCTGCATAGCTTTAGGCAAGTGATGCATTTCATTACGATGGGGCTGTGGGTCATGAGTGTGAAAAATTGGTATAACTAGCCACGTGTGTGCTGTACACATTCACCTGTCTTTGTGTAACTGGTGAAGCGAAGGTGCTGCACTTATATGTTTCAATCAGTAGTGTGAAACATGGACAAATGGTTGACTGCCAAGAAGTGGACCAAGGTCACAGCTGAAGTCGCTGCATTGAACACTGTGTTGAATTTTGCACATTTGTGTATATCTTGCAGCTGGAACTGAACATGTAGCACATTTGCCCGCAGCTGGAGCTCTGCATGTCAAATTCCAGTGAAGCAACACTCTGGAATTTCTGGTAGTCTGGTAGTCTGGAATTTCAGGCAGCATCTGGTAGCCAGGTAACTGGCTACCAGATGCTGCCTTTGTCTAATCCCTCACAATGGCAGCAATTTTTTTGTCAGTATGTAACAATGATGACAATCTTGCTTATGACACACCTAGTGGATGGCATCAGAGGCTTTATGTTTGAATGTGGCTTACCACACTTTAACATTGGAAGGATGAAATTACATTATGTAATGACCATTTGAAGACGGTGAATCACATTGTTTCCACAGTGTTTGTAGTTTCTGTATTTAATTCAACAGGGCTTGAAAGATAGTGTCGTATACTTAAAGTTGATATGCAGTGTGTCATGCCAAACTGACATTAGCCCACATGTTGTAACTCATCATTTTGCTTTGCAGTTTCACATCAGTAACAACATCCACATTCAGCACAGACATGGGAGCGGTGCGGCCAGGTGTACGCAAGACAACGACGTCTACGCGGTTTGTCAATGGCAAAAAGATAGAGACCAGGAAGTAAGTTGTTGCATAAGCCTTGTTGGTGTTCACTATAATGTGTAGCTTCATGGTAATTATTCTATGTCAGTGACATGTTATTGGTTGATCATGAGTATTTTGTAGGAACATTCTAATTCTACCTCTTTTCCATCATGATTGCTTTGAAAGTAGTTAAATACAGACGAACCTCTATATATAGAACAGTGCAGTGATCGCGAAATAGTTCAATATATCCAGAGTCCAATATATAAAATAATGTAAAAAAGACATCATAAACTTCTGCAAATCAATCAATGAACCAAGGGCATGATCGGGGACTGTTGTTCTGAGCGCGAGTGTTCGGTTGCGCCGCGCGCAATTGGCCTAAGCCGCGCCGAATTCGTCAGCCGGGGGCATGTGGTCAATTGTGCCGCATGCAACTAGCGTAGGTCGTGCTGACTTCGTAAGCCATGTGAAGTCGGCGCGACCTAGGCCAATTGCGCGCTCCGAACAGTGATCCCTGATCGTGCCCCAATTGTGCTGCAGTAAACACTCACTTGAAGCCTCACAGAAAGTATTGATTTATTTGGCTGAAAGTACTGCAGCAGTGTAGCCTGCTTCTTACTGGCAGCTGCAAGCTTTAACACGGAGTCCTCAACATAGTCGAACCTATTCACAAGAGATAGCCGGTGCCCTGTATTACGCCGCAGTAGCAACGTAGAAAGAAGGGCCGAAGCAACTACAGCCTCAGTTGAAGTCTGGAGTGGGGCAACATCAGTGCTTGCTGGATCAACCTCAGCAGCGTCTTCGTTTGGCCGCTACTTCTGCTGCGATCTCCACATCCGTCAATCGAAGCATTTTGTACCACTGTCAATAACCAAGTGGTGTCTGCAAATTGAGGTGTCTATGAGTGAGCCCAGTGAGTGCGCCGCATCTTTGCGTCACACGCCTTTGCAGATGCAAACCACCAGTTCTTGCGAGGCGCGGCAGGCGCAGAGCGCGGCACCGAACAGTAGTCAGTGCGACAAATGTAATGCGTCGTTGACATTGTCAAACTTGGTCGAACTAGCCACGGCCACCGCGTGTGTACGCTGCTATGTTCAAATGGCACCCTCGGATCGGTGGCCGATCGTGCCGCCGCTATCCTCTAGGGTGTTGCGGGAAAGCTCACCTCCTGTCAACACAGCACATGTGTTCTGGGGTGGCTGAGTTCGATATATCCATTTTATGCCCAACCTTGTTCGAAATAAAAAATAAAAAATGCATGCAGTTTTCTAGGTGATGTAGAAAGCGTTCGATATACGCGATATATCCGTATTCGATATATTGAGGTTTGACTGTATTGCGCATATTGTATAGTTGCTTGTCTTACAGCTTTTCTATTGCTACGACAGGATTGCAATAAATGTTTCGAGCTTACGATTGCAAGCAGACACTTTGATAATCGTGACAGGCTAACTTTGGTGTTTTTATACCGTCAAACCTGGATATTATGAAATTGAAAAAAGTTTGCAATTTTTCGTTATATCCAGGTTTTCGTTACATGCAGTTTTGTGTTAAGACTGGTAAGGATCATGCCTAAACGAAATAAAAAAAGCGACAGATATCAATTGAAGTGAACTCGCCATTCAAATAATTTATTTAATAGAGAAAAACTGCCTAATCTTAGCTTGCTGTTTTTGCCCGATCGAAGCCACTACTCGGCGCTCCAAGGAAACTGAGGCATCCTGGGCTGCTTCATCGTCCTGCAAGTCGACGAAATGGCACAGAACATCCACCTTGTCCATCAGTTCCCTCGCAGCAGGCATTGCACAACACGTACCAGGCTCTGACGAACCGTCACCTTCAAGGCTATCTTTAACGGTTTCCACAAGTGCCGCATCAGTCATCTCTTCCGTACACACGGCGCTGTTGTCCACGAACAAAAAGTCGCACAGTTCGACACCGTCGGGCGCCCCACCGTTCATGCATAGTTCATCCCACGCTTCTGCGACTTCGGGTGGGCTTGAAGGTTCGTCTTCAGGGACTGTAGCTTGAATGGCCTGATTTACCTGAGCCTTGGCGATCACTTGTGATCCGACCTCTTGCCACGACGCAGCAAGCATTTTGATTGCTTGTTAGATATCCACTTTCGTCGGCCGTTCAAGGCAGATGTCTAGGAGCATCTTTTGTATCAATCGAGGCCGGTAACAGCATTTAAAGCTATTAATAACCTCTTTGTCTAAGGGTTGTACGAGAGCAGTGCAGTTAAATGGCAAATACTGCAGCTCGACGTTCGAAAGATGTAGGCCTTCCACATGGTGCGTGGAGTAGGTGTCAAGCAGCAAACAAATGCTGCGACCTTGTCGCTTGACATCTTGGTTGAGCTCCTTCAGCCAGTCGGAAAAAATTGCCCGCGACATCCATGCTTTGGAGTTTGCCACATATTTTACTGGCATCCGCCTTGTTCCTTTAAAACATCTGCCGGGCATTGCGGCCAATAACCAATGGGATTCGCTTGTCGCTGCCATCAGTGTTGGCGCAAAGCAAAATCGTTTGCAAAGTTTACTTTGCTTTCCACTGCGGCAGTCTTCTCCCTTTAGTGACAACGTGCGGATCGGTAACAATTGATAAAACAGGGCCGTCTCTCATCAGCATTACAAGTGTCGACAGCTTCATAGCGGCTGAAAATGCCGGGAAGCTTCTCGGCCACCCATGAGGCAGCAGCATCACTGTCTGTGGAGGCAGACTCGCCAGATATAACCTTTCCGACGACACCATGCCGGCTTTTAAATCCTTGTAGCCAGCTGTTACTCGTGAAGTCGTCGTGGCCCAGGACGCAAGCAAAATCTATGGCTTTCTGCTGCAAAATCACGCCACTTATGGGCACGTCTTGTGCTCGTCTGCCCAAAAACCACGCAAACACGGCGTTGTCCACATCAGCATACGTCGACATCTTCATTCTTTTCTTCTTGGCACTTGCGCCCGACTCCATCACAGTGCGGATGCTTTGTTCTGCAGCAAGAATGGTTGACAGGGAGCTGGCTGGTATATTGAAGCGGGCAGCGACATCCATCTTTTTTTTGCCGGCGGTAACCGCATTCAAAATCGAGAGCTTATCTTCAAGCGACAAAACTTTGCGTTTCCTCACAGCGGAACTCATCGTAACGAACCGACACCGTAAACACACGCCTGCACACGCATGTCAGCACGCTGATGAAGAAGGCTTATCATAAATGCGCCGCAAGACACCACAAAGAATTTGTCATAGTAGTGCCACCTAGTGTCAAGCTACAATATGAAAGCTTAAAAGTTGCTACGCTTGCCATGGAGCGGCGCTCAACATCATCATCACCAAGGTTTGCTTGTTTGCTGCGATTGCAAGCGTTCTGCTCGCGGTCTACTTTACCTTTTGATATAAAAACTTATTCAATTATTCATATTCAATACTTTTTGATACCTTTTGATATACCTTTGATATAAAAACTTATTCAATTATTCATATTCAATACTTATTCATTATTCAATAAAAACTTACTTATTCATATTCAATACTTATTCATTATTCAATTACAATATTCATTAAAGTTGCGCACTGCTGGGTCGAATTTTGGGCAAAACATTACAAGATGCAGCTCGATGATCTGCGCCGCGAATTCTTTACATCAAGGTCAACCGCCGCAATGCGTTCGTTACATGCAGGTCGCCTATACATGGGCTTCAACGGGGGATGTGTTGGGGAATTGAAAAATTTCGTAAAATCCAGGAATTCGTTACATAGAGGTTCGTTACATGAGGTTCAACTGTATTGCTTACTTCTTAGTTTTGCTGTGTCCACAACCTGTCTAGTATGCAAAATACATTTATTGCTTGAGGAACAGACTATTTTTTATGGACAGTTGTATAATTTGTGCCAAATATTCATGCTTTCATAAAAAACAATGTTTTTTTTTAAATATTTACTAATAATGATAAAGCAGTCAAAACTTGCATTTTCATGCAAGCTACATCGCGTTTGTCTGATGACCCTGCACTGAACTCTTGTTTAACTGCCAAAGCTTGCTCTGTTACACAGAGTACTGAGGAACTCTTTCCCTTTCATCACAGGGTCCTGGAGAATGACGTGGAGACGGTCACTGTGCATGAGGATGGTGTCCTAACGAAAAAGACTGTCAATGGCCAGGTTCAAGCCCTGGGATATAAGCACAAGTGAAGAGGAGTTTAGTTTGTCCAATGCTCTTGCTGTCCCGGTGTGCTGTGCCTGTTTGGCAGAATCTACGCGGGGCCCCTGCTGCAGTACTTGGCACTTCCAGTTTCGAATGACCGGAGAGAGAGATCGCTTTGGTCGAAGGCAGCAGCAGCCAGCGGTTGAAGACAACTCGAAGCTTGAAAGATGTGTGTCTGACTATGCGTGTTTGTGTGTGTGCATGCTGTCAGATTTTCTTCCTCCGTCGTTTTCATTCCCCCCCCCCCCCTTTTTTTTCATACATATTTGGTTTTTCTTTCTGCAAGTACCGAAGCGCTGAAAATTCTTCAAAATGAATATACACCTCGTGGCTCATTTCATGCAGTTGATTTTGGGGACCAACATTTCCCTTCTTGTTTCGTGTGGTCTTGGTTATGCACTCTGGTAGCAAGTGAAAGAGCTGATGTCAGAAGTTTGTTCGGCGAAGGGAAGATGCCAACAAAAAGCACATCCTGCCCTTTGCAGAATTAGCAGAAAGAATGCACTTAGTATCGATAAGGTACGTGCTTTCACTGGTGAGGCACATTTGAGCTCTCGTGCACTGTTTTAAGCAAATAGGATT
This sequence comes from Dermacentor andersoni, assembly GCF_023375885.2. Lineage (NCBI taxonomy): Eukaryota > Metazoa > Arthropoda > Arachnida > Ixodida > Ixodidae > Dermacentor > Dermacentor andersoni. The sequence continues at coordinate 26,739,764 of NC_092815.1, forward strand.
TAGGATGCTTGCCCCCATGAAAATTGGATATTGTTGAATTTAGTACTTCTGCTGCAGTCCTTATGAGCTTGTAATGTTTAGGCAGGGCACCTGCACTGATCTCAAGGACATGATTATCATTGCACAAATGGCTCTTTACAAGATAGTGAAAAATAGTTATGCTTGCTACATTGCAGTTGTGCCTGTTATGCCTGCATGCATATCTGGTTTCTAGTCCCTAATATTCCCCCAAAACTCGCTTGTGGTACTGAATTTCATGCATTTTCTGAACATTGAAGTGGTCAGCACATGTTAGTTAAATATATCTTTTGTCCTCCGTTGGCATGTAACAATAAAAGTGCAGCGCTTACCACAGCATGGGCCACTTGGGCCATTTGTACATCTGTAAATCGCTAAACTGTACATCTGGAAAGACTGCTATGTTCTGTAGTTGTAGGATTGGGGCCACTTATGCTAAAATTAATTCATTCATGTGTGAATAAGTGGTCTCTCTATTTGTTGCACTGTGGCTACTGAATGTGTGGGCAGGGCACATTTAGATCACTTGCTACTTCTCTTTAAATCTTTTATTTTATCGTACTGCTGTCTTGACTTGTTTGACATGTATTGTGTGTGCTGTAAAGTCTCCTGGCTTTTTTTCTGTGATGCTGTTATAAGGATCACCGATACGTGTGAAAACATTCCACACTGCTTTTGTGCAAGTCCTTGTGCGAGCTAAGCCAGAGCTTTCTCTGCTCTATGTGTTCCTCAAGTTTGTGAAGCATTTCTCGTGCACACCCAGTTTATTTTGAAACAAAAAAAAGAGAAGGGGGTTGCATATTTGTTCAGGAGTTGATATTGTCTGTAAATACATGTAACCTGTGTGAAACTAGCTACTTTTAAATTATAACGAAGTTCCATTGTTGCGCACACCACTGAACGTGTTTAGTCTTTGTCAGGTTGCAGGTGTGTTCAGTCTGTAAATAAAACTAATATGCCATCCAAGATTCCCTATTTGTCTTTTCAATTTTGAAGTGGGGACTTGAGACATGGGGTACACATGTCTGGCGAGGTTATGCTAAAGGGTAATTGATGCCTACTTTGTAATTGCTGTTGAGAATAACCTATCAGTTTGCCTAATACGTAGTTGCTTAATTGGTAGCCTTAGTTATGAACTGCTCTTCTCGGACGTGAAATGGCATAAATGCCCTAATTTGGCCACTGCTGAAGGTTTGTGTGCAGTTTGCTGTATTAAAGAGGGCTACATGCAGATATTTTTGTGGCTGAAGTTCACAAATAGCCAAAAATCTAATTGTCAAATTCGCGACTCTGCAACGAAAACTAATATTGCTGCATCAACTGCATTACTTTTTGTCCAAAACGACGATGTGTTCTGCTCTGAAGTATACACCATGAATTTGTGAATCAATTCTCTTTCTGTTAAAGGCAGCATACTTTGTTCAAGTTTCTTTCAGCATTTCGCCAAGTACATTTCCCTTGCATTTGAATGGCGATGTTTTGTCCCGATATCAATCTTCCATTCAAGCAGGCCAACTTGCATTTATGCTTGCATCATTCAGGTTGAGCAATACCTCTTGCAAGATGATGTGGTCCATCTCATCACTGAGATCCACATGCGAACCGTAAGATGCCTTTAATGTTTTGGATCGTCTACAGAGACTACTAGTACCTACCGATTCTGTGCCATCCTTCATGTCCTCTCCTACCTCTGCCACTGCAATTTTACTGGCGCTAATGAGCTGGTAGGAGTAGAGTAGGACTACCAGGCCTCGCCAATAGAAGACAGTTTCCTACTAAAATTTTGTAACTATGGTTGAACGGACACAAAGAGCTAGAGTAAAGGTTCGACTTTTATTTCAACACACTGCATTGATTTATGCAGCGGGAGAATGTTGCTGCTGTAGAAGGCCAAAGTGCCCCCGCCCTCTTTTCTCGCCCGAAGCGAAGCCAAAACCGAAGTGCCGTACTTGTGACGTCATAGAAGTCGTACTCGGGCCATTCTGCATATGCAGTAAATATCTCCATGTTTTCCATGTCGAGTTGCTCCTTTTCGAGTAATGCAAGCCTTTTACAGCGAAGCTATATACCTCTACCGTCCAAGGAAATTTTCGTGTCGTAAGCAAAAACCCATACGTGGGCCGATTCCGGAGACGGTGCAGTGATGGGCCGACCCGTGGTAGAGGTTCGCCATTAAGGGACGCGCATCACAGCTTCGCTGGTCATTCTTCACAGAGTGGAAGGGCACAGAGTTTTTTTTTACTGGTCGAACAGCAACTGTTTCGAGTCAGTCGATGACTGGAATGGCAGGTTTGCTCTGTAGAAGCCCAAGACGCCTGTAATGAAAAACGCCACTCCATCTCGGCGCCTCCTTTAGTGCGTCGATCGGAACTGACAAAAAGTGAACTTGTGCGTCTGCAGCAGATAATGCTGAGAACAACTGACGTCGTCATAAGTTGGAAAGACTGAAAGCTGACCACCGGCCGCGATCGAGAGAAGCGCGCGTGGGCTCGGCCCCGAAGCGGCCGTCCCGTGTGAAGGGCGTAGGTGAGAACGCGCACGCGGCATCGACGATGAATCGGCACCAAGGATAGCCAGCGTACAGACCCATAGTACATCCAACGAAGAGTGAGAACTCGCTTATACTGCTTCGCTGTCTTTGAAAGAAGGTCCTCTTTGCTTCACGATGATTCCAACATTTCACTTGGACCTGCATAATTTTGTTTGCGTAATATATATTTTTCTAATCGCACTTCCCTCAAATTCCCATCAAGACCAGCACGGTAGTACACGGCAGCTTGGGCCGACTCCTCTGCTGAGTGTGGCGCAAGAGACAATCTCCGAGTCGTTGTGGATTCCTTGTTAAAAATGAAAAGTCCAAGCCCGGCCGTCGTTGATCAAGTTGAAAGGGATTCATGGTAAGAAAAGGCAGGCGTGCAAATCATATGGATACAAGCAGAATGAAAAAACGCAACATAATGTATTGCCGTTTGTTGGGTGTGTTGGTAAACTGACTTGGAAAGCATATTTAGCGCCAGCGAACAAGAACGAGGACCTCGCACGTCGCCAACTCTTGTTATTCAGTCGGAAATGCAGCACTGTAGGTTGTTTCCCGCTGTGAAGAGTTCTGAGCGATGATACAGCTTCTCGATCGCACTTTTCGTTATTGTTAGGACACGTTGCCTGTTTTACTTAAAATGGAAATGGCGGCTTGTAGAGGAGCTATTATTTTCAGTTTACGTCGATGTGTGCGTCAGTCATACAATCAATGCAGGCCACGAAAAAATTAGCGGCAAGTATACTCGTGGTATTGCAGGTGATGAGCGTTAGCTAGTCCACATTGCTTTTTATTTTTTAGGTTTTAAGGCGAAAGTCTATAGATCTCTGTTTCAAGGTCGCGTTGTAAACAGAAAATATCACGCGACCCAGGAAGGCCAGAAACGACCCAAAGCATGTCCAGTCATCTATAAGGTATTACTGATTAGCCAAGTTAATTAATCATTAATTAGTGATTGAATTAAGGTGGATTAGGGAGGATTAAGCTTGATTAGCGTATATTAAAGTGGCCTAAGGTGGATTAAGATGTATGAACAAGGATTAACGGGGATTAAGGTGAATTAAGGGTGTATAAAGGAGGATTAAGGTGCGTGATCAACCATCATCAGCCTGGTTGCGCCCACTGCAGGGCAAGGGCCTCTCCCATACTTCTCCAACTACCCCGGTCATGTGCTAATTGTGGCCATGTTGTCCCTGCAAACTTCTTAATCTCATCCGCCCACCTAACTTTCTGCCGCCCCCTGCTACGCTTCCCTTCCCTTGGAATCCAGTCCATAACCCTTAATGACCATCGGTTATCTCCCTCCTCAGTACATGTCCTGCCCATGCTCATTTCTTTTTCTTATTTTCAACTAAGATATCATTAACTCGCGTTTTCTCCCTCACCGAATCTGCTCTTTTCTTATCCCTTAACGTTAGACCCATCATTCTTCTTTCCATAGCTCGTTGCGTCGCCTCAATTTAAGTAGAGCTCTTTTCGTAAGCCTCCAGGTTTCTGCCCCGTACGTGGGCACTGGTAAGACACAGCTATTATACACTTTTCTCTTGAGAGATAATGGCAACCTGCGGTTCATGATCTGATAATGCCTGCCAAACGCACCCCAGCCCATTCTTATTCTTCTGATTATTTCAGCCTCATGATCCGGATCCGCGATCACTATATACCTGCCCTAAGTAGATGTATTCCCTTACCACTTCCAGTGCCTCGCTACCTATCGTAAACTGCTGTTCTCTTCCGAGACTTTTAAACATTACTTTAGTTTTCTGCAGATTAATTTTTAGACCCACCCTTCTGCTTTGCCCCTCCAGGTCAGTGAGCATGCATTGGAATTGGTCCCCTGAGTTACTAAGCAAGGCAATATCATCAGCGAATCGCAGGTCTCTAGGTCATGAGGCAAACGCTCTAGGTCATGAGGCATTGCGTATACAGGGTGGCCAGTTTTTTCTAGAACAATCTGCCCGCCATCCTTCAACAAATTCCTCCCCAGCTGCCTTCTCCCTTTGCATAGCTCCCAAGGATTTCTTTACTTCTTCTGGCGTTACTTGTGGGATTTCAAATTCCTCTAGACTATTCTCTCTTCCATTATCGTCGTGGGTGCCACTGGTACTGTATAAATATTTATAGAACTCCTCAGCCACTTGAACTATCTCATCCATATTAGTAATGATATTGCCGGCTTTGTCTCTTAACGCATACGTCTATACGTCTGATTCTTGCCAATTCCTAGTTTCTTCTTGACTGCTTTTAGGCTTCCTCCGTTCCTGAGAGCATGTTCAATTCTAACCATATTACACTTCCTTATGTCAGCTGTCTTACGCTTGTAAGACACAGGCAACGAAAGACGCCAGGAAGACAGAGCGCACTGCCTAGCTAGAAAAAAAGAACGCCTGAAGGAGGCGCCATAAAACCCCTTCATAATTTGAAAGTAGCGACACTCTCCTCCCCATGGCGCTTTCCTCCTCGATTCTCCCCGCCTTTTCTCATTGGCTCCCGCGGACGGGCCGCAGCATTCTATGGAGGCGCGTTACTTTAGGCCAGTTGCACGGCCCAGTGGTGTTGAAAATTTCGAGAAATGCTGATAACTGCATCGATAATGCTCAAGGCAACGTTTCTGAGGAGGTTGGTTTTTTTTCTAACGCCGTATGAACGGGGCATACTGATGTAAAAGGAGCTTTGAGGCGAGTTCGATACTGCAGACAATTTTTCTGCCAAATGATGAGATGCTTTACTTTGTGCGTCTGAACTAATATTGCTTGTGGAACATCCCTATGCGTGTGGCTTATTAAGCCAGAGCCTTAGGTCTCTGCTTCAAGGTCGCGTTAATTGTGAGGTATTCAAAATATCACGTGACCCAAGGAATGCCGGAAGCGAACCAAAGCATATCCAGACGTGTATAAAAGATTATTACTGATTAGCAAAGTTAATTAATGATTGATTAGTGATTGTATTAATATAGATTAAGATTATTAAAGAGGAATAAGTTGGGTTAAGGAGTATGAAGGTCGATGAAGGTGAATTAAGGAGGATAGGGGCGGATTAAGGTGGATGAAGGAGGATTACGGTGGAATAGAATGAAATACGTTGCGGTGCTAAACATTATTGCTTGCAGAATATGTCTTGCATTACTGCTTCATGACCACAATCACGATTGATTGCTCAACCTTCGTAATCAAAACGTATTGATGCAATGATTTCGGCTCGTGTTAAATCAATAGAAAAAGTTTCCCTACATAACAAAACCGCAGAAAGGTGTTCTTAAATATTCGCTATTGAAGCGAAGATTCCCGGCCTCCGCCTAGAAGTCAATATCAACAGCAAGCGTGCGCGATCATGTGAACACTGCCTGCACATTTCCTGTATACATGAGAAAACCAAAAAATAATCGTCGCCCACTCATGCGTGCCTGGAAGTGCAGTTCAAAGCAAATTCGAAAAATCCAAGGTGTCGCCTAAGAGACGCGAATGCGAAAGCCTTGTAAAGCCTACTGTAATTCACCTTAATCCACCTCCATCACCCTTCTGCCACCCTATTCTACATTAATCCTCCTTAATCACCCTTATCGGTCTTATTCCTCCATCAACCCTAATTCACATTAATCCATCCTAATCGACTTTAATCCTTTCATCCAGCCTTATCTTTTTAATACGCCTTAATCATTGATCATGATTTCATGATCCGAAGAGGCCGCCCCTGGAATCTGAACCTGGCAACGTTTAACGCTAGAACGTTATCTAGTGAGGCGAGTCCAGAAGTGCTCTTGGAGGAATTAGAGGGCATTAACTGGGATATAATAGGGCTCAGTGAGGTTAGGAGGACAAAAGAAACGTATACAGTGCTAAAAAGCGGGCACGTCCTGTGCTACCGAGGCTTAGCGGAGAGACTAGAACTAGGAGTCGGATTCCTGATTGATAAGGATATAGCTGGTAACATACAGGAATTATATAGCAATAACGAGAGGGTGGCAGGTCTTATTGTGAAACTTAATAAGAGATACAAATTGAAGGTCGTACAGGCCTACGCTCCTACATCCAGTCATGATGACCAGGATGTCGAAAGCTTCTGTGAAGACGTGGAATCAGCGATGGGTAAAGTCAAAACAAAATACACTATACTGATGGGCGACTTCAATGCCAGGGTAGGCAAGAAGCAGGCTGGAGACAAGTCAGTGGGGGAATATGGCATAGGCTCTAGGAATAGCAGGGGAGAGTTGTTAGTAGAGTTTGCAAAACAGAATAATATGCGGATAATGAATACCTCCTTCCGCAAGCGGGATAGCCGAAAGTGGACGTGGAGGAGCCCGAATGGCGAGATTAGAAATGAAATAGACCTTACACTCTGCGCTAAACCTCGCATCATACAAGATGTGGACATGCTCGGCAAGGTGCGCTGCAGTGACCATAGGATGGTAAGAACTCGAATTAGCCTAGACTTGAGGAGGGAACGGAAGAAACTGGTACATAAGAAGCCGATCAATGAGTTAGCGGTAAGAGGGCAAATAGAGGAATTCCAGATCAAGCCACAGAACAGGTATTCGGCTTTAACTCAGGAAGAGGACCTTAATGTTGAAGCAATGAACGACAATCTTATGGGCATCATTAAGGAGTGTGCAATAGAAGTCGGTGGTAACTCCGTTAGACAGGATACCAGTAAGCTATCGCAGGAGACGAAAGATCTGATCAAGAAACAACACCAGGCATAAGCGTTGCGTTACGCTTTCGGCGCCTCACTCAGGCGTTCTTTTTTTCTAGCTAGGCAGTGCGTTCTGTCTCCCTGGCGTCCTTCGTTGCCTGTCGTGCCGCCTTCAGCCGGTTTTCTTCTTGCTGGGCAGCGGCCATATATGGGCCAGTGTACAGAATGGCGTTGTGTGGTGCCGTGTGGTGTGCCGTTTGCGAACATGCACTACACGCATTTTAAGATTGTGGCTACAGCCGGATAGAAATTAAGTCTGCAGTGAAGCCCCGCCCACGCCCTCATAACCGCCAGCCACTGTAAATCCGCGAGGCTACAATTAGTTCGTACTTCAAACTTTCCCTGTTACCTGAATAAGGCGGTAACCACAAAAATAACATTATAAGTGCGTAATTTTATACGTGTTCACTCGTCTATTATAGTGAAACGGTGAAAGCCTAATTCTTTATTGAACTGAAATAAAACGCTTGCTTCACTGCAACTTATTGTCAAGTTTCACTTTTGTTGGCAGTGAAGTTTCATGAGTAAAACGGGCTCAGCAGTGATGTGAGCTGTACCGCGGACTTTTGAAGAGTGAAATTCTCAGACTTCATACACTTTATCCATGTCCGTTGTACACCTCATCGCTTCCGCCGATGAAAAGATTCTTCAAGAACAGCAGACGCTCCGGAGGTACGACACCACTTTGAAAAGGTCGCATGACGACGATTATGTTTGCTTCTGTGATTGGCTTGCGGAGTAACACAATCCCGCGCGTTCCATGTGCCTCGGTTGCCAACTGCTGTTTTTTAAAGTTGTCTTCTATAGTATCATCTCCAACCAATCTGCTTTACCGGTTGTCATTTCATGCTTACATCTACTCTCGATTACTGGAGAGCCAGTAATTTTCTTTTTATTCTTTTAGTGGTCCTTCTTTTAACGTGATAGCGTTAAGGGCTCCGCGTTGCAGAAAGGGCGGCGTCCCGCGTCCAGCGCCGACTGTCTTTCGGCAAATATCATTACGAACCACGCATACCCAACCACTCTTCTGTCACCAAAGTTGCTGATACCCTGTCTTTGATTCTTTACAAAGTTATTCCTCGGAATTTTCAGAACGGCAGCTCACAAACAAATTTAATGAAAAAAAGAAAACACCGACAGCGCGTATCTCTTACGTTAGTCCTTCTCAGACTGATATATAAAAAAATGCGAAACAATAACAGGAGATCAACGCACGCAACACCCGCCGCGGTTTCTTAGTAGCTATGGTGTTGGGCTGCTAAGCATAAGGTCGCGGGATCGAATCCCGGCCATGGAGGCCGCATTTTAATGGGGGCGAAATGCGAAAACACCCGTGCACATGTGTTTAGGTGCATGTTAAAGAACCCCAGATGGTCCAAATTTCGGGAGTTCCCCATTACGGCGTGCTTCATAATCCAATCGTGGTTTCGGCACGTAAAACCTTAGTTATTTTTTTTTTTTAACCCAGGCAAGAGGCCGCGTTTCTACCACAAAGCTTGCCTTCATTCATAGCGTTCGCGGCCAGCGTTTCCCGGTAAACATTACCGTTACACGGTTACAGAAGCTGCAGTTGCCGGGAAGCATGAAAAACACTCGGAGGACTTTAATTTTTTTTACTTTTGATCATGGCGCCTCCCGACTAGAGGGGCTTCCGTCAAAAACTCGGCTTCAGAATGTTGATGCCACCGTCAATCTGCATCAAATCGACAGCCATGCCATATATTTAACACATGAAAAATTTTCTATAAACGCAAAGGAACATACGTATCACTTACACTCGAACACTGCGCTGGATCTCACGTAAAGCTTTGATTGTTGTTCTTTTTTCTACATAGCAATAATAATAATAGTAATAGTTATTTTTTAATCGCCGAAGGTATTTTTTTTTTCTTTATCCTGACGCTCCGCCGCGAAAAATCCCGACCAACTAGAGGCAATAAGAGCTTCGCTGTAATAAATTGGTGTTCTAGTGCCTCGGGCTGGTTGCAATTTCTGCAATTTGTATTCCAGGGCACATATACTCCTTTTTCATGAAGCCATGCTTTAACTGGCAAGGTGGAAGTGTGCAGTTTAGAGAGAAATGTTTTCGCCGCTGGCGTTATACACATTTCACAGACACGGCAAATAACATCTTGACCAAATAGAAACAAATACGGCTTTCGATACATCGGTTCGGGGACGTTAAGTCTTCTCAAATTGTGGAATAGTGGGAGCATCTCGTGGAGTCTAATGCAGGTACGTATCACTGCGTATGCTATGCACAGAGAGTTCGACGTTTCAGGTACTCGCAGCCGTGTGCGACTGCAAAAGAACAGCTACCCGATTGCTCGTATAGGGAGACTAAACCTTAGACATATAAACGTAGTGCGTAGCAAAAAACAGGGCACGTAAGACGAAGAATACTCTGTTGTCTGGACTCTTGCATGCCCCCTTTGCGCTACACATTGCGTAGTGCAATATCAGTTGTGGTCCAACATCAGTCCACCAGCAAGTAAGCAGCCTCTACACGTATAGACACGGAGAATGACATAAGAGCTCTGTTCTGCGTATGGACACATCCTATCATATGAAATGTAGAATTTTTTTTTTACTTGCTGTAATTGCATGTCATTCGTTTTCTTTTTTTTCAAACCTCCTAGATGGTCATATTCATGCAATTCGTGAATTCTACTTTGCTATGCACATTTAAATGCATGCGCCTTACTCCGTGTGGAGAATCGAGGTGATATATTCTTTTAGAAACCAAGTTAGCCTTCCTGAACCTTTTTACGAATGATAGAAACTTATAAATACAATGTACAAGAATGTACTCACGGTCAAAATCAACAGTGTCCAAGTAAGCTCTTCCAGGTGGACGTTTCGAAAACGTTATCAAACACCTCTTGCCACAAATATTTATTTAAGATTTCATAATTTTAATATACCAAGATGTCTACACACCTTTAAAGTCATTTCAAGAAGTTTTCTAAAAGTCTTGTGTTTCGAGGGGCTAGCTCTTCCTGAATACCTTGCTTATTTCCGCCTCTCCTTTCTCGCCTTCCACTGGTGTTAAGATATTTGGCCACGGTGGCGCTTACATCATACGTCCTGCGCAGGCTAGAGTGTCGAGTGGACTATATATAGGCGGCGTGCTACCGCTGAGGCGCCGCGTGTGGATGGATGGATGGATGTTATGAGTGTCCCCTTTGGAACGGAGTGATGGGTTGCCCCACAAAGCTCTTGCTAATATGCTGCCTAATGTCCTACCCAGGTGAAAAGGAAAAAAAAGAACACTATGAACTTCCACAACCAAATTTTCTGATCCCCTATTGCGAACTTTGCTTTTGTACGTCTCCGTTTTTTGTCGTTTCCTTTCTTTTCTTCCACCAATCCTCCAATCGCCTCTTACTAATACCTATTGCGGACATGTTTACTTTTCCACTGCTCTCGCTGAACTTAAGGGCTTCAAGGAGGCCAGTGGCGCCTAAATTGACTGTGGGCAGGCGTCTTCACATTCTAATATAACATGCTCCATCGTTTCCTTAGCTTTACCGCAGCAAGCACATCCTTCTTCTTCCTTGTTATATCTCGCTTTATAGTTGCGTGTTCTAAGGCATCCCGATCTGGCTTCGAAAAGTAATGAGCTTCCCTTTGAGTTATCATAAATTGTTTCTTTCCTGATTTCGTTTTTTTCTCTTAAGTAGTTACTCATGGCAGGTTTCTTTTCCATTGCAGCCACCCATGAGATTATTTCAGCCTCTCTGACTTTCCGCTTGACGTTCTTTGTTGCTGTGTTCCCCACCCTACAGGCCGCATACTTGCTGGTAAGCTTCCTAGTTCTTTTCCTCCACTGTGAATCAATGTTTTTCCTGAACAGATACCTCAACACTCTCCCAGCCCATTTACTTTCTTCCATATTCCTCAGTCGTTCTTCATACTCAATTTTACTGCGAGCTTCCCTCACTTCAAAAGCAGTGCAGCCCATATCACCCTGCACAGCTTCATTTGTAGTCTTCCCGTGAGCGCCCAATTCGAGGCGACCCACTGACCTTTGGTTCCCGTCGAGTCCTGATTGTAACCCTTATTTAAAGTAAACAACCGCTTTTCCAAAAGTAAGTCCTGGAACCATTACACCTTTCCACATACCTCGGAGGACCTCGTACCTATTGTATCCCCATAGCGCTCTGTGTTTCATTATGGCTGCCTTTCTCTTCGCCTTTACTGTTATGATTTTTTCCCTCTGTTTCCATACATCTATTGCCTTCGTTTATCCATATACCAAGGTATTTATGTTCTGTTACCCGAGGTATTTCTTGGCCCTGTATCTCCACTGTCTGTTCACTGTTTTCATTGAATACCATAACACCTGATTTTCTAACACTAAATTTATAACCTAAATTGTTGCCTTCCTGTCCTCAGATATTAGCCAGACGTTGCAAATCACTTTGCTTGTTAGCTAGCAACACATTGTCGTCCGCATAAAATAAACCTGGGAGTTGCTGCTCTACTACTGTACCCACCTGTTTGTATGAGAGATTAAACGCAATATTACTTCCTTCTAGCGCCCTCTCCATCCTCACCATGTACATCATAAACAGCAGCGGGGATAAAGCGCACCCCTGCCTCAGTCCCTTATTGATATGAACTTTCTCCTCGCTCCTCATCCCTTCCCATTCAAAGCAAACGGCATTTTCCAGGTAAATCTCTCAAAAGCTGTAGACAATCGTTACCTAAGCCTTCCCCTTCCAGAATATCCCACAAAATGTTGCGGTCTACGTTGCCGTAGGCTCCTGTGATGTCTAGAAAGGCCACATACAACGGTCTGCTTTCTGCTTTTGATATTTCAATACACTGCGTAAGAACAAACAAGTTATAATCCAAGCGCCTGCCTATTCTGAAGCCATTCTGAAGTTCTCCCAAAATGCCATTATTCTCTGTCCATGCTTGAAGCTTTAATTTGATTGCCTGCATAGCTAGGCTGTATATTACCGATGTAATGGCCAACGGTCTATACGAATTAATTCTGTCCTTCCCCCCCTTACCTTTAAAAATTAAAATCATTCTACTTTGCCGCCAACTGCCTGGTATTCGTCTATCTTTTAAAGTTTCTTCCACTGCTTTCACCAGAGCTTCCTTACTTTTTGGTCCTAGTTCATTAATCAGCCTAACGGGAACCTCGTCTAGCCCTGTGACTGTGCGCTTAGGAATTTTCTCTTCGGCTTTCTTCCAGTTGAAATTTGTCAGCACCAGCTCCTTTTCCCACCTGGGTCTCTCTCATGCTCTTTTTTTCTTCAACTACAACTTCGTCATTGCCATGGAAAGATTCGGCTGTTATTTTTCGGATGTAATTTATTGCCGCTTCCCGTTCCAGTTTGTTTCCATCTTCGTCTGTGGAAAATTGTGCGAGGGTGCTGCGAGCGAACTGGATTGGGGTGGAGACGCGCCCCGCAACACATTCAACGTGCTTTCGCTGCGGGGGCCGAGGCCGATTGCGCATTGTACGCTCTTAAAATAGTGCTTTATGTCAACTGCAAATTTATGTTTACACCATTTTGCTAAACATATATATTTGAAGCGCGGCTTATACAACTCGATGCTTTGAATTTTGTTGTCGTTACGAAGTGCGTCGTCTGCTAGCGAGCGCGCGTTAGTTGCGCGGATGCCTTGTTTTTGTTGTAGAGAGCTTGCACAGTACATTTTTAAAAACATTTATTTGCTTTGGTGAGCCCATGGCTCTTGTCGGCTTTTACGAATTGTAACTTTAGCCCGGTGAACTTCTGTCTTCAACACAGATTTCTAAAAGCAACATGTAACTTTGTCACAGCAGCCACCGATCTGCAACATGAAGCAACGTAAGAAAATTTCATGGCGTTGTTTCACGCCCGCTTCTTGTTGGTGAAATATTAAAGAGCACGGACAATAATCGAAGAAAACAATATTACAGCGAAATAAAGGTTTATTAACTGCGTGGCGCGAAGAAGAGAAGCGGATGACTACTCTAAATGCACTAATTGAAGAAGTGATAACTCTCGACCGGAATAAGCGTGTTTGCAGTAACAAACGCCGCACCACCATACTTTTCTTCATGGTAGTGCCGTCTTCATGGGAGCGCGCTCGGCAACTTCGACCGACGGCCTGTGGCTGGAGCCTGATAACAAATTAGTTCAGAAATAAGCTTAGTAACTAATTAATCAATCAATGATTTATTTAATTAATTAATTAATTAAAGATCGATTATTCATATATTTTTAATCAGCTAATTATAATTATTAATTAATTAATTAATTAGACCTTAATTGGTTAATAGTTTATTAGCATTAATTGATCAAAATTATTAATTAATCAATCAAATGTCCAATTAATTTATTCATTAATAAAATCATTAATTTATTTATAAGCTAGTTCTTCATTTAATTACTTAGTTAATAAATTAGTTATTTAATTGATTGATTAATTTGCATACCTTCTGGGCCCATAGGGCGTTACAGAAGGGAGTGGTAACAATAAATAAAAAACACAAAGCAAATATCCGGTAACATATTCAAGCTGATTTTTAAAGTCACTGGAGTCCGTAATAGATACAATTATGGATTACGGAACTAGACTGTACAACAATTCTAGTGCACTCTAGGTGGAAGCGACCCCAAGTGTGCCAATGGGCTTTCGAGAGAAGGAACCCTGCCAACGATTGGACGCTATTACGAACAACAGTGTTTAGAGAAATGATATTACCTACGTATACTCAGACTGAATCGGGCCGACTGGGAAGTAAAGACCAATGTAATCTCCATGGCTGGTATGGCAGTCTTCTTCAATGCGCCATCATGTCAACTGAAGTAGAAACATACAAGCCTCATCGAATGCTATTTGCTATTCAGATTGTATCCGATTCCTGAATTCACTATTAGGCATGATCTAATAGTCGTTTCTGTTCGAATGTGACGCATAACAGCACTTTGAATTATCGAGGGCGTGTCCGATGCAAGTGAGGACTGTTCCGAATGGTTCTGCTGCTGGTGAGTCGCGACTGTTGCACAGAATCCCACCAGTTACCAGTTAATTAACTCACGAGGTTTGATAACTTCTGACTAACACGTCCCTAGTTACCAATAATCGCCCTCTATCAGGGCAGCCTACATACCTGCTAACTCGATTTTTTTTATTGGGGGGGGGGGGGGCAGTCTTACCTTGTTTTAACCCCATTGAAACTGAGTTTTGCGTGTTTTAGCACATTTATCTCATTCAACGAACAAAGCAAATCTGCCTAATCGCCACGTGTATGTGAGGCATGCCATTCCTTTAACTACTTAACTATCGTCGTTGTGATAGTGCACGGGATACCTGGAAGCGACCGTTTATGCAGCAAGTACTTAAGGCTTATGCAGCAAGTACTGAGCAACAATAATCTGGATCGGAAATTTTTCAGTGTTCTAAAATTTTATCAGACACTTTTGCTCTGAATATAATGTTTGAGCTGTTGATTAATTAATGACTAATTAGGTAATTAGTCGAAACAAGGAAAATAGTCTGACAAACTCCAAGCGATGACAAAAAAAACAAACAAAGAAAAAAACATCGCCGTGGTTTTGTCCAGCTACATGGAGCTTGCATATTTTAAAATTTTTGCACAATTTACGGTGGAACACATGGTATACACTGCTCTTAAAAGTCGTCATGATTTCTTAAGCTTCCACTCGGCGTTACACTGGCGGTGTTCAACGTCCACCTGTGTGACAATACATAAATTGCCGGCAAAACCTATCGGCGCGCATAACCAAGCCGAGAGCATCCTGGAAGTTCACTCCTCCACAGTATGGGTCATAGTGGGGAGAAGCCCGCGTCACGATTAAAAAGAAAAGTAAAATGGTTTTTAATGAAAACGTTATTGAGCGTCCTATAGGAAATGTCTGATTTACCAATATTTACCTTACTAACCCTGAACCAATATTTTTTTCCCGAATCCTACGGGAACTTGCAAACACAGAAAGCACTACCTGTGTGCGCGCCCTCAACGCAGTATTCACAAATTTTTCCCGCAAGAACTACCGCTCTCGTGAACTTACATGCCTGTTTGCAGGAAAAATGTACTATTCATTGATACGCGGTACGCCAGGCTAGGTTAGGTAATATCGACGATTGATCAGTCAATCGATTAAACGTATCCCGCAATACGACTAATCTTCATCGATGTCCACCTTTGGATTAATCTATTTAATCGATTAGGCTTGTTCGATTATTCATTTTCGATAGTTTGACACGAGGGACGCGAAAATTTTGAAATCGTGCTGGAATGGCGGCGCTAGAGCAGTGAATGTGCGGCTGTGGTAGAACGACTGTCAGATGTTTTTCCTGTAGAATAGAGAATGTGGTTTAAAATCCTAAACCAGTAATTTCCTTTCTCCCTGTGCATATTTCAATTGCTCACATATTTTAGTTGGACATTATTGTCACTTTTTCTATTTATTGTTTAACTGTACTGTACAGGGATTCATTCGTACCTTGTATATTTAATTCTGCTTTAAGTGCCATATTATAACACATATTGTTTACATTTACAAAAGCCATTAGTACCAACTATATTTAGTATTTAACAAGTTAAAGATTATCCTTTATCAAACGTTTATATACTTGTGTTTCAAACTTGGTTTCATCTCTCAAACATAAAATCATCATCATCATCATCATCATCATCATCATCATCATCATCATCATCATCAGCCTGGTTACGCCCACTGCAGGGCAAAGGCCTCTCCCATACTTCTCCAACAACCCCGGTCATGTACTAATTGCGGCCATGCCGTCCATGCAAACTTCTTAATCTCATCCGCCCACCTAACTTTCTGCCGCCCCCTGCTACGCTTCCCTTCCCTTGGGATCCAGTCCGTAACCCTTAATGACCATCGGTTATCTTCCCTCCTCATTACATGTCCTGCCCATGCCCATTTCTTTTTCTTGATTTCAACTAAGATGTCATTTACTCGCGTTTGTTCCCTCACCCAATCTGCTCTTTTCTTATCCCTTAACGTTACACCTACCATTCTTCTTTCCATAGCTCGTTGCGTCGTCCTCAATTTGAGTAGAACCCTTTTCGTAAGCCTCCAGGTTTCTGCCCCGTAGGTGAGTACTGGTAAGACACAGCTATTATACACTTTTCTCTTGAGGGATAATGGCAACCTGCTGTTCATGATCTGAGAATGCCTACCAAACGCACCCCAGCCCATTCTTATTCTTCTGATTATTTCCTTCTCATGATCCGGATCCGCCGTCACTACCTGCCCTAAGTAGATGTATTCCTTTACGACTTCCAGTGCCTCGCTGCCTATTGTAAATTGCTGTTCTCTTCCGAGACTGTTAAACATTACTTTAGTTTTTTGCAGATTAATTTTTAGACCCACTCTTCTGCTTCGCCTCTCCAGGTCAGTGAGCATGCATTGCAATTGGTCCCCTGAGTTACTAAGCAAGGCAATATCATCAGCGAATCGCAAGTTACTAAGGTACTCTCCATTAATTTTTATCCCCAGTTCTTCCCTATCCAGGTCTCTGAATACCTCCTGTAAACACGCTGTGAATAGCATTGGAGAGATCGTATCTCCCTGCCTGACGCCTTTCTTTATTGGGATTTTGTTGCTTTCTTTATGGAGGGCTACGGTTACTGTGGAGCCGCTATAGATATCTTTCAGTATTTTTACATACGGCTCGTCTACACCCTGATTCCGTAATGCCTCCATGACTGCTGAGGTTTCGACAGAATCAAACGCTTTCTCGTAATCAATGAAAGCTATATATAAGGGTTGGTTATATTCCGCACATTTCTCTATCACCTGATTGATAGTGTGAATATGATCTATTGTTGAGTAGCCTTTACGGAATCCTACCTGGTCCTTTGCTTGACAGAAGTCTAAGGTGTTCCCGATTCTATTTGCGATTACCTTAGTAAATATTTTGTAGGCAACGGACAGTAAGCTGATCGGTCTATAATTTTTCAAGTCGTTGGCGTCCCCTTTCTTATGGATTAGGATTATGTTAGCGTTCTTCCAAGATTCCGGTACGCTCGAGGTCATGAGGCATTGCGTATACAGGGTGGCCAGTTTCTCTAGAACAATCTGCCCACCATCCTTCAACAAATCTGCTGTTACCTGATCCTCCCCAGCTGCCTTCCCCCTTTGCATATCTCCCAAGGCTTTCTTTACTTCTTCCGGCGTTACCTTTGGGACTTCGAATTCCTCTAGACTATTTTCTCTTCCATTATCGTCGTGGGTGCCACTGGTACTGTATAAATCTCTATAGAACTCCTCAGCCACTTGAACTATCTCATCCATATTAGTAATGATATTGCCGGCTTTGTCTCTTAACGCATACATCTGATTCTTGCCAATTCCTAGTTTCTTCTTCACTGTTTTTAGGCTTCTGCCGTTCCTGAGAGCATGTTCAATTCTATCCATATTATACTTCCTTATGTCAGCTGTCTTACGCTTGTTGATTAACTTCGAAAGTTCTGCCAGTTCTATTCTAGCTGTAGGGTTAGAGGTTTTCATACATTGGCGTTTCTTGATCAGATCTTTTGTCTCCTGCGATAGTTTACTGGTATCCTGCCTAACGGAGTTACCACCGACTTCCATTGCACACTCCTTAATGATGCCCACAAGATTGTCGTTCATTGCTTCAACACTAAGGTCCTCTTCCTGAGTTAAAGCCGAATACCTGTTCTGTAGCTTGATCTGGAATTCCTCTATTTTCCCTCTAACCGCTAACTCATCGATCGGCTTCTTATGTACCAGTTTCTTCCGTTCCCTCCTCAGGTCTAGGCTAATTCGAGTTCTTACAATCCTGTGGTCACTGCAGCGCACCTTGCCGAGCAAACATAAAATAACGTTCTACAAATTTAGATAACTATATGTTTCAAGCTTTTTAAGAGTTCCCGGCAAAAATTTCGACTAATAAACTAATTGACGAAAAACCCTGCATCGAAAGCGATTAATCGATGAAAGGCTACGATGAAGGATGATTTATCGTTAATCGAATAAAAAAATTGATCGACCATCCCTCGTGCGTCTAACAGCGCTACTAGGCGGCGCGCAAGCGGAAAGTCACATGAAGTTCTTGTTCTCCAATACTTACTTGGCTTTATTTACGACGCCGAAAAAAAAAATATTGAGTAATAGTTATGTAGGACTTCAACGACCATGGATATAGGCGCGTCCTGCTTTCTGCAGTTACTCTCACGTATACACGAGAGTGCAGTCGCAAAAAAAGGGGTCATCGCGATTGCAGATCAACGAGTTACAGAACAGGGTGTGGCATGAAGCGGAAAATTGTCATCCACTCGACAGTAGCACAATAACACTGGCGGGTGGATGACAGTTTTCCCTTTCATGAACTTTCCTCAACCTTGCGGGCTTCTGCAAAAGTGATTTGCCAGGATACAGTATGTAGACGGCTCGAACGTATAGCCGCGCCCGAGGGTACAGACCAGGGTTCTCCAAACTTTTAGGCAACAGCAGACCCGTTCCTTGAGTCGAGAATGATATGACGGGCAACAGTATAACTGCGATGAGCTGACCCGATAGTGCGGCCGAGTACTCTATAGCGCTTGCGAGGCCACTTCGGCCGCGCTGTAGATGACGCCGCCGGATTGTTACTCCAGTGCGTAAGATGTCGCAGCATGCCGCGCTTCTTTTTTCATGTAATGTCCTTTGATGAAGTCAGAGAGGATGTAAGACTGCACAAAGGTGTTCATGCAGTCAAGGCCTCTTGTTCCTGTGGCACTAGCATGGGAAAGTGTTCAAATATATATGTCTACCTATCCTGTTATGCAGAGCCTTGCGTTCGCAGAACATGTCATGCAGCAAACATGTTATGTGTATGTCAGAACGCTGCAACAAACTATCAGACCTCTAGCAGAAGCCCCTACGCGCGTCCTGCGCTCGCCCGCACGTCTACCTTTCACGGTGCATGGTGGCGGGAACCCAATGTGCGCACTGTGTTGTCGGCATTGTGCAAGAGGACTACTGAGCTCATGCGACCTCATAATATTAGCCACTCAAACAACAGGCGTCAAACCAAGTGACATGCCGGAGTATTTCCCACGGAAGGCCTGCTCGTGAATGGTGCAGCGCAAGAACAGTGACCGAGAATCTGCCAATTTCATCAGCTTTTATTATTTGCTCGAGGAGTCCTGTTTCAAGTCCGGGCATGTTTTCACCCTCGAATTATGTTTTAGTTTGCCCCATTCACTACAAGCTCTACGAGAACACAGTCATTTGTAATTCTTTATGGATGTCTTCTCCTGCTACCAGGTATTTACACGCTGTAGTTTCGCGGTGCGAAAAGCTGGCGAAAGCTCTCCGAGCCGCCGAAGTGACGTGGAGGAAGCTTTGGCCCGTCTTCTGACGGCGTACTGGGACCGGCCAATCAGAGAATCACGTGCTTCACAAGTAATGGTCTGGTCGCATGAGGGTCCCGATTCCTTGGCACTACCTCGGACGAGGTGGTGTTCCGAGAGGTTCGCAGGCTGAGGCGCAGCGGTGGCTCTGGGGGGGGGGACTGCCTGCCTGCGAGCTAATAATTGCCATCATCGGAGGGACCGCCGCGGCCGTAGTTTGGAGACCCCTCGTATAGACGGCAGCGAACTGCAACTCCATTCCATACAAGGCGCCAACAGAAAACCACAAGATGAGGGGGCGACGTTGCGAACGACTTTACAGAGGTCTAACATAAATTTCGCGCGACAAGTAGCCATCGTAGAAGACATGCGATCTCCTGCGCTGATCTTGTTAACCACGGTGAACATGTAAAGTCCAAATCTTTGACAAGCATGGGAACGAGTCATTCAGGGATCCTACAAAATGCGTTCACGTATGTACATAGGCTCCCTTGTGTCACTCGATACAGCCAGCACTCTGGCGAGCGGCTGGCACAGACTCGTGTGTGGGTGTAGCGGACGCACTCTGTATAGTTACGGCATCTGGAAATGACAGAACATGCTGTCTTAATGCGTGCGACTTGCGTCCTCTGGCAGTATAGGCTGTGCATCCGCTAAACGAATACATATTACGAGAGTGCGCTAGCGGGTCACCAGAAAGGTCTGCCGGTACCGAGTGCTTTTAATGAAGCAACATTCTAAACTGCGATAGACGTAGAAAAATCTGATTAGCTCAAGCAGGCTGCCCTAATTGTCTCAGCCCTGTTTCAAAGGGGATTGCATGGGATAGAAATTGTCGGCACGTGCTTTCGTGTTTACAGTCAGAGCTTGCAACTGTACACCATAGACCGCTTGAAATTAACGCTTGCGATTAGAATACGGTGTATGACATTCAGGACAATGCCGGCACTTTATTAACGTACGTATTTTATATATACACAGACCAATTGAAGAGCACAGGCCGTCGTAGCTATAGCGGGCTTCGCGATGAAGCGCTTCGCTCAGCTGTCCCTGAAGAGCATTTCCACCAGTTCCTTGTAGGGCACGCGGTCGTCGTCTTCGCCGCCGCACCCCAGCTCGCCCAGGACCTGGTCGACTTCCTCGACGGTCAGCTTCTCCCCGATGCTTGTCAGCAGCCAGCGCACGTCGCGGACGCTCACCAGGCCGGTGCCTGCGTTGCGAAAAAGGCGTTCGCGTGACGGCGCTATGTATTTCTGAACACGGTGCGACCACTGAATGCCGGCGACTGCACACAACAGCGCGAGCGCACACTTGCCAACAGTTACACGTAAGAGGGGCGAAACCTAATAATAAACAAATGATTAAATCTCCAGAAAGTGAAGTCCAGCATTTCGCGAATTTCGCTGTAACGTACCATTAGTTATAGCTTTATCGAAGCACAGGAAAATAAGTGAGCTAAGAGTTAATAGCTACCTTTGGCGTGACTATAGATGCAGGTTTTTATACAGCTAGCCACAAACGGCCTGTAGCGCTACAGGTTAGCTTAACTGATATCTGCATGCGGCGACGCGCCAGTATCACCGCAGTGCATAGTTATTCGCTATTGCACCCTTTGGGTCGTATCTTGCCACGCAACAATAATCGTCATCTATCTTGCCCGCATTTACTTTCCTTAACCCTGCGAGCCCGGCACTTCCAAGTTACGAACAGCATGCGCGTTATCAGTATGACAGCATTCTCGACAGGAAAGCAGAGAGCGCAGGGTTTTCGAAAAAGGAAACGCAAGCGAGACATGACGATTATCATTGTGTGGCAAGGTACGACCCAAAGGTTGCGCTTGCAAACTAACACCGGCCAATGAACAGCTTATACAGCTGGCTTTCCAGTAGGCGAACGATAGGCACCGAAACCACTATCGCTGTTCGTGGTGCTGACTACCGCACCAACCACCACAAAAGTCATCTGCCGCAATTAGATTGGCTCCGCGTATGGGTGCGCGAACATTCTAAAGTTCACGTACAAATCTAAAAGCTCAGTGAATTGCGTAATGGGAATAAAACTGCCACAGTAAAGACAAATTAAAAAAAGGGGTTTCACGTACTGAAACCATAATCAGATTATGAAGCACGCCGTAAAGGGAGACCCTGGATTGATGTTGGCCACCCTGGGTCCTCTAACGTGCACCTAAATCAAAGCGGGCATCTAAACACGAGCGTTCTCGTATTTCACCCTAACACGGTCGCGGCGGCCTCCGGTGTCGAACCTGCGCGAATAATATAAACGCAGCTTGAAAACTGAGGTTTCTTAATATGAATTCAGGTTCTCGAACATTCATTACGCACGTGCCTTCAGCAAATGCATATTTTCTTCGTGCAGCAACGGTGCCTGGTGCGTCGGTATTGTACATTATCCCGTAAACCTGCACATCAATTATCGTAAACCCGTATAATCTGCCATAATCGCACATAAATTTCGAATGTTGGTTGTAATTGGGGCACCCATGGGGGAAAGGCTGCGCAAATTATGTCTGCCGATTAGTTATGACCGTTGCTGTGTGGTCCTGCAAGAAAAATAAGCATGGTTATCACTACAGCCGATATGTTACAAGTGAGATAAGTTGCTCAATGTAGTATTCAAAGTTAAATGTTCCAGAATATTCGTACGTACAGTTCACCGGTTTCATCGAATTGGGCAGTCCAATTAAATGAACAGTAAACAGCAGCAGTAAGGGCGTTTATGCTGGATTTCTTCCATAATAATATTTCACGTATGCGGCGTGAAAGTGTTATAAATGAAGAAAATGCGACAAAGACCCCTATTTGAATTTCACACTGGAACGTCAGGGCTAGAAGTTGCTGTGAGGTCACAAATTTCGAAGTATTCTCGCATTTCCGCCGTTTCGGCTTCGAGAAAGGTTATCGTAACTCGCCAAATTGTGTCTTTTGCTATTTTAGGATGCAACGTAGTCATTTACCAGTGAACACTCAACTAGATGGTGCAGTCGATGCCAAAATCGATCAACTGCGCAGGAACTTCAAAGCGGTGTCACCTCTCCCACAGATCTTTCGTCTTTGGGCGTTCGCTCGCTTACCAAGCCTGCTCGCACAGTAGGCGAAATCATAACTTACTCATCCAGACCAACTTTGTGTTCTTTAGCGTCCCTTTAAGATGATGCCCAGCGAAGAGCCAACTTGGTTTTGATTATTAGTATGTGAACTTGATGCACAGTTGACAGAAAAGGGGTAAGCTTAACTAACCTTAACCGCTCCTAATCCCAAGATATTCACGTGCATTTATTCACCAAAGGAAACAAGCACTTCGACATACCGCTGGGGTCGAGTATCTCAAGCGCCCTGCGCGTCTCCACTTCCTGTGCGCTGCTGCGTTCCGGCAGCCTCAGGTGTCCGAACTCGAGCTTGGCCAGCACCGACAGGAAGCCCATGTAGTCGACGGTCGTGCGACCTGCGCACGCCTCGAGCTCCTCGCGCACTTCCTCCATCTCGGCCTCGGTCACGGCAAGGCCGAGCGCCCGCACCGCAGTCTTCAGCTCGTCGAAGCTCAGCTCCAGGTCACAGTCACGGTCAAGCAAGACGAACACTTCGCGCAGCTCGGCGTCGTCGTTGTAGCCCGAGTCCGCGGTCGACAAATCTTCCAGTTCTCCCATCGCGCGTGTCGCAGTTGAGCACAGCCTACAGCAACCAAGAGCAGAGCGAAGGAATATGCCAAGGGTAATATATCGCCTGTCGACGCAAACGGGACAACGCCCGCCTCCTGGTGCATAGTTGTTTTGTGCTACTGATCACGTGGTCCCACGCGCAAGCACGCGCTTTCGTGCCTGGGGGACGACGTGACATGCGCTTTCTCAGGACGGTGTAGATAGGACTGCGTGCACTCTACGTCACGGCATCCAGAAGATAAGGCAATGCGATAAATTTACGTAGCATGGAAATGTACGTTCGTTGTTCGTCATTTTACTCGTATTAGCGGCTCTACGTGAGTACACTAGTACTCACGTACGGGGCAGAAACCTGGAGGCTTACTAAGAGGGTTCTACTTAAATTGAGGACGACGCAACGAGCTATGGAAAGAAGAATGATAGGTGAAACGTTAAGGGATAAGAAAAGAGCAGAATGGGTGAGGGAACAAACGCGAGTTAATGAAATCCTAGTTGAAATCAAGAAAAAGAAATGGGCATGGGCAGGACATGTAATGAGGAGGGAAGATAACCGATGGTCATTAAGGGTTACGAACTGGATTCCAAGGGAAGGGAAGCGTAGCAGGGGACGGCAGAAAGTGAGGTGGGCGGATGAGATTAAGAAGTTTGCAGGGACAACATGGCCACAACTAGTACACGACCGGGGTAGTTGGAGAAGTATGGGAGAGGCCTTTGCCCTGCAGTGGGCGTGACCAGGCTGATGATGATGATGAGCAGCGCTAGCGCGCGAACAAACATGACAGCAAAATTGAGCCTGTCGGCACAGCGTCAGCGCCTTATAGTCCGATGCCCTTCCTGAGGCACAATGCTAAACATCTTACCTTGCAGGTCGCCACGACGATATCAAGGAAATAAGAAGAGAGTATACGGATGAAGGAGCCCGATGTAGAAGGAATATAGTTGAGTAGAACATAACTTGATGGGCTAGTTAGTTCATTTTAACGATTGTTTACTAACGTGAACAGACTGGCAGTCTGCACTTGATCTTTCTTTGTGTTGCTCTTTGTGTGCTGTCCTTTTTCCCTGCTTGTAATTAGTAATCAATCGTACTACTGAAAATTTGCGAAATAAGAAAAGAATCAAATGATAAATTACGTCCCCGCACTTTTGCTTGTCTATATGACAACACTATATCAACCGTGTTTTAAAATTAAAGCGAAAGCCTTAAGTGTCTATGTTGGCGGTGACCTTGGCGAAACTGCGCCGTGACGAAAAAATGGCCGACGCCGCAAAGAGTGAAAACACGTCAAGAAAGTGACCGTATTGACGTCTCATTTCTCAGGAAAGTAAAATAGCGGCTTTGAATAGAAAATTTGGTGCATATCGGTCTGGGTGGGAATCGAACGCGGGCCCCCGGGGTGCGAGATGAGCACGCTTCTCTACGCCTGCTTTTCTTTTTTCGTGGTGTTTATTACAGTAGCACATGCAACCCAACATTCACCAGTTGTGCATAGTCAGACGGCTGCTCCCCGGTTATGGCTTACTGAAGGTGTGCCTCTGGCGTGCCTGACTGTACACTTCACGTCGCAGCCATCTCGCCGACTAGTGCGTGCGTCATTGGGCGGCGCACGTGACGGTGCGGGGTAGGTGGCACCACGTCATGAGTATATAATGGGTGCGTTGATGACGTTCCGGGTCCACAAAGGGTATAATGCTTTCGCGTTCCCACACGTAAGCAGTCTTAAGTGTCTGCCGTATTTTAAGTTTAGTAACTGCTGCCGCGCCAGGTGTTGTTGCGCAGAAAAGCGGGCACGCGCACTCTGCGCATTGACGTCACAGTCGGAGCGGCGGCGAGCGATGTAGGAGCGTCCGCGCTCTTGCGGCTCGCAAGTACGCCACTGCGGAAGAAGCGCGTGCTGCTGTGACTTAGTGAGGAGGTCGCCTTAGTGCCATCACACGTGTACCTTACACTGCGGCTCGCTAGGTCTTGCAAGAAGTCTAGCCCCGATTGTATAACTTCATGTATTACCAAGCGTGCGGCAGGCTTTCGCCTTCTTGTGTTACAAGAGTGCCGAACTTCTTGAAGCGTGAATGCCCATCGCAAAGAAAAAAGTGCAATCGGCCATAGCGTCCAGCGTATACCTTCGTTATAAATAGCTAAATACATCACGGCCCTAATGATAAGAGAAAGCCGTGCGAGTGAACACGGGTGCGAACACTTTAGGCAGGGTTCTATTCTTTAATGCCTTAACATCCTTCGGGTATTCCACGCATTTACCGAGGGCTACTGTATGTATGTATGTATGTATGTATGTATGTATGTATGTATGTATGTATGTATGTATGTATGTATGTATGTATGTATGTATGTATGTATGTATGTATGTATGTATGTATGTATGTATGTATGTATGTATGTATGTGTGTGTGTGTGCATGTATGTGTGTGTGTGTGTATGTATGTATGTGTGTGTGTATGTATGTATGTATGTATGTATGTATGTATGTACGTACGTACGTACGTATGTATGTATGTATGTATGTATGTATGTATGTATGTATGTATGTATGTATGTATGTATGTATGTATGTATGTATGTATGTATGTATGTATGTATTGTTACGTGCGGAAAGACAGACAAAAGAGACTATTAACATTGTATTTACAAGAGCAGCGCAGGCAGAGACCAAGATGGCAACCAGCTCGTGCCAAGCCCAGATGCCCGTCTTCGTCTTCCTTTGCGGCATATCTCATAAGCGCCTGTTGCATCGCAACACAACCTCCCGGCGGCAAAAGCGCCGTCCCAGTGCCGCTAGATGTCTATGACAAGCAGGGAGTTGTAGGGCTTGTGGCTGGCGACGTGGGCGATACCACTTGTGGTCAGAGCGGAGGACGTTGCGAGGCTGACTTGGACGATTTCGTAGGTGACATCAGTGACTTGGCGAACCACGCGATATGGGCCTTTGTAACACGACAGGAGTTTCTCACAGAGGTCTACTCGACCGGAAGACGTCCAAAGGAGCACTAGGGCGCCCGGTGAAAAGTGCACTTCATGGTGCCAGAGGTCGTATCAATGCTTCTTGTTCTCTTGCGACACTTGTTGCTTTGGTCGGCGGTGCATGGATAGCACGATAAAATTTCAGGGGGGGGGGGGGGGGCTTATGGGGCTTCAGGCCCCTCCCTCCCCACCCCCCGAAAGTTTTTCGTGCTGTCCATGCACCGCCGACCAAAGCAACCCCCGGCGCCGGAAATCATTCTGGATTTTGTCTAGAACGTCTTTTTCATGCTCGAAAAGACATTTCACCGCGAAAATTGAGAACTCGGGCTGGATTTCGCGGCAACACCCATGCACCGGGAGTCACATAACGCAAACAGCCCCATCCGAGCACAAAGTTTCAAGGGCGTTTTGATGATGAACGGGCTCGCCGCGGAATCTACACTCTATCATGGAATCTACGGAGCGCGTGGATGTCAATTACGGAACATTATGGGTATAAAGTTCTCATAAACTTGTCATGTGAAAGATGCATTGACATTTCCAAACATGTGCTTTAGATTTTCAATTGCGGAACTTTGTGGGTTTAATGTTCGTATAAATATTTGACGCCAAAGGTGCATTGACTTTTCCAAAGTCTTACATCAGAACATACAAGAGAAGCCAAATCAACACACTATCAGACAAGTTGACAAAGCCCGCAGCGAGGTCCGATGAGACAAAGCGTTGTGGTGGTTCATTCGTGCCATCATGTCACATAAAAAAAAATCATTTTTTTCACTTGCGCCAAAGCATCCACGTGTAGACACTAAAGCCAGCCAAGGTAACTACGTTCTTATTTATTTTTTCTACTTTGACTTTTATTTGCGAGGACACATTGAGCTTCAATTTTTTTTCTCGCTACCCTACTCGCGGGCTGCCAGAGCCAGCCAGAGCGCATGCGTTTTTCTTGTGTTGCCCTGACCACCACGCGGCGAACTTCGGTGCGGGTTCGGTTTTCTCTGGCCGAGTGCATTTTCTCCTGGCAGAGTTTTGGACGCTTTCTAGCTAGCAGACGAGAAAACAAAACAATGGTCGCTGCCGCCATCACTGTGGGGACTCGACTGATTGCACCGCGCTCGCTTGAATGCAACCTCTCCAGAAAGTCTTTCTCGACAGTGTAGAGTCGCGCTGTATCCAGCGAGCTCACCCGGTCTGTCAGCGCGGTCGACGGGTCGTGTGCGCGCCTGGCTGTAGCTCCATCCCATTTCCGCGGCGTGCTGCTGTTTCTGGTGCTCTTTCTCTCCCCCTACTTTCATTCCCTACCCCCTGTGCAGCGGGGTTGAGGTGTCCTCTGCTGAGAGACAGTTACTGCGCTGCACTTTACCCCAACCTTTCCTCCCCATCATCAAGAATCTCCTTCTCTCTCGACAGTGTAGGATACCGCGCAGTATGCGCGTGGTTCTTGGTGAACCAAGCTTCTTGCGTTTTCTTCGATATTCCTTTGGTAGCCACATTATGCACCCAAGGTAGGCATTCGATTGTGACGAACATACTTTCCTTTGCGTTTTTTTTTCTTTTCATTTCGGTGTCCCCGCCCCACAAAAGGAAAAAAAATAACATTGTTGCGGCGCCGCGAATTGTCGCATGGTGAAAGTTCGATTTTGTTGCTTCTTTTGCGGAATGTAATGGGCCATGGGACGCTTCAGTTGCCCGATACTCTTATTATATTATTGCGAGAGCAATTATATGGACACTCCAGCGCATTCCTGTAATATCGCCATCGCCCTCAAGTTTCGTATAAAGTTCAAAGTTGATAGTATCGTGACCGCGCTCCGCATGCTGTATGTGCCAGTGAAAGCGTGGGGGGGGGGGGGAGGGATGGCTGAGCCGACGATGGTGGCTCAGTTTGCGCAAGGGAGAAAAGTGAGGAGCAAGCGCGCCGCCTTCCGTCGTGTGCGATACATCGGGGGGAGTGGATGGAATCGGGGCCAGATCTACGATTCTGTGGATCTGTGATAGCGCAACATGTTTATTTGCCTTGTTTGACGTATTATATACCGTGACTTTTTCTCAGATACGTAGATTTATTGGAGATTAATACGTATGTTTAACTATCTTGTTGCGAGGTTTTGTGTATACGTGCAGTGAGCTTTGTTTCCAGTGGCACGTTTTTTCCCTTTATCAAGCTGTATCTTGGCATTTGTACATTCCATTGTATCTTCGCATTTCTAATGTATGAGGGCGAGTCAAAGAAAAGTGAGCCTACACACCCGGCGCAATAATGGTTCGTTTCATTATCTGCGAGGCATGCGCCTAGCACACAGGCATCTCTCTGTACTGACTTGATCCAACATTAAGTCTTCGAGCGCCATCACAGCTTTGCCGTGAAGACGCCACGCTTTTGCATCGACTGTGGTTGGGCGTTGCCTTTACCAAAGCCTATGCGTTCCCCATAGGGATGACCGACACCCCAACCTGTGACCTGCGGACATGAAGGATCAACTGACCATATTTTGTGCGCCTGCCTGCAGTACAGTCCACAGAGGGAATGCTTTCGCCACGAACTTGACCAGCTGGACGACCAGCCACTATCGGAAAAAGTATTCTACACCATCGAAGGGACCTAACGTCACAGAAGAAGGCCGTGTAAGCGCTGTTGCGCTTTTTGCGATCTACCGGCCCTTGCGAACGTCTTTAACTGGAACGCCTTTTGTGCGTGTGTGTCTCCATGTGTGCGTGCTTCTTTCTTGTTTTTTTTAGCGTTTTCCTCTCTGTCATCTTTCTAAACCCTATCTCCCACCCCCAGTGTAGGGTGGCAAGCCGGAGACTGATATATGGAGACTGCCTTCTCTCTCTCTCTCTCTCTCTCTGATATGCGTGCTTGCGGCTTCAGACGTTCTTGTGACTGTGTTTGCTATGCTTTATCCCCTTTATTGGCCTAAAGTTCGAAGAAATCTTACTTTTGTAAACGCAGAAGGCAATAAGGCTTCGCGCACTTGAGTATTCACTGGGAATTGTGACATGCATTTATACCGCACTGTGTTGCTGAAAAATGGTAAACTTGAAAAGTCGCAAAGCCGCTCGAAGCCATAAGGACGAAGTTTAGGAAAAGCCATAATTCAGATCATGACTCCCATGTTCACTTGACTCCCATGTTCATGAAAGAGCGTAGGTTAGGGCGTGCTGGTATTCCATAACTGAGGTTTTTTAGCGCACGAAAAAGGGACGAAAGACGGTGGCAAGACCGTCTTTCGTCCCTTTTTCGTGCGCTAAAGAACCTCACCCATGTTCACTTGCATGACTCCTTGTTCACGCTTGTAGCTCCCTAAGACACTAGCGCCAGAGTTCCCTCTAATTTTCTTTTTTTATTATTTTGCAGAAAACTCTGTAGTTTGCACAGGAAATCTGCCGCAAGGCTACGCCTATTAAATGCAGAAATAAAGACGTACAAAAAATGTCTATTCATGCATTCGCATGCAAGGATTCCAGTTCGGCCTAGTTGGAAGGACACCTGCACAGGTTTATTACAGAAAAAGCATTGAGCGGGTAGGAAGAATACATGTCAAGGGCTTGTGCTGTGTCCTTATGCCCGTCCTCGTTCCCTTTTTTTTCTTTTTTGTTGTTGTTCATCTGAGTGGTTGTGGCACATATCCACAGTGGGAGATTGGCCATGAATCGGGTGGTTAAACTAGGTGTATAAAAGCAAAGGAATTAAGAATTTGAACGTTGGAACTTTGAAAATAAAATTTTTGTGAGAGGAAAGAAAAGCAATCAGAAGAAAAACACGAATAAGAAAAGTTAATAACATTAAATAAATAAATAAATAAAAGAACACTATGGTGGGGAGGGGGACAATCAGTCTAGCATGGTAATCGATTAGATTCAATCAGGTAATTTTGCATTGCTAAGCAAACATATCTGTGTGGTTCAACCCAATAATAGAGGCTCCGAAAGATAGGATCACAGGCACAAATAAATCTAGGCCAAATTACGAAGCGGGATTTCCAGTAATCTTTTTCTTATTACAGAAAAACGTTTCTGAGGCAACAAGAAATGGTCTGTTGTATCCGTTTCGCCACAGAGTGAGCATAATAGTGAGGGTACTGGGCCCGACCTGTGTAGGTTGAAGTTTAACGTAGGTATGCGGCAGCGCGGCCTCATGATGGACACTTCAACTTATCGTTTTTGGCAAAACTCTCTGTGCCAAGGGTATAGAAGATGTCGGTAAACCACTGAGTGAGTTAGTGTGGAGCCTGACACTGCCTGCATTATGACACTCCTGCAAAACCCAGCAGCAGTGACATGAGCAGTCAAAGGACAATACGGGAGAATCGGGCTGCTTATCGATGCCTTGGCTAGAGAATCTACAATTTCATTTATAATTAGTCCTTTATGGCCAGAAAACCAAACTAAACGCACACTTCTCAAGCACTCAGGTATCAACGAATGAAACATCCTTATTACGGGAGAGTCACGAGAAGCAGTACAATGATAACAGATCGGCGACTATCACGGCTGACGTAATTGATGGGCCTAATTTACATAGACTGTTATGATTGGGGGCTCAATCCCATCGCTCGTGATCCGTTGTCAAGATTGGAGTCCGGCATGAATTCGAAGGTAGCTGGCCCATGCCGTCGTCCAACTTATCCACGCTGAGGACGTTGATGAAGGGAAAAACTGCTTCTCATCGAGAACGAGGAATATGGGTTTATTTACAGTATTTATATCAGTCTAACATGACTGTTTGAGAAAGTACATCAGTCTAACATGACTGATTGAGAGAGAGTGACCTGAGCAGCCGCACAACAGCGGTTTTTAAACACTCGGTCCTCTCCCGATACAAGGTGATGCGAACGTTCGTTTAGTCATCGCAAACTAGCCGCCTCCCCGCGGCACGGTTTACACACACACACGCACACACGCATACACACAGGGACGATGGTCCGGAGCCGACGTCAGAGGGGCCCCGTAGAACTCGGAGGCGTTCCGGGTAGCGCGTTGACCTGCGTCCCGGTCGGTGCGTGGGAAGGAGCGCAAGACGGCGTTCCCGCGGCAACTCGCGC
Organism: Dermacentor andersoni; assembly: GCF_023375885.2. Classification (NCBI taxonomy): domain Eukaryota; kingdom Metazoa; phylum Arthropoda; class Arachnida; order Ixodida; family Ixodidae; genus Dermacentor; species Dermacentor andersoni. The sequence continues at coordinate 26,771,066 of NC_092815.1, forward strand.
ACCCGTAGCAGATCAGGTCCGCGTTGGGGAGTTTGGGAACAATAGTTGGCCCGCCGAACTCATTCCGTCACAACGCATCCTAGCTGAACCGACGGAGAGTGGAGGATGCGCGTATTGATATCGACACAAAGTCGACTTCGCCACGCCGTGGCTAGAGGTTGGCGGCGATGCTCCCGAGATGTTGCTTCCACAGTCGCAACGGGTTGGAAAAACTTTGCACTGCCGCTGGCCGTTCTTTTTTTATTTTTATTTTATTTATACAAGTACCTGCAGCGCCACAAGGGCATTATTGCAGGGGGGGACAAATTGAAGAAAAGTGAACATGTGACAAAAGCTTGATACAGCAGAGCAAAGGTGGTAAAAGTAACAAAATACGTAACATAGATAAGTCATCTCGACGGCAAAACAGTCTTGTGAAATGCGGTGCAAATTTGCAAGACAGAAATGAACAAGACCCAGCACTACTGCCATGAATTCGGCCAAAAAGATGGGTCGTCCAGCGAAGCTGTTGAATGCCACCACTACAAATTCTGAGGGTGGTATGCAATGATTTTCGGCTTTAGAGAAATGGTAGTAGTGCGACCTTGGTAGTGTTATGTTAGAGTAATGGTATAGGAACGGGGAGTAATCGTAATTCTGACAGCACGCCGCCGTCAATAGCGGTGTTACAACGACATTGAGATGACTTGCTACGCTAGTTTTTTTATTTAAGAAAGGCTGGGACGTCGACACACCCCACGTCGCAAGCTGCAGTCGTCGCCGAGGCAGCTTACGCAAGAGTAATATTTACCGGGAAACATATGCGGGGAGCTGCTTCAAACTGCTATCACGAGCGCCTTATCATCAATTATAATTGATTATATTCAATCATCAATATCATCAAGCGTCGGATGCTTTTTTCAGCTTGTTATTTATTGAAACGTATGCTGTTCTATATGTTGTATGCGTGATTCCAAAGAACGTATGCACTGTTCGCTGCACTTTGCTGAGTGCGTATAGCCTCTGCCTTACGGGGGTGTAATCCATTGATGACAGTTTTCAACATGTTGTTCTCTATGTTGTATGCGTGATTCCAACGAATGTAAGCACTGTTCGTTCCACTTTGCTGAGTGCTTGTAGCCTCTGCCTAACGGGGCTGTGAGCTATTGCATACTTTGCTTGCTTACGGAAGTAAGAGTGCTTACCGGGGTATGAGCCATTGATGATGATAGTTTTCTGTCAATGGACGCGAAGGAATCCTGGGATTCTAGCCACATACAGCTTCGCTGTGATATCCATGGTAACATATCTGTCGGGAATCGGAAGTACACCGCAGATGCGTATGTCCAAAGGGTCAAATAATTGTTGCACGAATGTAATTTGCGGAGTATGTAATCGCGGCCCATTGATATACAAAAAAAAACACAGGCTAGAAAATAAATCTTGTTTGAGAACGTCGCAGCGATGATTCATAAATTCTCAAGAACGTCTGCACTGCCAAAAGACGGAACCTGCACGAAAGAGGAGGAACACGGGATTCTAGATAAAAAACAGCATTTGCAACAAATTTAGGAAGCCCTAGACATAAACGTAAAGTTTCTCTTTCTAAGAGGATAAGAGGGCGGGACTTGTAGACTGGAGCTTCAGAGAATAGCACGCAACCATATTCTAGTAGAGTACGAACGTACATAGAATATATCATTAGTAGTGTATCTCTATTCAATCCTATTCAACGGTTGCTCAGCCTACGCAATATTCCAGTTGCACGGGTACCTTTTCCAGTCACATAACCTATGTGTGGACGCCAGTTGGGAGAGGCGCTATAAATCATTCCGAGGTATTTAATAGACTCTACCTGTGGTATGTCTTGAAGGCGACAAGTCAATGAGATTTGCACAGTGTCATGTATCGGAAAAACGAGAATGGCACATTTCCTGGAATTGAGTAAAGACTAATTAACATCTAACCATATCTCTAGGGTTCAAAGATAAGTTTGCAGTCGTTGATTTAGCATGTGGATGTCGTTTGCAGTTGCGAATAACGCGATATCGTCTGGATAAACTTAAGTAGTTACTTCATGACGGGGAATTGTGCTCATAAAAATATTAGAAAACACCGGAGAAAGGACTGAGCCTTGCAGTACTCCTCTCGTTTGTTTATACCTAGAAGAAATGCCGCTTTTGTAGAAACAAAATTCTCTTTCACCTAGAAAAGACTATATAGCCAGGAACACCACAGGATGCGAATCGATTTATCAGAACAGCGTGCTCCACGGTATCGTATGTTTAAGCGACATCAAGCGTCACTAGAGCAGCGTGTTGCTTATGACGTCGAGCGAGTTGTATACGGCTTTCTAAGACCACATGGGCACGCCAGGTGGAGCACGCCGGCCCTGAAAACAATCCGACAGCACACCTATTTCGTTTCCTGCTCAGGCGTCATAAATTGTGCCACAAAACATATCGCCCTGGACACTGTCACCACTGGAAGTCTTGCCATATATTCCTGGAATCAGTGCGAAAAAGAAAATGCCTCAAGCAGCGACCCACCAGAGCGCTTTGAATATATTCACAAAATATACGCAACCGCAGCGCACGTTTTCACAGATAGCTCTACAACTCAACGCAGCTCATGGGGCGGACTTTTTGTACCCTCTGCAGGGCAACGATTCTTGTTTCGTCTTGAGCGAGCGACGTCATCTACGCCAGCTGAGATGTCATTAAGGAGGCCCTTGTGTATGTACATCGACAGCAGCAGCCAAAGACATGGGTGATATTCACGGATTCGAAAGCAGCCGTACAAAGTACGTGAAACAGGCACAAGCGATGTAATAACCTGTCTGTAGCATTTGACATCGCCTATCTTCACTACAAAGCTTATTGTTGGGCATTGCATCACGTTCCGGTGGATACCTGGCCAAGCCAGTACTTCGGGAAACGAAAAAGCGGTTGAAGCTGCCCCAAATGGACTCCAATACTAAAATTTCAGTAAAATATTTTTTTACCAAAGCCGACGCTTCGAACATGGCAAAAGAATATGCCTATGAAGAAAAAGACTGCCTCTGGTATCTGCCGCTTCACCAATATCGCTTTCTGCATCATACTGATCCAGAAGTGAAAGAAAATTCCCAGAACATTTACTAGGCTCTTACAGACATTGTACCATCGTCATCGACTGAACGTGGCATACACAAACCGCATAGGGCGTACCACATAGGGCGTGCCACTAATCCTTACTGTGATAACTGTGACAGCTTAGAGACATTGGAGCACATACGAGGTGTAGCAGAAAGCTAATCAGACTGGCAACACTGGGAGCGATCCGACAGCGATGCGCCCCCCCCCCCCCTTCCCATAGTTTGTGCATCAGCCACTCCCAGACGCTCAGTAAAAATGTCAATCTCGTGCGGTAAACACGTGACTCTAGAGAGCGTGATAAGTGTTGTTTTTGTACTGCGCTACAAAAATGGAACAGCGAAATTTGGAGCAACGGTGTGTCATTAAATTTTGCGCCAAAATTGGTGAATGCGCGAGTTTTACCTATGAAAAGTTGCAACGAGCCTTTAGGGAACATTCCTTATCAAGAGCACAAGTTTTTCAGTGGCACGAAGCATTATTGGAAGGCCAGGAAATAGTGGAAGACAAACCTTGCTCAGGGAGGCCTTCAACATCGAAAACTGAGGAAAATGTGGAAGAGTGAGGTCTCTTGTGAGGTCAGACCGTCAACTAACTTTGATATTGATGAGTAGTGTACTAAATCTGAATTGCTTTACCCTTCACCAAATTTTTACTCAATATTTTGACATGAGAAAGGTGTGTGCCAAGTTGGTGCCAAAAAACCTCTCCACTGAACAGAATGACAATCGGAAGAACGTGTGCCTAGCTTGACCTTCTCGACAGGATAGAAAATGACCCAGGCTTCTTCAGCCGTGTCGTCACTAATGATGAATCACGGATTTTCGAGTACGATTCAGAAACAGAATGTCAAAGTCAAGAGTGGCACACTGACACTTCTCCTGTGCCAAAAAAAGCTCGAATGAGGAAATAAATAATCAAGTAGATGCTGATTTGCTTTTTTGACAGTATGGGGATGGTTCACACAGAGTTTGTGCCCGAAAGACAAGCTGTCCAACAGTAGCAATATTTTTAACTATATATTTGTGACTCCGTCAGGGCCAGGAGCTGTATTCGGCATGCTTAGTGCAGTCTAATTTAGCTCAGATAATGAAATTGACGTGAAGCCATACGAAATGTTTAATGCAAAATAGATAGTCGGAAGCCAGACTGCAAATCGGTTTTCTAAACCTTTGGCAATCTCTTCTAGGGAGGCGCTCATTTGTTGCAGGGTCAAAACGATTGAGACTAATGTTAACAGCGTTGGTAGCACCTTCCTAGCACGAAGAAAGGCAAACAGAGCACGCTTGTGTTGTTTTTTATTTGGTGAATAATCGTAATGACTATATCATATTCATATTTGGCTGGTTAACAGTACGTTTAAGTACACCAGCATGAAATTGATATTTTTTTTCAATTTGTCTGGCATTGATTATCGCGAGTTTTCCAAGCAGCTTTTATTTTTTCTTTAGTCCATGCGTACACTCATCCCTCCACCAACGACAACCGATGCTTTTGGCCGAAGGGATGACAAATTCAGCTTGCTTCCGGGAACCCTCTGGAACCGGAAAAATTGTTGAAGCGATTTTCTTGTCATTGGCACATTTCGAAACGGCTGTAACAAGAAAGTATTATTCTGGTACACAAAAGTGCACGCTTGACATACTGAAGATGTTATTGGACAAATGATTTGTAATGACGCAGGAAGATTATCACTGTTTACTGATCACAGATTCAACCGCTAACCACGACGAAACGTTGAGGCCAGCTCTACAAAATGTTAAATCTAACACCGAACGGAAGTGACCTCTAGCAAATGTCTCATGCCCTATTTTCTGACATTAAAGGTGACTATTAATAGTCCACTCACATAGTCACTTATCACGCAAATCTGTTTTTAGCACCCAAGACACGTGATGCGAATTAAAGTCCCCTGCAAACAAAATTTCCTTTCCACAAGCAGCCCAGCCCTATCACGTTGACGCGTACTTTGCACACCGGCGGGGAAGTAGGCATTTATAATCAGCGTTGCCGTCTGGTGAAATTGACCACCAGATTTCGGAAATCTGGTGAAAATGTAGAGCTCCTGGTGGCCAGGCCAACAGTCTACTACACCAGACAAAATCTGGGGATATCTGGGGAAAACCACTCTACCGAAATTACCGTCTACCCGCGCTGCTCATCCAAACATTTAACACTAGGTAGCGCCTGCGGCCGCCACGATTCTAAGGCCTATATTTGTATTTGTTTATTCCTCATGAAATCCCTGTGTTGTTGTGCTACTGCTAGGGTACAGTGAACTATATAAAGCTTACTGTAGCTAAAGCTTGTGCTAGCGTGTGATGCTAGCTCTAGGTTTCAACGCACGTATAGTTATAAGTCGTTTCAATAGACGGCACCGGCTGTTCTAGTGGAGGTACAAATTTACCGTGGGAAGCACGGGAAGAGCAACACCGGGCCACCGGCAATGCGTCAAGTGGCCAGCCAACACACGTGCTGATGCTCCGCTCGTTTCGCTGTCACAAAAACCTGTTGCGCAGGCCGTCTTCGACGGGAAACTTCCTGAGGATTCTGCAACATTCTGGGCTAGAATTTTCAAGTTTAAAAATGCCATGGGGGAAAAGCCCTACCAGGAACTTGCATTGTATGCACTGGCATGTCTTTCTTGCCTAGTGTCGAATGCAGTGGTGGAGCGTGTCTTCAGTCAGGTCACGTGTGTTAAGACGAAGTACAGGAACAAAATGTCGCTGAAAACTTTGGATTCCATTGAACGAATTCGCACAACGTTGACATCCAGAGAGGGGTGTTGCGTGAAGTTCACTATCACAGACGATATGCCACGCAGGTTTCGTTCAGGCATCTACGATGCTCCAAGGGATGATTAAAGGCTTCTCATCGTGATTTTATATAAATAATAAGATGAGTGCTTGACGAATGTTAATTCTTGGTCGTTTTTGTGCATTTTAAGGTAATTTTATTTTCTGGTGAAATCTGGGGAAATTTTAGCGACTTTCTGGTGTCGTGCCGACTTTCCAATCTGGCAACGCTGTTTATAATTGAAAACGGATGATACCCTGGGGGACAGAAATCTATAGCCAAAATTTCGCAGTAGCGCGGAGTCCATGATTTAAAAAGAAATGTTATAAGGCACCCATTCCTGCGGCGGGCGGCGGTGACGGCGGCAGCGTAACCGAGGGAGCGGGCACACCGAAAGATGAAAGCGAACGCGGAGCGCAGCGGGGGGTGAAAGACGCGAGTAGCAAAACGGAGAGGAGGGTGCAGCAGAACCAAGAGGCGGAAAGCCGATGAGTGTATGGCGAAAGCGTGAGAATCGTAGTGTGGCGACGATGGCTACGAGATGGTGCCAGCATAGCGCACGTCGTCTTGGAGGTCTGTCGGCGGCTGCTGCTGTGAATCGCGCCCATGCGTCACCCACGCGCTGGCTCTCGCGATCTCCAGATGAGCGAGGCAGTCGCGCCGCACTTCGCTCCATTTGCAACGTGCCGCACGACACAGATTGTCCGCGTCAGCCAATATATCGCTAAACGAAAACGCGTACAGTGCTGCGCTCGAATTTCGCATTAGGAAGAATCGTAATCGTCGGTGGATGTTTTTTTCTTATTTTTGCCTGGTGAGAAATTTTACTTTAAACGAGTATCAATAATCCTCCAACTCGGGAGTGTCGATCGATCTAAGCGGCAAGACCGAAAACATTTAAGATGAAATGTTTTCTCTGGTGAAAGCCATGTTCCTTGAAGTATAACATCTGGGTTGATTAGATAGGTAAAACAAACATCTTAAAGCTGAGAATATAGAACGACAGTTCCACTGCAATATTTTGAACTGTCCAATGGTCTTTATTGCACCGCAGAAGCAACTGCCGTTTTTAAGACACTGTCTTGAATAGTAGGCGATGGTTGACTATTTATTTTGTTTTCATATTCGTGGAAATTGGGGATCCCATGCGTCTGAGAGTTTCTCTTTTGTTTTGTGTAATCTTCTTTCACAACGAAGCTGTTAATGCGACTACATAAGCGCTCGAAACTGTTAAGTGGCAGTTTTTCATGGTTTTATGAAGAAGCAACATAACTCACAAAGTACAGTTTTAGAAAATGTGACGAACAATAGGAGCAATACGCTGGCAAATTTTGAATTCTGTGCGTCAATTATGGGCTAAATGAAAGTAGCTAAACATTCGTTTTTGGATCATTTAGAGGCGTTATATTAAACGCTTCAAAAGTTTCTCCCCTTGCCCGAGAGGACTAAAAATAGTAGAGATTTAATATTTCCAGGAAATGGGGGCCAATTTATGGCTTACACGAAGCGAAAGTTTCAATGTGTAGGTTAATTATGTGCTTTGAAGATAACTACCGAATACTCTGTGTTTCTGTGTTGACAAGACATGCAGTTGCTTTTACCCTGTCTTCTCGGCTGCATATGCGAGGCACAGTGCTTATATTTCGTTAATACAGGGAGCATGTTGTGAGTGACGAACGATAACTTTTTAGTCTGTGTAGGTTATATATAAAGCCTTTGTAGAATGTTACTTGCTCACACGTTCCAGAATGTCACACTGCCGTTATCCCTGATGTTTCCCAGGGTCATAAAACAGCCACAAGAAATAGAGCTGTGCACGGGCCGCAATTCTGAGCCCGCGCCCGGCCCGGGCCCTACACTACCACAGGCGGCCCGGTCCGGCCCGACGCTAAAGAAGCCTGAGTTCGCCCGGCCCGGCCCGGCCCGGCCCGGCTCGGCCTTAGGCCGGATTAAGGCCCGGCCCGGGCCCGCGGCCCGACCTGCAATAAGGCGACGCCGACACAAAAAGAAACAAACTTTTCTCCCGTCCCTGTAGATTTCATTTTCGATGAATAATTACGTTGCACTTCCTGCTGTACCTACATGCGAGACGACAAGCATATTTTCGCATAAGGTACGCAGTCGAGATCGGGGAGCCCGACCGGTCCGTCCGAGACATAGAAAGCCTGGCCCGGGCCCGGCCCAAGCCCGAGTAAGAGAATCTCCAAATGGCCCGAGCCCGGCCCGCGGGCCGGGCCGGGTCCGGGCTTTCGGGCCGGCCCGAGCCCGTGCACAGCTCTAACAAGAAACACTCGATTTTCAATGAAAATAGGGGACGGTCAACTTTCTGTCATCTCAAAGAGCTAGTTGGCGTTGGCACGGTATGTACCGCCCCATTCCTGGCCAATCCCCCCCCCCCCCCCCTCCGTCCTGGGTATGTGCCAGAGTATTGAAATCATCATCATGAACACGCGGCGATCATCTCAAAGAGCTAGTTGGCGTTGGCACGGTATGTACGGCTCGTTTTTTGGCCAATCCCCCGTCTTGGGTATGTATTAGAGTATGGAATTTGTCATTATGAACACGCGGCGATTATCTCAAATGGCTAGTTGGCGTTGACACGGTATGCACCGCCCGCTTTTTGGCCAATCCCCCGTTCTGGATATGTGCCAGAGTATGGATATCATCACCATCATGAACACGGGGCGATCATCTCAAAGATCTAGCTGGCATTGGCTTAATAGAAGTAAAAGTGCGATTGTGCCGTAATGTTTTTCACATACAAAGACGATAAAGAAGAAGAAAAATCATGAGCCATTCCACTCTGTGAAGGTGGTTGACCAGCAAAGCTACTTAGCACACGACACGGAGGTGATACATAATCTTGAACAAAGGTATCAACTCATTTATTGTCTTTATGGGTGACCATTGTGAAAAAAGCTACGCACGCTCATTTATTGTCTTGCTCGGTATTCAATATTTCACTCGCAACTGCAATCACATTCTTTGATAATGTCAAATCGATGACCGTACGCCGCTGGGTGGTCAATTGGGCCGGAACGCATAAACCGCTCCCTTTTCGGTACCGACACATCCACATTGAAATCACCGACAACGATAACAGGGGTAGTGTCAACGCAGCTAATTCACGTAAAAGGAGTAGCCATGAACCTTACGGGACTATGAGTCATTGCATTTTCTGCTTGCTTACGGGGGTGTGAGCCACTGTTCACGGGGTATGAGCCATTGCTCACTGAGGTATGAGCCACTGATGATGGCAGTTTTCGACATGCTGTTCTGTATGTTGTATGCGCGATTAAAAAGAATTTAAGCACTGTTCGCTTCACTTTGCTGAGTGCTTGTAACCTCTGCCTTACGGGGCTATGAGCCATTACGTTTTTTGCTTGCTTACGGGAGCATGAGCCATTGATGATGATGGCTTTTGTTCACGGAGACCAAACATGCACGGAACCCTAGCGATATACAGCTTCATTGCAAAAAAAAAGAAAAAAAAAGACCGATTGTGACCTAATGGTTAGAGCATCGGGCTGCTGGGCTGTAGGACCGAGGCTCAAAACCTTCATGATCATGTAATTCAATTTTTTTTTTTTTTTTTAGTGTGAGCTTTTCAGCAAGACAGCAGAAACAGCAGCACTCGGTCAGCAGCTATGGTCAGGAAAGTCCGGGAAGGCTCGCAAAGAAAGCTTCCGATTAAAAAAACGAAGTAAAAATGGTGCATTCGGGGAACAAAAAGAGTGCCGGCAACTCTTCTTAGGTGAGTAAGTGCTCAAATTGAATTTAGCTATCGGTGGAGTACGTTAAACCTGTTCATGCTCCCTCTGGTGTAGGGGAGCACTTTTCGTAGAAACATCTAAATTAATCCATCAATGAATGCGAAAACTCCGTGATTACTTCATCGGCGAATGCGAGAACTTCTTAATTGATGATTTGCAAAATTGTCTGAAGCACCTACTGTTTTCTAACCGCGTACTCTCGTTCACAGACTGCATTTCTCGCTCTAAGTGCCCCCCTTCCTCCCCTTCCAGAGAGGAAGTGCGAGCACAAAGTCTTTTGACATTAAATTACTCCAATTATTGTGAAAATTGCAGGTCCTCATAGTTACCCCACCCCCACAGGCTTTGGCAGAGACGTGTGCAGGGTTCGCCGGTGGTAAAGGGGAAGATGTTGAACGGAAACACTCGTTCATTCTGCTAGTCTGTGGTCGAGATTACGCGGATAGAAATACTGTTGCTCGCACTCGCAACAACATTTTTCGCAAATCATAAATTACACCGTCGAAGACTGCGGAAACTCCCTAGTTACTCCGCAGGTGAGTGCTACGATTGACTTTTGAAAGCGGAGGTAAATATGAGATTAGCATTTACTCCAAAAACAAAAAAGGAGTCATCAACACCCCCATTGCTTTTAAATTAAATTGCGTAACTCGTAGTCCAACCTCCCGCGCATTAGAAGTGCATGCAAGGCATCGACGCTGAAGTGCATTGAGAGACATTGCGTAAGTACTTCAAGTGCCAGATGGCGGCCGAAGAGCTCCTGATTGAAACAGAACGGTTCCCCTGGACAATAGAGATATTTCGGCGCGTGCCTCAGCGCCGTGGCTGCTGGAAGATAAAACATGGTGGAATGTGAGTGATACAGCGCCTGATGGTGTGATCGGAAAGCGGCTTCTGACCCCACAATATCGACGATACTGCGCCGAAGTGCGCCAATACCAACGTGCTGTGTGGACTTCGTGGCATTATACGACGAAGGCGATAGCGTTCTTCGAACAGGCACAGGGAATGCGTTATAAAGTCAGCTAGCTGTGTTGCATAACCGGACACAGATTTCGCATCTCTATGTTTAACATTGTTCTAGTACTGTTGTTTTGGAGGTACGCCCGTGCGATGGCGTCTGGTCATGCGTATCCTGTTAGCCCTGCTCTTTTACGTGTGCGTGTCTCCCTTTTTACCTCTCTCGGTCTCTCTTTTTGACTTGATGAATGCTTGCATGCTTTTTGTGTTACTATGCAAGTTCGAAGACATTTCCCATAGATCTTCAGTTGTCAGTGTGGCGCTCCTGTTGGCCACCGTTCTACAATCAAGGAAATAATTGGTTAATGCTCCTCGTGAGAGCACCCCTTCTCTCGGCATTGCGCAGCATTCCACGCCGATTTAACCAAGCAGAGCCCAAATATCAATCCACATGATCGCCTCTGCTTCTGGCCACGGAGAGTAAATTTGTGCCAAAACTATTGAAATGTTATTTGGGGAAAATAATTAGTATATAGCAAATAATTTGTGGTTGGTTTGGTGACCTAGGCCACAACTGAAACAGTAGTTAGTTCCAGAGTGTCAAAAACATTACCGTGGGTCTCGCGGTAAGTTTTACGCGATTGAACTAGCATTTCGAGGTGGCAAACTCAGCGCATCAAAAATGAATAGCTGGGCTTGTTGGGCTAAAGCGGCGAGAATCCCTTATTTCGTCGCTTCGAGAGATTACACGCCCACAAACACACACGCATATGTATATATATATATATATATATACATAAACATGGGGGGGGGGAGGGCGGACGGAAAGAAAGGAAACTGGCGGACCCGATTTTTACTAGTCATACCATAAGAAGCCAACAAACAACGATACGTACCAAAGACAGCATAGGGGTAATCATCTGCAGTTATTATTGCAAGTAAAGAAATGATAAATTAATGGAAATGAAAGTGGATGATAAAACAAATAGCCGCAGGTGGGATACGAACCCAGGTATTCGCATTACGCGTGCGATGCTCTTACCAATTGAGCTATCGGCTGCGCCGTTTTCCAATCCACCTTCTGGGGTTAATATGTTTACCTACTAGAGTTAACCCCGTTAAACAGTCCCTATAGCAATGATGACCTCCTTTCTATACCGGCGCTCGTCTTCATCCCATCTACGTGCTTGTCGGCCTTCGTGCTGTTCAGATTCTCAGATGAATCCGCCATGTTGGCGCTTAACCTGAGACAATCGCAGAGGCCGCAGCGGTCCTGTGAGCCAATGATGGTTGACAAGTTGGCGAATTTGAAAATATGGCGGCTGTGCAGAACAAGCGGATTAAAAATAAAGAATTCAGGAGTGGCAGGCACCTTCGTACCGGGGGCGGTGAAGCCAGCACTTGTCCTATGCTACACCTATGAAAGAGAGCCGCGACAGCTGGATCGAGTCTACTCACATCTTGTACATACTAAGCTAATTGGGAAACGAAAAGCTCGGTGTTTCTGGCTGAAATATTATCTTTGGCTGACCACTGATATCACGACCCCCGATAAAATTTGGCAAGACATACACGCAGATTTCATACTGAACGTATGTAATGACGTATGTAATAACTAGTTTCGGCTTCCTGAGGAAGCCGAAAGAGACGAAACTCCTCTATCCTCCTCTGGATGTGCCAGTGTGTGCCACACTTTCTCAGTCTCTTAATGTACTAGTACTTCTTTATTCTTTTTTTTTCGTTTTGTTGTACTTATATTACAATAAAACTCAGTTGAGAGTGCACATCACTGCCTCTCTCGCTTCGTATATACGGCCAAATTTTGCCCGCGCAGTGTTTAAAAATGAAACCTTGCCGGACTCGCCTATCTGTTGATGCAAGACTTGTCGCTGTGTACTAGCATGCTGTGCTGAAGGCGCCCCTTGTAAATAAAGGAAGATTACAGAGACCGCTATCGGTCGCGCGTGCCTCGGTTTGTTTACCTTCAAGACCCCAAGGCGGAAACTGTTCCTGAACCTCACGCTGGCAAGCAAAAAGAAAAATATACGAAAAAAAAAGGAAGGGGGAGGGGGGGTGAGGAGACGTAGAAGAAAGTAACCCAAAGACAACTTAATTTCACATTTGGCCATGTGACAGGTAAATCCAAGCTTTATTTTCCCCCTTTCTTTATTTTCGAGCGCTCCTGCTATGTAACTCATACATTGCTGCTGCCGATCGAGTTGCAAAATAAAGTAGATGATTCGCAAACGGTATAAAACATTTCTTCGTAGCGATTTGTGCCTTGACTAAGTAAATGTATGGAAAATAGTTGAAGAGCACGACGGCATGGAGGTGCGGAAGCGCTGTTGACAATTTCCATAAACGTAGGGTCCTTCGTTCTATTGCGATAGCAATTATATGCACACTCCAGGCGCATTTTTGCCATTGTCGTCGTCGTCGTCGTCGTGATGTTCCGTATAAAAGTCCAAGGGCGATAACACCATCGCCGGGTGCCGCATATGCGCGAGTGAAAGTGCGAAGGGAGTCGACGATCGCGGCGCAATATCGCGCGTGCCAGGGAGGAAAGCGGGGAGGAAGCGCGCCGTCTCCCTCCCCGATGCACCGGGGGAGGGAAGGGCGGGAGGCGGCGTTGTATTCTGGTAGCAAATGCGCAATGCGCGGTCGCGCGGGCCGTATCTTGAAAGCAACCTGCGCTGGGGGCAGAGTCTATAGGTGCACCGACGGCTCATGTCTTTGTGCGTTCTGTGTTCTCGCCACTCGGTTCGCGTTGAAGTGATAGACATCACGAGGGTCACTTCGCTCGCTGCTGCTGCCACGCTTCCTCACGCCAGCGTTTCGACAGCGAGTGTCCGCGGTCATCGAGTGTGATGTGTCCACGTTTGCCTGTGTGCCTTGATACCATGCTTGTTAATTTAGTTAATAAGCGAATGTTTACAAGTTTATACGGACGATAATAATACTATCCTTACTTGTATAGCTGTCTACTAAATTGCTATCGCAATCGATGCTTCGCGTTTCGGGCGAAACTGCGACTTTTTGGGTAAAACCAGACCATTACCTATTTTTGCACCCCGAACAAAATTTATGAAAGTCGGGTTAGATCCAATTTCTCCCCGAAGTCTGCCCTTTCGTAAAGCATAACAGCAAAAACAGGTTTTACAAAACTAGTGGACGCTGCCCTCCTCCTTTGAGTAAGTGGTTACGATACATCTTAATATTTATATTATTATGATATGAATATGACGTAGTAAAAGCAGCGCAAAAGGAACGGCAACACAAGACAAAGAACTACGTAGTACAGGCGCTAAACTAACAACTGATTGGTTGTCCATCTATGTCGTATGCATCTATCTATCCAATATGACATATGCCTCGTTTTCGTTTCATATCCAAGTGAAAACAAGCATATATGAAATATACAAACATCCAGCGTCTGCCAGCGCTGAGTGAATGAAAGCTTGTTGCTTTTTGTGTAGCTTGTCGCGTTTACATGAATATGACAAAGGTGCATTGCATCGCATTTCCCACACGTCGCGTACGTCTAAGAGCTGGTAATGCTGTAGGAAGCGAATAAACGCAGTGCCCACGTTGCTCTCCATTGCGAACGGTCAGCCGTGACGAAATGATGTTTATGACACTATATGCCGCTACGTTGAAAAAGTAGTTGATTCGTCTAGTTGGTGTTCCATTAATTTTGTTGCAAGAACTTATTCGGGAATCAGTAAAACAGGACGAAAACACGACAGATATAGGATGGAAACAGCAACGCGTCCAAGGCGTATGATAATGTACGTCAACAAGGACTTGTAACGAGGAGATATACGTCATTTGTTTCTCACTTCGTCGTCGTCTGTTTAGCGCCGTAACGTTTGTCTTGAAGTCTAATAAAACGTTTGTGACGAAACGGAGACCATTGCTTCTGTCATTCGTCCCTAAATGTTAACAGAAAAATGCCCAAAATTGTGCTGCCAGACAACAAAACCCCTGATTCCTCCACGGTTTTCCTCTTTAGAAATACCTAACAACCGACGTTTACCCCGATTTCTCTCTGATTTTCCTCTTTAGAAATAACAACCGTTTGTTAGCCCCCGAATTTCAAGCAATATAAAATCAGAAAACGAAGGACCCTGCATGATATACCACATGGTCACTTGCGTGCTTCTAGAACGGAGTGCATGGGTTTCACCGAAAGACAAGGTTATAGTACTAGAGGGCTATTTTCCAAAAGGGACCTGCCGAAGATTAGCCTTCAAAAGGGTGAATATAGTGAAAAAAGAACTAGAGTGTAGTGTCAGCTGCTTCTGCCGATGTTGCGTGACCATGCCTACTCATATATTGCCAGTCTACACGTCATATATACTTAAGTATCTTCGGGTGCTTAACGAGGTTGCATTGAAGCCTCGTGAGCAGTGGTGTACCAGTTCGTCGGTGGTACGGTTGCACGGCAGATCGAGCACCAGTGCATCTTAATAAATAATCAAGGCAGTGAAACAAAGCACGCACCGACTCCATCTTTGTTTGAACCTAGTTGACGAGGCTGAGTTAAAAGAGCTGAACGGAAGCAACAAGTGTTCTGAGGTCTCGCAGCACGCACGTACCGAAGGTTCTGCATTGATGCCAAGGACTCGTCCTTCAGCGCCACTTACATTAACCTTCACTGGTACAAGCCAGCAAAGAGTACAAATCAACCTTTTTTTCGAGCATGCGCGAGCAAATAACGTATATATACATTTGCCGAGGCAACGTTTAAAGATACGTTGAACCGAGGTGAACAGTTGCGCAGTTGGCAGACTGGCAAAGCCTGTACATGTCACCTCCTTTTCCTCTCGCTATACGAGTGTTTTCGCCAAATTTGTGCTTGGAATAGGTGCACCATAAAAAGAGGTGCGCCGGCACGACTCTGATACTATCCGACGCGCTGCCCTCACGGCTTCAACAACACAACATCTGCCGCGCTATCGCGCATCCGATAACGCAAAAGGACCGTGTTGACTACTACGCAAAAGCTGTGCCGCCGTGTCAGTATACGTTCATCGAGGTATCGGAGCAGCACGTTTCGCTCACGCATCGGAGACGCCCGCTTGCTATTGCCCCGTCCGTCGCCTAAATCGAGAGCGGTTAGCTGCCCTGAGCCATGGTCCCCAAGCCTGAAAACAAGCTGACCGCCTGGTACGTGAACGAGCCGGAAAAGGTGCTGGACGTCCAAAGGATCCAGCAAATCATCGGGGAAGGCGCGGAGTTCTATGAGGTATACTCTGCACTTGTTTATATATAAGGTAGTCACTTATAAAGATTTCCCTTAAGACGAACTCTCATTCAGTTGTAAAAACAGAAGGCGACTAGCGTCGAAATGAACGTACTGCTATATAGACAGTTTTGCAAACGCCTAGGCAGCAGAGCGCCCAGAAACTTCGGTTCGCCTGTCCCATAAGGAGCAACTTTCCTTTATATTTTTCCTTTAGCTCCTAAATAATGTATGTCCCATATCACTGAACAATGTGAGAAAAAAAGAAACGTATTGTTTCATGTACGAGAAGTCCCTCTCTATGTCTTCAAATCAAATAAATACATATCATGCCTCAAGCACATATATTTATCATTTCTCTGTAATACGCGGCAAAATAGCGTCTTCTTTCTTCTTCTTTTTATTATTATTTTTTTTACTTGTGGTTGGCCGCAAACCTGCTGTCTTCTCTTTTTCCGCGGCTGGCTTTTGTTTTTGTTGATCGGTCTGTACAGCATGCTATGAAAAAAAAAAGTGAGGTTGCCAGAGGCTCTTTTTGTAAATATTCAGTTATATGGTTTATAACACTACAGTGTATGTCTTAACTGCAACGAAATTGAGCCGTAACAATGGGCGGTAACTACGTGGATGTGTCGTCATTCGTCTACCTTATGTATTATTTGGGTAAAATGAGTGAGTGAGTGAGTGAGTGAGTGAGTGAGTGAGTGAGTGAGTGAGTGAGTGAGTGAGTGAGTGAGTGAGTGAGCGAGTGAGTGAGTGAGTGAGTGAGTGAGTGAGTGAGTGAGTGAGTGAGTGAGTGAGTGAGTGAGTGAGTGAGTGAGTGAGTGAGTGAGTGAGTGAGACAATAGACGCGAGTAAACTCGACGTCACCTGGCTAGGCCCACTCGCGGATCATCAAGTCAAACCTGACTGCCCTCTCGCGGGCCCTCTTGCCTGCCAGAATTTGAGGGGTCTGGTCCTGGGCCTAAACAAGCTTCATCATTTCCTCTTGGCTGAAAGGGGAACCGGCAGAGGGCGAATAAAAAAAGAGAGCGGAAAAGCAGAGAGAGCAACGATGCAACTGCAGTCCCGCGCGCACGTTGTGTAGCGCGTCCAAATGATCGCTGCCTCTGGCGCATTCCTCGACGCTTTCGAAGAACCCGTGAGCACCTCGGGCACCATGTACGACCTGGTTTACATACTGCATCGAGGGGCGAGCGAAAACGTTCGCAAGCAGTAGACGGGATGAACGAAAACATCAATCAGCGTCGACTTCTTATGAACGTCAGTCTCCACGCTAGCTGGAACTCAACACCGTACGATGCAATGACGGATCCAGGGTAGCATCAAGGGCGTAGGCGAACAAATTAAAAGAAATTAACAGAACCTATCTCACGATAACTGTCGACGGCGATGCGATTAGCATTGAAGCGATGTAGCGACATAACTTATTGCCAACGCCGAAACGCGTCATGTATGAAGTGTGTATTGCAGAGGGATTTCGCTCTCGCGCTTCCCTTTGGAGACATTGCTCCATCTAGTGACGCCGCCGCGAAGCCCTTTGCGTAGCCTCCGAGATAGCACCGGTGTCGCGCCGGGGCGTACGAGTCGTGTACTGCAGCCGGGGCTCCTCTCTTCCGCTTCCTTATCGGCACGCGGCATGGTGCGCCATTGCGTGCGAACGCTGAGAAACGCGTCATGCATGGGGCGTGTCACTGCAGCTGGGATCCTCTCTCTCACTTCCGTCTAGACATGCTGCGCCATCTAGCGGTGCTGCCGAGAAGTCCGCGCGTGGCATCCGAGATGCGTGCCGCGCCAGTGCGTGCAAACGCTGGGAAGTGTTCCCACGCTTGACGACGATGAAACGACCACGGCATTGCGATGACAGTATGATGGCGACGCAATGACGACGACGGCATGACGCCATTGGAATCACTGCGAGAAAATGACGACTACAGAACGACCGCATACTGACGACTGTTGACGACAGAATCACGCGACGGCATGACGACTAATGGCTGACAACGCTTGAATGATGATGATGGTAACACGATGACTGCGGGTCGACAACGGAATGATGATGCTGGCATGATAATGATATTATGACGCCGACAAAATTAAAACAATGAGGTGGCTAAATGGGATGACGAGAATAGAATGATGACTAAGTTACGGCAACGACGGCATGGCGATGACAGTATGGCGACGACGACATGACGACGACAAAATCACGACGATGACGAGGGATGACGGTGTTAAAGTGATGACAATGATATGACGACGAAGGCGTGAAGACGATAGCATGATGACAATGCTATGACGACGAAGGCGTGAAGACGATAGCATGATGACAATGCTATGACAAAGCTGCAATGACAACGATGGAACGATCACGACTGCATGACAGCGACTGTGTGACAACGATGGCATGAAGATCGCGAAATGATGACGATGAAATAATGACGGCGGTTTGATGACGATGGCTCGACGGTGGCGGTGTGCTGACGACATGGCAACACAGTGACCATAAGAGAGTGAAAACAGCGGAAAGAGGACGACGACATGGCATCGAAGGAATAATCGCATTGGCATGAAGGCGATAAAATGACGACGACGGAATGATGACAACGGCATGACGTCGACGGCGTGCTGGTGCTGGAGCTAACGTTCGCGCTTACGTGCATCACCTGCTGCTCCGTGCCGCATCGGCTTGCACTATATTAGGTGTTTCTGCAAAGACTTTAGGTATATTTATAAATCGTCTATGACAGGTGGCAAAGTGATAGTTCTTGATCTGGTCTAGTCGAAGAGGCGGACATTACTTGCGTGAGAAATCAAACTTCATAACGTCCTAATTAACAAAGTCATTATTAAGTTTTTAACTAATTACCTTACGGCATATTGAAATTTACCAATCACCACCCGTCGTTGCGGCGTAGTGGCTATGGCATTACGCTGCTAAGCCCGAGGGAGCGGGATCAAATCCCGGCAGTGGCGGCAGCATTTCGATCGGGACGAAATGCAAAAACGCCCGTGTATCGTGCATAGGGTGCACGTTAAAGAACCTCAGCTGGTGGAAATTAATCTGCAGTCCCCCACTACGGCGTGCCTCATAATCACACCGTAGTTTTGGCCCGTATATAACTCCAAAATTTATATTTGCAGGTTGTAGCCGGTGAGACCGCAAGGCACCATCATCATCAGCCTATATTTATGCCCACTGGCAGGACGAAGGCCTATTCCAGCGATTTCCAATTATGCCTGAGTTGCGCTGATTCCAACTTGCGCCTGCAAATTTCCTCATTTCATCACCCTGCCTAACTTACTGCCGTCCTCGACTGCGCTTACCTTCCCTTGGCACCCATTTAATTCGGAAAGGGATAGTAGTGCAAGAACACAGCGTACGCGGCATACATGCGGAACACATGGTTGTAGAGCTCCTTCCCAATAGGACACGCAAACACAGTGTATTTCTCCTCAACGCATATAGTAATTCGGCTCACTCGCGGGGTCGTTTCCTCTCTCTATTGCGAGGGGCGTTTGCCTTGGCGGGCGCAAGCCCGTTTCTGGTGGGAGGAGACTTTGACGCCCCGAACGAAGCCTGGGGCTATCGCTACACTACAGCCAAAGCTCGACGTCTGTGGCAGGACCTGCATGATGCCGAATTAACTCTTATTACCGATCCCACGGCGCCTACTCGCACGGGCACATCAACGGCACGGGACACTACACCGGACTTAACGGCGGTCCGAAACATCCCTCAAGCAACGCGGTGCAATACCTTTGAAGATCTCGGTAGTGACCACATGATCATAGAAACACGAATTCCTCAGGCAGGTACACCCCTCCTCCTAAGCTATTAAAATGGACGGACTGGGACAAGTTCCGAAAGCAGCGAGTCGAACAGTGAGGTGAGGTGACATCGAGGCATTGATGGAGACGCTCAATGACGACATGGACAAGACGACACAGACAGTCACAACCGAAGTCCAGGTTGACAACATTGACAGCCGACTAGCCCACCTCTGGGAAGCCAAGACATCACTACGCGCAAGATGGAAGAAGCAAGGGCACAACCGAATCTTCGTAAGAAAATCGAACACATCAATCGCCAGCTAGAAGAACATTGCCGGACCTTAAGCCGCCAACAATGGTATGACAACTGCAACGCAGTCGATGGGCAGCTCCACAATGGCAGCACGTGACATCTCCTTCGTCACCTCTTGGGGGAAACGCAGAGCAAGTCTGCTCAGCGAGCAAACCTGCAATGGATTTTGCCCAAAAAACGGACTACCACGAGCGATCAACAGCTCGCGACACGTCAGCTAGACAAGTACTTCCCTCAACGACCCGATGTTCAACACGGCGATTACACTGGAGAGACAAATGTGACACTCGATGAAGAATTTCATGAGTCAGATATCCGCGCAGCTCTCCACGACCTTAATGGCAAATCAGCACCTGGTTCCGACAAGGTTACGAACAAGACTCTACGAAACATCGATGATGCCTCGATAACCGTTCTTACGGCATACGTCAACAAATGTTGGCGAGCAGGTCGCATCCCAGAGGCATAGAAACGCTCTAAGGCAGTCCTGATACCAAAGCCACGCAAGCCGTCCAGCCTCGATCACTTGCGGCCCATTTCCCTCACATCCTGCGTTGGCAAGGTGATGGAGCACGCATTCCTCTCCCGCATCAACCGCCACCTCGATGACACTGGAGCCTACTCACCCACTATGGTGGGCTTCTAGTCACACCTCTCCACTCAAGACGTCATGCTCCAGCTCTACCACCAGATTATAAATGACCCAACTAGCAGCAACTGGGCCATCCTAGGCCTAGATCTGGAAAAGGCATTTGACAATGTAGCACATGCTGTAAGGTTTAGACGTTGTTGAAGGGAGGAATTTTCCATCGTTGGCAACCAGTTATACGGGTTGTAGTTGGGCACGTAAAAATGTGGTAGCTGGCCCATGCCATCGTCCAACACACCCACGCTTGGGACGTGGTTGTAGGGAGGAACTTGCTCTCATCGAGAACTAGGAGTACGGGATTTAATGACAAAATTTACATTACGACAGGAGATACATTTCAACAGTCTAGCATGACTCCCAAAGGGAGCCCGAAGGGCGAAGCACGAATCACACAGCACACGAGCAGACAGCACGAAGCACACGAGCACGAAGAGCAGCCGAAAACTGCTGCTTAAAAACCATCTGTCCTCCCTAGATCCCTAGGTGAGGGAAAACTGCCGTTCAACCTCCGTCCAATCGGACCGTCCAAAGTCATCGCTGGAGGCGTAGTCAACCCGCCTTTGAGAGGGAGGGTTTACACTTTCACATCTGCACTTTGGATTCACAGAACACACCGAGGTGAGCGGGTCCTCGTAGATATGGGTTGTCACGCTTGATCCCAGCCGCCGCCTCTTGATTGCACAGTGGACTCCTCAGGTAGCCGCCGCGACTGTCAGCAGACTGTGACGAATTCTGGGGCCCGTGAAAACGCTCCCGCAAAACACCCTTTTCCAGGAGTCCTCTTGCTCCAAGTAGAACGTGAAGGCGACAGCGAATCAAGTGACAATACTCGTTCCGCCGAAGGTGGCTAGCCTTGCTGACGTCGCCAATTCTCCGAAGGAGGCGCATTGTTGGCTCTCCAAAACGACTTGTCGCAGTGGGCCGGGAAGGATTCGAAGATCGCTACCCCCGCAGGACGATCGAAACAGCTGCGGCGGGCCGGGAAATGTTTGCAGGTCAGTACCACTGCAGGCCGATCGTAACAATGCAGCTATCCTGAGCCGAATAAACAAGCTAAACATGGGCGAGCGAAGCTACAACTACATCAGAGACTTCCTGTCGCGCTGCACAGTCAGCCTCGCGGTCGACAGCATGGCATCCGACGAACATGCACTAGGAAGCACCGGCACTCCTCAAGGGTCGGTCATATCCCCGCTCCTTTTCAACCTCGTGTTGCTGGGTCTCCCGATCTACCTCGACAAGATTGACGGCCTCCATCACGCCTTGTATGCAGATGACATTACCCTGTGGGTCGACAAGGGCACTGACAATCAGTTAGAATGCACCTTACAAGCAGCGGTCTCTGCAGTCGAAACCTACCTCCAATTAAGACACAGGTCTCCGAGTATCTCCACTCAAATCGGAGCTGCTCCTCTACCGCCCGCGCCAATGTGACGAAATAATCCTCAATACGAAGACGGCTCCTGTATTCCCCGAGTCCCGAAGACACGCATTCTTGGCATGCATATAGCAGCCAACGGGTCAAATATAGAAGATATATCCGCAAAATGATTCCGCAAGATATATCCGCAAAGATATATACCCTTATACGCCAACCAATACCCTTATACGCAACACTTACAAGATCACCCTTGGCCTACCGGAGTCCACGAGCACTGCTCGTCTGCTACAGCTGGAGGTATACAGCACGCTTGAGGAAATCATGGATGCGCAAAGAACCTCGCAACGTGAACGCATGTCCCTGACAGCCACGGGCCGGTACATCGTGCAGAAACTCGGCTTTAATTACCACGTCCAACACGGTCAGGAACAGGTCATCCTACCCGACCTCAGCGACACGCTGATCGTCGCCCCTACCCCTCGAAACATGCACCCTGAATATAATCGGGGCCGACGCCAGGCCCGTGCCAAGGCATTGCTGCGCTCCTTGGGCGGGAAGAGGACTAAGCGCTTCGTAGACGCGGCAGAAAAGACACGAGAACATCGGTTCACGGCGGTAGTCGCATACGTTAACTCCCGGCTTACGCAAGCGTGTAGTGTCGCAACGGAATACCCAGAAACAGCGGAAGAGGTAGCAATTGCGCTTGCGCTTACCGACCCCCTCGGCGAGGTAGTTCTTAGCGACTCACAATCCGCAGTTCGCAACTACGCGCGGGGGCGCATTTCCTCCGAAGCTCTCCAGATCCTAAGGAAAGCTGGTCGACAGCACTTCGATAGCACCGCGATCATGTGGTTCCCAGCGCCCGTCGCCACCCCGACCGACGAGGGCCCCCCTGACTTGAACGAAATAGCACACCGCTCTGCGCGAGAGCTGACCCACCGCGCAGAATCGGAGACCGCCTCTTCGAGTTCGGAACTCCTGGTTCAAAACACGCGAGAACGCTCGGTCAGATACAATGACATCACCAAGCACTACCAGCTAGGCAAGCGGTTATTGCCCCCACCTCATCCTAAACTGAAACGTCGCCAGGCAGTCGTCTAGCGACAACTGCAGACACCAACCTTCCCCAGTCCGGTGCGATTGCGGCACATTTTCCCCGCGCAATACCCGAGTCCTCTTTGCATGTTATGTCCGGAAACTAGAGCGACGCTCTCACACATGTTGTGGGAGTGTCGTGTTATATCAGCTACAATGGCAGTAGCTCCGGAGGCTCTTGCGTCGATGTGGGTTGCCGCTCTGTGCAGCTCCAACCTTAAGACGCAAGATTGGGCTGTCCAGCAGGCCCGAGAGGCGGCGACGAGGCAAGGCCTCGAAGTTCCCTCATGGGAGACCTGAGCCCGGGTCGTTAAACTTTGCCGGATTTAAAATAAAGTTGTTTCCATCCATTCTGTAATTCTAATGGTTCACCGGTTATCTGCCCTACGCATTACATGGCCTGGCCAGCTCCATTTTCTTTCTCTTAGTGTAAACTATAGAATATCGGCGTTTCCCGTTTGCTCTCTGATCCACATCGCTCTATTCTTGTCTCATCACATCGCGTCTAACATTTTTCGTTCCATCGCTCTTCGCGCGATCCCTAGCTTGTTATCGAGCTTCTTTGTTAACCTCCAACTTTCTCCCCCATATGTTAGCACCGGTAGAATGCAATGATTGAACGCTTAATTGACCTAGATGAACGTACTCCAGCATATACTATCGAGGCTGACTGGGGATCATTAATTCTTGTCTTCTTGCCAGGCTACTGAAGATTACCTTTGCCTTCTGCATATTAATCGTCAACCCAACTCTTACACTTTCTCGGTTCAAGTCCTGAATCATTTGTTGACTACCCCCCCCCCCCCTTAGCGTTGCTGAACAGGACAATGTCATTTGCAAACCGAAGGTTCACGTGATATTCGCCGTTGATCCTCCCTCCTAAGGCTTCCCAGTCTAATAGCTTGAATATTTGTTTAAGCATGCAGACGCATGCGTTGGAAAGATTCCAATTCGTTGCCTGACCCCTTTCTTGATAGTGAGGAGGAGGAGGAGCTAGGAGGAGGCAATAACTTTATTGAGTCCTGAGGGACCCCTCCCCACCCACTCTTGGTTTAGTGGTCGGTAGGGGTCGCGGGCCGCACCCACGTTCGGACGGGAAGCCCGTGAGCCTCCGCCCTTCCGTGAGCCCTTTGGACTGGCCGGAGCTGGGTCTGGTGGTCTTAATGCTGTAAACATTCGCTTAAGCATTAAGCATTAGGCGAGTGGTGTCCAGACCACTCGCCTGAATAGCTATAAAAGGACACGGGCCTCAGCTTGTGCTACAGTAGCGTCGTGAAGACACCCGTTTGTGTCATCCAAGTAGTACGCTCTGCCGTCCGCGAGCATTTAGTTTTCTGCGTTTCTTATCCATCTCGCATCTCCGTGCCGCTCGTTCAGATGCAAATCATGCAATCGTCTTTACCGTCGTCGTTGTCTTGCTGCTGTCGTCACACACGCAATCTCGCGTTAATGCTAGTTCACTGTACTCTCGTCACACACACGAATGCTGAATTTACAATAACATTTTTCAACCTGGTAACGCTTTGCGAAACCCCAAACAATGCTGCATAGCCAGGTGCCTGCAAAATGTTTCAGATAACGTCGATTCCCACACTGCGTGCGGTCCGCACAATTTTTTACTTCTGTCATGCTGGAGTCAACGGGGCGGAACAGAAAGAGTCATCTCCTTCGTGAAAATCGCAATGTTCTCGTTGGGCAGTGTTAAGAACGGCCTGCTGAGATGCAAGTTTTGCCAGCCAGTTGCGACAGCGGCGGCAACCTTTTCTTGGAACGCCACCGTTACGCTCTAGCCTCGTCGCCATTGTGATTAAACGCGTTCGGCGGACCAACTATTGTTACTGAGCCCGCCACCGCCAACCTGGTCTGCCGTAAACGGGGTAGTGCCCGCGGGAACGTCTACTGAGGCCTCTTCCTACGCGCCGTTCGAGACGCAAGACAATGGGCTACCGGCCGCGCTGCGGGGGTCAGCTCGGGGAATAAAAGGCACCTTTCCTGATACAAGCCTCGAGTTCTACGAAGTCCGGCTGACCTCAGTTGGGGACCGTGAACCTCGCGCAAGGAAGTGTCTGTGAGTGTGTGTGTAAACCGTCCCGCAGAGAGGCGACTTGTTTACGATGACTGGACGGCCGTTTCCGTCACCTGGGTATCGGGGGAGGACCGAGTGTTTATAAACCGCTGTTGTGCGGATGCTCAGTGCACTTTCTCAAGCAGTCATGTTAGACTGATGTACTTTTCTCTCGCAGTCATGCTAGGCAGATGAACTGCATGTAGATACGGTAAATAAACCCATATTCCTCGTTCTCGATGAGAAGCAGTCCTTCCCTTCATCAGCGTCCTCAGCGTGGATAAGTTGGACGACGGCATGGGCCAGCTACCTTCTAATTCATGCCGGACTCCAATCTTGACATCGGGTTACCAGCGATGGGATTGAGCCCCCAATCCTAACAGCAGCTGTACTCGAGCTTCTAGAATTTCAGCCCTTTGTTTACGTACGACATCTGTGAAGGTCTTCAGGCAGTTCTCACGAAACAGGTCCCACTTCGCTAGGGCGGTCTCTCTGTTCTCGAACCAAGTCCTTGCGGCGTCTTCCAGGTAGAAGTATAGGTGGCGTAACACTAGGTTTAACAAGAACATAAACAACAGATAGAATCAACGATAACATTATTTATTTATTTATTTATTTATTTATTTATTTATTTATTTATTTATTTATTTATTTATTTAACTCAGCGTTTGCACACTACAGAGGGGAGGGGCATATCACAGACCAAAATGAAAAAGAAACAGTTGATACAATAAGAATAGGGAGCCTGATCAATCGACAGATTAAGACAAAGATGTACAACTTCAACTAGGAAAAAGCAGAGTTATTTCAAGATCTAAAAGGAAAAACAAACAAACAGGCTAAAACTGAAGGACAAGTCGAGTACAAATAATTAGGTAATGTTAAGCATGTTATTAAAAAGTTACATGGTCTCTTAAGATCTCTCTTAAGAGGGTGAACGGCGAAGGCCCACTCTTCCTCCTCTTGTCATTCGCCTCCTTCTGTGTCCCTCTTCTCTTTTTCTTCTTTCTTTTACTGATTACTGCTCACCACTAAGCATTTTAGTCATGTGTAATCAGTTGCGGTCATAACAAGCCGTCGTTAGACATGTTGGTCATATCATTGTCATTACAAGTCATTTCAGTCATTATTAGTCATTACTGGTCATTACTAAGCATGTTTAGTCATTTCTAATGAATTGTAGTCGTTACAAGTTGTCATTATACATATTGGTCATTTCGTAGTCATTACAAGTCATTTCAGTCATTGTTAGTCATTACTGCTCACTAGTAAGCATTTTTAGTCATTTGTAATCAATTTTGGTCATTACAAGACGTCCTTAAACATGTTGGTCATAGCATAGTCATCAGTCATCAAAATTTATGAAAAAGAGTGAGCCGGGCTATTTTACGCTGAATGGTAGGTTCTAAAAGGTTAAGCAGTGACTTCTTCATGGTAACACTGGCTGTGCGGCCATAATTGGATACGATGAAGCGAATGGAATGATTCTGCACTCTTTCGAGGTCCTTTATCAATGTGTACCACCGGAAGCCCAGATAGATAATATGTATTCAAGTTACGGACGAATGTAAGTGGTGTAGGGGATGAGGAGGGGGAGGGGTTGCCATATAGATATTTCTTCGAAAGTACCCACGTAAACGGTTAGCTTTGGCGATGTACCTTTTACTGATGGTTCCATGATAGGTTACTACAAATATGCACACCGAGATATTTGTAAGATGAAACAGACTCAAGAGTATTATCAAGATGATAGTGTGTACACGCTAATGAGGTGCGCGATACGCGCAATGATTTGCATTTTGAAATGTTTAATTACATGTTCCATGTTTGACACCAGACAAATACGTTATTTAAATCGGTCTGGAGTAAGGCAATTTCGCCTTGGTTAGCTACTGTCTGGTAAATTACAGTTATCCGCGAATAGGCAAACCTTCGAGTAAGTTCCAAATCATGCAGGTGCGTGTTGCGCTGAGCGATAAAGTTAAGTTGTTAGCGGGTGAAATACAGTCCCCAGAAAAACGATCAACAAATGCACGTCTTAATATGTCACAATCATATAAAGCCAACAGACAATGAAGACAAAGAGTCTGTTGGCTTTATAGGATGGTGATTAACAAAAATAGAGCTTTTAGTTGTTAACTATCATAATTGTTCACTTCATAATTTCATAGTTGTTAACTATCATAAGGAGGTCGCGATACACTCTTTTACTGTGACCTCCTTGTGTATACTAAATACCTTTGACATGACCGAACTCTTAATGCTAAATTATGATTATTACACAGCGGGCTCGATTATGCGCGTTTGTGACAGAGACTGCACCTCTAAGATTCCGCACAATGTCCTTGCTTTGAAATAACGGTGGTCGAAAGAGTTAAGTGCTCTTGTGAACGTTGATGTCCCCCTTACGGAAGTCACGTGCATGTTGGCTCCCGGCTGTCTAGAGATTATCGCCTGCATGTGCCTTGAAGAAGAAAATAAACTTGAAAAGA
The DNA here is from genome assembly GCF_023375885.2 of Dermacentor andersoni. Taxonomy (NCBI): domain Eukaryota; kingdom Metazoa; phylum Arthropoda; class Arachnida; order Ixodida; family Ixodidae; genus Dermacentor; species Dermacentor andersoni. Next base: position 26,798,722 of record NC_092815.1, read on the forward strand.
ATGGTCCGGCAGCTTTGGTTGTGGTGGCCTCAGGTGGCGGCTCGAAGTCCTTGGGCTCGGGTGGCATCTTCGGCTTGCCGGACGGCCCAGAGCTGGTCTTCCAACTCCGAACTTTTGAGAGCGGCTTCCCAGCGACGGCGGCGCCGACGGGGAAGGTCTCCGGCGGCCCCCGCAGCTGGAGCGGCGTCGGGAAGAAGCGAGCTCGAGGCTTCCTATACGCTGGTAACGGCCGCGGTTATGGACGCGTCGCGAACGGCAGCGGTTTCAGTATACCGTTGTTGCCGGCACATTCCCAGAGCATGTGTCGCAGCGTCGCTCTGTGTCCGCACGCTTTACACACATCAGTTGGGCATAATCCTGGGTAACGGTGGTGTAAGACGGCCGAGCTAGGGTTGGTATGGCCGTATGGTTATACGGCCTCGTTCCAGTTTAACTTATCGTGCGATGGCGGGAATGTGCGTCTTTCGAGTCTGTAATGTTGGGTGAGGTCTCTGAACGTGGTCAGGTGATTGCCACACGCCCATTGTGATTCTTGTTGCTGCATTTCTGTCGTAGTGTCCCGATCTAGCAGAACCGATGCCCCGCTCTCGGGGGCGGAGGCGAGTTATTTTTTTTTTCTTTTCTCGGAAGGCTCGTGCCGCTTGAGAGAGACAATTGCTTCTCTTTACTTTTTGAAGCCACTTACGGTGGGCGTATACATCGCAGGGCTTGATAAAAGCCGTTCGCCTTTGATGCTGTCTTCAATGGAACTGCTGCTGTTATAATCTTTGACCGTTCGCAGTCCTTTAGTTGTATCTCAAAGGGGTTGTTCACCTATGGTTTGGATTCCTAAAGCGCGCGCGCGCGTGTGTTTGTGTGCGTGTCCCTTGTGTCATTGTGCCTATGAGCCGACATGATAGGTACATGGTTTATAACGTGATCTGTTGTTTTATTATGCAGAACAAAGGTACATGCGCGCACTGGCACTATGTTGACCAGCACTCATTGTATGCTATACGAACCGGAGCACCCGGCTTGTATATAGGGTGTCTCACGTAACTTGAGCCTAACTTTAAAAAAGTATACAAATGCCACGTAGCAGGACAGAACCAACGTAATGTCGTTTGCCTTTGCTTAGAGATGCTCATATTATGTTTTTTTCATTCCACCTAATTAGATAACTATTCTTAATTAGTTACTCAACTTTTGAAATATTATGAGTAGATGAAAAGTGTCAATGAAAAAATCGTAGAGCAACATGAAAAAATCCCGACACAGCTTTTTGTTTCTCAATACGTGCTACGTAAAAGTGTTTTTCCAAGCATGAATGAAGCCCGCGAATACACGCGAAGTGCCTCGAGCAGGCAGTCGCACGGCAATTTTTCGTGGCATTTACACATTTGTTTTAAAGTTTGTCTCACGTTACGTGGGGCACCCGAAAGAAGGCCGTGAAGTGGCACATACCCTATGGCCAATGTATAGGGTATGCCAAATATAAGAAAAAGGAACCCTGAAATGGTTTGGATAGATTTTGTAGCCGCCGTAGGGTTCAGCTACAATAAAACATTCGCGCCACGATTTAAGTGAAACGTCTCATTTTAAGAGAGCTACAGACGATTACAATTTACCCTTCTCCCTAGCCATGCTTTATCTCCTCAACTCGTTCGCCGAGTGACCGGGGCAAAGCTCCGCTTTCATTGGGCTGTGCCTCATGACGTGTCGTCGTGTCGTCTGCTTCCGCGGTTGTCTGGGAGCGAGCGCGCGAAGCCGCTAGGCGCCAGCAGCGTGCGTTGCGAGCCGCGCGACTCGCCGCTCGAGGCACTTTTCGCGCATTCGCGGCTTCTTTCAGGCTGGGAAAAATACTTCTGTGCAGCACGTATCGAGCAATAGAAAGCTGCATCGGGAGTTTTTCATGTCGCTCTACAATTTTGTCATTGACACTTTTCATCGAATTATAGTATTCAAGAAGTTGATAATTTAATTAAGGCTAGTTATCTAATTAGGCAGAATGAAAAATAAAAGCAATCTGAGCATCTTCAAGCGACGGCAAACAACGTTACCTTGGTTCTGTCCAGCTACGTGGCATTTGCATACTTTTAATGCTTGGCTCAAGTTACGTAGGACATGATACCCTGCCGTTTAAACACCCACACTCCACGGCGCGCTCGAGAGAGTGAGAGAGAGAGAGAGAGATGTGTGATATCGGCGCAGCGCGCCAATGTGTACCACGTGATACCATACGCAAGCCCACAATATGGCGCAGACTTCGTCGTACGAGGACGCCGCCGCCATGCTGGAGCGTATCAGGCAGAGGAAGAAAATTCGCTACGAGGACCGCCTCCATCTCTCGCCGCACAAGGACGACTACGTGAGCATGGTACGTATACATACGAGCACTTCTGCGCATGCGCATGTACTATACGCGCGATCCAGTATATTCCGGTATGCGTATGCGCTATATACAAGTCTTAGATTTGTCGTTTATCGCAACTAGAGTCTGCTACATATAACGCACTCTGATAATGCCCATAACGACCGAAAACATTTTTAAGTTCGCCATTTCTAAAGCTATGCAACATTTCTTTCCGATCCGAAAACGACGAAAGATGACGCCGATGCAAGATTTATTGAACTGCGCGAGGCCCACATGGAGACAGTGGTACTTACAAAAGCTTCGCCACTTCGACAAACTCTCATTCCAACACTACACAATCTCCCTGCATGCCTGGACAAAGGTAAAGACGAAAACGCGAGGGCTTGGCATTGGCAGATAATTTCAAGCCAACGTTTCTAAAATGTTGCTTGTAAGTATATGCGCAGGCTTCGCACTCAACTTAAATACAGTTGAAATATTTTTTTGGTAAAAGAGAGATCAAAAAAAGATTTGATCTGCACCGCGAAAGGCCTGTGTGAAGGCAATTGTAACCCCGTATCTTTATGAACGCTCCCATACGCTCTAAACTCTAAAGCAAACGTTAGTGTTTGGCCTATTAAGACTATTTCTCCTGGTGGCGCTTAGTAATAAGAAAACTCGCTTCATTTACCTCGGTTTGATGCTGATTAGAGAAAATTTTTGGATCTTTGCGTTACGGTTTCCATGCTTTCAGTGCACTAACTCATAAAAAAATGGGATCCCTTCATTGTCGCGACGCTTTAATACAAAAAATCACACTGACTGGTAGCAACAGCATATATATTCGGGGTGTTTTATTTTATCGTTAACATAATTTTTATAGATCACCCGTTACATGCAGAACACTTCTACTTTATTAGCTAGATTACTGTCATAGACAGACGTTATTCGCAAAAAATAGATGAAAGCGAATATATCACTAATTAACAAACGCTTGCTGATTACCTTTTAAGCTAGTTACTCTGCACTTAATATTGCAGTATGCGAACTTTAGCCGGCAACATTTAAAGTCATATCCATTTGGAAGGAACCTTTATACAGACACCAGTTTCAAGGTATGCGTTCGCAAAGCTTGCGACGAAGTGCATTGGTGTACCAGTAACTTTTGAGCTTCAATGCATAAAAAGGTGTGTTGTTAAAGATTATGTGGAACAACAGTGAACCTTCACGGCAAGTTTAACTGCGCTTATCTCGAAACTGGTGTTATAGTTTCACAATTCGTTCCAAGTGGATGTGTCTTAAAACCACTGGCTTCAAATCATTAATTCCAAAATCTGCGGTAATGTAATTAGATGACACATAATTGGCTTCATTTTGTTAATTAGTCAATTATGCGTATATACTTAGTGTAAGCAATGTATACATCTTCGAGCATTTCAGCACAGTAAGTCGTCTTGCGCTAAATTGGGCAGGCGTTCTTTAAAAATTCCGTTAACAAGAATTTAGGTCGACCACGATATATTGAATTCGCCGAGAATATCTATATATATATATATATATATATATATATATATATATATATATTATTCCTAGAAGAACTAAAAGCTTTAAACGTGACACACCTTTATTTACCATAAGTTCGGCTAGTAAATCGCGCTATTCGATGCCACAAGTAGCATCCTCGTCGGACGCTTCTCAGGCGTCCTCGGCACCCTATAAACGACGTCGTCCTCGGTGTCGCCGAGTGCGTCGGAAATACAAGTAATTCTTAACTCCAGTCTGGATAAATCTACAGACTGGCCTTATGGCGCGCACAACGGCAAGAAACTCCGTTAGCTCAGTACTTTTGCTAGCTTTGTTCACGAATGTAGGTCCAAATTATTAAAGCGAAAGCCTTAAATGCCTGATCAGAAGGAGGCCTTGAAAACGCGCAGTGCGGTACGGAAAGTCACGTGAGCTTGCCTCTCGCAGAGACGCACTCATGCGTTTGTCGTCGTCGTCTCCCAAAGCTGGCTGCAGCGCCATCCATCATGCACCCCCAAAAAAGCAAAGTTAGTTAAGACAAAGTTAATTCAGCCACTGAAACCCACGAACTTCGGTGGGAGTCGAGCCCACGACCTATGGTGTTAAGGCGAAGTTAATAAGGCACTCGAACCCACAACCTTCAGTGTTAATTAGGGCGAAGGAACAACACATTCGCATGAGAATGTTAATTAATTCAATGATTGTTTCTTGAGCGCGCAAGCTTTCGCCCTCTTTGGTGCATGCTAAAGTGACTGTCAATTTTTTGGGTCACGTTGATAGCTTATTTTATTGATATATCAATTATATGCATAGCATTTATATGCATCGCGGTAGGGCTACGCATATGCTTAGGTATATACATGCTATATGCTTATCCATGGCATATGCGTGGATCTATTGCTACACTATTCGATCACAACAAAGTTTCTCATTCCAACTGGGCCTTACTTTCTTGGCTAAATTATTCCTCAGAATTTTGAGAATGACAGCCTGCAAACAAACTTCGCGAAACAAGACATTCAGAGTGCACGCCTTTTATTTTAAATATACTCGTATCGCAGCGCAGTGACGCCCGTGCGATGTCATTACAGGCCCGACACGGCGTTCTAAAGCTTTCAAGTGTGCCAGAAATTTTGGCCTATACCCCCTGTGCTGTCGCGTAGTCGTACCCGCGTTTTTTTAGAACACCGTCCGAGAAGTACATATGCAAAGCTAGACATTGCTATTGCAGTTAGTGCTACGCCCTCCGGGCAGAACTGACAATTTCTTTTACCGCAGGAAAATGGGTCACACTTTCGAAAAAAAAAAAAAGGTCGACCTAAATTCGAACGAATACGGTAACCTGCCATGTAACGCATGTAAGCGATCGGCAGCTTTACGAATGTGTTTTGTGAAAAAGCTGAATTTATTCCGCTGCCCTGGGGAAATTATCAACATGACCGAGATCAAATCGAGCGAAAATGAGGAGATGAGCCGGCGTCCCCTCTCCTCACTTTCGCTCGATTTGATCTCGGTTATGTTGATAATTTCCCCAGGGCAGCGGAATAAATTCTGCTTTTTTCGCAAAACACATTCATAAAGCTCCCGATCGCTTACATGCGTAATTTATATATATATATAACAGCTGTGTCTTACCAGTACTCACCTACGGGGCAGAAACCTGGAGGCTTACGAAAAGGGTTCTGCTGAAATTGAGGACGACTCAACGAGCTATGGAAAGAAGAATGATAGGTGTAACGTTAAGGGATAAGAAAAGAGCAGATTGGGTGAGGGACCAAACGCGGGTAAGTGACATCTTAGTTGAAATCAAGAAAAAGAAATGGGCATGGGCCGGACATGTAATGAGGAGGGAAGATAACCGATGGTCATTAAGGGTTACGGACTGGATTCCAAGGGAGGGAAGCGTAGTAGGGGGCGGCAGAAAGTTAGGTGGGCGGATGACATTAAGACGTTTGCAGGGACAACATGGCCACAATTGGTACATGACCGGGGTAGTTGGAGAAGTATGGGAGAGGCCTTTGCCCTGCAGTGGGCGTAACTAGGCTGATGATGATATATATATATATATATATATATATATATATATATATATATATATATATATATATATATAAAGCAAGCGTAGTTATTCGAGTATATTTCTTGATATTCGTGGGATGAAAACGAGGGCTAAGTGGCAATCTTTATTGCAAATCAAGTGTGCCGTTTCGTGCTGGCCCTCGCTTTGCCCGCACCCCCCGTAGCACCAACCGGCAAGCGCGGCGAATGACGTCATCACTGTACGCAGACGGAGATGTTCCGGCGTGAGCACAAGCACCCGGACCAGGAAGTGCGCTACTTTGAGCGTGGCACCGGCTTCCTGGACGTGCGCGACAAGTCCGACCGGTGGCTCCGCCTGCAGGTCGGCGCGGGCCACCTGCTTGTTCTGCCCGCGCAGATATACCACCGCTTCTCACCGGCAACGCAACAGGTACGCGCGGGCGCTGTTTTCTGTGTTTCTGCCCTCACATAGTTGGACACTTTTTTTTTGTTATTGAAATGAATAATAGGGGAGGTTGGCGCCTTTATGGCGGCACCGGTTACTCCTTGTCGCTTAGCGAAGGAAACAAGTACGCGCAAAAAGGGAGAATAATGGCACAAAATATGACACACATAGAACACCAGATGAATAAAAACTACAGTCCAACAGTACATGAATCGCAAAGTTTTGTGCATGAGTTCCGTACACATACGCATATATAAACTCAGATATCTTGAACAGCCAAAACACACATGTAATTACACTGCAAGCACAGAACACAATTACACATTGCGTAAATATTACGATCACCACATAAGTCAATTTTGAACCCAGAACAACATTTATGTCGCTCATTTAGCCTAATAGGATCAACTGAAACTTAATATCTTCCCAAAATGTTGGTGTCCTCGAAAAACTTCATTAAAGCAAGAAGTGCTCTTTTCTGAAGGCTCGCAGTTGCCGATGGACCAACTTTTTTAGAGTGAATGGTCTTCTGTCTAAACGCAACAAATTCGCTTGCAGTACCCTTCTTTGTGGATCGTATTTAGTGCACTCGAGGAGGAGATGATGCACACCTTCGTCAGGACGGCCACAAGAACACTGCGGACTAGAGGCACGTTTTATCATGTATATAAGAAGTGTCTCGTAAATGCAGTACCAAGCCGCAAGCGGTGCATCAATGTTTCAAATGTTCTGTCTGGATTTCCCGGAATTGATAGGTTTATACATGGGCCTATAAAGTACAACTCTGAGTTCTTAGATTGCTGATCAAACCAGGTAGTTTTGCTGAGACGACAGGATATCTGTTTCAGGAGCGACGGACTTCACTACCCAAAAGGGGACGATTGATTGTCTCTGCGTTATTGTGGGCCCGTTCGCAGCTGCGTCCGCTGCATTATTACCAGGAATATTGCAGTGCCCGGGTATCCACTGAAATGCAGTTACGTGACTCATTGCGCTTGCTTTTGTATGTTCTTTGAGCGTCTCATGCAATAGCAAAATGTTCAAAGAATTTTTCTTCTTGCTTTGTAGTAATGTGAGAGCGGCTTGCGAATCGCTAAAGATAGCCAATTTTTGCGAATTCTTTTCTGATGTTATGAAACGCAAAGCACACAGGATTGCAAACAGTTCTGCCACGGTGGAAGATGTCTCTCGGAATAATTTGAATGTTTGCTCTAGCTTCAAATGTGGAATGACAAATGCTGAAGCTGAGAAATTTTTATGACACGGACCGTCTGTATACACGTGGATGTACTGGCGATAAATAATGAGTAAATTTGGAAAAGTGTCAGTTGCTATACGGCTACCATGAACATGTCTCTTTTAGATAGAATCCCGTCGACCGATAATTCTATTTTAGGACGTGTTAACATCCAAGGAGGATAACTAACATTCATAATGCATAATTCAAATCTTGGTAATAATGCTTTATGTTCCTGAACTACAACAAGAATTTTGCTTTTGTTTCATTCGCTAAGAGCGAGGTTTAATGGATACTTTTCGTGTTGGGTTAAAATGAGATAAATATGCCAGCATGGTTTCAACCGTTCGTATGAATGGAAATGGTGGGTGACGAGCTTCAGCAATTACTAGAGAACTCGAGGTAGCCTGCGGAACCCCAAGACACACTCGCAGCCCCCTTCCCAGTAAACGTTGAAGACATTCCTCAGAAGTTTGCGATAAACCTTGGAGAATAGGTGCCGAATAAGCTATTTTTTGTTTTATGAGTGCGTTGTGAACTTGCAACAGTGAAAAGACTGATCCCCCCACGTTGTGCCAGCGAGTCGCCGAAGCAGGCACGTTTATTTTAGGATTGGTCTGGTTTTATCATTGCGCGGATGTGTGATGCCCATGTTTGCTGGCGGTCCAACAAATTTATGCTCCTTCACGAACATCAAAGTTTGGCCATTAAAGAGGGCCTGACACCTAATTTTCGATCAATTCACCCAAAATAAACACTACAAACTGTTAGAATTTATCAAAACGGCGTCTAAGTTTGCCCGTTTCAAACCACAGATCATGCAGTGTTCCTGATCGTCTGTTCAGTGTTTCGGTTGCAGAATACAAACACTCGTCTACTCGTTCCGTTCGGTAAGCACGCATATGCTTTTAGTACTTCGAAACACACGAAGAAGCCCAAAGGAGCACCTGCACTGTGCCTGGTGGGTTTCATGGGATTCCTTTCATGTTGCATCAGCCAGAAAGGCGGTTGCCAGGTTTCACTGAAGAAAACAAACAAATGCGCACGCACATACACACAGAGAAAATGCAGCGCTTCCCGTGCACATAAAGAATGCACAAACGCGTAAGGAAAAAAACCACACCAAGCAATCAGCCAGCTCCGTACGTACATGCATGACCTCCGCGACCACCATGAGTGCCAATCCCGGAGGCCCTGTGTTGCACCATTATTTTCCCTCTTGCCAGCAATGACTCCAAGCTGCAGCGACAGGTGGCGCTGCGCCGCCGCCGCCCGACACAGATCCCTATGGCTGGCTTTTTTGGACATCAAGGGAGCCTATGACAGTGTACTTCAAGAGGGCTTGTGGGGCATTCTGGAAACTTTAGGAGTGCAAGATGGAGTAACCAATTTCTTAAAAGATATCTATAAAGGTAACCGGGTGATTATACAATGGTAAAAGCAGGTTTCGGAGCCTGTAATGATTCGGCGGGGGCTTAGGCAGGGGTGCCCATTGTCACCTCTGATGTTTATGCTGTACCTACAAGGTTTAGAGGCCAAAATACAGCAAAGCGGAGTCGGCTTCAACCTATCATTTTTCAGACAAGGAAAATTGATTGAACAGTCATTACCAGGACTGATGTACGCGGATGATATTGTATTAATGGCTGACAATGCAGAAGATCTGCAGGAATTAATGGACATATGTGGTACAGAAGGAGACAGATTAGGCTTGAAGTTTAGCAAAGAAAAATCAGCAGTCATGATTTTTAATGATAACATTTGCGGCCAGCATAAGATACAGGAGGCCACGCTGGAGATAGTCGATAAATACAAGTACCTTGGGGTGTGGATAAATAATGGCATTGAGTATCTGACAGAGTACGAAAAATATCTAACGACTAAAGGTAACAGAAGTGCAGCGATTATGAAGAGTAGGGCACTGTGGAACTACAATAGGTACGAGGTAGTACGAGGGATATGGAAGGGGGTAATGGTACCAGGCCTGACTTTTGCCAATGCAGTTCTATGTATTAGAACAGAGACCCGGCAACAGTTGGAAATTAGGCAACGTGGTGTGGGTAGGCTCGCTCTGGGAGCACATGGCAAGACACCAAATCTTGGAGTGCAGGGGGATCTGGGATGGTCTTCTTTCGAGGGCAGAGAGGCTAGTAGCAAGATAGCATTTGAGGAGCGATTGAGAAAAATGGGGGAAATTCGGTGGGCTAGGAAGGTTTTCAGTTACTTATACACGAGGAATGTTGACACGATGTGGAGGAAGCGAACTAGAAAATTGACAAGCAAATACTTGGGCAGTAGCGGGGGGACAAGTAAGGAATCATCTGTCAAGAAAAAGGTTAAGGAGACAGAGAGGGGTATGTGGAGTACAGAGATGCAAACCAAATCGGCATTGGAGACATACAGGACGTTTAAGCAAGAAATAGCCAAAGAAAATATTTACGATAACTCTAAGGGAAGCTCATTGTTGTTTGAAGCCAGGACAGGTGTACTGGGGACTAAAACGTACCGAGCCAGATACCAGGAGATAGATTTGGTGTGCGAGGCATGTGGAGAGGAGGAGGAAACGGCTGAACACCTGATACTTGCTTGTAAACAACTTCACCCTGCAGTTGAATCTAACGGGGAACTATTCAAAGCTTTGGGTTTTAAAGACAGTGAAAGTAGAATAGACTTTGAACAGGTAGAAATAACTAAACGGAGACTATCTGATTGGTGGATAATATCAACGCAAAAGTAGAGGAGTAAATACATAGGTATGCATGCATATAGAACCATTAAAGGCTAGGTGGCGCGCGCCGCCGCCGCCCGATTCAAAGGGTTGAGCCTCAATCATCCATCATCCATCCATCCATCCATCCGATCCAAAGGGTTGAGCCTCATTCATCCATCCATCCATCGTGCTCCAGCACCCCCATAGAGTTTCTCACTATATTATCTAGAGGGAAATCTGGCGCTGCTGCGCTGTGGTCTTCCGTATTTCAACTCGTGTCTATATAACTTTGAGGGAGCTCTGTTCTGAGGGCACCCGGAGTAGGAAGTTGTGTGGTTTCCGCCACAGTTGGCACACTTTGGCTGACACACAGACTTGTACTATGAGTGATTGTGGTCTTCCGAGCATATGTTGTAGTGACGTGGACTGCACAGTTCTTCACTAAATGCCCAAATCTCTGGCAGTTGTAGCATCTCGGAGCAGGACCATGGTATTCTTCTACACGACGACTCGTGAAACCCAAGAGCACTCTTTGTGGAATTGGTGTGCTTTCTCTGAAAATGGAAAATAACGGTTCTCTGAGGGTGTGATTCTGTCGCTCCGTCTTCTAGGCGACTTTAGCGTGCTCGACGACGGGCAGATGTCACATCAAAATCCTTCAGGAAGTCAACGAATTGTTCTTCTGTATATTCAACCGGGACATAGCGTATCTTGCCAACATGTTGGTATAAGATGCAGGAATAAATGGCTTGACTCCCAAACCAGCCACTTCACTCATCGTCGACAGTAGACGTCTTGCAGATGAGACTGAAGTAACGCTGACAGAGAAACTTCCATCTCTATTCACGCGGAATGACTGTGCCTTTTCCTTTGCTGCGGAAACAATTTCTGACGCAGCGAGGTTTTGATTCACTTGCCAGAAGTTGCGGCCTCCCTGCGAGGGTCGAAAAACAACTGGAATTCCCTAAGGTCCCTTCTTTTTATGCGCTACCAAGGAGAACGACGCATCAGTTGACGTCTTCATCTTCGCTTACCTTATAGGTGGATGTCCTGTCTTCCTCAACTTGTGGTTTCTTGGCTTCACTTTCTCATTTCTCAGCCATATTCACTGAATGTGCGCTGGAACATAGTGCAGCATTGAAAACTAGCGTCGCCAGCTTGATGACATTAGGTGCGTGTTGTGGTACTTCCGAATGCGGGGCCGATTCTGCAGCACTTGCGCACCTAGGAATGCGCTGTCAGACATATGGCTTGTGCCAGGGTTCTTTGCTGCACATACTGCTGTGGTAGGCATAGATGCGCTGCAGAGCGCAGCAAAACCATATGATATTGGGCGTCATCTTTAACACATAGGTACCCCACGGGATGTCTGTTCTCTGTTTGACAGAGAACAGATATTTGAAGTGGGTAACTCGCTTTAATCATTTTCCATTAGGCTCATAATCAAACAAAAGGGTATTCTTAATTTTATTTGTTATTCTTGCAAAATCTTTTTTATCAAGGTTAATTTTCGTTTTCCATTTCGTGCGCCATTCGTGAATTCCTTCCAACACTGTGTTCAAAGTGGCTTAGTCATTCCGGCTTGATATTTTAGAATAAATTAAGCAGTCATTTGCGAAAAGGCAAACCGTGAGCAAGCTGTCAATGCCTTCTGCAATAGCATTAATGTAACACAAATAGAATGGGACCGAGCACCGACCCCTGGGGACAACCGGATGTAACCTTTAGAATTGCAGATTTCGCCCCTTTAATCTCAACATACTGCGATCTGCTCATAGGATAGGATTTAATCCAATAAGTAAGTTCTTTATTCACTCCTAAATGATGAAGTTCAACTAGAAGCTCAGCATGTGACACAAGATCAAAGCCTTTGATAAGTCTAGACAAACTGCGTCCACTTGACCTGAATCATTTAAAACCTCGGCAAAATCATATAGTCTGTGTGCTAGTTGATAATTTACGTCAAAAGCTATGTTGATTGGGAAAGAATAGATTTGAGCTTTCCAGGTAAGTGAAGATTTGTTTAGACAGGATATGTTCAAATATCTTGCAAGTAGTGCAAATAATTGAAATGGGCCTGTAATTTTCTATATTGAACCTACTACCGCTTTTGTGTACCGGTACAATTCTAGCTATAAGTCAGTCAGGAGGAAACTTCTGTTGTTTCAGTGATGCATCGAATATAATTAGCAAATATTTTGAAAACCATTCTGCATAACGTTTCAAAAATTCATTTAGAATACCATCCGGTCCAGGATACTTTTTGGTGCCGATGTCCAATAATAGCGACAATATTCCTTGCTCGGACAGAAGAACACTAGACATGTTGGACTATAGACAACCACTAAGCTCGGGGCCAGTTCCGCAAGATGATCAAAGACGGGGTGGAAGGATTCAATAAATTTTTGGGCTAATTCGTTTTCATCGGTGATGAGCCGTTCATCAACGGTAACATACTGAACATTCTCCTGTGAGGGGGAAATGTGGCGCCAAAAGCGCTGAGGTGAGTCGCTCATGAATTGTGCAAGTGTTTCTGAGAAATATCTTTCCTTCGCAGTTTTTCATTTATGCTTAAGCGTAAGCGAAAAATACTTCCGATTGATTGCTCTGTTTTTTCCTTCTCTTATGCTTTATTTACCGCTTTAAATGAATAATTTCTCGATTTATCCAGGGGTTGTTTCCTAACTGTTTTTACTTATAAAGGAATGGACTTTTCCAAGCAATAATTTACTATTTCTTTAAAGCAGCTCCAGAGCACATCAACGTCAATCTCCCTATTGAATGAATACAATGACATCCCTAAGTAATCAAGGATACTGACATCATTAGCCCTGAGAAGTTTTTCCAGGTAAAAGTTAGTCTATTACCAACCTTAGCTGATGCCTTTCTTATACAAACCAAAACAAGTTTGTGATAGGGAAGACCATCATTAATTTCAACATCACATTCAGACAATCAACTATGCCGAAACACAATATCAATAACCGATTCCAATGTAGCACCAACCCTAGTCGCATCACGGACACACTGCAAGATCATGTGTGAATGCTATTTCAAACAAAACTTCACTATTTTTAAAGTCAGTAGAGCTTAATAGTTTATCACATTCTATACCGGGCAGGTTGAAATCGCCGGCTATAATTATTATGGGATATACTAGTACACAGAAAGTCTTGGATTGATTTCAAGAACGAGACTGGAGCACCGGGTGGCCTGTAAACAGCACCAATGACACAGGGTACTGTGTGGGTTCTCCACACATTACTGTTGAACACCAGATTCTCTCATTGTCTTTGCATCGGTACAAGCTTTATTTTTTATTTAAAAATTATACCAACACCCCCTCCTCGCGTATCGCAGTCTTTTTGAATCATACTGTATGCGGGGGGGGGGGGGGGGGGGGGGGGGTATTATTTCGCAGTCCTGAATTTACTTTGTTGAAAATTAAGAGTTTACGAAGTTGCGGAACCGTTTGAAGCCAAAAGAACAAAGTTTAGTCAAACCCATTATTTCCTATAATTCACATGCTGGCTGAACTGCCTCTATTGCTGCTACTGCAGACACTGCAGTTCCCTCTAGTAATTATTGCATGAAACTATGTATTCCCCCAATAGAATTCAGTAGATCTCGCACTAAGCATTCACATGACATTTTGCTCATTTGTAGGAGGAGATAGTGGTTCACCGCCTCTTTGAAGATGTAGACACCTGGACAGCGGACTTCAGGGATGACCAAGGCAACCAGTGACACACCCCATCCATCTCTGTTTAGCTATGCTGCTTGCGACTGCATGGGGCAAGCACTGCTTTGTGTGCATCTAACTGCACCTTTCACAAAGGTGGCATCATATTTTCCACTTCATTTAGCTCCTTCCGCCACACGCACCAAGTCACTAACATCAGTGCATCTCCCTTGTCCCATGTGCTGCAACACCACCACGTGCATGCAGGTTTGTTTATTCAGCCAGCGACAAATTTTTCAGACTTTATCCTTCCAAACCTTAGAGTAGAAAGGGGGCACCTAGGTTTATTTGCCTACATTATTCATTATCTGTTTCTGAAATCTTAGGGCGCGGCTCTTGGGCACCCATTCCTACGTCGGCATAACTGAGCAAACACTGAAAGATCGAACTTAAGAGAGCAATGGCGGATGAAAGGCAGCAAAAACAGAGCGCAAGAAGGAAAGCAGAGGAGGAAACCAGAAGCCATCTTGAAGCACCACCAGATGGCGCTCACATCCGCAGGAACAGCCATGCAGGAGAAAAAAATAACAGAAAGCTTGCCTTCGCGCACAGTGTTCCCCACAAGCATTTCCCGGTAAAGACTGATTGCATAAGCTGCAGTTGCCGAGAAGTGGTAACTGTGTGGCCGGACTATATATAGTGCTATGCATCACAGCTCTGCAGCAATCTGGGCGATGCCTCAATACATGTATTCAGCTGCACTCAAATTTTGCATTCGAAAGCCTCACAATCGTTGAATTTTTCGTACATCTTAACACTGCAAACATTTTGCACTGTTTCTTTTTCATAGAAATTTTGTGCATTCTTCATAAACGACACTTATAACCGTCATGCTAGTAGTTTTGTTTAGGCCCAGTCCCCAAATATCACAAAACAAAATCATACGAACACATCTTATGCATGATAGTACACAGGTAACCATTAACACAGTAAACAGTCAAGCTCAGATTGAAATATTGCTTAAAAAGGCACCTTGTCCTCTAGATCAAATGCCACAAGGCTCTGCAAGCAATCCATCAGATACAGCAGTCATGTGCACATATACTTTTAATTAGACAACAAATGTGCTTCTTGTTACTTATGTGCAGCAAAACCCACTGTTTGTTTCTGCAGCCAGAATAAACCAGTATTCTTGCACCCCTTAACAAAAGTGTGTGTCATGTGTTTACAAAACAACGAAAGACAAGGCTCCATCTGTCAGTAACAGTGGTAAAACTGCAAACATTTATTACTGTAGTGGCAGCGTGGGCCCTGTAACAGCTTCTAACTTGTCCTTGCAGCAAGAGACACTGCCCCTCAACAACAGATGGAAAATGGTGATAATTTACTCTTGGGTATGGCAATGGTTAGGAGTGGAGGCGGCAGTGCCCCAAGCTTGTCACCGGTGTTTCCAATGCATTGCTTCTACTTTGTGGCCTGCTCCAGGTAGGATATCAAGTCAGCTCGATCTTGCACTTTCTTGAGGCCAGCGAAGACCATCTTGGTGCCCGGAATGTACTTTTTTGGGTCCTCCAAGTAGATGAACAGCGTGTCCTTGTTCCAGGTGATCCCTACAGAAACAATGATAAAATGCTGATTAGTGTTTCATACAAATCCACATCTGGGTTATGAGAAAGGGCACTGGAGTACCAACATTAATTTCTAAGATTTGAACACCCTTTCCATCAAAAGCCAATCACTTTTACCTGGGTAAATAAAGGACAGCATATGCTACTGTGCAGCCTCATTTAAACATTGCAACCTGTTGTAGAGTGCAGAGCAATCAGTAATGTCGGTTACAGATGTTCTATTACACCAATGAATTAAGGGTGGTCTAGACTTGCAAGGATGGCAGTTCAAAAATGTAACTATGGCACTGCTTTCATGCAAATGGACAAGTACTACAATGCACTGAACTACAACTCCAAATAATTTGGTGTTTGCTGGCATACTCCAGCTGGCATGTGGAACATTAAAATGCATAAACCAGAAGATGGTCAATGGGATGACCTATTTGTGCCACAAGTTATGAAGTTGAAAGGTTGCTGATCACTATCCTTCACCTTTTTAGAACAAAAAACATGGTAAGTTGGTGAAAAATGCATTTCTGCACAAAAAAATATCTGAGCAGGTCATATACACCACACTTAGTACTGTCTTGGTTTCAGCAACACTGTAACAAAACTTCTTGAAGTATGCAACTGCAAGGTTTATACAGTAGAATGTCATTCATACGTTTTGTAATAGAACACGATCCCAAGCAGCTAAAACATTTAACCAACTCAACTGCAGTTGACATCTATGTAATGTGAAGCGTGGTGTCAATACAGCACAAGACACCGATGTGCGCCTAGCTGGTAAGGCTTGTGCGGCGCAAGACACGCATTGTCGTTTTCATGGCTTACATTGTGCCACCTGCAGCAAGGAGCAACAGCGGCGACATTAGGGTTATTGCATATTAAAAGCCTGCAGTACCTTTCCAACAGCGCTACACCCCATGCACTGTGAAACAGACAAGTGAAAATGTGTATCGCAATAGGGTTGGCAGCTATAGCTGTGAATATGGCATGTGACGACCAGGGAGGATTTGACTGGTACCAGGAAAGGAAACAGTGCATGCCAGCGTTTTCACATGAAATCGACGGGCGAGTATTGCGGGCAAGCTGCTGTAGCGGGCAGCTACTATTCTCAATACCGCACACCTCATGCCCGTTCTTGTTTACATGGGATCTAGCAGCTGGAAAGCTTATCATGCGATCACGGCTTGGCGATGCGGCGAATGCTGGTGCCAAAAGAATGTTTTCCGCGGACGCATGGGCCCATTAAAAGAAAACTAACTGTATTGGGTCATTATTAATGTTATCGATCGCGAATGTTGGTGCTGAGAAATTGTACATAACGAGATTGTAGTTACGAGGTTTTACTGCACTGAGACACTGCTTTTCTTTTACAAATGTTAGCAGTTGCAAACCAGCCTATTTTTACAAGTCCTGCTCAGTACAAGTACCATTCTGGTGCTGAAAATTGAGCACTAAAAAGATACATAGGCACACAGCAAAGTGTAATGGAGAGATTTAGCATAGCAGTACTTCCCTACCATTAGCAGTTGCCATGAATGTGCATGTGCAAAATTTACGGGGCTCTAACAAGTTTACCAGAACGGCTTCCGGCAGTCACTGAGAGTGATTAACATGGCAGTTGCCCAGGCTGCCTGTTTCCTTTTTAATTTGCACGTGTTACATTACTTGCTGATCTTACAGCAAAAAATAACGAAAATTAAGCCATCACTTAGTCTCATCTCGCGCTGAGGACATAGTATAAGCAATTTTACTATTTATTTTGTGCTATAAAGACAGCAGGCAACACAGGTGAATTATAATCAAAGCGAACAGCCTGGGCACCAAAACCAAGGGCCATTGCCTACACAGAAATAAAATGATGTGCCACCCACTAACAGAAAAATTTGTCTGAAACCTGATAATTACTTTTTGTTTGTCCAAAATGAAAGAAGCAATGCCCTTGCTGCTAAAGTTTGGAAATGTTTACTGTCTTTACCAATACATAGAAAAAAAAAATCGACATGTAGGTACGTGCTAAACCCACAATCTGATTATGAGGCATGTCACAGTGGGGGATATGGGCTAATTTTGACCACCTGGGGTCGTTCGACATGCACCCAATGCATGGTATAGTCATTTCTGCATTATGCCCTACTGAATATGTGGCCACCATGGCTGGGATTTGACCTTTAGACCTTGTGCTTAACAGTGCAGTGCAGTGCCATAGCAGCTACACCACCACAGCGGATGTACTTGGGGAAGGATCACCTATGTTCAACATAGGGCACCAATAAAATTACACAGGGCCCTAAGACAGCTTTCACCAACATGAAATTTTTTACTCCTATGGCTCCTCTTTTGCAACTACAAGCAAGATGCATAGTACAGGGATAGATATTGCACAGTGCATGTAATGTCTGCAGCACCCAGCCAACCAGGAACTATGGTGTGCTTTTATCTTATCTATTTACAGCTGCACTTGTGAACATATTCCATTATACTTCTGTTCAAGGTCGTTGATCAATGATTGCTTTCATCTTGAGCGTCATGCCAAAGGTACCCCGATATGAAACAATGCACTTTTGAGGAATTCTCGGGGTACTGCGTAAAAAAATATGCTTGCAAAGAGCTGAGTCATCAAAGAAAGTGAACGCACAAGACTAAATCTTTGCTGAAAAGTTGACATTAATGCTTTGGAATAGAATAATAAAAGGGCCCAGTTGTCCCATGCTTGCAGTGTGGACATTTGTTTTACAAGGACATTTCTTTTACATTCATTTCGATTAAACCTGGTGATAACAGACAGGATGCTAAAGCTGCTTAATGGTTAAAAAGGAGCAGGGTTCGTCTTTGAGAAATAGTTTGTGTGGTATTCTGTGGTACCTGGCACAATCTTTCACAAGTGCAAGTTCTGCCCTTTGGCTTAGTCAATCAGCATACATTGAAAGTGATATCACCAAAAATGTGCAGTGGTGAACGCGGCCCCAGTTTAAAGTGAACTAGTGTTGCAATACTATTCATGCACAGGAAAAGTATGTTGAACCCAAATGTGATAACGGAACTTCAAATGTAAATAGAACACAATAAACTACTGGCGTTAGCCTAAAAGCAGCTCCACA
Organism: Dermacentor andersoni; assembly: GCF_023375885.2. Taxonomy (NCBI): domain Eukaryota; kingdom Metazoa; phylum Arthropoda; class Arachnida; order Ixodida; family Ixodidae; genus Dermacentor; species Dermacentor andersoni. The sequence goes on from NC_092815.1 coordinate 26,817,409, forward strand.
GTTACAGAGTGCTGATCAGAAGAAAAGGTGATCACCTTTGCTCTTGTTGGCATCTGTATAGCTGAAGCCTGGAGATTGACCTGTCTTGCGCCCAATGAGACCATGCAGGTTGGGGCCTGTCTTGTGCTTGCCGCCAGCTTCAACTGTGTGGCACTGTGCACACCGCTGCACAAATACCTTCTTGCCCTTCTCGGGGTCACCCTTAGGGATATCGCCCATGGCCTGAAATAAGACCCACGTAGCATACGTCTGTACTTAGAGAGAGGAAACCACACTGCAAAGGTGAGGACAGATATTTTAAATGAACTCCATGACATGAAGGCTCGCCCATCAATGACGTCCCAGAGGTCGAGCGTAAATCACGTATAACCAACCAATTACCAATGCTATTTCAGACTATTTCAAAAAAATTCACGATGTTTTAATAAGGTGATCACTAAGGCATGTGAATTTGGACTCGGAATCTGAACAGTGCAAACAGGTTTCCAGTCCGATTCAGGTCATAGTCGCTTGGCTGCACTCCTATGTTAGCGCTACAACATTTGCCACTGAATAAAGTTCTTGTTTTATGGATTAATACGGCGAGTCTTGCCGGCTAGCAATACACAGGAGCACCGTGGAGAAGCAGCTCTCCGGAAAGGCTAGTTATCGTGCCTTCGCTCTGCGGCAGTGCTGACTTCAATTACAAAACGATATGGAAGCGGACGAACTGACGCGTCGCCCGGAAAAATAAAAGACTAATAAATGAGCTCAATAAAAGAGAATGAAGAAGATCACAGGTCAAAGCATACGCCACGTTCTTTAAAAGCCGGGGGCACCGGCAGTAGTACAGGGTTGTAGACGAAAGCGTGCAGACGCCAATAGCAAAGTTTACTGCCTGCACGAGGCGTGATGTTGCTAGAAAGTACAGCCCTACTTAACCGGCGGCGAAAGCACTTACAATGGGAACGCGACCCGTTTCCTACGGGCCAGTCACGGTCACCTTGTGCGCAAGAGAAATATGCTAAAAAAGTCACACGCAAAACAACCGAAGGTCGCTCGAAGGCAACTAACGGCTGCACAGAGCGCACTGCTTGGACTATCTGAGACCTGGAACGAGCACCGGTTAACGCGTGAAAGTGGTGCGGTACAATCTGACGCAAGCTATCTTCCGGGAAAGCACATTTTTCATTCATTCGTTAGGCCTATCACTGACCTTCCAGCGCCGGGGACGAAAAGCAAGGGTATTTATGCTAGCCGACTAGCGCGATTAAACATAATTACGGACTGTGTTCATCGCTTAACGGTTTGTAGATAAATAAAACAAAAATTCAGAACGCCTCTGAAGCGGTAACTTACCTCGCAAGGTTAACTCGCTGCCGCTGCCTTCGGAGTAATGCAAGGAAGGTCACCCACTGGCTGGCGGCAGAACCAGCCACGCCGCACTTGCGCACACTGCGCATGCGTCTAACACGACCGCACATGCGCAGTAGTACAGGAGGGGCGTATCGTCTGCTACCGCGTGCGGCGACGCACAGATGACGCAAAAATGACGTGGGAGACTGAGCTCTCATCGTTATCATTTTGTTGCATCAGAAACGAACAAGCCGAGCACGCACATCTCGCGGCACAGACAGACGTAAGGCGCCTATTTATCTTTATGCAATGGGGAAAAAAAAGTGAGCACATCTCGCGGCACAGACATATGTAAGGCGCCTATTTATCTTTATGCAATGGGGAAAAAAAAAGTGAGAGCACTGAAGCCGGGTACACGTGGTTCAAACACGTTTATTCCTCGCACATTTCAGACGACAGCGACGGTGGCATCCCAAAAGATACCACCATTGTCCCCTTTTCTTAGTTGTATTTGCAGATACGAAAAACTACACAGCACAAACCATGTGTTCGGCACTGAGGCATAAAGTTGGTAACATTATCCTTACATGTGAGTGCTGGGCATTAACTGGGAGACCGCCGGCTTCGGTGTTTGTGTTTCTTCTTATGTTTTTCTTTCTTGTGTTTCTTGGATTTCTTCTCCTTCCTGGGGAAAAAGAAAAGGTCTATATGTATTGGCAGGTAAACTACTATAAATGTAACTTGAAAGAGCGTAGGTTAGGGCCTGTTGGTATCCCATAACTGAGGTTATACCATAAATGTTTTGCCTGACCAATATTCTGAAACAAATTTCAAAGAATGCTTATGAAGTTCTAAAATGCAAGATTCCTAATTTTAGGGAAAAAATAACTGTTGTTTATTCCTGAACAACAAAACATTATCAAGTTGAGCTGTAGAAAAAGGCATTCCAAGAAGAAAGTGGCTACAATAAGAAAGGTGTGTGGTACACCTGTGCACAATAGCTCAATAGTATTAACAGAAAAGACAATGTCATCTTATGCAGTTTAGAGCCATACAAACATGCACATATGATGTTGCAACTTTTACTCGAACCATAAAGCACTTCCTACTGTATTACTGTACAGCAGTTATTTGCTCAAAGCCCCACAGGTCAGGCACACTCCCAAGCATGCAAAAGAGTTACCGACTTGTGTTCCGACTTGTGCTTCTTGCTGGAGCTCTCTTCTTTCTCTGCCTGGCGACTATCCTGAGTGGTGGCTGCATGGGAAATGAACTCCACACCTTCGGCTGGCCGCTTTCCACGAGTACAGAAGTCACCTCTGGGAAAACACACATTTCCACTCCAGTTTCAAGCACCCAGCTGCTAATCAAGGTTTACATTGATTGAGGCAAGAAACAACAAAGATGCTGTTACTTCAGTGAAATAAAATGTGAAATAAAGATAAGGAAATGAAATAAATGGGAACCTCTACGAGGTTTCTAGTAGAGGGAGATCAATGCCAGTATACTGGAATGATTTTATTCCAATTATTTTCATTTTTGTGCTTTGTCAGTGGCCCGAGTTGCACTCCGCCTACATTAGAATGAGGATTGGCAAGCTGTGAGTGGTGAATGAAAAAAAAAAAAAAAGGAATAGAATAAAGTAATCTTAACATTGCACCAGCCTGGAATTGTCACACATTTTTACTAAAATCAACCAGCAGCATGCAGACCTATTCTCAAATGCATTATTTCATTCTATGCCTACCCAATCAGCCATGCATACTAGGTCTTAAAGCCAATGTAAAGGGGCCAAGCTTACACACACAAGCCACGTGGCAGTTAAGTAGAGGAAATTAAAAATGCATACCTTGCATTGGTGCCCACGCCCGAGACCCGGTCAGCATCTCCCTCATCTCTGCTGTCATCACCTCTACGCAGTGCCTCAGTCACCTCCTGAAGAAGTGAAATATAAAGAGCAAAACTTTTCTTGTGACCTGTAGCTTAAATCTTAGAATGGCACGCTGACTTGCCAAACAGCAACAGTCAATTAAAGCCAGTGTATTGTGGCAGACCCACATATGTGTGATTTGAACAGCTGTGTCAGTGAGTACCTCACAGTTCACAACAGTTTATGTAAACAATACAAGTGTTCAAGTCCTGCTAACCATCACAATCTGCTTTCTCAAACAAGTAGTATTCAAACTAAGAGTTGCAGTTGCTCTACATGTGTTGTAGGTTTATGCAGACCAGGTTGAAAGGCATAATTTTTACAGTAACATGTGACACTTGCATGCATTAAAATAAACACAAGCCTTGTCTGCCTCCATGCATTTAAAATAAACAAAAGGCGAAAATTTGTGTTTACACACACATTTTGTAAAAAAAAAAATGTGCTGAGCATACAAGAATACTACGCAAAAATAACTTTGTGCACACCTAAATGTCTCATGAAGGAAGATTAAAATTATGACTTGGTAAAGGGACCTCTCCATATCATAAAAGACTCATGTATCCAGCGATGGAGAAAACTTGCCACATCAGTGACACCAAGATTATGCAAAATGTCAAGAAAGAACTGGCAGTTTTGATGAAATCATTGCATCACATTTGCAATCAGTGCCACAGAATATTAACATTAACGTGAGGCCAAGAAGCTCTATTTTTTGAAAAAAGTTAAACCAAATGTATCTTTCACACACTGTCTAAACAAACTAGATTTGCGTAATATTACACTGTTAAAGGATGCAAAACCTTTTATTCTATGTAATTTCTGTGAACTTGAAGAAAATAAATATGCATGTAAATAAGCTGAAGGCACCACACAACAAGTGTTCTTTCATTTTAATTCTTAAAACTTTAAAAAAACATTATATACAGTGGCACAGCCTTCACACTTAAGAGGAAGCTTTAGCTCAGGCCCCACTCTGGTGCCACCTATTCAAATACATGCAAAATGCTGAAACACTTTTCTTGTGGGCCAATTTCTTGTGGGACAACCACTGGGCCAATTTTAAAGAAATTTGTTGCATCTGAGAGAGAAAGTTCAATTCTAGCGACTGTTGGTAGCGGAATTTCGATTTAGGGCTTGAATTATTTTAATGGAATTTTCATAATGGAATTTTCAAAAATCGGTATATTAAAAAAAAAAAAAAAACAGAAGTACCGAGTTTACAAATTCGTAGCTCTATAGCTATAACACATATTGCAGTTCTGGAAACTGCATCCATTAGAGCATCCAAAGTGGACAAATTTGATATGTGAATGTATGTCTTATGTGAATTTGCTACATTGTTTACAAGGGTTTTGCAAAAGTTCTATTCACACTTTAGTGATCTGTTTGAGAGCCACATATAATACATCCTTTTTGTCCGCTTTAGATGTACTATTAGGTGCAATTTAGAGAATTGTGATATCAATTTTCATTGCCGAGTTACAGTTGTAAACTAGGTAGTTTCGTTTCCTGAAAATTTACAAGTATTGTAAATTTTTTGATATATAATGGACAATCTAAACAAAGAATTCACAAACGACAGTCACTAGGTTTTAACTTCTTTTAAATGTACCAAATCTCATAAAATTTGAGGCAGTGGTTGCCAAGAAAAACAATTTCTCCTTTACTATGTATTTGGATAGGAGGCCCCGGGCTAAACTTCCTCTTAAGGAATCAGTAGAATGTGCTACAAAATTCTTACCGCTTTGCTTAGTGGCTGATGTGTCGGTTTTGCTGGTGTGGCGAAGCCCCTGTTGGATTTGAAATCACATACATTAAACACAGAGACACCTGATTTTGTAACAAACATGTCAAGGGGGTAGACCACAAATTGATGCATTTGATTCTTGGTAGCAGCAGCAACATTCAGAAGAGGAACACGAATATGCCTGTCTAACTTAGGCACCCATTAAGGAGCGCCAGGTGGTCAAGGTTAATACAGAGTTAATACCCCCTAGCCCTGCCACTTGGGCATCTCAAATAGCACAGCTGTTTCTTAACTCAATCAACTAACTAATCACTCACATGGCAGAGTGCTAGTTCAGTGCCCAAAACCGATATCTGCAGTTTACCAAGCAACAAGAGACTCACAATGCTGCCAGCATGGCTTCCTCTTCGGCTTTCTTGGCAGCTGCCACCTCATTTTGTCTTGATGTTGAAGCAGCCTGTTGCTTCTCCTTGGCATACCACGTCAGGTCCTTGCCTTTCTGCCATCGTCCCACCGGCGCCCGAAGTGAGTGCCCTGTTTATTGAAAGGGCACGATTACATGAATACAATGAACGGAGTGACTGCGCCTGTCAATACCGATAATAAAAAGCCAACAGAATGGATCTCACGATGACTATCAATGTTAATGCGCTTATCATTGAGGTAATGTAGCGACATAGCGTATTGCCAACGGCGTAACGCGTTATATATGAGGCATGCATACAGCTCGGCTTCTCCCGCGTGCTTCAACGTTTATGTTTATGGCATGGCATGATATTAATGTCATGTAGTTCATATTATGAATGCATCTTATTCTTTCATGTCATGCATAACGCCCCTTCATGGCGTCTACTGCCGCATTATGGAGGGGCTTTAGTCATGCATGTCCTAGCATATATCCAGTTAAAGAAACGACCACGACGACATCACGACAGTGCAAGAGGACAGGTAAAACTTAAAAGTACTTAATGCAGGTAAAGAATGCTAACCACATTAATAAACGCAGCTATTTACGACGCCAACACGTTTCACGAACCAAGGATACGTGCAAAGTGTACGAGTCGTACAGCTTACAGTCGTCCACTCTTCTAACACTTCCGTCTAGAGCGCTGAAAGGTGCATGCAATGGGTGCGATGCAAAGAAATTGGTAGTAGAGCATAAGCCGCAATGACTCGTGGGCTGCACATAATCCAGTCTGGTACCTTCTGTATTATTATTCTGGCGCTTGGCGATTGTACTGTGCCTACAACACCGGTAGTCGGAAAACTCATCGGCTTTTATTTGCTTCATATGAAATCTGCACTTTCCTGGGCCATTGGCAAGCAAATGCCAGCGAGAGCGCGCGGAACGAGAGGCCAACCGGCCGTACCATACCGCATGCGCTCTGCTTACCCAGATAGTTTTCCCGGTATTTATCTTCCTTGACGTCTTCCCAGTTAAACTGATCGGCGCCACCGCGTGTACCACCACGAACAGGATGAAACATCTTTCTTCCTTCACACTCGAATCAAAGGCAACACGGCATCTGAACGGTTTGTCTTTCAACAATCTTAAAAGAACACTTAATTAAGGTGGTAGCTGTAAATCAACTAAAGCAAGCGGTAGCATGAAAATAGCGGAGCTGATTCACTACTAAAATCGATTTCAGAGCTTCCCATCGTTACAACAGTAAGTACACAACAGCAACACTAGCAAGGAGGCATTGACACTGGCAGCACAGAACACCTATACAACTGGCAGCATCTGGCAGCAGCGCAACGATCATCGCCACCGTAGAAACTGGTTTGGCCAGGCTTGACCTAGCTTGACTGCCTAATGAACTAATAAAATCGGAACTGTACCGCAACCACGTGACCACTACAGAAACGTGACAAAAACAAGCGTGACAAGAAATGATGCAAGAAATACTAAGAGATAGTATCAATTAGTATCAAGAGCCTGCGCTACCAAGGACGAATATTGGTTTTGATTTTGACTTTGCAATTTCATTACCTTCAAACCTGCATTACATTCATTGTCTTTCAAACATTTGCATAGTAAACATTTTCTACATATGCATAACACATATGCATGGTGCATCAAACAGTCAATTTACATTGTGCGAGCAACACTGGCGCCACAAGCGCTCTTTTCATCGCGATTGAGCTCGATACGGATCAAATTTCTCGATCGCGATTGGCTTCATTGCTCAATCTGCGTAAGGGAGCCAATCGCGGTCGAGAATTTCGATCCGAATCGGGCTATATCACGATCGAAAGTGGCCGTGCGACACCGGTATTACTGTTTCAACATTTCATTCGAATCCATTGTCGCTTTGAATGCTGACATATTACGCCTATTACATAACCAATTACACAATCTAACACTCGCTTTCAACACAAATAAAAATAGGCGAGGAAATTCCAGGTGATCAACAGCTGATGAACAAACAGTTCAGCGCTCTCTCGCTGAGGCGCCGCATGTGCAAAAATTTTGCGAGGCGCCGGGCTGGTAGAAAACTACGCGATGAGATGCGTCATAATATGATCCTTGCGATCCTGTTGTCTGGCTTCGGTGTTGAAGCGGGCACGCTGGCGACAATGGTCAAGGTGGGAAACATTATTCGCAGGAAGATGGAGATGGACTGACAGGAGCAGAGAAAAATGAAACACAGAGAAAGGAACTGGGTGAACGGCCATAAACAAGGTAGAATGGTGAGTAACCGCTTGTGCGTTGAACAGCGGTGCTATACGCGAAGGTGACGAATGGCCAAACTGCGTCCCACTTTCTGTGATCTGGTTGAATATAGGCGGCTATCATGTCAGACTGCGTACGATGAAACCGCTCCGTCAGGCCGTTGGTCTGAGGATGGTAACTTGAAGTAGTCTTGTGAGTTGTGCCAGAGGCTCTGGAGCACTTAACCTACCAGTTCTGAAAGAAATGTCTTTCTGTGGTCGTTCTGAAGGACATGAAAAGCGCCGTGATACACGATTATGACTTAAAGACAGAAAGCAACTTCGGAAGCAGATGCAGAATTGAAATAAGCTGTTTCGGCATAGCGTGTGAGATGGACGTGGACGGCTGCAACTATCCATAGACTACCGGCGGGAGTCATGGGAAGTGGCCCATAGAGATCGATGCCAACAACCTCGAATAGTTCTGCAGGACATGAGACCGATAGTAGCTGCCCGGCAGGAGCTGATGTTGGCTGCTTTCGACGCTGACACATGGAGCAGGAAGCGACGTATTTCACCACGCTGGTAGACAGGCCAGGACAGTAGAAGCGACTTGTTGTGCGGTCGTAAGTTTTCTGGATGCCAAGGTAGCCAGTAGAAAAATCGTCATGAAAGGCCTGAAGGACACGAGCACAAAGGCAGCGAGGAAGTACAGGCAACCAGTGTTACCAGCAGTACGAATGGGCGAGTTGTTGAGTCGAAAATGATTCATGGTCGTCCGAAATGAGATGGTCAAGAGCAGCGAAGGACAAAATCGCCATTGAGGAAATGTCAGTGATTGCGCACTGGAGGTGATTGTGAAATCATTGATTAATGCGGCTGTAGGAAGCAGGTAGCGAAAAATTTTGTTGGGATCAGGTCGAATACCATCCTTGCTCACAGTGCGACCTAACACGTACCTTGATCCTCTTGCTTGCAAAAGGACACTTTTTGGTGTTGAGCTGAAGACCAGCGATAGCGAGGCATGCGAGAACCTCGTCCAGATGTTGCAGGTGCTGGGAAAATGTCGATGAAAAAATAACGATATTGTCCTGATAGCACAAGCATGTCTTCCCTTTCAGGCCACACAGAACGGCATCAGTCATGTGCTCAAAGGTTTCAGGAGCATTGCAGAGGCCGAAGGGCATGACGAACTCATAGAGGCCATCTGAGGTTGTAAATGTAGTTTTTTTTCTTTGTCGTCTTCGTGCATCGGAATTTGCCAGTAACCTGAACGCAGATCTATAGACTGGAGAAGTACTCGGCACCTTGCAGAGAATTGAGGGCATCGTCGATTCGAGGCATGGGTATGCACCCTTGCACGTGATCTTGTTGAGCACTTGGTAATAGACACAAAATCGCACAGCGCCATCTTTCTTTCAGATCAAAATGATGGGAGACGACCAAGGGCTAGCAGAGGGGCAGATTATCTCATGTTGCAGCATGTCGGTGATGTCTTTCTCAATAATATTGCGCTCGGCTAGACATGTGATACGGCCGGTGACGTACGGTACTGTCCCCTTGAGCCGCAACCAGCAGTGGTCCATCGTAAGGCATCGTAACTTTCCTGAGATGAGATGCCTACACAAATCAGCATGCATAAAGTCGAGCCGGTGTCCACCAAAGCTTCAACTTGCACACCCTCAACAAACACAGACATCATATTACAAGAGCACGCTGGAGGAATTGTAATCCTGTTGGTAAATGCAGTTTTTCCTCCGAAAACTGGATTACTCAATTTTCCGGGCGACGGTCAGAGGTTAACGAGGCAGGCCGGAGCGGTGAATAGGAGCAGTGGAAGGGCGAAGGTGAGCGGCGTCTGGTGCTGCGATAACCGTTCTGCGTCTCGGTCGTTGCACGTGGAGATGTGGAACCGCGCGGAGGGGACGCATAACGCCGGCTTTGAGAAGAGGCCCCACCAGAATACGCATCGCGACGCTCATCTTGTTGGCGATTGTGGCAAAAGCGTGATATATGGCCACAATAACCACAGTAACAGCAGATAGGAGGAGATGGTCGCCAAGGCGGGTAGTAGGGGAAGCTCGATGCACTGGGAGTTAGTGCGGTCAGGCGGGGTGACGAAGGCTCAAGTGGTGTTGAGGGGCATTGGCTGGAGGTGTCACACCAACCTGCGCATATGTGGATTGAGGCAACGTTGAACGGATGCCGGTTGGAGGCGGGGTAACAACCTGGCCGTATGTTGGTAGGAGGCGAGGAGGAGAAGGGTCCACATGCGCAGAGCAAGTCATGGACACGAGTTCCTCCTTTATGACGTCACACAACGCTGCACCAGAAGGCTGATGAGGAAGGACCAACGCAGATGAAAACCTAAGTGATTGAAGTTACTCGCGGATAATCACGCGAATTGCTACACACAGGTCAGGGTCAGCCATAAAACGGTGTTCGCAGTCCGGCTGCAAGCGTCCGGACTCGGGCTCGTTGAGGCACTGGCCCGTCAAGACGACGTCAGCAATGGTAGCCAGATTCTTCATGGGGAGCGTGTTGAAGGCCACAGTCCCATTACCTTTAAAGGGACACTAAAGGCAAATACTAAGTTAACTTTGAACTCTTAAAATACCTTTCCAGAAACCTCGCAATGCTTGTTTCGTGCCAAGACTTAGTTTACGAGAAAACTGTATCTGAAATGTCCAGATACCTTTTTCGGAATTCAAATCTCCCGCCACCTAACCGGGGGAGTGGCAACATTGCATACGCCATCACCGCTCTCTGCTGCCTTTGGTGAGTAAAACGGCGCCCGACAGATGGCAGCACCGAGCCAAGACAGAGGCGCGGATTCGCCGCTGCAGCTGCTTTTTCGTAAAGTTACAGTGTACTAGTGAAGTGGCATAGACCGTTCGGGCCACCCGCGACATCACATGGAAGTTTAATTCTTTGCTGCTTGCAGTTTGTACGAGTCTCGCGAGCCAGCAAAACCGGCACAGCGTTATGCGATCAGGAAAGTACTGAAACGAGAAAGCGTGGGCGGTACAGAGTCGAGTCATGGTCGAGTGAAAACGAAACCTTTCGACCGCCCGCGTTGTTTTCAATGGTAATTTGAATGAGTTATTTTTTCTAAACATGAAATGGAACTGGACAAGCAGCATTTTATTTCATTTTATAATACAATACGAGGATGGCTTTTGCAACGAGTAGTAGAGTACTAGTGACAGAATTTAACTGAGGAATGCTTTCGTCATCAGGCAAGTGCTTGAATGTCCCGGGGAAGTCTCTAATCATGTCCCTGCATTTAGCTCAATTTCTCGATTATTAAGGCTCTGATAGCGATAATATTGACGCCTTAGAGATTCTCGATCACTAATCTATCACTTTAGCTTGAATTAGTATTTGCCTTTAGTATCCCTTTAATATGACGTACCCTGTCCGACTCGGCCATAGCATCATTGACATGGCGACAGAGTGTAAGCACATCCTCAATGTACGATGTGTAGGACTCACTGGAGTGTTTTGCGAGCATCAAGAGTTTTCTTCACAAGGATGGAGCGAACCGCCAGCGTTCCAAATACTTGTCGAAGCTGCTGCTTGAAGGTGGTCTAATTAGAGAAATCAATCTCATGGTTGAAAAACCAGGTCTTCGCCACACCCGTCAGATAGAATGAGACATGACGCAGCTCGAGGAGCTTGATTAGCAGAGCTTATGCCTTCATAATCGTCCAACCAATTCTAAACATCTTCACTGCAAAGACCAGCGAACAGATGGGGACCACGCTGGTGGCCACTCATGATCAGAGAAGGTGCCACTTGCAGTGTCGAGATGGTTAGAACAGAAGCGTCAGGCTGCTCATCCTGCGGCAAGCTGGCGGACAGTGAGCACAAGTGGTGACCTGAACAAATCTACGGGAAGTAGGCCAGGCATGCAGAGGACGTGGGATCAAGAAGCACCTCCACCATTTATGATGTCACAGTAAGCGCCGATCTTTATTGAGCCCGAGAGATGCGGCGAAGGACCCTCGGCACAGTCCATTATGATGATGCCCCTACACGCATGATGAAGAAGGGCACAATAAATGGCCACACAATTAATAAAAACTGCCAAGTAGCTAATGTCATATCGCAATTTTTCATACAATGTCCACCAATTTGAGCAACCCAGCTGACGTGAGAATGGCATTATCTGCAATAGAAAATGTTTTGCATGTCTGTTTCTGAGATCACATGGTACACATTAAATGTACTGGAAAAGATTCTGCCAATTCCGGACCCACCCTAGTGAAACAGGGAGCCAAACAGCTGTCATCATAATATCTCTAAGTGACCCACTGCCATTGACAATATAAACTTCTTGCTGATGATTCATTGTACCTCAAAGGACATAGTATTTGACATTGTGCTTCAACAAAGAATAGTAGTACTGCACAACAGTGAAATGCTACGAGGCCTCAATCTTTGTATTATGGAATAAATTCACGCTGAAAGCATCTAGTATAGAGCCTATTCATATTGCATGCATGGAATATGGCTTCTGCCTATGAGCTGGAGGAAGTTTGTCAAACAACGTTCAAAGGTAGGGAAACCACATGATGCAAAAAACGAAACAGCAACCACAGCACAAAAATGATAAATACACTTTAATAGATGAATAATGACAATGTGAAAGCCTAGAGATGATTTGTTATGTCTTATGCAGTGCTAGCTCTCTTTAGTCAACCAGCTAAAATTCTTCACTTTAGCCAGTTTGATGCTGTCTAGTAAGCTCTCGTGTGTAGGCGACACCTTGTCTGCATCTACAACTTTGTGCTTTTCGGGTTCTTGATCTACATCCATGTCCACATCTGAGTCAGACTCATCCTGGCTCATGGCATCATCAGAACCAGTTCCTTCACTATGTTTCTCTGCAAACCTGCAAAAGTAAGCACAAAAGATACGAATATACCTCAGTCTCAAATGTAATTTTGTGCAAAACAGCAATTATTGCCTTCCAGATCACTTTACTGACAGAATGTGCACGTTGTAATCTACTACAACTCTACAGGTTGTAGTAGACTGCGTGTCCTGCGACGTTGAAAACATTCATTGCCCTGGTTAACCATAGTTAGATAATTAATAAAGGGAAAACCAGACATCCACCCGTTCGTAGCAATTGCTACAATGGAAACCCATACGGGTTCCTCGAAAGAAAAGCCTCAGAGTTGAAGAAAAATTCGTCCTGGTCCGGGACTCGAACCCGGAACCACCGCCTTTCTGGGGCAGCCGCTCTACCATCTGAGCTAGCCAGGTGGCTAGCAGATGGCAGGGCGAAGTCGAATTTGTCGACAACACGAAGCACAGGCAAGTGATTGACATAGTAGTTCTGCGGAAACCCGCAAGGTGGAGAGAAGTAATGAATAAAGGGAAAATCAGACATCCACCCGTTCGTAGCAATTGCTACAAAGGAAACCCATAAGGGTTCCTCGAAAGAAAAGCCTCAGAGTTGAAGAAAAATTCGTACTGGTCTGGGACTCGTCAATCCCCGCAGAACTACTACGTCAATCACATGCCTTTGCTTTGTGTTGTCGACAAATTTGACTTCGCCCTGCCACCTGCTAGCCGCCTGGTTAGCTCAGATGGTAGAGCGGCTGCCCCGGAAAGGCGGTGGTCCCGTGTTCGAGTCCCGGACCAGGACAAATTATTTTTCAACTCTGAGGCTTTTCTTTTGAGGAACTCGTATGGGTTTCCTTTGTAGCAATTGCTACGAACGGGTGGATGTCTGATTTTCCCTTTATTAATTACTTCTCTCCACCTTGCGGGTTTCCGCAGAACTACCACGTCAATACTTAGATAATGTTACAATTGTGTTAGTATTATGGCAAGAATGATCAAAGGACTGTGTAGTATAAGGGGTAAAGAGTCCTCTTCTGCATGAATTTACACTCGTTGGTGTGAGTACAGTTTTGAAGCAGATTTATATGCCATCAGGCATTTGCCACCATTTATCCTAGCTGTAAGTAGTATTCAGCATTTTTGGTTTTTATTTTCCCAATGCGACACTTCTTTTGCTTTTTAAAAGTATTTATTTGTTTCGATGAGGTTGCACCAAATGTTTCTCAGGCACAAATTTTTGCATCAAGCATTTCAGGTTTTTTTCTGTTACTATTTGGTTGACTATTTTTGTGGAGCTGAAGCACGATGAAAACTACTGCTGAAACTACCGCCGATTCTGCTCTTCAATGCTGTCGCATCCAACATAAGAACACAGTTTTTGAAAAGCAATCTAGCAAGGGCACAATGATATGACGATACAGCTTGACCTTGATCTCACCAGGCTCCTTGCATTGAAGTGCATGCACATGTTCACAGCTGTACGCCGATCAACGTTCTAACCACCTAGTAAATTTGCCTTCAATGACTCCTTTCGGTTAAATCCAAATTCCAAAGAAATATTCTTTGTACCCTTTTCAGTTCAAGCTGAATGAAGATACTGAGCCCTAGCTATAGGAAGGGTACACAACAAGCACACTTCGAGATAGACATGCAGTTCCTATGGAACACCCAAAGGGACTGACAACCAATTTTCATGGTACCAACTTTTTTTAGTGCAATGGAAAGTTTAATGGCCAGAGCGTCTAATCACGAAGCAGTAACGCGGAAAATGCCGTAGAAAATTTTTTTATCAGAATTTTCCAATCTGCAGTGAGGATGAAGTCGTTCACTAGAAGCATACTGGAAACTGTGATAGGTGAGCGCGATAGCGATTATAGGCCGGCACTAATGGGAGGCAGACGACAAGTGCGGCTGTAGGTGTGAGAAAGTATTACTATATTGTTTATCAAGTTGATGTTCCTGCGATTCATGTTTTCCAAAGTGATGAAGTATTTATGCTATAATAGCTACATGTGTTTGCGGTTTCTTGTCCAACTACTTTAATATTTGACTAAAAATGAAACCAAGCGCATCGAAAACGAAACGACGCTTTTACACGTGATACGCTGTTCGTGTTGCTGTAACCAAGCATGCGCTTCTGATTTTTGATGTCTCTCCAAGGCCTGAGCGAGCTGGAACAAAGGATTTTAGCTCGCGTGCGTGCTCAGAATTTAGATCCTTACGAAGCAGCACCCGAACGTCATGCTTCGATGGACGAAAGCGACGAATCCGACTTGCACGACAGACCACCGTCCCTGCCACAAGCAGCGCGCCTGGAGAATGCTGATTAGTAAATGCTCCCTCACACTAGGCCAACCCGACATCGATTTCGGTCTGCCGACTGTTGGCGACAGCATTTTTTCCTTCATGTCGGCGCTTCTGTCACCCTCTACCGATGCTGACAATCTGCTGACGGTCGGTGGAGAGCTCGGCGTCGGCACAGTGTGACAGAGGTGCCAACACGAAGGCAAAATTCGCACCCATTTACGGCACAACTCGTCGATGGCATCTTGTATCACAGGGAGATCATAAAGCTCTGGGTAGTTGCAAACTCGTGCTATACTCGTGCACGTACAACAGCATGTGCGCTGCCATGCATGTGGGATGACGCGAGTGGCGCTCGTTAGCGTGGACTTTCTTTACGTTAATATGCATAGAATAAAGTGCAAGTGTCTAATAATATGCTAACTGCAATTTTAAGCAATAATTATACTGTACTTAATGACAATTGACTTGTGTACAGTAATCTCTTGACTTCATTTTGAACTATCAAGCTTTCACCACCAGGCCTCGCTACTTACTGTTTTTTTTTACGTTCTTTGCCAATTTAAAGTTATATTTCCTACTTAAATCCCGAACAGCATGCTGGATTCTATAACTATAAATCATGGTCATTTCATTTCCATCAACCTCTCACAACACATTCTGGCCAGTTGTCAGTCCCTTTGACATAGCTACAGTACACTGCATATGGAGGTATATCAATAGAAATATGAAAGCAAACAGATAGTTCCAGTTTTATGCCCTTCCAGATTTCCTATAAGCAAGAATACTTTCATTAGGCATGTACCCGAGGAAGAGAAACTTAAGATTCAGTTACCTCTTCCGTTGTTCCTTTTTGCTGAGGAATGCGGACAGCAAGTTTTCATAAAGACTTGTCATCGGGGGCAACGCATGAGAAGCCACCTCCAGAAGCTGTGTCAAAAAAAAAAAAAAAAAAAAAAAAAAAAGGCAATGATTAAGCAAAATAACCATTTCCTCTAAGTTTAGTCATCATATCCTATCTGCTAAAGCTTAACCACAACAGTTGAACATATATTTATTTATTTAGTTATTTATCACAGTACCCACAGTGCCAGTTTGGCATTACAGTGGGGGGGGTACATATATCATTGACAAAAGCAGTTAATATAGAACACATGAAGATAAAAATTACAGTTCAGGGCAAATCACTGACAGAAAAAAAAAAGAAAAAAAGATAAGCAGAGCATAATCGTACATGTGCGAAGCAAAACAAAGCAGTTGTGGTGACGCAAGCACAAAGTACAGAAAGGAAATGCAAATCACAAGGCTGAAGCAAAGGCATGATTTGAAGATAGTGATACAACATCACGAGGCAACCTGTTCCATTCACTGACCATCTTAGGAAAAAAAGAGGTCTTAGAAAGCTCTGTTCTACATCTATACTCTTTAATCTTAAGTGGGTGATCGCGCCTTGCAGAAGTCTACTCTGGTGCCTTCATGTAGCTATCACAATTGAGGCCGGTTTTAGAATGATATATATTGTGCAAAAATTTTAATCTGAATGTCTTTCTACAATCTTGAAGTGTATTCCAGCCTAAGTTTTCCTTTGTTTGGGATGTGCTGAAATACCAAGTACAATTTTGAACCACGAAACAGGCTGCTAAGCTTTGTACTCTGTTTAGTTTCATTATGTCTGTAACAGTCCAGAGGTCCCAGTTGGTAGTACAACCATATTCTACTATTGCCTTTATGTTAGAGTTGTAAAGTAAGTTCCTTGTTTCTACAGAAAAGCATTTCGCATTTCTATGTAACATACCAAGGACTCTACACGCTTTGGCAATTATATAGTTAACATGACGGTGCCAGCATAGTTGAGGGGTAAAGTACACACCAAGATTTGTCCTGTTAATGGTATTTACTCGAATCTAGGTCGATGTTTTTTTCAAGAAAACAATGTGCGAAAGTGGGGAGGTCGGCTTAGATTCAAGTACCATGGTTTGACCGCTAAAGGCCCGGCTGCGTTAGCGGCATGACGGCTCGCCATGCACCGATCTCGGGCTGCCATGTGCAGGCGAGGAGAGGAGACGGCGGAGGAGAGAGTAGATGGCGGTACTTTTCTTATATAGGGAATTTAGCTGGCAAGGGTGGATTGTGTCACGTGATTATGGTGCCGGCGATTGCCATGCACTTTGACATTCCCTTCTCTCTTCCTCCCGCGAGGCGTGGGCACGAAGTTGGCAGTTTTCTGAAAGTGATCGTTCAGTGCAGTCATGTTGGTTGAGTTTTGGAAGTGTCGCGCCTTAACCACGTGCTCGCGACACGCCTGGGCCACCAGTGCTTGAGAAGCGATGGCACCAACCAAGCAGTGCCACTACAGTGCGGCCTTTAAGCGAAAGGTCATTTTGCCCGCGGAGAAAACTTCAAACCTGGAAGCACAGCGCGAGTTCGGCGTGCACGAAAAGAATGTGCGACAATGGCGCAAACAACGAACCGAACTGTTCAGCTGTGCAGCAACCCGCTTGGCGTTCACTGGACCAAAAACGGGCTGACACCATGAGGTGGAAGAAGTTGTCGCCGATTATCACGGAACAAAGGGAAGCAGGAATGTCCGTGACAACAGAGATTATCCAGGCGAAAGCCAGGGAAGTTGCCAACGTTAAGGTTGTCGCACGAGCCAATATTAAAGCAAGCAGCGGCTGGGCAACATGCTTTATGAAACGGTCCGGGTTCAGCCTGAGATGATGGACCTCCGTGTGTCAGAAGCTGCCCGCTGACTTCGAGGAGAAGCTTGTCAAATTTCAGTGCTATGTGATGGACAAACGGCAGGAAAAGGGCTACCAACTGGGGCAAATTGCAAACGCCGACCAGACCCCAGTGTTTAACATGCCAATGGCACGCACCGTGAACAAAAAGGGTGCGAAGGAAGTCAAACTTAGGATGGCGGGCTACGAAAAGCAGCGAACGACAGTAATGTTGTGCTGCAGCACCACTGGACGAAAACTCCCCCCCTACATAATATTAAAGCGCAAGGCTCTACCAGCAGGCAAAAAGTTCTACAGAAACGTTGTTGTGCACATTCACGACAAAGGTTGGTTGTGTTGGACTTGATGGAGGACTGGGTTGAAATGGTTTGGGAACGCCATCCAGGGGCTGCGTTGTGCAAGCAGTCACTTTTAGTCCTCGATTCCTACTGTGGCCATCTGACTGACAGCGTGAAGACCACGCTTTCTCGTGCTGGGACAGACATTGCCATAATCCCTGGTGGCATGACTAGCCAACTCCAACCGCTTGACGTCGCCATTAATAAGCCCTTTAAAGATAGGCTTTGCAAGCACTATACCGACTGGCTTATGTCGGAAGAACATCAGCTCACCCCAACTGGGCGCATCAAGCGTGCTTCGCTTTGCCAGCTGGCGAACTGGATCGCCGCAGGGTGGAATGAAATTCCAGATGAAACAATCATTAGAGCTTTCAAAAAGTGTTGTATTTCAAACGCGATGGATGGAAGCGAGGATGATGCCCTCTGGGATGAATTCAGCAGCAAAGAGGACAGCGATGTTGCGGACGATGACGACGAATAAACTTTATACGTATGTGCCTATGGAGTGTGCGCTTACGCAATAAAAATGCTGGGTTTTGTGCTGATGAAACGGAGTTTTTTTCATTCAGCCTACATTCGAGGTAAGCTTTTTATTCTTTTTTTTGTCTGGCTTCGGACATTGGGGGGGGGGGGGGGGGGGGGGCGGCTTAGAATCAGAGTTGGCCTAGATTCCAGTAAATACGGTATATAGGTGCGGTGACCTTTGTCTCAAAAAGCACATCTGCACAGTTTTATCAAGATCTATACCCATGCCCCATTTATCACACCCCTCTGCAAACTTGTCTAAATCCTTCTGTAGTTCATTGTAATCATCGGGACCTCTCATAACACGATACAAAACGCAGTCATCCGCAAACAATCGGATAAAAAAAAGATGATATGCCAATGGCAATGTCATTCATGTATAACAAAAACAATAGCAGACCCAAAACCGAACCTTGAGGCAGCTCTGATGACACATCAGCACCATGTGACCGTTTACCACCAACGAATACGTGTTGTGTCCTACAATTTAAGTATTCTTTTATGCATTCAACAACCGTTTTGTTTATGTTGTACCACGACAATTTTTCCAGCTGCAAAGAGTGGGGAACTACATCAAAAGCTTTTTTTAAATTTAAAGAGATACAATTTACACAACCCCCTTAGTCAAGGGTGGATGCGAAGTCGTGTGTTAATTCCCCTGTAAGCTGAGTAATACAAGAAAAACTACTTTGAAATCAGTGTTGCTGAGGGATCAATAAGGAAAACAAATTTAAGTGGCTCATGATGTTGCTAAAAAGTACATGCTCAAATATCTTGCAAAGTACACTAGTCAGGGACACCGGCCGATAATTAAACACAGATTTTCGAGGTCCTCACTTTGGAATGGGAACAACATTGGCAATCTTCCCGTCTGCAAGCAATATTCTGCATGTCAAGGACTTAGACCACTGGCACTAGTG
This sequence comes from Dermacentor andersoni, assembly GCF_023375885.2. Classification (NCBI taxonomy): domain Eukaryota; kingdom Metazoa; phylum Arthropoda; class Arachnida; order Ixodida; family Ixodidae; genus Dermacentor; species Dermacentor andersoni. Next base: position 26,836,764 of record NC_092815.1, read on the forward strand.
GTACTTAAACACTCAAATTGTAGTTGAATGCCTCTCCTGTTGAACAGGATGTCGTTCCTGGGTTCCCCTCCGATAAGCCCATAGTGAAACATTAGGTCAGTGTTCGTTGCGCGCGCAGTAACAACAGAACTGAAGAAGGAGCTAAAACATTCTGCCTTATCGAGGCTATCATGAACAAGAGCCCCATTGTGTTCGAGCACAGGAATTGACACTTCGTATTTTCTATTCCTTGATAAATTGCCAGAATTCCCTAGGGTTACCTTTTAAACTAAAATGAAAGAAGCATAAAAAATACCTTCTGCATGTTATATTGTGGACTTCGCATCATTTGAAGCTTGTTGCAATTGTTGCTTTTTCTGGGGTGTCGGTTTCTTTCTGTACGCCATGTATACTCGATTTCTTTTATTCAGTGCCCTACGAACTTCCCTTGTGAACCACGGCTTACATCTACACGTCATTGTCCATAATGGGACAAATTGGTCATGCAACTCGAAAATCCTATTTTTAAGTAAACGCCTCGCTTCGTCTACATTCAGTGACTCTGACAATGTTTCAAATGCATCGTAATACGAGCCAAGTGCCAATTTCGGTAGGTGTACATTCGTCTACCTGGGCTATTAGCGACTTTAATGTACACCAATTTCAGTTTACATAAAACAGCGTTATGGTCACTTATGCCTGGCAAGAGGAGCACAGGTTCCGTATCCACAGGCAAATTACTAAAAAATAAGTCTAATACATTACTTCCACACACATTAGGTATTGTGGCATTTCGCACCCAATTAATTTTGGGTAAATTGGAATCACCACCAATCACTAAGGAGTCATAATTTCTCCACTTCTAAATCTTCCACTAGCTTATTCGAAACCTGTATGCTACTGCCAGGAGGCCTGTAAAAGGAACAGATCGTTAGCGATTTTCCCTTTTTCAAACGAAGTTGTACCCAGACAGCCTCAGTAGAATCATCTGACTTACTTAACATCTGCGACTGTATTGTTTGATCAACAAGAATAAACACACCACCCCCTTGACAGTCTCTATCTTTTCTATAACTAATGTAGTTGCTAGAGAAGGCAGCACAATCTCTATCGTTACCATCCAACCATGATTCAGTGCCCAACATCACAGATGGTTTACTCACGTTAATCAAGTTAAAAAATTCATCTGTTTTGTTTTAGGATGCTTCTGCAGTTGATGATAAGGAACAATAACAACATGCCTTTCTCTAGGCTTTGTCAAACAACTCACACAACCTTCCCGACGGATTCGTCATAAGCATACTTGACTTTATGCAAGTAGAGTATGTCACGCTTAACGTACGCTTTCTCTGCCTAAGTCTGGTGTTCTTTCGCATATTCAAGATCATCAAGAAACAATGGTGGTGTAGGGTGCTCACAACAGACACAAACTAAAAACTTTTTTTGGACATCAAGTGAGCATGCAACTTGCCCAGGGGATTCCATCTATGTAAGCTAGATTGCTTCATGAGGAGATAGACATCAAGGGAGAAAGAAAAGATCCTCTAATGAAATATTGGGTTGGTGAATCTGGTTCACGAGGTGAGTGCCAGCATATGAGGTCAAGCCTACTACAAACCTGGTGCACTTCCCGGAAGCCGGAGAGTCCCAGCCTGTACTGCTCAGGAGCCTCAGTTGCCACAGCTGATCGACTCTCTTGAGCCACCAGAGTGCCGAATGGCGTGGGAGGCAGCAGTGACTCCAGTTTCACTGACTGAAAGGGAGAGAAGGAAATATGTTCGAGCAATGACTTGCGATAATGCTTATACTTAATTCTGGCAATTGTTTGCAAAGCCCCTTGTATGTCATAGGTGCCTCAGATGTGCAATACAAAATTAGGAAGTTATACTTGATGTTTGCTAGTTTATGTCATCATTAATGAAGCCTCTTCGATGTCATGCTTAATGACAAAGGGCAAGGAGCGCAAAAAGATTAAAGGTGGGAAGGGGTTATTTTTGAGGCAACAGCGTACATCCTAATCGAGCAATTGAGGAGCAAAAGCATGATCAAGCATGCATCTAGTCTGACTGTTTTTGGTGTAGGGCGACATGGTAGCCATACTATTTCTAGGTCAGACACGATGTTAATAACAGAGCATGTCAGCTGACTCACAGTGATAAGACCGCCTCCCCGTCAGAATCCTTTGTGGTCGTTCCAGTGTAGATTAAAGTTTGGCAAGTCAGCTAAATGTTCAGTCTCTGTTAATACCAAAAAATTACTTGGGGATGACGAAACAAGATTAGATATCATCTCTTATTTCGGCAAAGAAAGTGCATATGCTGGTAAAAATGACAGAAAACGAAAGTTCATTTGAAGGGGTGGCATTTGTACGACAGGGTGCTTTCGGTTTAGATGATTGCTAGGTGGTGGATTCTTTTACCATTTGAGATGATGCGTCAGATGTGTAATGCTGCGACCTGATGAAAAGCGTTTTGAATCGCAGGGAAAATGGAATTGATTTGCACTTGACAAATGCATGAAGGCGTTTTTGCACAATGTGGATGACACTGGAAAAATTTTCACCCATGCGGTAGTCAGTTCCATTGAATTTACGATCACAGGAAAGAATTGGGCATTTAGCTTTATGAGAAGTGAACTTAACTATAATAGGCCGGAATCGATTTTGGGTGAATTTACCAAAACGGTGGGGATGATCAATTTCTTTAGGATCTATGTTGGTATTTAAGTGGCTGCGATAGAGGTCAATAGTTAGTTGTTCCGATTGGGCGGAAGTTTCTTTTGTGTTGGTTTCAGGGATGCCGTAAAATATTATGTTGTTCCTGTGCAAGTGATTTTCGGCATCATTCAAGCGGGCTTCAAGGCTGCAAACCAAGCCAGCTGTTTGCACGGTATCTGCCCGCAGGCTATCAATATTTGTCCCAATTGATGTAAGGCTTTGATAATGGCTTTCCAAGCGAGTTAGGCATTGGCTTACGGCTATTAATGTTTGTTCTGTCGTTAGTACCTTGTTTTTGAGGTCTGTAACCTCTGAAATTAGCTTCGACTGTCTGGTAGTTAGTTTTTGCAATTCAGCCAGTACGGCAGTGACATCCGGACCTGGGTTAGATTCTGCATCAGCCAGTAACAGTAGGAAGCGGATGTCATCAATGACAGCATGGCCTTCAATGTCTAAAATAATTAAAAATGTATCAAAGTACTGCTTTCTTTCTGTACCTCCAGCTCACATAGCTATATTAAAATGAGGCTGGGTATTTAAATTGTCTTGTTATTAAAAACTTTTGAAATGCATTTTTATATAAGCTTTTAAGTACCGGCAGGAAACAGAAAGAAGTGTTCAGAAAATGACATTCTTCTAATTACGCATGTAAATATAATTTTTTTGCAGGTAGAAAATATATATAGCATGGAGGTAGTACCTACTTTTACAATTTGTGTCTCAAGATACAAAATAGCAAAAGACAGGTTCCGTTCACCTAACTTAGTTCACTGCCGTGCTGTATCAAAACTATTTGTCGTAGTCGGCAATATGAGTCACTGGATGTGTGTCTATAGCACTGAAAACACAGCCATTACTGTCAATGCTTTCATACAGAAGCAAATCATCTTTGAAGCTTGATGACTCAGTCAAATGAAATCTCTGCTTTCACAACAGATGCGGCAAGACGTGACTGAATTTTGCTATTTCTTAAATCTCTTCCAGAATGTCAAAATTGATTGAACGAGCCTGGCTTGTTACCAGCACCTAGAAAGAGCGGCCAAATAAGACAGACTTATTCCTGGCACTTAATGGGGGGGGGATAGAATGAGAGAGAGAGAGAGAGAGAGAGAGAGAGAGAGAGAGAGAGAGAGAGAGAGAGAGAGAGAGAGAGAGAGAGAGAGAGAGAGCCTAGAGGATGGTGGCTTGATGAGCGCAGCCTTGCTGCGCAAGCAAGGGGCAAGTGGAGGGAGGGGAGCAAGCTCGTGGTAGTGCCATCAAGTGGGCGAGAGGGGAGGAAGTGGGGGGCAGGTTGGCACGCATCATCTTTGGCCACTCGCGGCTGAGTGCGTATGCAGTCTGCACACCCTGCTTTAGAGGTAATCTGCCACATCCGCAAGGAGTGGATGTGCGAAGACAGTGTGGAATCATGCACCCTGTCTTCCCAAGCATTTAGTCCTGGAGGTTGCATAATCTCGAGTTTTGGAGACGCATTGAAGCGCGAAGCAGATGGAGCATTTGTTTCCCGCTGCCAGTGCTTTTCATGATAGAGTCGTACCACCGAGGACGACACTATCAGCCACAGGGGCAGAGTGAAGGTGAAAGTGATGCTGGCTTCGCTTTGTATCGCTGATGTGAAGATACCGTCGACACGGCGTGAAATCACACCTGCATCGCCGACTCTCAAATTTAACAAAACAATCTTTTTTCTTACTCGAATTTGTTTTTTCCAATTGCCCTAAAATTCGTCAAAATTCGTGGCATCTCCCGTGTGAGAAAAATCCATCGGCAACTGTATTTATATTTGCATAAAAGGCCTAATTGCAATATAATGAAATTCCGACATAATATAGCAAATTGCTGATTTTAGTGACTTCATTATTTTTAGGTGTAACTTAAATGTCATCTAGGAACAATCTACAGGGTTTGGTGGGCAGGATTTAGTCCAGATATACCACTAAATATTATGTGTGGAGGTTGTTCACTGCATCTACTAAATTTAGCCAGAAGACAAGTACCTGGTGTCCCTTCACAGCTTCCTTTTCCTTGGCATCCGTTACCCAAGAGTACAGTTCCTGTAACAAAAATGTAGAAAAATAATTCAAACATGCCTCAAAGCAATCAATGGTGATAGCTTTCAACCAAACCCTTCAGCTTTTCCAGACAACCCTAGATTATATAGGGGTATGCTGTGCTGGAAAGCATTCTCACGTACAGTGTTTCCAGATTACTTTTACATTTGTTTTTGCGCACAAGCCTTTCCTAGCTACGACACACTGTTATTTCGGTAAACACACCTGCTCTTTGCTGAGGAAGCAGAGTCGCTGCAGAGCATCACCGCATGAGCTGGCTGAGTTATTTAGCAGAAACGTGGCTGCTCTGACTGGCTGGCATTCAGGAGGGACATCATTGGTCTGTACGGAGTCCTTGGTCCTTGGCTCGAACAGAAGCACTGTGGCCATGGCACAGAGAAAGATGGAGAGTGAGAATTACAGAATGAGACTAACTACTGACAGCAAGCAGGTGAGGAATTAAAGGGCCCCTCAACAGGTCTACCCATTTTGAGCTGACAAGCTCAGTACAGTCGCCGACCGATTTTCCGGACTCCAAAAATTCGGACATGCCCGATTATTCGGTCAGCTTCGCGGCACCGCCATTCTCCCCATAGACCATAATGTATAACAACTGCCGAAAGTTCGGACACCTTGCAACCTCTTGTCTGATTTTTCGGACACTCCTTGAGCCAACTCGGTCGAGAGCACCATGCACCGACTCTGACCGGTGCATGGTTCGACTTGCTGAACGCCATTTTTGTTTTGAACGGAGCTTCCTTACTGCCCCACGAAGTGGCGCTACTGGAAATCCCCGCTCATCATCATCGTTTCTGTCGTGGTTTCTGCCTGGTTCGATAGAGTGGCTCTGCAGCAGTTCCGGTTTCAGCTTAGTAAGCCATGTCAAGACAATCCAGCAGCTGATTTGTTTCTTCGCGCACAACGCTGCGAGCAGGCCACGTTTTTTCGTTTGTGTGACTGGTGTTGGCACGGTTGGGCACGGTGGTGTTTGCTTTGTGTGCTGTGTCGAGGTGATCCAACGCGGCATACGGAAACATCGTGTCAAGTCTCTAATGGCGCCGACAGTGCCCGCGCAGACTGCGCTGGGGAATGCCGGCAAGCGGGTGTCAGGAGGCCTAAGATTTATCGCCTTCCAATGTGCTCCCTACTGACGCGGAAAATATTCTGCCGAGACCTGCGCAGTGGTTGCATTGCGACTCCGGACACCGTCTCATTTGACAGGTTCACAAGTGCTGACACTGCTTTACTGACGTGCGCAGAACTCGACGACGGCGAGATCATTCGTCAGGTTTCTGCTGCACCGCCGGACGATAACTCTCGAGTCGGAAGATGACGCACCATGTGCCACGCTGCCGTCGCATGCGGAGCGTGTACAAGCAGTGACTGTGCTTTCAGCCGCCTACAGTGACCGTACGACCCTCTCCGAGATTCAGGCTTATCTGATTGCGCGTAAACGAAACAGCGTGCAACGGCGCATTCACGATTTCTTCAAGCCTACTGCCGAGCCCGAATAAGTGCGTGGAAATAAAGGATATCATTTTTTTTTCTTAATCTGCTTTTTCGGACACCTGTTTATTCGGACATTTCCGCAGACCCCGTGAGGTCCGAATAAACGGTCGGCGACTGTACATACAATGGGCACTAACCATCGTGTATGCTAAGTATTACATCACTAGGTGCCGTAGAAAGAGCTTAAGTTTCAAACCAAATGCCGTTTCCTCTTCTCATGCGGGTGCCACGCTCTCAGCCAGAGTCAATGCCAATCGCGCAAGTGCACCTACGTACACTGCCGTGGTGTGACGTCACTCATAATGACACGCGACTTCGAGAATCATTCAAGGCAACATCAGTTATTAGTTTAACCTGTTGCCTCAAGAGATGGAATAAAGTTTAGAGAAATAATAAAACAAACAAACCAAATGTTTTTGTGTTTTTGTTTTACTTTGTACTGTAGCAAGAGAGATGTGCTTCCGTTTTGTTTGCTTGTTCCCATGTCATGCAATTTTGCATACACAGAACAAAACTATGTAGTTTTCTATCGTGTTCCAGCAGCGCGATCATGCTCTTTCATCCTCTCGCGCCTGCTTCAGTGGTTGTGATTGTGGCATTGACTTATACTACTAATCAGGCGTTTTCGGGCGGAGCATGCAAAATCATCTGCTGTGTGAAACAAGACAGATGCAACTGCTCGCACGCGATACGTTTATCGGAAGTGCGCCACTCAGCAAGAGAGAGAGAGAGAGGAGGCAGGGCCTGTGATGTATTCGTCATGCGATCCTTCGGCTCCAGTATGGGAGAAAGCAGGGAAGGATTTTTGCTTGAGGAGGCTGGACAGGGCAAGTGGAGAGAGTGTCTATGTTGGCAGTTGTGGGGAGCACACGCGCCCATCTTCCCCCGCGCCGTCGCGTCGAGAGCCGGCATAGACGGGGGAGAGGCGCACTATGCCCTCTCCCGATTCTCCCTCGCTCTCGCGACGCGCACGCGCCCTTTCTCCCCGACTCGCGGGCAGGCAGCTGACGGGCGAGGAGGACATTCCCCTCGCCTAGCTAAAAAGGTACAAAACAGCGCGACCGGGGGAGACCCTCTCTCTCTGAGGCCGGACCGATAACCTGCTGGACTGGAGTACCTGCTGCTACCCGTGAGTGACCACGTTGCCTGACTGTCCCGGGCAACGAGGCCAGCCTATTTATTACTATTACGGAGAGGACGTCCCTCTGTGAGTGTTCGCTATTGCTAATAGCAATAAACGTTGTTACCGTTGACACCGCTGGTTGCCTTATTCGTCCGAACCCGGCGTAGCCGCGATTCCCGCGCTACGGGTTGGGAGTACCACGAAGCGACTGCGTGGGGCTAGATCCGGAGCTCGCCTTAAGCCCTAGCCGCACGCAGAGTGGAACCCCCACATAGTGACACTCGCCTCCTGAAATCGTGGGTTTGCAGTACTACAAATATTTCTATCTCTGCTATTAATTTGAACTAATTTGAAAAATTCTTATGGTAGAAGACTCCTTAGAGGGCACTTAACTTCCAGCATATAACCAAAATTTGATTATTGATCTGGCGAGGGCCCTTTAATACATTTACACAATTATAATGCACTCCTAAACCTAATGCATGCCAAATTGATTTAAAGAAAAAAACTTTGCACTTAAATGTACTAACATGCCCCGATTTATAAAAAAAAATACAGCATGCCCCCTACACTCGGGATCAGAGAAAAGCCAGGCATGCAGTATTCACCTTCACAGGATTTTTTTTTAAAGTGAACTTTCATAATGAAAGGAGTGCATTATCGTCATCATTTGCACTTCACTAGGCCACAGATAGATGCATACAGGAGCGGTATTCTTTAGTTATCACATTTACAGACACCACTATCGCTTTCGAGATATATTATGTGACTCTGCATCGGAATTGTTGAAGTATCCAACTGACAACATTCCTGGCACTGTGTGCAGATAGCAAGCTTGGTACAGCGACAGACACTCTAGCGGCCTTTTACACGAACACATACGATGCCAAGTTGTGCAAAGTCTGGTGAAAGTGATGGTATCTACAAAAATTATCGATTGAGAATACAGCTCCAGATTGCAGTTGAGCACATTAGCTACAGCAACCTTCACGAAAATGTGCTTTGCTGCCATCTTGTGATGACGATAATGTTGCCTCTGACAGTAAACTGCCGTAAACATAGTTTTGGTTTCATATCCGATTGTAATGTGCAGTCAATTTTTGAACCCATATTCTCGGAAAAAGAAAGGTGCCCATTAGACTCATGTACATAGTCAACATACATTTTTTCAGACTCCCTAGGAACCCCGAAAAATTAAATGCATGCCTTTGAATGTCCTGAAGAGCTCAAGTTGCCACAGCCATGTCCTCAATAGCTTGAAAGGCCAACCAGTACCATTATTAGATATCTCGGTGCTTGTACCGCACGTGTGTGTATAACTAAGAAACCCATTTTGTCTTGTGACAGTGCCCCTCTGCGCTCTTGGTAAGCTTCACTGAAATACTCTGCCTATGCTCGACTGCGTAGCAGTATTGTATTGAGGCAAAGCTGGCCATCGTGCAACACTTCAAGCATCTCGGTGCTCGTATTGTGAACGGAGAAGGTGAGTGCACACATGTATAATTAAGGAACACATGTTATGTCCCATAACAGTGGTCTCTTTGCACACTTGATATGCTTGATCGCGTAACACCACCATATTGCGGCAAAGCCGACTTTCGGGGACCGTCATTATGCAATGCTTGGGACATTTGCTGTCCTTTCGATGCCAACGGTGAAAATGATGAAGGTCGAGTTGGCAGCATTGCAGACAGCAGCGAATTCTTTAAATGAAAAACACTGCACCCAACTGCAGGAAGCTTGATAGCGAACATTAAAGTGGCTAGGCCTACAACAGGATAAAACGACTACGACAGCTTCCAGTGGATCAGTGCATGAGAACGATGGTTTGAGGCTGCAAGATAATGAAAATGGTGGCAGTGATGGCTTCGATTAATTTCATTTCAGGCTTTCAGTCCCGACAAAAAATGAAAAAAAAAAAAAAAAGATCAAGAGGCAGTGGGCTTCAGAGCCCAAAATTTCAGACATTCTTATATGTACATATAAGGCGTCTAACTTATCACATATGTCTGAAAAATCAGTTGTTGACTGCATGGTATTATGCACTCTGATGTTTGGAGCATAGCTTACATGAGTTGTTGCTGCAGAAGGCTGCCATCATGTCAGAAGAGATGTCTGCTACCAGGCAGGTAGCTGTGCAGTCAAGTTCCCACAGAACTGTACAAAACAATGAATACAGATGAGTTACAGTGGTCAATCTGGATGACATTTCTTTGCTACATAGCGGAATCATTTCTTGCTGGTTGGTTCAAAGCATGTTCCACTGGTTATTTCAAAGCAACATGATTTAAGGCAAATCACTCTCATTTGCTTTGCAATACAACTCCTCCAGAACAATCAGTGACCATTGCCATGCCACATACTGAACAACACCTGCAGGGGATAATCATAATTGTGTATTCTGCACAAGGCTACCCCATCTAAAGATGAGAAGTGGACACTTAGCCACTAATAATTAGTATGTTCTTATTTTCATTTACCCTTTAGCAGAGATGTGATGTGCTTAGGCAGAACTATGAAATGTTTTTATATAAATATAACTGTCCAATCAATCAGTGTCGAACGTGCCCATCGATTGGCCAAATTCAAAGTAAACAACAAAATGCCAATTATTGTTAAATTTTCACATTTCAAAGTAAAAGAACAACTCCTTTCACATGGTAGGAAACTGAAGGGCCTGGAATTTAGAATTTCAGATGATTACTCTCCTAGCACTCTAACAGATAGAAGGCATTTAGTCGAATTCGCCAAGACACAACAGAAGCTATTGAAGCTACGACACGACAAACTAACTGTTGGTAAAAAACCTTACACATTTGATAGTAACACCCAAAAGGTTGTCCCCCGCCCTTTAAGTGCCTAGGCCCAGCAATGCTAACTCGAAAAATGTCTTTTTGTTTGTCTTCACTAACATTAGAAGCATGTTACTGACACTTGATGCTCTCAGTAATCTTGCCGACACAACAAAGTCTGATCTAATCATAATTACGGAAACGTGGCTTAACTCTACAATAGAAGACTCTGAAATACTCCCACTTTTTCCAAACTTCAATATCTTCAGGCATGATCGAACTAACTTCATGGTGGCGTACTCATTGGCGCACATAAAAACCTTCAGTGTACTGAAATTAAGACATCCTACTCCTTAGAAATTCTGTTTGTCCTGTGTAGCACTTCTTACCCACCCACAATAATCGCAGTCTGCTATCACCCCCCCTGGTAATGATCCTAACTTTGCTGCAGAATTCCATGAAACATTGCGTTCAGTAACTGAATTACATCACAACTCTCCGATATTACTGTTTGGTGATTTTAGCTTTCCCTGCAATAAATTGAACTAGCATTACATCAGCAACTTTGCAACACAGTAATGAAAGCGATTTTGTCAACTCATGCTTAACCTTTGGATCAATGCAACTTGTCACTGAACCCACATGCCAAAATTTTAATTCTTCTAACATACTCGACCTCATTTTCGCTTCTGATCCTGACAAAGTATATGCAATAATGCATTTGTCTGGTCTTAGTCACCATTCCATAATCTGTGCATCACACTCCCGTCAGCTTACACAACCTACAAAGATAGCCAAGGTGATCAGACTGTATAACAAATGGAATTACTTGGCACGCGCAGATTTTGCTGCTTAATTTTACACTAACCTTTTGATGCATTCTGTCAAGACTAACTGGCTCCTTCTCCAAAACAAAGTGCTTGATGTCTTCGAAAAATATGTTCCCGTTATCGCCCTAACAGGAAAACATTAATCCTTGTGGTTTAATGTCACACTAAAGCATCTTAACAATAAAAAGAAAAGGCTTTTTAGCTCGGCTGAACAGTCCAACAACGCATGCACTTGGAATAAATATACTACATTGCAGAAAAATAATTCGAAACTCTAGCCAAAAAAGAAAAACACATTTTTTTTTTTGCAAACGCCACTGATTATGGTAGGAAACAGCCCCCCGAAATTCTGGAAGGTTATTAACCTTAATAACACCCAGCCATTAGCTCTGTTTGATGAGCAAAACCATCGCATTCCTGATCATGAAACTGCTGAACAACTTAACCACGACTTTTCTTCTGTCTTCACAATTCAGCCCGATAAAATATTACCTCCCTTCCCTTATTTTGATCATGCAGTCATGCCTGATATTACCTTTTGTCCTTAAGGCATCAAGAAACTAATTGATCCATTTAAATGTATGTCATCGTTGGGTGTTGAGAAAATAAATGCAAAAATGCCAAAAAACACCATAACAACTATCAGTGCGTTTTATGTGCTGTTTTTCAGCAATCATTGTCATCAGGGCTGGTCCTGGAAAACTAGAGTAGGCGAGATTGTTCCAGTCCCCAAAAAAAGATCCTCCATCATTGTGCAGTAGTTGTCGTCCTATTTCACACACCAGTATTTGTGGCAAACTAATGGAACATGTTATTTACTTTCAGATTGTGAACTTTTTAGTATCCAATAACCTATTTCATTCTGCTCAACATAGCTTTCGTAAAGTCTTTCATGTGATACTCAACTAGCTTTATTTTTTCATGATCTAAGTTCTAACCTCGATTTGAATGTACCTGTATATGCCCTTTTCTTAGACATTGAAAAGGCATTTGACAAAGCTCCACACCAATGGCTACTTCTAAATCTTTCCCGCATTAACATTAATCTATTTGTACTAGACTGGATATTTGGCTTTCTCACTAACCGGAAGCAGTTTGTATTTGCTAACAAGAACTCATCAGAACGATCGCCTGTACTTTCGGGCGCACCACAAGGCATAGTTCGCAAACCACTACTCTTTCTAATTTACAATAATGACCTTCCTACTGAGATCTTTTCTAAGATTCGATTGTTCACAGACAATTATGTAATTTATCGACAAATAACTAACAGTTCAGATGTGGAGTTGCTTCAAAATGGCCTCAAACACATTAAATTATGGTGTAATGAATGGCTGATGTCTTTAAATACTAAAAACATTACTAATTTCTTTCTGTTGCAGACAGCATCACCAACAGGAAAATACACCATATATGGCTCCAAAATATCATTCGTTGAATCATATAAATACCTCGGCATAACCTTTTCAACTACCCCAACTTGGTCACATCATGTCTTTAACATAGCCAATGCTGTGAATCAAACCCTCGGTTTTCTCCACTGGAACCTAAGACTCACCTCCCCCCCACATCAGTAAAATGACCTTATTTACTTGAATCTAATGTGCACTTTTTTCTGATAAACTGGGTCCAAAAACTGTGTGAGCGCTAGAATTGAGTACGACCCTAAATCTGCGTTACCATATCGCCATTGCAACTTCAAAATGGCCACCTCATACACCCTTCGAGCCTAGCTGCGATAACTTCCTCCATGTGCTGTAGTATGTGTGCTTAGGTTAGTCTATTGCCCGTCTTCCCGTTTTCAGTGCCAACTGCGAGGACACACTGAGTTCATCATGATGCTGCAATCAAAAAGAAAGTGATCACGTGTGCGAAAACGGACGAAAATCAGGCTGCATCACGGGCGTTCGGAGTTCACGAAACTTGGGTGCGAGATTGGCGTTCTACTCTGGTGGTTACCACTTACAGTGCGGCTGCATGGCTCCTATCTTGAAAGCAATCTGTGATGGGGACAGAGTCTACGCGTCTTGGTGCACCACACCGCGCTGTGTTCTCGTTGCTTAGTTCGTGTTAAAGAGAGAGGCAGCATGAAGGTCAATTCGTTAGCTCCTGCTACCACACTTCCTCACTACAGCGCTTTGATAGCAAGTTTCTGTGGTCATTGAGTGAGACGGATTCACGTTTGCTTGTGCGAGCGTGACACCATGCTTGTTAATTTAGTTTACAAGCAAAAGTTTGCAAGTGTATACAACCGATAAAATTACTATCGTTACTTCATATAGCTGTCTACTAATTTGCTATCACAATTGATACTTTGCCTTTCAGGCAAAACTGCAACTTGTTTTATTTATCGCAACTTTAGTGCATTGGAAATAAATACTTGTTTTTCCAAATGAGAGAAAGTTGTATTTATGTATGAAAGAATGGTACTGTAAAGGACCTTTCTTTTTTTTAGTTCACATAAAGTAGGTGCATGTTACAATCGAGGGCATGTTAGAGTCGAGTAAATATGGTATTAGCTTAAGTCACATATATCCACCCAAAGTTAGAATATGCATCCTCTGTCTGGGATCCTCATCAACATAACCTATCTAATACACTTGACTTAGTTCAAAACCAAGCAGCCCGGTTTACTTATTCTGAATGTTCTTATCACGCAAGCATTTCTGAAGTAAAAACCGTGCTGGTCTGACCAATCTAGAATTTCGACGTCATTTCCAGACTGTCGTTCTCACAAATTCTATCATGAGCCACTTTAAATTTCAGCTATATTACCAGCTTATTGCCAGTCCAGCCGCATTAAAGGGACTGACAACAAATTTTCATGGTACCTATTTTTTGAATTCTACAGAAAGCTTACCAGTCAGAGTCTAATCATGAAGTGGTATGCAGAAAACACTGTGGAACATTTTTAATCTGAATTTTTCAATCTGCAGTGAGGATGTAGTCGTTCACCGGAAGCATGCTGAAAATGGTGATAGGCGAGCACAATAGCGATTATACGCCGGCATTAGTGGAAGGTAGACGACAAATGCGGCCATAATTGGGAGAAAGTATTTTGTTTATCAAGTCGATGTTCCTGCAATTCATGTTTTCCAAAGTGTTAGAGTATTCCTACGATAATAGCTCCGTGTTTTCGTGGTTTCCTCTCCAACTGCTTTGATATTTAACCAGTCAAAATAAAACCAATTGGATTGAAAATGAAATGACGCTTTCACACATGATACGTGGTTCAGCATGTTGCCGTAGCCAGGTGTGCGCTTTTGATTTTCGAAGCATACAATAAAGTACAAGTGTCTAATAATATAGCAAATGCAATTTTAAGCAATAATTATGTTGTACTTAATAACAACCAACATACGTACAGTAATCTTATAGACTACATTCGAAGTACCAAGATTTCACCGCCAGGCCTTGTCACTTAGTGGTTCTTGAGTCTTTCTTTGCCAATTTAAAATTATAATCCCTACTTAAATTGCGAACAGCATGCTGGATTCTACCACTATAAATCATTGTGATTTCATTTCCACCAACATCTCACAACACATTGAGGTCAGTTGTCAGTCCCTTTAACCACAGAAAAGCCATGTATCCTTGTGTCCTTCTTCGGTGCAGGCTACCTACCATATACGCTCATTTTCTGTGAAAGCCGCAAGGGACTGGAATGGTCTGCCTGCCAATGCCATGCACCACTCCAATGCACATGAATTCAAGGCTATTCTCGAATCACTGTTTTGTTAAACTCAGCCCGTGCTTCATGGAATCTCTCTGGGGCCTTTAAGGTATAATAGGTGAAATGAAATGTACATAGTACTATTTTAAGAAATCTTGCGTGAGTCAAGTTGTAAACACATCACCAACAAACAATCCGGAACAGTGCAAGTGTGAAGCAGCCCACCTGAAAGGGAGATGACATCCCATACAATCAGCTTCGTTTCTGTGCAAGTTGTGAGCAGGTGTGAGGAGGTGCCTTGACCAAAAGAAAGTTCCCTGAAGGTATAGATCAACATTTTTGAAATTGTCAACAGTGATTGAAAATAAGAAGAGCAGAAGCAATTGCACTGTGTTTTAGGTGGAAAGCTGACTCATTTTGTACAAAACTTAACAAGGCTAACAATTATAGCTTCACCTTGAGTGAAGTGTCATCTACATTTGCTTCTGACTGAAACACAAATCTGATTTCCGATAAATAAAACATGTCATACGAGAGGTGCTACAAACAACATTTACAAACACCATTTACAAACAGCATTTACACAAGCATGTTTCTCATGGAGCTGCATGGGAAACCTTTGTTAACTTGAACTCTGATATCTTGAAATATCGGTAAAGTCAAAATTTTTGCCTGGCTTGGTGTCAACTCTATGTATTTTTCAACTCTTATACCTATATGTGTTTGCACCGTACTCCAGGCGCCTCGATATCTCAACTGTGGAAATGTCAGGAAAAAATCACTACCCAGAGGTTTCCTTACATTGTGTGCAGTTGCGATATTGCCAAAAAGTCACAACACTGCAAGCTTGTAGGGAATACCGGCTTCATTCTATGCCACTCTTATCATCCATAGTTCACAGCTGCATGCAATCTCATTGATAATGTGGGCACAGTGTTGTCCTGACCCCTCACGAAACTCAATATAGTCAAAACCAGTGATAACGAAATCCCGTGACAATGAAATTCTCACGACAACAAAATATTTTCGTATCCCCAGCGAACGCCCGTAAGATTCAATGCATTTCATACCTCTTGAAAACGAAATGTCGCTGTACTACAATCCTGCATCAACGAAATTTGCCAAAATGTAACCCCGCATATGAACTACTCGCACAAGGCTAGCAGACTCCAAAATTTGCTCAAGTGCGGTTGCTTTGCAACAAAATTGCCCAAAATACCACCACATTACACTTGTGTGGGTGCCGCTATTTTTGTTTACAAAAACAATGAAGCGCCAGAAGCGATTGCCTGCGCTGGCAACAAGTCATGGCCGTCATCTTGTTTGTTGATCACCTGTTTGAAGCAACACATTTTGCTACTGCCATGTGACAACAGCGTTGCACACAGTGCAGTGCGTAATGTGCGCCTTGGTGAGAAAACTGCAGCAAAAACAAAAAATTCCACATACCACGGACGTGGAATTGTTTATGTTGCTTGAGATGGTGGTAGCAGCATGGAGTGCCACACATGGGGCTGTGATTGAGTGATCGTCCGGAAATACCCATCTCTTGCTTCAAGTATGCTGCTTTTGGTTCCACTCGACATGCATTGCTAGTGGATTCAGTGCTGGAAGTTGATTTGCGCGAAGGGGCCGTAATCTCGATTAATTGCCTTCGAGTGTATGAGATACGATCACTTTCACGCTTGGCACTGGACATGTCAGCACCTACAGGCGACAGCGTGTGCTGGAGAAATGCTCCTGCATACTTGGAGCACTGTTTCTCTGCGTCTCTCTGCGTCTGCGTCTATGCGGTTCTATATCCTCGAGCAAGCTTGCCAAAGTACGATAACGGAATTCTGACAGTAAAGTTTCGTTCTGCGACACATTACATATATGTGCTGTCTTATTTTGCAACAACGAAATTTCCATGAAAGCGAATTTTTTTAGTGTTCCCCATTGATTTTGTTATTGCGAGGTTCAACTGTAAATTGGAGAAAGTACAAGTGACCTCCGCAGCATACCTGCACACTTGTGTGCAGTCTTGCATCAACAAATGGCTCAGAAATCAACTACATTGACTCCATTCAAGGTGCGGCTGCACCGAGTGTTTGCTATGCTTTTGGAATTTTTGAATGTAAAAAGTTCAGCATGGCGATTTCGTAGCATTGCCTTTCTGATGCAGTTTCCTATCTCACTTTGTCAGTGGTAATAGCGACACTCCACCCGGGTTATCAGTGGGATAAGCCAGCTGAGAACAGTGGATGAAAGAGTAGCATAAATTAAGCGAGAGGCATGGCTACAAAAACACAGCCTTGGGGCAGTATTCCCGGTCAATGACATTTTTTGAGTACGAGCAATATCACAATATTTCGCAAGACTAGGCTTTGGGCACATCAGTGCCTATGCGCAACAGCGTTTGCTTGGCTCTGTGTGAGGATTCCTTAGATAGTAAATGCCCGATGTTTTGGGCGAGTTGCACATCTCACAAAAGTGATGCACTGAAAACACCACTTCAGATACAGTCTATGCTCATTACAAGCGACCCACGTACAACAGACTTTCAGATATAACAGACCACATTTCAGCCTTAGTTTGTTCTACCTATTTTATTAATGCAACGAAGTTTGCTTTTAACCCTTTCGCTGTCACGGACGTACCGGTACGTCATCGCGCTTCCCCCCCACGGTGTCACTGACGTACCGGTACGTTCTCTATCGTGCGTTCAAAATTTCGCGCCTGAGCGAAAAGCTGGCGCTCCTGAATTGGCCACGCCATCTGTTGACTCTTTCTACAAGTTCGTATATCCTCTCCAACCTGTGTTAACCTATGTACTGAAGAGTACGGTGCGACTGCCACTCCCCACTTTCTCTTTGCTGAGTGGCGTGGTGGCTCTGCGTTTGCTGGATCATGCGTCGCGCGCGTGTGGTTATGGGTTCAAGGGTTGTTCTGCCATCTCTGCTGGTTTGAAGGTTTTTATTTTTCTTCTGTTGGTGTGTCTGCTACACCGCGTCAAGTTCAGGCGCACGTGCTGTTGCCTCTCCGAAAAGAGTGACTCGATTGCTGCTTTCGCTCTCTCGCCGAACCCTCGCTTCCGACTTGCAGCAGTAAACGTAAAGCCCTTCGAACTTTGTTTAGCCTTTTTCCATCTCCCTCTGTCTTCTTGATCACGCAACGTCCCATTTCTCTCCGTTGTGCGGGCGACTGAAAGCGCATCCTCCCAGCGCGCGGTTACTTTCGGATGGCTGAGCGCGCGGGACCTTCGTCTGCTCATTGGTGCGGTGGCTCAATTCCGATTTAGAATACGAGCCGAGCTCGGATTTGGACTCGGACAGAGTCGCATGCGAGGAAGATGCTTCCGCATCGTCAGATTCGGATGTTGAACGAATTTTATAGTCAGGCTGATGATGACTAACAGCAGCTTCAGAACACTGAAATGTGCAAATAGCATTGACTACGTTATTTGTATACCAATCATAATAAAAAATAAATTGCTATGTTCATTCCCTGTTATGCTCGTTCCCTGAAACCAAGCCGACACTGGGGGTGCGTCACGGCCAGAAAGGTCCGACAGCGAAAGGGTTAATAAACCGAACTACAACGGACTATGGGCTACAGCGGACGAAATTAGAGGCAATTTTTGTCTAAATCGGGCATATAAAACAGACTTCTGCTGTGTCGAAACGGGCTGGCAGCTGATTTGTGAGGGTCAGCTGATGATCTTGCGCATGAGGGAAGGAGGAAAGCAGGGTGGAAGAGCACTGTCTATCGCGCGCGAGGCATGGGAGGGAGGCCAGGAAAAGAAGAGGGGAGGGGTTCTACTCTTGTGGCTGCTGTTAATGGTGCGGCTGCACGGCCGCCGTATCTTGGAAAGCAATCTGTGATATGAACAAAGTGCGCCCAGTGCTGGTAGCTTTGTATGTGCTGTGGTTTTGACATTCCGTTCGCGTTGAAGCGTGAGACAGCATGAAGGTCAATTCGTCTGCTGCTGCCGCACTTATCTTGCTTAATTTGCTATCGCAAACAATGCTTCGCCTTGCGGACAAAACTGCAACTTTTCTTGTTTGTCTTTTTTTTTTTTTTTTTTTTTACTCAGGACATTCGTTACTTACTCTTTGTGATAAAGTTATTAGACATCACAACGAAAGTTTCGGAACTGAGGCGTCTCGGATATTATTAACGTCGGATAAAACGGACGTTTTTCGTCGGCTTATCAGTGTCCGTTATAACGAGAGTTGACTGTATATTGAGCTTTTGCGATAAACTTAGCAGATACTGGCACCTATTTTGAAAGGCTCCATGTGGACTATGCGCAGCTAGGAGTTTATATATATATATTTTTTAATTTGTTTATCTCGAAAGTCCGCTTATTTCTAAATTTTTGCCAGTTCATAGAACTTCGAGTTAATGAGCTTTCGCTGTAAATGTGTTCAGCATATGTTGCGATCAGGCTGATAGGCCTTAGAACTTCAAGTTTCTCCTGTTGGAACATTTTTCGAAATATTTCAACTTGGAAGAACTTCTTGAAATCTCACTACAGTCAACGTCCAATTTTTCAGACTTCCTGGGGTTGCAAGCACATTAAAAAAAATCAATTCATGCTCTTTAATATTCCCAAGGGTTCAAATTGCTACAGGCACATCCGAAATAGCTCTGAAGGCCTGCCAGTACAATTATTGGGCGTATTGGTGCTCGTATTGTGACATGAGATGGCGGGTGCAAGCGTTTGAGGGTCAAAGATGTAAATGTACGGACCCACAAACAAGTACCGAATGCTCGATGCCGTGTAATTACGACGCCATCGGTATGTTAGAAAAATTTCAAAATTTTTTAACTCTCTTTTGCCCAGCAAGTGCTGCCACCCAGTGAGGATACAAGAAATTTGTTTCTTTTCCGCTCCATAATCTTTTGATTTTAATTCTACGGCTTGTTCACGCCATTGCGTCAGCGAGTGCTTGTGCATCCACGTATGCACTGCAGTTAGTTCTTTGTGTATGCATTGTTTTCACGAGAACGACTGAACTGTCCGCTCAGCGTCGACGGCGAGCTGCGGCTGCCTGCGGATGTGCATGAGCAAGTGGTTGGTAGCGAATGTTGAAGCAGCTAGGCCTAGTATTATCGCGGTGGCTATGGTTGCCAGTGGATCGGCGTGTGAGAGCGATGGTGTAAATGCTGCTAGGCTGCGAGAGAATCAAAATGGCGGCTGCGGTGGCAGCAGCGTTGATTAATTCTATTTCCGAAGTGTGGTCATGGCAAAAAGTCAGGAAAATTGGACGGCGAAGGGCTTTAGTGTCCAAAATGTCTGACATTCTTGCCCATTTGCTATATGGGGCATGTGGTGGTGCCATGAAGGCTGCCAAATTATCAGGCATCTGTCTGAAAAATTAGTCGTTGACTGTATATGCTGTACAGAGGATCTCAACTCAGTTACAACACGGAGCTTGTGGCACTTACGTGATATTGGATGAGCACTGTGGGTGGGCCAGCACAGCTCTCATGGCACAGTCCTCAGACCAGAGGGTTGCTGATCGGCCAAAGCTGACTGCCAACAATGAGCCATCTTGGGAGATGGAGCCCTTGCCAGCAACAAAGCCTCGAAAGACCCCTGAACCGATGCAGTTCCACGAGCTCACGTGCACTATCCATGAAGGAAAGCATCACAGTCAGTCAGTACAATGCAGCAACACCACAGAAGTGCACCAAGATAAACAGTATTTTCCATGCCAGTACCCTGCCTGTCCAACTACTGATTGGTTCTTTCGTGGAATTTTTATGTCCTAAAGCAACACTTGGGCTATGAGACACACTGTAGTGACGAAGGGCTCCAGATTAATTTTGACCACATGCATATGAACATAACGAGCACATAAGTATACAGTAAAGCTTTGTTAAATGAACCCTCATTAATTTGGACTCGTTTTCTGGTCCCAGCAGGGCTGTATGCATTATTTGATAGCATCAAACTCTTGTTAATCTGGACATATTTGGCCACAAACCAGTTAATTTGGACAACCATCAGAGTGCCGCAAATATGCGACCTGAAAGAGTAAAAGCGGCGCTAGCGCCCAACTAAAATGAAGCAATGGAGTCCACATCACCATAGTCATCAACGGAAGCCATATAGGAGCAACAGGAAAGAACATTTCGAGCCTCTTTGTGCCTTTATACGCAGCCTTTATTCTTGCATTTACCACCGCACATAACACCGCATGCCTTCAGAACTGAGCATTCACCACCGACGAACGTGTCGATAGTGACTGGGGTTTCTTCCGCAGTGGCTATGGCAAACACCAATTTCATTTTGATTCAGTGCGTCTTGGTCCCCAACCCCCTTGAAAAAAAAAAGTTTATAAATTTAGTATCTTCCTCTGTTATGGAGACAATTTCCTGAGCAGGGCGAAATTACTGATTGTTTTTAACATCTGTTAATATTACTATTATTATTAATATGCTCCCATTTAGTATGAATATGGCGCGGCCAATTTTTTCTCTCCTGAAAGTCTACAAATCTACACAGGGGCCCCAAGCTTTAAAGATTGCCTCAAGATAGGTACGTCGCAAGTGTAGTCTGCACCTTGCCAACCTATTTAGCACTGAGGCACCAAACTCGCCATGCATTTTCATCAACTCCATGCAGTACAGCAAAAGCTATGGGTTGCATCTGGCAACCAGAATAAAGACTCCTCCGTTGTTCGCCTCCGATTGTCCTCTGTGTGATGACGACTGAATGAAAGCTTCCCAGAAGGATCAGTCGCGCATGATAAGCAAGTCCCCTTCTTCTCAGAACACACAGCCGGCTCTCATCACGTCTATTGTTGACTGACCAATCAACGGCTTTTACTCTAGTGACATCATGCATATGACTCTGCTAGCATCACAATGTGCAAAGAAGAGAACGGAAATCCCTTAGAGTAGCACAGGGTTGTCTTTTTTTATTTGTGGCATCCCCTTGGCACATAGATCTGCCATGTTTGTCAAGGATGATTGTCAAAGTACGTAGTCTGTACAGCCAACATCTGATTGTCCAGACTTCCTAGGGGCCACGAAAACATCCGAAATATTGGGCAGTGAAAAAAAAGAATGTCTTTTACTGCCCCTAAGGGCTGAAATCACCACAGTCACACATGAAATAGGTCTGAAGGCTTGCCAGTACACTTATTAGGCGTATCAGTGCTCATACTGTGACAGGAGACAGCAGGTGCATGCGTGTATGAAGAATATATTCTGTGTTCCATGATAGTGGCCACTTTTCACTCTTGGTAAGCTTCATCACAATACACTGCGTACCCTTGACAACTTAACACCACTGTATTTCAGCAAAGCTGACTTTTGGGAACCGGAATTAAGTAATACTTGACCCTTGCCATACTTTTCATGCTTTGATGCTAATGGCGAGGGTGGAAAAGTTGGCACCATTGCTGACAGCCGCGAACATCAAAGCAGCTGGGTCTCATGTTGCCGCAGTAGCTGCAGCTGCCAGCGAATCGCCATGCAAGTGTGCTGGTTTGAGGATGCGAGATAATCAAAATGGTGGCGGTGGTCGCTTCGATTAATGCCATTTCACACATGCAGTCATGGCAAAAAGTCTGTAAATTCAGACGCCGAAGGGTTTCAGTGTTAGAAATTTCAGACAGGCATAGACATTGGCTCTATGGTGTACATAGCTGCACCACAAAGGTGTCTGAATTATCGGGCATGAGTGAAAAATTGGTCGTTGACAATACATGGTGCGAACGTTTACTTAAAATGCGTCCGAAATGTCACATGCACCAATAGTTTGGAGTTCACCACACAACAGCATGGGTCTGACACCATATTCCAGTCACTCTGCTACAAGATAACAAAGTGGAACACACCTTTGCTCTGTGAAGCAGCTGCTGGTCCATCAGGAACTGCTACCTCATCCTGTGGTGCCCAAAGACGAAACTTGCGGTCACTAGCGGTTGTGAGCGCAAGGAAGGTGCCACCACTGCTGCCTCTGTCTGGCTTGTGTAGTTGCAAGTCATTGAGGAAGCCGTTGTGTGGTGCATAGACACTTGTGTCCAGGACAAAGCTGCCAAGGGTGAACAGGGGTGGAGGAACAGGCTTCACGTAAGCACTGTGATACTGTAACAGGTGTGCACTGTGTGTTCAATGCTCCCATTAAATGAGAGTAAAGGCAATAACACTCACTGTTTCAAAATGGCAGTAAACCCTTACAGTCTGAACGAAATAGGTTTGCACAGTGCATGTATAAAGACATACGTGCATAAACAAGCAAATATAGAAAGATTAACACAAATCAAATTGCCATTGCAGCAGCAAAAAAATCTGGTTGCAAAAACAATAGAAGCATCCACTAATAAAAAAGAAAGCAAATTAAAGAAAATTATATCCACAGAAAACTAGAGAAAAATGCCATGGACTAATGTACAGCAATGTGTGAGAGGCAGTTTAAGGCTTAGGTGGAAAAGGAATCTACAGGGACAGCAGAAGAATTTGTTACCCTGTGGCTGCACTAAGTTGGGAGAGAAATAATTCTTTAAGAGCAACATTTAGTAGACTCCCAATAATTCAAACTTGAAGGGACGTCATGATTTTGCTTAATTAAATGATCAGGTGTTTAAATTGTTAGAAGCACTTAAAAATATGACTCGGGACAGCATAACAGCTCATATATTGTGATCAAGCGTTTAACAGCATTAAGAACGAGACATATTGCCATGTGTCTTGAAAGGGGACTGGCGACGTTTATTGAGGGCAGCTGGCTCCTGGAGAAAACGGTGGAGAACCCTGGCTATCGAGCAGGGTGTTTAGCACGCGCACTTCTTTCTTCTTGTCCTTGCCGCCTCTTCTCTTGCACTGTACCCACTACTGCAGGTGACATGTCTCCCTCCTTTCTTGGAAAGAGCATTGGCTCAATGCTCAAGAAGTGAAAAAATAAATAAATAAACAAAGCATGCTCAAGGCAGATGCTCATGCATAGAACACAGTAAGAGCTACAGGAAAGACGAAAGTACAGCTGTGGTGAAGCATGATGTGAAGTCTCAAGAAACAGAGAGGTAATCACATTAGCTGCAAATAGGACTGTAAATATAAAAATGAATAAATATAGAAAAAGAAAACATGCAACACATGGTTTAATGTGTATGACATTAATTACGTCAGGGCTAGGTGGCGGTCAATGTTGTGTTTGTGATGCACTGTCCAGTATGACTCCCAGGGTTCGTACAAGCTACACAGAAAAAAATGCAAGGACATTCAAGGACTTTCAAGGCCCTTCTAGGAGGTTTTCAAGGACCTACTACGAAACTGTATTTTGCAGTTTTGCAACACAACAGTATTTTCAAAAAAATTAATATTTTTATTGCACTCAATGTGGAATAACATATCTGTCAAGACGCACCAAGGAAAGTTCAAGAGGCCTCCTGAAGCTTTGCCTCAATCTCTCTGTTCAGTTTTAACAAATGCTCAGTCTTAGCCTTTGCCGCTTTTCTCATGGAATTTGATTTGATTATGTAAGTGAGGTCATTGGCTGCTTCCGCCTTTTCAGCATAGTCATCTCCGGATGCAGTCAGGTCGCTAACGGCTGCTTCCAGTATCTTCCTTTTTTTTTATTGAGACTGCCAAGCTGGTCCTCAGCACAGCGCTTTTTTTACTGCTTGACACGTTCTTGTTCCTGCCTTTTCTGGGCTTCCAAGTAAGCACTATAATGATGCCTTGCAGCTGATACGGCCGTCCTCAAATCTTTTGTGATGACAATGTTAAAGATGCCACCTGCTTTTTTCACTGCATCGCACACAATTCGTCGCGAGATGTAAGAGAGGCCTTTCAAGTTCTCTACAGAGATCTGTCGGTTTATGCTAAAGCCTCTTTCAACAGTTGCCTGACCATGGCTTAGCACAAGCAAAGATTTTACAACTTTCCACAGCTCCGCATAAGAAGCATTGAACTGCAAAAGTTCACTAAAAAGGTGTCCAGACTGGTGGCTTTCTTGAAAAGTCGCAGTTGATGTTTTTCTTGTAACAGCTCCATGTACTCTGCAAGTACAGAGTCTCGATGCTGATCTGTCAGCCTCCCTGCTGCAATGAGTGCTTCCAACACTTTCTTGAGGCCTGCCCTGCACTCATTAGGCCTGCAGCACATTTGCCGAGGGTCAAGAGAGGAAAGGCCTCTAACCACTGGGAACCTCAAGGGGCTCTTCTCAAGGACCTTCTTCGTCACTGCGACTAGGAACTGCTTACACTCCATCTGGAACTGAAATATATCTTGTGCACTTGCATTGCACTTCACGATTTGTACGACTGTGTGACCAATGTCCCCTTTTTCCAATGGTGTATGATTCTTTGGGCCCTCTATATCAATTTGCAGCAGGCCAGTGATCCTCGTTGCTGAAGACAACATCGAACACTTGATAAATTTTGTCATTAACTTTCTGACTGTCGTCTCCAAATCTCTCGCCAGAAGAAATAACATCGGTTTGTCTGTTTGGTATTCCATTAGGAATGGCTTCAGTGTGGCAGCAACACTAAGAGCAAAGTTAAGCTTTGCCACTACTAATGTGTCCCGAATGAATTCAACAATGTTCTGAAAAGACACACACTTCGGCAGACTCACTTGCTTCTTCCTTGCGATTCCATAAACTTCTGCACATCACTCCAGATTTCCAGAGCTCTTTCGATGACAGCCACATTCTCAACTCAGTGATGGGCAACATATTGCAGAAGAAATACTGCCTACCCAGTGACTGCTGAAAAATCATACCTCCTTGCTGGGGCATCCTCAAACAGTGCACTCAGACTGGACAAAAGGGTGTCAAGTCCCCGCTTGCTAGCTATGACGCCTGCCTTGTAGGCATTGTGCACAGTGTGGAGGCTACAAGTACCCAAGTCAAGACAGTGGAATTGAAAGTTTTCCTGCAGGTGAGATTGCAGCATCTTGAGGAACTTGAGGTTCACGATGGGTCCGTCCATTGAGATTTGAAGAATCTTCGCCAGTGGCAACGGTTCTAGTGCACTCAAAAGTTGGTCTTGAATATCCTCAGCTGTTGTGTGATCCATGAAAACAGATGTGTAGTACTTAGTTATCACCTTTTCAGACGAGTCCCAAAATCTTATGTGCACGTCCATTTGCTTCTCTTGCAGGCACTCGTTAGCAGACTCATCAAAAAGTACAACATAGTTTGCACACCACTCTATATCTCGTTGCAGCGATGATAGAAAAGAAGGTCTGAGGCCATGGCAGGTCATGTAAGCACATTTCTTCTCACCACATGAGAAGCCTTTAGCGATCTCGCTATCAGGAAACATGCGTTTAAACAACTCGCCTGCTTTCGACGACAATCTGTAGGAGCAGTGGGATGTGACTAACATCAGCGTCCATAAAATTTCTGCATCCATCACCAGCTCGTTTACCTTGCACGCGCTGTTGATGTCAGATGACTGCGACGGAGTATCTACGAGTTGCACGCTCGCGCTAGCGGAAAAATACTCGTGCACTGAACCTGCCGCTGCTCTCTCCATACAGGCGCTGTGCTTTGCACTCTTCATCTGGCTTTTCAGTGCAGACTCGCCCATGGCAACCAGGTCCAAGCACTTCCCACACGGTTTGCATTTTGCTCGATGTGGATTCGTTGCATCCAGTGCCACCCAATCCTTGTAAGCGCTGTTACTGAGCCACGCGCTTTGAAATTTACACTTTCCAGGCATTTCTGTGCATTGCGGGATTGCTGCAGTCACACGCAGAGAACTGTCTGAATGCATGGCTCCCCCAAAGAGTAAAACGTCAACGTACGCACGTGCAACGCAAAACCATGAGACGCCGAACCAACGGCCGGTGATGTCGATGGCGATGGGCTTCCTGCAATAGTCAAGTGGCGCAGCGATCAGCTTGGCCGTCAGTGCCACCGTGTCAGTTGTGCGAAACACCGAGGCGGCCACTGCTACGGAGGCATGCCTTGGCGGCGCTCATTTGTAACCTGTCGAACATTCTAAATTGCGGTTTTAAGGTAATCGAAAACATCGAGGCCCATTTTGGAACACCGACGCTTAAGAAAGGACGTCAAAGGACGTCAGCGAGGTGCTTAAATTAAATTAGGGTGTTTTAGGTGCCAAAACCACAATCTGATTGGGAGGCACGCCGTGGTGGGGGACTCGGGAATAATTTGTACCACCTGGGGTTCTTTAACGTGGATCTAAATCCAACTACACAAATGTTTTGGTATTTCGGTGCCGCGCCCGCCGCGCGCCGCATCGTTGTTGCCCCTTGCTCCATCCTCTTCAATAGACGTCTTCTTGCGACCTGCGTTATCTTTTAGATTATTTTCTCAGCTTCTTCTTTTTCGCTAGTTCTTTGTTGCATGCGATGCCTGCAACGAAGCCCAAGACAGTGCAGATGTTCGGTGCACGGAAGCGCGATATACGACTTGTACGAGCATCGAACTTCCAATCTTCCGCAGCGAGTGCTGACTGCATAGACACTTGCAGCAGGGGAACTGTGCTATCGGCTGTCGCCAGTTGAGAATCTGACACATTGAGTGTGCCTGAAACCGCAAAAGCTAATTAGAAGCTCCGCAGGAGCTTTCTAATAAAAACACAGGTGTTCAACTATAAGGCCCGTTTTCTCAGAATGGATTTTTCGGTAGTAGTGGTGCTGGGGAAGGCGATATCTCAAGAACCACTCTTCAGATTAGTGTGGAATTTTTTTTAGCCTGTTCCTCAATGACTTTGCCAGGGTGTAACAAGCTTCTTCTTTTTGAAAGCTGGTGCAGTTAACTTATAATAAGCAATTAATTTTTGATGAATGTGGTTATTACTGGCTACATCAAATTAAAAGTTTTGTTAAAATGTTTTGGAGGGAAAATTAAAATAAAGGGCTTTGTAGCACCCCTGGGATATCTATCAAGGGATCATCACAGTGAATTTCAGCTTCCTACGATGTCCTGGAATTTCTGCAGGCTCTTCCTCAGGCATACACATGAACCACCTAGTTAGACCTCAATAACTCTGGAACTAATAAACACATCTTAATGAAACTTTGCAGTTCCTTACAGTTTGGTGGTGTTAATGTACCCTGAAAGTTTCATCTGGATATCTTAAAAAATAAATAAGTTCGGTCTCCAGGGTAGCCCCCACCCTCTCCCCTTAAACAGTAGTTTAATTTTAAAAGTAGTAAAGCCAAATCCCCGACTCAGCGGCCATTGAACATAATGAATTTTGTATCCACATAAACTGTACCAGCTTATTGTGTACATACTGACTAACACATAGTGTTCGCACTTTTTGTAGCGCAATCACGGTGGTAGGTTGGCCAGACAGAAGAATGAGCCTCAAAGATGAGAAGGGCCTCCAAGCGCAAATGCAGAGGGCGTGGAAGGGTGAAGACACGTTAACACCAACATCACTTCAGCGCCAAGCCAGACAGCGTTGTGTTTGGCTAGTGGTGGCCTGTGTTGTGGAGTCGTGCAAGCAAGGACTCGGGTGTTCAGCATAAAACAAATCGGGTTCCCAGCATGAAAGAAAAATTTGTCATTGTTCATGCTATCAAACATGGCACGAAGCCGGCGCTGGCACGAGAGAGAGATCTACCGTTGACTATGGTGTGTGGCATTTGGAATGTGAAGGAGAAGATGCTCGGCAGTGCTGCTGGGACGACGAAAAGATGTCGGCTACAAGGTTCAACATTTTCGAGGTTCAACTTTTTGCCATCGCTGCCTCTGTTACTGCCGAAGTGTCGCTTAACGACAGTGATGAGGACGACACGGAGAGCGACAGCACGGGCGATTCAGGCCCAACAGTGGCAGAAGCTGCATGTTACATCAGCCTCATGCGGGTGTTTGCTGAGGAGAGGGGGCTGGCAGGAAAGCTGGCTTGCAGCTTGAGCGAATTTGAGGCCACTGTCGTCACTGCTAGGTCGCTGCAGCACAAAACAAAAATAAGACTTTTGTTGCACGAATTAGATACTGCATGTTGTTTGCCCTTTCATTGCACTCTCTCTGAGTTCCGTTTTTGACAGGTAAGTCGGCGATCTTACACTATTTCGGTTAGGCAGTACTACCATTTGGTATGTACTTTTTCCGAGCTCTGGCAAGCTACGGTTTAACGAGGTTTCACTATAATACAGTTTACAACTTTCACCCACTCACTTCTGGAGGGTGTGGTCAAAGCGCCAGAACTTCAGGCGAGTCTCGGGGCCCAAGCTGTCATCAGCCCAGTGCTCAACGGTGACCAGCCAGTCACCAGCAAGGGCAGCAAGGACCACCTCTGTGTTGACGATGCCACCCTCCCGCTCCTGGGTCATGTAGTTCTGACCCACCACGTCTAGCTGCAAGAGATAGCAGTCATTTATTCGTAGCAACTTGTCTTATTGCAAGACAATTTAAATCACTTTGCATGTTTTCAAATTTGAGCACGATTTCATTCTGTCTGTCGAGAATTGAGTCGCACAACATATTTTTTGTATCTACAGTATCATTAGTAATGGACAACAGTGAAAAAGGCTAAAATTTAAAGATATTTTCAGTAAACTTTATTGTGTCTGGAAGAGTGGACTCCACGAAAAAATCTTCAATACTTAGGAACAAAGAGATTGACTAATGTGCACTGTACTAAGACAATACCTTGCAATTTAAGAAGTTTGCATACTACGTTACTGTCAGGTCAACTACTGAACTGTCCCCAAATTCCGAGGCAAAGTATAAGGAAAAATTAGGGATGTGCGAATAGAGCCAAACCCACTTAACATAATACAGGTTTTAACAATATATTGGTTAGAACAATGAGAAGCTGCTGCACTATCAACTCCTGCATGTTATCTCTGGTGAAATGACTTGCTTACAATGCCCACATGCCACATTATCGGTTATGACGATGAAGTCTGGCTACTGGGCATCCACACCCAAACGTAATGGAATGCAAAATCCTTGAAAAAAAAAAAAGAGAAAGCAATTGGAGCCACTGCATGCCGCCATGGCGGCATAAGCGGCTTGAATTGTGGCTCGTTGCTCATGGTGATCACGCCACAGCGTTTCTTCTGGATTTCTCAAGCTGAGAGGCTGCCGTGGCAACCTTCTCACATATTTTAAAAGGTCCCCTTTGATGCCACCAAATCGACGCCTCAGTGGAGCTCGCATGTCACTTGTTGCCTGTGACTCCGCTTTGCAGTTATAGCAGTACCATCCTTGAATGCCAACAGCTGTGGCTTGTTACACGCAATCGGAGTGTGCAGGAAGCAGAGTTAAACACTTGAACGAGTCAACACGATCAGCTGCCGGATGGAGGCAGGTGGTGGGGAGGGGCACTGGCCTCCCCACCATTATAGTTTTCTCAGAACAGTTCTGCCATCCCATTTTGATTTTTTTTCATGCAATGCAGTTATAACAATTGTCCGTTATAACAATGGAATTTTC
Source organism: Dermacentor andersoni (assembly GCF_023375885.2). Classification (NCBI taxonomy): domain Eukaryota; kingdom Metazoa; phylum Arthropoda; class Arachnida; order Ixodida; family Ixodidae; genus Dermacentor; species Dermacentor andersoni. Next base: position 26,866,801 of record NC_092815.1, read on the forward strand.
GTGGCACTTGAGTATTGTTATAAGTGGGTTCGACTCCATAAAATCTCCAATTTCAAAGCGAATTTGAATAAAATATGCAAATAAAAGTGCGAATCGAATAAAATATTTTCAGAAAAAATGAAACATTTTTCACCAACCAGAGGTATGCAAAAAAAGGCGAAGTTTATTGCACAGCAAATAATGTACAGTAAAACATTAATTCAACCCTCGTTAATTCAGAAAATTGGCTAATTCGGACTTGTTCTCTGGTCCCGGCAGCCGTATGCATTATTTAGTACAATCAAACTTGTTAATTCGGATGCATTTCGCCGCACAATGGTTAGTTCAGACAACTCTGGAAGCTTGGCGATCGCGGAGAAATGCAAATATGCAATGCAAAACAGCAAAAAAGGCACTACCGTCCAACAGAAATGAAGTGGCAGGGTCCACAATGTCGTAGTCATCACCGGAAATCGTACATGAATGACAGCAACACCGGAACGATCCATTCCTATTTGCGCCTTTAAAGTCTTTATTCTTGCCTTTACTGCCACGCACAACAGCACGTCGGCTGCGATCGCGTTGATAGCGACTGCAGTTTTGTCCGCAGTTGTTGCAGCAAACGGTAGTTTTGTTTTGACTCAATGCAAGGTTGTCGAAGATGAAGAGCACCAGCTACATGGCGATAGATGGATGGTCTGTTGATGACCAGCTCACTGGCTAAAATACGATCGGGATAAGCACACGGTTTTTAAAAGGCACGTCTGATAAAGACGCGCACTGTGGCCACGCCGCGAAAGAAGTTGCGAGGCCTTTGCCACTTCGAGCGCTAATCAATCATGAGATGACGAGAATGGCAGCTTCTGCAGTGCTTTTATGCAACATAGAAACAGGATTTACTCATTCATTCAGTAAATAAAAGCGTGTTGATGTGGCAAGCATTTGTTTATTACTTCCTTGATACCCTTGATAATTCGACATTTGATTAATTTGGACATTTCTTTTCGGTCCCATGAAATCCAAATTAACAAGGTTTGACTTCCAGGAAAATTATGATTTGTTGTCAACAAAATTCTCTAGTACAGCACTCTTGCTTGACATTATCATAACAGGAGATATTTAATGTTGTCATGCACGAAGGCTGGCTGCTCGACATGCTTTGGGAGGAGTGATACCCTCCTGCATGTCACAATTCCTTCAAACACCAAAAGAGCCATTTGTTGGACACACTAGTGTCTGGTATTGGCGAGTATCTCTTTGTAAGCCAAGCCAACAGTGGGCGCCAGGCTTATACCACCATTCACATGGATATCCTTTAAAAATGAAGCTTTCTTTGCCTCTTCCTTTGACTTTCCCACTGCTGCTGCTATCGCTATCTTGCAAACTGTGTCGGCAGGTCGTTCAGAGCACATACTTATATGAAAGGAGCGCGCCAGAGGCAAGGTTATGTGATAAACTCATTTGGGCCCTTCTGAGTCACCACAGTACCCTCTCGACTACTATAATTATCTGTGACCCTCTGCAAAAGCATTGCAGAATCTGCAGTGCTTACCTTTGTACTAACATGCAACAATCCAGAGGAGAGATAGACAGAATGTTAGAAAAAAAGGTAGCAAGAGGAAGCAGAGAATGGGTAGGGATGACGCAGTCACAAAACGAATGAATAACAACCTTGCCCCTTTTCTCTTGCACCTCACACACATTGGGGACGTCAGAGGGCAATTAAACACTACTACAGTTAAACCTGAATGTAACGAACCTCTACATAATGAATTCCTGGATTTAACTAAATGTTTTCATTCCCCAATGCCACCCTCCATAGAAGCCCGTGTATTTCTTACCTCCACGTAGCGAAGGCATTGTGGCAATTGACCTTGTTGTAATGAACTTTCGATACTCACCATTTATTATTGTGAGCAGTAGCTCTACCAAAAATTTGGGAAAACAATGTGTAACTTTTGTAAACAGTATGTAAATTTTGTAATTGATAAATAAGGCAAGCAGCCAATCGCGAGAGGAACGCAATCAATCGCAGTGAGCCAGAGAAATCGATCCAGTGTGCCGTGATGTCGATGCTAGCTCCCCTAGCGCCGCTCTGTGACAAGCAGATCAGACTGTGCATTTTTCACTTATGCATTGTGACGCCAGGTGTCACTACCGTGCCTGCCCGTTGGTGTGGCCAGCGCCTCCTCTAACTAGATGCCTGCACTATGAGCCAGAAACTGCCCATCCTTCTTTTTCCCTTTTAAACCTGTCCACTTCGTACGGTTACAGGAGCCGCCTCGCAGAGGATGCTTCCAACACCGGAGGCTGCGCCGCCGCCGCCAGAAACTTGAACAGGCGACGACCACACATTGCGATCTATGCGTAAGTACACAAAATTCATGCTATTGCCTTGTTCACTCAGCTTACCACCAAACGTTTTGCTCAGTAATGTGCCACTGCTGCACGTCACGATGCTAGTCCAGTCAGAGAAAACGAGACCCAGGCGTGTATTTTCATGAGACACCTTCCGACAGCAGTTTGCGTGACCAGTGGCTACGGAAATTTCGAGTAAGGATTAAGTGCCAGCAAGTTATCCTGTAGTGGACTCCAGGAAAGACTTACAGAGTGGCTGCTGAAGCCAGTTGTCATGCCCAGTGTTTGGACAGTTTTTGATCAACACAGACATTCCTAGACCGCGGCCGCAAATGAGGATGCTACCGACCTGGCCGGCAGTGCTGGCGTGGCATGGTGGCAGGAGTGTGAATGTGAGAGTGGATGCAATGCAAGTTTTAATTTCAGCAGTGTATCACGCGATATCTTGAATGTGAAAGAAAACATCAGCAGTGCAGTGAAGTCGGGCACAAGTTCAAAGAAAGAAAAGGATGAAGTTGTTGACATATGCTGATGTGGGCAAAGCCGTGTTTACATGCTTGTTGGACACACGGGCACGAAATGTGCCCAGAAATGGCACGATCTTGCAGCAGAAAGCGAAGGATTTTGTATGCATCCTGCACCACAAGGACTTCAAAGCTAGCAACGGCTGGTTGCAAGCACTTAAGAGCTGAAATGGAATCGCCGGGAAAATCATTAGCAGCGAGTATGCGTCTGCCAACAGCGATTCTTCTGCAACGTGGGTTGCCGAGAAGCTGTCTGGCATTTTCATCCACTATGAGGTAGCTGACATCTACAATGCTGATAGAATGCTCTGTTTTATCAGATGTTGCCAAATCGCACGCTGGCGCTTAAGTGAGAAGACTGTCGGGGTGGCAAGCAAAGCAAACTCCGCATGACGGTTTTGCTTTGCACCAACAGTGATGGCAGTAACAAACGAATCCTGTTAGTTATAGAGAAAAAGGCCCAGCCCAGATGCATCTAGGGGACCAGATGAATGTCAGTTACATATGTGGCCAATTTTAAAGCGTGGATGTCCCAGGCGATCTTTTTCAACTGGTTGAAAGAGTTCCACGAAGACATCAAGCGACGAGACCGCCAAATCTGCTTGCTGCTTGACAATTGCTCCTCCCACCACATCGGCAGCCTTCAGCTGTCATACATCGAGTTGATACATTTTCCTCCCAAATGCACATCCCTGATAAAGCCACTGGACAAAGGAATCATCAACAGCTTCAAATGCTGCTACTGCTGTCAGGTGATAGATAAGACCCTTCTGGAGATCCATTTTGAATGGCAGATGAAGGTAAACATATATCAAGTGGTCAAGATGGTTGCTGCATCGTGGCAGGAAGTTGGAACCCAGACAGTTTCAAATTGCTCTTCCAATGCCCAAATAAAGGTCGTTTAAGCTGAAATTTGCTATGACAAAGCGGCGCCTGAAAACCTACCTGATGTCACCGAAGATAGGATGCATTACGTGCGAATAATCGAGTGCCTGATGACATGAAACTTGGCGCATTTTTGTATGCTGACAATGGCGCTGTATGTACTGAAGAAATGTCAGATGCGCCGTTTGTTGAAATAATGCAAGATCATGTTGATAAGGAAGATGCATCAGAAGCAGATCTGCTGTTTGCTGTGCCTGCCGCGAGAGAAGTGATGGATGCGTTGGATGTTTTGTGTCGTTTCATCGGCGCAGAGGATGGTGAAGCCGCATTGCATAACTTAGCTTCTTTGGAGCACCGTTTGATGTCATCAATCATGCAGGAGAAACAAGCTAAAATCACACAGTTTTTTCTCCTGAATAAATGTGAGAGGTGAGCTCACCTGAAGTGAAATCTGCCTCACTTTGTTTTTGTATGATACTTCCCGGTTTTCACGTAAAACTGCATGCAACATAAACCTGTATATAAGTGAAATATTGCGGCCCTTCTACAATTTCATTAAATCCAGGTTTAACTGTACTAGACAAGGCAACAGTTGCGGTCAAACTGGATAAATTTATATTCAAGGCACACTTGGCTACATTTGTACCGTAAAAACCGGTATATAGGTCGAACTTTTTTTAAAAAAACCGTCGCTAAAAGTCGACCCTGGTCTTATATACCGGAAATTGACGGAAAAACTATGGAAGTCTAGCAGCAATGGGCGGATGAAGTAAACAGCCGCCTTCACCATCGCCATCAACAGCAGCGCGGGGTGGCAACATTGTGGCACCGGCATTTTGCGTTTCCATTGTCACAAAGTTATATTGGTGAAAGGCTGCTTTTTCCCATTTTGTTTCAAAATGAGCGGAAGCCGACGTCAATTCACCGTCGCCTTCAAGAAAAAGGCGATTGAGTACACGGAAGCCCACAACAACCTGGCGGCCCAACACGAACTTGGAGTATCCGAAAAGAGCATTCGGTAGTGGCAGAGGCAAAAGCAACGTATTACAACTTGCAGCAACCAAAAGAAAACGTCATTTCATGGGCGGATCGCAGCGGACCACAGAACTGGAAGGCAAGGTAGCGGAGTTCGTCTGGGAGCTGAGTGTAACATCGCTGCCTGTAACTGCCGAATGCATCCGTTTGAAAGCGGTAGAGGTCGCGCGCGCCAATGGACTGGGCAGCCAGAAGCACTTGTCATCCGACTTTTGTTAGGACGACCATCGACCCGCGCGTTTGTCAGCACCTTATCATTGCGGCACGGAGCGGCGAAATAGCGAAAGTAAGCGCATGCGTACACATGCGCGTATCTCGTTTGTTTCACCGATCAGTGCCGTTAATAGGGTGCTGACAAGCACGCGGCTCAATGGTCACGCGATACTGTTAAAAACTTGGCCACGTGCACATGTGAGCAGCGTTTAAATAACTGTCACCATTGTGCAACCGGCTGAGTCGCATTTGTTTCAAGGTAAGGGTGTCTTTCAGTACTTTTGCCACTGAAAAAGATTTTTTTCATTTTTAGAATTCGTTAGTTGGGAGATCAATCTATATTCCGGTCTGACCTATAGTCCGGTTTTTACGGTACTCTTTCTGGAAAAAAATAAATAAATAAACGTCGTGCAAATTTGTCAAGCGGACAACTGATGCAGGGCATGCAGGCACAAAGCTGCACTAAAGCATCGCAGCGTCTAGATGACACTATGGAAACAGCTCCCCATGAAATCAACACTCGTGTATCTGCAACAATATTTTGTGGCAATGGCATTACTTGAGCTCGCAAATTTGATTCCAACCATGGCAGCTGCATTTCGATAGGGGCTAAATGTAAAAATGCTTGTGTACTAAGATTTAGTTGCACATTAAAGAATTTCAGGTGATCAAAACTAAAATGAAGTCCCCCATTGGTGCATGCCTCTTATCAAATTGTGGGCTTTGCATAATGTTTAACACTTTTGCAAAAAGTCATTGCGAAATGTGACGTAATGAAAGCACTAACATTCTCACAGGCTACAAACAATGGCGCACAACAATGCTTCAGGCAAACATGTCTCGCTGTGTGTTCAGTGTACTAAATAGACCAACACAAGTGGCGCACGCAAGGTAACTTCTAACATGAACTCACCATTCCAGTAGTATTGCACTAAACACTAAACATAAACATTAAGCATTCCCAAAGTGCGTGAGATCCACATATTTTGGCCGAAAATTTCATGATGCACATATCTTTCAACATGTGTTTATGGCAGTAAAAATTGTTCCAGCTTGATGAGCCTATGGAAGTCTTTCCACAGTGACGATGTGGAAGGAGGTTCTTCAGAAGTTTTTGTTGTTGAGTACATATCTGGGTCAAATGGTGTTAAAATTTGCCTTGCTTCTTCTAAAGCCAATTTTTTAATCCACTTTGCCATTGAAGCATTTTGGTGGTACTCGACTACATTGGAACGAGGGTCTAAAAACATTGCCAAGCTTACTACTTGGTGAAATTTACTGTTTGGAAACTGCGTTTTTAGGCACTTAGTCAGATTAGTAGCATACACAAAGGTTTCCACTTGGCTGGTGGTGATGTCCAGATGCATGAACACGCATCACAGTGTGGATACTTGAGCTGATAGTGTTTGTAGCAGGGCACGAGCAACGGTACCAATACAGTGAACATGTCTTACTTCAAGTATGCTTTGCTGCATGACTAATATGCTTTTCCTGAATGTATCCTGCATGCTTCGCCCCATAATACAGGTATACTGCGGCAAAGCTGACTTAAACCGCCAAAAGCAATTTAGGGCGCATTTGAATATTTCGAAGAGTAAGTGTTTTTCAGATCAAATCGAATACTAACCGATTTGAATCGAATATTCAATATTTTGATTATTTGCACTCTTAGAAAAAATACACCAATAAATATTATGTTCTACTGATGTGTTTCCTGAACAATGTCACTGCACAACCAGTAGGCATTTTTATATAGGTACGTACTAGTCCTGTTTGCCTCCATTGTGTATCACTCAAAATCTGGTGATACACTGATATCCAATGTGGCATTGCCAATGGCTTTCATGGTTGTTTTCGTCAACTTTGCATCTCCCCCTGAGCCTCGTTGACTAAATGTGTTACCTGCTAGTATGCAGAATTGCAGTACAGATGGTGCCATTTGTCATTATTGGCATATGGCATTTAAGGCATGCTCTAGGTAATCGTGGCATAACATACAATGTGGATAATGAACAGATTTACAGTTTGTGCTTGTGCATGAAAAACTCCCACTTTCAATTGTGATTCTGTACATAATTAGGTAATCTTCTACGGCCAAACAATTCTAAAAAAAATTCTGAAAGGGCTATCTAGCCACCATAAGCAACTTATAATGCCTGCGAGAGATGTAGGTGTACTAACGCAGAAAAGCTGCTTGTCTTCATGGGGCTGGTAGAACTGCAAATGCCCTGGCAGTCCTCGAAGAAGCAAGGCACTAGTGCGGGGGTCATGAAGCAGCAGCTCACGTGCAGACCCTTGACTCAGTGCAAGTCCTTGCACTTGGCGCACCACACACAACTGGCTGCTCACTAGCCGCAGGCCTGGAAGACAGAGAGGGTCAACAACATGCTTAGGCACAGAGCTTGCCATCATCCTTGTTCTCTCCATGCGAACAAAACTAGAGTACAGTCAACTTTCATTACTTTGACCCGGACGAAACCGATAAAACTGATGAAATTATCTGATGGGTAGAATTAAACAAGATGAAGAAAAAACTTCAAAACACACGGCCGATTCATCTGGCAGTATTTGGATTACTCTGACATGGTCCCAAAGCAAACGCCCTCCCACTTGCTATGTGTCCAAAGTAGAAAACTAACGTAGAGATAACATAAGCTCTTAAACAATGTAGAAATTTAACACACACCCAATTTTTTAACAATACGTATCGGAGGGCAATATGTATTGCACAATGGTGGCCGATTTTCTATATCAGCTTCGCCTCGCGCATTTTTAAAGTTAGCTTCGACGCAATACACTGGTGTTGTGCGGCAAAGCATATAAACATTGCAAAAGCTTTTTGGAATTTTTGTGTGTGCGGAAGGTAAATACTGTATACATTCGTTACAATGGAGCAGCATACAACAGACTTTCGGATAGAACGGGCAATATTTCAACCTTAGTTTGCTCTACCTATTTTATTAATGCAACGAAGATTGCTTTTAATGGATCACGTTACAACGGGCTATCGGCTACAGCAGACGAAATTTGTGCCAATTTTTGTCAAAATTGGACAAATAAAACAGACTTCCACCGTGTCGACATGGGCTGGCAACTGACTTGCGAGGGTCAGCCGACGACCGTGGCTCAATATCGTGCGTGCGGGGGAGGGAGGAAAGCAGGGCGGAAGCACGCCGGCCTACGCGTGCGATGCACAGGGGGGTGGGGGTTCTAGTCCGGTGGCTGCTGTTCACCGCGCAGGTGCTATATCTTGAAAGCTATCTGCGATGTGGACAAACTGCACGCCTGCGCCGTATCTTGAAAGCGATCTGTGATGTGGACAACGTGCACACCGCGTGGGCGCCGTATTTGAAAGCGATCTGCGATGTGGACAATATGCGCTCAGCGCTGGTACCTTTGTATGCGCTGTGATTTCAATGTTTATTTCACATTGAAGAGAGAGACAGCATGAATGTCAATTGGCTCGCTGTCGCGGCCGTGCTTCCACATTCCAACGTTTTGTGCAAGATGTGTTCATGATTACCTGTGCGCATGACACGGTGCTTGTTAATTTAGTCAGTAAGGTAATGTTTACAATTTTATACGGCTGATAAAACTACTATCCTTACTTCGCATAGCTGTCTATTAATTTGCTATCGGAATCGATGCTTTGCCATTCAGGCGAAACTGTGACTTTTTTGTTTGTTTGTTTTTTACTTTGGACATTCGTCACTCGCTCTGCAATAACGTTTTTACATATCTCGACTAATGTTTCGGAAGTGAGGCATTTTGGATATTACGGACATCAGATAAAACAGGTGTTTTTTCCGGATTATCAGGGTCAATTGTAACGAGAGTCGACTGCATTACAATGGCGCTGTATATGGCTAGGGTATCATAGAATTTTCGTGTCGACACACATCACCAATGGCTCATACCCTTGTAAGCACTCATACCCCCGTAATCCCTCATATGCTCATAAGCAAGCAAAAAATGCAATGGCTCATAGCACCGTAAGGGGGGCTATGAGCCATAGTGAATAAATACAGCATGCTTTTTGCCCTTTCATTGCACTCTCTCTCCGTTTCTGACAGGTAAGTGGGTGGACTCACATTATTTCGGTTAAGCAGTACTACTGTTTAGTAAATACTTTTTCCAAGCTCTGGCCAACTACAGTTTAACGAGGTTTCACGGGACATGTTTTTTTAATGCGACAGCATTAAGGAGCTCGTACTGCCGTCCCACGTCGGACGTCATTTCGGCAAAAAGATATTCAAACCACCCACGCCCAGGCCATCCATGTGATGCAAGGAATTTACTGAACTTAATGAATTTCTCAAGCTAAAATATGTGGAAAAATCTTAAACTATGACTTACACACAACCTGCAGATATGATAGCTCTTGGATTGCAATTTGACTAGACGAGAAAGCATACCGTATTTACTCAAATCTAGGCTGACCTCGATTCTAAGCCAACCCCCGAATGTCCGAAGCCAGAAAAATGAAAAAACTTGCCTCTAATGTAGGCCGAACAAAAAAATGAGGGCTGCGTTCACAATATGAAAACAGCATTTATTTAATATAAACATGTCATGCTCACTTTACGTCATCATCGCTGCTAGCCTCAAATGCTTGCGGATGCGCGCAAGCTCACATCCGCACCCCCGTGCATGCGCAGACAGCGCTGCACGCCTCATACGCGTTGAAACGCGGTGTGATCTCGGTGAACTGCTCCTCTCTGTTATTGCGCGCTTATCTTCCTTGTAGCTGTCATCTCCTCGTTGCGGCAAACACAAAAAGCGTCTCCCATTGCCCCCTCCAATGACGGAAGTTTTTTTCATCGATGCTGAAGTCCTGCCCGGCTTGAAAGTTTGACGGTGCCTCTGCAGGTAGCACAACTTTTCGATTGAAAGCAGCACTGCAGTGGCATCACCTGTTTGGTGCCATTACGCTAATGCCATGCCAAACCCCGATACAACACGGGTCAAAATGCGACGTTGCTCGTGTACTTCAGTTGGCTACTGGCGCAGCGAGTAGCGGCCACGATACTGAGATTTGTAGATGGTGCTATTTATGCACCACATTTATCATTTTCCATTAAAAGTGGCGCGTTTTTTAAAATCCTCGAATCTAAGCCAACCCTAGAGTTAGGTATATGATTATTCGAAAAACGCTATTGGCCTAGATTCTAATAAATACGGTAATCCTGTAGCACAAAAACTCAAGGAAACCCCTTTTCTAGCGTTTCCACAATTCACAGACCGACCGCAGCGTCCGCCACTTGTGTACGCCGGCATGTGGGTGTCTAGAGGGCCATAGAGCGGTGCACTCGGTTCCTTGCAATACCTCCAGCTGGCACTCGCCTCCACCGCATCGCGGCCCACGCAAAAGGCCGTGTTTCTACCCCAAAGCCCCGTCTTCATGTATAGCCTTCACGACCAGCATTTCCCGATAAACATTATGGTTACATACGCTCCAGTTTCCGGGAAGTGTCAGAAGCAGTCAGGGATTTTTTAATGCTATCGCATTCCACTCTTAAAGACTAAGCTTAAACGTCCTCCAAATTTTTGCACATGTGCAGGCTTTGAAAATTGTTGTTTTAATTAGAGCACAAAACTAATTATAGGACGTCATGCGAAGAAGCTGTGCTAGTTCTCAACATTAAGGGTTTTGTGTAATTTCCGGCAACTGGTGATGGCAGCATTTCTTGAAGTTTCGGTATCCAATCCGGTCTGTGAATTGTGGAAACGCTAGAAAAGGGGTTTCCTTGTCTATTTCTGTGGGAATTTCATGACGTATTCACTCGTATTTCCAATGTAAAATGTAGCACAGGGAATGCTCTATATCTACATTCTCTGAAGCACTGCTTCTTACATGGTCCAAAATGTCATTGCGGTTGGCCTTTACAGGCATTATATCTGTGTAGGTAAGACTAAATTGTAAATGTGCTCACAGTTGTCGGTGTGCGCTGTCAGGATTAGAGTGGCATCAGGTGAGGTGGCAATGTGGCAGATGGGTAGGCCTATGCGAGGCACGAACTGGCTGTCTCCCGACGGCAGGCTCCACTTGACCAATACACACTCGCCACCTCCACTTAGTAGGAAACTGCCTGCGGCCCAGGAGAACATGGTGATATACTTAGACAACAGCAATGCAACAAGCAAGCACTAAAGTTATTTATAATGGGTAGACTATTCTTTTGAAACAGTACTTGCATTTCTTTGGCAGAAGTTGTTGATTAATTTTGCAGAAAACAAAGCCAAAAGCTTCTGATTTTGCTCTTAAGAGATGGTGCCAACGATGTCATTGCACCATCCATAAATTTCATGGCACTCCCCATTACTTCTGTCATTCTGCTGCAGAATTTTTTCAAAAACTTGAAAAGTTAAGTCTTTTTGTACTTTCAAATGCAATCTAGTCTTCTTTGTTGATCAATGCTTAATTAGTCCTGAGCTAATTATGAAAAAAACTAATGAATTTGTAAGGCTGAATGAGGATGCAGTAACAAAGCTAATGTGAATCCCTGCTACCCACAGAACTTATATGAAAGAAAACTTGGAGGCATCAATGCAAGTTTTAAAAGCAACTGCTGTGGCAGCTCAGTGGTAGGCTAGCGCGAATGTCAAACGTTGATGAAAGAGCCAGATGTTGACCAATCAATAAAGGTTGGTACACTTGATATGAAGTCTGACTCTGACTGCGTGATGCTGACAGTTAATGCTGTACAGTGCAAATTCAGTCTGAGGCTTTCCGTCTACATGTGAGCTTGACTCACTCTGTTCTGCAAGCACACAGACGAACTTGATAGGCATGCTCGCTGCTTCTGCACTTGTCAGTCTAGCTCACATGCATGATCTGAGAGCCAATCAGCGATGAGCGTCAAGCTTCCTGCGACAGCTTGCCTTCCATTGCCCTGCCTTCCTTGGCTGTTATGCCTAACCAGCGCTGTTTTGCTGGGTGTTGGCTGCATCGACACAAATCTACTCACAGTGTCTGTACGGCTCTCCGGAAACAGTATGGCCGCTGTGAACAATATGTATAAATAATCCAGCCGGCGCAGAAATCAGTAGGCGACTGTAAACAAATTCATCTGCCTTGTCTTGCCTATGAGTTATGCAATCTGACTTGCTCACCAAAACCGAAGCTGTTGATTATACATATTAAAATTTGCCATATTTTTGAGCACATTAAACACACCAAAAATTAAAAGCATCACCAGGGTGCACCAGCAACACCAGGGTGCAGGTAACAGGTGAATTTCACCTCAAGGTACAGTTTCACAGCAGCAAGGCCTACGTTGTCATGCAACCACAATCTACCATCCGCACCCCTGAAGAGGTGGGGAACAGAGCAGCTGGCCAAAGATACAGTGTGGACAATTTGTGCATTTCAGAATGGAGACTGTTTTTACAAACAGAGTGTTGTATGTAATTATATTTGCGGGTTATACACATCCCTTCTTTTTCTTCTTCTTTTTTTTTTCCAGACGTGTTCTGATTGGGGGGCGGGGCTCATATATGAAAAAATATGTACTAGTACTATATTCATCTGTTTCAAAAACTTCGAGTACTACAATTTCGGCCAAAGCAAATATCGAATAGCATAATATTAGATTGCATGCTTGAAACTATCCAATATTCGCACAAGCCTACTTCATTGCTAGGGCGCTGCTCTGTTGAGCATGAGGTCTCGGGTTCAGTTCTCAGCCTTGGTGGTTGCATTTCAATGATAGCAAAATGCAAAAACCCGCCTAAGTACCATGGTTTAGGTGCATGTTAAAGAACCTCTATTAGTCCTCCATCACGACATTCTCCATAACCCACTGGCCGTTGTGCAGTTTTTGGATGCTAAATCCCACAATAATTAAGTTTAGAAAGTAAGCAAATTCTGTATTGCAGCATGGCATCCTAGTCAAACCAGCATTTCATATAGAACTCTGAACAACATCTGTAACAAGAACGGAATGCTTTTGGACTCAGAGAAACAAAGAAACAAAAAAAGCTGCCATTAGGCACACAAACCCTCTAATTCTGGCACTTACAGCATACATACAATGGCACTTGACTTGCCCATGAAGCACAGGTAAAGAGAAATTGAAGTATCAAGAGAGAGCCAATGCTGTTGAAGTTGAACCGGTACCCTTTTTTACAGCAAACACGTAAGGTCCATTTGATTTGCCTGCCTGTGAACCCGTTCACGGCTGTTCACGAGAAGTTCAGATATTGTGCAGCTCGATTTCTGCGGTGCCGGCACAGCACAACACTCGGAACGAATGCCAAGGTGCAGACGCAGTGCAGGCATTATGTTCGACTAATGTGCATAGGATGCGTATGTTTGAGAGGTCCTGCACTGCAGGTACAGTAAAACATCGCTAAACTATACCCACTTAAACAGTAGTTTTGTTTTAAAGGTAGTAAAGTCAAATCCCCGACTCAGTGGCCATTGAACATAATGCATTTTGTATCTGCGTAAGCTGTACCAGCTTATTGCATACGTATCGGTTAACATGTAGTGTTTCCACTTTTCGTCGCACAATCACGGCGGTGCATCGTCCTCATCGGGCAGCCTGGCAGAACAACAAGCCTCAGAGATTGGAACAACGGCCTCCAAGCACTCTGTGCGTTTGCGCATGAAGCCACATCAACATCATTTCAGCGCTGTGCCAGAGAGTGTTGTGGTGTTGTCTAAGCTAGGAGTTGCGTCATGCCGAAGCTCGGATAAAAAACACTGGGTGCTCAGCATAGAAAAAAAATTGGACATCGTTCATGCTATCGAACATGGCACGAAGAGTTGACGCTGGCACGCTACAGGGATCTACCATTGACTACAATGTACAGCCGAAACCCGCGGTAACGAAATCCCGAGGGAACGAAATTCTCGCCGCAACGAAATATTTTCGGATCCCCAGCGAACAGCCATAGGAGTCAATGCATTTTCTATCTCGCGACAACGAAACTTTTTTCTATAGCAATCCCTCATTAATGAAATTTTCTGAAACGGCAGTCCGCAAATAATCTACTCACGTAACACTAATTGTGTCCGGAAACTGCTCAAATGCATTCGTTGTGCGCTTAAATTCCATTAACTACTGCCACAGCACACTTGCGTCGCCGCCGCCATCACTGTTTACAATAAAAAAAAGCCTCGCACCACCTCCATGACACCTCGTGACAGGCGACAGCGATGATGATGATGGTGGTTATTCCCCCGTCGCAACGGGTGACTGCGCAGTGTCCGGGCCAAAAATGCAATTATTAGTATTTAAATGATACAAATAAAAAAAAAGACAAGAACCTTAGGCGATCTCGCAGTGAGCACATTTTATTTAATCCTGTGTGCCATCATAGCATGTGCTAAATGCGGAGCGAAACGCCTGCGTGCATGGCAGCCAAATCGACATCTACTACACGTGAAGGCTCCGATAACCCGGCTGACGCTTTACCAGTGGGCTTTGTGTACCGCCGCACATGGTCGTGTGCTCAGTGTCGTTGGTGCTAGAGTGCGTCAATTAGGTGTCTGTGTGCCGATCGGACCATTTGCTTTGACAGCCTGCTAAGACGCCGCCTCCAGCCAAAAAGAGGAAATTTATGACACTGCAGGATAAGGCTGCAATTATTGCCCAAGCTGGAAAGAGCTGGAATAAAAGGGATATCGCCGAACAATTTGGAATTGCGTGCAGTTCAATATCTACGATTCTGAAAAACAAGGCCTCCATTCTCGGCGCGCTCGGAAATGGTGTGAGTGCGAAGAAAAAAACGGTGAGCGCTGCGGCAGTTCCAGATGTAGACAAGGCGGTGTTTGCACGGTTTTGTGAACAGTGTGCCAACAAAGTGCCGCTGTCTGGCAGAGTTCTTCAGCAGAAAGCGCTGGACTTCGCGTGCATTCTCGGGCACGCTGATTTTAAGGCTAGCCCTGGCTGGTTGAGCCGTTTCAAAGCCCTCCACGACATAGTGGCCAAAGTCATTTCCGAGGAGGCAGCAACCATCGACCCTGTGACAACGTCGTCGTGGCTGCTGACCAACAAAGAAGCATTGGACCAGTACAAGCCCTCGCATGTATATAACGCACATGAGACGGCCTTATTCTACGAGATGCTGCCATCGAAGACCCTGGACTTAAAAGGCCAGAAATGCCGCAGGGAGAAAAACAGCAAGTGGCGTGTAACAATTTTGTTGTGCATTAACATGGACGGCACAGATAAACGGCCACTGCTTGTAATCGGCAGAAGTAAGAAGCCCCGCTGCTTCAAGGGAAATTGTCGGCTGCCCGTACAATATACCGCGAACCTGAAGGCATGGATGACCCGGGCCATATTTGGCAGCTGGCTCGAGGCCTTCGATACGGACACGCGGAAGGCAGGCAGATCGGTCTGCCTTTTTTTGGACAATTGCAGTGCCCATCATGTCGATGACGTGGAACTGGGAAACATGCGCTTGGTTTTTTTTCCACCGAACTGCAATTCCGTACTGCAGCCGCTTGATCAAGGCGTCATTCGTAGCATCAAGTGCGCCTACAGGGAGAGGCTGATTCAGCGTCTGCTGCTGAACCTCCAATTGAAGCGTCCCACCGTAGTGGACATGTTCATGGCGCTTAAGATGGTGGCCGTCGCATGGGTTGCGACGTCACCAGCCGTGATAGCTAATTGTTTTAAACATGCCGCCTTCATTGCCACTCGGCAAGCATTATACGCTGATCCAGTGGCATCGCAAGGAGATTCGCTTGAAGGTGCACTAGTTGACAGTGCTGACAGCGCAGTGCCGCCATCGCTGGCCCATGCATGGGATGAACTTTCTGCCGTGACAGCTGGTGTTCCGGATGGCCTCAGCAACGATGAGTTCGTTCGTGTGGATGAAGGTGTTGTGGTGCATGAAGAGATGACTGGTAAGGTCATCATAAGTAGCGTTTGCCAAGGTGCCGACGACCACCAGACACCCAATCATGAGAGGACAGCGAACCCGTGGGATGTGTTGAATGCCTTCGACTTAATTCGTTCATTTTTCGGTGAGCATGATGACGACGTGGCAATGGACCACTTTTTGCAGTGCGAGTAGAGAGCAGTAAAATTGCTGCAAGGCAAGGCTCGGCAAAGTAAGCTGACTGACTTTTGGCAATAATTTTTTTTTTTTTGCAAGCCAATTCCCTTCCCTGTCTTGTCTGCCTCATTCTCGCGCTAACAAAATTCCCGCAAAAGCGAAATGTTTTGCTTTTCCCGGCGATTTCGTTGTTGTGGGTTTCGACTGTATGGCTTTTGGAACGCGAAGAAGTTGACCACGAAGAGATGTCGGCTATGAGCTTCAACTTTTCACCATTACAGCCTTTGTTGTTATCAGTGTCGCCTAACGACAGTGATGAGGACCAAAAGTGGCAGAAGCTGCACGTTATGTCAGCCGGATGAATGCAATCGTTGCGACGAGAACAGCACCTCACAATAAAAAAAGCACACCGCGACTTCTGCAGTGCTGCCGTGCCCATGCATGGAGAATATGCAACGCCAACGAGGAATCTGCCACGCAAGTGCTTGCCAAGAAGAGGGGGCTGGCTGAAAAGCTGGCTTGCAGCTTCCGTAAGTTTGAGGCCGCTGTCGTCACTGCTAGGCCACCGCAGCATCGAACAAAAATAACACTTCTGTCGTGCAAAATGGATAAACAATGCATGTTCTTGCCCTTTCATCGCACTCTTTAAGAGTTGTTTTTGACAGGTGAGTGGGCAATCTCATGCTATTACGGTTAAGCAGTACTACCGTTTAGTACATACTTTTTCCGTGCTCCAGCCAACTACGGTTTAACGAGGTTTCACTGTATGATCGACTACTGGGGCACAAATGCACATTACACTTGCGTACCCACATCAGATGTGCGTAAGTGGGGTTTTAACGGCGCTCGTGCCTGTGTGCTGCTTTGCAGCTGTACGCCTGCACCAAGTCGGCATTGACAGTGAAGCAGGTGCAGCAAAATCATGAACCAGCCTTCACCTTTCCTGCACCTTTTAACATGAACGCTGTGGTTCAGTGGGCACCACTGCTGCAGGGCTGAAACTAATGGCAGGGTGCAGCACCTCGTGAACTGGTTCAGGTGGTACAGGCGAATCGAACGTACCTACAATTTGCACCTTAACACCCTCAATATTCACGCCTAGAGACACTTTATGACGTGGCGACCAGCTTGCTGCTGGGAAAGCTATCCCCAATGAAAAAGATCTACACAAGGGAAAAACAAAGAGGAAACACATTTTGGGACAAGCACACTCATATATTTTGAACACTCTCCCACACCAACAGCCTGCAATGGTATACAGAGCTTTTAAAATACTCCTGTTTCCCCCTCCATTATGATCCTCTATAACCTCATTCTTTTGAAACAAGGAAGGTGATACTCATAACTTTCGTTTACCTCATATGTTGAAGAACTGAGGACACTTAAAGCATGAGAACGAAGAGAGAGAGCGTCAGAGAGAAAATGCAGTTTTGTTGTAAGGGGCCTTTAGGTTAGAGCACCCTGGTCTGGATCCAAAAGGCCTAGCTCATCAAATGCACAATGCCACTTACCAGAAGCAGTGTAAGCCAAGTCAAAAACAGGAAGTGTGTGCCAATGGTGGATGGAACGCACTGGTGTTGGCTCTTTGAGGCCCTGCCTGAAAGGATACAGAAACGAGAGGTCGGTAAGATGCACAGTAATGAGCAATTCCTCCAAAGAAAGGTTAATCAGTTAGTTTTTGGTGATTTCTCTTGACTAAAAATATATATACAACAGGGTGCCCCAAGTATCATGCACCAAGATTTAAAAATATGCAAACGCCATGTAGCTGGACAGAACCAAGTTAATGCTGCTTGCCATCGCTTGGAGATACTCAGATTATTCTTTGCATTCTGCTTAATTACATAATTACATGATTACTTAACCTCTCAAACATTATAGTGAGATTAGAAGTGTCAATTAGAAAATTCTAGAGCAATATGAAAAACTCCTGATGCAGCTTCTGTTGCTCAATACGAATATGCCCCGTGAATACTACATGCAATATTGCTGCACGACTGGCCGCTCAAAGCATTTTGCATGTACATATTTGCGAGCTTCTTTCACATTCGTAAAAACACCTTTATGTAGCACATCTTGAGCAACAAAAACCTGTATCGGGAGTTTTTCATGTCGCAGTACAAATTTCTCATTGACACCTTTCATCTAACTATAATATTTGAGAAGTTCATTAATTAACCCTTTCGCTGTCACGGACGTACCGGTACGTCATCGCGCTTCCCCCCCACGGTGTCACTGACGTACCGGTACGTTCTCTATCGTGCGTTCAAAATTTCGCGCCTGAGCGCAAAGCAGGCGCTCCTGGATTGGCCACGCCATCTGTTGACTCTTTCTACAAGTTCGTATATTCGCCCCGACCTGTGTTAGTCCATGTATTGAAGAGTACGGTGCGACTGCCACTCCCCACTTTCTCTTTGCTGAGTGGCGCGGTGGCTCCACGTTCGCTGGATCATGCGTTGCGCGCGTGTGGTTATGGGTTCAAGGGTTGTTCTGTAATCTCCGCTGGTTTGAAGGTTTTTATTTTTCTTCTGTTGGTGTGCCTGCTACGGCGCGTCAAGTTCAGGCGCACGTGCCGTTGCCTCTCCAAAAAGGGTGACTCGATTGCTGCTTTCGCTCTCTCGCCGCACCCTCGCTTCCGACTTGCAGCAGTAGACGTAAAGCCCTTCGAACTTTGTTTAGCCTTTTTCCATCTCCCTCTGTCTTCTTGATCACGCAACGTCCCATTTCTCTCCGTTGCGCGGGCGACTGAAAGCGCATCCTCCCTGCGCGCGGTTACTTTCGGATGGCTCGACGCGCGAGACCTTCGTCTGCTCATGGGAGCGGTGGCTGAATTCCGATTCAGAATACGAGCCGAGCTCGGATTCGGACTCGGACAAAGTCGCATGAGAGGAAGAGGGTTCCGCATCGTCAGATTCGGATGTTGAACGGATTTTATAGTCAGGCTGATGATGATGCTGATGTTTACTAACAACAGCTGCAGAACACTGAAATGTGCATAATGCATTGACTATGTTATTTGTATACCAATTATAATCAAAAATAAATTGCTATGTTCATTCCCTGTTATGCTCGTTCTCTGAAACCAAGCCGACACTGGGGGTGCGTCACGGCCAGAAACGTCGTCCGACAGCGAAAGGGTTAATTAAGACTAATTATGTAATTACACAGGATGTAAAGAATAATCTGTGTATCTCTAAGCAACATCAAAGACTATCTTGGTTCTGTTCAGCTACGTGGCATTTGCATATTTTTAAATCTTGATATGATAGCATGATAGCTCGGACACTGTGTGTGTGTGTGTAGTCGAAATTTGTTAGTTTGACCGCACTTAATACGAACTTCCGATTTATTCGAACTCATGGCATGGTTCCGTCAAAGTTATGTGTTTTCTAATGAGTAAAAATGCCCAGTAATTCAGCCGTGCAAGCATTTGTGACGATCAAGTTGAACATACCGCGCTTCAACAATCTCTCAACAGCGCACCAAATCACGCAGCGGCGCCTCCAACCAGTATTGCTATGACCCTGCCATAAAGGAAAGGCTTAGGAGAAACCCTTCAATGCTATATGCGGGAGGTGGGGGGGGGGGGGGGGGGGGTTGATTATGCAGATCCGATGCCCTGTGGGAATCTATATAAGTGAAGCTTTCTGTGCTGTTTGCTCTGATTGATGATAACTAGCGGTGATGACAATTAGTTGTGATGTCCTTGCTTGATTTTGTTTTTGAGGGGAGGTACAACTAGCTTTAGCATGTTAGCCTACTATACCATATACACTTAAATCTCTTTATAATGAAGTCGAAAGGGTGCTAAATTTTGTTAGTTATATGTGTTAGTTCGTTATAGCCACTGACTAATAATTTGAGACTAAATTATCGCACATGAGCGTGCATTTACTACAGGTAAGCCATCGCCGAGGTATCAGCTCCTGTCAAGGCGTAGTGGCTGTGGCTGCGTCCGCGGTAATTGCTAATCGTCCTTACCGCTATTGCACACAGGGAGCAACTGGAATCAAACATGTAAGAACTGATTTTATTGCCTTCCATGTCGATGGCGCGAATATTTCATATTCCAACTTCTGCCAAATTCATAGCTAACTCCTGGGGGCACCTTCGCGCCGCTTGACGTTCGATATATTGGGAGTCACTGCTATTTTTGTTAGATGTAAGCGGAATTTTTACTATACGTATACCGTATTTACTCGCATAATGATCACACTTGCGTAATGACCGCACCCCTAAATTTTGCCGTCAAAATTCGATTTCTTTTATTTCCTGTGCAATGATCGCACCCCAAAGTTGCTGCGGTGATATGTCGTGTGCCAAGTCTAGCTAATAATGATTGCGATTACCATCTGTCGAATGCTACGCGAACGACTCTTCAAGACAAACCAGGCGGTCTGCCCGCACCAAATATTCTTTAGCAGATGCCCCATTTCATTCCTTTCATCACTTTCCGCCCTTCCACGACAAAAAATAAATAAATAAAAAAAACCCCAGAACTTGCTTGTATTAGGTGTAGGCTTTATACTAGTTGTCGTCAACAACAAAAACGGCGCCTTTCAATTCTCGTCTGCACTCGTGGGCACGCAACAAATCGCGAGCGGCAACGATAGCAGCCACGTTTACACTGATACGTTAGAAGTGTACCCTATTCATACGCTGACACTTGTAACACAATTAAGATATTCGCCCACCCTTAGCGGAGACGTGCCGTATTAGGATAGTAGTGAAGACAAATGCCACAGTTTCTGCAGCTTGCCCGCCACGTGTTGCTATGTCACTGGCAGCTAAGCGCGCCCTTCTGTTTCTGTCCCCTCAAAGTGGGAATGGCTACGTTATTGCCGCAAACTTGCCGGTATTAACAATTTTATTCATTACTGATACGAAAGAAACTGTTTCAATGCACGTAATGCACTCACGAGAAGAAAAAAAATCGCGTTCGGCGTGTTCGGCTTGCTCCGCCAGCCGCCATTTTTGTTTTGGTGTCCGGCACTACATACAGTGGGAGCTGCCTATTTGTTGAGCTGTTGTCATCCCGCAGCACATTCGAGATGAAAAAAATTTTTTTTCCTTTTTGCAGGAAATTTAACCCGTGTAATGATCGCACCCCTGAATTTGCGTCAATTTTTTTTTACAAGAAAGTGCGATCATTATGTGAGTAAACACGGTACTCATTGTAACAATACCGTGTTCAGAAATTGTTTGATATATTCAGGTTCGACTGCATATTCTCACGGGTATAAAACTATTTACATGGTGTATTTACAAAGCGTATATAAACAGCTGCTGAGAATGCCCAGAGGCTCTTGCCACTTTGTCGTCTTCACCGTCGACGACCTTGTTCTCTTTTCCTACCGTAACACGACCCCCGGCAGAAAAAGCACCATCCCGGTGCTTCAGACGGGGCCGTCGGTAAGGGCATAGTAAGGCTTAAGCCAAGAGATGTGTACGACGTCAGGTGATGTGGAACCAGGTGGCACGGCGGAGGTCTCGGGGATTAATCTCGTAAGTGACACTGGTCACTTGACGAAAAACACGGTAAGGGCCTTTGTAGCATGGAAGAAGTTTCTCGGAGAGTGCCACTTGGTGGCATGGGGACCAAAGTAGCACGAGAGAGCCTGGTGGAAAATATGTGTCCCAATGGCGGCGATTGTAAGCGTGCCGTTGAGATTCCTGCGATGCCAACAGACAAGTACTGGCAAACTGGAGCGCATGGTCAGCATGGGCGATGGTGTCACAGGCATAGTCGGTCCTCGAATCCTGTATCAAGGGGAGTGAAGTGTCCAAGGGTAATACAGGGTCCCAACCGAAGAGCAAGTAAAATGGGGAATACTCAGCAGTATTGTGGCGTGATGAAATATAGGCGGACGTGACATAAGGGAGCGCCACGTCCCAGTCCTTGTGGTCAGGTGAAACGTATTTCGATAGCATGTTAGTAATGGTCTGATTGAGTCACTCAGTAAGGCCGTTGGTCTGGAGATGATAGGAGGTAGCCAGCTTGTGCTTGGTAGAGGAAAGTGCGGTCGCAATCAGTAAGGAGCTGTCACGGGGCGCTATGTACTAAAATGATATCCCGGAGCAGGAAATCTGCGACGTCGGTTGCGCAGCTCGTGGAAAGTGCTCGAGTGATGGCATAGCGCGTCGCGTAATCAGTAGCGGCAGCGATCCACCTGTTGCCGGAGCTGGACTCGGGGAAAGGGCCAAGGAGATCCAAACTGACGCGAAAGAACGGCTCAGGTGGAATATCGATCGGCTGTAAGTACCCGGTGGGAAGCGTTGCTGGCTTCTTGCCATGTTGACAGGGCTTGCAAGCAGCTACATAGCACCGTACGGAGCATGCGAGGCCGGGCCAGTAGAAGCGGCGGCGCACGCGGTCATAAGTGCGAGCAAACCCAAGGTGTCAGGCAGTTGGGGCGTCATGGAGCTCCTGAAGCACGGTTAAGCGGAGATGTTGAGGAACGACAAGGAGAAGGAGAGGACATCAGGATGAAAACTGCGTCAGTACAATATCCCGTTGCTGAGAACGAACCACCGTAACGATGGATCAGTAGGAGCAGATTCCATTCGGTCAATGAGGGTCCTCAAAGCAGCATCATGGCGTTGCTCGTTGGTCATGTCCAAAAGCTGGGAAATGGAAAGAGCGCTTGCGGAAGCGTCCATGTCGGCGTTGGTGGGCGTGTGTACAGGGTAACAGGACAAGCAGTCGGCGTCCTTGTGTAGGCGACCAGACCTATACACCAAAAATATACACCACTTCCTCTTGTAGCCGCAAAGCCCATCGTCCAAGCCTCCCTGTGGAATCTCAGAGAGTGTGGTGGTCTGTTACAATGGAAAAGGGCCTGCCGTATAAATGGGGGCGGAATTTCGCCACTGCCCACACTATGGCCAAACATTCGCACTCGGTAATAGGGTAGTTTCGCTCCACAGGTGACAGACGGCTAGCAAACGCGATGACACGCTTATGGGCGTGTTGAACTTTTGCCAAGACGGCACCGATTCCGTGGCCACTAGCATCAATGTGCACCACTGTAGGGGCTGAAGTAGCGAAGCGTCCTAGAATCGGTGGGGTGGTGAGCATGGTGGTAAGGCGAGTATCTATAAGGGCTGTGACAGGTGTGCCATCAACTTGGACATCAAGAAAGTTATGTCTTGTAAACAGCGTCAAAGGAAGATTTTGCGGCAAATCCAACATTGCAGCACCACCTCGAGGTGCCGCATTGCCTAGTTTTCCTGCTGGGATGGTCCTGGGTACGTCGGTGACGGCGAGCGGTGAAGCTGGGGCGGAGATGGATGGCGACGTTGAGCCGAGAGCGAGCGAGCATAGCAGCGAGTCGAGGTAGCGGCATCGGAAGCGTCGTAGAAGCGACGGGGTGAGCAACTTCGGGGCGAACTTGAATTCCGGAAGGTGTTTCGAGGAGGGGACGGCCAACGGCTCCAGCAATGATGGGAAACGTGACCGATTCGGCCGCAGCAGAAACAGATCGGCCTGTCGTCAGGTGTACACTAGTCAGAGGGATTCCTGGTAGCGTAAAGATAACGGACACTGTGAGGTGGACTGCGATAGGACTGAGGCATAGGAGCAGGGTGGGTGTCAGGGCGACCCAAGGAGCAGGCGCTTGGAAGACCCATATTAGCGGTTTCCTGATGAACCAAGGTCTGGATCAGTGACATCGTCTCAGCAGTGTTGTTTCAAGACGGCTGTTGAGGGGAGGTAGTAAACGCTGCTTCGAGTTCGTGGCGTACAATTCAGGTCACGTTTTCGCTTGGTGGTGGTGAGCTAGATTGGTCGGTACAAGAAGAGGTCGCTGCAGTATTTGGAAGCCGTGTAAACTGATTGTATATACGACGACTCTTTGCCTGCTAGAAACGACGGCATTCATTGATGATGGCGTTGACAGTCGATAAGTTTCTGAAGACTGCAAGGTTGAATGCGTCGTCCGCGATGCCTGTGATAATGTGTCCAACCTTGTCCGCCTCTGGCATGGACGTGTCAATTTTATGACAGAGGGCTAGGACGTCCTGAATGTAGGAGACATAAGACTCGGTAGCAGTTTGGGCACACATAGCAAGTTGTTGCTTGGTGGCTAGTTGTTGACCGGTCGGATTACCAAAAACGTCGGACAGCTTTTCTTTGAACAAGACCCAGCTGGTTAGCTCTTCCTCGTGTGCATAAAACGACGTTCGCAGTGTTCCGTCGAGGTAGAACACGACATTGGCCAGCATTATGGTCGGATCCCACCTGCTCACCTTGCTGACACGCTTATACATCTTTAACCATTCTTCTACGTCAACACCATCGAGGCCGGTGAACTTGCCGGGGTCTTGCAGCTGAGGTAGAGCAATGTACTGGGTATGCGTAGTCGGCATTGCAACTACAGATGCGGTGCCTTCCGCTTGAAGCATGGTCCGAGGCTGGGCGAGACATCCGCTGCAGAGCTCCATGGTGAAGATGCGTACCCAGCACCTCCACCAAAATGTCACGGGTACAAGACGATTTACACGGTGTATTTACAAAGCGTATATAAACAGCTGCCGAGAATCCTGAGAGGCTATTGTCATTTCGTCGTCTTCACTGTCGACGACCTTGTTCTCTTTTCCTACTGTAACAATATATATATATATATATATATATATATATATATATATATATATATATATATATATATATATATATATATATATATATATATATATATATATATATATGTGTGTGGAACAGTCTCACAATAGACAGTTTTATTTTAGCGTATGCTATAAAACAGCGGATCGTCACTGCGCATGCACAGAATGCTAAATGACCCATAGCGTATAGCGTACGCACGCTATTTCTCAGGTATAGCGTTAGCGTGAAACATGGCAGCGGTCTCAGCTGCCTGCTTCGAATTGAATTTGGCGCTGGTTTTGTAAAATAAACTTCGTTCATAGCAAATGACTGTGTAAACGGCTTTCGCTTAGTCTCAGGCCGCTTCACCCGAGTCCAAGGACTTCGAGCCGCCACCTGAGGCCACCACAGCAAGAACTGCCGGACTTTTCTTCAATAAAGTTTCTTCTTATTCGACAATAGAGTATTCTGGATAACCTTGTGGTGTTTTTGAGATCGCTTCTCGTTTTGAACGAGTCGAAGCCTAACAATAGTTGCGTACGCTTAACTAAAACTGTCTAATTTGTGGTTTCTTCAGCATACCTGTAACAAAAAGAGCTTTCATGTCGTGTTGTTGCATGCTAATGCAACTGGTGCCTACAAATATGTGCCTTGTACACATATGCGTGTAGCTTGACATATAACAGTAGGCATGAAGAATGCAAGGTACTTCGTTGCCATCACTGGTCATCACATTGAAATAAGGAAAAAAACCACCAGAGGCTACAGCATCTGTAAATTATATCCTCAGCATCGATACAGAATAAGTGTTCCTGCACTTATATCACAGACAATCTGGACATTTAATGTAGTGTTTCAATGGAGCGTTTGCCCTGGGAACAGGCAGTGTGAATCATTTAGCCACTTAGAGGATAGCAGCAGTGACTTACCAGATGGTGATGCGTCCCAAGGTGTCACCAGTAGCAAGTGATGCCTCGGTGGGGTGGCAGGCTACACAGGAGAACTTTACACCTTTCTTGTGGCCCATGGCTCGAAACCTGTGATTATAACAAGTCATACAAAGGATTACAGTGCCTTGTATGTCTGTGATTACAGACATACAAAGGAGACATACAGTGAGAACAATGAAACTAGCAAAAGTAAGAAATACCAGCCCCTAATCTCATGCCTACCAACACATCACCACTTAAAGCATCGATGAAGATAAGGAGGGAACCAGAATCAAGACTTACAAAAAATCAGGACTGCCATTACGCCTCAGAATTGGCACACAGAAGTACCTGTCTTACAAGGACAGTACTGAACATTGATGCATCTGCACAAAAGTTAATTTACAGTCGCACAACCTCGACAATGCACTGCTGTTTCTAGATAATTTCAGAAATGTTTAAAAGGTACTCTATGTCTCCACTTGGAGCAAAACAAGAAACATACACAGCTGCAGGTTGGGAAGGCAGCCCAGAAGTTCCAACAAAGAGCTTGGCCTTGTAGATGGCTGCATAGAAACCACCGTCTGAGTTGAACGCAATGGGAGATGAGCTGCTTGTGGCCACCTTCTCCACCAGCACCTGGCCTTCTCCGCCATCACGAGGCAGGCACTCAAGCTTCCCGTGACTGGCATCTGTCAAACAGAACATCAAGTTGGTATAGTCGGTGTGTCAATAATACCGATATACATGTATAGGAGCTACGCTATTTTTTTTAAGACTTTGACAAAGGGCAGCACTTACACAGGACCAGGCAATTTGGTCAAATTTTTCCGGCTATGAGTTCTGGGAACGTATACACTTTCCCATAAAGCACCTTCCTCGATATGTTCGTTGCAGCAAGCTGCTCTTTCTTTTTCAGCTACCTACATATATACTTGTTGACGCAAAAGTTGAGACCGGCTGCTCACTTGCCGTGCTCTTTGGCATATGCAACAACCTAGAGCTTAAATACAGCAGCGTACGCTATCAAGTGCTACCTCTCCACTACGAACTCCATGCAGCAGACAGCTGAGCTGACAGGTAAGCCGAAGGAGCTGGCTGAGCTGGCTGTAAAAACTAACCACACAAAGAAAAGATGGTGCCAGCGACTTGTACAGTGCCACAAAGGAACACAAATCAGCTGGTTGTGGCCACACCCCGGACGTCGGAGGTCAAAGCAAATTTTACGCCATCTGGTAACGATTACTTTCTGGTTGGAATTTTCTTCTTTCCAAATTTTGGGCTGCCCAGATCGTGGTGCAGTCCAGACTTAAGATTATATGGTATGTATAATGAAACCACTGCGCAAAACAATGTGATGCACCTACGCATCTGCATGTCCTGTTCCCATGTGTTGTGGTTTCTGCAAAACGGGGTAGCACAAGATTTTTGCACCAGCCAGTTGAAAAGTGCTCAAGATATAACATATCACTCATAAAGATAAGAAAAATAAAAGAAAAATAGTGGAGAGGGAACGCAATGCATATGAGCTGCCACATCAACTTCAATCTACCTGTTGCTATGGATCCTGCATAAGCTTGTTGAGTTTATTGGCCAGTGATGATGGTGCTGCCCTTTAATTCAAGCACAATTGAAATTAAAGCAATGCATTCAGTGAACAAACATTCACATGACATTATTTATAAAGAATGCATTTGTCTCAAAAGAATTAGTCACACAACTAACTTTTACATAATTATCCTTCAGCTTAGACTTACTAATTTGCACACAAATCAGCATGACAAAAATTGAGAACGAAAAAAAAAAAAAAATCCTAACAAGCCTTAAAAATAGTGCTACTGAACCCTTTCAATGTCAGGTATTTTCGAAAGGTATGCACCCCCAGTGTTTTTTTTTTTTTCTCAAGTATTACTAAACGAACACACCGGTTTATTTTCGGTCATTCAGAAGGGAAAAAAAGGCAAATGGCAAATTCACTCTTAGTATGGTCCACCTTGAGAGAGTAGAGAACGTATGGCAACATCAGTGACATGGTGGGAAAAAAATGCGGAAATGTACTGGTATATCAGTGACACTGAAAGGGTTACAGGACCATGAAACTTTAGAAAGCACATGTAATCACATAACACTAAATACTCTGAAATGAATGAGGAAGACGTTACTAGCCAGACAAAATCATATGAGAAAAAGGTGTGCTTAGAATTATCCAAATATATATTTGAGGAAAAAACTTTCTGTGCTACTCGAGTAGTAGCTTGCTAGCAACCTTGATGTAACACCGAGATTTATCTTCCGCACCACAATGCAGGGGAACATTCTGTACAAGGCACTGCACTAGAGCTAATGCATGCTACAAAGTCATGCTTACCTGGTTTTTGCCTGAGGACAAACCAGGAGGAAAATGATGGTGGAGCATAGAAGCCTGCCACCTTAGACTCCTCTGTATTTCCTACAACACCAGGTATTGAAACCTCATGTTTCTGCACAGAAGCAACAAGGAGTAAAATGATGATGCCATTTTTTTTTTGTTATTTTACTCTTTCTAAGTATGTGACGCCACAGTTATACCCGGTCCCTGCCCCCCCCCCCCCCCCCCCCACAAAAGGACGAGGAAAGAATATGATGTAAATATGCTAAGAAACAGCAGGATATGCAAAACATAAACCACATACTTTACAAATGAGCTTACTATGCAATCAGATGATGTAATTTGAATTGGCTACAATATCTGGTGAAAAGAGCAGCGAAAGTTATGTCCCTAGGGGTACACGAAGTCGCTTAACAATGAGGCACTAAATGGATTAGACATTATGGAAATGTGCTCCGTGACTTGGGCAACCAAAAAAATTTACCAAGCTTCGCTTTGTCAACACCCTATATACTCGTCTTATCAAGCACCTATGCTAAATTGCTAACACACACATAAAAGACTTATGCCAAGCCTGCACTGTCTTGCAAAAGGAAACGAACAATGCTGCCTTGACCTGTTTAATAAATGGCATGAAGTGGCTATACTGGCAACAGCCGGTTTGTAAATAGCACACATGTTGTGCAGATATGTACCAGCTGCGTTGCCACTACATATGCCTCACACTACCTTGTCTGAAATTTTATTACACACTGATAGTGCAGCCAGTCAATGAGAAAGAAATTAGCAATTCAACATAATCAAAGTGAATGAGCCCACTGCCAATGCTAATGAGTCTACTACCATAATATGAATAAATGTCAAAGCTGTATGACACAGTCGTGATAGGCCCAAAAAAAGCCACCAATGTTCTTGTGTAACTCTCACAAATTCACCTTGTAATGAATCTGGTTATGTGCATGACAGTATTTATGCCCTCCAGTATATCAACTTGAGCACAGCTCTTCAAATTTTTCTGTATACAACACACAAAGAAATTATCCTCAAGCATGATCTGCATAAGCAGCAGCTTGTTTCCAAGTTCAAGAATGCCAAAATAAATAGTGTGATGTTCTTGGCCACACAGTAAAGAAAGTTTCAGTTTATGTGAATTCAGCACAGTGGCTCAAGTGGTGTCTTGAGAGCAGCTATTTGTGGCGAACCTACACAATTACAATTAAAAAAAAAATTTACTCCACTAATAGCCTTCAGAGTTGGCTGAGTCCAGACATTTTTCCATTCCACTCTTCCTGCAAAATGCACTGTGCACATGCTTTTTTCATATCAAATACCACATCCTTGTGTTCAATGAGCTCAACAGGCAGTTGTGCAAATATACTTGCTTTGATCAGTATTGGCTTGACAATAAATTTACTATGATATAAAAGGCACACATCACACGGTGTCATACACCTAAACATGAAGAGAATGTGCCACCAGCACAGCAGGATTTACAAAAGGTCAAATTTCATACCTTAAGCACAGAACCATCTGAAGGATCCCACTTGTACACAACACCATCAGCAGAACAACTCAGTACCTGAAACATTACAAAATACATCCACCAAAAGCCAAATGCAACTTCAAAATGCCATGTAAAACTTAGCTGTGACCATAACTCTTTTACAAAGCACTTGCAACTCTGCCTATGCCCACACACACATGAAACAGGATCATAAGCATAAATACCAGTTCTCAAAACATTGAAATGACACGCACTTCTGTTAACAGCAGTAAATAAGATGCTCTAAAGTGTGGCAGATTATCTTGTCCAGACCTAGAATGATTGGTTCTACCGACTTGTCTGTAGGTTTATTAGTTTCCTGCGGTTGGTGACTGCAACTGATGCAACTGACTCGGACAGTTAATCTAAAACAGAAGAGTGATGGAATAAATAAGGAAAGAAAGAAAAATAAAGGAAGAAACCATAAGATAAACACATCCTAGTCAATGCTACCTTCTGGCTTGTTCCAGAAGTGCCCTTCACCAGTTGTGGAGGCGGCACTTTGTTCTCTCGATGGCTTGCTGATGATGACGATGAACAACGGCATTTGCTTTGCGTTGGTGTGAAGGCAAAACGTGCCTAATCTGACAAAGATTATAATTTGCTACAATTAATGTTGCTGTCTAAAAACTAGATTGCTGTAGATATGGTGCTGCTGCCTCCATACTGAAACAGCAACTGAATCTACCAGCCTCGCATATAATGGAGGGGATGACCTCGAGGCTAAGGCTTTTGAGGAAAAATCTCAGCTTATATTCTAATAAACATGATACATTTGCAGCTGTGATGCACTACACTCTGTTTCAGTAGTTTTGTGCAGCAGAGCCAAGGCTACGTGACTCGCAAGCACTGATTCTTGCGCAGCGAGCTGTAGAATAACAGTTTGGAACACGCTGGATGACTAAATGACCTTGAAAAGTTGTCTTGTTGGCAGGTTACTTGGTTCTCTGCAGGCCACAGGGTGGTTTACTGTGCGGTTTTGCTTCGTTCTTTAACAAAACCCTTTTAGAGGCTTTATGATACTGAATATAGAGTTCTCCATCGCTTGTTCGAATGAAAACATGCAAAGAACAAAATTACTGCAATGATGCCATACAAAAATTCCTTTGCAATAAAAAGTACAAACAATTAATTGCTTTGACAGTGGATAAATTCATATGTGTAGCAAGCACAGCCACAACACCGTGGAGGAGTCCCTCCTGGTTAGTGCTTCATCCTTCGCAAGAATGGCATCAGCAGACTCGCTTGTGTGGTATCGTTCCAAGCTGCTCTCTTATGTGAAGGGAATGAATAAGTTGGCGTTGAAGATGCTTGGAACATTGCAGAATAAGTGCCGTAAATCTGTGAAAATTTACATTTTAGAAAATATGGCTGCACTTACAAATGTCAGCAAGCACACCATGCACAAGTGGATGTTAAAAGAGGAGTCAAGAGATGGCGCCACCATCCTGTGAAACGCACTGGCCGAGTGCTCCTGTAAACCCTCCACTCCCGCCGTCTGTGCAACCCTCCTTCTCCTCAGTAACATGAAGTATCTTGGAAGACCTTTTTGGCGTTGGAGTGAATATGCAGTCATGGTAGATGCTACCGCTGCCTGCACTGCAGCACTCACCACCAGCAGACAACAAGGTGGGGAAGGGCACCATTAAAATTAAGTTTCGACCCTTAATTGGTTGAGGAAGCCTGTAGCTTCCATAGTGCTGCATGGAACTACTGAAACAGAGTATAGGTACCCTGATGTAGGTTTGAGGTGGGCTATAACTTTTCACCGTGGCATCACAAAGCAGGTATTACATTTCACAGTGTAGAGACTATGAAACAACACAGGAGAGTGAAACTTACACTTTTCATTGCCAAAAGCCATTTGGGGAAAAAAATTTGACAGGGCAGGATGATGTACACAATGTTCCCATGAGTTTGAGCAATAATTCTGCGGAAACCCGCAAGGTGGAGAGAAGTAATTAATGAAGGAAAAGCTAAGCGCTACGAAGCGCTTCGTAGCGCTTAGCTATGTTTGGGTGGACATTTTATTTTCCCTTCATTAACAATGTTCCCATGCTTGCCATTTCAGCCGTAGCCCGGCATCAAAGAAGCTATCTGTCAAGTGCTCACATGTTCCTTTGTGTATCGTATCTGATAATACATGATTCCCGATTACTCACCTGCACCAGGTTTTCTGGGTTTCTTACAACAGCAACTACTTCAGAGTTGTGCTCACTAAAGGTGCTGACACGTTCTCCAGTAGCACAGCTGTAGACTTTTACGCCTGTGCCACTTGGAATGAGGAAAAACCTGAAAAGACAGCAATGGGTAGTGCTTACTGGGGAGCAGTAGGTTGAATGAACTTTCTATCATTGCTTTAGTATGGCACTATAATGTCACAAAATAGACACTGAACATCTGCACTGAGCCCACCCATTTGCAAACTAAGCACTCTTGTCTTATGTGAAGCCAAACAAAAATAATGTTGCAATACAAGTATCAGCACAGAATGCTGCATAAAATTAAGAACAAATCGAAGAAGGACCTCTTGCAGAAGACACTTTCTGCTATCATGAACATCAAAAGCGGTGCACTTAATTCAAGTTGAGACGTGGCATGTTTCCAGCAAAGCTTTCCAGTCTATGATGTTTCAATTGGGGGAGAGAGGCTTGTCAATGTAATAGTACCAAATATGTGTTCCAACTGCTGTACCCTGCGCAAAAGTTTTATGAAAGTTAATTTTTATTTTTTCATTCATTAACAAAGGTATGTTTATGTCTATTTTGATTTGCGAGTTGTCACAACGTTCCTGTCCCTCTGAAATATATGTAGGGAACTGTCATAGGTACATGTTAGCAAACTCTGTCCTAATATAAAAGGTGGCATGATGCCACCGCTGTTGAAAATGTGATATTGCATGTTCGGCAACGTTGGCTCTTGAAATAGCCGAGTGCATCCATGACAATTTTGATAGACTGACAGCTCCGACTAAGACAATTTCCGAGGTAGTATTACGGATAAAGAAAGTGCGTTACGCATGGGTAGTGCGATTATGATAGTGCGTTACGCATGGGTAGTATCCTAAAGCATTTAAATTACCATTCAAAATAGCTTAGAGTTCGCTTAATGAAATCGAGCATCACAACTAAGAACGCATCAACGGCAAATTTTCATGCAGCAAACGGAATTTACGTGGTGGAGATCGTGCCATGTGTACAGGGAGGGTCGATCACCTTTTAGGAGAGCTATTATTCACGTTATACGCAGTCAAGCCGAGTTGCGGATTCTTCCCTTCAGTGAAACGTCAGTGTGCCGAAACATATGTGCATGAAACTGCGAGATTTATGTTTTAAACATGCAGGGCCACCGAAACCACTTCCAACGGATAGGAGTGGTTCGATGCAAATGCAATGTGTAACATTTTGGCACTTTCTCTGAAAGGAAGCAATAACATTTCACAACTAAACAGCGCAACAAACTTGCAATCACTGGGATCGCACGTTACTGCGTGCTGCCGCGTGACGGGCCAAACTCACTTACCGCATGTTTTGTGACAACTGTACCTAACCTTGGATCTTCTTGGATTTCATTACTACTCTCGACTTGACAACAAAGTAGTTGCATTGCCTTATGATCGGGGCAACTTCAGCCGAGAGTTGACTTCGTCTACGCCGTTGGTGTTGTCATGGCCTTGTTTTCACTTATAGGATGATCGTGTAACTATTTATACTTACTTGGAGTCATAAGAGAACGTCCCTTTGTGCTTTACCAAGCTTGCTCCTGTCCTACAGCGCGGAGTTGACTGGCCTTTGTAAGTCATGTTTACGAAAGACGGCAAGACACAAGCATGGACTTTAGCGACGATGCACATGCGATGCACGCGGCATGGCAAACACCGGATATGAACTCACGGAAGCTTCTCACCGTAACGAGGCTGCCACTATGGCTGCCACAATGACATATGGCTAAAAGCAAGTAGTTTTATTTTACAAATGATGTTAGATTTAATAAAAAAATATCTATAAAGTGATTTTACACTAAAATTTTAACTGTATACGCAGACATGGCGGGACACGTTAGTAATGTTGGCAGCTACAACACAAGAACTTGAGTTTTCGTTGTATGTTCCTGCGTTATTAATTAACAGAATATAATTTGACAGCACTTGTGTTAAGAAATCTGATCACAAACATATTAAAAAACCATTTCTGGCTGCTTTGTTATTGGTATCATCATCACAATCATCGTCTGCTTGCAAGCTGCCAGCAGAATAAGTGGCGCCTGCCGTGCGTGTAGCGAATCTTGAAATGACCATTCATAATTTGTACATATTCAGCCGCAATGGAGCGTTTCTTTACTACGACGAGTGGAAGAGGAACAAGAACTCGGGCATGTTGAGGGAGGAGGTCAGTTTACACAGCGCCAAAAGAAATTCTCGATCCATTAGCGATCCCTCTCACTGACTCGGCTTCTGTTGCAGGAGGCGAAACTGATGTACGGAATGATATATTCCCTCAAGTCTTTTGTGGCCAAGATAGCCCCAACAGTCTGGTGAGGACAATAAGCCCGCGTGGCGTTCTTTTTCTTACCGCATAACGTTCCTCGCAGCAACGACGGCTTCCTGAACTTCAAAACCAACAAGTACAAGCTAAACTTTTACGAGACACCGTCGGGCCTCAAGTTCATCATGAACACGGACACCAACGCCAGCAACGTGCGAGAGCTTTTGCACGACATTTACCATCAGGTAAACGGCGATATCTACAAACGTTTACGGCTGTATGCGTCAAGTACTTATTTTGTGCAAATTGCGATCACCGCAGCATGCTGCTCGTACTGAAGCAGTGCACTTGCTACTGATCTGAAAACAAAACTGCGAAATACAAAAACAACGGGACCACCAACAGAACTAACTTTGGTGTCCATGTTTTCTTTCCTCGCACTTTTGGTCCGAGGTGACCACGTTCCTACTCTGCCAGCTCGCAGTATCTCTGCATGGTGCGATGCTTAATTTACAGCTTTTTGTAATCGGCCAAAGTACGAAATTACAGTGGGAATTCAGATGTAATTTGTTATCTGTCCGTTATGTACACTGCTTTACTGTTAAGTACTCGTGTTGTCACCAAATCAATTGAGCTGTGGTCCTTAAGTTAGGTATAGCTTTCAAAAGCTTTGTTGCATGCACTGGAAAACATAGATCTGTACCATCACAGGCAAGCAAACAGGTTCAGTGCTGAAGGCTGTAGCACTTTAGGCTAGTTTTCGTTCATGTTTAAGCAGGATGAAAGCTAGGCATTGGAAGCACCATTAGCTGCACTGAGGAAACAAGCACAAGCGCTAAAAGCAAGATGAAAAACTATGTCGCTCCCTTTGATGCAAATATCAGCCCTAATCTGATAGTTGCAATTTTGTAGCGTTTACTCAGCTGCACGTTGCTTTCAAAGATTGGTAATGCAATAAGTACATTGCGTCTAAGTAGTCATCTGAGGGTATGACCATTTTGGGCATTTCCAATTTTTTGTCGGCTTTTCGTTCTATTTTCTTGCATCGTTCAAACACTAACCAGTGCCAACTCACCTGCTGTTCTGTACTGCAACGTGCAACTGCACGCCCGAGTAGTTTGCTCCAGATGTTTGCTCTCTTGTTCCTACGCAGGTCTACGTGGAGTATGTTGTCAAGAACCCCGAGTGCCAGCTGGGCAAGCCCATCACAAGTGAACTTTTCAAAGAACAGCTCAATGCTTTCATTCTCAAGTCCCCACTGTACAAGTGAAACATGCATTTTATTCACATATGCCTCCTCACAATCTCCCTCTCAATGGAGGCTGGCCCTAGGACGGCTGCGCCTGGCAAACACCTTGATGGTTCCGCCAAAGTCCGCACTGATGATCACATAATTGCCCGTAGCAGGGCTCTCTGGGACCGTAGTTTCCTTCTCATCCAACTGCTGTAGAACTAAGTCTGGGTTGGGTGCAAACACTGCTGCTGTCACCACAGCATTGTGAGCTGCAACATTCCACAAGAGATTGTTAATGTAGCACAATTGGAACCACACCTTCCAACAAGTTCACTTCATCAGGAGTACTACTACACTTCCAGTCAGAGGTACTTCCCAGTACTCAAGAACCTCCACATCTCTAACATTCCTAATCTTCTAAATTGTGCGTGTGGTCCTCAGTTGCCTGTGAATACTTATCCGTTTGCTTTATATCCATTCTTTAACTCCTAGAGGCCAACAACGACCACTTCTACGTAGCAAAATTCTTTGCAGGTCCACCACTTTCTATTAACTCCTTAAAGATTTGTTTTTTCATACACATGAAAAAGGGGGGAGGGGGGCTAAAGAACATTCCTTGCTTTCAGAAAAACTGGTCTTGAAACCCGTAAAGCTAGGCAGCTAGTGTTCATAGAAAAGTAAACAAGAGTGCTGTGCACATCTCTTCTCAATGGAGCCGGCCACTTTGTCATGACACCTTGGTACCAAAACCAGGAAAGGTTTAGAGCTGAGGTTAAACAGCACGAATAAAACAAGGAAACAAATACCACAGACAAGATCTTACTAATGCAGAAAAGGTTGGTAGAAACAAGTATCGCAAATTATTCAGTGCTCTGGTGCTTGCTGGTATTTCTTCGAAGGCATAAACCTTTTTTACCTTCATTTAATGCTATAAATGACAAGTTGATAATTTCATGTCAGAACCCCTTAAAAATTTTGTTTAATACACAATAACAAAGTTTCTATTAGCTATGCTTCAGACAATTTATGACAATCGACTCGACCTATGCATAATCAAAAAGGACCTAAACAAATTCACAGTTTGCAGAGAGCCGACATTACACAAACTGTCAATATCCACTTCACTTAAGCAACAATGAAATCTGAGGGTAGTGCTGTCTTTCCACCTTATTTTCTCACAACACACCACCTTTTTATTTGTTTTTTAGCAATATTTACCCTTTGGTCTTGTTGAGTTTGCCAGAATAGCGAGCACCATATATTGTGCAGAAAGAAATTTAATTCAATGAGCTTACTCCATTGCAGCCTGTGGAAATAGTGTGGACAATGTGTTTTTGATGAAAAAAAGACAAAGTGTGTGTGTGGGGGGGGGGGGGGGGGAGTTGGCGGTCATTAGAAAAAAAATGATGTGAGCTCATCAGGTTACTTAGAGTCGTTTCAAGCTACAACTTGATATGAAAAACAAGGATGTAATAAAGTGTAAGATGCAACGAAGTATAAATCAAATGCTTCTTGCTGATATCAACATGTAACAAATGTACGCTCATAACAATTGGATATAGCGATAATGGGTATTCTTGAGTTGGACGCAGCTTCATCATAACAAGGTTCGGCTGTACATCGTCACCTTGAACCTTTTCATCACTCTGTTGCATTCATCCCTTCAAGACAGGAGGAAATGCAGAACAGGCATGAACACATCAGAACAGACGCTTACTAAGTATACTACTATTGCAATTTCTGAGTGCACAAATGTCATTAAAGCACTTACTGTACACAAAAATGTTCAGCATGAACTAGACGAGGACGAAATAGACATGAAAACAGCACCAGCGCTGTTTTCATGTGTCTTTATTTTGTCCTTGTCTAATTTGTGTAGAAAAATTTTCGTTTAGCATGACCTAACTAGCCTATTCCAAGGCTTTTCTGCCTCATGTTTACTGCACATTGCTTTGTTGCAAAATCTCAACATCAAGTGCCAAGTTTTGTTTCCTGCAAGCATTTGATCCAAGCACTCAAATGTATGTACGCTGGTCGGAATCGAATTAACCGGTGTCGAATTCACAAAAGTCTACTATACAATGATTTTAAATCAAGCACTGCTCTATAAGGGGCCTCGTTCTGCTTTCATCAGAAGTTCTGCACACTAGTAATGAGCGTGATGGCAGTTGTGGCTCTGGGACAAGAACGCCTCACATGTACAAATATATTGAATAAAGTATGGGTACTGAGGAAGAAAACAGGGGAATTTCACCTACATTTTTATTAAAATCAGTAATAACCTTCCTTTCACCAAATATACGAAACAAAAGTTTTGAAAGTATACTTTACCAGTACAAACTGATACAGTGTTGCCTTTTCATGTTCTCTTAACCCTTTTCGCATCAAAGCATATCTTTAGGTAATTTTTCATCATATTGTTACAGGGATGTTGGGAGTATAAGACTGTATTTACAATGTACGTACAAGCAGAGTCAATGTGGTTAAGATGGCTGACTAGTAACAACACGCAGCAGCCAGCGTCTCGCGATCTTCTTCTTCCTCTCTCTTCATTTATCCTTCTGTAACAGAGTTTCTAAATAAATACCCTAGAGGGAAATGTGGCACTAGTGTCTACGGGGGCTCTCATGAGCATTGCATCAACCTACATGGGAATGATAGGAAGTACAGGCTTCGGATTGACTTCGATCTTTAGACTAGTGGCGTTTGCTTGTGGCACAGTAAACTAAGCTATACTTAAGTATTATTGCGTAACATTTAATTTTATTTCTGCAGTGTCTTATATAATGCACAACACTTTATATAAACTTTGTATGACTGAGACTGAAGCACGGTTTACTATGGTTTGCCACAAGGGCACACCAGGGTATGCATTCTTCTGTGATTCTCTTCCCGATTTAGCACCAAAGAATAATTATTTATTTTTACAACAGCAATTACAACCATGCATGTACTTATATAAAAATACTCATCAAGTATCTATGGAAGTGTTGTGCTTTTGAGAGGAATGCTACAAGTGTCGTCTACTACGACGCCTGCTCACTGCAAACGCGAGACTTTTCTCACAGACGACAGGCACTTGCGAACTCTCTCGCTCTTTCGAAAGGCTGCGTCGGCTGTCACGATTGCTGAACGTCTTCAAGTACATTTAAGCACATCTGCTGCAGTGCTAGCTAGGACGCTTGTGGCCTCCTACGAGTATGCTTCATTATATTTTATATTGACGTACCGCTTCCGAAGCATTATGATGTGGCTTTGCATTTACCCATTTTGCGACACTATAGGCTACAGCCAGGAAGCAGCAACCTTTCCTACCACAAGTAAGTTTGTGTTCTCAAAGTCCTAAAACATGCATTTCAATGAGCACGTAAATGAGCAATGCATAATGAAGCCCTCAATAAAATTTGATTGTCAAGCCACTAGAAGTACAACTGTCTTTTTCTTGTATCAGTAGTGCCTTGTTTTTCCAATTCTGAAGTTTCATAAAGCATGTAACGCTACAGTGCCAACCTAACACATTTAATAAACCAAGGTCCAAACGGTCAAAACGTGTTCTTTCAACGTTTACGATGCCGTCGCTTTCTCGTACGGGCTTCGACAACACACCACAACACAAACATCGTCCCAACCACTGGCCCAGCGTGCTATCGCCACTTCGAGCAACAGAAAGGCAGAGAGCTTTGCGTTGCACTGTCCCACTGCAGGTTATAGCAATTGTGCTTGGAGCGAAACCAAAACTGCCCAAAAATACTTGTAGACCAGTTCGCCAGTCAACAGAATGCCAATCCGTAGCCTGTACTTCCCATCATTCCCATGATGGTTGAACGATCGCAGCACCATATTTCCCTCTAGTTATACTAATATGAAACTCTATGTTCCACAACAATATTATACCATATTTATTCAAGTCTAAGCCGATAGTTTTCTTTAATGTGAGTTATGAAACTGCTAAGTCAGCCTGTAGATTCGAGGATTTTGCTAGGAGCCATGGAAAATGTTAAAAAATGGCCTGCTGCTAGCACCAGTGCCATAAGGGAGTGCTGTCACCATTTCTATATACTTTCATAGACAAACAGTACCACAGTTCACCATAACAGTATACTACATCCTTTAAACCTGATTAAATGCGTGCAATGCATGCACAGTCATTGTTTTTCAATGTTCCCTTTTGGCAAGACACTGGCATCGAGGACACTGCGCCTGTACATGAGTATCTACAAAGAGCCACAGCAAGTTTGTGGCTGGTGCTGGACATTGGTAACAGGTGCCATTTTTTTTCTTGCTGTTTATTTATTTATATTGTTGTTTGCTATTAGGTTGGTAAGCATGCATTTGTGGGAAGTCTTATTTTTATTTTCTGAACTTCCAAATTTAGGAGGGTTGGCTAGAATCAAGGTCGACCTAGATTTGAGTATGTACAGCAGCGAAAGAGCAAAGGATAAAGCATTGCAGCAGTGAACTAAAAGAACATTTTAGAGCCAACAAAGAAGCTCAATAAAGCTTCAAGGAGAGACTTTAACCTCAGGAGCTGTTATCATAAGGCATGAGTGTTTGAGACACAGGGCATCCCACAACGTACGAGTAGCATTAGAACTCGGACTAATACCTTTTATACTTTCCCAATAAGTGTTCCGATCCCGCCGTGCTGATGAGAACTTGTAGTCGTGGTAGGTTTTCCATATGTAGATAAACTGGTTCTCCGAGCCACTGATGACGTACCTTCCATCGTGGCTGCGCACAGTAGCATTTTCATTTGTCTGAGCTCTACAACTATGAGCTAGCCTTACCTGAAGGACCCTTTGATTTGGCTACTGAGGTTGACGTAGCCTTTGTACTTGCATGAGAGTGATAGGTCTCGAAGATCGTACAGACGAATGCGCGAGTCATTGGAGGTCACAAGAATCTGCAAAAGAGCGCAGGCTCTTAGGATTCCAAGCAGCAAGGCAAGAATTCAATCACATAGTTACTGATTCAATGAAACTGATAAAATATGCAGGACAAGTAGGGCATAGCTGTTTAACATAATGCGGAGCTAAACAGCCCTAATTTTACATCACCCGTGGAATGGCAATGTGAATTCTGTCTATGTGACCTTTACACTTAAATCCTAGCAGCTATTGTTACATTGTTATACAAGCTAGCATAAATTATAGAGGTTACAAGCAACAAAAATGAATCTCTCTAGAACATAAGGAAAGACAGGATAGTGTGTGCGTGGGTGAGTGTGTACGGGCATTTTTCTGTGCACAATCAGTGCTTACATCTGTAACGTAAGCACTAAAGCAAAAGTAATGTTTGTCTGTAACTGGCACACAAATTTGCAATCGATTATGAACTTGCCTTGTCTTCTCCAGGCATAGGCTCAATACCAGTAATCTTTCGGCCCTGAGCATTCTTTCCTCGCGTTGAGCGTACGTGGATTTGGGTGTAGTACTTGAGCTGCTGCACGAAAGAGGCCCAGTCAAGACCGTATGCCACTGCTAAAGCTTCGCTTTACCTCTGTGTTATAGAAGATGCACCGCCCATCATAGGAGCCGACCACGGCAAACTTGCCCTTTTGACAAAAGTTGGCAGCTGTTATGAGTTTGGTCTGGCCGTCCAGCTCGTTCCAGAGGGCGACTTTCTTGTCTGGAATGTTCCAAAGTCTCAACTTGCCATCAAGGGAGCCACTCAGAAAGTAGCGGTCATCCTGCGAGTGATCACAAATGAGTCATTCGCACTTGTTGCACTAGCATCAGCTACCTTACCCGGGGATGGAAAGCGATGGCCGTGACAAAGTCAACATGCTGAAAGCAGCAGAGGCAGTCACGACTGCTGATGTGCCACAGCCTCACTGTCTTGTCCATGGATGATGACAGAATGAAGTTGTTCTGCATGAAAAGAAGGCAGTGCCACTATTCAGTGCCACAAGGGGAAGTGGCTAAAAAAAATAGCATAAGACATTAAAAAATATATATTGCACGATAGGAGATGCCATTAGATGGGAAATGACAAACATGTCACAACTACTGGCTGTGGGGACTTATAAATGCTTAGCAATTGCATTTAGTCTTAACTCCAGGGCGCCAAGATACTGAATGTTGCCATGTAAAACTGCTTAGTGCCTGAGCTGTTAGAGATCTATGTTTTAGAACAGGTGCTGAAGCTGTATGTGCGTGACATACCCGTGACCATGACACGTCCAAGAGGTCAGCTGTGTGTCCAGCATACTTGCAAAAGGAACGGAAAGGTCCTTCCTCCTCCTCCTCTGGTGGTGGATCTGCTGTTTCTGTGCTCTCATTCTTGGTAGCTGCAATATGTCGCAAAAGAGATGTCTTAGAGTTGACCTAGTACAGTCAAGCTGCACAAGCTTACAGGGACATATACAGAAACACTAAATCAGTTGAGACTGATAAAGCAAGGTATTCCTTCAAAACTCTTATCTTCATTAATTTCGCAGTAAGATGCGATTATGAAAACAGAAAATGAAGACTAAAGTTTCATTTCTTGAATTCTGTGCTGAAATTGCAGTGAAGGTGCCTGAAACATTCTCAGTTCAGTCTTTCGCTCCTTTACAGTACAGCACAGTCCATCTTTGCCAATAAAAGAACAACTCGACCCAAGCAGATGCCATAGATATTCATGATGTTACAGCAAAGCAGTGCAGGAACTTCCAAGTGGTGTACCCGCCTTTCTAGGTAATTTTTGTGCTCTTTCTGGCTTACCAAGCCTCCTTTCATGGTGAGTCTTTTCTTGGTACAGTAGAAGCGCAATTTACTATTACAGCTCAACTTA
The DNA here is from genome assembly GCF_023375885.2 of Dermacentor andersoni. NCBI lineage: Eukaryota > Metazoa > Arthropoda > Arachnida > Ixodida > Ixodidae > Dermacentor > Dermacentor andersoni. The sequence continues at coordinate 26,908,742 of NC_092815.1, forward strand.
CTTTTTTATTTAATGTCCCTTTAAACGTCCAGCTGCCCAGTCCTGCAGCTTATGTTTCCAGTTTTGCCACAATACTGATAAGCTTGTCTACTGTGATGGTAGTGCACTAGTCCGGTCTGCTGGCGTGGCATTATAGTGCACATGCATTTGCCTGTATGCAATGTGCACATGTGGACCGTGTATAACTGTGATGACGTGTAATAACTTGCATAACTTGTATAACTGCAAAAGTGTGTGAAAGTATAGACTCCACTTTAAAAAAGCAACTCGAGGCATGATGAGCAGTAGCTGCATTCAATACATATAGTGGAAGCTCGTTACATTTCAATGTTACATATACCCGCCGTGGTTGCTCAGTGGCCATGGTGTTGGGCTGCTGAGCACGAGGTCGCGGGATCGAATCCCAGCCATGGTGGCTCCATTTCGATGGCGAAATGCAAAAACACCCGTGTACTTAGATTTAGATGCACGTTAAAGAACCCCAGGTGGTTGAAATTTCCGGAGTCCTCCATTATGGCGCGCCTCATAATCAGAAAGTTGTTTTTGCACGTAAAACCCCATAATTTAATTAATGTTACATATCAAACATTTCAATAAGGTGGACATTCATTACACACCACCGTGAAGTATCTGCCGAGTGCCTGGGCTCGCCTAAATAACAGGGTGACCAGATAAATTGAGGCCAGATAAATAAGCGAATATCCCTCTCAAAACAAGCCTAAGTATAATTGGTAAGGCTCCTTCGAAATTGGGCAAGAATGGGCAGAATATGGTGTCTAAAGAATATATTTGAGACTATGGCTGATTATCTTTTAACATTGGCTTGAGAAAAAAAAATGGTCATCATCGTCAACCCATCTCTGTAGTAAGCAATGACAATAAGAGATTTTCAATTCCTCTCAATCCTGGCATGAGTTATGAATCTAAATCAACGCTGTAGTCCAGAAACACATTAACATTATACAGTGCAAAAGGACTCGCTAATGCAAAAACATGCATTAAACTGCGGTTAATTTAATTGAAACAGCGCAAATGCCAATAGCCCTGAAGTATCATGACAAGTGAGGAAAAAACTGACAAGCAACTTGGGGAAACCGACAAGTCCAAATCCAATTATAGCAGTAGAAGTGGTCATTATGCTAAATATAATGACATGCCTCTTCAGGCAACCAGATTTGGGTCAACAGTTAAGTATTAGAATTTGTAACAATACCAGATCTGCTCCCACATCTTGTACCACTGCCACCAAAGTCTTTCTTTGACAAGATTAGGAGACTAAGATGGAATTCCAGTAAAGCTTGGAATTGTCTGCCAGGAATAACACGAGGCCAGAAAGCCTAAGCAGTGCTTGCTTCTGTTTCATAAACAAACAAGCAAAATGCAGAGACAACTGCTTTCACCACTTAAACTCGTGAAATATTTTGCTGAAAACAATACTGGATTTTCAAGACACTGCAGACCAACTTTGCTGCATGGTGCCATGACTAGAGTCGTTTTGCAGCTCCTCCACAAGCCAGAGTACTTTTTCTAGCTGTGATTGTGTCATCCAGAGAAGTTGGCCTATGATGTTTGGAATATTAACTGTTGTTGACAGCCTACATATATTAGTTGCAGCAGCAACCCTTCTCATTATGACACTCTGAAACTCTATGGTCCAGTTTAAAATTCTCTGTCACCTGCAGTGAAAGACAAAATTTCCCTGCCAACACTTCACAGAACAAACCATAGCCCTGGTGCTTACATAATGGTCTCTGTGAAAACAGTAACACCTTGCAGCTTACTTTCCTGCTTGTACTTGTTGCGCATGTCATCGAAGAGCTGGAAGGCGCTCTTCAGTACCCAAATGCGCAGGATAGTGTCCTGGCCCGCTGTCGCCTTGCAGAGGAGAGCAAGACAGTGCGTTAAGCAGTAACCAGTTGATATGTTTCGTTAAAACTGTGCACACCTCGCGGGTTAAAGGAGTACTAACATGAAATGTTTGAGTCGTCATTTTCTTCTGCATTAAATAAAAGTCGAAACCCTTTTAACCTTAGAAAGCAATACTGGAAAATGTCAGAGTGTTGTAAGAAATTTACTAGAATACTTGTTTCTATGAACAATTTTTGGTTTCAGTAGCCAGAGGGTGGATGTGTCATAACGTCACAACACATTGGCTCATTCCATTCCTGCAAATTCCACATGCGTGAGTAAAGTTAGAAAAAAAGTGCACAGCACTGTCTGTTTATTTTTGAACGACTACATCATCATGCCTAGCATTCTTGCTATGCAATGGCAGCAACTTCTGCTCTCTCTCTCTCTCTCTCTCTCTCATAATAATGACAATTACGCCAGGTCCATGATATAGAGAGCAACTTTAGTATCAAATTAAAATATCCTGCGTTTACCAACTTTTATACTTTTTGAGTGTCATCCTTTTACGTCCGAGAAGCATGTGATAGACATTCTACAATTTTGAAGATATGTAATTTTGAAATTATGAAAATATGAAAAAGCAAAAAGAGTACATTGTTCAGGCAACATAATGAATACTGAACATTTGTGATCAGTAAGCTAATTTTATATGCAAATATAGACTATAGTATCTGAAGTAGAGATGGCTACATAAGAGCATATTATAAAACTCAGCTTTGCCAAATAAGCGCTGGGACAGTCCCAAAGGAATAACTTACCAGCTCTGATCAGTCTTCGGTAATCCTTTACAGAGGCAAAAGTACATTATTGTACAGTGCAAGAAATATCGGAAAGTGACATTACAAGCAGGTGACTGCTGCCCTGCTGCATTTCAGCTTCATGTTCAGATATTGTTCTATATAAGGAATAATTCAGTTTAACCAAGTTTGACGATAATCAATCTATACCTCTTACTTCTATAGGTCTGCTGAGAGAATATAAATTCTGCTCAAAATTCCATATTATTTAAAAAGAATGAAAAACCTGTGAGACATCTGGTAGGGTCATTCAATTCATATCCCACGAAATCACTTATTTCTTAAAAACCAAAAATAATTTGAAATAAAAAGGTATCTGCTAAATGCACATTTCTTTTATTGATGACAACTACTAGATCTATAGAAAAATTTGGCTATAATGGCAGCACTGAAGGCAATTAAACAAACTGTCGAATAGTGCATACTGGGTGAGTCCTGCATGTTTTATTGTGCCCGTATATTGTCAGTGTTAAATAACTATTAAAAATGATTAACCAACTTTTCAAAATTTCTGCCATGATTATAAGCAATGGTCCCCAAACTGTTTGGCTTATCACTGTTATCAGGCCATTCAGCATAATATAACTTTTTTTTTTTTAACGCAAGCCTAGCATATTTGCTCTCTCGCATCACGTGTACTTGCAGTGGATGCTCACAACTACAGGATGCCTTCTCCATTTTAATGACTGCATTTTGTGAGTGTTTATGTGCTGTATGTGCACAAATTTCTGCAATATGCTCACACAGAATCCCAAGTGCTACTGCAAAAACTTCTAGCATCGTTGCTGTGACCTTACAGCGATTCAATTTACTAGCACTTAGCTTTTTCAGAGAGAAAGCAAGAAAAAAAAAAGTACGGAGGCCATCAGGTAGCTCACCAGCAGGCGTCCGCAGGCCGAGAACTTCATGGTCCACACAGCACCCTGTGGGAAAATTACCCAGAATTGTGATTGTAACGGATTGTATCGCATTGTGCGAGTTCACAGATTGGCCACAATAAGAAAAGTTTACACCAATATTAACCACAGTCCCACATAGCTGCAGCTGATGCCTTAACTTCTCCAACTAAGTGCAGAATGACATTTAGTCTCAAACCTTTTTCTTGTGCTCAATTCCGTTGCGAACTGATATTTACATGCATTATTTATTTGGAGTCCTTCCCTCCCAGAGCTACCTTACTTATAAAAAACAGGACTCCAATAAACTGTTTCTTTAGCTTGCAAGCATAACCAGTTAATTATGAACGTGTACTGGACACAACGTCCTGCATGCATGAATGCAGAGAACTATGAATTGGCAACTTTCTACACTTTATTTTTCGAGCGAACACATTATGATGTATTCAAGGTTGAGAGTCCTGCCATGAAATGGAATAAAAATCCAAAATGAAGACCCACTGAACCTCAAGCTCGAGAAAGACCACCAAAGAACTGAGATTCCTCTATTGTACATGGCAGGTGGAAAAAATATGGAGGGCATGGGAAAGGGCATTCGTTACCGTGTGCACGTTGGCAATTTCCTGGACAAGACGAACAGAGTCGAAGTCAGGTGGGTTCCGGTGGCTGGTCTTGACCTTGAGGGTCTCTTCCTCACTTCCTTCTTCTTCACTTGGGCGTAACCCTGAAACAGGCCAGCAGTCAGACATTGAACTCCCCAGACTTCTTTTGTCAGGTGTGGCAAGCACTTTCTCACCGACTTGTCCTTCCTGTGGAATTATCTGACATTTCATTCTAAACTCGCCCAGGTGGTGTGGTCACATACACAACTTAAAGGATAGTCAAGGGCAGCTACAAGATCACATCTGGCATTAGGATGGAGTTAATGAACATGAATGATGAAAGGCAGAGACAATGAACAAAGGACAAACTATAGTATGTGTGGTACCATTCCATTACTTTTGCTATAATTTCATTTGCACAGGCTGCCACAATGCTTTTGTAAGAATATGGTAAAAGGAAGCAGTTCGTAGTTGAAGAGTGTATAGACAACTTCTAAAGGGTTTGATGGAACTACAAATGTTTTTGTTATATAGCTGCTTCGCTTATTTTTTAAAATTGAAGCGTTCTTTGTGAACCCTCCACGACATTCCTGACCATGGCTGCTAGGTGCTGCCGTCTTGCCAAGTAGCTCACACTTTAAAAGAATAATAAAAAAATAAAATAAAATAAAAATACGGGCCCAATGATGGGTTCAAAGCTTGGTCCGCCAAAACAGCCAGCAATCTAACCTTTAGGCCACAACTGCCTTTCTTTCCGTTCATGGTACTTAATTCAGGGACACATGACTCCTGCTAGAAACAAACAGATAAACAAACTAAGAAGTTTCTTCTAGTAGCATGGCCATGAAGACAGATACATATACTTCTTTCATGCCAATGCCAAGTAGCGTGTTGATATAATTGCTGCGTGTATCACATTGCTTAGCACAGGTGCATGAGAGCAGATACGCGTGCGCCAGTTTCTTTTACGTCAAAGGCGCAAGAATGAAATAGGCAAACTTATAGCATTTTGATTAACTGCTTCACGAAAGCTTTGCTTCATACAAGTTACCAAGATGTGCATTGGATCTGCATAACTTTCTCTTCTTTCTTTCCCCAAGAAGCCTCACCAGCGGAATTGATTGGAATTGTCCTGGTAGCTTCTTCATTGTTTTAACTGTTCAAACCCAAAGGTACCCACTGAATATCTGAGAAAAACAGCTTATACTCTTGCCATCACCATAATAGTGTGTCCCGCAGAGAATCTTGGATTACATGCAGGGGTTGCCTTGTTTTACACTAGGCTATGCTATCACTGCCATGACAAAGTCTCACTGGCTGCCTCAGCTTCATATGAAAAATCAATGAGGCAATGTGCCTCAGTGATTGCCTCAGGCAATCTGCTCATATAGACCGTTTTTTCACAGGCGCCACCATATTGCTGCGCAGTGGCGCCATCTATGGGCAGTCGGCATGCTGGCTTGGGCGAGTGCTCCATTTTGCATGGCAGGTATACGCTCGGCGGTAGTTTCTGGTGTTGCTTTTCATGCTCGTGCGGTCTATTTAGTATGACGTGGCGTCTTCTACGTGGAAAACGGTTCTGTGAGACGTACTGAAGTGCTATAAGTTGGTATGGAAGGACTTTCTGCTGGCGTTGAGGCAGACGGAGCACGCAGCACGATGTGCGCGCGCATGTTAGAGCCTACAATCAGCCTCGGAGATCAACTGTGTATTTCTGAAAGTTCCATTCATTAATGTGACCTTATTGCAATATTATCCTCTAGTTCTAAGCTGCAATTTAGGAGCAATGAAACATACACAACGATCGTAGCAGCGTGGGTACCGTTCTGCTATGATAGGAGCCGTGCTGTTATACTTTGACAAGCGTTCAAACTGCTCGCTGCAGATTACATTGCGTGACTACTTGGTTCGGTAGACGAAGTTTCCACCCATGAATAAAATAGTTTTGGTTAGCGATAACAGCATACCTTACAATTTGAACTATACTTGTCCAGAAAAGTGACCGTTTACAAGTTGTGTGAGTATCCTGAGCAGTGGTAAGTGCTGGATTACAGATACCTTTATTCTAGATAGTGCGTGGTCCAAGTATGTGGCATAAACGTTTATAGATCTATAAACGTGTTGCGGCGTGACTATGAGAGGTCGTACTGCCGCGTTAGCCCATTCTCTTTCTTTTCTGAGAAAAAGTATGATAACCGTTCTTTTTTTTTTTTTGGTTGTGTTCGTTCCATTTTCTACTACGCACTCACACATATTCCGGAAATTTTGTCCTCAACATAGCCATCACATTCTTTTTATCCAATCCATCTCAGATATTATGGCTTTACAGGGCAAAAAGGCAATGCTGAAGCATTTAGCTTATTCATATGTATCATGCTGGTCCACCAACCGCAGTGGTCGGTGTGTTGAGCAGCGCCATCGGCCTCATGCAGGAGGGTAGTGTAGACATATAGCGATTTCAAGCCTACGAGACTTGAAATCTGTGAGAACGACGCCGGTGTATCACAAATATTTGATAGCGTCTGCTGCTTAGATGTTTCGTGATTGCCTTAGGTTGGCCGTACAGGAGCATGCGCTCTTGTTTTAGTCCCTATGCCAAGCGATCAGATAGTTAGCAGATTTACCATTTCATGCTGGTAATACAGAGATGCCGGTTCTATTCGTTGAATTAAAAGAGATATACGCAAAATAGTTCACAACACATACACACACCGCAGCTGATAATGCGTGTCGCATGTTTGCTCCCCCAAGAGATATTTCCGTGTACTGTAGTTACCAATGCACCAAAAGGCTTCCCTGACGACCTTATATGAATGGACATTGTGTAAATTTCACAAAGTACGATCTAAAACATCTCGAAATCGATCCGCAGCACGCGACAGCAATACTTTCAAGCAGCGCCACGCTGGATCGCACAAGCCAGAGAGGAGGAAAGGCTCACCATGTGCCCTTCCCTCCTCACCCAATGAAAAGGTCTATAGCAGCTTGAGCAAAAAAGCAAGCTGCCCAGTGAAGGTACTAAGCTGCCATTAGAAAAACTTAATGCATAAAAAGAAATCTCTGCATGCCTGACTGCACTGAGAATGTTCTTAGCTTGTAGTTATGGCCCACAATTGGGCAGACAGCACAGTGGCAACCTCCCTACTGCTTTTTTTGTTGTTGTCTGTGCTACCTAGAGGCAGCCTAACTAAAGCAAAGTGTGTACCGGGTTTCCAGAGCAACATAGCTGCAAGATGTTTTGCAGCCATGGTTTGTTTGACCTTTTAGAAGGTCCAAATGTAACCATTGTCACTTGCTCAATTCAAAATTGTTCACACAAAATGAAAACCTCCTTTTGGATTTGGAGCTACATTCTCTCCAGCCATATCCAGGCAAGCTGTAAAAGCTAAAGATGAAGTACATCTCCAAGTGTCATGACGTGGCTACTCTCATGACAACATGATTTCTTTAGCAAACATGGGCAACCCTCTTGAACTTGTGCATGCAGCTGAATTAGAAATTGGGTCAAATCATTTAATGATGATGGATGATGTCATAATGAGGACATTGGGCGACCTAATTTTGACCACCTGGGGTACTTTTAACGCCCGCTGAAACAACAGTACGTGGGCACTTTTGCACTACATCCAAAAAAGAAATGTAGCTGCCACAATCAAGATATGATTCCACAACTTCATGCTAAATAGCATAATATCGTAGCCACCAAGTCATCTTGGTTGTCGTCAACCTATGGAAAGACAGAGTGTGCAGTCACTGCCGCAATTATTGCAAGATATAAAGAATGCTTACTTTCATCAGCTGCAGACTTGATTCGAGTCACCGTCTGGCCCACCTTCTGGCCCACCTTCCGGCCGAGCATTCTTGTTAGACGGCCCCTGCATAAATTACATGGTGGTTTTCATTGCAAACTATTTAAGAACCTAAACCTCAGTTACGCTCAAGATGTTTATGACAACACGGCTTATGAGAGAACATGCCTCATCACAATATCTTAATTTATTGTTCAATGATAATACAGTAGCATCTTGATGATACGAATCTCTCTAGAAGGCGCTAAAATTTGTATCACCTGAATTGGTGGCTGATACAAATGGCGCTTGCCTATGGTGTGGCTGTGTGGGTCTTTTCTTGAAAGCGCTCTACAGGAGGCACAGAGTCTAAGCACGCTGAGGGCTGGTAGCTTCGTGTGCGCTGTGTTCTCGCTGCTCATTTTGCATTGCAGCGAGAGGCAGCATGAAGGGCAATTCACTTGCTGCTGCTGCAGCGATTCCTCACACTAGCGTTTTGACAGCACGTGTCTGCGCTTATTGAAAGAAATGTGTTCATGTTTGCCTGTGCGTGTGTGACACCATGCTTGTTAATTTAGTAAGTAAGTGAACGTTAACATGTTTATACAGCCAATAAAACTACTATCCTTACTTCGTATAGACGTCTAATGATTTGCTATCACAACCAATGCGTAGCCTTTCAGGGAAAACTGTTGACTTTCTTTTTCTCCTTATCTTAAGACCTTTATTTATCTCATGGCAAAATATTTTGAAGAAACACGCATCAGAATTTGAGAAAATGGCACTTTTTAAATGAGTTGTATTTGAAAAAATCGATGCTTGACCTTTCGGGCAAAGCTGTGACTTTCTTTTTCTCTTTACCATAAGACCTTTACATATCTCATGGCGAAATATTTTGAAGAAATATGCAGCAGAAGCTGAGGGAATAGCACATTCTTTTGTGAGTTGTCTTTGAAGTCGTGAAGAAAATTTGGAGGACGTTTAAGCTTAGTCTTTAAGAGTGGAATCATTCAAATATCCCTGAGTGCTTCTCGCGCTTTCCGGCAACTGCAGCTTATTAACCGGAATGTTTACCGGGAAACGCTAATGGCAAACGCTATGCGCGAAGGCGAGCTTTCTAGTAGAAACGTGGTCTCTTGCGTGGGCCGCGATACAGCGGAGGCGAGCACTATCCGGAGATGTTGCAAGGAAATGCACGCGCCGCTTTATGGCCTTTGAGATTTGAGATTTTTTTTTTTTTTTTAGTTTTCACGTAACAGAATTATGTTTTCTCGTATATTCAAATTACAATATGATGCTATTATGTCTGTAGGCTGTGTGTAAGTCGTACTTTACGATTTTTCTATGTAGTTTGCCCTGAGAAATTCATTTCCTTCAGTAATTTCCTTGCGCCACATGTAGGGCCTGCATGGCTGGGTATGTGTGGTTCAATATTCTTTTTGCCAAAACAACATACAACGCTGGACGCTGAATGCAGGACGCCGATGCCAGATTTTCTGCGACACCGAGCCTTTAACGCTCTTGTTAAAATTGTGCTTCGGGAGGTGCTATCGATCGTAAATATGATAGATCAGAGATTCAGGAAGCCGCAGCGTGGTATTTCTCCATGTAGAAATAAAAGCAACAAAAGAGAGCGTGAAAACGGAAAACTAGCATCATGATTTATTACTGTAGTCATGTGGCATGCAGAAAGCACTCCTATTGGCTGACGTAAATTTGAATCACTGGTGCACTTGTTTTGCATAAGTTTTGGCAATAGCTTGCTGCACACTTTGCATGTTTCGGAGTCAACATTTCAAGTCAACATTTCTGCCTGGTTATTTTGAGCTTCTTTCACTGCTATGTCCTAGCTGCTGTCTGATGGTGATAAGGACATGATCTGCACAAGATAACAAAATCTGTCTGCTTTTCTTTGTGCTGGTGCAGATCCAGTGTTGTAGGACGCATTGGCAACAAGAATGCAACTGGTACATCGGTGTTGGCACTTTACCAGCCTGGCAACAGCCAGTGTCTGGCACTACTGCCGCGCCAGCAAATGAGTGGTGCAGCAGAACTGATAGTTGGGCGAGTTGGTACGAATTCATGGTAAAATATTTAGCGCGCACAATTGCCAAGGACACAGTGAAGGGGGACACACAAGTGCGACAAGTGATTCGCAACATTTGAAATTTAGCATGTAAGTTAATGGACTTGAGCCAGGACTTCTGAAAAATATGCATCATACTTAAATTCGTATCATGCGCGATTGTATCACAGAGATCCTACTGTAATGCTCTTTCAAATGCATACACAGAAAGTGTAAACCACGATGACAATAAGCCTTACAATTTTGTACACTTCAGATGCATAGAGAATGCTAGAGTCCTTTCACAGGAGCTTCGAGTGTTCAGTTCTGTCTTGGTGCTAGGTAGAGATGTCAACAAGAGGATCTTACGCTCTGCGGCGAAGACTATCTGTGGAGTCACCCGGTGGTCTAGGGCTCTCCTCATCGGAGGCAGGGCCCACATCTGAATGGCCCACGTACTCAGACGTGATGCGCATGATGTGCAGAGCCAGTGGGTTGAGACAGCGTGGAAGGCGCTCTTCGGCCACACTTAGGGGCACTTTCTCGCCTGTGTCCAAATTAAGCACCTCCACTTGGTCCAGGATTTCCTGCACATGAGCCGCTTCACTCAGTTTCAATATGTCGTATGGTGCTACTGAGACGTCACTTACTGGAAGCAGAGATGAATGTATATTTAAAGGGTCACTAAAGGTTAACATTAAGTCAACATGGACTGTTGAAATACCATCCCAGAAACCTTGAAACACTTGTTTCGTGTGAAGAAGAGACTTATTTTAAGAGAAAATGTGTTCTGAAGCGTCCGCGTACCTCTAGCGCAGTTCGAATCGCCTGCCCTCCGATTGAGGAGTGGTGACGTCATGGTCTCATAGCGCCGTAACGCCGCCGGTGAGTAAAACGGCGCCCGCAGACAGCGCTACGGCTTTTCTGGGCAAAACATAAACGCGTGGCCAGAAACAGAGCTAAGACAGAGCCGACAGCAGCGCGAAAGCGGAACTATGGTGGCTAGTGGAAGGGAAAGCGCGCGACGATAAGCTGGTTCTTTATTTTATGACGCCAACTCTGACGCTCGTTGCAATGGACTACCCTGACAATGACACATTGGCTTGCGATGCTGGGCTCAACTTCAGCGATTTAAGCACTGATGGACGTGACCTGCTGCTGAGGGCTCGCGCTGCCGGCATCGTTGCATACTACTACGACGGAAACTGTATGTCATGGCTGTACATATTCGCACATTTGTAGCTTTTCCTTCGTGAAAACCAAATGCCGCACTCACCCCCCCGTCTTCGACCTGCAGTTGTTCTTACGCTTTGGAGAATGCAGGCAAGACCGAAAGAACAGTGCTACGGGAAAGCATTGCTTTGAAAGGCACTCCACACAACTTCAGTAAGTCGGCGTTGAATTCGTAATCCTCTGGACGAAAGTGCAGCGAGCACACTATGCGATTTTTCGGCTCCTTGCCAACGCGATGTGGCAGAGGTACGGCACTTAACCACTTCAAACGGAGAGGTTCACTCGTTGGCACACAGTGATAAGCAACGTTGGATTTGCCGCTGCAACTTCCCTTGGCCAAGTACCGCAGACCGTTTGCGCATCGCACAACATCACATGGATGTGGCATTCTTGCTGCTTGTTTTAAATGCAAGTTTCGCGAGCCAGCAAAACCAGCATAGCATGCTGCGATAACGAAACAACTGAAACTGCAAAGCGCGCGTGGTCCAGAGTCAAGCGCGCAGAGTCGAGCGAAAACGAAACCTTTTGACCACCCATACTACTGAAGGGTAACGTCAAAATGTTATTTTTTTTCTTAGAATTGAACAGAAGTATACAAGTAGCATTTTCTTTCGTCTTATAACCTAATGAAATTATCTTTTTAATACGAGTGGTTGTGTACCAGTGACATAAATTATGAGGAGTGCCTTCGTCATCGGGCTAGTACCGGAATGTCGCTGGGGAGTCTCAAATCGTGTCATCCATTTACCTCAATTTCTCGGTTACTAAAGCTCTGTTCGCGATTATATTGATGCCTTAGACGTTCTAGAACATTGCTTTATCACTTTAACTTGACTTCATAGTAACCTTTAGTGTCCCTTTAAGCAAAGCCTATTGGTCTAATTGGATTCTTAACTTATCCTTATTCACTGCCACTTAGTGCTTGTATGAACCGAAATCAAGTAACACTGGAACAGAGTGTGTTAATAAAGAAGTTGAAATGGGTGGTTCATAATGCCCGAGGGGATGATGCCTACAATTTCCTCCAATGAAGGAAAGCGAGCTACCATATATAATGGTACAAGAGCTTTTAAGAGAACTATTTGTCACAGCTTTCATAAATAAAATAAAAAATTTAGCGCTTTCCAGCAAATGTCAGAGCAGAGTATTCAGGACATGAGGGACATTAAGGAGAAAAATGATTTGAATTTTTTCAGTAAATTATATTTCATCAATAGCAATAAAGCCACTGTTGCCATGACAAGATGCTTTGTAAATCATAAAAGGAGCAAAAAGCGCCACCTTGAAATTTTTGCACCAATTCGCTGTGACGTCGTAGATTTTGATGCAATCTGCTTGGGCCTAGTTAAATTTTTTATCAGCAAAAATGAACTACATTGCATACTAAAAGAGCCACAGACTAAACTTGGGAAGTTTCAAGAACTTTTACTGAACCACAATGGCTGAAATGTGAAAAGATACCTTGCATTCTGTGATGTCCACCTAACGTTCTGGCCCTGGGGTGTTGGTGCAAAATTCAAAAATGAAACTTTGATCGTCATTTTCTCTTCTAATTATCGAACTATTACCGCAAGATTAATGAAAGTGGGATTCTTCAGGAATACTTTGTCAATTTAAACTGATTCAGTGTTTCTCCTCAGTGTCCCTTTAAGAGGCCACAAACCTCACGCGCTTTTTGCTAGATTTACCTTGTCTGTAAGAGGCCGGCCAGAATCTGAGCGGGTGCGCATCATTATGTTCAGCTGGCGCAGGTTTCCTTCTGCACGTGACTCTGGACTCCGCGGATTTCCACGGTCACGTTCATCGTCCTGCAAACCCAGGAAAACACCAAGAAATTTACTTGTAAGCAGTCCATGCCACTGAATTTGTCAATCTGTTGAAAATGTGACTTGCTGTACTAGAATATTTGAACATAGAAACGTTTGTGCCTTCTTTTCACATCAGCCAATGCTGCACTGCTGGTGTAACAGCAGTGCAAATATGTGCACGCACGCTGCTGAATATATTCTTATGCTGTTTGGATGTTGTCTATGCTGATTACACAGCCTTGCACAAGTATGAACAAGCCAGATGAGGAATATAAGACTAGTTTTTACTTTAAAATCCATAATGTTGAAACAACATTGAAACGCACAAATTTGTCAGCATAGAGCATCACTTACATGTGCAAACATAAATTAAGGGAACACCTTGTTCCCTTCTGTGTTGAAAAGCCTACACCATGTGACAAGCAAGCAGAGAAACGCTATAACAACTACTGCAAAATAATGGCTTTGGTCTCGCAAAGCCATGGCATTCGGAATCAAGGCTGTGAGGCAATGTGGAAAAAGCACAGACTAACATAGCACAACTGTGTTGCAGAACAAGTGTACGGCTGTTGCCAGACTTACCAACCAGTGGATACAAGTTCACAGGCTACAAAGAAGCAAGTGCCATGAAGTGTTAGTTGTGCTGCGTCAGACCTAACTCCATTCCATGCCTCTAAACTTCTGTACTGCATCACTACTTCTAATTCTCTTCTGCCTTGAATTGAATTTCTAGTAATTGTCAGAGCACTGGTATCTGCTCTGTGCCATTACATGACGTGCCCATCTCTATCTTATCTACTTTATCCTCTTTCTCTCAACTAGACTATCAGCTGCTCAGACTTGCTCTACAGTATATACTGCAGTATTTTAATGCGACAGCATTAAGGACACTGTGTCACACAAAATCCGGCGTCTGACGTCATTTCGGCAAAAAAGATTTTCATACCACCCAGACCCTCTATGTGGCGCAAGGAAGCTACTGAATTAACCCTCTATTGCATGAGTTATGAAAAAGTAATGTTAAAAATTATTTTTTCAGCTTTTATTATTGATTGAATGAACACATATACAAAAAGTTTCAGAGTTATAACGACTGTATTAATAAAGATACAGCTGTGTGCCAAATATGGCACACCATGAAGATGGCCGAGCGGTCTTGCTGCCATGGGCGGAAAACAAAGCTTCTTTCTAGCGCGATGTGTGGAATGAAATGAAACAGTTGTTTGCTGCATTCAGGCACAGATGAATGTTGCACTTCCTCCATTTTACCGACAACTTGTTTGTGCAAGATGGCCGCTTACATCGTTGTTTCTTCTCAAATTCTGGCCAATGGCCGACTTGGTCAGATCGGACGTCTTTGGGTGGCATTGCGGCCGCTAGTCCCTGTGCATTTTTTAGTTGAACCTGGAATTCGATGTCTTGACTAGAAGACCTTCCTGGTCCCTTGTTGGGTAGGCACTTCTTATGCGAGGTAAGACATTCTGCAATTTCTGCTTTGAATTGAGCCAGCGGTAGTACTTGTTTCTTCCCAAGTTGCTCCTGCACCCTCCTGTACAATAGCCATGCTGCTACTACCGATAACTCTAGCATATGCGTAAAAAATTCGAAAGTGCCCTTTCTTCGACCTGATATGTATGCGGTAAAGTCCAAGCAGTGAGTCCAGCAGGTCGACCCCGCCCATGTACCTGTTGTGGACCTTAACTACGCTGGGGCAATCAATTTCGCGAAACTCTTTGGCGGAGGTAAACCAGCGCTTAGTCTTTTAGACTGGATATCTCCCAACAAAGCTGGACAGAAATGTCACAGCAAGGTTATCGTACCACCGCACACACGATAACTCCACGTCATCTATCGCGCTTGCGAGTTCCTCTGAAGCACCACGTCCTTTACATTTCAGTTCCTTTTCGCTTTTCAGACGACAGTTTGCTAGACGATTCGCCCTCACCATACCGATTGACAAAATTCCATCTTGTGACAGAGTGACCTGCAGCTTCGCACTATTGAACAGATGGCAGCACGTTACCATATTTTGTCTTTCAAGTTCATACTGTGCCAAATATGGCACACACCGATTTCGGTTTCTCTGCTGTAGTTACAGACGAAATTGAGAAAACTAATAACGGGTTTGAATTGGTGAGACCATAAGATATGCCAACATAATTTTTCTATGTTTCTGCGGTGGAAATTTTCAGAAAAAAAAAGAACCAATTGCCCGTGTTGCCCCCTCCGAGTTTCACGTCGCTTTCCAAAATCTACTTCACCTCTGTTTTGCGTATCCCTGAAGAGATGGCAGCACTTGCCTATAATAAGTGTGCATAACTATGAGAATTACTCTGACGGTATCACATTCTCAACTGGGCATCTCACACATGCGAAAAGAAAAATGGTAACCGGTATGTGCCAAATATGGGACGCCATGCAATAGAGGGTTAATTGAATTTTTCAAGCTAAAGTACATAGAAAAATCGTAAAGTACGACTTACACACAACCTACAGACACGATAGTGTCGGATTGTAATTTGACTATATGAGAAAACATAATTCTGTTACGTGAAAACTAAAAAAAAAACCTTTTCCAGCATTTTTACCATTCATAAACTGGCCATGGCATCTGCCATTTGCGCGTGCCAATGTGTGGGTATCTCGGAGGTCACGGAGCGGCGCACCAAGTTCCTTGCAATACCTCCAGATGGTTCTCACCTCCGCTGCATCGTGGCCCATGCTAGAGGCCGCATTTCTACCAGAAAGCCCGCTTTCGTGCATAGCGTTCGCAGCCAGTGTTTCCCAGTAAACATTACGATTACATACGCTCCAGTTGTCTAGAAGCGTGAGAATCAGTCAGGGATCTTTGAGTTATATCACATTCCACTCTTAAAGGCGAAGCTTAAGCGTCCTCCATCTTTTCTTTCTTAAAGTCCCACCTATCATTTTTGTTTTTGTTCTATCACTCATTACACAGTCCTTAGCTTCCCATCAAGCTTGTTTGTTAACCTCAATATTTCGCCCCTACAGGTCAGTTCATGCAGAATACTTAGTTACACTGAGTGGTTAGATGTAATTAATTGACAGTGGATCTAATTATTTCTTTCACTGGCTGCTGTGTTACATGCTGCAGCAGTTTATGCACAGAGATTCCGTGTGCTGTTCTGCACAGACGTCTAAAGCCCAGTAGCCAATGAGCTATGTCAATGGTGCTTGTACACGCAACATGCTTCTGTGTTCAGGCAAGTCCTCATGGCTGCAGTAACTCATGGCAAATGAGAAAAAACGGGCAAGGCATACCAAAGAACATTCAATTTCACTCAACAAAGAATTTCTGCTACAAAGCAGCACAGCCAAATACTCAGTCTTTGGGAGAATGACGAGAGCATTTCTAAGCAACTCTACCTACTAGGCAAGTACTGCAGTTCTTCTTTGGAGAAGTGCCTACTTCTTCGAACTGCACTCAGCTAAATGGATGGTTGGCCCTCTACGGAGACAAAAATCCTGTGTGCTTGGCCTCACCCTTCAAAAAACCAGAAAGCTATGCGAGCTCTAAGAACTTTCCTAAAATCAACAGACCTGAGAACATGATTACAGATATCCTCTGTCCACTATTTTTGTGTGCCAGCACTCTCACCTTTTGCCTCCTTAATTATTTCAGTGCCTAATCCCCTGTTTCCCATGCAGGGTAGCCAATGGGACATCGGTCTAGTTAACCTTCCTGTCTTTTTTTGTTTTCTCTTTCTATACTGTCTACAGTAATGAAGCAAGAAACATTAGATGAAAAGCTGCTTTCTGCCACAGCCAGATAATGTTACCAACACCTCCAAGTACATAGGGAGTCCAGGAGTGCACTTCATTTGGCAGCTGAAAAATATGACTACCCACCATCATTCTGTTGCAGTGGTAAACCAACTAGTGTTTAGTAATGCTCGTTACAGTTGCCATTAAAATGAAGGAAGTGCATGTTCCATGCCTGCAGGTGCTGCCTACAAGCGATTGTCCGCTGTGCCTCTTTCTACAGGATGTTGCAGTTCCTCACGAATGACCACTTCCTCCTCCTTTTAAACATCTCTTGCTTTATAACAGCAGAAGAGAAAAAGAAAAAGTGAAAGGTCACCTGTGGTTTGACGACATACTGCCCCCGGCATGCGCTTGGCAGGTCCATTGAGAACTCTGCAATAGATGGCGCTGGACTGCGTGGCAGGCCACGTGGGGTAGCATCACCGCTTCCGCTGGTGCTGGAGGCCTGCCCCCGACGGCGCCGTGGGGGTGGTTGGGGACCTTCCTTGGTGCTGGCTACTAAGTCGGGCTCAGCACACCTGCCCAGAGAGCAACATTTAGAACAACTATGATTCCTTGGTGCTGGCTACTAAGTCGGGCTCAGCACACCTGCCCAGAGAGCAACACTTAGAACAACTATGATAGCTATCACACAAGGTGGGCAAAACTGGCTCTCCTGTTTATTATTGCCAGAAAGAGAGGTACCAATCAATTCCAAGAAGTGTAATGGCATCATTACTCTGGATTATATGCTTTGGCAGTGTCTTGTGTCTTTCACAGACTGTGACAAGGAAAGAGACTGGTGGCGAAGAGTCCTTCACAGTAGAGTTCTTTTAGACCAAGTATAGGCCGTCAAGAAGGCCCACGATACGTCAATAAGGTTAAACCTTACTGTCTTTAATACTTCGGTGCAGCAGGCAGGGCTTAGTTTCCTATTTTAATTATATTACTTTTATTAATTTTTATTGCCCAACACAACCCTTATGTCTTGACATGGGAGCCACCTGCGTCAACCTAAGGGTTGATCTTCAAGACCTGAATAAAGTTCATCATATTATACCATACTACTAATACTACTACTACTAAGCATCCTTTCTAGGCAAACTTTACTATCAGCTGGCACTGCATTCTTGAACTATGACTTTCAACAGTATTTTCATGTTATGCAGCAACTAGCATAACATAATGCCCAACTATAGGGATGAACATTTTCCACCAAAAATATTCTTGCTGCACATTCTTAGAATACAATGAATGGATGCATTACTAGAGGATAATGCAGATCAAAAACATGCTTTTCTACTAGTTTTCTCCTACACTTTTGCTTCATTCAATAATTCAACTTGCCATTGGTAAACCTGACACGAAAAGCAGCAGTCCATAAAGAAACACAACCCCTGGTCTTCCATGTTTCACTAAAACACTTGTGAAAGGCTCACGAATCTCTGAATACAGTGTATAATAAGGGCCCACCGCAAGCACTATATACACTTTATTACAGCACCTTTCAGGTATCTTGATATCTCTATTTCTTTTCCCATCTGGGCGACTAATATCTGATCAGTTCTACGTGAACAAGCTCCCATAACTTCATCGCCTCAAAATCTGCTGAACATAGGTTCGTAATCTTTGCAGTGATCACAACTGTTAAAAAAATAATAATAAATTATAGGGTTTTAAGTGCCAAAACCACGATCTGATTATGAGGCACACCATAGTGGGGGACTCCGGAAATTTGGACCACCTGGGGTTCTTTAACATGTGCCTAAATCTAAGTAAACAGGTATTTTAGAATTTCACCCCCACTGAAATGCGGCTGCTGTGGCCGAGATTCAATTCCGTGACTCGTGCTTAGCAGCCCAACACCATAGCCACTAAGCAACCATTGCGGGTAGTGAACACAACTGTGAGACCAGGTAGGGCTTTTTGCATCAATCATGCAAGGTAGTAGTCAACCACAAACTGAATCAAAAGCATTTCAAGGAATAGAAAAAAAAGAAGAATTAAAGAAACCTTATGAAGAGACAGAACATGTCAATTTTAACTGTAGAGGAAACTGAAGTGGAAGGTTGACAGGGTTAAAAGCAATTTGCCAGATTTACCTGTAGTCCTCTGCGAGCACACGATCACTGAAAAAAAAAAAAAAGTGAAATCAGCTTCCCAAAATTTATAAGACACAGAAACAATGTTTTCTCTTGCTGTTGCCATGCCTTCAGTTTTGGCTACAGCATGTCATTGTTGGCAAGGAATGAGGCTAACTGACAAATTTTCAAATGTTTCTGTTCATTAAGCTCACAACAGTACTTTCAACGCAACAAAGTGATGTTTGTAACATGGTTTTTCAGACCTTGCTGCCCGAGTGTCCATCAAAGTACAGTGAAATAAATTGTGAATGCAAGCAGCTCTGTAAACTGGAACATGACCAAGTGGTAATGCACTGCAACAACACAGAAAAATTACTGTGTTAGCTAGGGACATCTCCAGGGTAGTATCAAAGGGAAGCCCTTACCAAAAGACAAAGAAAGGTTGGAGGGGTGGCTCACTGCGCATTAAATTTTTTGTCAGCACAGATGTGGTAGCATGTCTTGGGAGAAAATGTAGGGGGAGGACCTCTTTTTTGAATGTATTAGCACTGCTTACTCTTAACTAAGTTATGAAGCAGCAATAGCACAGTACCAGGTTGCAGTATGCATCAGACACGTGTAGTGATTGCATGAGTGCGGACGTGCATCAGTGATGTACAGTATGTACAGCGCACTAGTTTGCGTCTTTATAAGTCATGCTTTCAATGGACGTATTCATTTTCTGCGCTGGCTACGCTGTTGTAAGTGCCATCTCTGTTGCACCTTACACGGCGTCAAAAGTTGCCCTTCGAGGCCTGAAAGCAATCGCAGCCGCAAATAGTGTGTTATGGACCTCGGGAGACACCAGAATCATTGTGGCCGATGGGTAACGTGACAGAAAACTGGAAGCTTTTTAAACAGAAATTTGAGTTATTAGGGAGTTTTAGAACTTTTGGGGCCTCAAAGATCTTTGTGGGTATTAGCATTGGGGCACACAGGAGTGAAGAGTTTTAGAATAGGGCTTTGCGTTTGTGGATAGCATTTTGCACTTGCAGAGGCACTATGGCATCAAAGAAAAGCTATTGTAAATAATTAAATAAAGTATGCCATTTATGATAACAGTAATTTTGACTTTTGTGTTTAATTACAATTTAAAGGCTATTCTATCAGCAGCAAGCAATTTGTTGCACTTAGTTATCAATGATCAATTTTACGTTTGCTCACCAGCCAAGTTTAGCCGTGTTAGGCCTACGAGCCATGAAATCGACATTCGAATTCAGAATCAGCAGCGTCTAATGAATCAATCCTCATTACACACGTTAGTTGAGAGAAAGCGATAACCACAGTCACCTCTCTTAGCTAACAAACTTCATGCGTTACCATGAATTGAGCCCAGTTTGGAGCTAGGGTAGAGCTGTCGCTTCAGTGGGTGCTGTCATGTTTGTTGATACAAAGCTTTTGGGGCAGCTTATGGGGCTCCTGCTAAATCTGTGAAATTAGCGTGCCTGACGCAAAAGCCAAACACAGTTTGGGTCTTGCACATGTGCAGTAGCTTCAATGCTATTTCTTTGAGGCCCCAAAACGTTTGGTGTCCCTATTCTAAAACTCTCTATTCCTACAGGCGACAGTGGCAAAGGACCAGCTGAAAATGGAAGCATCAAAGGAAGCACTCCTGCTGAGAATTGAGGGTGATGACATGCTGGACATCTTCAACAACTTCCAGTTTGAGCCGAATGAAGACAAGAGTGACTACAGTAATGTGGTGAGAAAGTTTGGTGCCTACTGCGCCAAAGTGAGCAATGAAATGCAGGAGAGATATGCATTCCACTTAAGAAAGCAGGCAGAGGGAGAATCATTTGAAAAATTTGATTTGCTGTGTTGCAAGAATCGATGATGAGGGACTAGATCATATTTGGCACACACAATCCTAGACTACGCGAGAAAATGCTTTGTGACAGCCAACGGATATTGCAAAGAGCAGAGGAGATGTGCCAAGCAGCGGAGCTGGTAGCACAGTAAAATGAAGTATGGCTTAGAGGGTACGACAGTGTCTATGCCATTTCAAGGTGCTCGGCACCACCCTCAAAAAAGCAGAAACAAGGAAAAGAACAATTTAAAACCGAAGCAAAGCCCAGCCTTTGGAAAGAGGTGTTGCTTGTGCCAACAGCTGGACTACTTGCAAACAGTTGCACCTCAACTGTAGTAAGCGAAGTCAGAAAACAGCAAGACGAAGACCTAGATGCTCTCGAGGTCATGACAGCAAGACATGAAAGGAATTGGATGGTTAAAGCTCAAGTTCGCAATCACGAGGTAAGCTTTAAAGTAGACACTGGATCGCAGGCAAGCCTTTTTCCTATGTCAATTTACCACCAACTGCGGGGAGCAGAAATGTTGAAGCCAACAAATTCGGTGCTGCGGGCGTATAACGGCAGTGCAGTATTGCACTTTGGAATGTCTGCACAGGGAGTGCTTCTGCTACATTCGCATTTTTTGTTGTTAAAAATGGACAGCAGGCCATACTCGGTCTAGAAGCTAGTGAAGTTTTGGGGCTAGTCTAGCATAGAGTAGGCGTTGTAGACAAGACCACAAACAAGAAACTTCTCAAGCATTTCAGGCATGTTTTCGAGGGTTTAGGTAGCTTGCAACAAGCTTACAGCATGGTCCTGAAACCTGGGGTGGTGCCTGTCATGCTACCAGGTCGACGAATTCTGTTTGTGGTGGAAGAGCCTCTAAAGAAGGAACATGAATGAAGGGAAGGCAGGGTGTCTACCAAGTAGACATTTCCAATTTTCCTGAGTTTGTCACACTTTCCCTGAGTGGCTTTGCGAAATTCCCTGAGTGACAGAGAACTTCGTTTTATGTCAAGACGGGCTGACACCATGTCACCATATACTGCCACATTGCAGCAAGCACGTTAAAAAATTAAAAAGAAAAAGCTACTTAATCCAGTTTGAATAGTAAGGAGTAGCGTTTATTTTATTCCAAAAGAAAACAGAAGGGAGGGGTTAGGAAAATGCACTGCCAATAAAACATCTGAAAAAAAAAAAAATGGCAAAGCCCATTGCAAATCGAGTTGTACATTCTCAAATACAAATAAAAAGGAGATGCATACAGAAGCAAATATTTTCGAACATGAGCTCTTTCTACTAACTGATAACAAGCTCATTGGTGTTAGGCCCGAGTTTGTCACAAGTGAGATTTTCCCAGCGGCTCGACCTCAACTATCGCGACATACTCTCAGCCCGTGCACAATGCCGTACTGTTGTGTTTCAATGCTTTAAAGAGTTTATTTTGGTTTGGATGAGGGACACCTGCAGCTCCGCATCAGCCAACACTTTGTTTTTTGAGCTCAAACTCCTTCCAAGCTGCGGCAGCATGCTTCCTTTCCCTTTCATTCCTCACTGTGTAGGTCCTTTCTGTTCTCGTCCTTCTTCCGCCGCACATTCGCCCCACAAACCATTTGAACCATCCTCTTGGTCAGTTGTAATGTCAACTTCCGATTTTTCGGACTCCCTAGGGGCCGCGAAAACGTCCGAAAAATCGGGCAGTTCGAAAAAAAAAAAATTAATGCGTGTTTTACTGCCCTTAAGGGCTCAAACTGCCATAGGCACATCCGAAAAAGCTTTGAGGCCTGCCAGTACACTTAGAAGCCATTCGGTGCTCGTATTGTGACAGCAGATGGCGGGTGCACGCGTGTATAATTAAGGAATACATAACTGTGTCCCGTGACAATTGACCCTTCCCACGTTTGTTATGCTTCACCGCAATACTTTAGCGTATGCTTCACAGCGTAACATTGCTGTATTGAGGCGAAGCTGACTTTCGGGAACCGGCATTATGCAATGCAGGACCACAAAGGCGGAGTCGGTGCCATTCCTGACAGCGCCGAATTATTTTAATGAAAAACACGGCATTCAACGGCAAGAAGCTTAATAGCGAACGTCTAAGCAGCTAGGCCTAGCGTCGCCGCGGTGATGGCTACGGCAGCCAGTGGATCTGCGTGCGGGATCGCCGGTTCGAGGCGGTGAGGTCATCAAAACGGCAGCGGTGGTGGCTTTGATTAACGCCGTTATGGACCTTCGGTCATGGAAAAATGTCCGGAAAATCCGACGGCAAAGTGTTCTTGCGCCCGAAATTTCAGAAGTACTTATACAATGCCTCGATGGGGTGCGTGGCGGTGCCGCGAAGCCGCCCGAATTATCGGGTGTCCGGATAGTCGGTCGTTAACTGTGCACTGGCAGCTCCTCCAGCCGACGACACGGCGTAAAAGACGATTCGTTGTGATTCCTCTGTTACTCGAGCCAGCATTACCGCGGCTTTTGTTCCATTTAAATAAAATTACAGCTAATTTTCCCGGTCAGAAGCACAATTTCCCTGAGTTTTCCCTGAGTATTTCCAGACTACTGAAAATCCCTGATAATTCCCGGTTGGTTTTCCCTGGAAGGGTACATTCTGGCTTAATTGTTAAAGTGATCGAGCCTATAGCCGACAGGGTCAGCCCTTTAGTTTTCACAAAGAAAAAAGATGGTATGCTAAGGGTGTGCATAGGCCCCAGAGCTGTTAACAAGTACATAAAGCGGCAGCATTTCCTGCTTCCTAGGCGCAAGGATTTGGAAGCTCGGTTAACCAATGTCGTGTGCTTGAGCTGTCTTGACGCGAACTCCGGCTATCATCAGATACAGCTTGATGAGCGGACTTTCAAGATCTGCGCTTTTTCTTCATCCTTTGGGAGATACAATTTCCTGCCTCTGACGTTCATTTTATCCACACCGAAGGTGTTTAAATAAACCATGAGCCAAGCATTTCATGGCCTACCAGGTGTGCTGTATACATTGATGGCATATTACTTTAGGGTTACAGTAAGCAAGTACGTGAGAGGTTAATAGCAGTGCTGAATGCTCCAGAGAAAGCAGGTTTGACTTTCAACACGCAGAAATGCAAGTTCACAGTGAAAGAAATCAAATTCATTGGTGATGTCATATTCCTAACGGACATATTGCCTGACCGAATGCTAATCAAAAGCTTGGCAAGAATGCTGACACCAATGTCCAAGACCAACATTTAGCAGATGCTGGGGGTGATGAACTATTTAGGCAAATTCGTGCCACAGTTGTCAGAGCGAATGATGCTTTTACGAGAGCATATACATTCTCGTGCCAAGTTTCAGTGGACAGCAAACCAAGCGCAGGAGTGGAAAATCTTAATGCAAGTTTTGACCACTTCCCCCCTGCTTGAAACCTTTCATCCGCAACGAGAAACTCAGATAATGTGGCATGTATCAAAGGAAAGTGTCAGTGCAGCATTATTGCAAGGCTACAATGATGAATGGGGACCTGTAGCATATGGATCTCGTGTCTTAACCCAAGCCGAGCAAAGCTATGCACAAATCAAAAAGGAGGCACTTGGAATTTGCTTTGGCTGTGAAAGGTTTCAGAAGTTTGTGTACGGAATAAAAGTGCTTCTCAAAACAGATCATAAGCACTTGTAGCAATAGCGCAAAAAGAAGTCGCCAATATGCCATCACGAATGCAAATATTCTTATTGCGACTGCTAAAATACGACTTTGTTTTGCAGTACATTCCCAGAAAGCAACTGGTTCTCGCTGACATGTTCTCACGGTCGACGGCAGACCAGGGTGAAGACCATGTTGGGACTACAAACAACATCGAGATTCATGCAGTGCAGTCCTTGGGCTACGTAGTCACTTCCGAAACGCAGTGGTTATTGCAGCAGGAAACTTTTTGTGATGAGTACCTATGGACCATGATGACGAGCTTAGCAAGTGGACAGCCAGTGAAAGGGAAACTCAAGCCATTTTCGAAAGAACTGTCAGTCATTAATAGAATAGTGCTGAAAGGCTCAAAAGTTGTAATACAGAAGAATATATGACGAAGCATGCCGAAGAGAACTCATGCTGGCCACCTCGGGTTACAAAAGTGTAAGGAGAGGGCTTGAACACTTGTTTTTGGCCCGGTCTGAATGACAACATCACTGCACTAGTAGAAAGCTGCGAAACGTGCAGAAAGTATGCATACAGACAGCCACATGAACCACTTCTAATGCGGCGAGTTCCAAAGTGTGCTCGGTACAGGTTCGGAATGGATATCTTTTCTTAGATGCCGGAAATTCGTACCATATTTACACGACTGTAAGTCGACCTCATTTAAAAAATTTTTTAATCTGAAGTGGGGGGTCGACTTACAAATGAAACCAAAACATGGCACCGAAAAAAAAAGCGAGACCAATGGGATATCAGAAAAGCTACAACGCAGTTCCAATTTCATGTTTGCTCTACGGCTTTCCACTAACCTGCACGTTTGTTCACTTTTCGGAAGGTTTCTTTTAACATTTTTTAGAGTTTTACAGCGCACACAGCACTCATGTGGGGGTGTCGATAGTTCATGGAAGTATATGGAAGTGCCGCTGTTCCACTTGCAGCGGCACCCTCAGAACAGCAGCGCTTGCGGGGAGTATTGATAGTTCATGGAAGAGCAGACACCGCTCGCGGCAAGCGTGTTTCGCTTTCCCTGTAGCTCTTTAGTTTCATGCGTTCGATTTGACTGCCAGCCATGTGCTACTTCCGTGCTTCCTCAGTCGTCATGAGTACCCCGAGCCCACTAAACATTCAGCGCTCGTTCACAGCGGCGTTGAAGAGGGCTGCCATCCTTTACACTGAAGAAACAAATAACTGCACAGCGAGCCGTAAGTGTGATGTTTCTTAATGGGTGGTGCGAGACTGGTGACGGCACCGAAGGAAAATTTTCACCTGTGACGGCTAGCGAAGAGGTTTCCGTGGGCCAAAGTCGGGACGCTTTCTGGAGCTGAAGGCCAAGCTTGCGGCGTACGTTGCTGCAATGCGTAATCGGTCCCTGCCAGTGACGTGCGACATTGTCGTGAGACAAGCATGGATCTTCGCTTTTTAAGGACCTGCTCTGCCGTGAGTACGAGTGGCTGGCAGCAGCAGACCGTGAACTTACGCCAACCGGACATGTCAAAAGAGCCTCCTTGACAGCTCAGTGTGGTTGGGTGCTTTCAGCTTGGGACTTACATATGCATGCAAATGCACTTATGTATGCAAAAGCAGAATTTCGCTGGATGGCGATGTGCTTCGGGACCGTAGCAGCAATGACGATGGCAGCACTAGTGAGAAGGAGTAGTCCAGTGAAGTCAAGAGTTCGACGAAAGTTCGTCTGGTCAGGTAACATGATGATGAAGAAATTGCGGCCACTGACCAAGTCAAGGTGAAAAAACACACAGAGACGTTTCGGGACCCGTACGGGTTCCTTGGTCACACTAAACGCGGGCAAGAGCCGCGAGTCGTTTTTATGGCAGAATGTGACGTAGGGAACGGGTGTAGTTAGCGGGAAGATTGCCATCAGTCCTGTTGATAGTGTTGTCAGTAGTTTGAATAAATAAAGATTCTAACAAGAGTCGCGTCATCGAATTCTTTTCCTTAGCTATTATAGCAGCGTTTTCCCAATCGATGCGGTGACAGCGATTATCGGCGTGTTCGGCAAGGGCGTTCGAGACTTTTTTCTTGTTGGACACGTCCCTTTGGTGCTCTTTTAGTCTTCTCGTGAATTTGCCGGTTTCACCGATGTAGCTGCAGCTGCAGTCTGCGCATGGTACCTTGTATATGACACCGGGATAATTCTTGCTTTCAAGCCGATCCTTTACGTTAACAAGCTGATTTCTCAGCTTGTTGGATGGCATGTGGGCTATTCTGAGATCGTATGTTGAGAATACGCGGCTAAGGGCTTCGCTGACACCAGGAACATATGGGACGCCAGCGCGTTTCATGAGCGACTTGCCTTGAGACGGCTTTGGATGGAGGACGCGGGCTTCCATTTTGCCAATAAACTTCTTGGGGTACCCGTTCCTGGATAATTCGTGACGAATTCTTTTCAGTTCGTTCTGCATTTCGTGGTCACTTGAGCAGATGCGTGTGGCCCGCGTCACGAGAGATGAGACAACGGATTGCTTGTGGCAAGCCGGGTGACATGAATTGAAGTTTAAGTACTGGCCGGTATGAGTCGCCTTCCTGTGCACGGCAAATGAGAGCCTCGTTCCACTTCGCCGCACGAGGACGTCAAGGAAGGGGAGGCTGTTGTCACACTCATATTCTGTGGTAAATTGTAGCGCTGCGTTTGCAGAGTTTAGAAGACGTAGGAGGCGTGAAGCGTCCGGCTTTCGCACAATGCAAAAACAGTCGTCTACGTAGCGGACGAAAACCTTCGGCGCGGGAGCGAAGTCAGTGAGGGCCTTCTGTTCAATGACTTCCATGACCAAGTTGGCGGTAGTAACGGAAATGGAAGCACCCATGGCAGTTCCGTTGATCTGCCTGTAAAAATGTTTGCTGTAAGTGAAGTAGGTGTTGCTCAAACAGAAGTCTAAAAGCTCGCAAATGTCCTGTACTTCCAAAGGGGTGCGCTCAGCGAGCGTGTCGTCCGCCAGTAGGGCATCTCTGCACGTAGCAACGGCCAGGTCAACAGGCACTGAAGTGAAGAGCGACTTCACGTCAAATGACACCATAATGTCGTCTTCATCCAGGGAGATGTCGCGCACTTTCTCCACGAAGGCATAAGAATTTGAAATGTGCGTCGCTGTCTTGCCGGTGAGCGGGCCCAGCACTTGGTGTAGGTAACCTGATAACCGGTGCAGCGGTGACCTTGTAAAGTCTACAATGGGCCGTAGTGGAACGCCTGGCTTGTGAACTTTCGGTAGTCCGTATATTGCAGGTGCGGACCCGTTAGTACACAAGAGGCGATGGTAGAGATGCTTTTGCTGCGGTGGAACAAATTTAAAAACCTTGGAGAGGAGCTTCTGCAGTCTTGTTTGCAGGTTGACCGTGGGGTCTTTTTGGATCGCGACGTACGTATCCTCGTCTGATAGCAAATCCTTCATTTTCTCATTGTAGTCACTTCTGTCGAGCAACACGATGGCATTTCCCTTATCTGCAGGAAGGATGGCAATGGAGTCATTGTTCCGGAGGCCCTCGACGGCTTGTTTCTCGGCAGGTGAAAATCGTGCTTGAGGGTTGCGCGTCCGCCACTTTCGTGACGCGGGCCACACGCATCTGCTCAAGTGACCACGAAATGCAGAACGAACTGAAAAGAATTCGTCACGAATTATCCAGGAACGGGTACCCCAAGAAGTTTATTGGCAAAATGGAAGCCCGCGTCCTCCATCCAAAGCCGTCTCAAGGCAAGTCGCTCATGAAACGCGCTGGCGTCCCATATGTTCCTGGTGTCAGCGAAGCCCTTAGCCGCGTATTCTCAACATACGATCTCAGAATAGCCCACATGCCATCCAACAAGCTGAGAAATCAGCTTGTTAACGTAAAGGATCGGCTTGAAAGCAAGAATTATCCCGGTGTCATATACAAGGTACCATGCGCAGACTGCAGCTGCAGCTACATCGGTGAAACCGGCAAATTCACGAGAAGACTAAAAGAGCACCAAAGGGACGTGTCCAACAAGAAAAAAGTCTCGAACGCCCTTGCCGAACACGCCGATAATCGCTGTCACCGCATCGATTGGGAAAACGCTGCTATAATAGCTAAGGAAAAGAATTCGATGACGCGACTCTTGTTAGAATCTTTATTTATTCAAACTACTGACAACACTATCAACAGGACTGATGGCAATCTTCCCGCTAACTACACCCGTTCCCTACGTCACATTCTGCCATAAAAACGACTCGCGGCTCTTGCCCGCTTTTAGTGTGACCAAGGAACCCGTACGGGTCCCGAAACGTCTCTGTGTGTTTTTTCACCTTGACTTGGTCAGTGGCCGCAATTTCTTCATCAGTAGTCCAGTGACTATGCCAGCTACTAATAAATTTTTGTTATGGAATGTGCCCGCGGGTATGCTCTTCTTTTTTTTTTTTTCCCCCTGTCACATGCGATATGGGAGGTCGACTTACATTCAAGTCGACTTACATTCGTGTAAATATGGTAAGTAGTTGCTTATGATGCCTTTTTCAATTTCGCCGAGGTCGAGAAGGTTGAAGACACAATTGCAGCAACTATGATGGCAGCCCTTAGTGCCATGTTCGCCCTGTAGAAGTCTGCACGGATAACCCCAGTTTTCGAGCCATGAATTTGCCAGGTTTGCCAAAGCATAGGACTTCAATCACGTAACCTCCAGTCCCCGTTATCTACAGTCAAATGGTTAGGCTGAAAAAGGTGTCCAAATAGTAAAGCGAATCCTGAAAAAGACTCGAGAGGCGAGGTACGACTTCTGGCTGGGTTTGCTAGCCTATCGCTCAATTCCACTGGAACATGGGCATTCTCCGGGAGAGCTTCTGCAAACAAGGCGACGTCGTTCTACCCTTCATGGCTTTGGCAGGGTGTCTTGGACCACTGCAAGGAAGCACCACCAAGCCAAGGCTGGAAAGTCTTCGGAAATATTGCGCAGAGGCACGAACGTGAGGCTCCAGGATGCTGCGGGGTGGTCCCAAAATGAGCGAAGGTGGTCGTTGAAATTGCTCCATGTTCCTACTTGATACAAACTCAAGATCACCGTGTATTGCGGTGAAATCGCCAACATCTGCTCAGCATGGGGCAACAGTACAGTGATGAAAGCGATGATAACAACAAGGAGAGTCCATTGGGTGAAAGCTCCCATACACTGGCGCCTACAGTGCCAGCTGAACCAACAGCGCAGGCCTCTGAAGCGTGATCCCTAGAAACACACATAGGATCAACGCTAAAGCAAGTGGCTGCGATCCTTCGCCTGGCACCCCTCCGACGCCAGCTGTGAAAACATCGATGGTATGGCCTCCACAGAAGCTTCATTATGATGAACACTTTAATTAAGTGCCATAAGCATTGACAAATATCTATATTTACCTAAGTATCTATTTTGTTTGTTCCCTGAGGAAGGATGTATTGGACGTGCATAGTGATTGTATCAGTGCGGATGCGCGTCAGCGATGCGCAGTATCTACAGCGCTTGAGCTCGTGTCTATAAGTCATACTCTCAATAAACATGTGTTCACTTCCTGCACTGGCTATACTGCTGTAAGCGTCATTTCCATCAAATTTTACACAGTACAGTCTGGTTACAGTGCAGTAACAGCAAATCAGTACCAAGTTGCAGAGTGTGCAATTTTGTACTAATTTTCACTGTCTATCCAGCATTGACTTTCAGCAAAATTGTTATGGGTGGATACTCATGGCACAGTCGTCCAAATATTATCAGTTTATCATTGTAACTGAGAGTAGAGTGGCCAATATGGTTAAATGCACAAACTAGGCTTCAGTGCACAATCTAATCCAAAATTTCATTTTGAAGTTGCTTGCTCAAAGCCTTTCCCACCAACAAAAATGGCTATTTTGCATGGCTTGTGTGACACCAAAAAGTTTGGGGCCAGCACTGTGCTGTCTGCTCTGAAACCTCCCGAAACTATGCATGCACTGTGCTGAGATAGTGCATGCCCACAGCTGTGCGAGTGCTCCAGCAGAAACCATTTTCTGCAAGTGAGCAACAGCTTCTGCATTCTTCGCATACCGCATTGTGTCCACAATTTTTTTGATTATGCTATAAAAGCAGCACAAACTAGAGAATGGCAGCAGAAACTGTTGGGCTGACTGCCAATACACAAATGTGAAACCAAACCTTCGCATGGCGAGCATAATGTATTTCTGGCTTGTGCCAATCACTTCCAACATTTGAAGTACACAAAAGCACGGCCTTTGAGATTGGCTTTCGTTACTTCGAGGGAGCTGTCTAGATCAATTCACATGGTCGCGAAGGGGATGCTGAAATGCGGTAGGAAACCAATGGGCAGTGACATCAACTATGGCCGTGCGGTTGAAGTGCGACTAATACTGGCAGAGCAAAACAC